>NC_138963.1:202282500-203671666 GCF_055761805.1 Camellia sinensis
TCATGCAAAAGACTGTCATTGGGAATATTCATCCATAATTCAATCTTACAAATCCATAAGGCTCATATAGAAGTAACATTTGTAAAATAACATATTTGAACATATCTTTACTAAGACATTACTCACAGTGATATGCCGAATGATTTGCCCCTGTGCTTGACCCTACACATTTCATAAACATAATGGGTCACGAGTGATTCAATCCGTTCTTAATTTATACATTCCTCTTAGGTTTCTTTCTTATCCTTTTAACTCATTTATAATGTTCAATACATGCCTAAGAGTGCTTAGAAATGAAAAAGAACGGAAAACAAATCACAAAACTACTTTTCAAAATTTCAGAAACAGGGCTCTCCGCTCGAGCACAGCTTTGGCCGCTCGAGCGGACCCATTTGGTCTACAAAAGTACTCGTTGCCCCATTTTTGCGCTCAAGCGTGAATTTGGACGCTCGAGCTAAGAGTCAAAACATGTGATTGGGCACTCGAGCGTAACTCCTCACGCTCGAGCGTACATCAATGTCTGCAAAACTTCTGGGAGCTAACATTTTATGCTCAAGCGAGGAATGCCGCTCGAGCGAACTCGACGAATTCTAGAATTTCCAGCAAGCTGTTTGAACTTCAAATTTGCATTCAAGTTAGTGTAACTTGCATATTATGACCCATAATTCACTTGTACATCTTCTAACATGATACAAATACTAAATGTACAACATTATGAAGCTCAACTCCCATGAATCAATTACATGCATATACAATTCATACCAAACTCATCTTCAATACTCCGAATTCATGCAACTAAAGCTTGTACCTTCATGAATTGTGCTTGCATGTGGAATATAATTTCCATCCTCAACTTAAATGATGCAAAAGATCATCAAAAGCATGAATCTTAATCAAAATTCAACATGGATCATATGTTTTATGCTCAATTACACAAATTCATGGCAATCTTTTACATACATGTTTATAATGACTTCAAAATCATCAAATTCAACTCAATTCATGTTCTTGATCGCACTTTATCTTTGAGTTCACATAATTACAACTCAAACTCATAAATTCATGTCTAATAACTCACCTAGAGGCTCAAATCTTCTAATTCTAGCTAGTTATTGGGCCTAGCCTTTCAAATCTTGAATTCCCTTGAAAAAATCCACAAGGATGGCTTCTCTCTCTCTCTAAACCGGCCCTCTCTCTCTCTCTCTCTAGAATGTGATTTCAGCCAACATGAGTTCAAGAGAAAGAATTGAGTGTATATAGGCCTATTTATAGGCTTAGCTAATCAAATTGATTAAGACTAAATAATAATGCTCTAATTTAATCATTCTAAATCTAATTATTTTGATCCGAATCAATTTCTAATTAAATTTCAGCATAGGCTCTAAAAATTACGCTAATCACAATGGCGTAGTTAATTTCGATTTCTGTGGCCGATAAGGCCTTCAATTTTCAGTTTACAACAGTAAGTTGAATAGATTTTCCTACGGTGAACAGATATAAGGTCAAAATCACATTTAATCATGAAATTAACACCCAAATTCAAATTAATCACATAATCACGATTAATTAATTTAACACAAGACAGGGTTATCACATGAACTCTCATAATAGATACAAAAAAATGTAAGCAATTACAATTGAAAAGTACTTTTGTCCAACAAGATTACCAATTACAAAAAACCTAACATTATATTTATAGAATTTCACTCTTACTCTTCCTTTTCAATTGAGTTTATCCGATTGAGTGTATTTCAAAAAAATTGAATTAGCCCTGCATATCTATATAAACATAATGAAATTAATCAAATCTATTATTTCAATACCCATCTAACTTAATATCATAGTATTTAGTTAATTTTTAACATATTTAATATTATTTATTACTTTTTGTTACTTGCCCGTGTATGACATGGATTTTACGCTTGTCTTAATGTGATAAAATCAAATTTTATCATATTATTATGCATTAATTTTTATAAAATGGTCAAATTAAAATTACGTTAAAAGCCAAAGTAAAATTGCACTGAAGATCAAATTGAAACAATATAGGCTAAACGGCGAATTACACTAACAGTCTCTCTAGTTTGGGCTCATGTTATTTTGATCATTGACTTTTCAATTATGATACATGTGATCCTGAATTTTAAATCTTATTCTAAAGAAGGACAATTAAAGATAACATTACTCAATTTCAAGGACAAAGTTGTCAATTTGATAAAATATAAACTAATTTGACAAGAATAAACTTGAAAAAAAATATTTTTAAAATTTTAAAAATAATTTCTACCCACCAAAAATAAAATTATGTAAAATTGATGAATCTTTTATTTATTTATTTATTTTACCAAATTAATTTCTATTATGTATTTAGATAATGATTATGTTATGGGTGGCTGTTAGACTTTTAATGTGTAATCGATATATTTAATATATGAAATATTTTTTTAGTTTTGAATTTTTTGATTTGATGGATTGGTTTAATAATGATATCTAAGTTGTCGCCATATTTGACTTTTGAAAAAATATAAACTAATTTAATGAAAATAAAAACAATCACCCATTACATGATCATCATTCAAACACATAATAAAAATTAATTTGGCAAAAATAAATAAATAAATATCTAAAAAATTTATCAATTTTACATAATTTTATCTTCAATAGGTAGAAATTATTTTTAAAAATTCAAAAATATTTTTTTAACATTTATTTTTTGTCAAATTAGTTTATATTCAATAAATTGATGACTTTGCCCTTTAAGTTGAGAAATGGTATCTTCAATTGTCCTTATTTGGAATAAGACTCAAATTCAGAGTCAAATATGTTACAATTGAAAAGTAAGAGACCAAAGTAACACGAGCCCCAAACTATAAGAATCGTTAGTGAAATTCGCACTAGGCCAAAATAAAATTTTGGTCAAACTATAGGATAAAGGCCTCGTTTGGGAAGTGATTATTTTAGAAGGCTATTTTAATTTTTGGCTATTTTAAGTAGGCTAAAATTTTTGTGTTTGGAAAGATGATTTGATTTTTTTGTGGTTGGATGTGATGTTTGTGAGAGAAAAAGTGAAATGATTATGGGTTTGATGTGATATTTTGTCTTATTAGCTATTTTAGCCTATTTTGTCTTTTTGTGATTTTTAGCCTAAATTTGGCTATTTGTTTTCTTCCCAAACACCCCCAAAGTGTAATTATCCCATCTTGGAATATAAAATAGGAAAATTTGGCTATAAACACCCTTTACCTTCCTTTCATTGTTAAAAGGACTAAGAAAAAAATTATACTTTCTAAACCCCCTCATAATTATAAAGTGTTGCATAAAGGACAAATTTATTATTTAAATATTTTATATGACTATTATGCCCACTCTCTTCCCCACTCTCTTCCTTTCCACAGTTGGCCTCTTTAAGAAGACCGGCAAGCTCTGCAACTTGTGCGGCACCGAAGCCGCCATCATCACCTTCTCCAACGCCGGCAACACCTTCGCCTTCGGCAACCCCTCCGTCAACTTCGTCCTCGACCGTTACCTCTCCATGACTTCATCATCCTCCAGAGCCTCCGCAAGCTTCTCTTCCCTCTTTCGACATAGGGTTTCAACTCAAATCTGTGCACCATGAACGATTCTGATCTCTAATCTCCCGAGATCGACCTACGTGAACCGTTGTAGAATTGGCGAATCCCTCATCAGCAACCGTTGATCAAACACAGTTCCTGCAAATCGCACTGATACATATATATATATATATATATATATATATATGTTTTGAGTCTTTAAGATTGGAGTTTTGAATGATTTTTTAGTAGAAGAGAGACATGTTAGATCAAGTTTCCGACAATGAATTCGAATTGTGAAAGAGTACAGAGACGAATCGCGCGACTGTTCAAAATTTTCATATTTGAATACAGTTCTTCAGATTTTTCATATATATATATATGTGTGTGTGTGTGTGTGTGAGAGAGAGAGAGAGAGAGAGAGAGAGAGAGAGAGAGAGAGAGATTTTTCATTTGGATAGTGTTGTTAAGTTCTTAAATTGATCTATTGATGAGTTGTTACTATGTTCTCTCAACTTTTTGTTGTAAAATTATTTTTGATTTTGATAAATTTTTGTGTCGTGAGTGAGCAATATGGACTGTGTATATGTAATAGATAACAGAGAAGCCAAAGAAGTGATACGAAAAAGGCAAGTAACTGTGAAGAAACAGAAGAACAGTGGTTGTGAATGATCTAATTTCATTTGATAGAACCAGAGTAAAATTTTACTCTGGTTCTATTGCTCTGTTTTTTTCATTTGACAGAACTAGAGTAAAATTTTACTTTTAGTTTCAGAATCTCACAGTTTACTTGTTTTTCAGAGTAAAATTTTACTTTTAGTTTCAGAGTGTAAAATTTTACTCTTGTTCAAAGTAAAATTTTACTTTAGTTTTAGAGTGTAACATTTTACTCTGAAGCTAAAAGTAAAATTTTACTCTGATTTTATTACTCTGTTTTTTTTTCATTTGACAGAACCAGAGTAAAATTTTACTTTTATACAGAGTAAAATTTTACTTTTAGCTTCAGAGTCTCACAGTTTACTTGTTTTTCAGAGTAAAATTTTACTTTTATATAGAGTAAAATTTTACTTTTAGTTTTAGAGTGTAAAATTTTACTCTTATTCAGAGTAAAATTTTACTTTTATACAGAGTAAAATTTTACTCTGAAATACACAGTGAAGATGGTTTAATAGGAGAGCTGATAGATATGAGGGTAATATAGTAAAAAAAATAAGTTTTAAAATATTAGGGGGTTTTGAAAGTACTTATATAATTCTTGTCCTTTTGAAAGACAAATTAGATAGTGAAGGGGCTACCACCAAATCCCCCAAAAAAAAATTTGTGCTTTGGAAGATAGTTAGGTTTTCTTATGATTAGATGTGATGTATGTTTGTGAAAGAAAAAATAAAATAATTATAGAATTTGATGTAATATTTTATTTGAATTTTTTTTTTTTTTTTGATTTTATAACCAATTTATTTTGTAGCGAAAGAAAAACAAAAAAAAAAAACTCCAAAACCGAATTCCCAAACACCGCCTTAGAATGCTCCATTTTATCATAATGTCAGTAGGCCCTATCACAATGAAAACTCACCTAACTCTTAAACTAGACGTGTATTAACCTCCAAACATAATAACGTAAGTAGGGTCCATTTTACATAATGTCAGTAAGATCCCATCACATTGATAACTCACCTAACTCTCAGGGCATCCACAGTGGAATTCTTAAGGAGAGTTTGTCCGTTAGTAAATTTTAACTAACAAAATGTATTATTAAGTGTTGTAGTGGATCAGTTAGTGTGTGTGTTAGTCATATGTGTTAGTCGTGTGTGTTAAAAAGTTGATTAATTGCGGCTAGCGCTTTAGCTTAGCGCTTGGAAGTGTTGTGTTTGTCTTCCGGGTTGACCGGCCGGACGTCCGGCTAGTTGACCCGGTCAACGGAATTTTTTTTTTTTTTTTTAACTTGTTGGGATTTTTTTTTGGACTTAAAATTTAATTTTGGGTTTGAAATTTTTTATTAAACTAAATTATTTATTTATTTTATTTATTATATACACATATATATATATATATATATATATATATATTTAACACACACCTTAACACACCCCTTAACACATTTATTGCACCACCACTCATTCTCTAAAATTAACAAACTCTTAACACATCTTAACAAATATTTTTGGGCCCCACTTTTATCACTTTTTGTCATATAACACACTTTAACAAATAATTTTGGCTATCCTATTGTGGATGCCCTTAAACTAAACGTATATTAACCTCCAAACATAATGGGTGTTTGGGAAGTGGATTTTAATGTAAATTTTTTTAATTGTAGGATATTATTAGAGGAAAAAATTTTGGTGTTTGAGAAGATAATTAGATTTTTTTATGGTTGAATGTGATGTTTGTGAAAGAAAAAATGAAATGATTATAGAGTTAGATGTGATATTTTGTATAAATTTTTTTTATTTTTATTTTTATTTTACAAAAAATTTTGTCTTTCAATAAAAAAAAAAAAATCAAAAAAAACCCAACATACAAACTTCCCAAACACCACCATAATAATGTCAGTAGGATCTATTTTACCATAATGTCAGTAGGTCCCATCACATTCACAACTCACATAATCTTAAACTAGACGTATGTTAATCTCCAAACACTAGGCCTGTGCTTGATATGTATTTTGTGATAATTTTTCAAAAAAAAATTAAAAAATGAGTTTAGAAATTTTTTTCATTTGTTTAGTTATATATTTTGAAAATAATTTTAAAATTTAAAAATTTGGAATGATTTAATATTTTGTTGTAGTTGAGTAAATGTGTGTGAGGAAAAAAGTGGTTAAGAAAGAGAGAGGAAAGAGAAAAAATAATTGATTGATGTGTAGAGAAAATAAAGTGATTTTACAAATTTTTTTCAAAAAATTTAACGGTCATGATACATTCTTCTAAAAAGGGAACACTAAACCAGCTCTAATGAGTTAAAAAAAAAAAAAAACAACAACAACAGACATGGCCATCACATCATTAGAGCTCTCCTAGAGCACCAAAGTATTTTTCAAAATTTAAACCAAACAAAATTTTAAAAAATTTTTCAAAAATTATATTTTGAGATATAAACCAAACAAGTCCTAGACATCTATTGACCTCCAAACAAGAAAAAAAGGAAAGTGGTCGTGGGAAACATATGAAAGTTAGGAACAGAAATCTTCTCAAAATATATTTTAACCCCACAAATTAATAAACAAATAAAAT
Source organism: Camellia sinensis (assembly GCF_055761805.1). Lineage (NCBI taxonomy): Eukaryota > Viridiplantae > Streptophyta > Magnoliopsida > Ericales > Theaceae > Camellia > Camellia sinensis. Next base: position 202,289,285 of record NC_138963.1, read on the forward strand.
AAAAGTCAAACCCTAAAAAGTCTAGCTTGTCTCATATTTGAGATCAAGACTGAACTGTCTAGTCCGGCTTATGAGTCTATTTTTTTACCTCATTTCGATAATTCACACCGTCTAATGTGTAGAACTCGTCGAATACTATATCTTTGTAAAAAATCATGTTGACCGAATATCAATAGTTATTTGATTGGATTAAATTTTTGTCAATTGTTTATTTTTTCACCATTTATTTATTTTTTTACAAATCTGATACAATCAAATAGCTATAGATATCCTATCAACGTAATTTTTTACAAAAATATAGTACTCGATGAGTTGTACACATTTTACAGTTCAGCTTATCAAAACTAGACCCAAAAAAAATCCATAGGCCGGACTAAACGGTCCAATCTTGATCTCAAACATGAGACAAGCTGGACCTAACCCTAAAAACCTAGTTCACCACTACCGAAAAATCCAAAAAGAGGAAGAAGGCAGTGCCTTGTCCTATTTTCTGACACTATGCTGTATGACAAAGTGATGAAAGATGAAGGGTGTGTTTGGTTTGTGTTTATAGAGTAATTTTTGAGATAAAAAGTACAAAAACTTATTTGATTTGTCTTTTTTCAGAAATGGTTTTGGAAAATTGTTTTAAGGAGGGAGTTTTAAAAAAAGTGGTTGATTTGATGTGTATGAGAGAGAGAGAGATTTTAGAAAATAGGTAACCAAGCAATATTTTGAGATTTTTTTTGAAAAAATTTGTTTGATTTAATTACTCTTGAAAATTTGTTTGTAAAGAATTTTTCCCAAAATTTTTTCGAAAAAACAACCCAAACAAGGCCGAAGATTTTCAAAGCTATATTTTACTAATTTTTTAAAAAATAATTATGATTTATGACATATTTTTTTGATATGACTTGTGATAACTATTCAGATACTTCTCGAATAGCTTATATTGATATGATGTAGGGGTGGGCACGGATTGATTGCGGTCACAGAACTGCCAATCTGTCATCTATTCGTCGAATTGATAGATTGGATAAAATTAATCCGCATCCGTCCACCAATTCGATAGATGCATATTGAACAAATTGACGGATAAATGCAAATCAGTTTGACGATTTAAAATTTTATAAATTTTTAACATAATTTAACATGTACACTTCTAAATTTTTTTCGAGTATTACAGTGTATGCAAACAATCTGTAAAAATTTGCAAAATGTACAATGTGCAACTTGCATATTGCACCATAGTAATTACGACAGAAATTATAATCATACCTCAGAGCGCAGGGTGTGAAAGTATCCCATTTAGAGCAAATTTAGAAGCAGAGTATACGGCCTGACCTGGTGCAGGTGCCTTCCCTGTAACACTGCTCATCTGCAAATGAAATGAAGTTAAAAATAAAACAAATATGATGATAGTAGGAAATAATAAAAAAAACAATAACATAAGGAAACAAAAAGCAACATCTGTCTAAAAATAATGGCGTAATTTTCTAATCAATTAGCATGACCAATACCCACCCAGCCAAAAAAAAGGAACAATGGGGAAAAATGCATTACCAACTAGAAGCCACTAATCAATAGAAAAAATTACACAACCAATTAATTCTTCTGGATAAATATCATAATTTTGTGCCCAAAAAAAAAAAAAAAACTGAGAAAAGTGGAAAACTTGATTGTAATGGATCATCCAAGTAATGAATTTCATGTCAAGGTCCACCATTTAGGTCAGTATTTTGTCTTCATGCATGAAGATGATAACATGGATTCATCTTACCCTAAACTAAAAATTAAAAAAATAAATAAAGTTTCTAGATAGGATTCATCTTACCATCCGGAACATCTTACCAAACAAATCGGATTTGGATTTGCAACACAATCTAATCCATTGACAAGCCTAATTTGTACTAACCATACATTCCCCGGTGTGCAAAAGAAGAGAGGGTCATCATCAACTCAAAATGCGTCTTCATCTAGATAGCAAGACTTTTGCTTTCATCGTTCAAAAATTGAAACGATTTAAAAACATTTCGAAAACAAAAGGGATATGGTGCAAAAAAAAACAATGGAAGGCAAGGAATCATCTAGAAACATAAACCAAAAAAAAGCCCAAACATCGCATAAACCAATTGGGAGTGATAAGTTCAATGAATTGTATTTGCATATTAAAAATTTTAGAAACAAAATTTACGCAAAAGGCAGATGAACTGCAATTCACCAACATTAAAGAAGAAAAAAAAAATTCATAGCAAAATTGTCACAGGAAATAATCAAATACAAAAGCACAAACATTGCAGAAACCAACTGGGAGTTATAAATTCAATTAAGTATATTTGCATATTACACATTTACAAAACAAATTTGAAGCCGAAGCCCTAATTACTAAAAAAATAATAAATAAATAACAAACACATAGAACAGTGTCTTGAGGACACACTGTCGCCGATCACCAATCAAAGACAAAAAGAGAAGAGAAGTGCAGAGAAGAAGAGAAGAATACCTTCGAATTGATGATTTGATCGCTGCTCGCCGCCACTATCGCCAATCGCTGATTGTTGCTAGCCACCACTGTCGCCGATCGCCGCTCGTCGCTTGCCTCCGTTCAAATGAGAGAGAGAGAGAGAGACATACAGTGTTGTTTCGAAACCTAGGGCTCTACAAACCTGAAATGAAATGAAAAAAAAGGGGCAAGACAAAGGGAAAAATGGGGGGGCAAAATTAAGTTTGGGCAAGCAGGTCGGGTAAGTCAGTTAATTTGGCGGTTTATCTGCAACCCAACATGCACCCGCAAAAATGATATTTTTGGACTTGTATCTACCCGCCATATGTCACACATCCACTCAAAATGTGTCAGGTCTGGTCAAGCAGATGTGGCGGGTCGGCTCATCCGCTGCACACCCCTATTATGGATATTTATGCTTTTTTTGTTTAATTTTTCAAATCCTATTTTTAAGATGATTTTTTTTGTTTGTTTTTAATGAATTTTTTTATATGATAATCAATTTTTTTTTCCATTTTAAATGCATTGTAGATGTGTTTAAAAAGTAAAATAAATTAATTAAAATGTATAAAAAAAATTGCTAAAAATAAATAAAAATCCGAACAAAATTAAGTGTTTGTTTGGGTTTCGTTTGTTTTTAGTGAAGTTTATATATATATATATTTAGTTAAATTTTTTTATTTTTTAAATGTATCTAATCGTGATGTATCTAAAAATAAACAAAAAAAATTGACTAAAATATAAAAAAAAAAAAAAGTAGAAGAATTTTAGATAATCCTTTAAATAGTTTGGAAGAACTTATATTATATGATATGATGTTTAGTTTATAGTTATATTATTTGTGTCTAACTTACAAGAATTTTGCAATTAAGTGTAATTTTAAATATATATATATATATATATATATTAAGTGTTAAGAGAGTATCATGTAATAATATTACTCCCCACCAATCATAACTATTAATTTTTTATGTTATCTTCTCAAATATTAATATAAATTGTTGAATCCTTATCAGTCAAAATGGTAAAAGGCACCATCTTGGCCATACTCTCCCAAACATGAAAAAATTGCTCATGATTTAGGCCTTAAATAAGGCATATCATACTACGCTAGTTCTTAACATTTTTTATAGTTATAAAAATACGATTGTAGTTTCTAACATTTAATACAAAAATTATTGCAGAAATTAACACTTCTAGTGATGCTGAAAGAAGTGAACGTGACTACATGTTTGTTGCAAGGCAAGAAAATAGTGATGACAATTTGTTAAATAAGGTGGTATGTAGTGAAGAGGAAGCATATGCTTTATACAATAATTATGCATTACGAATGGGTTTTAGTATTCAGAAAGGAAAGCCAAGATATTATAGTGGATCAAAGAACATAAGGCAACGTGAATTTTTATGTTCTAAAGAGGGTTTTAATGTAGATGAAGACCCTTGTGAAGAGAAAAAATTGAATAGGCTAGAAACTAGAACTAGTTGCAAAGCATTTATTCATTTTACTGTTGAAGATGAAATTTGAAAGGTTACTGCCTTCAATCCTAAACATAATCATGAACTTGCATTACAATCAGAGTGACATTTGCTAAGATTTGCTCGTCGCATTTCAAAATCGAAGGCATGTGTGATTGATTCTATGGTAAACGCGGGTATAAACACAAAGAATGCTTATTCATATCTAACAGAAGAAGTTGGAGGTAGTGAGAATGTGGGTTTTACCAAAAGAAATTGTTATAATTATGTGAACAAGCAAAAGATGACAATGATTAGTGCTAGAGATGCTTAAAGCCTATTGAATCATTTTAAGCAAAAACATACAGAAGATCTCATGTTCTTTTTCCCAGTTCAAGTAGATCAAGAAAATCGCATGACTATTTTTTTTTTTTGAGAGATGGTAGATCAAGGGTTGATTATGATTGTTTTGGAGATGTGGTTGTTTTCGATACCACCTATTGCACCAATAAGTATAATTTGATTTGTACTCTATTTGTTGGTGTTGACCACCATTGGCAAAATGTGATGTTCGATTGTGCTTTCCTTTTAGGTGAAACCACTTATTCATTTATATGGTTGTTTAAATCATTTTTAGAATCAATGGGGAATCGGTCTCCGATTACAATTTTTACTGACCAAGATCAAGCCATGTCTAATGCCTATTGAGGCGGTATTTCCAAATACACATCGTTGACTATGTTTGTGGCATATTTCAAAAAATGCTCCTTCTCATTTGGGGGAGTTAAATACTAACACAAAGTTCAAGTACATTTTCAACAAAGTGCCAAAAATATTGTGATTCTGCACTAGAATTTCAACAAACTTGGAATAAAATGATACAAAAGTTTAGTTTGGAGAGTCATCGGTAGCTTAATATGATGTACAAGATTTGACACAAGTGGAGAACTGCATTCACTAAGGATAATTTCACCGTTGAATTTAAAGTTTCCTCAAGGAGTGAAGGTACAAATAATGTTTTGAATAACATAGCAGCTAAAACAACTAGCCTCACTAAGGCTAAGTTTGGGAACACCCCAAAAAGCCAAAAAGTCAAAAAGTTATTCAAAAAGTTAAAAAGTTATCACTATTCACCAAAAGTCAACAATTACGGCTGCACAACTCCCAATTCTAATTTTCTCCTACAAATCAATTTTTACAATTTTTTATTACACATTTTTCCATAAAAAGTCAAAAAGTTAACCCAAACATTCATATTTTCAACCTCAACCTTTTAGTCTAAAAAGACAAAAAGTACACTTATTTAGTCTTCCCAAACTTGGCCTAAGTTTGCTATTGAATATGACAATTTAGTGGCAGATATGCGTTCTTCAGAGTTGGATGAAGATTTTTTATGCAAGCAAGGTGCCTCACAAAAAACAGTAAAAAAATAAAAATAAATAAATAAAAAGTGGTATTTTGGGTCATGCAACTCAGGTTTACACCTGTAAGATATTTAAATTATTTGAAAATGAATTTCTCAATAGTCTTGTAATGGTGTAGAAGCAAGTTGATTGTCGAGATACAGTTGATGTCTTCGAGTTGAAAGAAGAAAATAGTGAAAGGGTACGCATTGTTCACTTTGATCATTTCACTAACAACATTTCTTGTTCTTGTAAGAAGTTTGAATCATTAGGAGTTCTTTGCTATCATGCATTGAGGATTTTTAGTATAAAAAATTTCACTGCAATTCCAAGCCAATATATTTTGAAACGTTGGACCAAAGATGCTAAGAAAGGGATGATGGCTTATGAACAAGGTACCAATTCCATTGCGAATGGTAAAGAGGCTAAGATCATATGGCGTAATAATATGATACGTGCAGCTAATACAACTATATACAGAAGTCAAAGGAATGATAGCCTTAAGAACATTTGCCAAAAGATACTTGTACAATTTGATGAAAAAAATTAAAACAGAGTTTGCAACGTTGAAATTGGGTACAGTTGTGCATGTTGAAGAAGATCAAGCCATACGATGTGATACCACTAACATGTCAGTGTTGGATCCCCCACATGCGAGATTGAAAGGTGTACAAAACACTAGACTTAAAGCGCATTTTGAAAAATCGTCGAAGGATGCATCAACTTCCCGTGAGAAACTTTTTTTTTTTTTTTTTTTTGGATTCATGCGTGAGAAACTATTTGCTTGCTCAATAAATGCTACATTCTCATCCGTGATAATTATTTTTTAATAAAGTTCTTATGTTGTAAGTTATTTGTGATTTATGCACATACTCAGGAAAATCAAAACAAGTAAAGCAAGGACCATCACATGCCTCACTTGGTATCACATATGATACAACAATCTTCCAACCACCAAATGAGTACCCTTATGGTAAGACCAGCAGATGCCAACATAGATGATCAATCTTACCCACCATGGACCATGCATGCACAGGTATTGAATATTTATATTGATTCACAAAATTAAAATATCTACTATTTACAATTAAAATTATGATCATAATTAATTTTAAGTATGAACTATTTCCATGCGAGGATATGAACTTTGCAAATATTCCATTTACAACTATGTTACAAAGTGTTGATGTTATAAACCAATTTAGTCAAGTAAATATTGACACAATTCATTTATTTATTTGGATGCCTTTATTTGTTAATATTATGATATACATTTATTGTTCTCTTAACAAAGGTTGAATTTGTATAATGTTTTTAATATGTTGTTTAGAAAAATAATAGTCACACAGAGAAGCTACAAAAGTAAGATAGGAGTCGTGTATAAGACCATCTCCAACCGTTCACCAAATTCATCATCAAATTTAAATTTGGTGAAAAAGAGGTACTTTTTGTGCTCCAAGAGTTTCACCAAAATGGTATTAAATTGAGAAAATATCAAACGTTTCACCAAACTAAGGATCGCTTGCACCTTTCAGCAATTTACTTTGTATAGCCGTTGAGTGTGGACCACTGGACAACCAGCCCCGGATGACCACCTCAAACAAAATTTTGTGAAAATTTTACACTAAGAGGTCAATCCCCTATGGTCGACCACCAACAATTAATTGCTCTGCTTCCTTGAGATGTCCATATCTACTCAACAAGTCCACCATAAAAACATAGTGAACCAAGTCTGCTTCAATCCCATAATTTGTTTTCATTTTCCCAAATTCTCTTCCCAAAAAAGTGAATTACTGAGTTGTTTTTGTTGTTGTTGGCCTCCTCCTTTTGCTATTTCTTCTTGGCACTTTTTCTCTTCTTTGCACCTGATGGCATGATTGATGGGTTCTTGTTGGGAGGGGGGAAGCTAATAGAAATGGGGTAAACCCAAGACAGACATGTGAAGCAAAAAAGTGAAATTTAAGAAAAGAGAAGGAAAAAAAGGAGAGAAAACCTAGAAAAAAAGTGAATGAACCCTGAGAGTGCCATTGCAGGCACAAGAAGCCTCCATCTAATGCTCTTCATCTTCTTCCTGACAAATCCTACACTCTTTCACGACCTTTTATGAACAACCCACACCTCCACCATTGCTGTTCTTAACAAAGACCACTCCACGCATATTAACAGAAGACAACAAATCATTATCAATCACTACTTCACCACCACCACCACTAGCACCTCTCAAGAGTCTCTCTCTTATTGACAGACTCAAAGCATGTTGATGCTATTAGCCTATCAACACACACCATGAATTCATCCACCATCTCTTCTCTGCTTATACTGTTGTTTTTTTATTTTTTGCATTGACCGGTTTGCCTAGTCGACCGGTGGTTTGATGAAAATTCAAATTCTTCCGTTGGAACAGGCGATATCAGATAGAGGAACTTGTCCTTTTTTTACTCAAATTTGATGAAAATTCTGGTAAACCATTGGAGATGCTCTAAGGGGTTGAGAGACTTACACAAAGCAATACTTTCAAGGTGGGAAAGACAAAATTTTAATTCAAGTTGTGTTTTTTTTTTTTTTCCTTTTTTTCTTGCATTTATGTAATGGAGCTTTATATACGAATAATAGTTTTTTTTTTTTTTTTATTTCTTTATAAGATTATAGATGAAAAGACGGGTTGAATTTCAATACTTGATTATTAGTTGTGGTAGTGAATTTTTTGATGAAAATTTTTGGATATATGTATAACAAATTGAGATGACATTCATAAAAAATTTAAAAAGTGAAATGTAACTCAATAAACTAACATTAGTTTGTAAAGAAAAGTTTTAATTTTTATTTATTTATGTGACACTATTCTTTTATTTATTTATTTAGAGAAATATTGTTTTAGATTGCAAAAACAATGACAAACATATATGGAATTGACATTTCGATGGAAGAACTGGACATTGCAATTTAGTTGTAAGGAACCAATTATGAGACCAATTAGTTTGCGGTTTGAAGCAATATTTTAACACAATTCATCTCATATATTGTTATCTTTTAAAAAATAATATAAATACAATACATCTCACTATTTCTACTAATAAAAATTAAGTTGAAACATCACACTCTCATGTCCAAAGAGCACTAAAAAATGTTCTCAGAAGATCTAAAACTTTAAAGATACTATGTACTGTAATATAAGAACAATATTCAAATCTTTTAAGCATCCTCCATCAAACCACAGAAAAAAAATTTCCAAGAAGAAAAAAATTGAAATAGCAAACACAATTTTTCTGATTCTAAAATAGCACCAAATCCATTCTTCTTCAATCTCATTACAACCTATAAACAAGAAATTCATCCCTCATCCCCATCCTCAGCCAATTTCTAACTTGGAGTATATCTTCTCCCCAAATACATAAAAGAGAATCAATTTGCTTGACCAATTTCTAAGCCAAATTAACAATTATAATTCAAAATAATAAAAAAATTCTCCAAATTATTACTCTAATTTTTGCATAATTTAATTTTCTGAAATTAACACACTAAGTTCAAAATCAATTTTCACAATTCTATTGAACCACATCATTGATGATACAGTTAACCAATGCAAACATGTTCTGGAGAAAGAAACATGCAACAACACAAACAAATCATATGACAAGTTGAACACAGAAATCCGAGCGTCTCCAACAAGATTGAACCGAGAAATCGGAACTTGAAACCGATCTCAACCTTCTGGCAGCGCTAGGCAACATGATAAAACCTCCAATCATCTTTAACAAGACTGAACCCAAAATTTCGAAATCGTTCTAACGACGCTCGGCAACCACTCGGTGGTGGTGGTGGGAATGGTCGTGAAATGTACTCATTGTTACGAAAGCATTGTGGATGCGAAGGAAGAACAATTGTATCGAGAGATCGAGGGAGGGAGGGAGGGAGGGAGGGAGAGAGAGAGAGAGAGAGAGAGGGGAATAGATGCTGGTTCTGCTTTAAGTTTATTAGAAATTCAAACTTCAAAATTGAAGACTGTGTTTGGTTTGTGTTTTGAAATAAATTTTCAAAAAAAACAAATTTGGGAAGGGAGAGAGTTTAGAAATTTTTTTAATTTGTTTGGTCGTATATTTTGAAAGTAGTTTAAAAGTTTTGGATGATTTAATATTTTGTTCTAGTTGAACGGATGTGTGTGAGAAAAAAAATGATTGAAAGGAGAGAGGAGAGAAAAAAATAATTAATTGATGTGTAGGAGAGAGTGATTTTGGAAACTTTTTTCAAAAAATTTGAACCCAACAAAATTTTAAAAAAAAATTTCCAAAATTGTATCTTGAGATACAAACCAAACAAACCAAAAAGTTCCAGGCAGGATTTTGAAATTTTGAAATAGTTTCAAATATGTAACGTTGACGTTAACGCTAGTTAACGCAGTCAATGCTCTGTCTAGGTGGATAAGTTACTGACAAAACATTGAAATGGCATAATGGTATTGGACAGGAGTACCACCTGGCAGTATGACGTGGTACTACTGGAATACTGAATAATTTCCCCCCCAAATCAAATACTAGTTATTATTTTTCATGTACCGAGTCTACAAAGATTCTATGAGACAAAAATAAAAATAAAACGAGTCTAGAAAGGTGTACTTGTGGATCAAAATTATTTAGACCAATTCTTTGGGTTGCCCATCTCTTTCCCAGAATTCGCAAGAGAAAAATCCAGACCAATGATCCTTCGGAAAAATTGACTTGCGAGTCATGCAGAACACTCATACCATAACTACAAAATACTTCAAAAATGGTAACGGTAATGTAATTTCTTTTTCTTTTTTTTTTTTGGTGGAGTTGATCTCTCTATATAAACACAACCACCATCTCACAGGGAACCACAACTAACTAGAAAATCATCTCATGGCTACCCCAATGTTGATCCTCTTTATTATTCATATGATCCTGTCATTCCCATTGCTGTCGTTTTCAACACCGCCATATAGCTTAACTATAGGTTCATCTCTCTGTGGAGAAGCCAGACGATGTTTTGATTCACCAACTGACACCCTTCTTTCCAACCAACCACTCACGAGAAACACAAAGCTTGTGTCATCTCAAAGCCAAAAGAATTATTCTTCTGGTTTCTATAAGCTCCTTTTCGACAATGATAACTAGCGTTTATTGGCCGGACCCATGGAAAAACAGTTGGAAAGCTTTGAGGTCCAGTTTCACCAATAACAGAACTGCAACATTCAATTCCTTAGGCCATTTCAAGTCAAATGATGACTTTCAGTTCAGGGCAGCAGATTTTGGTACTGGGATTCAAAGAACATTAACCATGGGTCATGATGGCAACATTCAACTATGCAGTCTGGAAGAGAGAAGCAAAACTTGGACCGTGTCGTGGCAAGCTCTTCTTGAACCATGCAGGATCCATGGTATCTGCGGACCCAACAGTCTATGTACTTATGTTCCCCATGAGAAATCTGGTAGGAGATGCTCTTGCTTACCAGGGTACAAGATCAAAAATGATAGTGACTGGTCTCTCGGATGTGAACCAGATTTCAGTCCCCTTGCAATGATCGATCAGGTCGGTTTCCTACAACTTCCTCACATTGAATTCTATGGCTATGATATTAAGTTCCATAGCAATCATACCTTGAAGAATTGTAAGAAAGCATGCCTGAAGCAATGTAACTGCTATGGGTTTCAATACAAATTTGACAAGGTCCATGGCTTTTACAACTGTTTTACCAAGTCACTACTGTTCAATGGATAGCTTTCCTCTCATTTTCTTGATTCCATGTTCATAAAATTGCCAAAAGCCTCACTCTCATCCCATACAATGCCCACTCAAGAATTTGAGTTAAATTGCTCACGCCTAGTTAGTTTGCAGCTTGATAGGACCTACAAGAAACCCAAAGAAAATGGGACATCGCAGTTTATAGTTTGGTTCGCCACCACAATTGGAGGAGTTGAGATTATTTGTTTTGTATTGTGCTTCTTGTTTAAAACCCGTCAAGATTCAAATGCAATTGCAGAAAGTTACTTTCAAGTTGCAACTGGATTTAGAAAATTCACCTACATTGAACTAAAGAAAGCAACGTGTAACTTTGCTGAAGAGATTGGGCAAGGAGGTGGTGGCGTTGTACATAAGGGTGTATTGTCCGATCGTCGAATTGCAGCAATTAAACTACCCAACGAAGCTAACCAAGGAGGAGAAGAATTCTTGGCAGAGGTAAGCACCATTGGGAGGGTTAACCACGTGAACTTGATAGAGATTTGGGGATATTGCTTGGAAGGGAAGCACTGAATTTTGGTGTATGAGTACATGGAGCGCGGGTCCTTAGCCGAAAATCTTGCTTCTAATACCCTTGACTGGGAGAAGAGGTTCTATATCGCAGTTGGCTCTGCAAAAGGTCTAAAGCTTATTTGCATGATGAGTGCTTTGGAGTGGGTTCTTCATTGTGATGTGAAGCCTCAAAACATTCTCCTGGACTCTAATTATTTACCGAAGGTTGCAGATTTTGGTCTCTCCAAGCTATGTAAAAGAGGCAGCGGACATGGCTCAAACTTTTCCAGAATAAGAGGAACAAGAGGTTATATGGCTCCCGAGTGGATTTCCAATCTCCAAATCACGACCAAAGTTGATGTTTATAGCTATGGAGTGGTGGTATTGGAGATGGTTACTGGAAAGAGCCCGATGACAAGTCCTTGTACCTCTGGCAATTCAAGGGAGATGGAACAGAAGGGGGCTAGTTAAGTGGGTGAGAAAGAAGATAAACGAAAGTGTTGTGAACGAATCGTGGCTTGAAGAGATCATAGACCCAGTGATGATGAAAAGTAGATATGACACAAGTAAGATGGAAATATTGATTAAAGTGGCCTTGTAATGTGTAGTGGAAGACCAACATGCAAGACCAGCTACGAGTCAAGTGATAGAGAAACTTTTACACCATGAGCAAGGTGATTATTAGCAAAAGCAAAGGTCTTAGCAAAATAAATGAAGAATATTAGAAAAGGTAGTTTATGAATAAAACATTGCCTCGAGATCACAATGGAAGAAATTGAAGCATCTCTAAAAGTAATAAGCAACAATCATGTCTCTTGCAAGCATGGCAGAGGATGTGGCTACTTAGCTAGTTAACTTCTCAGGTTGTCACAAGTTATTTTTGACCTCCCGGGTTATGAGAAATTGTCATGTTCTTTTTAATTGTAAGGATCTTTTGTCCTAAATTTTTTCTGTTCTCCCGTCTTAATTTTTCACAACTGTTAAGACATTTTTTGAAATTCTCCTGTTAAAAAGTCCTTTGTAAATGATATATTAGAAAACCTCACAATAAAATAAGGAATATAATTCACTTGATTTGAATGAAATCATATTAAACAAAGAAAAAAAAAATAGTACTAAAAGAATTAGACTTTTGTGAGAAAAAATAGACTGGTCTCTTATGTGGGTTCCAAATATTTTTTTAATTGGATCATTTGCCACATTGAATAATATTAAGATAATTATATGAGAAGTTTGTACTACATCTCAATTTTTATAATTTTTAATCATTTCAATTGGCCATAAACAATAATTTAAACAAGTTAAAACTTAATTCAATCCACTGGCCGCTCAATTAGAGCCACCCCATACTTTCCTTCTAGCCTCTCAATGTTTGAGTTTCAAATCCGTCTAGATTAAATATTGGCCTCGTTTGGTGTAGCTGTTAAAATAACTTATAAATTATAGCTTAACAGATTATAGATTATGACTTTAATCAGAAGTTGTTAATCTGTTTGGTGTAACTGTTGGATTATAGATTTAAGTTGCTGAGTAGTGCTTGTTAAATAAGCTATGAAATAGTTTTTTCAATTAATTTTTATTTTTTGTTTGTCTACATTTCTCATAAAAAAAAATAATAACAATCTATAGTCCATTTGAGTCTTTTTCTATTTTAAAAAAAATAAAATATAAAAAAATTTAAGAGTATAACCATAAATTAACATGTCCACAGCAGAAGCTGATAATCAGAAGCAAGGGGTGAGCAGCTTCTCAGAATCAGCTTTTTTGAGTTAAAAATAAGCTGTTAGAATCAGAAGCTGTTTGAAATAAATTTAACCAAACAGTCCAAAATAACTTTTTCAAAACTAAAAGCCATAAGTTAGTTCTGAAAAACTGAAACAAACACTCCATTGTGTATAACAGTGATACTGCGTGGTGATATTTCCAATTCATAACAAATCCCAAATGAGGTAGTGAGGATTACATTGTTGGGCAGGAGAGAAGAGATACCCATCTAATCCTATTTGTGGTCTTTTGTTGATAGGTGACACCACGTTACAGTCAATATTTATTCCCACCACGAGTCCAAGCCAGTCCCTTGATTTCTTATCCTTCTAGTCCATAGAAAAGCTATAAATGTAATATGAAAAAATTCTATAAAAATAATAATAATAAAATACTAGAAAAACAAATTACATGACATAGAAGATTCAAACTTGGTGAGGTGTGAGTTAAATTTGGGTCAAGCATTCTATTTTTGGATAGCTATAAATGTAATATGAAAAAATTCTATAAAAATAATAATAATAAAATACTAGAAAAACAAATTACATGACATAGAAGATTCAAACTTGATTCAAACTTGGTGAGGTGTGAGTTAAATTTGGGTCAAGCATTTTATTTTTGGATAATTTTTAGGGCATGTGAAATGAACTCTAACATGCATCATAATCATAACACTAACATAGTTTCCCTAGTAACGAATATCTTAGTATGAAAATCTGCAAAGTGAATATTTTTCTTTAGTTTTTTGGATAACTAACACATCAAAATTAAAATAACTAATAGTGGTAGTAAAAGCTGCCCTTCAACTCAAATAAAGTAAAAGAAAAAGTAGAATCTAATTTTTTAGAAAATGTTCAAAACAAATGCAAGATCCATTGATTTTACACGCACATTGTCCAAGAATGCAAAACCCAAAATCAGAGAATGGCTCAGGGAGAGAAAGAGAGAATCCGACAAAGACAGAAAAAACAAGAGATAAAGATCAAAAAAGCGTATCTTTAGGGTTGCTTGTGCACTCTACAGTGGATTAGTGAGGAAAAGCTCCAGATCGGTGCTTGAGATGCTTGATCGACGCTCTACGGTGGCTGGTGGAGCTGGGGATGAGGTCCAGGTGCGGCGACGGCGGCAGGAATTGGCTCTCTCGAATAGATAGAGAGAGGGCAGAAAAGGGTAAAAATAAACAACGCTACTACAGGGTCCGAATATTTCAAGTTTGAATTTGTCCCGAATTCAAAACGACGTCGTTTTGAATTATCTTACCGATAAGAGAATTGTAATATATCTTACCAGTAAGAGAATTTTATTACATGTTACCGGTAAGAGAATCCAAAACGATGTCGTTTTGAGTTTCGAGCCAATTTCGAGCAAAACAATTTCGGGCTCTCAAACATTTTTCAAAAATAAAAAATAAATTTAAAAAAATGGTCAATTATACTAATAGTCCCTAGAGTTTGAACTTCTGTCACTTTGGTCCCTGACTTTTTAATTGTGACACATTTGATCCTGAATTTTTAATCTTGTTCCAAATAAAATATTATTAGATTTTTCAAAGCTAAAATCGTCAATTTGATAAAATATAAACTAATTTGACAAAAATAAATGTCAAAAAAATATTTTAAATTTTTTTTAAATTCTTTTTGTCCACCAATGATAAAATTATGTAAAATTAATAAAAATTACATGATTAATTTTTTAAAATTAATTTTACATGATCATCATCCAAACACATAATAAAAATTAATTTGGTAAAAAAAATAAATAAATGGCTAAATGATTTATCAACTTTACATAATTTTATTTCTAGTAGGTAGAAATAATTTTTTAAAATTCAAAAATATTTATTTGACATTTATTTTTGTCAAATTAGTTTATATTTTATCAAATTCACAATTTTACCCTTGAAAAATCTAATTATATATTCAATTGTTCTTATTTGGAACAAGATTCAAAATTTAGGGTCAAATGTGTCACAATTGAAAAGTCAGGGATCAAAGTGACACAAGCCCCAAACTATAGGGACTATTTGTGTAATTTGCCTAAAAAAAATGAGAAAATTACAAATCAAGTAAATTTTTTAAAGGGGTTTCTTTTTTTAAGGTCCCTGATATTATGATTTTAGAGCATAAAGGACACTCAATATTTTCATAATGTCTAAGGTCCCTCAACAATATTTTCATAATGTCTAAGGTCCCTCAACCTTGATCCAGAGAAATTTCAGTCCAGAGAAATTCTGGCCCAGAGAAATTTCTCTGGACCAAATTTCTCTGGAAAGTATAGAGAAATTCTCTCTGGTCCAATTATTCTCATAATTTCTCTGGCCCAATATTTTCATAATGTCTAAAGTTCCTCAACAATATTTTCATAATGTCTAAGGTCCCTCAACCTTGATCCAGAGAAATTTCAGTCTAGAGAAAATTGGTCCAGAGAAATTCTGGCCCAGAGAAATTTCTCTGGACCGAATTTCTCTAGAAAGTCTAGAGAAATTCTCTCTGGTCCAATTATTCTCATAATTTCTTTGGCCCAATTTTTCCTAGAATTTCTCAGCATTTCTCTAATGCATTGGCTGAGTCCAGAGAAATTTTGAACTTCTCTAGTCCAATTCTTCTCAGAATTTTTCTGGCCCAATCTTTCCTAGAATTTCTCTGATGCATTAACTGATTGTCCTGACCATATGCAATCACATGCTCTTATGGACATTAGGTAGTTTAACAATGATCTACTTATTTCCTATGCTCTCATAAATATGATGTGTTTATTTTTCAGAAGTTTAGTTCTACTTCTAACGTTTCACTCTTAACTTACCCATTCTCATTCATTTCCCGACCCTATACTTCAATACCATTTAGCGTGCTTTTTGAATTTTTGTCATTTTTCTCCTGAGAAAGATTTGTGTAAAATAAAGCTGTCTTCGTCTGCAGTTCATGCCCAAGAAAGCAGGCACCCCTAAGAAGAATGAGATCATATTCACTACCCCAACAGGTGAGGAGATCATCAACAGAAAAACAGTTGGAACAATACCTAAAATCACATCCTGGAAATCCAGCCATATCTGAGTTTGATTGGGGAACCGGTGAAACCCCAAGGAGGTCAGCCAGGATCAGTGAGAAAGCAAAGGCAATCCAAAGAAATTTCCAATCCAAATCAGAGAATTTCTCTGGACCAACCCAGAGAAATTTCAGTTCAAACTAGAGAAAATTAAACAAACTGAGTTTAAACTAGAGAAATCCAGAGAATTTCTCTGGACCAGGAAAGAATTTCTCTAGACTCACTTAAATCCAGAGAAATTTCCTCAAAACTAGAGAAATTTCCCTTAAAAACCCAGAGAAATTTATTCAAACAGTAAGCTGAAGTGAAAAGGAAATTTCTCTAGGTTGAGAATTTCTCTAGGTTGAAAATTTCTCTGGGTTGAAAATTTCTCTGGAGAAAATTCAGTTCAAATGAAAAAAAAAATTGAAATAGATGTTCAAAATAAAGAGAATCATTGACAGTCTTGTGGTGCAAAATAAGCCCCAATCCAAGACCAGCACATAAGAAACAAGAAACATACCCATAAAATCTTCTTAAAGAAAACAGTAATCAAATAGCATGGAATAAATTGACTTCTTGAAAGCCAAGAAATTTATATGCCAAATTCTAAACATTGACATATGTCATTATAAATTCAGCAAATCTGGATTACTATTCTGCTATTGGAGTTCAAATCCAGTGCTCAAACAGTGATTACTGCTATTTCAACACCACTTGAAAGAGTACCTTTGTACACCGTGCCATCTGATATAGAGCCAATTATATTACTGAAATCTTCACAAGCTGTTTCTAGTTCTGATCGCTGGAGCTTTGGTACACCTAGAATTCAAACGCTCAAACATGAATAATATATATAAACACATACATTGACAAGTTCAATGTTCTGGGTATGAACGAGGAGACATTAGGTCCTAAGCATTACATTTCCCTAGAGTATAAACAAGCAATAAACCTTCATTCTTGTAACAAAAATGAATAACCTGTTACAAATGCTTTCTACAGCTGCCCACTTAACCCTGTTGCCCAAGGTTTGACAGTAATGACCTTGTTGCTTTGAAAGTAAAAATGCCAAGGGCCGAAATAAATATGAATAAAGATCCCATCGTCACTCCAGACCATAGCAAAATTGTATGATGCTTCGAATTGAAACTCTGTGGTACATTTTGGCTAGAAGTTGAAGCAGGAGAAGGCCAAGGAGCAGGATGGTGCACTGGTGGCTTAGAATCAAGTGGTTGTAGACGTCCGCGAACGCCCCGGAGGGTGAGTCCCGTTCTGTTCATTTGGGTTCACTACAAGTTCGGTCTCTCAAATTGTCACGGTTCTAAATCTGAACCAAAGAGTCCAAATCTGGCAAATCGTTTTGAGAAAACAGATTTTGAAAGAAGTGCCAAACATGGACTACTTTGCCAGATACAGAGTCGCCACCTAAATGTTTTATTTTGGAGAAATTTAGGAAACCCTGACTCGTTTGCCTAAGGCCACGTGTCCGTCATCACCAAAGTTGCCTCGGCTCGGGAACTTGGGTACGATTGGGGAAGGTCACTTCGTGAGCACCCCCACTCGCCCGATCAAAGATCGGCCTCTACTAACCATGATATCTATTTTTGGAAACATTATGTGTTCTTATTCCGGTTATTAGCCTAGATTTACTATGTGATGCCCACAGCATACAAGTGTAGACTGGGTCGCCTGAATTGAAACAAAACATTTCATGTTTGTTTATTTGAAAATGGTTTGATGGTGCTACCCGCAAGTAGGCTAAGACGTGGATTTGCCACCCTCGGATGGGCTTAGAAAACATGATTTTGCCACTATCTAGTGGGCTTTAAAACTCACAGTCAACGAATTGTTCCAATTCAAATAACTCAGCCTTCACCCACAGGCATTCAGGCAGTTATATCATATAAGCATATAGCCTCATGGTAAGCATGCTATCATGGCAGTCACTCACACGCATGCAAGGATGCTAAAGCATAAAACTTACAGAGTACTCCAAGCCAAAACAGAAGCTAATTAGAAATCCATGCATGATCCTAACTATACAGAAATGCCTAATGCAACACATGCAAAAATGCAACTATAGAAGGCTCGGCTATTCTAAAGATGGCATGCGAAATGCTACAACTAACAAGTATTCAACTTGGAATTGAAATATAATGCAGTTAGTACGATGCGCCGAGCCCGGTGCATGCAAAACAAATGAATGAATGCAAGCATGCTATCATATTGTATGCTAATTGAAACATGCCCTAATCTAACCATCATAAGCGGGTAAATAAAAGGGAGAAAGACGTGGGGCTGGAAGACATACATCACACACACGCACACTTATTACAGTTGTGCCCTCACTCGGAGGGTCCGAATAAATAATATACAGTCCCGAATAAACAGTACAGTCCGAATAAGTACAAAATCCTAATTAATTAGCAAATTAATCTAGGAAAGTAGTAAATTGCACACGAATCCGTGGACCGCCTCAGCTCTGTTCCGAATGATGGATGGTGCATGCTCGAGTTGCCTTGCGCGAAAATCCATTGCGATGCCCCGGTTCACCTCTATTTGTAATTGTTCTCGGGATACGTGCCAAGCTCCGAAAGGCTGTCGATTTCTGATTTGCTGCAATAGAGAGTAACACAGGGGCATGGCAAAGTATTTTCACATATGTACGCATGACTACTCTTCAGGGAGTGTAGTCCTCGATCCTCGTGCCACCAATCACGCATCTCGATACATGATGGCCGAGGAGTCGATTTGTACGACTCAATATGAAATGAATGCACATATGGACACAACAAGGCCAAAACTTCATCATGGGTAATCCGGAGTGTCGGCGACAGGGAATTGAGACACGTTCCGTCACTCGTAGTACGAAACGTCCCTCGTTTCCCGTACTTGGGCTAACTCCTATCCCAAAGACTATGCAATATGCATGATATGCATGAATGCAACCCTAACATGCAACCTAGCATACACAATGCTATGAAATGGCATACACAATGCACGATGTAATGAGGCATACATAATGCTCTAACATACAACCTAGCATACACAATGCTATGAAATGAAATGGCATACACCATGCACGATGGACTTACACCAACATGAGTGGACCTCAGCCACACTCACATTAGTATCCATTAGGTGAGAATGGGACTATCGAAATGCGTGCATACATGCACGCACACCGAGGATCGATCCTAGGCATAACATGCAACTCTAACAAGGCATGGCAAGGGATGCAAGATGGCATACAAACTCACAAATTCCAGCACTGAAATATGATGCTAAACAGCCCCGAAACATGGAAAAAAGGCACCCGGTGCATGAGATGAACCCCGAAACTCGAAACTGGGCACATGGAATGACTTATAGCTATACAAAACATGCATTATTTGATCATGAAGTCTAAAGACAGAGCCAAGGCAGTCCCAAAATATGAACATTTCCAGTTCAAAGCATGGCCAAAAGATGCTAGCATGGTGGACTAAAATAGCATGCAAGATTGGCTAGCAAACATGAGTTATATGGCAGGTATAGGATGCACATGGAATCTTACCAAACCAGCAAAAGTCAGTGAATAAAACATGTGAAAATATGCCCAAATAACCATGGAGATGCAACCAATACATGCAAAAATGATGAGCTCCTTTAGAGGGCCATGCAATGGATTATTAAGCACATACAAGGTGGACACTTAGCATGGCATAAGAAACTATGAAAATCAAATATGGTAGTCTTAGAACTCACCAAATTGGCCCTAGAAAGTGACTTCAAAGCATGCAAGATAGGGCCTCTTTGGAAGGCCAAAAATGACCACCAAACAAGTCAAGGTGAGAGGGGGTCACCCCCCTCTGATTTGGAGGCTCAGAACAGTGTGCTAGCCACTAAAAATCCACTGGATTTTAGTGGCTAGAAGGCCAAACCAAGCATGCAACAAGAGCTTAGGTGTAAGGCTCAAAATAAGGGACAATCAAGCATGCAAGGAAGCATATGACCTCAAACAAGAAAATGCTCTTAATAAAACATGAAGATGATGTCAAAAGGAGGCTCTTTTCAGTTTACAATAAATCTCAAAAGTGAACACAAATAGAGCTAATCTATTATGCAAAAAAAAAATCCTAAAAAAGAGATTAGAGATAAGGGACAGCAGCTGGCCCCAAATAGTAAAGAACCCTTCAACAAAGTTGAAAAGGGGCTCAAAAAAAGGCACTTTACAGTTTATATTAAGTCTCAAAAATAAACACAAGTGAGGCTAAAACAACATGCAAGAAAAAGGCCTAAAAGAGGGATAAAGAGACAAGTGGTAGCAGCTGGCCTCAAACAGAGGAGAGCCCTTCAATAAAGTTGAAGAGGGGCTCAAAACAAGACATTTTACATCTTATGACCAAGTCCAAAACAGCTCACAAATAAGACTAAAATACCATGCAAAAATAGGCCTAAAAGAGGGATTAAGCACAAAGGGTGAGGAGAAGACCTCAAACAGCAAAAAGTCCTTGATCAAACATGAAGAGGAGCTCAAAATATGACTCTTTACAGTTCAGGTCAGAGCCCAAAAATGTAAGCAAAAGGGGCTAAGATATAGAACAAAATAAGGCAAGAAAGAGGAAGAAGAGGACTCACCCTTGTAGCACAACTTTCCCGCAGCTTCTGGTCCAAGAAGAGGAGCTCCTAACCTCTAACAAATAGCCTCAAGTTTCTGCAATGGAGTGTGGAGGTTGTAGGCTTGGGGGTGGTGTGTAAAGGTCAAGAACAATGGGTGTTTGGAGCTTGAAAATGGAGAGCAAAGGATGAGGGAATGGTGTATGCTCTAGCTGGTTTTTCTAACCCCTCAAAATGGAGCTGGGGTGCTGGCTTTATAGAGGAGAGGCCAAGGGAAAACGGGGGGAAAAACAAATTCAAATTTTCCCCCCCCAAAAGGCAGCCTCTCGGATACAAGATCTGGAGGGAAACAGCTGGCACAGCTGGAATACACTTGGAGAGAGGATCATGGCCGACCAAGTTCAAAAGGGTCAGGGGGCCGGCCGGCCACCCCCCCTGGCCGGCCGGCCAAGGGTCAAAAGGGTCAATCAAAATTGCTGGCCGGCCACCCCAAAAAGGTAGCCTCTCATGTGTGCACAACACAAATATGTGGTCAAAACCCAGAAAATGTGAACTAGGAGAGAGAAAAGCAAACGTCTTAGAGGGGTTCAAAAGGGTCAGAGACAATTACTGGTCGGCCTATTCATATTGGTGGCCTCTCAGGTGTGTACAACACAAATATGGGGTTTGGGGCTAAAGAAAGTGGCCCGGAAATGGTTAACATTAGCTTTCTAGTGAGGAAAACGGGCGACGAAGAGCGATGAAGAAATAAAACTGGCTTTTCAGAAAAATTGTTGGCCTCCCACCCTCCTACAAGCTTTCTAACAATGAAAATAAGGTCTCCACCAAAAATGAACCAAAACGGATGCAAAAAGGAGGTTCGGGGACCAAAACGCGCGGCCCGGGGCCCCGAAAATGGGCTATTAAACACCGAAGGTGGCATTCGACCACAAAGTTGGTCTCTCGAGCCATAGTGTCCCCCAAAAGGGAGTAAATAAGATGTGTGCCGAAAACCGGAGCAAACGGAGGTGGTTAGGCGGTCCCGAACTGCGGCACACGGCCGTCAGCTCCGAAAAACCAGAAATCGGGCTCCAAACGGGAAAAATGGCCTACGACCACGAAACGTAGCCTAGGGCCATTGAGAGATGATCTACGAGACCTCTCTCTCCCTTCGGGAAGAGAAAACAGAGCCTGGTTCACAAACCGAGGCAAGGCACGAAAGAGTTTGGAAGTCCAGAGGCAAGGCTTGCAGCCGGGACTCTGAAACTTCTGAACGAGCACAATATGCAGTATCACCGAGCGCTCAATCAGTGACGTCTGAGTCTTAAGGTCGGTCAAAAATGGGGTGTCTACAGTTGCCCCTCTTTGATAGAACTCGGAAGTCATAAGTGACGGGAGTGAATGTCAAAGCCCAGAGACGACCTATTTTTGACAAGGCCGAAGACTTAGACAAACAGGCGAGATAAACAGAGATGCGCCTGCAGGCGTGCCCGCAGGTAGGGGCAAAATGCAACCGACAATGCAAGAAGCCGAAGGTATCTCAATGATCATACAAATGCAACAAGCTGTAATGAAGCACATATTCACGATAGATGCAACAGTTTTAAGCAAGAATACAAAGCAACAACTACATTTCATGCAGTTAAGAATGCAGAGAATTATTCAATTCTCGCCACGTCTCACATGGAGAAGATACAATACCTGCGCGGTTCGTCTGGTCGCACCAGTCTCAAATGAACCGTACATACAATATCGTGCCTGTAAAAGAAAGAAACTCGACAAGCACAACATAATTAGCAACACATGTTCAAAGCGATATCGAATGCAGACAATCGCGGTGTCGATAGAAAAGTGCATCGCAATGCGGGGAGAAACGCGCGTAACAACGCAAGCTAAGCATGAGGATATGACAATACTCGTGAAACGTGCACAATAGTATGAGTGGTGTGCACGAGAATGCAAGTGACGTGCATAACAATGCAGAACAAGTGTGAATTTGAATGCATGTTTGTCACAAAACGACGATCAAAGAAATGCAAGCTTTTGACGAGGGCGACTCAATCGTGATCTCCGGTTCACCTCCCGGACGGGTCGCAACACATTCAAAAAGGATGCACCTTGCTTTTGGCGAGTGACGGTGAGATACACATCGAAAATTGGAGTTGAAGTTCCGGCGGAGCGATTTCGCGACAAAAAGTGCACTTTGCTTGTGATTTCCTGGGTCCCGGGGACTCCAATCCTTACCAAAATTTACAGAGACCTTGGGGGCCACATGGGGAACACCACCGGCCAGTTTTCTTCCCAGAGGGAGGCCACCGACCAGGTTTGAGGGAGAGGGGTGGCCGGCCTGCCAGAAAAGGTGGCCGGCCGGCCACTTTTCCAAAACCGTAGGCAGTTTGGTCTTTTTGCCCTCATTTCTTTAAATCCATTCGGCCAAACACTTTTTTCTCATAACTCCAGCTCCGAAATTGCCTCCTCTACCTTCCTAGAGCATTTTCTCTCTCAGATCTGTGCTCTATACGTGTTTTCCAACGCCCCACGCAAGTTGTTTTCGCGAAATCTTTTAGTTTTCGTCACTTTGGACCGATTAAATCTTGATTTCGGTGCTTCTTTTCTCATTTTCACCACTTGAGGTAAGTTTGTCTCAACATTTGGAAGATTTCCTCGGGGGTTGACTTTTGTTGACTTTTTCATTTCTTGAGAGTTGACTTTTGTTGACTTTTTCTAATTTTTGCTCATTTTGCTCATTTTTGCTCCTTTTTGCAGATTTTCTGAAATGGCTAGTCATTTCCCTCACAGTGGAGGTCCTCCGGGCGCCGGGGATGATCCCGATATCATGGCTCTGCCTCCGAGGGTTTGACCCTTCATACCCGAGAGGTACGACCCTCCGACACATGTGCTCCCCTAGGCAGTTTTCTACCATTTTACCGATTTCGATGATCGAGCACCCGGGGATCTTTTATTACGGGAGCCGGAGTCCCACCTCTCCCATCAGGTGCAGGAGGTATGTTCCTCGCTTTCATATTTTCTGCGATGTAACTTGCATTTTCCATGCATTCCATGTTGTGTTTATCCGCTCATTTGAGTGCACCGCTTGTTTAGAATGCTTTAGTCTATGACACCGTATTCTGTTTGCATCTTGAACACATAGTTCAATCACTTGAATTTCTGAACACACAGTCCATGAGTTGAAGGTGAACACACAGCACACACACTTGTTAGAAAGTTGAACACGCAGCCCAAACTTTGAATTTCCGAACACACAGCCTGAATGGAAGGTGCACACACAGCACACACTTGACAGAAGGTTGAACACGCAGCCCAAACTTTGAATTTCTGAACACACAGCCCAGATTAAGGTGAACACGCAGCCCACTGATTTTGAAATTTGAACATGCAGCCCAAACTTTGAATTTCTGAACACACAGCCCAGATTGAGGGTGAACACGCAGCCCACTGATTTTAAAATTTGAACACACAGCCTAAACATTTGACGTCGAACACGCAGCCCGAACTTTGAGGTGAACACGCAGCCCACTGATTTTGAAATTTGAACATGCAGCCCAAACTTTGAATTCTTGAACACACAGCCCACTGATTAACAGGTTGAACACTCAGCCCAAACCTTGAATTTCTGAACACATAGCCCAGATTGAGGTGAACACGCAGCCCACTGATTTTGAGATTTGAACACACAGCCTAAACACTTGACGTCGAACATGCAGCCCGAACTTTGAGGTGAACACGTGGCCTACTGATTTTGAAATTTGAACACACAGCCCAAACACTTGACGTCGAACACGCAGCCCGAACTTTGAGGTGAACACGCAGCCTACTGATTTTGAAATTTGAACACATAGCCCAAATACTTGATTTGCACGCAGCTCATTGCATTGTATCTGTTTTAGTTTGCACACAGCTCATACATTTCATTTGCACACAGCTCATTTATTTCATTTGCACGCAGCTCATTTATTTTATTTGCACGCAGCTCATTTATTTCATTTTGAGACTGAATGTATGTATTCATTCTAAATACAGATGACTTCCCGTATCGCACGAGGATACGGCTCCATTGCGGCTAGGGAGTGGTATGCGGAGCTCCCGGAGGCTGTCCGGGATTTGGTTGACTTTAGGAATGGCAACGGGGCGGGGCGGGGCGGGGCGGGGCTGGGGATCACACTCCCCGTCCCCGATCCCCGATGGTGGAAATACCCTCGTCCCCGGCCCCGATCCCCGATGGGGAACCCATAACCACCCCCGTTCTCGTCCCCTAACAGGGATCGGGTTTCCCCGACCCCGAAATTTCCCGACCAATTGATCAACATGTTTATCAACAAACAGAGAGAGTGAGTGATTTTTTCAACAACAGATCAACAAACAAAATTTTTTTTAACAACACATATTACAAACACAAGAAAAAAAAAAATCTGTATGTATACATTACAGACCTGTTCAACACACTGTGTTACACACACACACACAACAGATATATTGTTCATCAACAGATATAATATAAATAACTTGGAAAAAAAAATTTGTGCATCAATGAACAACAGATATGTATATATATATATAGAGAGAGAGAGGGGGCTTCATCACGATCTGTCCTGGTCATGGTTGTGGCTGCAGATCGGTGGTAGTGGTGGTGGCTTCAGATCGGTGGTGACGGAGGAACAGGAACGTCGTTCGTTGTGTGACAGAGAGAGCGACAGTGAGGGAGGATGATCGGCGGTGAGGTACGAGCAGCGGCGATGGACGATCGACGGTTACGGACGAGAACTGAGCTATGTACGGTGATGGATGATCGGCGGTGGCGGTGGCGGTGGCGGTGACGATCGGCGGTACGAGCAGCGACGAAACCCTAGCTCTTGGCATCGGCGTAGAGAGAGAGAGAGAGAGAGAGAGAGAGAGAGAGAGAGAAGCGTGTTTTGTTTTGTTTTGTGTGTGAAAGAACTGAGCAGTGTTTCAACACAAAACCCTACACGCGCATATATATACGGAAGGGCAAATTAGTAATTTTACATCGGGGATTATTCGGGGCGGGGATTGGGGTCGGGGTCGGGCCGGGTCCGGGACTGAAACACGTATCCCCGTCCCTGGCCCGAAGATCACCGGGGATACATTTTTTAAAACTGTCCCCGGCCCGTCGGGGGTATTTTTCGGGGAATCACCACTTAATTCGGGGCCGGGGCGTCGGGTCCCCGTCGGGCCGGGTTCCGATTGCCATCTCTAGTTGACTTGGCAGGGTTTGGGCCCTTCTACTCTGGGATATCTCGTTGTCCGGCTAGTAGGACGCTGATGGGTGCTTTGGTGGAGAGATAATGGGACACCACCAACTCCTTTCATTTCTCTGCCACTGGGGACATGACTATGACCCCATTTGACTTCGCCGTATTGACCGGCCTTGATGTGGGAGGCTAGGTGATCCCATATGACGAGGACATGGGCCAGTGGGAGGCCGTCTGGATCTACTTATTGGGAGCTCGCCCGCCAGTTGACTGATCTTTGGGCAGGGTCCGATATACTTGGTTTTCTTCCCATTTTCGGAGGGTGGAGATGGAGCCTGAGGCTCCTGAGGAGGTAGCCCAGTATACTCGCGGATTTCTGATGTTCCTCTTCGGGACCACTCTGTTTGCCGATAAGGGGAACACTGTCGGGCTCTATCTGTTGAGTGCCCTAGTGGACCTATCACAGGTCTAGCGGTATGATTGGGGTGGTGCTAGTCTGGCCACTCTTTATTGCTATATGAGCGTGACCTCCCGCGGACGGGGGAACATACTCGGCGGCTATTGGAGAGCCTGGGAGGTACTTTCTGCCCTCTTGATTTACATTTCTGCTTCACATTATTTGCACATTGCACACACGGCGCATTTTACACTCTGTACCTTTCACTTTGCTCTCAGCATTTTGTTTTTACAATTTCCACTCAGCATTCTGTATTCTGATGGCTACTGCCCTGTTTTCCACAGCTATGGATCTATGCATACTTCCCGACATTAGCTCCGGAGCTCGAGGTGGAGATACCTCCCATGACCCCTTACTCGCTGGTATTTGAGGGCCCGTACCGGTCGAGACCTCGGGATTCTCTCCTCTATCTACGGCAGTACTTCGATACAGTACGACCATCAGAGGTATTGCAGAACTCTCAGTTCTTCATGTTTCCAATCTTGCGCATTTACAATTTCTGATCAGCTTATGCATTGGTTATCCGCAGATCACATGGCAGCCTTGGGCGCCTTTAGGTAGAGACCTCCAATTCCAGTTTGTCGGAGCCTAGGGTGCCTCTCGGTACAGGATCCTGTTAGAGGGGCCGGTTGGCAGGGCCTGGTTTTTAGGGGAGCGCTTCCTGCACCAAACATGGGGCTACCCCGTTCAGGACATTCCCTCAGCAACCTCAGACGACATACGGACTGCTGATAGGCTCCCTCCCCAGGGTGTTGTTGACGCCAAGTTGGGCACTGATGTACTTCTTCATCTGGAGCAGGGAGAGTATGCGACTTATCGTCACACATACTTGATGCCTTCGTTAACGGGAGTCCATACCCCGACGAGGAGACCCGCTAGTATGCCCTCATCGGGCCAGGCTCGGGCTACGGACGTCCCTTCCACTAGCAGGGCTGGTACATCCAGAGGTGGGGATGGATTGGTTCCCTCGATTCCTCCAACTCATCATCATCCTGGGTGGCCAGACATGCCGACCGAGCTGACAGGATGGCGATTCGGGACTCCCTACTCGATTCCGATAGAGCCTCCCATGTCTGACCACAGATATGTCAGAGATCCTGATTCGCCGCCGGTATGCTTTACAGCTTTGATTTATCACTCAGATACTTGGACATTCATTTCTTTACTGATATTTTGCATTTGTATCTGCAGCCTCCGGTCGAGTATATGGATGAGATGCTCGGGATGATGGCCGCACTCGAGGGCATGGTCTTACGGAGAGAGGCACAGTTGTCCATCATGGGTGTCCAGGTACTCTTTAATTTTCTCGCATTTATCATACTTCCGATGACATGCTGAACTTGATCATTTCACTACATTGGTAGGTTGCCTGTGTAGAGCACATCTGACACACACCACATTCATATACTGTATCTGCATGCACCCTCATTTTATGTAGTTTGCTTACCTCTGTATCTGATACACACATTTGAGCTGATGTATTCAAACTGCACTTTTTATTTTCAGATGCCTCCGGTATATCAGCCACGGACTGGGCCATCCAGGCCTTTTCGGGGAGCCGGGCCATCTCGACCTTCTCGGGGAGCTGGGCCATCTCGGCCTTCTCGCGAGGCCGGGAGAGGGGAGTCGTCCCGCAGACGCAGAACACATATCGTAGAGGCGGAGCCCGGTGAGGACGAAGAGGAGGAGGAGGCTGTAGATTGTCAGTCAGAGACATCTGCTGACAGAGAGGAGGGTTCCGACCCTGGTTCCGGGAGTGGAGAGGAGGCGGAGGAGGATCCCAAGGATGACAGTTCCGACTCAGATGGTGCCGGTGGTGCAGAGCCTGTTCCGCAGAAGAGGACGAAGAGGGCCTCTTATTCCTGTTCTTGAGAGCATTGGTGCAGTTGTTTCCTGCTTTATTTACCTTTTTTACTAGTAGTTGTAGCACATTGTACATTGGGGGTGTTTGGGAAGAAAAAAAATAGCCCAATTTAGGCTAAAATTCACAAAAAGACAAAATAGGCTAAAATAGCTAATAAGACAAAATATCACATCAAACCCATAATCATTTCATTTTTTCTCTCACAAACATCACATCCAACCACAAAAAAATCCAATCATCTTCCCAAACACAAAAATTTTAGCCTACTAAAATAGCCAAAAACTAAAATAGCCACTTCCCAAACGAGGCCATTATTAGGCAGTTTTATTTTCTGTAAAACTTGTACCTTTGTTGTAAAATGTTGTAACAAAGGAAGCATGATGGAATGAAATAGCTTTTTGAAAAAGTGTTGTACTTTATGTTCTCAGCATCACATCGCATCATTTTACAAATAATGAGATTAAACGGTAAATGTGCATTGTGTATTTGCCAAGTCAGGTAACGAACCGACACGACAAACTAAGCAACCTAACTTACTAAGAGACAACAAAAACTTAGCAAGTTTACAACACAACAAAATTGATAAACAAAGAGTAACAACTCAAATACACAAAACTCGGCGACTCGATAAACAAGACTCGGTAAACGAAACAGCTCGACCAACAAAACAACAACTCGATAAGCAAAACAACAACTCGATAAGCAAGACTAAACACCAATTCAATAAACAAAACACATTTCGGACGATCTGGGTGATGGAACACATTCGAAGCACAGGGAAATGAAGGCCTTCGACACTCCCGATGCATGGACATGCTAGGAACTTTCTTCTAGAGGGTAGAACAGGACCAAAGACACAAATTGCAGCATAGCCGGCCACCTTTGGGAGCTGGCTGACCAGCTTTTTGCATTTGAGGGGAGAGGGGTGGCCGGCCTACCAGAAAAGGTGGCCGGCCGGCCACTTAGCTCAGCAACCACCAATTTTTCGACACGTGTCCCCCCGAACAGTGCCTTATCCCCTTTAAAAGTCCTAGCTCCGTGGCTCATTCATTTCATCTCAGTTTTGCACCAAAATGGAGGCGTTTCTCGTCGAAAATCTCACAGCTTGGATTGCTACTTGAGACGTCTCGGAAAAGTTGAACTTCCGGGGCTTCAGCTTGAATGCACTATTCACGCTGAGTCGTACTCTGCTACACCTTCCCTTCTTCCATGCCGCTGCGAGGTTTTGGAACCCGGTAACACACGTCTTTAGCTTTGGCGGGCAAGAGGTATGTCCGACTTTCGAAGATTTTCAAGTTTTGATGGAATCTAAACGTTATGAAGAGACCTTGCCTCAGTTTCGCTTTGGTTACGCCCAAGCTTTAGGGCGGATGTGTGGACTCACCACGCATGACGCTCGGTCTCTGCTCTGTAATGGGGAACTAGACATCCTCGGATTGATTTATCGCTTTTCTGACACCGGTGACCGTGGCGACCATCATTGGCAAGGTTTCCGACAACATGCCCTTTGCTTGTATATGCTATCTCACTTTCTGCTTGCGTCGGGCTTTGGTGGATCTAACATTCGCCTGATTGAAGTTGCTCAAGGCTTAAAGGATGGAAAGAGTTGTATTGCGATGACACTGGCTGAGACGCTGATGGGCTTGGATGCTTTCCATCGCCGGGAGACGACCAGATTTGCAGGGAGTCCACTACTGCTGCAGGTAATGTTTCCCACCCAATCTCACATATGTATTGCTCACATCACTCGGCCCTCAGACTCGGTTTTTCTCACAAAACCCTTGTCTTACTTTTCTCTCATCGTACATCTCTCTATTCTTCATTCTCTCATTTTTCATCCCTCCCCAGGTATGGTTGATGGATAAATTGCAGGTTGTGGACTCTTGCCCAGCCTACTCAGCTCGCGGCTACTTTGTTCGACAACGCCTAGTCGATGCCCTTGATGAGGGATGGTGGTTCGACTAGATATGCAATTGGTCTGCAGATCGCGTCGCTTGGCGCTGCCCTTGGCTCAATCTCCCGGCAATGAGCTATAGCATGTCTCGACAGACTGGGATCCAATTGATTGGTCTGACTCACTGTGTATTCTATTTTCTGTTCCGGTTCCAACGCCAGTTCGATCATGATCAGAGTTGTCTACCAGAGGGGATAGAGTATCCGGCTTCATTCCCGGTTCGAGGTGCACAGCTTGCCCGATATGCCACGGCATGGAGGACGAGAGAACTCCTGGCCCCTGCTCCCACTTTCAGTTATACTTTGTCTGACGAGTGCTTGGATTGGCTCAATGAAGAGGCACAGATTGGGCCCAGCTCAGTATCAGAAGCTTCGACCAGCTCTGGGAGGGGGCGCAGGGACACTTGACTTGACTATGCCCCGAATTTATTACTTTATTAGTACTTCCAAGTTTTCTTTATGAATGTAATAAAAAGCAACTTTGATCGTATGCAAGAGCAGGAGAACTCTGTTTTGAAATCAATGAAATTGAAGGTTGTGGTACTGAAATTTTTCCGCTTTGGTCCAAAAATGGTCTTAGTTGTAGAAAGATTAATTTGAACAAAGTCAACTTTTATTAAAACCTTTCAAAACCATTTTCGATATGGATCAGAACTGGACACGCCTGAGATCTGTCACTGAGATGCACAACCCCAGATCCCTGCAACTGGAAAGTTGCCCCTAGTCTGAATAGCACCTCGGCACTGCACAGCAACGGAAAGTTGCCCCTAGTCTGAAAAGCACTACGCCGGAGATTCTAATGGATGCTGGTAGACAAAGATGACTGAGATGATCAAATGGACAAAGTTGATCGGGGAAAAGTTTATGGCTGAACTTCAGGATGAAGTTGCCTACGTATCCCGATGATGGAAATCAAGCCTTACGTAGTTCAGGCTTAGGTTCACTCGAGTATTTTCACTCTCCTTTTACGCTCTAACTTTTGCCAAGGCCGCCCTTTGCGGGTTTTCAACCTTGCGAGCTCAATTTTTATATTTTTCAATTTTTTTTTATGCTCTAACTTTTGCCTAGGTCACTCTTTTGGGTTTTCGGCCTAGTGAGCCTCTCAGGGGTAATATTTCTTCAACTTGTCCATGTTGATCGGTTGTGAGAACTCTAGGCCATCTAGATCCATCAGAACCACAGCTCCACCTGACCAGATAGCTTTGATGATGTAGGGACCAGTCCAATTGGGTCTGAACTTGCCCCTTGGGTCGTGGATGGGAGCTCGGTTGTCCTTGAGCACCAAATCTCCTTCCTTTAGATTCTTGGACTTGACTTTCTTATTGAAAGCCCGGGCAATTCTGCGCTGATAACCTTGAACATGGTACAGTGCTTTCAGTCTTCTCTCATCAAAGAGCATGAGTTCCTCAAACCTGCTCTGTGTAGACACCCCATTTTTGACTGACCTTAAGACTCAGACGTCACCGATTGAGCGCTTGGTGATGTTGCATAATGTGCTCGTTCAGAAGTTTCAGAGTCGCGGCCGTGAGCCCTGCCTCCGGACTTCCGAACCCTCTTCTATGCCTTGCCTCGGTTTGCGAACCAGGCTCAGTTTTCTCTGTTTCTTTTCCTGAGGGGAGGGAGAGGTCCTGTAGACCGTCTCTCAGTGGCCGTGGGCTACATTTGGTGGTCGTAGGCCATTTTGCCCATTTCGGAGCCCGGTTTCCGATTTTTCGGGACCGTTGGCCGTGTGCCTCGGTTCGGGACCGCCTAACCATCTCCGTTTGTTCTGATTTTTGGCATACATCTTATTTTCTCCCTTTCAAGGGACACTGGGGTCTGAGAAACCCACTTCGTGGCCGAACGCCACTTTCGGTGCTTGGCAGCCCTTTTTCGGGACCCCGAACTGTGTGTTTTGGCCCCCGAGCATTCGTTTTGCATCGGTTTTCGTTCATTTTTGGCAGGTGCCTCTGTTTCATCACCAGGAAGGTCACTAGAGGGTGGGAGGCCAGCAATTATCTTGGCAACCAGTTATATTTCATTTTCGCCCTCCGACACCCGTTTTTCTCACTTCCGAGCCAATGTTGAACACCTTGGAGCCATTTTCTTCAACCCCAAACCACATATTTGTGATGTACACACATGGGAGGACCCTAAAAGTTGGTGGCCGGCCAGAAACTCCAATTAAACCTTTTGAACCCCTCCTAAAAATGGCTTGTTCTCTCTCCTATTTTAGAATTTCCAAATTCGAACCACAGAGTTGTGATGAGGGGACCTGGGAGGCCACCTTTTTGTGGTGGCCGGCCACTAAGTGAACTTGACCCTTTTGACCCCTAGCCATCCGACCACCTGCAACTCCAAAAGGTGGCCGGCCATAATCTTTACACTGTGGAATTTACAGCTGTATAGCTGTTTCCCCCAGAAAATATCTGTATCCGGGGGATATTTTTTTGGGGAAAGCCTTGGTCCTTTTCCCCCACCCTTTCCGTTCATGCTCCCCCTCCTTTTGGTCCTTATAACCAGCTGCAAGCATTGGTATTGGGGGTTAGAAAAAATCATCTTCAAGCTTGGTATACAAAATCCTCCTTCATCTCTCTCATTTCCTTGAAAACCTCCAAGTCTAACACCACCATTTCTTCTACACCACCAATCCCCACCCTTCCATCCTCCATTCCAGAAGTTTGAAGGTGTTCTCTAAGGCCTAAGGGTGCTGCAAACTCAAGCCAAGAAGCATCCAAGACTTGTCTTCAAAGGTAAGTCCTATTTCCCCTCTTTTGAGCTTAATTTTGCAACATTTCTTAGCCATACATGCTTATTGTTTTGAGCTCCGGCCCTAACTGAAAGTGGCCTTCTTTTGAGCTCTTTTTCACTTTTTCTTAAGGGCTCAACCCTGTTTGAGCCCCCCATCTTGCACTTGCTTCAATATCTTCCTTGAATGCTATTTTCTTGCATGCTTTGGCAGCCTATTATGCTTCGGTTTTTGGTCATTTTACAGAACTAAAAATAGTCTTATTTTGGCCCATTCTTCATGTTTCATTAAGGGTTTTTGGCTGTTTGATGAATATTTTGTATACTTTGTGTTATAGCCACTTTTGAGCCTCATTTTGCATTGCATTTCTAGCATGTTTGTATACTGTTTTGGGGTTTTTACAGTTTTGTAAATATGCATATTTTTGGTCCCTCTTCAATGTTGTAGAAGGGAATTTTTCAGTTTGGGCTTTGCATATACCACTTGCCTCTTTGGCCACCTTTTGGCCCTTTTTCTTGCATAAGAGCTTAGCCATATCTATGTTTGTTTTTAGGGTTTTTACAGTTCTGTAAAGTGGCTTATTTTTGGCCCCTCTTCAATGTTGTTGAAGGGCCCTAACCTATTTGGAGTTAGCAGCTGTGAGTTGCTTCATAATCTCATGTTTAGGGCCATTTTTTTTGCATGCCATTGTTGCCCTATCTTTGCTTGCTGTTTGGCCATGATTTGTACTGTAAAAATGCTTATTTTGAGGCTTCCTTGCTTCTGTCTTTTCATCTCGTGTACCAATTATGCATGCTTTGTATAGCTGTAGTTCATTCTATGCGCCTAATTTGCATTTCGGGAGAGATTCTATGCATCGGGTGTCATTTCGCCTCGTTTTGGGGCTGTTTTACCCCTCATTTTGCTACTGAAAATTGCATGTTTGCATATCATATTTCCATGTCATTTGCATTGCGTATGCCATTGCCTCGGTTTGCGTACCCGTATGCACGCATTTCGAGGCACTTTATTTTCATCCATCGGTCTCTTATGTGAGTGCGGCTGAGGCTCTCTCATGTTAGTATAAGTCCATGTTGCATTCTATATGCCATCCCATGCCATTGCATTGCGTATGCCATTGCCTCGATTTGCGTGCCCGTGTGCACGCATTTCGAGGCATCTCATTTTCACAGCATAGTGTATACTAGGTTGTATCTTAGATCGCATTCATGCATTTTCTCGATTTGCGTGCTCGTGTGCACGGATTTCGAGGCATCTCATTTCCATAGCATACAATGTTAGGGTTGTATCTTAGTTGCATTTCATGCATGTCATGCATATTGCATCGTGTTCGGGATAGGAGTTAGCCCGGGCACGGGAAACGAGGTGCGTTTCGTACTCCGAGTGACGGAACGTGTCTCAATTCCCTAGTCACCGACACTCCAGATCATCCATGATGGAGTTAGGTTCTTGTTGTGTTTATACGTGCATTCATTCTATATTGAGTTGCACATTTCGACCCCTCTGCCATCATGCATCGATATGCGTGATTGGTGGCACGAGGATCGAGGCATGCATATATCTGTGAAAATACATTGCCATGCCCCTTTCCTGCTCTCTGTTGCAGCAAATCAAGAATCAGCGGTCTTTCGAGGCTTGGCACGCATTTCAAGAATAGGCGCAAACAGAGGCTAATTGGGGCATCGTCATGGATTTCCGCGCAAAGGCAACCCGGGCATGCATCATTCATCATCCGGAATGGAATCAAGGCAGTCCTTGGCTTGCATGCAGTTTATTTATTTTCTTAGTTAATTTGTTAATTAATTAGGAATTTGTATATTATTTGGACTGTAATAGTTGGACTGTATTATTCTTTCATTTGGGATTGTATATTTATTCGGACCCTCTGCGCGAGGGCATAATTGTAATAAGTGTGCGTGAGTGTGATGTATGTCTTCCAACCCCACGTCTTTCTTCCCTTTTATTTACCTGCTTATGATGGTTAGATTAGGGCATATTTCAATTAGCATACAGTATGACAGCATGTTTGCATCATTCACCTGTTTTGCATACACCGGGCTCGGCGCATCATACTAACTGCATTGTATTTTCAATTCCAAGATTGAATACATGTTAGCTGTGGCATCCCATATGCCATGTTTAGAATAGCCGAGCCTGCGATAGTTTGCATTTTTGCATGTGTTGCATTAGGCATTTCTGTATACTTAGGATTCATGCATGATTTCTAATGAGTTTTTGTTTTGACTTGGAGTACCCGGTAAGTTTTATGCTTTAGCATCCTTGCATGCGTGTGAGTGAATGCCATGAATAGCATGCTTACCATGAGGCTAATTGCTTATATGATATAACTGCCTGAATGCTTGTGGGTGAAGGTTGGGTTGTTTGGATTGGGACAATTCATCAAATATTTGTTTTAAGCCCACTAGATAGTGGCAAAACCATCTTTTCTAAGTCCACCCGAGGGTGGCAAAATCTGCATTTTAAGCCTACTTGCGAGTAGCAAACCATCTTTCAAAAACAAACATGAAATGTTTTGTTCCAATTCAGGCGACCCAGTCTATACTTGTATGTTGTGCGCATCACATAGTAACCTAGGCTAATAACCGGAATAAGAACACACAATGTTTTCAAAAATAGATATCATGATTAGTAGAGGCCGATCTTTGATCGGGCGAGCGGGGGTGCTCACGAAGTGACCTTCCCCAATCGTACCCAAGTTCCCGAGCCGAGGCAACTTTGGTGATGACGGACACGTGGCCTTTGGCACCGAGTCAGGGTTTCCTAAATTTCCCATTAAAAAACATTTAGGTGGCGACTCTGTATCTGGCAAAGCAGTCCATGTTTGGCACTTCTTTCAAAATCTGTTTTCTCAAAACGATTTGCCGGATTTGGACTCTTTGGTTCAGACTTAGAACCGTGACAAATTTGAGAGTCCTGAGCTGTAGTGACCCCAAAATGAACAGAACGGGAGCTCGTTCCTCCCGGGGCGTTCGGGGACGTCTACACTCTGCTGTCAATCTGCTTCGGCTATTTGACACTCAGCCAATACTCGCAATGACGGAACCTCAATCTCGATAGGTAGAACGGCCTCCATCCCATAAACCAATGAATACGGAGTCGCTCCGGTAGAAGTTCTAATTGAAGTCCTGTAGCCCCACAGAGCAAATGGCAGCTTATCTGGCCAATCCCGATAGGTTTCCACCATCTTCTGCAGTATGTGTTTGATATTCTTGTTGGCGGCCTCGACCGCTCCGTTGGTTTGCAGCTGGTATGTGGATGACTTATGAAAAGCCACGTTGTATTTCTCCAACAAGTCAATCACTTCCTTTTTGAAGTGGTAACCGTTATCCGAAATAATCTCGTTTGGGACCCCGTAGTGGCAGATGATGTTGTTTCTGATAAACTTTGCAACGTGCGATGCCTTCAACACGGCATATGATTGGGCCTTGACCCACTTTGTAAAGTAATCTATCGCGACTAGGATGAACTCATGCCCATTCGCCCCTTCGGAGTGACAGCCCCGATCACATCAATTCCCCAAACTGAAAATGGCCATGGTGAAGTCATGTTGTACAGCTTCGACGGTGGGATGTTCATGTGGTTTCCATGGATCTGACACTTGTGGCATTGCCGAACAAAACCGATACAATCCTCCTCCATGGTGGACCAGTAGTAACCCTGTCTGAGGATCTTCCGTGCTAGCATTACTCCGTTCATATGCGCGCCGCATTCTCCTCCATGGATGGCCTCCATCAGGCGCTTCGATTCCTCGGCTTCAACACACAGCTTATGCATTCCCAAATGACCTCTCTTATACAGCTTACCCCCACAGATGATGAACTGAACGGCCATTCTTCTGATTGCCCTTTTATCCTTGGCATTTACCCCTGGCAGGTATGCTTCTTTCTCCAAGAAATTCCAATTCTCGAAATACCAGGGGTTTTCGTCTTGGACCTCATCTATAGCAGCAATTGACTCGTAGGCTGGGGCAAATTTCTGGTCAATGATGACAGGACGCATTCGAACTCCGAACGGGATATCTATCATAGAAGATAGAGTTGCTAAAGAATCTGCGAACCTGTTGTTCTCTCTTAGTAGATGAGCAAAGTTTAGCTTCTCAAACCGAGGAATTAACAAGTCCAAGGTCTGGTGGTACATCATCATCTTTTCTTCTTTGACTTTCCAATCCCCTTTTGCTTGAGAGACAACAAGGTTCGAGTCTCCGATGACGTCCAACCGTTTTGCCCCTAGTTCCAAGGCCGCTTCTAGACCGGTAATGCATGCCTCGTATTCTGCTTCGTTGTTCGAGACTTTGAATCGGAGTTTGAAGACTAGAGGGATACGGGACTTATCAGGTGCTATCAGCAGTACTCCTATCCCATACCCGTACTGATTTGACGCTCCATCAAAGTACATCATCCAAGTTTCATCGTCGATGTGCAAAATGGCTTCATCTGGGAATAAGTGCTTGACTGCTTCGCCCCCTTTCAACTGGATGGTCGGCTAAGAATTCTTCTACTGCTCTTCCTTTGATTGACTTGCGCGTCATATATTTTAGATCGAATTCGGAAAGCAACAGCAACCAACGAGCTAGCCTACCCGTAAGTGCCGGTTTCTCGAAAAGATATTTGATGGGATCGAGTCGTGAAACCAACATTACGGAGTAAGCTAACAGGTAGTGCCGCAGCTTCCTGGTAGCCCATACCAAAGCTAAGCAAGCCTTCTCCAATGGTGTGTAGCGAGTCTCATACTCTAGCATCTTCTTGCTCAGCTAGTAGATGGCTCTCTCCATTTTGTCCTCTGATTCTTGCGCGAGCATGCAGCCCATTGTGGTCTCGGTCACTGAAAGGTACAATATCAACGGTCTCCCCGGCTTTGGCGGTGACAACACGGGTGGGTTCTGCAAGTATTCTTTGATCTGTTCAAAAGCAGCTTGGCATCGGCCGTCCCATTGGAATTTCTTTCCTTTCTTCAGGAGACCAAAAAATGGTTCACAAGTCAAGGTTAATTTTGAGATAAACCGTCTTATGAATTGCACTTTACCCAAAAAGCCTCGCACCTCCTTTTCAGTCCTTGGTGGTGGCATTTCTATGATGGCCTTCATTTTTGAAGAGTCGACCTCGATGCCCCTTTGTGTAATCAGAAACCCCAGCATTTTTCCCACTGTAACACCGAACGTACACTTCTGAGGATTTAGCCGCAATCGAAATTCCCTGATCCTTTGAAAGAACTTTTGCAAGGCGGTGTAGTGGTCGTCCCTTTCTTTGGACTTGACAATCATGTCATCCACGTATACCTCAACCTCTTTGTGGATCATGTCATGCAATATTGTGGCCGCGGCCTGTTGATATGTAGCTCCAGCATTCTTTAACCTGAACGGCATCACTCTGTAGCAGTAGGTCCCCCACGGGGTGGTGAAAGCAGTCTTTTCCCTGTCTTCTGGTGCCATCATTATCTGATTGTAACCTGAGAAGCCATCCATGAACGAAAGCAAAGCATGCCCCGCTGTGAAATCCACCAACTCGTCAATATGCGGTAAGGGAAAGTCGTCCTTCGGACTAGCTCTGTTCAAATCTCTGAAATCCACGCATACTCGGATCTTGCCATCCTTCTTCGGCACTGGAACGATGTTGGCCAACCAAGTCGGGTATTCGGATACCAACAGGAAGCCTGCGTCGATTTTCTTGGTAACCTCTTCCTTAATCTTGAGAGCCCAATCCGGGCAGATCCTCCTAAGTTTCTGCTTAACAGGTCGGGCCTCGGGGTCAAGAGGGATCCGGTGCTGTACAATCTCAGGATCGATTCCAGGCATGTCTTCGTAGGACCACGTGAAAACATCTTTGAAATCTTTTAATAAAGCGACTAAGCGCTCGCGTTCCTCTGAAGACAACGCGGACCCGATCTGGACCAGCCACGGGTCCTCCTCAGTACCGATATTTACTGTAGTGATTTCATTAACTAGGGGTTTAACAAATCTTTCCTGCTCTTGTTCAATTAAGCGTTGCAAAACCGGAGGAATTTCTTCCTCGTCGTTTTCATCAAAATTTTGAAAGTCTGAGTTAATGCAATAAATCAAGGGCACAGAAAAGTACTCAGAAACCACAGCTACTTGATTCTCATTAAGCACATCCAAATCATCCGGTTCTTCGGTTACAACAGACTCAAAAGAGAAAGAAAAAAGACGACCTGGACAAGACTGTGGCATCCGGATTATCATCCCTAGGGCTACCAGACTCAGACTCAGTCGAGCTGGAACCTGATTCCGACTCACAAGACTCGGTGGAATCAGATTCCAGCTCACTACCTGACTCGGTGCTGCTGGACAAAAATCCCTCTTCATACTGCCAAATGAGAGAGGGTGCGATAGATGCATCCAAAATAGTTGCTGGCGGGCTCGCAGCCGTTCCATTCTTGATCACGCATACCGAGAAGTTATCCCCCAAGCACTCCTGGTCGATCGGAGGATCTGAAAGTAGACACACTAGTGCTACCCCCATTTCAAGTTTGGTGTCCTCAGACTATACTTTCTTACTCTGCCCAACCTCAGCCAATGGGTCCGTCTACTCTTTGGCAACGTCATCCCCGGATAGTTGCAGGTTGAAGAAGATCTCAAAACCAGGCACGCGCTTCCTCTCCGCATTCAGCCACGGCTCTGGAAATCCACAAAATGGAAAGTCCTCCCCCTCCCGGACGAAGCGTCCGTTCAGGGTACCCTGAATGGGTCGATGCATTAACTCAAAAGGCTTACATGCCTTCTTTGCTCTGGCTCTCCCAGCCATCTCTTTACCCTTCCTCACCCAGTCCTCTTTGGTGGGCAAATAACCTAAGCCAAAGGTATGCGGATTGTGCGGCACTTCGACCAATGCTGCAACGCCCTTCCGGCCGCTCTTTTCCAATCCCATCCCGGGGATGTGTTGAAGCTTGTTCATGAGGTATACAAATTGAGCATTGGCATACACTTCCTCATTAACAGCCATGATGTTCTGCACAATTCGGGCCTCAGCCAAAGTAAACCCTGATTAGAACAAATCCTCCGTGCCATGTTCGATTTCCAAGACTGGTGTAGACATTTCCGGCGGCAGATGGATTGACGAATTCCCAAAAACAATAGCTACCCCTTTCCTGTGAGGGTACTTCAACATCTGATGCAAGGTGGAAGAGACTGCCTTGACCTGGTGCAACCACGGTAGCCCTAAAGGTAAGTTAAAGGTTGCGAGAACGTCTAAGACATGGAATTCAATGTTGTGTTGTCCTGGACCAACCTGGGTGTGAATTTTGACGGTCCCCATCACTTCCCTGCTTCTGTTATCATAGGCTCTGATCACTTGAGTAGTTGGCACGAAGTCCGCGGGCTTCAACCTGATTGCATATGCCGTCCTTGACGGACACACGTTAATAGCGGATCCCGTGTCGACAAGAACCACTGGTACCCATTTGCCTCTACATTCCACCGAGATGTAGAGAGGTTTGTTGTGATTTGCGCCTTCAGGCGGTAGTTCTTTGTCAGAAAAGGTCAATGTCGGGGAACCTCCTCCCGAAAAAACCAATCCAACCAGCTGTTCCGGCGTGGTGTCTATAGAAAGCTTGGCCTTGTCCATGGCTGAAAGGACAGCCTGCCTGTGTACTCGTGATGCCATAAGCAGTCCCCAGATGGAGATGTTTGCTTGTATCTTCTTTAACTGCTTCAGTACAGCCTCTTCTTCGATTTGCTTTTCTTTCTGTTTTTCAACTTCCTTATCTTTTCCAGATGCTTCTAGTTGGTCTAGGTGCGGGGGCTTGAAATACCGCCCACTTCTTGTCATATGATCGACCTCACCGATATATCAGGTATCATCTGGCTGGTTAATTCCCCAATCTTCATCTGTGTGGGCGAGACATAAATCATCGTCTTCCCACCACATTCCGTCGGCGGCCGACAGACACCTGTCCGGCCCCGGTATGATCGTACTCGCAGTACCTTCAGCCCACATGCCCGTAGCGTCTTCTGTTCCTGTGCCCACAGCACTTTCGGCCCCTTCACAGGCTTTTGCCTTCCTGATTCTCTCAGAATCCCAAAACTTTTCTTGTTCTTACTGTGTCAATGCAGTTTGTGGTTCAACTTTCTCTGCATCCACAATGCTCAAGTCCCGAGCAAAACTCTTCATACCGTGCTCTCCGGCAATGTATTCTGACTTCCGGCCCTTCCGGCCACAATTGATACCCTCGCCCTTGTCGGGCCCTGTTCTGGTTGGAACTCTTCCACAATATCCGGTTGATCATCCAGCCATCCGGTAACCTCTGCCGATTCCTCATAATCAAACCAGTTAACTGCCGCGCCTCCTGATTCTTGGTTATTGAAAAACTATAGGTTGGCAAAGTCCCCTTCTACAGCCGCCATGTCATCTGTTCCCTGCTCAAATCTATCCCCCTGGATCACACACAGTTCTGCTTTCTTTGGCAATTCTACACTTGGCTTAGACTGGCCTGCTGACAAGATGTAATCACTCAGATCATAGGTTTCCCCAGCAAAGTTCCCAAACTGCTCAAACCCTGATTCAACAGCTCCATCCTCCTCTGCAATCTCTCTTGTACCGTCTTCAACAGCCGCCACCATTGGCTCAGGTTGGGTTGTGGAGATGCCCAACATGCACAAAAAGTCAGTGCAGTCAGGGAGGAACACCTCCGGCTTAGGGAGATGGGACGGGGTGATATAGATGCTAGGATCGTAAGACACGACCCTAGTCTGGATAAAGTTGATTCTTTTGGGAGGTGGAGCTTGGTTGTGTGTAAGGAGTGGGTTGGTTGTGACATTGGGTCTTTCTGGTGGCAAAATCACTTGTTTGTCAACGAGATCTTGAATCTCATGACGCAATTTGAAACATTGGTCGGTGTCATGACCGTGTTGTTGGTGATATGCGCAATATTTGGCTGGGTTGTGAGTGGGGAGGAGTGGATTTGGCAACAGCCTTGGTTCCAGGGGTTTTAGATGTCCTTTTCTGATTAAGACCCCTAGAGCCTTGGACAAGGGCATGTACAATGGGGTGAAGGTCCTTTGGCCTCTAGGTTGGTATTTGGTGGTCTGTGTATTGCTTCTGGATGCACCAGAAAAGGGTGTTGCTGCCATGGGCTTTGGAAGGGGAAGGGGAGAGGGAATGGTGGCGACCATGTTTACCTCCGAAGTTCTTACAGTTACAGCGCCACTTGGGCCTGCATTATTGTTGCGGTTAAAGGTTTTTCGGGGTTGCTCTCTGTCTTGGTCAATCAGACCCTGTTTCATTGCATCTTCAATTTGTACTCCCATCGCGTGCAGATCCGAAAAGGTGGGGAAGGGGAGCACAATCATTTTTTGCATCAGTTTTGATTGGAGATTGCGCACAATCATCCTGATCTGGTCCTTATCGGTAGGCCTTAAAGTCATCATCGAGGCCTTCGCCCTCCACCGGGTCACGAAATCCGAGAAACTCTCTTTGTGCTCCTGCCTTGTTGTTTCGAGATCATGAGTTGTAATCTCAATTTGGGTGTTGTAAGAGTATTGCGCAACAAAGGCCTCGGCCATTTCATCCCAACTCCGCTTGACATCATCCTCCAACTTCGTATACCAGATAGTGGCCACGCCTAACAGGGTCCGGCCGAATAGCGAAAGCTTCTGGGGTCTGGTGAGGCCCATTGGCCGTAATATATCTGAGAATAGTCGGAGATGGACCATGGGATCACCAGATCCGTCGAAGCGATCGATCTGCGGCATTTTGAATCTATCCGGCAACGTTACAGCCACATCGGTATATCTGTCCTCGATATCTGGGATAGCCTTTACCTCCTGGGATTTTTTGAATAGCTTCTCGAGCTTGCTCAATTTCAGTGTTGTCTGGTCTACCT
Source organism: Camellia sinensis (assembly GCF_055761805.1). Lineage (NCBI taxonomy): Eukaryota > Viridiplantae > Streptophyta > Magnoliopsida > Ericales > Theaceae > Camellia > Camellia sinensis. Next base: position 202,332,331 of record NC_138963.1, read on the forward strand.
CGAACTCGAAAGGAGAGTCCGGTTGATTGACAGGCGTAGGTGCCTTAGATAGCTGGGGCAGAATTGGGGGCGGAGCTGGCCCCGTTGGTATGTCCGTATCTGCCTGGACATTTGGTGCCTCCTCGGGTATTGGGATTCCTGGTGGGGGAGGAACCGGGTGTGAAGCAGATGCTCCGGTTTGTTGTTGCAGCCTGGCAATTAATTCTGCTTGCTAGGCCATGATCTCGGCCTGTTGTTTGGCAAACTCATCCCGGCGAACAGCGTCCTGCTGCATAGCTCTCATGGTCTCTTGCATCTAATGCATTATTTCCTCAACTCCTTTCGGTGCTGCCATACTGCCCTGATTTGTCTGAACTATTGGCAGGTCTATTTCTATAGCAACAATTGGGATCTCAATCTGACTGTCCACTGATGGGGTAATCCACTACTCTGGCAACCTCTGCTCGAATACACTGCGTTTCCTTGGTCTTTTCCTGATAACCGGGGGTAGAGAGTGGAACACTGGTTGTCCGTCAACCAGATCCTCGGATCGATTGAGTCGGCGACCTCTAGTCCAGAGTGCTTGGGGAATATCTGCTTGGTTTGAAGCAATTGTGCTAAACTACCCTCCTAGAAAAAAGATAAATAAAGCAATAAGGAAATAAATAACCAGATAAACGGACAGCATAACAGCTTAAAATAAATACACAACACACAGTCGGGCATAACAACACACGGTCGACAAGCTGAGTACACACTGTCCTCAAACACTAATCATTATCCCTGAATCACTGTCCCCGAAAATTGAATCCGGTACCCGCAGATAACTGATTCTAAAACACTGACTGATGCCCGCAGGCCTGATACCCAAAATACTAAACTGGCGCCCGCAGGCCTGATGCCCAAACTTGTAAACTGATACATGCATTTGTATAGAGACGCACTCTAAAAGCACATAACAAACAAGTGAAAGCCAAAACACCCCTATGTTGGGGTAAGGTTTCCCTGTCCTATTCTGTCAGGAGCTAGGGTTTCACTACGCACGCAGCGGTTTCAAACAACCTATCGGGTAAGCAACCTATCCTAGTTTAGAATGGTCACTACGGATTCCAAATATACACTAGGTTGAATGGTCAAAAGGGTGCCCCGGTAAAACCAGGGTTTGTGTTCCCATACTAGCAGAGCCCACAACCGGTCAGCCTTATGGTCATGCCTTGACAAGACAAGCCTTCGGCAAACCGTTCAGGAATAGCAGATGGCAAACACGGTGTCCTAGGTGCACCAATGCACATGCAATGCAAAGAAACACATAAGTGTAGTCAAAAACAGATATCATGAGTTCGAGTCAAGTTCTCCAAGTCCCCCGCAGAGTCGCCAGAAACTGTAGATGTCCCCGAACGCCCCGGGAAGATGAGTCCCGTTCTGTTCATTTGGGCTCACTACAAGTTCGGACTCTCAAATTGTCACGGTTCTAAATCTGAACCAAAGAGTCCAAATCCGGCAAATCGTTTTGAGAAAACAGATTTTGAAAGAAGTGCCAAACATGGACTGCTTTGCCAGATACAGAGTCGCCACCTAAATGTTTTATTTTGGAAAAATTTAGGAAACCCTGACTCGTTTTCCTAAGGCCACGTGTCCGTCATCACCAAAGTTGCCTCGGCTCGGGAACTTGGGTACGATTGGGGAAGGTCACTTCGTGAGCACCCCCGCTCGCCCGATCAAAGATCGGCCTCTACTAACCATGATATCTATTTTTGGAAACATTATGCGTTCTTATTCCGGTTATTAGCCTAGATTTACTATGTGATGCGCACAGCATACAAGTATAGACTGGGTCGCCTGAATTGGAACAAAACATTTCATGTTTGTTTATTTGAAAATGGTTTGATGGTGCTACCCGCAAGTAGGCTAAGACGTGGATTTGCCACCCTCAGATGGGCTTAGAAAACATGATTTTGCCACTATCTAGTGGGCTTTAAAACTCACAGTCAACGAATTGTTCCAATTCAAATAACCCAGCTTTCACCCACAGGCATTCAGGCAGTTATATCATATAAGCATATAGCCTCATGGTAAGCATGCTATCATGGCAGTCACTTACACGCATACAAGGATGCTAACGCATAAAACTTACCGAGTACTCCAAGCCAAAACAGAAGCTAATTAGAAATCCATGCATGATCCTAACTATATAGAAATGCCTAATGCAACACATGCAAAAATGCAACTATAGAAGGCTCGGCTATTCTAAAGATGGCATGCGAAATGCTACAACTAACAAGTATTCAACTTGGAATTGAAATATAATGCAGTTAGTATGATGCGCCGAGCCCGGTGCATGCAAAATAAATGAATGAATGCAAACATGCTATCATACTGTATGCTAATTGAAATATGCCCTAATCTAACCATCATAAGCGGGTAAATAAAAGGGAGAAAGACGTGGGGCTGGAAGACATACATCACACACACGTACACTTATTACAGTTGTGCCCTCACTCGGAGGGTCCGTATAAATAATATACAGTCCCGAATAAATAGTGCAGTCCGAATAAGTACAAAATCCTAATTAATTAGCAAATTAATCTAGGAAAGCAGTAAATTGCACGTGAATCCGTGGACCGCCTTAGCTCTGTTCCGAATGATGGATGATGCATGCTCGAGCTGCCTTGCGCGGAAATCCATTGCGATGCCCCGGTTCACCTCTATTTGCAATTGTTCTTGGGATGCGTGCCAAGCTCCGGAAGGCTGCCGATTTCTGATTTGCTGCAACAGAGAGCAACACAGGGGCATGGTAAAGTATTTTCACATATGTACGCATGACTACTCTTTAGGGAGTGTAGTCCTCGATCCTCGTGCCACCAATCATGCATCTCGATGCATGATGGCCGAGGAGTCGATTTGCACGACTCAATATGAAATGAATGCACATATGGACACAACAAGGCCTAAACTTCATCATGAGTAATCCGGAGTGTCGGCGACAGGGAATTGAGACACGTTCCGTCACTCGTAGTACGAAACGTCCCTCGTTTCCCGTGCTTGGGCTAACTCTTATCCCAAAGACTATGCAATATGCATGATATGCATGAATGCAACCCTAACATGCAACCTAGCATACACAATGCTATGAAATGGCATACACAATGCTCGATGTAATGAGGCATACACAATGCTCTAACATACAATCTAGCATACACAATGCTATGAAATGAAATGGCATACACCATGCATAATGGACTTACACCAACATGAGTGGACCTCAGCCACACTCACATCAATAGCCATTAGGTGAGAATGGGACTATCGAAATGCGTGCACACATGCACGCAAAACGAGGACCGATCCTAGGCATAACATGCAACTCTAACAAGGCATGGCAAGGGATGCAAGATGGCATACAAACTCACAAATTCTAGCACTGAAATATGATGCTAAACAGCCCCGAAACATGGAAAAAAGGCACCCGGTGCATGAGATGAACCCCGAAACTCGAAACTGGACACATGGAATGACTTATAACTATACAAAACATGCATTATTTGATCATGAAGTCTAAAGACAGAGCCAAGGCAGTCCCAAAATATGAACATTTCCAGTTCAAAGCATGGCCAAAAGATGCTAGCATGGTGGACTAAAATAGCATGCAAGATTGGCTAGCAAACATGAGTTATATGGCAGGTATAGGATGCACATGGAATCTTACCAAACCAGCAAAAATCAGTGAATAAAACATGTGAAAATATGCCCAAATAACCATGGAGATGCAACCAATACATGCAAAAATGATGAGCTCCTTTAGAGGGCCATGCAATGGATTATTAAGCACATACAAGGTGGACACTTCGCATGGCATAAGAAACTATGAAAATCAAATATGGTAGTCTTAGAACTCACCAAATTGACCCTGGAAAGTGACTTCAAAGCATACAAGATAGGGCCTCTTTGGAAGGCCAAAAATGACCACCAAACAAGTCAAGGTGAGAGGGGGTCACCCCCCTCTGATTTGGAGGCTCAGAACAGTGTGCTAGCCACTGAAAATCCACTGGATTTCAGTGCCAAACCAAGCATGCAACAAGAGCTTAGGTGTAAGGCTCAAAATAAGGGACAATCAAACATGCAAGGAAGCATATGACCTCAAACAAGAAAATGATCTTAATAAAACATGAAGATGGTGTCAAAAGGAGACTCTTTTAAGTTTACAACAAATCTCAAAAGTGAACACAAATAGAGCTAATCTATTATGCAAAAAGAAGCCCTAAAAAAGAGATTAGAGACAAGGGACAACAGCTGGCCCCAAATAGCAAAGAACCCTTCAACAAAGTTGAAGAGGGGCTCAAAAGAAGGCACTTTACAGTTTATATCAAGTCTCGAAAATAAACACAAGTGAGGCTAAAACAACATGCAAGAAAAAGGCCTAAAAGAGGGATAAAGAGACAAGTGGTAGCAGTTGGCCTCAAACAGAGGAGAGCCCTTCAACAAAGTTGAAGAGGGGTTCAAAACAAGACATTTTACAGCTTATGACCAAGTCCAAAACAGCTCACAAATAAGACTAAAATACCATGCAAAAATAGGCCTAAAAGAGGGATTAAGCACAAAGGGTGAGGAGAAGACCTCAAACAGAAAAAATTCCTTGATCAAACATGAAAAGGAGCTCAAAATATGACTCTTTACAGTTCAGGTCGGAGCCCAAAAATGTAAGTAAAAGGGGCTAAGATATAGAACAAAATAAGGCAAGAAAGAGGGAGAAGAGGACTCAACCTTGTAGCACAACTTTCCCGCAACTTCTGGTCCAAGAAGAGGAGCTCCTAACCTCTGAAAAATAGCCTCAAGTTGCTGGAATGGAGTGTGGAGGTTGTAGGCTTGGAGGTGGTGTGTAAAGGTCAAGAACAATGGGTATTTGGAGCTTGAAAATGGAGAGCAATGGAGGAGGGAATGGTGTATGCTCCAGCTGGTTTTTCTAGCCCCTCAAAATGGAGCTGGGGTGCTGGCTTTATAGAGGAGAGGCCAAGGGAAAAGGGGGAAAAAATAAATTCAAATTTTCCCCCCGAAAGGCAGCCTCTCAGATACAGGATCTGTGGGGAAATAGCTGGCACAGCTGGAATACACTTGGAGAGAGGATCATGGCCGACCAGGTTCAAAAGGGTCAGGGGGCCGGCCGGCCACCCCCCCTGGCCGGCTGGCCAGGGGTCAAAATGGTCAATCAAAATTGCTGGCCGGCCACCCCAAAAAGGTGGCCTCCCATGTGTGCACAACACAAATATGTGGTCAAAACCTAGAAAATGTGAACCATGAGAGAGAAAAGCCAACTTCTTAGAGGGGTTGAAAAGGGTCAGAGACAATTACTGGCCGGCCTATTCATATTGGTGGCCTCCCAGGTGTGTACAACACAAATATGGGGTTTATGGCTAAAGAAAGTGGCCCGGGAGTGGTCAACATTAGCTTTCTAGTGAGGAAAACGGCCGACGGAGAGCGATGAAGAAATAAAACTGACTTTCAAAAAAATTGCTGGCCTCCCACCCTCCTACAAGCTTTCTAACAATGAAAATAAGGTCTCCACCAAAAATGAACCAAAACGGATGCAAAACGGAGGTTCGGGGACCGAAACGCGCGGCCCGGGGCCCCGAAAATGGGTTGTTAAACACCGGAGGTGGCATTTGACCACGAAGTTGCTCTCTCGAGCCACAGTGTCCCCCAAAAGGAAGTAAATAAGATGTGTGCCGAAAACCGGAGCAAACGGAGGTAGTTAGGCGGTCCCGAGCCGAGGCACACGGCCGTCGGCTCCGAAAAATCGGAAACCGGGCTCCAAACGAGAAAAATGGCCTACGACCACGAAACGTAGCCTACGGCCACTGAGAGATGATCTACGAGACCTCTCCCTCCCTTCGGGAAGAGAAAACAGAGAAAACAGAGCTTGGTTCGCAAACCGAGGCAAGGCACGAAAAAGCTCGGAAGTCTAGATGCAAGGCTTGCAGCCAGGACTCTGAAACTTCTGAACGAGCAGAATATGCAATATCACCGAGCGCTCAATCAGTAACGTCTGAGTCTTAAGGTCGGTCAAAAATTGGGTGTCTACAGTGGTGGATTTGATGGAGAAAGTGAAGGTGGACTTGTTGGTGGGCTAGGTGATGGTGAAGAGACCAAAGAATCTGGTGGGGAAGCATGTGGAGAATCTGGTGGTAATGATATAGATCCTGATGGAGGAAACGGAAAAGATGAGAATGGTAAATTTGAGAGAGAGACTGAAGGTGAAACCGTTGATGGATCTCGTTACCTCCAAACTCCATTTTCTTGAGCTGGATCTCGGACCACGAATCCTTGGTGACCGGTAAACCCACAAGCACCACGGTGAACGGCAACCTCACCTAGAAACAAACAGCCCCATAGGACATGCCACAAACCAGCATAGAAACACAACCCAGAACAAAGAGAATTTATGGGAACAAACAACGGAGGTCTGCGACGGTGGCAGAGCGGAGGGAGGAATCGGAGGAGAAGGTGTTGAGGAAGAGGTCGTAGAAGAGGGTGGAGGAGCAGAGCTTGTTGCCTTGGATTTGGAAGACAGTGGGTGAGAGGAGAAGAGAGAGAGAGTAGAGTAGAGTAGTTACAAAGAGTCAAATTTCTCTGATATATGTTTAGGGACCTTAAACATCAAAAAATAATTTTGTGGATCTCTTCCCTTATGAAAAGTGGGAGAGGGACTCTAGACCAATTTTTCCTTTTTTAAAACTAATTATAAATACATGAAAAAAATTTTGATTTAATAATTTAAATTTATGAATTTTACAATTAAATCTATATTTTAGTTTTTTTTTGATAAATTATACTTTATCTGTTTTATGTTTAATTGCTTTCTCATTTTGACTCTCAAAAGTTTAATTACTTTGTCTAATTTTTAACAAAAAATTGTTTTAAGAGTTACCTACAAAAAACTTGAAAAAAAAAATTAAAGTAGGACAAAAATAAATTTTAAAGATCAAAGTAAAAAAATAACCAAATATAAAAGGGCCAAGATGGAATTTTACCCTTTTTTTTTCATCTTTCAAGTGATATGCTATTGAAAAATGTTTGAGATCGCCAAAGTTGAAGACCTTCTTGACTCCCAAAATAATATGAACAAATCATATGTTTTTATTTTTTATTTTTTTATTTTTTTTTCTCCCTGAACTAAGCACAAGTAAGTGGGAGTTGTATTTTTTTTTTATTTTTTATTTTTTTTGGAGTCTATAGCATTGTTGTATGGTATTTCCCAAAAAAAATTACGGTTTTGGGGTGGGCAGATTGGGTATGGGTGGGTCAATGTCACGTGACATCAAGGATGAGTGCGCTGGAAAGCACCAATGGAAGGGTGGCTTAAGGTGAATTTTGATGCTGCTGTCTTTGGGGATCAAAAGGCGATTGGCCTTGGGGTTATTATTGTCGGCTACAACGGGGAAGTGGTTGCTTCCTTGTCTGAAAAGATTGAAACTTGGGTTGCTCACTTTGTGATGAAGCTTTTGCTGCTCTAGAGACTACGGATTTTGCTAGTGAAGCCATGATTTGGGATGCTCACTTTGAGGGTGACTCACTGACAGGCCGGCCCTGAGAATTGGCCTTGGCGAGTTTCTAAATTTGGGCCCCATCACTTGCACATACATCCAAATTTAAAAAATATATTTGTTAGTGGCCATTCAAGTTTGTTTTAGTAAATTTGGACCATTTGTTTGTTTTTTCAAATGGATTAATTTTTTTATTTGTTTTTAATATAGGCCTGCAACATTTTTTTATTTGGACTTTTTATAGTAGGCTGTTTTATTTTAGAGGGCTTCTATTTTAGTGGGTTGTTTTGTTTTTGAAGGCTTCTAACAATAATTAGACTTTATTTAAAACTTGATAGTATAATAGATCTTCAAAATTTGGAGCCCTATTTTGGGCCAAATTTTAACAGCCCTAGGCACAGACCTTACTCGCCTTAGCCCAGGACCGGCCCTGCTCACTGACAATTGTCAATGCCGTTCGTGATGTTGGGGTATTTGTTCTCTTCTCTCCTTGTGGACACAATCTCTCAGACTCATCACCAAAGGTTGGGTTTCCGTCAGTTTTGAATCTCTCATACGCAGCGGGAAGGTAACAAAGTGGGTCATGCATTGGCTAAGATGGCCAAGTCAGTTGTTTGGTTGGAGGATACTCCACCTAATTTGGCTACCACGCTCTGTTTGGATTGTTTGTAATGGTTTTCTTGTTTGTTTTGGTTGAATTGGTATCCATTCTTTGAAAGAAAAAAAAGTGCGGCTCGGTGTGATTCTCAACGAACGAATAATTTTTGAAAAGCCATATTAATTGGCTTGACAAAATAAAATTTGCTGAAACCGTTTTTTTTTTTTTTTTGCACGGCCTTATGTGGGAGTGTGATTGGTTGTGTAAAGGGACTTGCATTTATGTATGAAAAATGAACCACGTTGTTTTTATTTTTTTGGCAAATTACAATGGTAGTCTTGTATTTTGATTATTGTGTTATTTTATTCCTTATAATTTCAATTACCTCGATTTTGATCTTGAATTTATGATTTTGTTTCAATTTGATCCAATTAATTACAATTCTTAACATTTCTTTATGGAAGTTACATACATAAGTGTCGTGTGTTATATCTTTAAGTACAAAATTATAAAATTAATAAATTCAGTCAGTTAACCTTAACTAATTTAGTGATAATTTTCTTTAAAAAAACACTAACAATATTTTTAATTGAACTAAATTGACACAAAATTTAAAATTAAGGGTAAAAATTGAATCAATTGGAAGTGTAGGAACCAAAATAACACAAGAGGCAAAATATAGATACTACCGAGGTAATATGTCCTATTTTTTTTGGTACATAGGAAGTTTATATAAAAATATTTTAAAAAGTTACAATATTAGAGACCAGTCTGAGAGTCATGCTCCTTCGAATCTGATATCCCAAATTAAAAATACAGAACAACTCTTGAATCGTCTACAAGTGCCTTGCATGAAAGAGCCTGCAATTTCAATTATATATTAAAAAAAAAAAATCATAAGAGTAATGCATAAGGATATATTTTAAGAAACAGTTCATCTACTTGTATATAATCTTATTATTGAATTCGCCTCTCATATAAAACAGATTTCACACCTTTAATGGGACTACAAATCTTAGACGCATGCATTTAAAAATTTTCATTTATTAAATGAAAAGATTTACCAAGCATCACATTAAAAAATAATATGGGCTAATTGTAATCAGTAACTAAATATACTTGGTCTATTCTACAAATGACCTTTATTAAAGGGTCATTGGGAAAATTATTCAATATTCAGGTCCCTCACATCAATTTTAATCCCGATCACATACAGGAGGTGACATTAAAAACTAAAAATAATTTTTTTTTTAAAAAAAGTGAGACCGAAAATCCTATTATATTGGAATTCACATCTTTGAAAATGTGAAAAAATAGAACATATTTACTCTATATTTTTATTCTTTTGGTATATTCAATTATAATGATTTCAAATCAAAATTGATGTAAGGATTCTAAACTACTGAATAATTTTACTCATGGTCATTGATCATTGTGGTTAAAACTATATATGTATTTTTTAATTGAGGAATGCTATATATCAATTTTTTTTTTAATCATCAAATGACAAAATATAATTTACTTCTATTAATTGTATACTATTTATCTCCAAACATGGGAATTATTGTAGGAAGTGAAAATAAAAGGCTGACAACAAAACAAATCAAGGACATAAGAGCGCAAATTGAACCGAGTGTATTACCTCACTAGGCAGTGTCATGGCTATCCTCATGGCGAAAAAGCATCTCCACCACCTCTCTCATGGTGGGTCTAGCATCTGTGTCTGCCTCCACACATTGCACAGCCACCCTAACCAGATTTTCCATCTTACTCCTCTCACATCCCCCCATCATGACAGGGTCTATTATTTCTTCAATCCACAATGCCTCTGAACCATTCATCTTCTTCCTCACCCAAGTTTCCAATCTTTCACACCCCTCCACTTCTTCACCCTCAACAGCGTCGCGGACTCCCGTTGGGCTCCTTCCCGTGATCATCTCCAACACAACAATCCCATAGCTATAAACATCAACTTTGGAAGTAATTGGTAGATTGAAAACCCATTCAGGAGCCATGTAACCTCTTGTTCCTCTTATCTTCGAAAAACTCGAATTTTGGCTACTACCTCTATTTAGTAATTTGGATAGGCCAAAATCTGCTACCTTTGGTTGGTAATTTGTGTCCAAGAGTATGTTCTGAGGCTTCACATCACAATGCAGAACCCATTCCAAACACTCTTCGTGCAGATAAGCTAGGCCTTTTGCAATGCCAACCGCGATGTTGAACCTCTTGTCATAGTCAAGTTCGTTGGAACACAAATTTTTGTCCAATGATCCGTGTTCCATGTACTCGTAAACCAAAAGCCTGTGCTTTCCCTCCGCGCAATATCCCCACATCTCTATCAAGTTCATGTGGTTTAGCCTTCCAATGGTGCTTACCTCTGCTAGAAATTCGGCTTCTCCTTCGTTAGCTTCGTTGAGCCGCTTAATTGCTGCAATTCGATGATCGGGTAATATGCCTTTGTAAATAACTCCATGACCACCTCTCCCAATCTCTTCACTGAAACCTCGTGTTGCCCTTTTCATTTCTGCGTAAGTGAATTTTTTAAATTTCGTTGCAGCGAGGAAATAGCCTTGCGTTTCTGGACCTGAATTGTTGGGCTTTTTAAATACCAAAAAAGATATCAGAAGTATACATAGCATCTCAACAACTCCTATTGCGCAGGCAAACCAAACCAAAAAATTCAAGAACTTGTTTCCATCGTTGGTTTTATAAACTCGATCCAACTGTATAGTGTTCTTGCCCAAACTAGAGCAATTCAATTTCTTTTCTTTAACAGGTACTGCATTTGAGGAAAAGACACCACTTTTTTCAGAAACATTTAGCTTGACATAGAGTGTTCCAATCACATATGGGGAATGTCTCCCATTGCGTAGTTGTGACTTGAAATTACACTTGTAGACACCACTTTCAAATATGAACACGAACCCTTTGCATATTAATGTGTGCAAACAAAATTCCTTGCAACTCTCTAAGGTGGAGTTTCCATAAGATTGATAATCATACCCATACGATCTCATATGATCCACCGAGACAAAACTAGCCTTACGATCATCATCAGGAAGATTGTATTCTAATTCACACCCATAAGACCAATCACTCTGATTCTTGATCTTATGCCCCGGCAGACAAGAGCACCCCCTACCGGAACCAGAACCATAACTACAAATGCTGTTGGGTCCACATAGTCCATGAACCCTGCAAGGATCAGCCGTGGCTTGCCATGTTACGGTCCAATTACCGGTCTTCTCATCTAAGCTATACAATCAAAGATTACCATCCAAAACGAGGGTCAATCTTCTTTGAATCCCCAAACCAAGATCAGCAGATTTAAATTTCAAGGAATCAGATGATACGAAATAACCTGAAGTGTCAAGTATTGCAATTTTGCTGCTATTGAATAGTGTTCTGCCAGATTCCCAAAACATGAGCTGGGGGTCAGGCCAGTAAACGCTGGAAACTTCTGGACCATTGTAAAGAAGGCTTAGAAGATTATTGTTGTCGAAGAGAAGCTTGTAGAAACCAGATGAGTGGTTGGTTTGGCTTCTTGAGGAGACAAGGGTTGTGTATCTAGTGAACATTTGGAGAGGAAGAAGTGTGTCTGTTGGTGAATCAAAGCTCTGCCAAAGAATGGAACTTTTCGATGAATTGAGAACAAGATTACCAGTGTTGAGGAGGGCTAATTGCACCATGGCAGCCGAGGTGGTGGTGGACCAGATGGTGTTTTGACCAGCGTCAGTTAAAATGAGATTGCCATATTTGAGTAGTGAAAGCTTTGAGGCTTTTCCGTTTACGGGTTGGTCTCGGTTGGCTGTCCAGACAACAGTAGGACTCGATGATTTGGCGAACCATATGGCGAGGATAAAAGCATTGTCGCCAACTGGGTGAAACCCAGCTGCGAAAACACCGTTTGGTGAAATCAAAATGTCATTTGGTTTCTCCACAGAAAGAGACGAGCGTGAGTTTAAAGTGCTGCGAGTTGTTGATGAAGATGGAATCACCAACATGGAAAATATGAGGAAGAAGGAAAGTGAGATGTTCATGTAAGATTAAGAAAAGAGTTGAGGAAGGGATTTGTGGAGGAAGAAAGAGTACTGTGTATACCTTCACTCATCCAAGCTATCAATACCAAGCAATTGAAGTGTTTTCAATGACATTTGTTTTGCGTAGGTCTGATTTTTTGGAATAAAATAGAATAAAATTTTTGTTTCATTAAATCATGTTTTTTTTTTTAAAGATGGGATAAGGCCGAAGCCCGAAATTAAATCATGTTTGTTTCAATTAAAATTGTAGACGCAACTATCATAAATGGTCATTTCATAAGATATAGTTTACTTTTATGACCCAAACTGTACACGTGGTAGAGACTGTTGCACATGAAATAGAAAGACAAATCATTGTTCAGGTTAAATAGTATGTTGTTCCCTTGACGGACTTGCTTTTAACCTACCAAGACTTTGAAGTTTCTTGTTCTTATTCAGAATCGATGCAGTAACTAACTGCCCACAAAGACTTCAAAATTTCTTATACTTCGCATTTAGAAAAAATATTTCAAAAGGGATGGAACTGGAGGCTGCTAAATGGATGGAGAAACTGCAGACAAAGACTGGCAAAGACTTTGAAATTTTTTATACACTTCCGCACTATAGGAAAAATATTTCAGAAGGGGTGGGGACGGAAGGATGCTATGTTATTCGGGTGTGGGGTAGGATTTATTGCGGGTCTCATTTTGATAATTTAAATTACTTATTTTATAAGACCCTTTATGTATATTATTTACTTAAAAATTAAGTCGATTCAATAATTATAACATGTTTAATTTGTTGCGTTTGTCTTTAAAAATCGAACAACTGTATTTTTCAAAATAAACTATTTACTTTTTTTTTATGACAAATGTAACAAATTGAATCAGTTACGATAATTAAATCAACTTAATTTTTTGTGTGAATTATATAAGCGACGGTGTTATAAAATAAACAGATTAAATTATCAAAATAAAATTTGTAATGAGTCTCACAAACTCAAATAACACCGTACAATACAAGGACAGCATTAAAGAAAAAATCTGTCAAATAACATCTCTTTCATTCAGCCCTCCATATTGGGGGGGGGGGGGGGGGGGGGGGGGTTGGGTGGGTTGGAATTCAATCCAGTATCAGAGTTCAACAAGGCCTGGGTGTGAGGAGCAATTCTAAGAATTGGTTGTAAAACTGAAGATACCAATGCTTGGCATAGTATACACATTTTGAGCAAGCAAAGCAAATAAAGAGAAGATGTCGCTTCTTCCATAAGTAGTATTCTTCAATTGTTTGATTATCGGAGTTGATTTCTTGACTGTAGACTAACGAGATTGTGTTATCATCGAGGTTGATTTCTTCACTAAAAACTGAAAATATGAGAGATTAGGGTCGATTTTTTAACACTGAAGATCGAGGATGTGAGAAATTGGGGATGGGTCGGAGAGAATTGAAAGACAACAATGGAGTTCTCTCAATACAATGAGTTAAAAATAAAAATTAAGAGTATTACTGTACAAATCTAAAAATTCAATTCAATTTTCTAATTCAATAATATAACAATCAATTCTTTCATATTTTCTCAATCCTTTACTAATCATATCACTTACACATTACTATATTTAGAAAATAAGTTTAAAAAAGAAAAAATCATTTATAAATTCTATTGGGAAGACTTATGCTACATATAGTCTTACTAAAAAACTTATGTTTTCATAAGTCCTGTGAGAAGTTTGTTGATACATTTACCCTCAATATTAGTTGTTAATATCATAAATAATAGTAAAATCATATATAGGAAATTGAATGTTATCATGGATCACATCTCTATAAACATAATGTAACGTGACACCTAGATAAATGTAACATGACACCTGTACGTAACGTGACACCTACATAAACGTAACGTGACACCTATGATCTATGGTAACATTCAATTTCTTATATGGGAAATTGAATGTTACCATAGATCATATCTACATAAACGTAACGTAACGTGACACCTACATAAACGTAACGTGACACCTATGATCTATGGCAACATTCAATTTCTAGATCATATTTATAAGAAACGTAACGTAACACCAACATAAACCAGCAACATTTTCACATTCAATTTAAAAAAAATAAAAACTCATTAAGTTTGTGAAACGTAACGTGACACATTACATTACGTTTATGTAAGTGTCACGTTACGTTTACGTAGGTGTCACGTTACGTATAGGTATCACGTTACGTTTATATATGTGTCACGTTGCGTTACGTTTATGTAGGTATCACATCACGTTACGTTTATGTAAGTGTCACGTCACGTTACGTTTATATAGGATCTTGTGAAATACATTCCTATCTAAATTGGACTTGAAACTCTATAAGAAATTACACAAGACTTAACCTAGCATAAGTGTTTAAAAAAAAACTTATAAATAAGTCTCCATTTTTTCTAAAAATTAAATTAAAAAATAAAAAAATCGATGACGTAACTCATCTACGACTGCAATACAAACGTGAGTTGGATTGAGAATACGGTTTCGAGATTGGGCCTCCAAATCATTTTCCTCTACAAACCAATCCCATACTTAGGCTTGACTTTGGGCCTGAATTTGAACGTTCATGAATTGTTGTCACAAAGCATGAAATAAAATCCATTTATCAACACATCTATCACTTTGCCCTCTTTACCTTCTGATATTACTAAAAATTAATTTCACGTATTCTGTTTTTTTTTTTCTTTTCAACATTTTAGGAAATTAGAATTGTTAGTTTGTTAATAAAATTAGTATATAAAAGTGTACAACTTAAAGGGGCCGCCACTGATCAATTAGCTCAAACCCTTAACCTTTGCTTACTGTACCCTAACATTCAACTTCTTGTTGCTATTATTATAAAATAAATTATATTTTCTTTATTGATGTCAATGTAATTAAAAAGAAAAATGATCCGGACCCCCTTTCTCCTCATCCCCTTTGACCCCCTCTCTTTTTTATTGGTGTTTTTCTCTTTCTTTTTTTTTTTTTGCTTCTCCTCCAATCACCATCCACCCACCATGTGTGTGTGGGGGAGGTGGGGGTGGTGATTGGAGAGGGTCTCAATCACATCAAGCAAAAGATAGCCGAACTTCAGAACCTTCTAGTGAGGGCTTTGAGAGTTCCAAAATCAAAGTGATAAAAGAGAGGTAGTGATAATATAAGGGCCCTAGCAAAATTAATAAATAATGATTATTAACAATGGTAGCGATAATGTAAGAGATTGTTCTAAAAATCTTTTTCGTTCTGTGGGGACATATTTTTCGAGTGCCAACATGTGGCCAAGGTGACGCCGAAGTGTCAGCCGAGGTGCCACGTATCCTGATCATGACGCCAAGGTGATCTCGACTAGGCCGAGGTTATCTCCGAAGATATCGGAGTCCGGGATAAGCGGATAAGGGACAAGAGTCCTAAAGTGAGAGAAGACTTTAGTTTGGGTAAAAGATAAGACTCTTAGAGAGTTTATCCCAATCCTACTGGAAGTCCAAGATTAGCAGTAATCCTAAGTCCACTAGAGCTAGGCTTCTATTGAGACTAGGATTGTATTGGCTATAAAATGGAGGCACCTCCATAGGTCTAAGGTACGCAATTTATATTCTGAATAGTGAGTTAAACACTTTTGCTATCTTTGAGAGATAACTGACTTGATCATCGGAGTGCCCCTAGGTGGACGAACCACCGCCGGAATCTCTTCTTTCTGTTACAGGTCGTCGGGACTAATTTATTCTGTCAGTGCTCTCCAGCTAAGTACTAATTTGGCAGTGTGGTCGGAAATTGACACACAATTTTGCGCCGTCTGTTGGAAAGAAAGGAGACCAGATGGCCAACAACGGACAAAAAGAGAAGATTGGGGATGACACTCCTATTGGGAGTGGGAAACCTGTTGACCTTGACGTTGAAGAAGACAACTGTAACGAAGAGACTCGTGATCAGAATCACGGAGGAAAGAACGTCGACCAGGAAGGCAACGTACCAAAAAAAACGGACCAAAGCGGGTATTATAACGAGGACGACCTTCAGGTATGGAAGGATAGATGCCTACAGAGGGACAATGAGATGAAGGGGATGGCAAACAAATTGGCAAACTTGCAATCGGTCGTCAATTTCATGATGCAAAACAATGTCATGCAGCCACCATTCCCGCTGTAGGACACGCCGATTCCAACGGCTAATGCCCAGAAGGGAGGGCAGAAAACAATCCCTGTAGCCCCCTAGCACACCAGGAGTGAAAAACACTCTCACCGGCCTTCAAGGGAGGTCGGGCGAGGAGAGTTGAGAAGGGAAGAATCTCGAAGAACACATCGCACCAAGGAAGCAGATCCCAAAGAACATCGGCATGTTCAAAGGTAGGAGTTGTGCTTCGACGCAACTAATAGAGAAAGGTCGAAGAGGGCTCACAATGAAGCTGAGAGTAGTGCACCTAAAAGGCTGAAGTCAGGAGATAGTCGAGCTCCTGGTCGGACCAAGGAGGACCTAAGAGATTACCTACAGAGGAGGCAACAAGATGTCGAGGTAACCTTCCCGGTCAAGCCGAGAATGCCATTCTTGGTAGAATTGGACAAATTCGAAGCCCCGAAGAGGTTTAGTATGCCGAGATTCCAGATCTACGACGGGAAGTCAGATCCCAACTTTCACGTCGGTTTATACCTGAACTCAATGGCGTTATACATCGGGAATAAGCCATTGCTTTGCAAGGTGTTCCCCTCATCCTTCGGAGAAATTGCATCAGACTGGTTTCACAAGTTGTCAAAAGGAACTGTGAAAACCTGGAAAGGCCTGGCCGAGATGTTTGTGGCCAGGTTTGTGACAAACAAACTACAGCCGTTAAGGGTAGATGCCCTGATAGCTCTAAAAATTGGCAAGGACAAAAGCCTAAGAGCCTATGCCAAAAGGTATTATGAGGTATTCAACCGAATACCAGAGTGCAACCAAAAGGTGGCGGTCGTGTCTTTCAAGAACGGCTTAAAAGATGATTGTCCACTACGAAAGTCATTGGCAAAGACATTGCCAAAAAGCATGGAAGAGCTCATGGCCAGAATTGAGAAATATGCCAGAGCCGAGGACGACACGCCAGGGACTAAGGAGACAAAACAAGAGAACGGAAATGGCTCGCCGAAGTGAGGCCGAGGTAACAATTGATCCAATAAGCAAGAGATAGGACTGAGGGCTGCACTGGCAGTCACAACCGTATTCCGAATTCCGGTTTACAAAGTCTTGGAGAAAATTCGAACCCAGCCCTATTTCAGAGCACCAGCAAGGGTACCAGGAGAGTTTATGGGAAGAAGCCTTGGTAAGAATTTTGCTTACCACAATGAAGATGGGCATCTGACTTAGGGTTGCAGAGCCCTGAAAGCACACCTGGAAGACCTGGTAAGGCAAGGCCATTTAAGGGACCTTGTAGATGAAGCTAGGACAAGGGAAGAGCAGGCAAGACTGCCTCAGGCACTAGCAGTTCCACCTCCCCCAGCACAGCAATCGCAGACAGGCAGACCTCGGGTAATTAATGTAATTCACTCGAGGGTCAACAAAAATGAAATACGAGGGAAGACCCAGAAGGTAAAACACTTGCAGCATGTGTACCAGGTCCGGGAGAAAAGACCTCGGGCCGAGGAGTGCCAAGGACCAGTAGTGTCCTTCACTGAAGCCGACCTTGAGATGGTGTAGCATCCACATAACAATGCCTTGGTAGTATCTCTCCAGGTTGGGGAATGCCAAGTGAAGCGCATCCTAATTGACCAAGGCAGCTCTTGTGACATTATGTATGTCAGGTGTTACAAGTAGCTTGGCCTTCACCCAGACGATATGGAGCAGTCCAACAGCCCAATGGTCGGGTTCAATAGAACGCCGGCGTGGCCACTAAGAGCAACAAGCTTGGAGATGCAGGCTGGCACCAAAAAGATAAAAACAGAATTCACCATAATCGACACGCCCTCCCCCTACAATGTTATCTTGGGAAGGCCATGGCTACATGCAATGAGGGTTGTTCTCTCAACATTGCATCAGTTATTGCGGTTCCCAACAGAGCATGGGATAGAGGAGGTTAGAGGGGATCAGCTGCAGGCAAAGAACTGCTTCATGGCAGCAATGAAATCCACCTGCAGCATACGAGAACCAAAGACAGTAGATATTGAAAATGAGGACGTGGAAGTCCTAGATGACATTGGCAAAGAGCCAGCCGAGAAGAGTGAAGAAGCCCTGAAGAAAATCCTTGTCCCGTAAAAGGATGAGGAACGCTTCTTCCTTCTCGGCTCGGGCTTAGCCGAAGAAAAGGAAAAAGAATTGGAGGCTTTCTTGAGAGCAAACATTGAGGTGTTTTCCTGGACGCCTTACGAAATGCCTGGCATTGACCCCGAGGTCACTTGCCATAAACTGAACGTAGACAGGTCGGCCAAACCTGTAATCCAACGGGCAAGAAGACCGACGTTGATGCATGTTGAGGTAGTGGAAGAGGAAGTAGACAGACTTCTGGAGTCCAGAGCCATTCGAGAGGTAAATTACCCGACATAGCTATCGAATACGTGGTGGTGAAGAAAAAGAATGGTAAATGGAGGGTCTGCGTGGATTTTACCACCCTAAACAAGGCTTGTCCCAAAGACAGTTTCCCATTACCCAAGATTGACCAACTGGCATATGCCACTTCAGGGCATGGGAGGATGAGGTTCCTGGATGCCTACAGGGGGTACCATCAAATAGCCATGTACCACCCAGATGAGGAAAAGACTGCGTTTATCACCCCAAAAGGGTTGTATTGCTACAGAGTGATGTCTTTTGGGTTGAAAAATGCATGAGCAACTTACCAGAGATTGGTAACCAAGATGTTCAGACACCTAATTAGCCGAACAGTGGAGGTATACATCGATGACATGGTCGTGAAACCAGGGAACCTAAGGATCATTTGGAAGACTTAAGGGCAATCTTTGACATCTTAAAAACATATCGGCTCCGACTCAATGCATCAAAATGTACATTTGGAGTCGGATCTGGTAAGTTCTTGGGATACTTGGTGACCAAAAGGGGCATTGAGGCCAACCCAGATCAGATCAAGGCCATCCTATAACTGAAAAGTCCAACATCGGCGAAGCAAGTACAGATGTTGACTGGAAGGGTTGCAGCCCTGAATAGGTTCATAAGTATAAGTTCTGACAAATGCAAACCCTTTTTCAACTTAGTGAAGAAGGCCACAGACTTCTTATGGACAGAAGAGTGCGAAGTTGCCTTGGCCGATTTGAAGAAGTATTTGACCATGGCTTCAGTTCTCTCAAATCCATAACCTGGAGAGGAGCTATTCCTGTACCTAGTAGTTTCGGAACATGCGGTAAGTGCAGTAGTAATCCGAGAAGAAAAAGGGAACAAAGGGTTGTTTACTACGTAAGCAAAACCCTGGCTGATGTAGAAACCATGTATTTACCCTTGGAGAAGTTAACACTGGCTTTAGTAATGGCTTCAAAGAAGCTGAACCATTACTTTCAAGCCCACAAAATTGTGGTGCTAACTAAACATCCTTTGAAGTCCTTGTTGCAGCAAGGAGATCTGATAGGCAAAATAGCCAGATGAGCAGTGGCCTTGGGCCAGTATGACCTGGAATACAGACCCAGAACAGCAATCAAAAGCCAAGTTTTGGCCAACTTCGCGGCCGGATTCACACCAGGAGCCATCGTACATCGGGCTCCGTTGAGCCGAGGAGAACGATGTCCAAGCGAACAAAGAGGAGCCCAACCGAAGGCAACGGAACAAAGGAACGAAGAAAAACTCAGGCCCTGCAGCATTTACATCGGCGACTCCTTTCGACTGTTTGTAGATGGGAGTTCAAACCAACAAGGAGCAGGGGCAGAAGTAATACTGGTATCTCCAGATGGACAGATACTAGAATAATCCATTAGGTTGGGGTTCAAGGCCTCAAACAATGAAGCAGAATATAAAGCACTGATTGTAGGACTGAAACTGGCAGTAGTAGTAAAAGCAGATGAGGTGATAGTCTTTTGTGACTCTCAGCTTATAGTCAACCAGACAACAGGCGAGTTCGCAACCCGAGACGAAAGGATGTTGGCCTATGTAAAGGAGGTCGGTAGATTGGTGGCCTTATTTCAGAATTGTCGACTACAGCAGATTAGCCGAGATGATAACAGTCAAGCTGATGCCCTGGCCAACCTGGCTAGTGCAATACAACCTAGAAAGGCAAGGACGATAATGGTTGACTACTTGCCCGGTCCAAGCATAGAACCATTGAACACAGAGCGTGAAGCAATGTGTGTGGAAATGGGACCAAGTTGGACAGATGCAATAATAGCATTCCTTAAAGACGGGAAGCTGCCCGATGACCGAAAAAAAGCGCACAAGATCAGACTGAAGTTGGCAAGATTCAGTTGACCCCAGAAGGACACCTCTACAAAAGATCATTTACTGGACCCCTTCTGAGGTGTGTGCATCCTGCACAGGTTGAAGATTTTCTGTATGAGATACATGAAGGAATATGTAGAAGCCACGCTGGGGGCAAGTCACTTGCCTACAGGGCCATTACTCAGGGGTACTGGTGGCCCTATATGTAGAAAGATGCCAAAGCTTATGTGAAGAAGTGTAAGAAGTGCCAAAGGTTTGCACCTTTGATACATCAACCAGTAGCCGACTTGAACCCAGTATCCAATCCTTGGCCATTTGCCCAATGGGGCATGGATCTTGTCGAAAAACTACCTCAAGCAACTGGACAAAGGAAGTACTTACTAGTGGCAACAGATTATTTCACCAAGTGGGTAGAAGCTGAACCCCTTGCCAAGATTCGAGACATTGATGTGAAGAACTTCATCTGGAAGAACATCATTACCAGGTTTGGGATTCCAAGAGCAATAATTGCAGACAATGGAACACAATTTGACAGTATACTAATCAAAAACTTCTGTGCAAAGTTCAAAATCAAGAATTACTTTACGACCCCAAGTTTTCCTCAAAGCAATGGACAAGCAGAAGCGTCCAACAAAGTTATCTTGGATGGGATAAAAAAGAGGCTGCAAGCAGCAAAGGGAAAGTGGGTAGATGAATTGCCTAGTGTACTCTGGGCATATCGGACTACGCCAAGAAGATCAACGAGGGAATCCCCGTTTACCATGGCTTATGGCACAGAAGCAATCATTCCGCTGGAGGTCGGCATTCTGCTGGAGGTCGGCATCCCAAGGACCAGAACCCAAGCAGTGGAGAATAGAACTAATGATGTATTTTTAGCCCGAGATTTAAATCTTCTAGAAGAGAAAAGGGAGAAAGTAACAAATCAGCTGGGGGCATACCAGCAGCAGCTTGCCAAGGCTTATAATAAGAAAGTGAACCCGCGAGAGTTCCAAGTTGGTGACCTCGTCTTGAGAAATGTCGTCGGCAACAAGAAGGATCCTAGAGAAGGCAAGCTTGGCCCAAATTGGGAAGGACTCTATAGAATCATCTCAGTCTTGGGCAATGGGGCATATCGGCTTGAGGATTGCGAAGGCAAAGAGCTACTAAGACCCTGGAATACTTGCAATCTAAAATTTTTTTATCATTAGACTTTCCTGTTCTTTGTTATTAGCCGAAGTAATAATAAAGTTTTAGCTTGATTTTTTATACTTGTGACTGATAAGATACTTGACGATGTCTCTGGAATACATGCACAATGAGAACCCAAGTAGAACTTAAGTTTACATTACGAGGCAGAGAGTTGGGAAATGGTTCCTAGAAAGATAGAATTTACAAACTAAAATTAGTTTAACGCTTGTTGAAATTTAAGTTTATAAGTTAAAGTTAAACCGAGGTCATGTTTAACGCTTGTTGAAATTTAAGTTTACAAGTTGAAGTTAAACCGAGATCATGTTTAACACTTGTTGAAATTTTAAAAATTTACAAGTTGAAGTTAAACCAAGGTCATGTTGAACGCTTGTTGAAACTTAAGTTTACAAGTTGAAGTTAAACCGAGGTCATGTTTAACGCGTGTTGAAATTTAAGTTTACAAGTTGAAGTTAAACCGAGGTCATGTTTAACACTTGTTGAAACTTAAGTTTACAAGTTGAAGTTAAACCGAGGTCATGTTTAATGCTTGTTGAAATTTAAGTTTACAAGTTGAAGTTAAACCGAGGTCATGTTTAACACTTGTTGAAATTTGTGAGAAATTTACAAGTTGAAGTTAAACTGAGGTCATGTTTAACACTTGTTGAAATCTGTGAAAAATTTACAAGTTGAAGCTATAAATTGAAGTTAAATCGAGGTCATGTTTAACACTTGTTGAAACTTAAGTTTACAAGTTGAAGTTAAACCGAGATCATGTTTAACGCTTGTTGAAATTTAAGTTTACAAGTTAAAGTTAAACCGAGGTCATGTTTAACACTTGTTGAAATTTGTGAGAAATTTACAAGTTGAAGTTAAACTGAGGTTATGTTTAACACTTGTTGAAATCTGTGAAAAATTTACAAGTTGAAGTTAAACCAAGTTATGACTAAAAGAAAATTGGTCTAAACACTTGTTGAGATTTTTCAAAAAAATTCACAAGTTAAGTCCAAGGTTGTATTAAAAGAAGTACTTATGTACTTGCCGAGGTAAACCATTGGTTTGTATAACCGAGGTATATCACCCCGAGGAAGTTACACAGATAAGGTGTATGCTTGAAAGCATGCAAAATTATTCTAATTACAGAATCATACAAGAGTCACACAAAGGAAATTGTACTTGCATTCAGAAGAATCAGTTCAAAATGAAGAGGGCACTTCGGCCTACCAGAAGAGTAGTTGTTCAGAAATTACAAAAATGGCACTGCGGCCATATCCAAACTTACATTGATTCAAAAAGTAAGACAAAGTACTAAGTACAAAGCAAAAGGCCAAGACTATTGGGCATCAGCAGAAGGATGGGGCTCCGAAGATATTTGAGAATTATTCTCGGCGTCCTTCTCAGCAGCGAGCTCGACATCGATCTCTTTGAGAGTCTGGTCGATGCTCTTGTTGGCAATGGGCATGTCCGTTGTTGTCTTCTCAGGAGTGTCATTTTTGGGGACCTCACCCTCTTCGTCCAGAGTCAAGTCTAGGACTTGCTCATTTGGAGTAGGGGACTTGGCCTTAACAGATTCCTTCGATTTCCTCACCAAAACTTCCTCCTCAGACTCAGAATCGTCTTCGGATTGGCTTGGAGCAAGGGGGGAATGGCAGGAGGAGGACGTCGGCATTCTTGAAGGGGGAGTCTTCGGGGACGTCAAGCTTTTTTAGAGCAGCCATCCAACCAAGGATAAAACCCTTGTTGCATGCCTGCTTCACCTGACTCTTGTAGTCCTCCGTGACATCGGCCACCCCCTCATTGTATGTCTTTTCATTTGCGGCCTTGATCTCGGCAGCTTTTGTGGCCAAGGCATCTTGTAGTTCCTTTTGGGCATCAGCCATCTTCGTCTTGGCCCCTTTCTTTTCAGCCGTGAGGACCTTGGCAATAGCCTCGGCAGCGTCAGCTTTTTCCTCGACCTAGTCTTTGGCTTTAATGGCTGCCCCGGCCTGGTCAACCAAAGTCTTCATTTTTCCCTCGGTCTTTTTGAGGGTCTTCTGCAAACCAGAGACCTCCCTGATCTTGTCGGCCAACTCCTTTCTCATTTCAAAAGATTGCATCGCGAAGGAGTGGACGTGCTGGATCGCCTGAAAGAAAATAGACAGAACAAAAGTTAGTAGAAGTTCAAAAAGTATGAAAGAATAGAGAAAGAAAAATACCAAGTGTAAGAGACTTACTTAAACAGAATGCTGGAGCATCAGAGCAAAGTTTTCATACTCGCTCATCTCGGCGTTTCGGTTAAGATCGTTTGGAAGGAGCAAAGCCATAGAAAGGGCAACGCCGACTTCGAGATCAGTCGCCCTGTCGCCAGCTCTGACCGGCTTGTCATCGATGGTGATCGGAAGGGCCCAGGGGGTGTAGACGTCCCCGAACGCCCCAGGAGGACGAGTCCCGTTCTGTTCGTTTTAGGTTCGCTACAGTTCAGGATTCTCAAATTGCCACGGTTCTTAATCTGAACCAAAGAGTCCAAATCCGGCAAATCGTTTTGAGAAAAATAGATTTTTAGAAAAGAAGTGCCAAACATGGACTGCTTTGCCAGATACAGAGTCGCCACCTAATTATTTTATTTTAGGAAATTTAGGAAACCCTGACTCGGTGCCAAAGGCCACGTGTCTGTCATCACCAAAGTTGCCTCGGCTCGGGAGCTTGGGTACGATTGAGGAAGGTCAACTATGAGCACCCCCTCTCGCCCGATCCGAAGATCGGCCTCTACTAACCGTGATATCTTGTTTTGAAAGCATTATGAGTTCCTATTCCGATCATTAGCTTAGAATTACTATGTTATGCGCACAGCAAACAAGTATAGACCAAATCGCCTAAATTGGAACAAAACATTGCATGTTTGTTTTGAAAATGGTTTGCTATTCGCAAGTAGGCTAAAATGCAAGTTTTGCCACCCTCAAGTGGGCTTTAGAAAAGATGGTTTTACCACTATCTAGTGGGCTTAAAACTTACAGTTTTAATACATTATTCCAATTTAGGTAATTCAACCTCCACCCACAGGCATTCAAGCAGTTATATCACATAAGCAAGTAGCCTTATGGTAAGTATGCTGTCATGGCAACACTCACACGCATGCAAGAATGCTAAAACATAAATACTCACCGAGTACTCCAAGCCAAAATAGAAACTAGTTAGTAATCATATGCATGATCCTAGTTCATGTTAAGATGGCTAATGCAACACATGCAAGATGCAGCTACAATAGGCTCGGCTAATCTAAGGATGACATATGATGATGCTACAACTAACACGTATTCAACTTGGAATTGAAATGCAATGCAGTTAGTATGATGCGCCAAGCCCGATGCATGCAAGACAAATGTATGGATACACGCATGCATAGCATAAGGTATGCTAAATCAAATATGACCTAACACTAACCATCAAAAGCAGATAAGTAAAAGGGAGAAAGAAGTTGGGGTTAGAAGACATGCACACACGTGCCCATACTTATTACAAGTTAGCCCTCACTCGGAGGGTCCGAATAAATATTACAAACCACCTAATTAATTAACTCTCAAGCTAAATAATTAATTACAAAAATTCTAATTAATTAACAAATTAAATGCAGAAGAAAGGTGGTCGCTACCCTGCCTCGAGGTGCGTGAATGATGCGTGCTTGACTCGTCTCGTCCGGAAACTCACTGCCATAGCACTGTTGCCTCTGTTTACACTGCCCTGATCCTCTGAAGACTGTGAAAATTCTTGGGGCACCTCTGAACTGATTCCTGATCACCCTGGAATGTTACCGGCCAATTCAAAATACCACCGGCCATGGGGATAGGCTTATCGGCTAAATGTTGTACCACTGGCCAACCACCGATGGTCGGTCGGCACTGTAGGTGGCCGGCCGGCCATTGCTTCCTGCAAAATCCTGCAGTTGACAGCAGCAGAGGGCAAGCAGTGTATGGCATGGAATTTTTTTGAGCAAATGTGAGCATGGACACACTCCCTATCATGCAAGGGACTCAAGGGAGCATGACCCTCGACCCTCGGGCCATCAATTGCGCATTTCGACGCATGATGGCCTAAGAGGCCAAGTTTGCAATTCAATATGAATGAATGCAACAAAAGAGATGAGTGCCAACACCCTATCATATTGAAGTCAAGGGCATTGGCTACCGAGGGTTGAGATGTGTTTCGTCACTTAGAGTACGGACACTCCTCACCCCTCAAGTTTGGTTTGACACCCCAAACCAAACAATGTAATGTATGTATACAAACTTGGCTCAAAGATGCAACATGAGGCTAAGATGCAAAACATGCCAAATGTAATCAAGCTAAACATGCGAATGTACAATGCTAGGCATGTAAGATTCAATGCAATGCAATCAAACATGTAAGCTAAGACATG
This sequence comes from Camellia sinensis, assembly GCF_055761805.1. Taxonomy (NCBI): domain Eukaryota; kingdom Viridiplantae; phylum Streptophyta; class Magnoliopsida; order Ericales; family Theaceae; genus Camellia; species Camellia sinensis. The sequence continues at coordinate 202,358,382 of NC_138963.1, forward strand.
AAATGCAACTAGCTAATAATATGCAAGCATGCAAGTATGATACAATGCAAACATGAAACCAATGCAACATGATCATGCAATGGCGGACCTAAGACACAAAGGGCAGCCCTCAACCCACTCCCAAAACAGTAACCAAAAATGCCAAAAAGGATGGATAAATGTTCACGCAAACATGCATACCAATAGGCCCAAAACAAGGGGCATTCTACTATAACTACCCCAAACACTCATGACATGCATCATGTAACCAAAACAGAGTTTAAATGTACCAAAATAAGTCCCAAAACCCACTGTTATGGCAACTCAAAGCCAAAAACACATAGGCATGTACAATGCTCATTTCAAGGCACAACAAAACAACTCCCCTAAAGCATGAAAGAGATGATGAGTGTATGCATACAAGCATGATTTATGGACTGAAACATGGTCCCTAATGATTCCAAATCATGAGAATAAGCTAGGCTAAGCATGCTAGAGACCCACATGCTCAAGGCTCACAAGCCAAAATGCAAAGAGGCTACCCTAAACATGGCAAATATGACTAAAACAGCCCCCAACAGTCCTTGAGCATGGCAAAATAATGCTAAGACCTTCATGGAGTTAAGCTAGAGCATGCAAGAATCATGGCCTAAATGCATGACTTACTTCTAGGCAAAATGGAGGAATGCAAGGCAAGTATACTATGCATGTAAGGGACCACAAATCTGACCAAAAACAGAGGCAATAAGTGACCAAATAACATCCAAAAACTTCTGAAATGGGGCCAAATACAACCAAGCATACATGCTACCCTTATGAGCCAAAAATGAGGGCAAAAGAGAGATAAAGGGAGAGGGGTGTCCCTTCCCTATGCAAGACCTCAAAACCTCTTCTTTACCACTGAAAATCCACTGGATTTCAGTGGTGAGAAGGCTAATACTCAAGGGTAACCAAAGCTTAGCAAGAAGAGCACCAAAAGGGCCAAACAAGGCCTAAGAGGGGGAGATCGACCCCCAACACCAAAACAACCTTAATGAAGTATCTTAAGCATGAAAATACAAGACTTTTTTCAGTTATACACAAAGTCTAAAACAATGAGCAAGATAGTCAAAAGTTTAGTACAAGATTGGGGAATCTAAAGTAAAAGAGTTACCCTTGAAGAACCCTTGATGAACAGCAAGTGCAGCCTTCTTCTTTTGATCAAAACCAATCCAAAACCTCAAGAACAAACCCTCAAAGCCTCTCAAATTTGAAGTATGGTGTAGTAGTGTGTGTTTGTGTGCAAAACTAAGGATAAAATACACCTTAAGGCCCTCAAACACACACAAATGATGAGGGAGAGGGAGATATAGAGAGAGAAGGTATATCTCAGATGTATATATGTATATCCCTCTGGTTTTTTTTGCTGAACCTCCAACAATGAAGGAGGGGGGGCTCTATATATAGACAAAAAAAGGTTTGAAGCTTCTCAAAGAAGCTAAACAAAAAAAGGGGTCAAAGGGGGCAAGGCTTCCTGAGAAAACTAGGACAGCTGGCAAGCTTCTTGAGAAAGCTTTGACAAAGGGTCAAGCTTCCTCAAGTAGCTTTGACCAAAAGGGTGCAAAAAGGGCAAAACAGCCACATGTATGCCCCAGGGCAGGTTTGGTGCATTCCAGCTGGCACAGCTGGCATACACCATGCCTGAAAAAGGTAAAAAGGTGCTACCGGCCAGAAAATGAGGTCACCGGCCAAACAGATGGCCGGCCGGCCATACTGAGTGCCGACCGGCCAATGGTATAATTCACCAATGGTCGGTAGCCTCAAAACATAGCCGGTGGCCTCAAACCAAGGCCGGTGGGTGTCAGGGGTAGCTAACAAGCTACTTTCTACCCTCAGAAGCAAAAACACAAGTGTTTGGTGCAAAACCAAATACAGAATAGTCGAGTTGAGAGATCCTGAGGCAAGGCGCGTAGCCGAGACCTCCGGGAACTCAAAACGAAACACAAACATGAGTAATCACCGAGTGTTCGAGCGGTGACGTCCAAGTCTTGAGGACGGTCAAAAATGGGGTGTCTACAGAGGGCATCTGGCTTCATTGGCCCCGAGGTTGTGGCCGACTCGAGGTTGTGGCCGACTCAGACCTTGGCCTTTTTGACCGAGTGAATTGGGATGGTTCGGCCTCGGCGGGCCTCTTCTCGGCGACAGAAGTGGTCTTTTCACTCTCAGCCAATTTTGAAATTGGCAAGGTGTCTTCAGTATCAATTTGAGTCACCGTTGTCTTTGGCTGAGCCTTTTTTAGTCTTTTTTGTTTCGGCTTCGGTTGAGGCTGAGATGGTGCTGGTTAAGCGTCAACGGTGGTAGGGATGTCGGCCAAGAGATCTTCTGCGACTACCTTCTTGCAACCCATCTCAGCAGAAATTGTAGTTCGGTGTCGGTGTCGGCGTCGACGTCGGCGTCGGCGTCGACGTCGGGAGGGTGGGATCAGCTGTGGAGCCAAGGTAGATGGTTGTTCTGTTGGATCTGAGGTTGACCCCTGATCTGGCCGAGATGATGAAGTTGTGGGTGGAGCTGTGGCGGAAGGAGGAGACTTGCTTTTCTGCTTCCTTGGGACGTCGGGAAGTACCGACTTGTAGGTCGGGATGAAGTTGAGCAGTAAAGAAGCTCTCCGCTTGTAGACTGGCAGATCCAGCAACTTCTTAAGATCCTTGCTAGGGAAGAAGGACTTGCGGAAGTCTTTTGGTGGTTGTGGAAGAACTGTAAGAAAAACAGATGTTAGAACATATGGAAAGAACGAAGTATTAAAGGCTTGAGAAAATGTAGCACTTGGCTCTTACCATTACCCTCTACGAATACTATTCGGCTGAGAGGGTAGAGGTGAAGGTTGTCATCTGGAGCAAACTCTCAATTGCCTGAGACAATGAAGTAATCATCCCCAGCTCCCTTGTTGGAGTCTGGGAGGTCGGCAACAAGTTTGTATTCAGTAAACCTCGGTTTGAGGTAGTAGACATAGCCTTTTTCTAATTTGAGGCCACACATGGTGTAGCAGTATTGGATGTCGGCTAAGGTCACCCTAGCATTTTCTCAGCGTGCTAAGGCTATGATACCATTAATGACTCTGTATGAGTTAATGGTTAACTACATTGGGTTAAGCTTGTAATAATGGAGGACTTCTCGGAAAAGGATGTCTAGTGGAAGCCTGAGTCCACACTCAATGAAGGCGATGACCGGAAAGGACATGAAGTTGACTGTGGGCATAATGGAGTCGTCCTCCCAAGCCAACCTAAGGTGAACGTCGGTTGGAATGGAAAACTCCCACCTAAAGTATTCTAACTTGGTTGGGGTGTCTACCCTATGCTTCCACATACCCATGATGTCGGCTTTAGGGGAAGGTGTAGGATTTCAAAAGAAAGTGTTTTGTGACAGTTTTGAAGGGACCTCGGCTAAAACCTAAATGTGAGCTAGGGTAATAATTTGTGAGGATTTTAAGGGGAATTCGTTTTAGTTTTTCCTAAGAATTATGGGTTCTACAAGAAAATCCCAAACCTAGATCTATGGAAACGAAGATTGAAGGCACGAATCTGGAAAAGGCACAGAAAACAGAAAACAAGAAGAATCAAGAACAATGATGAACTATCAAGAACACTGTGACAAAGTGTGCACAAGGGTGCGAGGCCAAGAGCAGTGGCAAAAGTGAACAAATTTGTGAGCAGTATATGTGTATTCAAGACACGAATTGGGCAGAAGCAAAATCGTAAAGTAAAGGTGCTCAGATACGTGATTCATAAATCAAGAACTTGACCAAAATAGCAATGGCGATGAGTAATGAAAGCTTTTTGAAGAGAAACACACACTGATAAAGGAGGAATAAGTAACTCACGGAAGAAAAATGAAGCTGGCGTTGAGTTCGCCGAAGTCAGACGACAACAGCAAAACGAAAGCTTCGCTGGAGGGGAAGACTAGAAGCGATCACAGAGCTTGCGAGCTTGAGACAATGGCGGATTTGGGAAAGTAAAAGAGAGAAAGGGTTTTTTTGCAAAAGTGATGATGAAGAGGTGAGAAGACGAGGAGAGAGGGAAGAAGTTTTGTCAAAAATGCGAAGAGGTGGCAAAACGCAATTGATGTACCTCAAACAATGTGTTTGTCAGACAGCACACGCAGGTGGCGCGTATCGAACACGGTCTAGTGGGGGACAGACGCGTGGTAGAAATGGTTGAAATGTTGTGCGTGACAACTCATACGCGTGATAAAACTCTTGGAGTTCTTAGTTTAATGAAGCAATGATCTCGGCTGGTAGGAAGATCTCGGCTAAATAACTCAAATAAACTAGGTTATTGGTTCTAAAAGCCTTGATGAGACAGACTACAGGACCTGGTTGTGTGAAGCCGACGTATTATGACCTCGGTAATGGATGATAGAGCAAGATAGCCGACATGCTATACGATATGACGATATAGGTTCCATCACCTCAGGATGCCGAGGTAATAGAACCTAGGGGGCAGTTGTGGGGACATATTTTCTGAGTGCCAACACGTGGCCAAGGTGACGTCGAAGTGTCAGCCGAGGTGCCACGTGTCCTAGTCATGACGCTGAGGTGATCTCGGCTAGGCAGAGGTTATCTCCGAAGATATCGAAGTCCGGGATAAACGAATAAGGGACAAGAGTCCTAAAGTGAGAGAAGACTTCAGTTTGGGTAAAAGATAAGACTCTTAGAGAGTTTATCACAATCCTACTGGAAGTCCAAGAGTAGCAGTAATCCTAAGTCCACTAGAGCTAGGCTTCTATTGGGACTAGGATTGTATTGGCTATAAAATGAAGGCACCCCCATGGGTCTAAGGTACGCAATTTTTATTCTGAATAGTGAGTTAAGCACTTTTGCTATCTTTGAGAGATAACTGACTTGATCATCGGAGTGCCCCCGGGTGGACGAACCACCGCTGGAATCTCTTCTTTCTGTTGCAGGTCATTCGGGACTAATCTATTTTGGCAGTGCTCTCCAGCTAAGTACTAATTTGACAGTGTGGTCAGAAATTGACACACACACTTTCTGTTCTAATTTTTCATAATTGTTAAACATGTTTCGAGATTTTCATGTTAAAAAATCATTGATAAATTACATACTAAAAACTTACAATAAATAAGAAAATACTTGATTTGAATGAAATCATATTAAGCAATGAATATTATTACGAAAAGAAATGAAATTTTGCTAAAAAATGGATTGATCTCTTATGTGAATTCTTATAATTTTTTTAGTTGGATCATTTGTGAAGGTTAGCACACTGAATAATATTCAAATAATTATATCAAATTATGGGAATGGGGTAGTCTCTAAATTGAGATCATAATTGATGTTATATAATTTCTAAACAGTTTAAGCTCAACCTTACTTGACCCATTGTCCATTGGGCTAGAAAATAAAAACACAAGGCTAAAAAAGTAATTTACTTATCAAACTTAATACCATTTATATCCTATCTGTTATTGAAAGTATAACTATGTTAATATTATTAGAAAAATGTCATTTTCACGTCATCTTATTGGTGTTTTTTATATATAATTTATGTTCACAAATTATTTTTTTATAATATATATATATATATATTCAGCAATAGCCATTGCACATGATTATTTATTTATTTCTTACTTCCTTGTGGCTCTAGTTGAACTTGTTCATCATGTTGCATTGACATGATCTTTTCCTAAATTTGGTTCACTGTTTCACTTAAAAATCTTGAAAACCACCTTTACTAAAAATAATGTGAAGGTAGCTTCTGATCCACAAAATGGTTGATGTATATTTGTTTGCTAAAAAGTGAAAAACCAAACAAACAAAATCATTATTCTAAACCGACTCACTTTTATGTTCCTCGCTCCCAAACAAAATTGAAAGTTGTCATTTTTACTTTTTTGAGAAGAAAACAAGTAGAAATGGTTGCGTCCTGCTTTTGTACTCTACCAAAAATAATTAACTACTTGCAGAGCATGCATCAAATGGGTACCATAATTATTTAAAAGTAATGATAATTTATAATTTATTTCTCTGTACTTTCTATCAATTTTTTTTTAATTTCTTATTTTTTAATTATATCAATCAATTTTTTTATTCTTGATCAAATTGTAACATGACTCTTTCATTAGTTTGATGTTAAATTATGTAAAAAATCAATATTACTAATTTACACTACAACATTTTCTTAGTTTAGTGACATTTGAAAGTGCCACGAAACTATTCTTCTAATGACATTTTTTGGTCTTGTGGCATTTTGAACAAGTGCCACTTCTATCGGTGCCACGGTAGATACGAGTGCCACGGTAGATACTTGCAAGTGCCACTGCACCATCATGGCTAAAAACTTTCAATGACATTTTAATGTCATGGTAGATATTATTTGTGGCACTATCAAGCGCCATTAAAAAAAGAGTTAGTGACACTTGTAAGTGTCATTACACCATCAAGACTAAAACCTTTCAGTGACATTTTAATGTCATGGTAGGCACTATTCGTGACGTTATCAAGTGCCATTCATGACGATAATTCGTTGTAGAACAATTTGATCCGCTCTTGCGGAGACTTGAACCGCCAACCTTCCGCACCATAAACCTTATACACCACACTCTCTCACTACACCTCTATAGCACCACATGATTATATATGCAACATATATTATTTATATAGTACATACATCTATATTAATATAAAAGTATATGTATAAACATAATTATTTTATTGAACATAATTTATGTAAAATAAACTATTTACTACCAAAATAAAAAAAAGACCACTTTTGGCAACTAAAAATATTTTTTAGTCGCCAATTCTATACTTTTGACTACTAATTGTTTTTTAGTTGCTAAAAAACTTAACTTTTGTTGACCAAAATCAGATTTGGTCGCCGAAGATGCACTTTCAGCTACCAAAATTTTAGTCACCAAAAAATTTTATTCCCGCCTTAGGATTTTAGTTCTCCCGCGCTAAAAATGACCACTTTTGGCGACTAAACTTATTTTTTAGTCGCCAATTGTAGACTTTTGGCTACTAAAATTTTTTTTGGCACCAAAAAGCTTTACTTTTGGCGACTAAAATTTTTTAGTCACTAAAACCCATATAATCAGCGACCAAACTTAGTTTTAGTCGCCAATTGTAGACTTTTGGCTGCTAAAATTGTTTAGTCGCCAAACACCTTTACTTTTGGCAACTAATGCTGTTTTGGTCGCTGAAAGCTATAATTTCAGCGACCAAATTTTTTTTGTCAGGAAATTTAGTCGCCAAATATGCTTTTTCCTATAGTGTATGTTGAGTTTAATTCATTTATTTTTAATCATTTACTGCATTTTAAAATTTTAGAAAATATATTGGCATTTTTTATTTTTTCAAAAATGTCATTATAAGCTTAGAAAGTTTTTGGCTTAGTGGCATTTCTTAAAATACTATAAAATATTTGTTTATGACACTTTTCACCTAAGTGCCATAAAAAGTAATTTGCACCTACCTAGTGTCCTGACATTTTTTAAAAAATGTCATTGCAACTAAAGTTTAGTGGCATCTGTTGGTAAATGTCACGAACATAAATTTTTGTGTCATTATTTTATAAAATGTCATAAAATTGATGTGATATTTCTTTATTGAAATGCCACTAGAGCCTTATATGTTTTGTGGTTCTGTGGCATTTTTCTAAAACATTTAATGCCAATTTTTATATATGTGGCATTTTCTAAAAACATGCTACTAGTGTAGTGTCACTAAGGTGTAAATTTGTTGTAGTGACATTTTTGTTGTAGTGAAGTGACACTTTTTTAATTGAAATGCCACTAGAGCCTTATATGTTTGTGGCTCTATGACAATTTTCTAAAAAATGCCACCAAATATTCTTTTTGTGACATTTTTTAAGAACATGCCACTAGTATGGTGTCACTAAAATATGTTTTTGTTGTAGTGTTGTGACACTTGTTCATTGAAATGTCACTAGATCCTTTTATGTTTGTCGTTTTGTGGCATTTTTCAAAAACGTGCCACTAAATATCATTTTTGTGACATTTTCTAAAAATATGCCACTAGTGTAGTGCCCCTAAAGTATGTTTTTGTTGTAGTTTTGTGACACTTGTTCATTGAAATGTCACTAGAGCCTTTTATGTTTGTCGTTTTGTGGCATTTTTCAAAAACGTGCCACTAAATATCATTTTTTGTGGCATTTTCTAAAAATATGCCACTAGTGTAGTGCCACTAAAGTATGTTTTTGTTGTAGTTTTGTGACACTTGTTCATTGAAATGTCACTAGAGCCTTTTATGTTTATCGTTTTGTGGCATTTTTCAAAAACGTGCCACTAAATATCATTTTTTTGTGGCATTTTCTAAAAATATGCCACTAGTGTAGTGCCACTAAAGTATGTTTTTGTTGTAGTGTTACTATCATGTGAACCATTTTTTGGGATAAATTTATAATATTCTTTCTTTTCATATTTTTTCAATAGTAATTTCACTCCTTTATGATAAATTTAGACTTTTAGATCATGTTTGTTTGACGGATTAGGTTAGATAAAATTATTAGTGAGAGAATAATTAATGAAGAAATTATTAATGTAGGAATTGTTAGTGAAGAAATTAAAGTAAAAGAATGTTTATTTTGATGATAGTATTGGAGATGGTTAATGATAAGATTATTAAATTATTTATATAAAATAAATAAATAAATTATTTTTATATTAAAACAAATATTAAAACAAAAATGGATGTACTTGGTAAAAAAATAAAATTTTTATATAAAATAAACTCAATCTCCTCACTATTTTCCTAATCTCTCCCAAAATATAGCCACACTAATCCTCCTACTGAGGGGGATTACTATCAATCCGTCCTCCCATTCAAGGCTGGCCCGGAGGTGAGGCCACTAAGGCGATCGCTCGAGCCCCCAATTTTGAACAAAATTTAGGGCCCCTAACTAGAAGAGTGTATCATGTTATGTTATTTTATAATTACTTCAATATTAGCTCAATTCATTTATTTTCATGTTGTCGTATGGTGTTATTTTGATTCGTGTCCGATTGTTGTTTAATGTGAAAACTTTCACTTTTAGTTAAAAATAACTTAGCAAGTGTATGGTGAAATTAAATTTTTTTCCATAAGTTGTATTTTATAAAATTTATTTCTACTAAATAAAATTATTCATAGAATGTTTGATTTTAATTCAATTGCATTTTTCTAATTAAAAAAATTGTACCTTATTACTATATATTTTTTACTAGATTGACTCTAAAATAGTTAATAAAAAAATACCTATCTTAAATGAAAAAAAGATATTAGCCTTAATTATTATTTTACATACTTTTTTATTCAATCAGATGGAGTTAAATAAAAGATAAAAAAAATGTCATTAATAATTCATGTTATTGAGTCGTGTCATATTTGGACTCTTATTGAAAAATAGTCAACCCTAGCTAATTTTATATATTGTTTGAGTAGTGTCGAAAATTCTCATCCTTACCCTCAATTAATTTTAGCTATTACAGCATTGATAAGCTAAAAAATAAATATTCAATTCAACTAATTAAAGTTCAACTATTTCATATATATATATATATATATATATGTATATATGTTATGTAAATTTTGTTAAACTGTAATGCAATAAAAATGATTTTTTATCCTTTTTTTTATCCAAACAATTTTTTTTTTTTTTGGGGTAATGATATATGTGAAGGGTCCAATTTAAGAAATTCGCCTTAAACTCCTAATAACTCAAGGCCGGCCCTGCTCCCATTTTATTACTAAACATGTTGTGGATAGGATTCACAACCATGATAGTCCAATCCCGCCACTCAAGCCACAAAACAAACATGGTCTTAGAATCTACATGATTATATGAACCAAAAAATTTTAAAAATAATAAAGATTGAAAAAAAGTTTACTGTAAAATATTTTAAAAAATAACTGGCTGTCTTCTTAATGAAACATTTTGAGATTTTTTCTTTCTTTTTTTTTTTTTTTTTTTTGTCTTTAGTAAAATATTTTGGGATTTTTTTTTTCTTTTTACTTTTTACTTTTAAATTCTGTACATCAGACCAACCGAAAAAACAAAAAGGGACATAAATTTAAAAATGAAACTCTTTTTATTTGAATGTGAGTCCAATGATGCTTTAGTAAAGATTTTCAACAAACCATCTCCAGATCAGACTAGATGTGATCGAAACCAATCCATTGAAAAAGCTTGTCAAATCCAATCCGATTAGTAAAAGAATGACTGGAAAGCCACACCCAGAACACTACAAATTACCATACAAAAATACAAATTTTATTATTCCTTTCGTCCCAAAATAATGGTCTTTTTTAGAGAATTTAACTTTTTTTGATAGTACAATTATTACATTTGAAAAAAGTAAATTTTTCAAAATTACCCTTTTGATAGTACATTCTTTGAGAATATCAATGTCATAATTGTACTTTTTATATTATTTATTAATTTAAAAGAAGAGCAAAATAGGAAATTTATATTATTTTTGTACTTGATTTTTGAAGAGGGACTAATATTTTGAGACAATAAAAAATAAAATAACGAACTAATATTTTGAGACGGTGGGAGTATTAAACATCATCTCATGAAACAGAGAGAATATTGTTGGTCTTAATCCTCGGGACTGATCAACTGGATTCGGGTTCAATCGGATTATCGGCCTGAATATTTGTTAGCAGATTCTAATTTTACCAATTCAAAATCAAATCCAAATCCATTAAATGATAGGCCTATCTTTTTCTCTTCTTCTATTACTCCAAAATCAATCAGGTTCAACATTCCGTTGTCCCGATTTAACTTCTTTTTTTGGCGCGCGTGTGTGGGTGGGTGGAGGATTGTTTGCACAATATTAATAGATTAGTAAAGTTAAACATTACTCAAATTTAGAATCTTACTTCACTTTAATTTAAAATCTAACTTTACTGACTCTTTAATATTTCTCCATGATCACTTAGACTACGACTTAAGTCTGATTATATTCACGCTTGACAAACCACAAATAAAATCATGTATTTTCATTAGTTCAACATTGTGGAACTAAAAAATAGGATAAGAGGTGCACTCTTTAAATATGGTCCAGCTGACAATTTTAAACCAATCAATTAGTTTATTGCTCACATACTTTCACAATATGTGCACAAATTCACTTTCGTGTAGCTTAAAGCTTCAGTTTGTGTCTAGTCTGAAATCGGATTCAAATATATTGTAGGATTATGTAGGCCTACTATAAAATCTACATCGATAATCTAAACCGTTGAATGTGTAGAATTCGTTGAATATTTCGTTCTTGCAAAAAATCAGGTTGACCGGATGTCAATAGCCATTTGATCATATTGAATTTGTGTCAACGGTAACTATGATTTTATAATAAAAAAAATTATTGACACAAATGTGCTCTAATCAAATAACTATTGATATTTGATCAACGTGATTTTTTTAGAAATATGAAGTATTCAACAAACCTTACATATTGAATGGTTTGGATCATTGATGTGGATTCTGTTGTAGACTCACAGAGATCAAACAACACGCTCTAGTTAGGAAACCCAACTGAAAAGAAACTTATCCCGTTAACAAAGGGTAAATTACACTTTCATTCCCTAAATTGTGACCCTTTATTTTTAACTTCGGTCCTTAAAAATAAAAAAAAAAACAAAAAAAAACACACACACACACACACAAACATCTTACTTTGGTCTCTAAATTATTAAATTTTTTTCACTTTGGTCCAACTTATAACTGTTATATTTTTACGGCAAAATATAGCAAATTACACTTTTGCTCCTTAAAACATATATTTCCCATTTGGTGCATAACCTCCCAAAAATGATTTAACTGGAAAAAATAAAATAAAACAAAATATATTTTTACTTTGCTTTCTTTCCCTCCGACTCTCGCATGCTCGCATTGGAAGGATATTGACTGTGTGGAAGCCATGACTTCCTTTAGAGCAGTCCAGTTTGCCAAGACATCTACTTGAAGGGTGATTCAGCAAGTGTGATCAAAAGCGATTATTGACCCGGGTGAGGCTCTCTCTCAATTTGGCCACTTTGCGCATGGTGTCCATAATTTGCTGGGGATATCAATCTCTTGGTAAAAATATTTTAAAAAATTATATTTTATTGATAAATAATATAAAGAAAATAAGATATAAATATATCAGGTTGAGGTACGGATATCTCGTTTTTTTGAAGGAGATCAAGCCCACTGCGGTAGGAAGAACCCAAATACTGATGCAACAGTCATGAAATTATGACTTGTCCCTTCCAAGATACAACAGCGCGATCATTGTAAAATAAATTGATGTATTATTATTGATTGATATATTACAAGATTGTTTTGTGTATTACAAATGGTTCATGGTTCCTTATATAGATGTAGGTGTAGTGGATGGTGGTGGTAGGTGAGTGTAGTAGGTGAGTGTGTGGTAGGTGATGTAGTAGGTGGAGGTAAATGGTGGTGGTAGGTGAGTAGTAAATTTTAACAGCCCCCCGCAAACTCAAAGAGGATAGAAACTAACCAACTTGAGTTTGGAGAGAGGAACAAAACAAGAAAATACATAAAAAATAAAAATAAAAAAAGATAGGAGACACTGTATGGTCGTGTCAGACCATTGGTAAAAACACTGGATGGTGGTGTCATAACGTTGTAGAGGACACTGGATGATTGTGTCATAACGTGTAGAGGACACTGTATGGTGGTGTCATAACGTTGTCGGGACAGTTTATAGGGTCATGTCGGACCGTTGTAAAAGTTGCACCCTCAAAAGGTGTGCCCAATTTGTCAAAAGGCGTGCCATCAAAAGGCGTGCCCAATTCGTCAAAAGGTGTGCCGGATTCATCATGGCGAGGCACGTGAGTGCCTTGGTTGGCGTGCCCGTTTGTCTGGCGTCAAGAGGCGCGCGATGCGCGTGGCTGCCTCGGCTATAAGACGGAGGCGGAGGCGGAGGCAAAAAACCTGCGAGAGATATTCTGATAGAGAGTTCTGAGAGAGATTCTGTAACACTCTGTTTTCTGAGAGAGTTTGCTGAGAGAGATACTGTGTAACACTCTGTTGCCTAGAAAATGGCTTCATCGTCTTCCCGCGGGCTGCTCACCCTCTTTCCCGACCTCAACGAGTCAACAAGAGAGAGAACTGGTGCGGTGGCACTGGAAACTCAACCAAGCGCCCCGGAGTTTACTCCGTTGAACTTTCCGATGCGGTCTGTGGAGCAAAGAATGGCAGTGCTGTCGGATGTGGAGGCCAATCAGTATACTTTGAAGGCATGTGTGGAAAGCATGACGGCGGTTACAAACCTGTCGAACCGGCTGCAGAGTAGGACAAATGAGGTGCAACAGTTAAACTCCCAACTGGCTCTGCTCCAACGCATGTATAAGGATGCGCGAGCAGAGATAAGTGTGCTGAAGGCGGAAAATAAGGAACTGAAGCGGAAGGCCACTGTGATGTTCCGATTTGGAGGTCCGCCATATGCTGCAGTGGAGGAATATGGGGGAGTGAACATGCTCGGTGGACAAGGAAACACGAAGGCAACACTGTCAAGGGCCGCGCAGGACGGAGGCAAGAAGAAGAGACCGGCGGCAGAGTAGAGACGAAAAATCCCACTGTTCCAATTTGTGTTTTTTTTTTTTTGTGAAGTGGTGTAAAATGGTGATCGGGGTGAGCCCCGACACGAATAAAATAAGTTGGTGTGCAGTTGGTCTTCTTTCTCTTTTTTTTGTTTTTTTTTTGTTTTGTTTTTTTTTTTGTTTTGTTTGGTTTTTTTTTTTTTTTTTTTTTGGCAAAGAAATAATAATGAAAAAAAAAAAATGAAAAAATAAAGTGAAAGAAAAATAAAAAAAGAAAGAAATAATAAGAAGAGAATCACGTGAGAAATGATGAAAGTGGGTTTAGTGGATAGAAAAAAGGATGAGAGAGAGGGAGTGGATGGAATTAAAAAATAAAAAATAAAGAAAAATAATGTTATAGCATGTGCAAAGCTGTGTCGTGGGCTTTGCAAAAAGTGTGGTTTATAATAAAAAAATAAAGTGTGGTTTTAAAGTAAGGATTGGTGGGTGATAAAAAAAGAAAAGCTGGGTTTCCAAACGATGGAGTAAAATAATAAAAAAAAAGAAGAAAAGTTTCCCAAAGTTAACCCAAGAGTGGACAGTTTTGCACAAGCCCGAGATTGTCTTCTTTCTATGGGAATTACTTTTCGAAAATGTTGCACAACGCTAAGATTAGGATACTGTTCATAACCCATGAATCCACAGGCACTAGTTGTCCAGAAAAGAACTTCAGGAATGCCCAATTCTTCAGCAGCATCCATAGTGAAGCTCATAGCCCCATCGGAGACTATGCAAGTCACCGGCGGGCGGCAGCGGCGGTGGCGATACGACAGTTGTGGCACCGGAATGATTGGTTTGTGGCGGCGTTGGGGTTGCCGGCGCTGGCGATGGTGGCATCCGACGACATTCTTCTTCTTCTGGGATGGTAGGGTTTCGGAGTTTTGCTTTACATAGTTGGACTTCACATTACTACTAGCAGTTCCCACTGCTGAACCCCTCTCTGCTCTCCCCATTCGCGTTGCGGTGAAGGAAGATGAAGACTGCTGCTGAGTCAACACAGCAAACAGTCCATTCCTCAGCACGGCGTCACGAAACCCACTTTCATGGTCTTCACCCCATCCTTCCACATACAAATGCCCCAACCTCACCACATACAGCATCAAGGGCTTCGGTCTCCTCTCCATGGGCAACTTGTACCGACACAAGGGACACGAATTGCTGCGATTGAGCCACGGAAGGATGCAATTGTGATGAAAAACATGATCACAAGGCAATGGATTGACTTGATCATTTTTCTCAAACTCATCCTTGCAAATTGAGCAAGATTTGGATAATAGGGACCCGGTGATTTTCAAGATTGGAAGTGAATTGATGAAGGATTTGGAGGTATGGGACAAATGCTTGGGCTGTCGAGCTTGGGTAGAGATGCGATCGAGGATGGAATTGAAGAGGTCTTCGTCGTCGGAATCGATGTAGTCGGAGGTGTGAAGTGGGATGTCGTGGGTTGCATCGGCATCGGACTCGGGGAGCCCATCGGGTATGGTTTCGAACCGGAAGGAAGAGAGCCCGTTGAGGGAGTCGGGGCCCCGAGATTTGAGGAGGCGTTTGTGGTTGAACTCAGTGTTGACAAAGGTGATGTGAAAACCTCTTTGCTGGAGGAGTTTGGAGAGCTTGAGCATGGTGCTTGAGTCGGAGGATGGAAGCTTGACCAAGGGAGCTTGAATTGCGAATGGAACAGTTGGCTGTGGAAGGTATGTGTAAAAAATAAACGGAATAGGTTGAGGTCCGGCGGACGGCTAAGGTGAGGTTGCCGCCCGCCGGTGAAGCGAAAATTCTAAGTTCTAAATTCTAAGCTCTGATACCATGTAAAATAAATTGATGTATTATTATTGATTGATATATTACAAGATTGTTTTGTGTATTACAAATGGTTCATGGTTCCTTATATAGATGTAGGTGTAGTGGATGGTGGTGGTAGGTGAGTGTAGTAGGTGAGTGTGTGGTAGGTGATGTAGTAGGTGGAGGTAAATGGTGGTGGTAGGTGAGTAGTAAATTTTAACAATCATTTGTCGTATGCTTCAGACCAACTCTGTACAAGATGGTGAATTCAAAACTCCACCAAGAAAAACACATTTCTTTGCTAGTAATCTCTCAAATATAAATAATAGTTGGTGTAGAAAAAAGAAGATGAGAGGAACTATTTATAGGCTACTAAGACCTTATAATTTACACCAAAAAATAATAATGCCCATTAAACTAGAGACAAGGGAGAGTTTCCAAATATTAACTCACCACTAAGGCCATAAATTTCCAATTAATCTCCATTCATGAACAAGACGAAAGGTCACCAAAAAAAAAATAATAAATCTCCATTCACCAAACAAAATGAGATTTATGAATAAAATAAATAAATAAATAAAAGATATTAAAGTAGTCCAACAATCCCCCACCTATTTTAATATCAACAAGGACAAGAGAGATTACCAAACAAAAATAGACTAGTATGCATCATAAAGGTGTGCTCTGCATTGAACCTTCATTAATAAAATAACAACCTCTACTCCATAATCAATAGTGGTCTCAAATTTGAACTATGACTACTTAGGAGAAATAAAGTATTACTGCTCATACATAATAATCCAAGTGTTGAGATGAGCTTTTAATAGCCAGTACATTACGGCCTTGTGCTTATCCCAGTTTTCATGAACATATTTATGAATAAGTCTTATTCTCATAGAAAGCAGCCCTACTTTCATGCTCACATAGGTGAAATTTGTCAAGGATGTTCCTATAATATACACACCCTACTTAACAAGAGCTACAGAATTTCATTAAGAGTATAAAAACTCAACCCTCCAACATTACAGGACAAATGCACTTACATCATAGGGATGGACAACAAAATATTAAAGAGTGCATTGTTTACCATCATCATATGATTCGTTCTTCCCATTGAACCTAGTTACAAGTCCCCAAGTTGCGTGTCCTCATACATGGTTTATGATTTTATAGGCTTCAAACACATCCCCCTTGATGTATTCTAGACCCTATCTCTCGCCAAGGCCTTGGTTAACAGATCCGCAAGATTATCACAAGATTTTACATAATACACAGTTATGATGCCATTACTCAAATAGGATCTCACATTACTGTGTTTCCTTCGAATAGGTCTGGATTTACCATAATAAAAATGGTTGTTCACTCTACCAATAGCAGTAGTGATATCACAACGAATTAACACAAAAGGAATTGATTTTGCCCAAAAATGGATTTCATCAACTAATTCGCTTCCTCACATGCTGAAACTAACGTTATAAGCTCAGCTTCCATTATAAAATTAGCAATTATAGTCTGTTTTTTGGACTTCCAACATATAGCACCACCACCCAAGGTAAAAATAAAACCCGAGGTAGAGAGAGAATCACTTGACAAAGTGTTCCAATCGGTATCACTATATCCCTTAAGTACCGCAGAATACTTGTTATAAAACAAACCATAATTTTTGGTACCAGATAAATATCTCATAATTCTTCCTATGGCTAGCCAATAATCTCGACTTGGCTTGCAAGTAAACCTATTAAGTACTCTAACAGCATATGCAATGTCAGGTCTAGTACAGTCAGTACCATATCTCAAACTACCAATCATGCTAGCATATTCCTTTTGAATCACTTCTTTTTCATTTTTTACAATAGATAAATGTATACTTGCATCAAAAGAAGCAGCAACATGTTTACAGTCTAGAAAATTATATTTCTTTAAAAATTTCTCAACATAATGTGATTGATCAAGAAAAATGCCATCATTAGTCTTAGTAATTTTAATTCCCAAAATAAAATTGGCTTCACCACGATCTTTCATATCAAAGTAACTATTAAGCATATTTTTAGTCTCATTTATAATATGCAAATTAGAGCCAAAGATAAGTAGATCATTCACATATAGGCTAATAATAACATGTGTATTCTCACAAGTTTTATAATATATGCACTTATCACATTCATTAGTCTTATAGCCATTTTCAAGCATACAACAATCAAATTTCTCATGTCACTGTTTAGGAGCTTGTTTTAAACCATAAAGGGATTTAGTTAGCTTACACACCTTGCTTTCTTGGCCAAGCTTCACAAAGCCTTCGAGTTGGTCCATGTAAATCTCCTCATCTAGATCTCCATTTAAAAATGTTATTTTTACATCCATTTGATGAATTTTTAAATCATAAATTGTAGCCATTGCTATCAACAGTCTAATAGATGTAACTCTAGTAATCGAAAAAAAAGTATTAAAGAAATGAAAATCAACTTGTTGCTTAAACCTTTAGCGACAACGCTTTATGTTTATTTATAGTTCCATCTGATTTAAGTTTTTTACAAATGACCCATTTACACCCAATAGTTTTACAACCTGGAGGTAAATCCACTAGCTTCCATGTTTTATTTGAAAATAGTGAATCTATCTTATCATTTACAACCTCTCTTCAAAAAATGGTATCAGGTGATGATAAAGCTTCTTGCACTGTAAGAGTATTTTATTCCACATTGTAAAAATAATAGTCAGGGCTAAAATCTTTTTCAACTATAGCTTATTTACTTCTCCTTGGTTGGATTTGAGAATTTTCTTGTTTTTGAAAAACTTGAGAAGGAGGAGAAGAGCTAAGCATAGATAAAATATTTTCAGAAATTATTTGACCCCCACTATTTCTAGATTTGAAAGGAAATTTATTTTCATGAAAAATAGCATAACCTGATTCAAAAATAATATTATTTTTCATATAAAAAAATCTATAGGTTGTACTGTGCAACGCATACCCAAGAAAAGCACAAGTGGTAGCTCGTTCACCCAATTTAGGTCGTTTAGAATCTGCAATCCTCACAAAAGCTAAACAACCCCAAACCCTAAAATAACCTAGCTTTGGTTTATGCCCCCGCCACAACTCATAAGGTACAATTTTAGTCTTTTTGTATGGCACTCTATTTATCCATGAAAAGCAGTCAAAATAGCCTCGTCCCAAAAATTTGAGGGACCACCTGAATCAATAAGCATAGCATTCATCAAGTCAATTAACATTCTATTTTTTCTTTCAGCTACGCCATTAGATGAAGATGAATATGATGGAGTAGTCTTATGAATAATTCTCAATGACTGAACAAAAAAGTTGAATCCAAGAGATTCATACTCCCGACCTCTATCACTTCTAATTTTCTTAATCTTTTTACCGAATTGATTTTCCACTTCAAAAAGGAATTCTTTAAATTTCTTAAAAGCATCACTTTTATTTTTTAATAAATATATATTTGTGTATTTTGAAAAATCATCAATAAAAGTGATAAAATATCGATTACCACCATGAGTTAAAATTCCACCAGTATGAAATAATTCTAGCAATTCGGTTTTTTTTTTAACACTTTTATGAGGCCTCTTGGTAATTTTTGCTTTACTGAACTTCACATTTCTCATAAAAATTTGTCACTTTAAGAATTAATCCTAAACTACTCATGATTCCCACATATTTATTGTTAATATGACACAAGCGAGCATGCCAAAAATTAATAGAAGACAACATATAAACCGAATTGGTAGATGGTTTATTAATCTCAACATTTAATTTGAACATCCCATCACAAGCACAACCCTTATCCACAAATATACCCTTCTTGGTAATCACATATTGATCAGATTCCATAGTTTGCTTAAAACTAGCCGTATTCAACAAATAGCTTGACATCAAATTCTTCCCCATGGACGGTGTATAAAGCACATCTTTTAAAGTAAACACATGTCCAAAGGTGAACTTAAAGTCTACCTCACCACTACCAAGTATCTTGGTTTGACTAGAGTCACCAAGCATAATTGTTTTTTTCCTCATCAAAGGAAGTATACACCTTGAACCAAGCTTGATCATAACAAACATGTCTATTAGCACTAGAATCTGCCCACCAACTGTCCACATAATTAACCATGCAAATGTCTGTAATCATTGCCACAAATGGCTCTTTAATAACGTTAATCTTTGGGGCAGGTGCACATTTTCAGAATTTGCAAGTTCGAGCAATATGCCCACTTTTACCACAGACAAAGCATGTAAAATTTTGCGGAGGTGATGGACCTTGGTTCTTGTTTGGATTAATCCATTTATTGTGAGGTTTACCATAATTCTTCATATTCTTTTTATACGGCTTTAAATAAGCATTCTTGAAATTGTGACCTTTGGATAAATTATTATTTGTTGAAACAAAGTTTACCTTTGTAGTAGAATTGTCATGACTCTTTTGTGTTATTAATGCATCTTGGTCTCTAGCCTCTTCTTCGACTCGGATGCGAGTAATCAACGCTTTTAAGAAAGTCTCCTTTTGTTTGTGGCACACGCACTTTTGAAATTCTCTCCAAGATGGCGATAGCTTGTCAACAAGTCCTGCAACTACCAAGTTGTCACCAATCTTAATGCTTTCAGATTTTACTTTTGCAACTATCATTTGGAAATCTTGTGCTTGCTCCACAATAGATTTTTCATCCACCATTTGGAAGCGAAAAAAGTGGCTAGCTACATAGTTTTTTGCTCCTGCCACTTCAGTATCATACTTAGTCTGTAAAGTTTTCTAAATTTTCTTTGCGAAAGTGTAAGTGGTGTCATAGTAATCATAAAATTGATCAGCAAGGCAATTTAAGAGATAAAAATGACATTTATATTCATCTATATTGTAGGAAACCACTTTTGCATCATGTGCCTCATAGTCTTCATCATTCACCTCCTCGGTTGGGATTTTGTTTGGGTTATTCTCTGTAAGAACATATACAATTTTCAAAAGGCTGAGGTAAAAAAGAACTTTTCATTTCCACCTCTTAAAATAAACTCCCTTGAACTTAAAAGGCTTGTTTAGATCTCCAATTCCATCATTAGTTTTTTCTGATACTTGTTCCATGGTTGATCTCCTTAAAATTGTTGGTGAAAATATCGAAAAAATTTATATTTTATTGATAAATAATGCAAAGAAAATGAGATACAAATAGATTAAGTTGGGGCACGGATATCTTGTTTTCTTTAAGGAGATTAAGCCTACTGTGATAGGAAGAACCCAAATACAGATGCAACAGTTACGAAATTATGACTTATCCCCTCCAGGATACAACAGCCTGACCACTTGTCGTATGGTTGAGGCCAACTCCGTACAAGATGATGAACCCAATGCTCCACCAAGAAATACACCCTTCTTTGCTAGTAATCTCTCAAGTATAAACAATAGTTGGTGTAAAAAAGAGTAGATGAAAGAAACTATTTATAAGCTACTAGAACCTTATAATTTACACCAAAAAATAATAATGACCATTAAACTAGAGACAATGGAGAGCCTCTAAATATTAACTCACCACCAAGTGCATGAACTTCCAATTAATTTCCATTCATGAACAAGACAAAAGGTCACTAAAAAAAAATAATAAATCTCCATTCACCAAACAAAATGAGATTCATGAACAAAATAAATAAATAAATAAAAGATATTAAAATGGTCCAACACGATCCACCACTGTGTGTCACGTTTATAGGGAAGGCAATTCAGTTGCTCATTATTTAAGTAGATTAGTGTTTGCTTGTGTTGGGCTAAGGATTTAGATGGAAGATGTTCCACCAACATTGTGTTGGGATATATCTCGCCAATACAAATGGGAGCACACTCATTCGCAAAAAACAATCACATAGAGATTTATAAAGTTCGACCCAAATTATCTACATCCACGGAAAAGAGAGTGTCCTTGTGAGAATATATGTGAGATGGCCAAAATACTCAAAACTTATACCACTATCCGAACCCCATACTCAAGGGTAATTGAGCTTTTACTCACCCTAGTGTCCTCACAATATTTTTCTTCTCACCCATATATATATATATATATATATTCCCTCACTACTCTCTCAATCTCTATCAAAAAATCTTATAGTTCACATAATTATTTATAGCAATTTATTATGAGCATTCTAATTCATACAATTAGATAACCAAAATCCTAAATGTATTAGGTGGTTTCCTTATAGATTTCAAACTCTACTATATAAACCAACCTAACAATTGTATAATTAAACCCACGTTTGTCACATGAGTAGACTAATCTTTAACACATTGGCCTCGTTGATTGTGGCCGAAGCTGCACAATATATTACTAACCCTTCTAAAAAAAACTCTTGCATGTTCTATGTGTCCCTGGATCTCATTCTCACAACTAACAACCTCCTTTCTTTTAACTCATCACCTAATCTTCTCCATTAATTTTCCATTCGTAGCCCTTCCCTTTTTTTTTTTTTTTTGGTTATGACTCAAATCCTTTGTGACCATTAATTTTCATCTAAAGTTTTGGGTGAATAAATTTTCTTCTAGAGTTGATTTTTACGATTGGCTGAGTTTTAGCAAAATGGAGATGGCTTTGAAATTATAGTTTGATTCAAGAAAACTTACTTCAATTTGGTTTGATATTTTAGAAACTATAAAGTAAAACAAATTGACAAAATATGAAAAAAGTTATTAAAAACAAACAATTTTTTTTTTGAATTTTTTATTGACTAAAATATTTATAAAAATATTAACAAAAACAAATGAAATTTTTTTAAATTCACCAACATAAACAGTTTTTGAAATTCACCAACATAGTCATGACTTCTGAATTGCTGTAGTGTCTCATTTTGTGGTGCATTATGGATTTATTTTTATAATTTGAACCGTCATGTTGTAGGGTTTGTTCAGTACATCATGCTTACTAAAAATCATATTAATCGGATATCAATAGCTATATGATTGATAACCAAAAAAATAAACAAGAATTTTTTCTTTTGAAAAATTGTATAAAAACATGCAAGTCGATCATATAGTTATTGATATCCGATTAATATGATTTTTGGTAGGCATGAAGTACTCAACAAATCCTACAAACGGTTCAGATCATAAAAACAAACCCATAATGTACCTCAAAATGAGGCACAACAGTCACCCCAATTCCCATGACTTCACACTTATATTTAAGAATAATGTTTCAGAGTTCGAAAATTTGCCCCCCCTAATCCCCCTAATGCCCAAAACGACTCGTTTTGGGCATTAGGCTTTTTTTGTTCTTTTCTTTTTTTTCTTCCATTTTCGACATTTTCGAGCTCAAACACACAGGGGGAAGAGAGAGAGAGAGAGAGAGAGAGAGAGAGAGGGGAGAACGGAGAGGAGAGAGGGAAAGAGAGGGAGACGCACACACACACACTCATGGGCCCCTGCATTCCGGCCGATCGGCCGATCGTTGCAGCTCCGCCATCGTTGCAGCTCCGCCATCATCGCAGATCGCAGATCGTCGCAGCTCGTCCGTCGTGCCGCTGTCGTCTACCTCTGCTTCTTCTTCTCTTCTTTTTCCCTTCTTCTTCTCTTCTTTCTTTCTTCCCTTCTTCTTTCTTCATTTCTGCCTCTGCTTCATCTCTGATTAAACGAAAAAAAAAAAAAAAAATTCCAAAAACGACGAAACGACGTCGTTTTTGGTTCGGGGGATTCGGGGGGGCGTGAATTCGAGCGACGTAGCACTGCTGTATATTTAATTGAATATAGTGTTTGAATACAACTTTCAAAAATTAATTTCACATTTACTTTTAAAAACTCATTTCAAGTAGGATTTTGAATTTTAAAATTTAACCTATCCGGTCGTCCTCCCGATCGTCCAGCCAATTAATCATAACAGTGCTATTTTTTTTGGGAGGGACAATTAACACCTGTTATTTTTTATATTTAAAATTTAAGATATTTTTAAAAAAAATTAAATTTTGTACGAACTTTGAATAGAATTTTAAATTGTGTGTTTGGTTATGAATTATAAGTTTTTAAATCAAATATTATATATCATATTAAAAATTCTAAATTCAATTCAAAATTTTTTTTAAAATTCATAACCAAGCAAATATTTCACAATCAAATCATAATTCCAAAACTCATAAATTCAAAATACAACTGTATTATCAAATTATAATTTCGATAGTGCTAGAGGCCTCGAATTTGCCTCGAATGCATTTTTTTTTTTTTTTGCTGTGTTAGTTTTTTTTTTTTTGTTTTTGTTTTGTTTTGTTTTTTAAGGATGGTTATGTAAGGATGTGCCAAAAAATTAAACATTCTGCACCAACTCGTCATAAAAAATTATTTGAAATTAACAAAATTTAACCAGCTTAACTGATCAGTCAATTTTATCATTCAACCAATCCAACCTAATTGACTGATTAGTTAGACTGCTTGTTAAAATTCGTTAATTTTATATAATTTTGTATTATGAGTTGCCGCAAAATGTCTAATTTTTTTGACACACCTCTACACATAGCCACCTTTAAAAAAAAATAAAAAAACAAACTAAACCAAACCAACACAGCCTAACAAATAAAATTAAATTAAATTTTAAAAAAAAACCTAAGCAGTCAATTTTATCTTGAGAAGTTGATTTTGGTGGGTTAAGGACTAAAATAGTCACAAAAAACAAAATAGACTATTTTAGCCACAAAAAATAAAATATCAAATCTAACCCATAATCATTACACTGCTCTCTCACAAAAAAAAAGTCAAGAAAATTAAAAAGTCAAAAAGTCTTTTCCAAACCAAACTTTTTAGCCTCAGGCTAAAATAACCAAAAAATCAAAAAACCAATCCACTTCCCAAACGGAGGCTCAATCAGTCTAACCCAACTCACTTGCAGAATGTCTAATTTTTTAACACACCCCTATACATAACCATCCTTACAAAAAAAAGAGATATGGATTAGGGGTGTTCGTAGATCGATTTTGTGCGGTTTGCGGTTCGGTTTTGACCCGCCCGCATTTATGCAGTTTGGGAAAAAGTCAACCCGCAACCGCCCGCAGTGCGGTTTGCGATTTGTGCGGATAGGGTTTACAAATATGCGGGCGGTTGCGGGCGGTTTGCGGTTTACACTTTTTTCTTTAAAAATTAATTTTTGAGTTTTTTTTTTCCAGCGAATTTAGGCATCAGATTCTTTTTATATATTTGTGATAATAATTTTTTGATGAGTTTACAAATAAAAATTGAATATCAATGCATTAAATGAAAGTATCCAAAATAAAGAGACACTACACTAACATTTTTGCTATGAAAAAAATGTATATCAATGCATTAAAGGTTGTACTCAATTAGAATTGCCAGTTCAGTAATCAATAATCAAACTATAAGTTCTATCGACCATTAGAAGAAAAATTTTATTAGGAAAAAATGGATAAATCACCAATGAAAATCATATAAGAAACCAAGTTTAGGACTTGATGATTCTACGGCATTAAGAAAGTTGAGAAATACTTAAAAATAAAAATCCTAGTGTCATAGAGAATATAATGTTGCTCCTGTAAAAGTTACAAAATTGGTATATAAAAATAAATAATAATAATAATAATTAAAGTGCGGGCGATTTTTGCGGTTTGGGAGTTTAAACCACGACCCGCCCGCAACCCGTAAATTTGTCATATTTCAAACCGTATCCGCCCGCATTATGTTTGCGAAACCGCCCACTTATATGCAGGTTGGACGGATTAAACGGTTTGAACGGTTCAGATAAACCGTTGTCCACCCCTAATAGGGATAAAAAATAAAAAAAACCAAACTAACACAGCCTTAACCCAACAAAAAAAAAAATTAATTTAAAAAAAATTTGAAGCCTACAGCATTATTCTTTTAATTTTAAAATTCTACCGAACGTTACTTAAAATTTTAAAGATCAAAGTGACGAACATAATGTTTAAAATTTCTAAATTGCCCCTTAATTGCCATAGCAGTCAATAATTAGATTAAAATGAGATATCACAAATATTTAATAAATAAATAAAAACACTTTCTTTAATAATCAAAGTGAAAAATAACTCTTATTTTAAGGAGTTAAAATGTAAATTACTCTGAAATAAATTTAAAAATTTTCATAATTGATAAAGCAAAAACAATTTGTTTTAAATTCATTTATACTATAAAAGTTCCGAATTTTCTTCTTCTTTTTTTTTTTTTGGTTCATGTCCATCTAAACAAAAGCAGTTCACAACTCCACATAGAAGGAAGGAAATTCATTCTCTTTTTTTTTCGTTCTTTCTTTTTTGCATTTTGCATTTTCCATTGAACATGAACTAGTTTCCCTGTACACTACCCAAAAATATTATTTTATATATATAAGGAGTTGGGATGATATCGAAAACGAAGACCATTGTTTGGCTCCTCAATTCAGGTTTTCCGAAGCCGAGAATCATTTCGTTCGTCATCGCTAGGTAATAACTACTACTCAAAAGTCTCTTCAGACTCATCAATTCACTCCTACTCGATCTTGCTAATCCCAATTCTCTTCACCACTGCGTTCCTAATCGCCTCTGCTTGCAAGCACCGCCCGTTTTGTTCAATCCCAGACATATAGCTCCTCACTTCTTCTTTAATCATCTCTTGCATCACCGCCAAAAATTCCTGGCTGAAGAACTGTTTCTCACCAATCGCCGCCCCAAAATCGACGTTTTGGCCGCCCTGTGGTGGCGCCGGCGGAGTAGCGATTTGATTGGACGGGTCGGAGGAATCGGATCCGGGTAAGGATAGGGTGAGGGAGGTCGGAGGATCCGATACAGTCGTTGATGCAGTCTCGATCTGGTGAACCGGAGGGGGAACTCCGCCGGTTAACGGCACTGGCCGGAAAACTTGAGCGGAAGGGAAACCGGAGAAACTTGAATCGCTCAAATCGGATCCGGATGGGCTACTTGGGTTCAGGTACAGACCCGATACATTCGTGCCCGGTCCAACACTGGCCGATCTCTTCAGAGGCTGATGCGAATGAGACCCGTCGGGGAAATTGAAATCGTCGGACATGGACGAGCATTTACGCTTGAGAGTGGAGTTCCAGTGGTTCTTGATCGCGTTGTCCGTGCGACCCGAGAGGAGTCGAGCGATCGTAGCCCATTTGTTACCGAACTTTGCGTGGGCTTTCATGATCGTCTCGTCCTCCTCCGCCGTGAACGCACGGTGCTCCACCTGAGGTGACAGCTGGTTACACCACCGTAACCGGCACGATTTCCCGGATCGACCCGGAATCGATTTGCTGATCAGCGACCAGTTCCTTGGCCCGTGCCTCTGCACCAGGGTCTGCAACAGTTCGTCCTCTTCCGGACTCCACGGACCCTTGATCCGATCCACATCCTTCCTAGACAAAGAAGCCATAGATTCAAACCCCCCAAAAAAAACCTAAAATTTCGACGACTACCCAATAGTAGCTTGGTGGGTGATCTAATGGGGGAGAGGCAGGGCCTCACCTTTGCTCTGAGAAGAGAGTGCGTTAGGAGTGGAGAGAGAGAATATATATATATATACACAGAGAGACGAAGAGGAGGATAGGGATGACCGGCTGAGCCGGTGGGAGTGACCGGTTATGAGCCGTTGGGCGCTGCTTCTAGGCAAAGCAGTTACTAGCATACAGCTGTAAAGCGACACGCGTCGGCGTGTGATGAATCGAGCTGTACACCTATATTGATTGAAAATCTCGGGGGTAATTTTGAAATTTACGAGTAAAAAATCAAAATCAATCTCTGTTACATGTATTATCTATGAATTGGACAGTTTTTGGAAGTTAATGGGAAGTTTTATCGGGAGAAATTTGAAAATGGAGAGAGAGAGAGAGAGAGAGAGAGAGAGAGAGAGAGAGAGAGAGAGAGAGAGAGAGAGAGTGAGTGTGTGTGTGTGTACGGTTGGGGAGGTTAGCGGATGGACTTTGACTAGGCCAGGCTGGACAGCATATTGAAACTGAATTTTCTTAATTATTTTGAGTGATGAGTTGGCACTAAACGACATAACGTACTGGCAGAATCGGGGACGAACCCACGAATAGGGAGCTCAGATCCTCTCCTTCATGGATCTCTACCTCGCTCCTTACTTGGTGGGTTATTATACTCAACTTTAATGATATAAACTATTTATATTTTAAAATTTCTCAAGAATATTATGACCTTGTTTGAGAAATTTTTTTTTTATTTTTTTTATTAAAAAAAAATTAGTTATAAAATCAAAAAAAATAAATTTAAACAAAATATCACATTAAACTTCATAATTATTTTATTTTTTCTTTTACAAATATCATATTTAATCACAAAAAAACTCAATTATATTTCTAAATACAAACCAAACAAGCCCTATGTGTTCGGATCATCAAATTACAAATTATTTATTTAAAAAAATTTAATAAACAATTTTGTTTTTTAATAAAACGATTTTTAATTCGATGATCTGAACACGTGAGTTTTGATATCTGATTGATTTGATTTTTTATAGGTATGATATACTCGATAAATCTCAAAATATGAACAATTTAAATTATCAAAATTAAACTTAAAAATAAGGAGTTGTTTGAAATATTCTAAATAAGTATACTTTTTGACTTTTTATAAAATATGTATTGAGTTTGAAATAATCTAATAAAAAAGTGATGTGACTCAAATAAAATAATATAATTTAAATAAAATAATAACTTTTTAATTTTATGTTATTTTATTTTATTTTTTTTAGAATCCCAAACCTAACCTAAGTCTAATAGTCAATCAAATAGGAAATCAAGGAGAAATCCTCCAAGAGAAGATCTAGGCTCCAAATAGGAGGAACCTTACATTTTAAATTGGAAAAAAAGCTAACAATTCACCCCCGAAATAATGATAATTCGGCAAATGGCCAAACAATAATATTTGTAGAGTAGTCCTAGGGCAGGGTAGAGTAGGGTTGGGTTGGGCTAAATTTGAAGCGAACTTAGGTCTTGTTGGATAATAAAAAAAATCATTAAAAAAATTAAAAAGTCATTAAAAAAAATTAAAATATCAATAATTTATATTAAAAAATTAAATAATTTTTTTTCCCTCTATTTTTTACACATATTTTTATAAAAAATTAAAAAATTATCTCAAAGATACTAATTTTTTTACATCATATTTTAGTTAAAAAATCAAAAAATTATTAAAAAAGTCTATTCTCAATCGAGGCCTTAGTCTCGATGGAAAAATTGACTATTTTAATTTTTGATTATTTTAATAGATTAAAATATTTGTATTTAAGAAGATAATTAAATGTTTTTAATTGAATGTGATGTTTCTTAATGAAAAAGTGAAATGATTATGAATTTAATGTGATATTTCATTTTATTGGTTATTTTAGTCTATTTTATCTTTTTTATGAATTTTAACCCAAAAAGTAAAAAAAAAAAAAAAAACCTTTGTCAAACAAGGCAAAAAATTATATGTTTTTTTTAAATTTAATTGTGTTATACGCATTATTTATTATATTAATTAATATATCAACACATATTGGCCCCGTTTGGTAGAGATGCGGGAAAGTGATTATAACTTATACATTAACAACTAATAGCTTATAACTGTGAATATAAGTTGATTTTTGACTTATAAATTAAGCTTCTCCTCTCCCACTCAAAGAATAAGTTGATTTTTGACTTACAAAAAGCTATGAGCTGTATTGTTAAGCTGAACCAAACACATCAAAATAGCTTAAATTAAGCTAAAAGCTGAAATAAACTAGAAATTAGTCCTACCAAACAGGGCCATTATAATAATATAATTTTAAAATTATAAATTTCATTTATTACACAAATTATAAAAATTCAAAGTTAATAAAATTATATCATATCATCATTTTAACTTTTAACTTATTTTAAATCACATAACATCTCCATTTTTACAGTTAAAAAAAATTAATTCTTAACCTGTTTTGCAAAACAACCCTATTATCAACTATCAAACTTGATACAAACCCCTACATATTTTCAAGCCTTACATTCATCTAATTAAATTTTAGGTCAATCTAATATTATCTATATATCTGTGGGTGTTGATTTTCGACCACACAACCAAACGGGAGAACTCAGCTGGAGAGTACCGTCAAAATAGATTAAACCCGAACACCTGCCAACAAGATTACGAAAATACCGTGGTGGTTCGTCCACTCGGGAGCACTCCGACGATCAAGTCAGTAATCTATCTCTCTCAAAGATAACAAATAGTGTTTAACTCACTAGACAGAACATAAAAAACATACCTTAGACTTATGGGGGTGCTTCACTTTTATAGTGGTTAATGTCCAACTTCCCCTAGAAGTCTTACTTCATGGGACTCTATCCTTTACAAAGATAACATCTATCACAACTCACACTATTCAAATTAAGATGAACTTTCTCAAGAGTTCCATCTCTATCCAAATAGGTATTTTGATGTCAAATAGGACTCTAGTCCTCTATCCAAATATCGTAGATTCCGATATTATTACACCATATCTTGGCATCATGGTAACTCGACTAACAACTTCGATCACGTGGACTACTCAAAAATGTGTTCCCACTATATCTATCCATCTATATTTATATTAAAGTGACATTCCAATGATGACGAGTAGAAAAATTCTAAGACTTCATTCTAAAATTTTTAATTTTTGTTATTTTAAAAATATTAAAAGAAATTTTATTAGCTAACACATCATATTAATTATATAAAATTAATTATAATTTTGTTAAATCTTTATCATTCTTTTCTAAAATAAAAATATTACTATGATTATGCTATCATTCCTGCAAATAATAATTTTTTCATAATAAGAAAAAAGCTCGAAGACTTTATCCTAAAATTTTTAATTTTTTTATTTTAAAAATATTAAAAGGAATGTTTAGGGATGGCAATTTAAACCCGGCCCGATGGGGACTCGATCCCCCGACCCCAATTGGGACGGTTTTTCCCCGAAATTTATCCCCATAGAGCCGGGGATGGTATTAAAAATCTGATCCCCGATGATTTTCGGGCCGGGGACGGGGATAGATTTCCGAACCCCGGCCCCGGCCCCGCCCCGGCCCCGCCTGGTCCCCGACTAACCCCCCGTATAATTATTATAATATATATATATTATATGTTTAGGGTTAGGGTTATTATAATATGTATATTATATTACATTAGGACCTCTGGACTCAGACTTTAGTCTGTTTGTCTCTCATCTCTCTCTCTCTCTCTCTCTCTCTCTCTCTCTCAAAGCCTTTCCTCCCTCCGATCTCCCTCCTTCCCTCCGATCTTCATCTCTCCCTCCCTCCGATCTCCCTCCTTCCGACCTTACTGCCTCACCCCGATCTCCGTCACTGCCTCCCTCCGATCTGCGTCTAGGATGCTGAGAGTCGTCCACAATGCCGATCCTCGTCCTCGACGCCGATCGTCCTCTCGGCGACGCCGATCCTCCTCTTCGCAACGCCGATCGTCCTTAACGCCGATTTTTGTATGTGTATGTTACATGTGTTTAGACAGTATGTATATATACATATTTTTATTTTTATTACACAGGTATAAATACATACACAGTATGGTGTTGTATATAGATTTGTACATATATGGTGTTGAAACAGATTTTTCTATGTATATATATTACACAGCATGTGTTGAAATAGATTTTTTTTTTTTTTTTTTTGAACGATTATGCTGTTGTTGATGTTGTTGATGGTATTGTTGACCATAACAGATTTGGGCCGGGGAATTTTCGGGGTCGGGGAACCCCGATCCCCGTTAGGGGACGGGGATGGGAATGGTGATAGGATCCCCATCGGGGATCGGGGCCGGGGACGGGGAGACTTTCTCAATCGGGGATCGGGGACGGGGAGGGTAATCCCCGGCGCCGCCCCGCCCCGTTGCCATTCCTATAACACATCATATTAGTTATATAAAAATAATTATAATTTTGTTAAAATTTTACAATTTTTTCTTAAAAACAAAAATATTGTTATGATTATGTAATCTTTCCTGTAAATAATAATTATTTCATAATAGAAAAAAAAAATTGTAGCATTTGGTAGAATTTTCTAAATATAATTTGAGAATAAAGTTATATTTTGAGTTTATAAATTTTAAAATTATGATTTGAATATTGAAAATCTACAACCTATCATCTTTTCCAATTGAAAACTCTACCCACCATACATCTTCTCCATGCCATTCCCAACCTCCCCACCCTATAAATGTCACGCTCAGGCGACCCATTACTTCTAATCTCTTCTTCTAAGATTGTTAAATGTTAGTTTATATTTAATTATTTAGATTGCATATGTCTACATTCTTTGAACAATATTTTACATCTTTTCTCTCATTAGTCTTTGTCTGATTTTTTTTTATATTATTATTTCAACTTCCAAAAAAATTGTGTATTTTTTGTTTTTCATGTTGTTACATGAAAGAAGTTACAAACTTAATTGGGTGGGATTAAGTTGTTTTATAATTTTGTGTGGGTGTTTATTTCTGTTTAATTGTTTCTTGGACAGTTTATATATATATATATATATTTGCTATTTGGAGTTCTGCAGATTTTTGCCTTGTGTTGATTGGATGACATTTTTTGTTTTTCAATTTTCTCTGTCGACATTTTGTAATGTTTTTGTGTGAGTGATTTTCCGATCACACTACCAACTCAGTATTCAGCTGGAGAGCACTAGCAGAATAGAGCTGAATAGATGGCACCTGTTTGACCTATAACAGAAAGAGAAGATTCCGACGGTGGTTCGTCCACCCGGGGGCACTCCGACGATCAAGTCAGTATATCTCTCAAAGATAATCAATAGTACTAAACTTACTATTCATAATATAAATTGCGTACCTTAGACCCATCGGAGGTGTCTTTCTTTTATAGTTAGCTCAACCCTTGTCCCAACAGAAGCCGAACTTCAATGGACTTCTGTTTAGTGCTTATGCAGGACTCTTCTATAGATAGAGATAAACTCCCTAAGAGCTTTATCTTTATCCAGGATGAGTTCCCTCATTATTCTAGGACTCTTGTGCCTTATCCGCTCATCTCGGATTCCGATGTCTTCGGAGATTACCTCGGCCTTGCCGAGATAACCTCGGCGCATGACCAGGACACGTGACACCCCATCTGACACGTCGGCGTCACCTTGGCCACATGTTGGTACTCAAAAAATATATCCCCACAACTGCCCCCTAGGTTCTATTACCTCGGCATCCTGAGGTGATTGAACCTATATCAGAACTTCTTGTCAATACATCGGTTTAAAGTCTCTCAGCCGAGATCATCATATAGGCCGACATGTCTCTTTAAGCTTAAAAGTTTCCAAGCTTCACGCGTATAAGCTGTCATGCAAAATAACTCAACCATTTCAGCCACGCGTCTTCTTTTTACTGAATCGTACTCCGTACGCACTTGTAAGTCATCTCACGCCTGCATGCGCCGTTTGACGAATCCGTATTTCTAGGGTTATCAATTCCCTTCTGCCGCCTTTTCACATTTTTTGACAAAATCAGTATCCTCTCTCTTCATCTCTTCACTTTTCACTTTCGCATCTGAAGCTTTTTTCTCTTTCTAACTTTTCCCTTCAAGATCCTCCATTGCTCAAGCTTCCAAAGCTTTGTAACTTGCTCCGTCCATTTCCTCCAGCGAGGTTCTTGCCAATCTGTTCCGCTGCCGCCGTTCTTCTGACTTCGGCGATCTCAACATCGGCTTCTTTTCT
Source organism: Camellia sinensis (assembly GCF_055761805.1). NCBI lineage: Eukaryota > Viridiplantae > Streptophyta > Magnoliopsida > Ericales > Theaceae > Camellia > Camellia sinensis. Next base: position 202,391,392 of record NC_138963.1, read on the forward strand.
CTAGTAAGTCACTATTCCTCCTAGTTTTAGTTCTTGTTGTACTCCAAGAAATTTTGCTTTATCATTAGTCGCCATTGCTGTTTTACTCAAATATTTGATTCATAAATCATGCATTTGAGCGTATTTATTTCACGATTTTGTTCTTTGCCCATGTCTTAAATACTCGCACTGCTCACAATTTTTCTGTACTTTTGCCACTGTTCTTGACCTTATTCCCTTCGTATTTACAATGTTCTTGATAGTCCATCTTTGTTCTTGATTCTGAAGCACATTATTGCTTTTCTATTTTTCAGATTTTGCGCCTTCAATCTTCGTTTCCATAGATCTAGGTTTGGGATTTGTTTGTAGAACCCACAAATTCTTAGGAAAAATTGAAACTATTTCCACAAATTCTTACCCAGCACATACTTTAGGTTTTTGCCGAGGTCCTAATATCCCTTTCTTAAAGCTCCCTTTTTCTGAAACCCAACTCCTCCTAGTTAGGCCGATATCATGGGTATGTGGAAACATAGGGTAGATACCCCGAGCAAATTAGAGCACTTTAGGCAGGAGTTTGACATTCCGGGCGACGTCCATCTGAGGTTGGCTGGGGAGGATGACTCTATCATGCCAACAGCCGATTCCATGCCCCTCCTTGTTGTAGCTTTCATCGAATGCGGACTTCAACTCCCAGTTAATATCCTTTTTCGTGAGATCATTTACTACTATAAGTTGAACCCAATGTAACTTGCCATCAACTCCTACCGAGTCATTAATGGCATCATAGCCTTAGCCAAACAAGAAAACGTTAGAGTTACCTTAACTGATATCCAATATTGTTACACCATGCGTGGCCTCAAAAAAGACACGGGCTACGTTTACTACCTCAAGCCAAGATCCACATAATACAAAATCGTAGCCGACCTCCCAAACTCCAACAAGGGAGCTGGAGACGATTACTTCATTACCTCGGGGAATTGAGAGTTCACTCCAGATGAGGACCTCCATCTTTACCCTCTTCCTCGAACAGTTTTTGTAAAAGGCAATGGTAAGAGCCCTGTGTCCATATTAACTTGTTTGTTTTAAAGTCTTCAATGCTTTATTTGTTTCTAATGTCTGCTTTTCTTGCAGCTCTTCCTCAGCCACCAAAGGGCTTCCGCCAGTCTTTCTTTCCCAGCAAAGGCTTAAGGAAACTGTTGGATTTTCCAGTCCACAAACGGAAGGCCCCTCTTCTACTTAATTTCATTCTTACGTACAAGTCAGCTTTTCCCGACGTCCCCAAGAAGAAGAAGAAGAAAAAGAGTCTGTCTCCTCTTTCTGCCACAACTCCTCAAACTGCCTCCACATCTCGGCAAGATCAAGGGTCGACCTCTGATCCAGCCAAGCAGCCGTCAACCTCTGCTCCTTATCTGATCCCAATATCCCAGTGCCAACGTTGGCGACGAACTATTTTCGCTGCTGAAATGGGCCACCAAAAAGCGGTTGCTAAGGATCTGTTGGCCGATATTCCTGATTCAGTTGACGCCCAATCAGCGCCAACCCAGCCAAAGCCGAAAAGAAAAAGGATCAAGAAGGCTCAGCCAAAGGCAAAGGTGACTCAAATTGACACCGAAGATACTTTGCCGATCTCGAAATTAGCTTCGAGCAAGAGAACTACATCTGCTGCCGAGAAGAGGCCAGCCGAGGACCAACCATCTAAATCCCAAAAATCAAAGAGGCCTAGGTTATCCGCTACAACCACATCGAGGTCTCGAAAGCAGGATTCCCCCTGGGCTCCCCAAATCACATTGGAGGATAAGCTAGTTAGGGCTAGCGACAGCGCTGATGACATTAATGTCGGCGTTGCCCTTAGTACTGCTCTGCTTCTTCCCGGTAATCTCGACTGAAACGCCGAGTTGAGTGAATATGAAAATTATGCTCTGATGCTCCAGCGCTCTGTCCAAGAAAGTGTCTTTATTTGGTCATTTTGCTTTCTTTCTTGTACTTAGAAAATTTTCTAATACTTTGTGTCTTGTTCACTTTCAGGTTATCCAGCATGCACATTCCTTCTCAATACAATCCTTTGAGAACCGGAAAGAACTGGCCGATAAGAAAAGAGAAGTTGCCAGTCTGCAAAAGGCCAAAAAAAGCCTACATTCAAAGATGAAAACCTTGGAAGATCAAGCCGAGGCCGCTATCAAGGCCCAAAATGTGGCCGAAGAAAAAGCAAAATTCGCTGAGGCCATTAAGAAGGTTTTTGAGGCCAAAAAGAGAGAGGCTGAAGAGAAGATGACCTAGGCCCAGAAGAAACTTCAAAAAGCCCTAGCCACAAAAGAGGCCGAAGTCAAGGCCACCAATGAGAAGGGCTATAACGAAGGTGTCATAACCCAAACCCGCCCTAAGGGTTTAGCACCGTAACCGGCCAGTAATTCGAGATTACCGAAGGCCTGCTGAACAGTAAAACAATAATACATAGTACAGGGGCTGGCGGAAGCCAAAACAATAATAAAAGATGTCTAATGAGCTTTGATAGTCTGTATGCAAAAAGACTTTTTAAACATATACACATTCAAACCATAAACAGTATATACATACGTCATATACAATCATTCAGGTTAGGGACCAAGTCCCTACCATAATAGTACAGTAACGGTCTATACAGTCTATACAAAACAGATACAGAAAGGGGGAATCTAAAACACCCCGAAGCAGCCTTAGCTTGGCAGCACTTGGAACCTCAAGGTGAGGCACGATGGTTGGCTTGACAAAACAAGAGCTAATCCGAGGCTCCTAACTCCGGTCCGGTGCCTGAACACCTACATATATATATATATATATAAACAGTAAACTAAAGCCCAGTGAATAACAGCTGTGTAAAGAGGTTAAGAATGAATGTTTTTTCAGTATTTATAATAGTCATTTAAACAGTATATCAATTATTCGATCATAGCATTCATAAGTGGTACATCCCATAGCAAACAGTACAGTAGGTCTTAACAGACCAAACAGTCAGTCGATGGCCATCATATCAGTAAATAGTAGTGGTTCCAACATAGGAACCAATAGAGATCTCTGTAACAGTAGCAGTAACAGTTCAGTAACAGTAAATTGCTATGGATGCCACGAATACAGTTCACAAATAGGACAAACATTCATTCAGTAAACAGTGTAATTTCATAAAGCAGTACAGTCATTTGTTCAGAAAATAATCTCAATTGAACATATCTTTACAACATTGTTACTCACAGAGTTCTGGGCTACAGGTAAGCTAGTGCGCGTCCACGGATGCCAACCCTACACAATTACAGGATGAACACAAACTAAGCTACACAGTTGGAAAATAATAACTTAATCCCTAATTTGCCTCGGTGTGGTTCTACATCAATATCCTCATTAAGATACCTTAAACTAGGCCTAGGAATGCCTAGGATGAAATGAGGATGAGAAGATGTACTTTAAAACACTTTTCAAAATTTTCAGAAAACAGAGGTCTCGCTCGAGCGTGACTTTCTACGCTCGAGCGGACATGTAGACAAAGGATCTCCGCTTGAGCATGACTTCCATTGCTCGAGCGGACTGTAAGCTACAGTAAAAATACTGGATGCACAAAAATCACGCTCGACGGGCGCTCGATCCACGCTCGAGCGTGAGACACAAATCCTCGCTCGAGCGGACTGTAAACACATGCAAAGTACTAGATACACGCATTTCATGCTCGAGCGCCACTTTCCTCGCTCGAGTGGACTGCATGAACACAAGGCGTACGCTCGAGCGTGAGTCCAAAATCTGGAATTTTCAGATTTGAACCTCAAGCTCAAAACTCAACTTTAATGCATCAAATTCGATCCTTTTGGGCTAATTTTCTGGAAAACTCTTGTAAACTCATAGTATAACATGTTTTGAAGATCAATTTGCAAAATAAAAGCCCAAAGGTAGTTCAATTAAACACAATTTCAAGGAAAACTACAAGAACATAATTTAAATGTAACATGCATGTGTTCTAATGAATTCAAACCTTTTAATACATGCTCCAAAGAGCCAATCCTTCCAAAAACATGGTGAATTCATGGATCATAATAATAATATAGACATGCATGCAATAATTTCCATGAAAACAACTCTAAACTTCAAGATATGCACATGCATGCATGAATTGCAACTCAATTCAACATTCACACCAATTCTTGGCTTTAAAACTCTAATCTTCCAAGAACCATGCAAGAACTAACTTGATTTCACAATTAAAAGGATGAAATCCTTACCTAGGTTCCTCAATGTCAAGTCTAGAGGCCCAATTATGCAATTAACCTTCAATTCCTTTAATTTCCAAGCAAAACCTTCAAGTTGAACTCAATTTCTCTCTCTCTCTCTCTCTCTCTCTCTCTCTCTCTCTCTTAGTCGGTTCAAGCTCTCAAAATGGCTGAAGAAGTGTTGTATCTAAAGTGTATGACGTGTGATTAAACAAGTCCTAGAATTGTCCACTAAGCATGACAATTTGGTGAATAAGTCCAACTCTTGTAAATTAGCATTATTTAATCCAATTTAAACATACCAAATCACATTTCAATTAAATATACCATAAAATCACATAAATTCTAATTAGCATAAAACATTAATCAATTTCAGATTCGGCCGCCGATAAAGCCTTCAATTTACTGTTCGAAACTTAAAACACGAACAGATAATTCAATGACAAACAGATAGAAATGCATTTAAACTAACACACTCAATCAATTAGCTCAGAATTTCAATCAATTCAATTACTTATCATGATCAGTCTCAGTTTAGCAGTAATCAGTGGTGTTATCAGTAAACAGTAGTGAGGGTTGTCATAGTCTCCTCTCCTTATAAAGAGTTTGGTCCTCCAAACTCGAATTATCTTCATTTTGGAAGAAAACAGGATTCAGTAGGAACAATTCAGGATATCTCTTAATCATATCATCTTCCCTCTCCCAAGTGGCATATACGCCACCGTGGTTTTGCCAGCCAACTTTCACTAACGGAATTTCTTTGTTCCTTAATTTCTTGATCCGTCGGTTTACAATCTGAATAGGTCGTTCTTCATAGGTGTAGTCATCACTTAGCACTACACGGGTAGGCTCAATCACATGAAAGGGATCCCGAAGGTATTCCCTCAATATTGAAATGTGGAACATGTTATGCATATGCTCCATTTCAGGTGGAAGCGCTACTTGATACGCCACCGAATTAACCTTTTCAATAATTTCATACGGTCCGACATATCTCGGCGCTAGCTTACCCTTGACTCCAAAACGAGTCTGGCCCTTCATCGATGTCACTTTTACAAAAACATGATCACCTACTTCATACTCTCTGTCTCGTCTTCGGACATCCGCATAACTTTTCTGTCGGCTTTGTGCGGTTTTCAGTCTCTGTTGGATCAGTTTCACTTTTTTGGAAGTTTCTTGTACAATCTCGGGCCCAAGCAAAGGCCCATCTCCAACTTCTGCCCAGCAAATCGGAGATCGAGATTTTCTGCCATACAAAGCCTCGAAATGCGTCATACCAATACTCGAGTGAAACTGTTGTTGTAGGCAAACTCAGCTAAAGGCAAATGGCTTTCCCAATTTCCTTGGAAATCAAGAACACACATTCTCAGTAAATCCTCCAGAGTCTGGATGATTCTTTCTGTTTAGCCATCTGTCTGAGGATGGTATGCACTACTCAGTCTCAGTTCAGTACCCAATGCTGTCTATAGGCTTTGCCAAAATCTCGATGTAAACTTTGAGTCCCTATCAGAAACAATGGACACAGGCACTCCATACAATCTAACAATCTCATCAATATAGATTATAGCCAATTTGTCTGCATTATAAATTGTTTTGACAGGTAAAAAATGAGCAGATTTAGTCAATCTATCAACAATAACCCAAATTGAATCCATACCTTTACTGGAGCGAGGTAAACCAACAATGAAATCCATAGTGATATGTTCCCATTTCCACTTCGGTATCGGTAAGGGTTGCAGTAAACCTGTGGGTCGTTGATGTTCGACTTTAACTTGTTGGCAATGAAGACATTTCGACACAAAATCAGCAATATCTTTCTTCATTCTCGGCCACCAGAAGTTCAGTTTCAAGTCTTGGTACATTTTTGTGTTTCCTGGATAGATAAACAGCTTTGAATTGTGGCCCTCTTGCAGAATTCTTCTTTTCAGTTCAGAATCACTCGGTACACATAACCTTCCTTAAAACTTCAGTACATTGTGTTCAAATTTGAAGCCCGGCCTCGGTTTAGATTCTCGTTCTTCGATGATCTTCCTCAAGAAGTCATCCTGTTACTGTTTCTCTTTGACCTCTTCGATAAGTGCCGGTTGAGCAGAAATAGTTGCTAAGGTTCCACCTTGTTCACGCAAAACGACCTCAACTTCAAATTTTTCAAGGTCACATAACAACTCTTTTTGTCCAGTGAGTAAACAGGCTAAATTTCCAATCGATTTCTGACTCAATGCATCGACAACGGTATTAGCTTTCCCGGGATGGTACAAAATTTGCAAATCATAGTCTTTAATCAGTTCTAACCATCTCCGCTGCCTCATGTTCAGTTCTTTCTGTGTGAAGAAATACTTTAAACTCTTGTGGTCTGTGTATACCTCACATGTAGCCCCATAAAGGTAGTGACGCCAAATTTTTAGTGCAAACACCACTGCAGCAAGTTCCAAATCATGGGTCGGGTAGTTCTTTTCATGCGGTCTCAGTTGTCGGGAAGCATATGCAATAACTTTACTATTCTGCATTAAAACACATCCCAAACCCTTATAAGAAGCATCACTAAATATAGTATAACCATCCGTACCTGAGGGTAAGGTGAGAATTGGTGCAATCACTAGTCGGGTTTTTAACTCTTGAAAAGCTGATTCCCTTTGATCGGTCCAGTCAAATGATATCCCCTTCTGAGTTAGCTGTGTCAGTGGTAGGGCAATTTTGGAGAAATCTTTGACAAACCTTCTGTAATACCCGGCTAAGCCTAGAAAACTTTGGACTTCGGTGACATTTGTCGATCTAGGCCAACTCACTACTGTTTCAATTTTCTGCGGATCAACTGAAATTCCATCCTTACTGATCACATGCCCCAAAAACATAACATTGTCAAGCCAAAATTCACATTTAGTCAGTTTAGCATACAGTTTCTGTTCTCTTAGGATTTGTAGGGCAATTCTCAAATGATGTTCATGTTCCTCCGTGCTTTTGGAATAAATTAAAATGTCATCTATGAATACAACAATAAAGTCATCGAGGAATGATTTAAAAATTCGGTTCATAAGGTCCATAAATGCAGCTAGTGCATTAGTAACTTCAAATGGCATAACAAGAAATTCGTAGTGTCCATACCTTGTTCGAAAGGCAGTCTTTTCAATGTCCCCAGTCTTGACTTTCAACTGGTGATATCCAGATCTAAGGTCAATTTTGGAGAACACTTGGGAACTCTGTAACTGGTCAAATAAATCGTCAATACGAGGCAGTGGGTATTTATTTTTCACTGTTACCTTATTCAGTTCGCGGTAGTCAATGCAGAGTCTCAATGAGCCGTCTTTCTTTTTCACAAATAAGACCGGTGCGCCCCATGGCGAAGTACTGGGCCTGATGAACTTCTTGTCTAACAGTTCTTGCAGCTGAACTTTTAACTCCTTCAATTCAGTTGGTGCCATTCTGTAAGGAGCTTTAGATACTGGTTATGTACCCGGAATCACATCAATGGTGAACTCAATCTCCCTATCAATCAAATCCCCTAGCAGATCATCTGGAAAAATATCTGGGAATTCTCTGACTATAGAAATACTGTCCACATTAGTTTTATCATCAGTAGGTACAGTCAGTACACAACACAGATATCATTTACTCCCCTTTTTAATTAGTTTAAAATCTTTCATGGATGAAATCAGATACGGGGAGGTACTACTCCAACTCCATTAAACACAAATTCAAGCAGTCCGGGTAGACGGAAAACAACTTGTTTTGTTACACAGTCTATGGTAGCTTGATATTTCGTTAACCAATCCATTCCCAATATCACATCAAAATGATCTATATTCAATGGCAGTAAATCAATATACAGATGAACATCCCCAACAACAATTTCACATGCAGGGTATGTATAAGCACAAGTTATGGATCCCCCAACAGGTGAAGATACTGCTAACAGATAATTCATGGGTTCCAATGGTCTATTCAATTTTTGCGAAAAAAGCATGTGATACATATGAATGTGTAAACCCTAAATTAATCAAAACATATGCATTTTGAGCACAAATTGAGAGTATACTTGACACAACGGTCTCGGTATTCTGTACATCTCCTGGTACGAGTGCGAACACTCGGCCTTGCCTCATAGGCTCTTTTCCAGTCGCTTTGGGGTTGGGTTTTGGTGGAGCAGTTGATGCTGCGGCGCTTGGTGCAGCTTTACTATTGCCCTGAGGAGCAGAAGGGCAATCCTTGACCATGTGGCCCACCTTGCTACACCTATAACAAGCACCTGAAATTTTATAGCAAACCCCTTTATGTTTCTTACCACATTCAGAACAGGGCGGTATGGAACTACTTCCCTGACTAGAACTGGTTGTTGACCCTGTATTTTGCTTTTTATTCAATGGACTGTTCCGGCCCTTCTTGAATTTGAAGCCTCGTCTCTTACCACGCCATTCAGTTCCCGGTGTTTCATTCTGTTTCAGTGCCTCGATGTTCGACTCAGCCATGATTGCTTGGTCAAGAATATCCACATACTTTAGTAATTTCAGAACATTGATCCTGTCAAGTATTTCAACATTAAGGCCGCCTTCAAACTTTCTGGCCTTTTTGTAATCGGTATCAACCATGTGTGGTGCATATCTGGCGAGTTCAGTGAATTTAGATTCGTACTCTACAACCGACATGGTGCCTTGTTTCAGTTGTTCAAACTCAGTCACTTTGCGGTTCCTGACACACTGAGGAAAGTATTTCTCAAAGAAGGCTCCCTTAAACTGAGCCCAATTCATAACAGTGTCGGTGTCACGGACAAGCATCTACCACCGTCCAGCTTCCTCTTGCAAAGTGAAGGTAGCCAATAGAACTTTGTGTGCTTTGGAACACGGAAACACTTCAAATAACTTTTCTGTTTCAAGCACCCACGCTTCGGCCTTTAAGGGTTCAAGGCCTCCCTGAAAGAATGGCGGTTTCATCTTGCTAAACTTCTGTGTCAGAGCTATTATATCATCATTAACAGGTGGCTCTGGCTGTACTGGAGGAGGTGGGGGCTGTTGGTTCTATTGTTGCAGCCTCAAGGCCTCAGTCAAGATTTCAACTGTTCTCTTTAGTCTTGCCATTCTAGCCTCAGATGATTCAGTTTCATCAGCAGTTCTTGCGTTATCCATTTCACTATAGGCAATTATGACAATAATAAACATAGGCAGTTGCATACTTAAACACATTAACACGTATATTCATGTCATGGCCACACACACTTTCATGCTCATGTAATGTCCTAATTACTTTTCTAGGACATCCTATAGCTCATTTAGACATGTGTGTGCGGTATAACTCGAGGTTTAATATCGCTTTGATACCTCTGTCACGACCCAAACCCACCCCTAAGGGTTTAGAACCGTAACCAGCCAGTAATCCAAGATTACCGAAGGTCTGCTTAACAGTAAAACAGTAATACAGAGTACAGGGGCTGGCGGAAGCCAAAACAGTAATAAAAGATGTCCAATGAGTTGTGACAGTCTGTATACAAAAAGATTTTTTAAACATATACACATTCAAACCATAACAGTATATACATACGTCATATACAATCATTCAGGTTAAGGACCAAGTCCCTACCATAACAGTACAGTAACGGTTTATACAGTCTATACAAAACAGATACAGAAATGGGGAATCTAAAACACCTCGAAGCAGTCTTAGCTTGGCAGCACTTGGAACCTCAAGGTAAGGCACGATGGTTGGCTTGACAAAACAAGAGCTAATCCGACGCTCCTAACTCCAGTTCGGTGCCTGAACACCTACATATATATATATATATATATATATATATAAACAGTAAGCTAAAGCCCAGTAAATAACAGTTGTGTAAAGAGGTTAAGAATGAATGTCCTTTCAGTATTTAAAACAGTCATTTAAACAGTATATCAATTATTCGATCATAGCAGTCATAAGTGGTACATCCCATAGCAAACAGCACAGTAGGTCTTAACAGACCAAACAGTCAGTCGATGGCCATCATATCAGTAAACAGTAGTGGTTCCAACATAGGAACCAATAGAGATCTCTGTAACAGTAGCAGTAACAATTCAGTAACAGTAAATTGCTATGGATGCCACGAATACAGTTCACAAATAGGACAAACATTCATTCAGTAAACAGTGTCATTTCATAAAGCAGTACAGTCATTTGTTCAGAAAATAATCTCAATTGAACATATCTTTGTAACATTGTTACTCACAGAGTTCTGGGCTACAAGTAAGCTAGTGCGCGTCCACGGATGCCAACCCTACACAATTACAGGATGAACACACACTAAGCTACACAGTTGGAAAATAATAACTTAATCCCTAATTTGTCTCGGTGTGGTTCTACATCAATATCCTCATTAAGATGCCTTAAACTAGGCCTAGGAATTCCTAGGGTGAAATGAGGATGCGAATATGTACTTTAAAACACTTTTCAAAATTTTCAAAAAACAGGGGTCTCGCTCGAGTGTGGCTTTCTACGCTCGAGCGGACATGCAGACAAAGGATCTCCACTCGAGCGTGACTTCCGTTGCTCGAGCGAACTGTAAGCTACAGTAAAAATACTGGATGCACAAAAATCACGCTCGACGGGCGCTCGGTCCACGCTCGAGCGTGAGACACAAGTCTTCGCTCGAGCATGAACTCTCTCACTCCAGCGGACTGTAAACACATGCAAAGTACTGGATACACGCATTTCATGCTCGAACGCCACTTTCCTCGCTCGAGCGGACTGCATAAACACAAGGCGTATGCTCGAGCGTGGAGTTCTTCGTTCAAGCGTGAGTCCAAAATCTGGAATTTCCAGAATTGAACCTCAAGCTCAAAACTCAACTTTAATGCATCAAATTCGATCCTTTTGGGCTAATTTTCTGGAAAACTCTTGTAAACTCATAGTATAACATGTTTTGAAGATCAATTTGCAAAATCAAAGTCCAAAGGTAGTTTAATTAAACACAATTTCAAGGAAAACTACAAGAACATAATTTAAATGTAACATGCATGTGTTCTAATGAATTCAAAGCTTTTAATACATGCTCCAAAGAGCCAATCCTTCCAAAAACATGGTGAATTCATGGACCATAACAATAATATAGACATACATGCAATAATTTCCATGAAAACAACTCTACACTTCAAGATATGCACATGCATGCATGAATTGCAACTCAATTCAACATTCAAACCAATCATTGGCTTTAAAACTCTAATCTTCCAAGAACCATGCAAGAAATAACTTGATTTCACAATTAAAATGATGAAATCCTTACCTAGGTTCCTCAATGTCAAGTCTAGAGGCTCAATTATGCAATTAACCTTCAATTCCTTTAATTTCCAACTAAAACCTTCAAGTTGAACTCAATTTCTCTCTTTCTCTCTCTCTCTCTCTCTCTCTCTCTCTTTCTCTCTCTCTCTCTCTCTCTCTCTCTTAGTTGGTTCAAGCTCTCAAAATGGCTGAAGAATTGTTGTATCAAAAGTGTATGAATCGTGATTAAACAAGTCTTAGAATTGTCCACTAAGCATGGCAATTTGGTGAATAAGTCAAACTCTTATAAATTAGCATTATTTAATCCAATTTAAATATACCAAATCACATTTCAATTAAATATACCATAAAATCACATAAATTCCAATTAGCATAAAACATTAATTAATTTCGGATTCGGCCGCCGATAAGGCCTTCAATTTACAGTTCGAAACTTAAAACACGAACAGATAAATCAATGACAAACAGATAGAAATGCATTGAAACTAACACACTCAATCAATTAGCTCAAAATTTCAATCAATTCAATTACTTATCATGATCAGTCTCAGTTTAGCAGTAGTTAGTGGTGTTATCAGTAAACAGTAGTAAGGGCTGTCACAGAAGGGCTGGCCGACTTCACGGCAGACTATGAAAAGTAAGTGAAGCAGGCATGCAACAAGGGTTTCACCCTAGGTTGGATGTCTCTTCTAAAAAAGATTGAAGTTCCCGAGGACTCACCCCTCATGAACGCCATTGGCATTCCTCTTCCATTCCCTCCAATTCCAACTCAATCTGACGACGAATCTGAGTCCGAGAAGGAGACCTTGGTGAGGAAATCAAAGGAGGCTGCTGGCACCAAGTCCCCTTCTTTGGGTGAGGAAGCCCCCAAGGATGCCACTCTTGAGAAGGCGTCATCAATCGTGCCCCTTGCCGATAAAAACCTCGATCTAACCGTTCAAGAAATTAACGTCGAGCTTGCGACTGAGAAGGCTGCCGAGATGTCTTCTCAGCAGTCCTCCGAAGTCCAAACCCAGGCCGCTAATGATGTTGAAGACTCTTAATTTTATGTTTTTCTCTTTTGTTTTTTGCCCTTTGTACTTCTTTGTTTTTGGGACAATGTAAACTCTTCATATGGCCGACATGCCTTCTTATGAATACAACTTCCTTCCTTCTTGGATGCTTGCATGTTTGTCTTTCCTTTATTGCTCTTGTATGATTCCATACTTAGAATATTTTGCATATCTTTAATATATACTTCAATCTTGTGCAACCTTCTCGGGATGACACACCTCGGTTATACAAACTGACGATTTACCTCGGCAAGTACCCAAGTACCTTTCTTGGCGCGACCTTGGTTTCAACTTGTAAATTTTTCATAAAATTTCAATAAGTGTTTAACCTTAGTCTAACTTCGACTTGTAAACTTGTCAAGTTTCAACAAGTGTTAAGCATAATCTCGGTTTAACTTCAACTTGTAAACTTTTTAAGTTTCAACAAGTGTCAAACATAATCTCGGTTTAACTTCAACTTATAAAATTTTTAAGTTTCAACAAGGATTAAGCATAATCTCGGTTTAACTTCAACTTGTAAATTTTTTAAATTTCAACAAGTGTTAACATAATCTCAGTTTAACTTCAACTTGTAAACTTTTTAAGTTTCAACAAGTGTTAAATATCATCTCGGTTTAACTTCAACTTGTTAACTTTTTAAGTTTCAACAAGTGTTAAACATAATCTCGGTTTAACTTCGACTTGTAAACTTTTTAAGTTTCAATAAGTGTTAAACATAATCTTGGTTTAACTTCAACTTGTAAACTTTTCTCAAGTTTCAACAAGTGTTAAACATAATCTCGGTTTGACTTTAACTTGTAAAATTTTTAAGTTTCAACAAGTGTTAAATATCATCTCGGTTTAACATCAACTTGTAAACTTTTCTCAAGTTTCAACAAGTGTTAAACATCATCTCGGTTTAACTTCAACTTGTAAATTTTTCTCAAGTTTCAACAAGTGTTAGAACCGCTTTCCAACTCTCTGCCCCCTAATGTGAACTTAAGTTCCACTGGGGTTCTCATTACGCATGTATTCTAGAAACATTGGCAAGTATCTTATCAGTCATAAATGTAGAAGAATTCTGCTAAAATTTTATTCATTACGTCGGCAAAAAACAAGGAAAATCTAATGATAAAAAAATTTCAGATTACAAGTATTCTAGGGTCTTGGCAACTTTTTGCCCTCATTATCTTCAAGCCAATATGCCCCATTGCCTAATATCGAAGTGATTCTGTAAGGTCCTTCCCAATTTGGGCCAAGCTTGCCCTCCCTAGGATCCTTCTTGTTGCCGACCACTTTTCTCAAGACTAGGTCGCCGACTTGGAACTCCCTTGGGTTAACCCTTTTATTGTATACCCTGGCAAGCTGCTGCTGGTATGCTGCTAACTGAATTGCAGCTTTCTCCCTTCTTTCTTCTAAAAGATCCAGATCTCGGGCTAAGAGTACATCATTAGTCCCATTCTCTAAGCCCTGGGTTCTGATCCCTGGGATGCTGACCTTTAGTAGAATGACAGCTTCTGTGCCATAAGCCATGGCGAAGGGGGATTCCCCTGTTGATCTTCTCGGCGTAGTCCGATATGCCCAGAGTACACTTGGCAGTTCATCCACCCATTTTTCTTTCGCTGCTTACAGCCTCTTCTTTATTTCATCTAGGATAACTTTGTTGGATGCTTCTGTTTGTCCATTGCTTTAAGGAAAGTTTGGGGTTGAAAAATAATTCTTAATCTTGAATTTGGCACAGAAGCTTTTGATTAGCTTGCTGTCAAATTGTGTTCCGTTGTCGGCAACTATTGCTCTTGGAATCCCAAATCTGGTAATGATATTCCTCCATATGAAGTTCTTCACGTCCACATCTCGGATCTTGGCTAGGGGCTCAGCTTCTATCCACTTGGTGAAGTAATCTGTTGTTACCAGCAGATACTTCCTTTGTCCAGTTGCTTGGGGCAGTTGCCCAACGAGATCTATGCCCCATTGGGCAAACGGCCAATGACTGGCTACTGGGTTCAGGCCTGCTGCTGGTTGGTGTATCAAAGGTGCAAACCTTTGGCACTTTTCACACTTTTTCACATAGGCTTCTGCATCTCTCTGCATGTAGGGCCACCAATGCCCCTGCTTAATGGCCCTATGGGCAAGTGATCTGCCCCCAACGTGGCTTCCACAAACTCCTTCATGTATTTCATATAAAAAATCTTCAACTTGTGAATGATGTACACACCTCAAAAGGGGTCCAGTGAAGGATCTTCTGTAGAGATCTCCTTCCGCTATTAGACTGAATCTTGCCGACTTCAATCTGATCTTGTGTGCCTCTTTGTGGTCATCTAGCAGCTTCCCTTCCTTTAAGAATGCTACAATTGCATCCATCCAGCTTGGTCCCGTTTCCACACACATTGCTTCGTGCTCTACGATCGGTGGTTCAGTGCTCGGGCCCGACAGGTATTCGACCATTATCGTCCTTGCTTTTCCAGGTTGTATTGCACTAGCTAGATCGGCCAGCGCATCGGCGTGACTATTATTATCTCGGCTAACCTGATGTAGTCGGCAATTTTGAAACAAGGCCACTAACCTGTTGACTTCCTTTGCGTAGGCTGACATTCTTTCATCTCGGGCTGTAAACTCGCCCATTGTCTAGTTGACTATGAGCTAGGAGTCACAGAAAACTATCACTTCATCTATTTCTGCTGCTACCGCCAGCTTTAGTCCTACAATCAATGCTTCATACTCTGCTTCATTGTTTGAGGCCTTGAACCCCAATTGAATGGACTGTTCCAATATCTCTCCATCTGGAGATACTAGTACTACTCCTGCCCCCGCTCTTTGCCGATTTAAGCTTCTATCGACAAACAGTCAAAATGAGTCGTCGATGTAAATGCTAGAGGGTCTGAGTTTTTCCTTTTTCCTTTGTTCTGTTGCATTCAGCTGGGCTTCTTCTTGCTTGCTTGGACATCGTTCACCTCGGCTCAACGGAGCTCGATGTATGATGGATTCTGGTGTGAACTCGGCCACGAAGTCGGCCAAAAATTAGCCTTTGATTACTGTTCTGGGTTTGTACTCCAAGTCATACTGTCCCAAGGCCACTTCCCATCTGGCTATTCTTCCTATCAGGTCTCTTTGTTACAGCAAGGATTTCAAGGGGTGTTCTGTTAGCACCATAATTTTATGGGCCTGGAAGTAATGGTTCAATTTCTCTGAAGCCATTACTAAAGCCAGTGCCAATTTCTCTAAGGGTAAATACCTTGTTTCTGCATCGGGCAGGGTTTTGCTTGCATAGTAAACAACCCTTTGCTCCCCTTTTTCTTCTCGGATTACCACTGCGCTTACTGCGTGTTCTGAAACTGCTAAGTACAAAAACAACTCCTTCCCAAGTTCTGGATTTGAAAGAACTGGAGCTGTGGTCAAATACTTCTTCAAGTCGGCCAGGGCGACCTCACATTTTTCTGTCCATAAAAAATTTGTGGCTTTCTTCACTAAGTTAAAGAAAGGTTTGCACTTGTCTGAGCTTTTGCTGATGAACCTATTTAGGGTTGCGGCCCTTCCAGTCAACATTTGTACCTGTTTTGCCAATGTTGGGCTCTTCAATTCCAGGATGGCCTTAATCTGATCTGGGCTTGCCTCAATGCCCTTTCTAGTCACCAGGTATCCCAAAAACTTATCAAATCCCACTCCAAATGCACACTTCGTTGCATTGAGTCGAAGCCGATATGTTTTAAGGATATCAAAGACTACTTTCAGGTCGGCCAGATGACCTTTAGGTTCCTTGGTCTTCACGACCATGTCATCGATGTAAACTTCCACCGTTCCGCTAATCAGGTGTTTGAACATCTTGGTTACCAGTCTTTGGTAAGTTGCTCCTGCGTTTTTCAACCCAAAAGATATCACTCTGTAGCAGTACAGACCTTTTGGGGTGATAAACGCGGTCTTTTTCTTATCTGGGGGATACATGGCTATCTGATGGTATCCCCTATAGGCGTCCAGGAAGCTCATCCTTCCATGCCCCGAAGTGGCGTCTACCAGCTGGTCAATCTTGGGCAGAGGAAAACTGTCTTTAGGATAGGCCTTGTTCAGGCTGGTAAAGTCCACGCAGACCCTTCATTTACCATTCTTTTTCTTCACCACCAATGTGTCTGATAGCCATGTCGGGTAATTTACCTCTCGAATGGCCCTGGCCTCCAGAAGTCTGTCTACTTCCTCTTCTACTGCTTCGACGTGTATCAACGTCGATCTTCTTGCTCGTTGGATTACGGGTTTTGCCGATCTATCAACATTTAGTTTATGGTAAGTGACCTCGGAGTCAATGCCAGGCATCTCGTAAGGCGTCCAAGCGAACACCTCAATATTTGCTCTCAAGAAAGCTTCCAACTCTCTTTCTTCTTCTTCGGCTAAGCCCGAGCCGAGAAGAAAGAAGTGTTCTTCATCCCCCTCCTGGACGAGGATTTTTTTCAGTGCTTCTTCACTCTTCTTGGCTGGCTCCTTGCCGACATCCTCTAAGACCTCCACGTCTTCGTCTTCGATCTCTGCCTTCTCTGGTTCTCTCATGCTGCAGGTGGATTTCATTACTGCCATGGAGCAATTCTTTGCCTGCAACTGATCTCCTCTGACCTCCTCAATCCTATGCTCTGTTGGGAACCGCAATAGTTGATGCAATGTTGAGGGACCAGCCCCCATCGCATGCAACCACGGCCTTCCCATGATGATATTGTAAGGAGAGGGTGTGTCGATTACGATGAACTCTGTCTTTATCCTCTTAGTGCCAGCCTGCACCTTCAAGCTCGCCGTTTCCAGTGGCCATGTCGGCGCCCCATTGAACCTAACCATTGGGCTACTGGATTGCTCCATATCATCTGGGTGAAGGCCAAGCTCCTTGTAACATCTAACGTACATGATGTCACAAGAGCTGCCTAGGTCGATCAAGATGTGCTTCACTTGGCATTCCCCAACCTAGAGGGATACTACCAAGGCATCGCTATGTGGATGTTGCACCATCTCAAGGTCGGCTTCAGTGAAAGACACTACTGGTCCTTGGCACTTCTCTGCCCGATGTCTCTTCTCCCCGACTTGGTAGACATGCTGTAGGTGTTTTACCTTCTGGGTCTTCCCCCGAATCTCGTTTGTATTGACCTTTGAGTGAATTACATTAATTACCCGAGGTCTTCCTGCTTAAGGTTGCTGTGCTGGAGGAGGTGGAGCTGCTGTCGCCTTAGGCAATCTTGCTTGTTCTTCCCTTGTCCTGGCCTCATCGACAAGGTCTCTCAGATGGCCTTGCCTTACCAGGTCTTCTAAGTGTATTTTCAGGGCTCTGCAACCCTGAGTCATGTGCCTATCTTCATTGTAGTAAGCACAATGTCTGCTGAGGTTTCTTCCCATAAACTCTCCTGGTGCTCTTGCTGGTGTTCTGAAATAGGGTTGGTTCCGAATTTTATCCAGGACTTTGTGAATTGGGATTCGGAACACAGGCGTAACTGCCTGTGTAGCCTTTAGTCCTATCTCTTGCTTGCTGGATCCATTGTTACCTCGGCCTCGCTTCGGCGAGCCGTTTCCTTTTTCTTGCTTTGCCTCCTTAGTCCCCGATGTATCTTTCTCGGCTATGACATACTTCTCGATTCTCGCCATGAGCTTTTCCATACTTTTTGGCAATGTCTTTGCCAAAGACTTTCGTAGTGGACAGTCGTCTTTTAGGCCGTTCTTGAAAGATACGACCGCCACCTCTTGATTACACTCTGGTATTCGGTTGAACACCTCATAGTACCTTTTTGCATAGGCCCTAAGGCCTTCATCCTTACTGATCTTCAGAGTCATCAATGCGTCCACCGTTAATGGCTGCAGTTTGTTTGTCACGAACCTGGCCACAAACATCTCGGCCAAGCTTTAGGCTCGTTCCCACTATATAATGCCGTTGAGTTCAAGTATAATTCAACCTGGAAGTTGGGGTCTGACTTACCATCGTATATTTGGAACCTCGGCATACTGAATCTCTTCGGCCTCTCAAATTTGTCCAATTCCACTGAGAAGGGTGTTCTTGGTTGATCAGGGGAAGTTACCTCGGCATCGGCATTCTGTTGCTTCCTCTTGAGGTAATCTCTCAAGTCCTCCTTTGTCTGCCCAGGAGGTCGGCTATCTCCTGACTTCAGTCTTTTCGGCATACTACTCTCAGCTTCGTTGTGGGCTCTTTTCGACCTCTCTCCATGAGTTGTGTCAAAGCATAGCTCCTGCCTTTGAACGTGCCGATGTTCTCTTGGGTCTGCTTCTTTAGTGCGATGTGTCCTTCGTGACTCTTCTCTCCTTGACTCTCCTCGCCCGACCTCCCTGGAAGGCCGGTGAGAGTGTTTCTTGCTTCTGGTGTGCTGAGGAGCTATCGGGATTGGTTTCTGCCCTCCCTTTTAGGCATTGGCCGCTGGAATCGGCGTGTCTTACAGCGGGAATGATGGCTGCATGACGCTATGTTGCATCATAAAATTGACGACCGATTACAGGTCTGCCAATTTGTTTGCCATCTCTTTCACCTCTTCGTCCTTCGGCAGGCATCTATCCTTCCATACTTGGAGGTCATCCTCGTTGTAGATCCGCTTCGATCTGGTTTCTGTGGCACGTCGCCATCCTGGCCGACGTCTTTCTTGCTGTGATTCTGGTTCTGAGTTTCTTCATTGCGACCATCTTCTTCCACGTTTGGGTCAATGTGTTTTTCACTCCCAGTAGGGATTTCGTCTCCAACCTTATCCTTCTATTCGTCACTGGCCATCTATTCTCCTTTCCTTCCCGCAGACGGTGCCAAATTGTGTGAGTGATTTTCCGATCACACTGCCAACTCAGTATTCAGCTGGAGAGCACTGGCAGAATAGATGGCACCTGTTTGACCTGTAACAGAAAGAGAAGATTCCGGCGGTGGTTCGTCCACCCGGGGGCACTCCGACGATCAAGTCAGTATATCTCTCAAAGATAATCAATAGTGCTAAACTTACTATTCAGAATATAAATTGCGTACCTTAGACCCATCGGGGGTGCCTTTCTTTTATAGTTAGCTTAATCCTTATCCCAACAGAAGCCTAGCTTCAATGGACTTCTGTTTAGTGCTTATCCAGGACTCTTCTATAGATAGAGATAAACTCCCTAAGAGTTTTATCTTTATCCAGGCTGAGTTCCCTCATTATTCTAGGACTCTTGTGCCTTATCCACTCATCTCGGATTCTGATATCTTCGAAGATTACCTCGGCCTTGCCGAGATAACCTCGGCGTCATGACCAGGACACATGACACCCCGGCTGACACGTCGGCGTCACCTTAGCCACGTGTTGGTACTCAGAAAACATATCCCCCCAATTTTATTTTTATTAATAAAATAGTATTTTCTATTTGTCGATCAAAAAAGTTCCCCCCCTCAAAAAAAAAAAACTAAAAAAAAAAAACTTATTTCATAGAACAAGCCAAAAAAATAACAACTTATTTCCTCTTTGCTTCTTGACTTAATTTTTCAGTTTGGAATTTTTTCAAAATCTATCCTATTTTTTAATAAAAAAGGAAAATTACTAGTTTTTTTTAATGTCTATCAAAGAAGAAATTAGCACCAAAAAAAAAAAAAAGTCTAAAATAAGTTATAAAGAGTTTTTTTAAAAAATAACAACTTTACCAAACAACATGGCCTATTTTAACCATTACAAAACTTAAAAATTAAAATTTGCTATAACTTAAAAATAAATATAAAAAAAAATTGACATCACCCAGTAGTATTGTAAATGGACCTTTTTTACTAAGAGTGTTGTCAGAACTATAAGTTTTCAAACTACAAATTTTTTTTAAAAAATCTATTGTCTAGGTCATTCAACTTTAAATAGTTAAAATTTAAAATTTTCATAATAGATATCCTTAAATCGATTACAAACTTACCAATAAAATTCAAAAAGAAATGTCTTATACTTTATTTTTACACTTCTTAAACTCTATCAATATAATAATTTCCAAATTTTGTTTAATTGCGATCTTTTAAACGATATTTTTAATTTCTAAATAAAATGAACACATTTCATAAAATTGTTAGTACTTTTTATTTTGTTTCAGTAAATTACGCATATCATTTTTGTATTTTAAAGAGAAAAATCATTGATATTTTAGATGGGGAAATAGAACTATTGAACTAAACGGCTGATTATTAGATTTTCAAAAAGCAAAATTTAAAAACACATATTGATTAACAACTAAATTTGTTTGGATGGAGAGAGAGAAGAAATTAATATACAATTTATAAATTTATTTTTTTTTATTTAGGTTAAATTACAAATACACTTTCTAAGTTTGCTTAAAATACGAATTACTCCCTGTGATTTAGAAAATTACAAATACCTCCTTGTCAGAATTTTTTATTTAATAGAATTAATTGAAAAAGTGAAATTTCTAACTGTTCACCTATACAATAATAAAATTATTTGAATTATTAATTGAAATAAAATTTTAACATTTTTAAAAACTGGTAATTACCTTAATGATTTATTAACAAAATGACCTATTTGTTATGAAATTATAAATCTTAGGAGGCATAATGAAAATTTTAAAATCTCAGGGGGTAATTTTGTAATTTAAGTAAATCACAGGGGATGTATTTGTAATTTACTCTTTTATTTATGAGTGGAAAAAAAAAACAAGTGAATGTATATAGTATATCTTATTAAAATAA
Organism: Camellia sinensis; assembly: GCF_055761805.1. Classification (NCBI taxonomy): domain Eukaryota; kingdom Viridiplantae; phylum Streptophyta; class Magnoliopsida; order Ericales; family Theaceae; genus Camellia; species Camellia sinensis. The sequence goes on from NC_138963.1 coordinate 202,412,532, forward strand.
TAATATATCATTTTATCCCCGTGCATAGGACGGATCATATGTGTACGGGAAAAAAATAAACCTTCTTGTATAATCCTGTTGATCAAATCTGAGCTCCTCCGTACGACGTCGCTTTATTACCCGAAAACACAAACGTGAACTAGCCGACGGGTGTGTGCCGGAAACCTCTCCGATGCCTAAGTCAGTAAGCTTGACAAATAGACAAAAACTCTGTGTATTCAGAAAACATAGTTGTGTTATCTCTCCAAAGGTGATGTTGTGAGCTTTTATAAGTTTCGTGTGGCACAATCCTAGTAGGACTTTTACTCCTCCACGTAGAGTCCTCCTAGGATTCATACTTCTGAAAGATAATGCTTATCCTTCAACACCCCCCTCACTGCTTAAACCAGGTGAAATGGTTCTACCATGGTAGGTTTCTAATAGGACCGAGGTAATCATGGCTATGCTGAGCCGCAGAGTAGACCGAACTATCCTTAGTTCGGTTCTTCCTTTCACTACACCTTATCTCGGTTCTCTCATGTACAAACCATGGTGTGATTAGACTGAGCTACCGAATAGTAAGGTTCAGACCGTTCTAACCACAATATGCCATGACCGGGCTAACTCTGAAATCGGACTAACTTCAAAGCGTCTTTAGACCGGACCAACTTCAAGTCTCCTCCGGACCGGACTAGCTTCGGGGCTCTAGAACCGGACTAACTTCAAAGCCGTTTTACTCAGCCCTTCGTATTGTGGCCCATGACGGCCCATTACCCAGCTCGGCCCAATTTTCATATAAATTACCCTCTCAATTGCCCTTTAATTCTATCTGCGTAACATGATAGGGATTACCTGTTTTATCAGCCGAGCTAAGGTTTTTAAGCCTTTCCAGCCGAGCTAAAATCCTTTAGCTTTTCCAGCCGAGCTAAAACCCTTTAGCCTATCCAACCGAGCTAAATTCACACCGGGCTCTAGCTGTCCGGTCAAAACGTCTCTTCAATCACAGCAACTGAATCGCTTCTTATTCCAATGACACGTGTTAGACGCTGATTGGCTCAATGCAGCTGTCACGCCGTCTTCGTACTCTGTGTTTTTTGAATAGTCCCGCCCAAATTTTGGGCTTTCTAACAAAAACAAATCCTAAGACAAAAATCCCCCACTTCTATTATTCATCCTCTTCCTTCTCTCTGAGTTCTCACTGTTCTTCGTCCTCTGAGCTCGTGTTCTCCATTGCTGCTGCTCTCATCTCCAGTTCTTCCCTCTTCATCAGGTAAGCACTGCATCTTTATCTTGCTTTCCTTGTTTTCGTACTTTATTTTGTGTGTTTTTGCAAAACACATTTTTTCCATTTGCTTTGCTTCTTCTGAAAACACTATGTTAGAAAAATCCTCAGGTATTCGTGAAATAACCTGTAGAACACTGCTTTTGATCCAAAATTACATATAACCGAACTAGTGAACTATTTGTAGTTTGATGCCAGTGAGTCCAGACTATAAAACCGAACTAACACTAGTACCAGTAGTTTCAATAAGTCAAACCTTTTGTTTCATCATAGCCGAGATAAGAAACCGAACTAATTCTGCAATCAGTGTACTGGGAAAATGTCAATTTCGACCGAACTATGGCTTCGGGACTAAACCAGCTTTCTAAGTTTTTAAACCGAACTCAGAAAGCTGCCCTAGGAGCTCAACCGGTCTAATAGAACCTCCCCTCAACTGAGATATCAATCACCTTGTTGAAACCGAGATAGATCCTGTAACATCCTATATAGCCGAAGTAGGTCTTATTTTCTTTGCTCTTTTTCTTTGTAGCACGGTCCAACGATCTGTGCTTAATACCTTTGTTTTCCACTTTGCAGACTTAGGTTGCCCAGGAACTCTGAGCGCTCAGCCGAGCTACTGAGCACAATTTTGCCACCGATCTAACTTATTCATAACTTATAAAATAAATGGGGAAGTATAGATTTTTAGTAAATACTCTGGGCGGTCTAGCCGAATTCCGAAAAGATTACAATATTCCCGACGATGTCCACCTAACCTTAGCCGAAAAAGATGTTATACCTTGGGGAAACCAAGGCTTTGTACCCTTTACCCTTCTTTCAATAATAGAAACCGGGCTAAGATTTCCAGTCCAACCCCTAATTTGTGAATTCCTTAGGCAAACCAGACTATGCCCAACCCAGCTTTCCACCAACTCCTACCTTATAATAATGGGTATAGTCGAACTAAACCGCCAAGCAGGCATCAACCTCGGTCTAGCCGAAATCTTCCACCAGTATTCCATAGGTTCGAAGGAAGACGGCTAGGTGTACTATCTTAGAATACGCCGTCGTCGTGAGAAAATAATAAAAAACACACCAGATACCTCGGTCTAGCCGAAATCTTCCACCAGTATTCCATAGGTTCGAAGGAAGACGGCTAGGTGTACTATCTTAGAATACGCCGTCGTCGTGAGAAAATAATAAAAAACACACCAGATAAAGACTTGAATGATGACGATTTTTTCTGGGTGTCTGGGAACTTTGAGGATCACCAAGCCCAGATTCCTGGCCGAAGTATTAATTGGAATAAAGGAACACCTGGTATAATTACTTCGGTTTTCTTGCGTGCTTTACTATATTTCGGTTTTCTATTTTTCAGCCGAACTAACAGTTGTCTTCTTTCGTAGATTCTACCCACCTCCAGTCTCTATGCAGTTACCCAAATCTAGCGACCTTACGTGCCGCACTACAGTATCCAGAACGTAGTTGGGCCAAGCTGCTAAAGTTCGAACCGACCTATAGATACAGCGGCCGCCGAAAAGCGAGAGTGACCGACTTTCTGCTAGAGGAGGCCCCGAACCGGACCCAACCTTGCCAGAAATTAGACTAATCCCACTGACCGCTGAAGAAGAAATGGCCAAGAAAAACAGAGTCAGGGCCCTCTTGACCGAGATGAATAGGGCCGAGGTACCACCACCAAACCAAACTCAAGAGACTGTGGTGGCCCTTCCTTCTCAACAGCCTTCTTTATCACGCCGGACTACACGCGCCGGGACTACCCTGACCGAACAACGGTTAGTTGATGAAGAGCAAACCACCCTACCACCGAGCCACCCACCGAGTCCGCAACGTGAGCCATCTGACCGAGCTACCTCCAAGTGGGCACCGAAGCTCACTTATCATAACCGAGATATTGAGGAAACTGATTCGGTGGTTGCTGAGAAGGATCATATACTGGCCTTCAACCTTGCCAAAAGTGTGTGCCTTCCAAAGGACATGGAGCACCATAATCAGCTAAACACCGAGCTGAAGGCCATCCGGTCTTCAACAAAATCCATGATCCTGGTAGGTAGCACTCTCTTTTGCTTTTGTACCTTTCTAATTCTTCCTACTTTCAGTTCGGCTCAAAAGGAGAGTTTCTATTCTATTACAGGCCATTTAGAAGAACCACATTGCACACAAGCGGGTGTTGGAGCTCAGGAGAACATCAAGGGAGGCCATGGCAGAGGCCGAGGCCAAAACCGCCGAGCTCAAACAAGAACAAGTGAGGACGGCCGGGCTGGAGGCCGAGGTGACTCGTCTGACTGGCCTAGTTGCTTCGGCCGATGCTGACAGACAGAGAGCCCTAACTGAGATAAAAGACAAGTATTTGCAGTAGCTCGCAAAACTTGAGGGTGTTAAAGACGCCGAAATAAATCTGTTGAAGAAGAAAGCTGAAGATGCAGAGGTGAAGGGCTTCAAGGAAGGCGAAGCTGCATACATCCAGCAGTGTGAAGCTGTAAAGGACTTGTTCTTCAAGTGCAGCTGGAGGGGTGCCGTGGAGCAGCTCGGTTGCGGTCCTGACACCGAGGTCCACAATGCTTTTCAGTATTTTATTCCGACCTCACTGGCGGAGTATGCAGACGATCTTTAAAAGCAATTCCTTGAAGCTTCTGACGATGATGATGAAGAGAATGAGCCAACTGACACTCCGGTTGACAATGTTCCAGTTAATCAATCAGTTTGGGCGACGCCTGTGGTAGAAGATCTGACCATTGAGCAACCAGTTGAAACCGAGCTCCAGGCCGAGACCGAGCTCCCAACTCAGATTGTAATTCCGTCTGAAACCGGACTTCAAGTTGATGCCGAGCTGGATGCCGAAATAGATGATCTTTTTAGCTGATTTTGTATTTTTTTCTTTTTCTTCTTTTTACTTTGACTTGTAACCAGGCTGGGAGCTCTTCCCTTGTAATTGCTCTGAACTTGATCAATGAAAATCATCTTTTCTGTTACAACACTTTTTTCGGTTTGAACTGTATGCTTATACTTGTAATGACTTTTCCATGATCTTTTCACTTCCAACTGTTACCTCGGTTTAAATTCCTGTTTGAGCTTGCTTTCTAATAGTAGTGTGTCCGAGATACTTTATTCCGGTCTTAGATGAGCAATCTGACTAGACTTACTAGCCAACCACTCTTTAGCCGATGTCCTTACTTCGGCTAAAGAGTACCAAGAGTTGGTTTAATCTAGCCAACCACTCTTTAGCCGATGTCATTACTTCGGCTAAAGAGTACTTAGAGTTGGTTTAATCCAGCCAACCACTCTTTAGCCGATGTCCTTACTTCGGCTAAAGAGTAACAAGAGTTGGTTTAATCCAGCCAACCACTCTTTAGCCGATGTCCTCACTTGGGCTAAAGAGTAACAAGAGTTGGTTTAATCCAGCCAACCACTCTTTAGCCGAATGTCCTCGCTTCGGCTAAAGAGTACCAAGAGTTGGTTTAATCCAGCCAACCACTCTTTAGTCGATGTCCTTACTTCGGCTAAAGAGTACCAAGAGTTGGTTTAATCCAGCCAACCACTTTTTAGCCGATGTCCTCACTTCGGCTAAAGAGTAACAAGAGTTGGTTTAATCCAGCCAACCTCTAGATTGGTTTTTCCAGCCAACCTAAAGTAAAGTGTTTGGTTATCTCGACCAAACGTCCTGCAGCCTGGATCCTTATCCTAGGCTTAGGAAGGGTGTTGGTTTAATCCAGCCAACCTTTAGATTGGTTTTTCTAGCCAACCTAAAGTAAAATGTTTGGTTATTCCGACCAAACGTCCTGCAGCCTGGATTCTTATCCTGGGCTTAGGAGGGGTGTTGGTTTTTTCAGCCAACCTTTAGATTGATTTTTCCAGCCAACCTAAAGTAAAATGTTTGCAATGTTCCTAACTTCACTAAAACTAACTTTTACAGAAAACAACTATGCTGAAAAGAATCGACTTGTTTTATTGAGGAAGGAAAAAATTACACATGTTTGAAAGAGGAAAGCTAAAAATAAAATAACTTGAGATTGGCGGTGTTCCATGGCCTAGGGATTGCTTTGCCGTCCTTGTCTTCTAGGTGATATGCCCCTTTGCTTGCTAACCCAACCACTTTGTAAGGACCTTCCCAATTAGGCCCTAGCTTGCCATCTCCTAGCACGAGGGTGTTTCCCATCACTTTGCATAGTACCCAATCGCCGATCTTGAATTGTCTTGGATGCACTGTCTTGTTGTATTTCCTGGATAATTCTTGCTGATATGAGGCAATGTGAACTAGTGCACTTTCTCTTCTTTCTTCTGCAAGGTTGAGTTCTAATGTTATGGCTTCGCTGTTTAGGTCTGGATCAAAATTTTCGCTTCGAATTGTGGGGAGACCAACTTCTAGTGGGATTACTGCTTCCATACCGTAGGCTAAGGAAAATGGTGTTTCTCCTGTTGACCGCCGAGGTGTGGTGCGGTAAGTCCATAAAATATGAGGAAGCTCTTCCGCCCATTTGCCTTTGGTTTTCTCTAACCTTTTCTTCAACCCATCCAAGACTACCTTGTTTGAAGCTTCTGCCTATCCATTTGCTTGGGGATATGCCGGTTTAGAATTATAGAACTCTATCTTGTACTCTTCACAAAAGCCTCTGAAAATTCTGCCGTCGAACTGGGTGCCGTTGTCTGAGATTAGGGCTTTTGGTATGCCAAACCAAGTGATGATATTCTGCCAGACGAACTTCTTTACATCTTTTTCCTTGATTAATGCCAATGCTTCTACTTCCACCCACTTTGTGACGTAGTCTGTTGCTGCGAGAAAGAACTTCCTGTTGCCGGGCGCTGTTGGAAGTGGTCCTACTATGTCCAAGCCCCACATTGCGAAAGGCCATGGGCTAGTTAATGGTAGGAGTTCTCTAGCTGGTTGATGTATTTGGTGCGCGAATTTTTGACATATCTCGCACTTCTTCACATATTTCTCTGAGTATGCCTGCATGTATGGCCACCAGTATCCTTGCGAAATGGCCCTGTAAGCTAGCGATCTTCCACCTTGATGGCTTCCGCACACCCCTTCGTGTATCTCGTATAAGAATGCTTCCACTTTGCTGGGGTGGACACACTTTAGATAGGGTCCTGAGAGCGACTTTTTGTGTAATGCCAGAGATGGGGAGAACCAAAATCGCTGTGACTTTGCTCTAATTTTGTTGGCTTCTTTCTTTTCTTCCGGTAAGATGCCATCTTTTAAGAACAGTATAATGAGATCCATCCATGAGGGGCCTAATTCAGCGCAACATACCTCTTCTACTTCGGGGTCTTCAATGCTTGGCCTTGGTAGGTAGTCAATTAGTAGTGGGTGTGGGATGGATGTATCTGCCATTGACGCAAAGCCTGCTAGTTCGTCTGCTCTGCTGTTTTCCTCCCTGCCAATCTGTTCTATCCTTACTACTTCAAATTTCTTGATCTCTGTTCTGACCAATTCTTTGTACTTGGCCATCCTGTCATCCTTTGCTTCATAGTCACCAGAAATTTGGTTTACCACCAGCTGTGAGTCGCTGTAGACCATTAATTCAATGGCCTTCATGTAGAACGCTGATTTGAGTCCCGCAAGAAGTGCTTCATACTCCGCTTCGTTGTTTGATGCTGGGAAGCCAAGGTTGATTGCTTGCTCCACAACCAGGCCATCTGGTGAGATGAGGACTATGCCAAGTCCTGCACCATGCCGGTTGGATGCTCCATCCACAAAGAGCTTCCACATCTCGCCAACGAACAACTTCCAGTAAGTGGAGGGGTCAGATGATGTCGTGGGGTCAAGAATGTTGCTGGTGGTTTCTTCAAGGTCCATACTTGCTGTCTGCCCCTCGCTATCTGATTGCACTAAGTCTTTATTTGTTGGTGAGTCTTGGTTCGGTGCAGCTTGGTTTGCTTCTTCCTTGCTGTCTTTAGTCTGGTCTGCCATGGGATCTGATTGAGTATCCTGCACCAGGGGTTGCGCTATTCCGGCGTCAACTTCTATCCCTGGTTTGGTTGTATCAGTCAGGTCGATTGGGCAGATATGATGACTTCCTGGGGTGAATTCTGCGACAAAGTCTGCTAAAGCTTGGGCCTTTATCGCGGTTCTGGGTTGGAACTTGATGTCGAATTGTCCCAGCTCTACTGCCCACTTTAAGATTCGCCTAGAAAAGTTTGTCCTCTCAAACAGAGCTTTTAATGGGAAGGCTGTGAGGACAACTATGGTATGGGCGTGAAAGTAGTGCGATAACTTCCTTGAGGCCATCATCAAGGCCAATGCCAGTTTTTCCAGTGGCAAATACCTTGTTTCGGCTCCCAGCAATGTCTTGCTAACATAATAAATGGGCAGATGTTGAATTCCTTCCGCACGGACCAACATTGCACTAATTGCGTGTTGAGAGACTGCCAGGTACAAGAAGAGTTCTTCTCCAGGTATTGGGGTGACCAATAATGGTGGAGAAGACATGTATTCTTTCAAGCTTTCTAGAGCTTGGTCGCATTCTTCGTCCCATTCAAACTTGGCTTTTAGTGCATGGAAGAATGGTCGTAGTTTGTCCGATGACCGGCTTACGAACCGATTGAGCGCAGTTGCCATGCCGGTGAGATGCTGCACTTCTTTTACTGAGTTTGGTCTCTCCAAATCTTGGATTGCTTTGATCTGGGAGGGGTCTGCTTCTATACCCCGGTTGGTCACAAAGAAGACCAGGAATTTGCCAGATCCTACTCCGAATGCATACTTGGATGCATTGAGGCGCAACTTGTGCTTCTTCAGGATTTCAAACATCTCTCCTAGGTCCTTGAGATGGTTATTCTCATCCTTGCTCTTGACCACCATGTCGTCGATGTAAGCCTCCATTGTTCTGCCTAACAATGATTCAAACATCTTGGTGACCATTCGTTGGAATGTTGCCCCTACGTTCTTTAGGCCAAAGGGCATGACCTTGTAACAGTACAGTCCTCTTGGAGTTGTAAAGGATGTGACCTCCTGGTCTGGTTCATGCATGGCGATTTGGTGGTAGCCTCTATATGCATCCAGAAAGCTAAGTCGGTTGTGCCCCGCCGTTAGGTCTACCAGTTGATCTATCCGTAGTAGAGGAAAGCTGTCTTTTGGGCATGCTTTGTTGACTGTTTTGTAGTCGACACAGACACGCCACTTGTCATTTTTCTTTGACACCACAACTGTGTTGGAGATCCATCTTGGGTAGTGCACCTCTCTGATTGCTCCTGCCTCCAGCAGGTTTCCTACTTCTTCCGTCATTATCTCGGCATGGTGGAGTGCCGATCTATGGGTGCGTTGAATGATTGGTCTGGCGGATGGGTGGACATTGAGTTGGTGACAGATGAAGTTGGAATCAATGCCTGGCATGTCGTATGGTGTCCAGGTAAACACTTCGATATTAGAGGTTAAAAATTCCATGACCTCTAATCTCTCAGTGCTGGACAACGATGAACCGCGCAAAAAGAACTTATCCGGGTTCTTTTCATCTATTCTTACCTCTACCAAGTCCTCCACTGCTTTCTGATCAGCCGCTTTGCCGACATCTGCGAATAGCTCATTGTTCTCAGGTTCTTCCACCGAATGGACGTATCCTTTGGCGGCGCGGCTGTCATTCACCTTGGCGAAGCATTGCTTCGACATGATCTGATCTCTATATACTTCTTCAATTACTCCAGTTCCGTTGGGGAACCGCATTACTTGGTGGTAGGATGACGCCACCGATCGCATGGCATGCAACCATGTTCTGCCCAAGATGATGTTGTAAGTGGAGGGGACCTTCAATACCCAGAACTCCACTTGTTTCGTCACGCTTCCTGCTCTGACTGGAAGAATTATTTTGCCGACGGGCCATTCTGGCATGGAGTTGAATCCAATTAGGGGAGATACACAGGCACCAAGTCTTTGTCTTGCAGCTTCAATTGTTTAAATGTTTCGTAGTACATGATTTCACATGAACTACCCTGGTCAATCAGAATCCTCTTGACGTCAAAATCCTTGACTCGGAGAATGACGACCAAGGCATCATTGTGAGGGCAATATATCCGTTCCAAGTCTTTATCCGAAAAAGACATGACGTTTGTGGCTTCTGTCTTCCCCTTCTTGATGGCAGGTTGGGCACTTAGCACCTCTCTTAAGTGTTCAGCCTTTTTGATTGATCCCCTGAGCTCGCATACACGCTCAGGTTCAAAGACTCCATGTATCACATTGATAATGCCTTGAGGTGGGGCGTCGACTGGCATCCCGTTAGGGTTATTGTGATCCTGGGAGGCTGGTTGCATCCCTCCTTCAATGTATTTATCCAAGTGTCCTGCTGCCACCAACTCCTCCAGGTGCTGTCTCAATGGCGTGCAATTCTCAGTGCGGTGCCCCTTTTCTTTATGGAAGGTGCACCGTGATCTTTCGTCATAGTCCTTCTGAGCTTCCCCAAGCTTAGCTGGCCATCTGACGAAAGGCTCATCTCTTATTTCACTTAGAATTCGGTAAATCGGTTTCTTGAATACCGTGGTTATGGCCGTGCGGACCCTCAACCATCTTTTATCTTGGTCCTCTCCGTTGTCTCGTCTGCCATGTCCGTTTTTGTTCGGACGATCTACTGCGTTGACCTTGGCTGAGGTCTTTTTTTCTGGTGCTGTGGTTGTGCCAGATTTTGCTTTGGTACGTGCGCCATCCTCCTTCACCCTGATGTGCTGATGCACTCTTTCCATCAGGGCCTCCATGGTGAGGGGCGGTGTCATGGTGATTGAGTCCCTCAGTCTATTCCCGACTGGTAGGCCTCTTTTATATTGTGCAATGGCGAGATTGGTGGGGCAGTCCCCAATCTGGTTGAATGTCTCCCAGTAGCGGCTATTGTAGGACCTTAGTGTCTCTTTTTCACCCATGTCGATGGAGAGTAACTGGTCAATCTCCACCGGGGTTTTGGTGTTTGTTCTGAACCTTGTGACAAATGCCTCCGCCAATTGTGCCCAGGAGGCTATGCTGCCTTCTGGAAGTTTTTCGAACCAAGTCAAGCCTAGGTCGCCAAGGCTTGATGGGAATAGGATGCACATTAAAGCCTCGTTTCGTCGATATACCGCCATAACCTGGCGGAAGTGGCTTAGGTGAATGTAGGGGTCCGTCTTCCCCTCGTACGTGGTGAATTTGGGCTGAAGGAAGCCTGAAGGCAGGGACGCGTTTTCGATTGCCGGAACGAACGGCGAGGTCTGCAGCCTCGCTAATGCTTTGTCCGTCGATTCGTAGGCAGGGCGTGGTAATGGCGTTCCAACCTCGACGCTTCTATGCGATCGAGGGGCCAATCGTTGAAGGGCAGAAACTCTGCGTGGGTCGCGCGCCCTGTTGTCCTCCTTCCATCGTGCCTTTTCTTCTAGCATGTTCCGCAAATCGGATGATCTGGGCAATTCCGCCTGTTTGGATGATGTTTGGTGCGAGTGTGAAGGTCGGTAGGTACTTCCCTCTGTGTAAGACCTTAATGATCTCGTTCTCTCAGGCCTGGAGTAACGAGTTCTGGAGGTTCTAGACTGAGTATCGCCTGTCCTGAGGCTTCTACTCTCTGCTTGTGATGGTGTGGAATGCCTTCCATGGTCTTCTGAGCGGCGATGGGGCGTCTTGTTTCTGCGCCCCTCTCCTGTCGCCACTCATTTTCCCTTCATCTGGCGCTTCAAGGTCTTTATGTCCGCCGCCATCTTCCTTATTAATTCGTCCTGCTCCTTCACGCGGTCCTCCAGAACTTGAGGATCAATTCTCCACCTTTGTCTGTCAGGACTTTGTGAATGAGAGTGACGGGGGCTGTGAGTTTGCCTCCCCCTAGTATCTCTCCTGGAGTTATGTCGTTGGGGCTCCAAGTCCGCCATGAGAGGGATAGAAGGTAATCCTTCACGCCTTGCACCCCCATTTGGTGTTTGCTCGTCGATGGCGGACTGTGGTAATTCTTCATTGTGCGCCATTGTTCCTAAAGAGGTAAAGCTTGATCAAGAGGTTTTGTCCTGTTTGTTTTTTCCCACAGACGGCGCCAATTGTATGGGAAAGAAATAAACTTTCTCGTATTATCCTGTTGATCAAATCTGCGCTCCTCCGTACGACGTCGCTTTATTACCTGAAAACACAAACGTGAACTAGCCGGCGGGTGTGTGCCGGAAACCTCTCCGATGCCTAAGTCAGTAAGCTTGACAAATAGACAAAAGCTCTATGTATTCAGAAAACAAAGTTGTGTTACCTCTCCAAAGGTGATGTTGTGAGCTTTTATAAGTTTCATGTGGCACAATCCTAGTAGGAATTTTACTCCTCCATGTAGAGTCCTCCTAGGATTCATACTTCTGAAAGATAATACTTATCCTTCAATACCCCCCTCACTGCTTAAACCAAGTGAGATGGTTCTACCATGGTAGGTTTCTAATAGGACCGAGGTAATCATGGCTATGCTGAGCCGCAGAGTAGACCGAACTATCCTTAGTTCGGTTCTTCCTTTCACTACACCTTATCTCGGTTCTCTCATGTACAAGCCATGGTGTGATTAGACCGAGCTACCGAATAGTAAGGTTCAGACCGTTCTAACCACAATACGCCATGACCGGGCTAACTCTGAGACCGGACTAACTTCAAAGCGTCTTTAGACCGGATCAACTTCAAGTCTCCTCCGGACCGGACTAGCTTCGGGGCTCTAGGACCGGACTAACTTCAAAGCCTTTTTACTCGGCCCTTCGTATTGTGGCCCATGACGGCCCATTACCCAGCTCAGCCCACTTTTCATATAAATTACCCTCTCAATATGCTAGTTTTACATTTTGCCCAATCTAATCATTCTAAACTCGGTCTTATAATTACCTACTTTAATATATATAAGTTATTAATTTTTTTTTTTTTCATTTTTGAACTGTTGTTAAATTATTTATACTCTTTTAATAATTATTTAAATTTGGAACTTAACAAATTTAATTATAAAATAAATATGATTTTTTCTAGTTTAAGCTCCAGAAAAAAGTTTATACAGGTATTTTTTTAGTTTATTTTGTAACTAAATAATATTAAAATTAATATTAATATTTTATAAATGGGAAGTAGAATGGGCCTATAACTTTTTATCCCAAATCCAATCCAAAAATTAAATGCGCTAAGAATTTTAGTCCAAATCTGACCCTATAAACTAAATATTCTTCTCAAACTCTAAAAATATCAAATTTGGTTAGGCGGATTCGGCAGGCGGAGGGAGTGAGTGATTAGGTAGGTCACGTGCTGTTGGATTTTAGGAGTTTTATTTTTTATTTTGCAAACATAAAGAGAATATTTTAAATAAAAAAATTATAAAAATATTATTAGAGTAAAATATCAATGACATTTTAAAAATTATGAGAACAATAATAGTTATTTTGATTGAAAATATGTGAAATAAATTTGTGATTTATTCGATCTTGCACTCGTCGTTGTTTGGTTACCTGTAGAAGGAATCTTTCACAACGCACAAATTGTAAGTCACTTGATTTGTGGGAGATGGTATGAGTAGGGAGTGGGTTCACAGGATTCATGATTTATAAAATAGTCTAAGTTCTCTGTGAACACTACCCGTAACAAATCTTCAGTCTGATCTTTGAAACAGAGAAAGAAAGATGAGTAGATCAGTTCACATGAACCTTTTCAGAGACAATGGATATGAAAGCTTTTCAGAAAGGAAGAGGAAGAAGGCTGAAGCCGTTAAAAGTGGAGAAATGAATCACAAAGCTGCCAAACGGGTTTTCAAATTGTAGTTTGAATTATATGGTGGAATTCTATTTTGAAAGTGGTATCCAAACGTGAAGCGGGAGTGATAGGTTAGAAATGTAATTTCAAAACACATCCAAACAGAGCCAAAGAGATTATGATAAACTATATTATCTATAAATTTTTTTGAATGTAACGGTGATATCGTTATTAATGACATGCAAGTATAAGTAATTTCACTATAAAGATATGAAATTTATTAGATTATTAGTTACATTTGACATGTGAGGATCACTCTGTATGTGTTTATTTACTATTAGTGGGTGATATTATATACCAATGATAACGTGGTATTACCATTAAATTGAATTTTTAATCAAAATTTGTATAAAAAAAATAATTTATCATTATATAATTTATTTTAAGATTTATATCCTTTTTTTGTATTGTTCATGATACATTAGTTATAAATAATATTATTTTTTTGTATTTCTCGAAATCAATCGTAAAAACTTACGTGAAATATTTTTGTAAAATTTTTTGATATTGTAATTAATAAATACATCTTCTAATTTAATTTTCTGGCTCCACCACTGATTAGACCCCTAGCTATACATACAAAAACTGATTAACTATGATCTTTTCATTAATATTTATTATTATCAACATGATTTATAAATACATCATTGTCATATTATTCTTGAAGCTTACTTTGTATAAAATTATAGTGATATTCCTTTTTTCATAATAGCATAAACTTTATATATATATATATATATATATATAAAAAGCAATTCTTACAGAATTTTTGGTGTGATATTGGTCTCATTCAAATTGAATTTGGTACATATATTTCATCTTTTGACTATTTTTAAATTTTATTTAGTTTATATATAGCATTATTGTCTAAAACTAAACTAATGCCATATCAATTTAAAATAAAATAAGTCTAGCTATACAACATTAATTACAAATATTAATAAATAAATTTATTTACTTTTTTGTAAGATTTTGTTAAATGATGCCTTTAAAATAAATATTAAGAAGTTAAAAATTATTGTGAATATTCTAAATAAAAGTGAATATAATATAATAATTTAAAGTTATTTTAGCATATACCTTACACAGGTTGACAAGACTCTTTCGTAATTATGATTAGATTTTGTTAATGTGTATATACTTCCGTTTGGGAAGATGGTTCGTGCCTAAAATAGTTACAAAAGACAAAATAAATTATTTTATTCAGAATAAACAAAACATCACATCAAATTCATAATCATTACACTTTTCTCTAAAAAAAAAAATTTAAAAAGTCAAAAAGTCAAAAAATTCTTTCCAAACCAAATTTTTTAGCCCAGGCTAAAATAGCCAAAAAAAGTCAAAAAGTCAAAAAGCCAACCTACTTTCCAAACTAACCATAAGGCTGTTTTGGCGGCATGGTTAAAAATAAACTTTTAACTCTTTATCTATTTTTAATCACATCACCTCACATATTTTTTATTCATAAAAAAACAAAAAAATTTATGAAAAAAATCAAAAAATCAACTCGTAACTAACTTGCCAAAAAAAACCCTTACCGGGACCATGTTGAAAATCTTAAAAGAAAATTGCATTTTGTAACATAAAAAATATATATAATTTTAAACATCTTAGCTTGTGTGGTAAGTTGGTAACAAGATTTTTTTTTTTTTTTTTTAAATTTGAAAAACGCATTAGCCTTCATTTGACATAAATTAAAATGAGATTTTTTTTATTAAAATAGTAACAAAAAGACAAAATAAACTTTTTGATCAAATAAGAAAAAATGTCACATTCAAACCATAATCATTTTTTTTTTCTCCCACAAAAATCAAAACAACCAAAAAACCTAGCCAATAAGTTAAAATGCCAACTCACAACCTAAACCAACCCTTAGATTCCATTTTTTCAACAAAACTTGAATCTACACTTTTTTGAAATTTACTTAAAATACTAATTATTTTATTAATAAATTATTAAGTCAATTAATAGTTTTTAATGATATTAAAAATTTATTTTAAATAATAATTTATATAATTTTATTATTGTATATAAGAACAGTTAAAAATTTTATTGTTCCAATTAATTCTGTCAAATAAAAAATTATAATAAAAAAATATTTATAATTTTCTAAACTATAAAAAATAATTCGTATTTTAAATAAATTTTAGAAAGCATATTTATAATTTACCCTTAAATTTTCTAGTTTTTGTGATTGGGGTGTGAGTACAGCATGTAAACCTGCCCTGCAACGGCAATGGATATTATCGAAAAAAATTATTTGATGATCTTGATGCAAATTTATATGATATTCCACTTTAATATTTATTAGTTAAAATAATATGATTCAGTATTATTTAGGTTTTTAATAGTAGAGGACTCGTCATTGGGAAAACAAAAAAACTCCTCTCTAAAAAATAAAAATAAATAATAAATAATGTTATATATATTAATTAATATATTAATTAATAAAAATATTAAAAATATCAGAAGTTCTATTAAATTTTTTATCAAATGTCTCATATGGGTGTAGGACGTGTGGATCACATACTCATATAAGATATTTGGTAAAACTTTTGGGCCTCTAACATTACTATACTAACAGATGATGTGACATAATTTTAAAAATTTTAGATATTTGTAATATGTATAATAGGTGGGATCAGTAATAACGATAGTGCTACATGCACCAATTTTTGAACTAACTAGTATACCAACACTAGTTATGAGATTATTATTGACCTCACTTATTATATAAATTATAAATATCAAAAACATATTAAATTATGATACATCATCAATTGGTATACTAGTTAGTACATCAATTGGTACATAAGACATAATACTAATTGATATACTAGTGTGTATATTAATTAGTGCATGTAGCATTACCACTAACCGCCTATTATTTACCTACACGTGCCGGTCTCACTTCCTGAAACTGCCCAAAACCAACTCCACCGGTTTCTCTGTCATGTCATCCCAGCCTTCCAAAATTAAGTAAGGCATAGTTTGGGAAGTTAGTTTTGGTGGGTTAGAGGTTAAAATAGCCACAAAAAATAAAATATTTTAGCCACAAAAAATAAAATATCAAATCTAACTCATAATCATTACACTCCTCTCTCACAAAAAAAAGTAAAAAAAGTTAAAAAGTCAAAAAACTCTTTCCAAATTAGGCTTTTTAGCCCTAGGCTAAAATAGTCAAAAAGTCAAAAAGTCAACCCACTTTCCAAACGGAGGCTAAATTATACTAAGACCCCGTTTGTTTTCAGAGATAGAATGGAGATGATTGATAGTGAGAAATTGTTAAATTATTTTTATATAAAATAATAAAACAAATAAAAAACAAAAAATTAAACATTAATATTTTTTAAAAAATTCCCAATATATAAAAAATAAAAAAATTTATAATCCCCTCACTATTTTTCTAATATCATCTCTACCTTCTCACTATGAATCCCCCTTCTAAGGATATTAGTAATACCAAGGTATTAGTAGTCCCAAGGCCATTTCTTAAAACAAACAAGGTATTAGTAGTTCCAATCCCCTTTCTATAACCCCAAACAAACGGGGCTTAAAAGAAAAACTTTGAACTTCGTTTGCTTTAATTTTAAAAAATAAAATTTTCAAAGAATTTGTAAAATTTTAAAAATTATTTAATTATATATTTTGAAAATCATTTTAAAATGATTTATAATTTTTTATAATAATTGAATAGGTAGGTATAAGAGAAATATAATTGATATATAAAATATAAAAGAAAGAGAAAGGAGAGAGAAAATAATTTTTCAAGATTGTAAACCAAACAAGTTTTATAATTTTTCATTGTAAAAATTAATTTGAAAATATAATCAAACACAATCTTGGTTTTCGCTTTACTTTTTGAAATTTGTTTTCCTGTTATTTGTTTTTCATTTTTTTAAACTTTTATATTCTTAACAAATATATATATATATATATATATTTACTTTTCAAATTGACTTAATCCGAATATACATAAAAAGTAAATTTTTTTGTGACGAAATTTGAAAATATTTACCAAAGACAAAATTTTTAACATTTTTTAAAATAGTGAAAATAAATTGACTAAAATATTTTTAAAAAGTGTTCATTGAAAATAAAAAATAAAAACGAAATAATTCAAAATCAAACAAAATGATTGATTTCTCCATTAGTATTTTTCGATTAACGTGTTAACAATAATGGGTAAAAGAATATTTTACTCTTTTATTATTTATATTTCATGATTTGCTCTTATTTTTATCTCTCATCTTTTAACTTTATTTTCTAATCTTTCCTACTTTTAAATTTAAAAAACTCACAACCATCTATGTGTAATTATTCTTTTTTTTTAAAATTTTATATTGACAACATGTCTAACCTATAAGGGCCTAATAATTATACAAAAATATTTGGGAGTTCTAATTAGAGTCACTAATGATATGGCAGTGGGTCTCATCCACTGTCACAGTGTATGTTGTGCCTTGTTTGTTTGTTTGTTTGTTTTTTTCAATTTTCACCTCACTGGTGGTGGATTTAGAACTCCTTATTTAGAGTTCTAAATTATTGCTGATAATTATATGGGCCTTTAACGACTAAGAGTAAGGATTAAGAGAAGATATATAAGTTATAAATTGAATACGAGGGGAACGTTGGTGGTGGTTTTAATGTATATTTTATTTTTTATTTACATTTCCTTCAATTAGCATTATTAAAAGATCGAGTCTGAATCGAGTTATGTCGCCCCATACTATGTGGCGTTTTTGGTTTGATAAATTGAACTGCAATTCACAATTGAACCGGAGTAGATAGTCGAGGACTAAAATGAGAGAAATTTTTTTATACGAATCAAAACGAGAAATTGAGTATACTTTAGTGGGTAAAAGTGCAATTTACCCTTACTTGTTAGGTACATGAAATTGCGTTGAGTCATTGGAACAGAAAAAATAACAGAAAAGAGGAAAGTGTAAAGCCAAAAAAAAATATCAAAGAGGGAGACAGCTGTACCCTCACTCGGCTCCCTCAGCCACTGCACACACGTGTTACAGTACTCTCTCACGTGCCAACTCAACCCAACATAGTCACCTATTTGTGTCCTTTGGCCGTACCACCATGTTTTATGGTAAAGTTGTCACGTGAGTCAAAGTTCCCACACCCCTCCCCCACACGTGTGAACTCTTCACCCTTGTGGTCCATCCCCTACGCCTCTGGGGGACATTCCTAGCTCAATAGTCAATGCCAACCAATTATCTGTTTCTTTTGTTTGTTTAGGGCTAGTTTGGCATGTACTAAATAAGTCAAAAAGTTAAAAAGTTACTATCTTATTTAAATCACATCATCTTATTTAAATCACATCACCTCTCTAACACATCACATCAAACCCAACCCAAATCTAACCCAAACCCACCAATAAGTCAAAAAGTGCACTTTTTTAGGACATCCCAAACCTAACTTTTTTTTAATATATATTTTAGATTTGTGATTAGAATTGAAGTTTGATATGAAGAAATTTTTAATTTTGAGTTGGAGACAGGAATTAGATTGGAGATTTGAATAGTTAGATTTTACTTATATTTTTACCGAGGAGTAATTGTCTACATGATAAATTATTATTAATTTATCAAAAAAAATTGTATTAATATATATATATATATATATATCATATTGAAGAAGCTATGTGGTACTCATCAAAACAATATGTCATTTGCTTCCATTTGTGAGCCACATTTACAGCCCTATTAAGCCTCCGTTTGGGAAGTGGGTTGGTTTTTTGATTTTTAGATTTTTTTGACTATTTTAGTTTGGGCTAAAAAGTTTGATTTGGGAAGGACTTTTTTACTTTTTGATTTTTTTGATTTTTTTATGAGAGAAGAGTGAAATGATTATGGGTTAACTATGATGTTTTGTTTATTGTGCCTAAAATAACTTATTTTGTCTTTTATAACTATTTTAGCCCCAAAATCACTTGTCAAACACTCCATAACATTAACCAAACAAAGATATGAAATTTATCTTTCATCATTTAATTTTGCTTTTTATCTCTTTTTCTTTGGTTTTTTTTAAGTACAAGTTCTAAACATAGGCTAGAGGGAAGCAAAATGCAATCCGCAAATCGAGGCATGCTAGTCTTGTGTTGCTTTTAGAAACAATTTCATGCTTTGGAACTTTTAAATTACGTCTGGATTCGATGGATGATGTGAGGCACCAAAGACAGAGTGTCAAAATTTGTAAACTCTATGCCAGTACAAGCGAGTAAGAGATATTACGTTGTTATTGATACATGAAAATATCATCTAATAATATATTATTCTATAACATTATTTAATACTCCTTATTAGACACTGTTTTTGTACGTTATTTATTGCAAGTATGTTTTTGTTTAACTTTCGTACATAGATTTAGGACTCGTTTATTTCAGAGTTAGAATGGGAAAAATTTATAGTGAAAGGATTAACAGTGAGAAAATTAAGTAAAATTATGTTTATTTTGGTGATAGTTATTAGTGTAGAAATTGTTAAATTATTTTTATATAAAATAATAAAACAAATAAAAAATTAATATTTAAAAAAAATTCTTAATATATAAAAAATAAAAAAAATTATAATTCTCGCACTATTTTTCTAATACAACCATCACCTCCTCTATCCCAATCCCCCTTCCAACCTTTATCTATATCCCTTCCTCCATCATTATCCATTTCCCAACTCTACAAATAAACACAACACAAAATAACCTCACTTCCATCCTAATCCCTTTCCATCCATTACACCCCAAAACAAACGGAGCCTTAATTCGATATACTTCTTGCGATATTTAGCAATTAATAGAAAAATATTAATGTACTCGGAATTTGTATGCTAAAAATTATCTTGAAGCTAAAGTTTACGGTATAAATTGGTGTGAAAATAAAGGCACACCTAGAATGAATGTAATGGCTTGATGTAGTTTTTTGAATGCCCTTTTAAATAATTTTTCCAAATCCGTTACATTATTGTCATCAATAATCTTAAAAGAAAAAAAAGAAAAGAGACAATGATGGTATTAATAATAAATTAAATATTGGTTTAGAGATTTGATTTCTATTGGTTTGAATGATTCTTGTCTTCTTTTTCTTAATGTTTCACATGGTATGGAAAGAGGACCGATGTATCGTCGCACTCATGTTAACGTTGTTGAATAAAAAAAACATCTGCAATCAAGCAAGAAATCGTAGCTACATTTGATTCCACAAGATTATCAAATACAAATTACCAAAGTTAACCAAAAAGTAGGATTTTTTATTAGTAAAGAAAAATAATAAAATCACCTCCACAAAAAGCTAAAGTTTCTGTATATTCCCTGAGTACACTCCTTGTGTACTGACCTCAATTATCATTGATTTTGAGACATGTTGATAAGGATGTTAATACTCTATTATTATTGTTGTTGGGACATTGAATCTAGTTTGCAGAAGAACCGACCGAGCCACGTCTCATACAAGCACCTGCGAGGAGAGTTGTTTCGCAATTAATTTTCAATAGTTTTATTTTTTTGAATTATGTTATAGAATTAAATTTTGTATAATGGCGTTGTTTGGGAAGGAAATTTTTTGGTATTTTATTTTTTTATTTTTTTTACTAAAAGATAAATTAGTTACAAAATAAAAAAAAACAAATCCAAACAAAATATTATATCAAACTCCATAATCATTTTATTTTTTCTCTCACAAACATCACATCTAATCACAAAAAAATTCAACTATTTTTTCAAACACAAAAAAAAATTTCTCTAATAATATCCTACAACTAAAAAAACTTACAAAAAAACCCACTTTCCAAACACCCACAATATTGACTACTTCTAAAATAAAACTGATTTATAAATTATCAATAGATCCTAAAAGTTGAACTTAATCCCCATTAAGTCCTATTGAAAATAAATTATATTACAATTGTAGCTAAAAATAATTTTTTTGACGATTTTTTACATATGTTGCTAAAAATTGACAATTAATGAATTTTTTATCACGGATTTAAAAACTTGTAGCTAAAATTTACAATTAGTGACGCTTTTCTCTGACAAAATTTTCAAACTGTTGCTGAAAGTTAAAAATTAATAACTTTTTTTGTGATAATTTTTTTAAACTGTCGTTACAAATTATAATTAATGATATTTTTTTATGATTTTTTTTTATAATAAAATTTTCAAATTATTGTTAAATTAACAATGAGTAACTTTTTTTAATAATGTATAATGAAAAATATTATTAATTATTATTGAATTTATTAAATGATAAGTCTACATAGTAAAACACACGTAAGTCTCCTTTTAATTTTAAATTTTTAATAAAACAAATTGCATTGGTGCAAAAAATTGTGATGTATGATGGGAATGATGTTGAAGCGCACCAAACAAGGGATGTGGCCCTTTTTCAACCACCAGCTCACTCCCAAATTCAGTGTTAACAAATTTCGGTTCGTAGTATGTATAATTTTAGAGGAAGAAGAAGCCGTATAGCTATCAGTCAGGAGAAGTATAGCTATTTATCTTTTAGTGTAATCAATCAATCTGGAATTGTGGATAAGGTTATCCGGGCCGAGTCGGCAAACAGTGCCCTTGATAAAGATGTTGGCCGGGTTTATATCATTACTAATTATTAGTGAAAATATCAAAAAACAAATATATATATTTTATTAATAAATAATGCAAACAAAATGAGATATAAATAGATCAAGTTGAGATACGGATATCTCGTTTTCTTTAAAGAGATCAAGCCTACTGCGGTAGGAAGAACTCAAATACCAATGCAGCAGTCACAAACTATGACTTGTCCCCTTCAAGATACAATAGTCCGATCACATGTCGTATAGTTCAAGCCAACTCTGCACAAGATGGTGAATCCAAAGCTCCACCAAGAAAAACATCTTTCTTTGCTAGTAATCTCTCAAGTATAGAAAAATAATTGGTGAGTTGATATAGAAAAGAGTAGATGAGATGGACTATTTATAGGCCACTAAGACATGCAAAATGCATCAAAAAACAATAATGGCCATGAACCTAGAGAAAATGGAGAGTGAACCAAACATAAACTCACCACCTAGTTCATGAATTCTAATTAAACTTAATTCATGAACAAAACAAAAAGGCAATGAATCGCCATTCATGAACAATATAAGATTCATGAACAAGAAAAAAGGAAGATTCATGAACAAAAATAAATAAATAAATAAATGATATTAAAATGGTCCAACAATCCCCCACTCATGTTAATATTGATGATACAATGGGTTCCAGATGGAACGGGTCGGGCTGATCCACGCTTCCCAAACCGGTGTTCGAGTGATCAAGCCCACGGGAGAACCTGCACAAGAGTCCAATGGGGAACGGGGAGTCCCCCAGCGAACCCTCCGACGAGCAAGTTAGAAAGAGAAGTAGATCGTAGAGATGGATTAGAGATAGAATGCCTAACCTTTTTCTTGTCTTCGACGTCTACTTATATCCTCTGGTAATCATTTCGTTGTCCCTTCCGACCTGTCACCTTGGCCGAAAGTCTATGCTCTAGCTTACCTTGTTCATGGTGAAGGCCTTCTGTCCCGACAGAGAGGGGTTATTGCAATAAATGCTGTAAGGGGCTTTATTAATGGCGATGTGCCGTGGCAATAACTTTTCAAATCTTTATCTACTTATGTGGCTTGCTCTTCTCTTGCCATGTGTCTTGATGTCATTGGTTCTTATTGCTACGTGGGGTTTCAATATTGCTGGGCTTTAGTATTTGAGATATGTATTGGGCCCTAAACGATGGGCTATAATCTTTATGGGTTTACCCATGTCAGTAGTCCCTCATTCCCAAGTGCAGCTTTAGTCCAACGAAGGGAATAATGAAGAAAATAAGGGCTGTGAGAGATCGACAGGGTGAAGGCCAACCGAGAGAGGTGACCGACCATGAGGAAGGCCGACCGCGAAGGGTGACCGAGTGGAGGGACCGACCTTGAGGAAGGTCGACCGCGATGGGTGGCTGAGTGGAGAGACCGACCGTAAGGAGGGCCGACCGCGAAGGGTGGCCGAGTGGAGGGACTGACCATGAGGAGGGTCGACCGCGAAGGGTGGGTAGTGTGGTGCGGGGCTCGAGAGGCGGCGGAACACGTATTGAAGTGAAGTGGAATAGACAGGGAAGGGGAAAGGGGCAGTGGATTGTGGTTGTACGCATGGCAAAATCTCGTAGTGGGGGAGATTAAATGTTGGGCAATAAGTGAAACGATAGGTCATTATAGGGTGTTGAAAAGACAGTTTTGGCGGATTATTAAAAATTTTCAAACTGGCGAAAATTAATTGTGACCCTTGGAATATAGGGAAGCCTTGGGCTTTTGGTATTATCTGTTTTACATATCTCTTTGCAAACAACCGAAATATTCCATGTGTAAACTCCTTTGTGTCAAGTGATAACCCCTTTGCAGCATTTTGTGGACTATCTCGCACTAGCATCTGAAGCTATTCACAGACACACAAGAGGGATGGCCCAAGATGAAGCAACAACCGCGAGGGTTGATCCATTGGGGGATGACGATGTGGTGGATTCGGCGGAACAATATCGCACGGAGCGCAGAGATGGGAAGGAAGCGAATCAGGCTGTACGGGCTTGCCCTAGGACAATAATGTCGGCGGCAAGACCTATTAGTCAGGTGGAGCCAGACCATTGGCACACCAAACCGGACAGATCCGTGCTGACAGCCGAGGAGCTGGAGAGAATAAGGAAGAAGTATCAAATTCTCTCGGAGATAGGGCTAAGATTGCCCACAACCAAGGAGAGGGCATCAGACGTGCAGTCGGGGGAATTTAGCCTGTACGAGGAGGCGTTGCGAGGGGGTTTGAGGCTACCTCTCCCCCAAGTAGTGGTGGAAGTGCTGAACAAGCTAGGAACGGCGCCAGGGCAATTGGTGCCGAACGCTTGGAAGATAGTAATAGCGTGCGCGAGTGCCTGGCCGCAGGCGACCGGAGGGGTGGCGATGACAGTGAAGGAGTTCTTCTCCTGCTACAAGGCCTCTGGTCAGCAGGAGACCTGGGTGACGCTGCAAGCGGTGGCGGGGCGAGGCCTGGTGGCGGGTCTTCCATCGTCGATAAAGGGGTGGAGACCGAGATGGTTCTTTGTGACGGAGAATGGTAGGGCTGGGGTGCACACAACGTGGAAGGTCCCCACCAAATCAATTGAGCTTAAGTTGGGTGTTGAGGCCGAAGACCGAGTGAAGAAGGTGAGGGAATTGAGGGAAGAGAAGGGGGTGAGGTCGGATGAGCTGGTCTTGTCTTCAACATTGTTCGCCCTGAAATTAGGACTGCAACCGTCAGGAGAGGACCTAGCAAAGGAGGAGCTGGAGGCGCAGAGGAAAGCGGAGAAGGAGGAGGAGGAGGAAGAGAGGAGACTGTTTGCCCGAGCGAACAAGTACAAGGAGACACAGCTGGGGCCCGCTCCAAATTTGATCGCGAGAGAGCGAATCCGACCGCTCTCGAAACCGCTGGAAGGGGAGGATCTGGGAGGCTTTGAGCCACGACCACCCCCGGTGGATCCTCTGAAGGAGAGGAAAAAAAAGGAGATGGAGACTTTGAAAAAGAAAAAGAGAGTGAGGGAGAGTGAGGGGGAGCCCGCCTTAAAGAGGAGAAATGAGGTGACGGCGGAGGAGACCCCCGAAGTGGGGTTGGGGGAATTAGCCAAGGGGGTGGAGAGTAGGGCGACTGGCCCTGAAGAACGAGTGGAGTCTGGTGTGAGTGACCCTGTGGAGGGGGTGGAGCCGCAACCTAAGGGGGCTCCTGCGCCCCAAGGAGAAAATGGGGCCAGGTTGAAGACTGTATTTTACCACGCCCCAGCCGTGTCTGGGCGGTTGGAAGGAGAAGGAATGGAGGCCAGAAACACTGTAGATCGCCTTTTAGGAGTAGTGAAAAATGCAGCCATGCGCTCGATGGCTAGTTTTACTAAGGCTGAGCTGCTAAGAGGGTTGTGTTCTGCCAAATGGAGGCGACCTCCTTAGCAGGGGCCCTTCTGAGAAAGGTGGCGGCAGCTAAAGATGAAATGAGGGAGTTGAAGGCAAAGTTAGAGGCGGTGGAGGCCGAACTTGAAAGCTTAAGGAGGGAGACTGCAGGGTGGCTGAAGGCCGCGCGAAGCGCGTGTGCAAGGGGATTGGAAGAGGCGTAGAAGGCCAGGAAGATGGAGGTGTTGGCGGTGGTGCAGGGCAATGTTGCCGACCGTGCCCATGCTGAGTTGCTGGCGGTAGAGTTGGAGCTGGAGACGGAACGTCGGAAGGTGGTGTAGCTCGAGTTCCAACTGGTTGGCGAGCAGAAAAGGCTGGAAGAGGCGCAAAAAGCCTGCACTGTCGCCAACGATCGATTTGAAGAGGCCATGGCCAGCAATGAAGATCTGCGCGCTCAGTGGGTCAAAGAAAATGAAGAAGCAGACCTGAAAATCGCTGAGTTGGTACGGGATCTGGCATGCGAGTGGGCCAAGGCAGTGGCAGAGAAGGCGAGGCTGGAGAAGGAGTTGGAGGAAGAAAAGACCAAGTCAGCATCTGAGAGGGCAGCATACCCTGATTTATGCGTCGCAGCAGTGGAACAGTTCAAGGGGTCTGCTGACTTTCAGATGGCGATCGATGCCGCGATCGCCAGCAACTTGGCAAGGGAGGGGTCTGGGGGGGCTGGCCCGTCGGAAGCGACCGCTGGGAGTAGGAGTGAAGAAGAAGTGATCCAGAGCTTCCAGCGGTCGGACTTCTACAAACACGAGATGGCTGAGTTCTGGGACAACGGCTGGAAGATGTTTAAACGCAAAGCAGAAGAGCTGTTCCCAGACTTGGACTTCGGCAGTGTAAAGATTGACGAAGATGACGTGGCCCAGACCCCCCTAGATGAGGGTGTTGAAGAAGAAAACCTCGTCTCAAGTGAAGAGGAATGACTGGAGTGAACAAAATTTGTACTCAGAGTTTTGGTTGTTTTACTTTTTGTTGTTGTTGTTGTTTTTTTTTTTTTGTGGAATTTCTGTAATAAACTTATGTATAAGTTTGTGAATGAAATAAAAGTATGAGTTGTGTTTTTGTTTTTATGCTATTGTCTGTATTGTTTGAGGATCTACAAAGAATGAAAGTGGTGACTTACACAGGGCTTGTGTATAAGTTATTGTCAAGTTTAAAATGTAAGAAAACCTCAACGCAGAGTGAAGTTTAAAATGTAAGAAAACCTCAACGCAGAGTGAAGTTTAAAATGTAAGAAAACCTCAATGCAGAGTGAAGTTTAAAATGTGAGAATGTTAAAAGTGTGAAGTTCTGAATCACGACCCAACAAGGAGCCAATCTGACTTGTAAGGGTCCCAAAAATGAAGTTTTAAATCACGTTGTAAGGGTGTTGATAAATGAAAGGTTGGGTTGGGAAATGAGGCTTAAAAAATGTAAAGAGTGTTAAAAGGCGCAAAAACATGGACCTGGAATTTGACTAAGCATGGTAACTATGCCACAAGCATGAAGGTGCAAGAGCGGCCTTAGGCTGACTCTTGAAGTAACTTCAGTCTGGCTGGGGCTTTTTATGCTCGGTCTGGATGAGGCTTTAAGTGACTCAGTCTAGCTGAGCTCTTCATGCTCAGTCTGGCTGAGGCTTTTCATGCTCAGTCTGGCTGAGTTCTTCATGCTTAGTCTGGCTGAGGCTTTTCATGCTCAGTTTGGCTGAGGCTTTATGTGACTCAGTCTGGTTGCGTTCTTCATGCCCAATCTGGCTGAGGCTTTTAATGCTCAGTCTGGCTGAGGCTTTTCATGTTCAGTCTGACTGAGTTCTTCATGCTCAGTCTGACTGAGGCTTTCCATGCTCAGTCTGGCTGAGTTCTTCATGCTCAGTCTGGCTGAGGCTTTAAGTGACTCAGTCTGGCTGAGGCTGCAATCAAAGTGGTATTGAAATATCACACAGATAACTAAGATATAAGCTTGTTGTCATTAAAGTGTAGCCCATTTGATCAGAGATTTACATCATATGAGAAGAAAATAAGAACATTCAGGTGCGTAGATTGCCAAAAAAGAAATACAGCAAAAGATTGATACAAAAATTGAACTTTTATTGAAAATAGTGCTTTATTGAAAACAACGCTTAAAGTGCTCGGCGTTCCATGGGTGAGGGAGATCTCGGCCCTCCATGTCCTGAAGTCGGTAAGTGCTCGGACGAGGTCTGGCTTTAACAACGTAAGGTCCTTCCCATTTGGCTGCCAGTTTGCCCTCAGTCGGATTCTTGGTGGCGAGGGTTACTTCGTGCAAAACAAGGTCCCCCACGGCGAACTCCCTTGTTCGGACTTTGCGGTTGTAATGTGTTCTCATCTTTTGTTGGTATGAGGCCCGTCTGACAGCAGTGGTTTCTCAGAGCTCTTCGATTAGGTCTAGGTCTGCCCGACGTAGCTCCTCAGTTAGTTTTGGATTTGGATGTAGAATTCTTGGGGTAGGCAGACCGATTTCCACTGGGATGACCGCCCCATCACCGTATGTTAAGCGAAAAGGGGTCTCCCCAGTGGGGGTTCGAGCGATAGTGCGGTAGGCCCAGAGTACATTCGGTAATTCCTCGGCCCAGAGTCCCTTAGCAGCTTCCAGCTTAGTTTTGATAATCTTGAGAAAAGAACGGTTGGTGACCTCAACTTGGCCATTGGCTTGGGGATGGCCTGGGGAAGAGAAACATGGCTGGATTTGAAGTTTTGCACAAAATTTCTTAAACTTGGCATCGTCAAATTATTTGCCGTTGTCGGAGACGATGGCTTGAGGGATACCAAATCTGCATACGATCGACTGCTAGATGAATCTGGTTGTGTTCCGCTCGGTAATTGTGGCAAGGGGCTCTACCTTCACCCATTTAGTGAAGTAATCAATGGCGACAATGGCGAATTTAGTTTGGCCTCGACCAGTGGGCAATGGGCCAGCTAGGTCGATCCCCCATTTGGCGAATGGGCAGGGACTGCAAAATGTGATCAATTCTGTAGGTGGAGCATGGGGGATGTTGGCAAAACGCTGGCACTTATCACATTTGAGCACGAAGTTTGTCGTATCTTGATTGAGAGTAGGCCAGAAATAACCAGTGCGAAGTATTTTGTGGGCTAGGGACCTGCCACCCGAATGATTGCCACATACACCCTCATGGACTTCTCTCATCACGTAGGTCGCTTGAGCAGGGTTGAGGCATCTCAGGTATGGGCGTGAAAAGCGACGTTTGTACAAGAGACCACTAACAAGAATGTAATTGGATGACTGGGCCCTGACTTTGGCAGCCTGCTGTTTGTCATATGGCAGTTCCCCCGTTGTCAAAAATAGAAAGATGTCGGACGCCCATGGGATAGGTTCATTTTGGAGGAAGTGAACTTCTTGTTGGTTGAGGGAAATGGTAGGGTGGGTCAGGTACTCGAGGCGGACACCGTGGCTGAAGTCTGACTGATCAGCAGAAGCTAATTGAGCCATCTCATCTGCCTTGGAGTTTTTCCCCCGGGGAATGTGCTTGATATGGAAAGTATTGAAGAGGCGAGCAAGGGGGAGTGCAATATCCCTGTAAGCCCACATTGTGTCTTCCTTGGCATTGAATTCCCTCATAATTTGTCCGACAATAAGCTGGGAATCGCTGAACACCCGGATATGACTGACACCAATGTCTCTGGATAGGCGGAGACCTGCTATCAATGCCTCATATTCGGCCTCATTATTGCTTGCATCAAACAAGAATCGGAGAGCACAATTGAAATAACCGCCCTCGGAGGTGGTGAGGATGAGACTAGCCCCACTGCCTTCTTTGTAGGATGATCCGTTGACGTTGAGGGTCCAAGAATGAGGGTCTCCTGCCTCAGTCTGGGGTTGAGGAGGTGGTGGGGCCATGGTCGGAATGGGATTAGTGAATTCCAGGATAAAATCGACGACAACTTGCCCTTTGATCGCCGTTCAAGGTCTGTAGGAGATATCAAACTGGCTGAGCTCGATTGACCATTGCATAAGTCAGCCGGACAACTCTGGTTGTTGCATGATTTTCTTCAATGGTTGGTCGGTGAGGACGATAATGGAGTGGGCTTGAAAGTAAGGTCGGAGTCGTCTTGAGGCTATGACCAAGGCTAAGGCCATTTTTTCAAGCAATGGGTAGTTCTGTTCTGCTCCCCTGAGAGCCCGACTGATGTAGTAGACCGGTCATTGGACAGAGCTGTCTTTCCTGATAAGTGCTGCACTAACTGCGGTGTTTGACACGGCCAAATAGAGAAAGAGGGGTTCGCCCGTGATTGCCTGAGAAAGTAAGGAGGGTTAGCCATGCATTATTTCAACTGTTGAAAGGCCTCTTCGGATTCTTCCGTCCACTCAAAAGTTTGCCAAAAAACTTTGAAGAAGGGGAGGCACTTTTCCGTTGCGCGGGAAATGAAGCGGTTGAGGGCGGCAACTCGGCCAGTAAGCTGCTGAACCTCCTTAACCATTTTGGGTGATTGCATTTCAATTAAGGCCTTGATCTTTTCGGGGTTAGCTTCAATGCCCCGCTGACTGACCATGAAACCTAAGAACTTTCCAGATCCTACGCTGAAGGCATATTTCTCCAGATTGAGCTTCATTTGGTACTTCCGTAGGGTGTCGAAGGTCTCTCACAGGTCGGCCAAATGATCAGTGGAGAGCTTGCTCTTGACTAGTATGTCGTCAACATATACCTCCATGTTCTGGCCTATCTGATGATGAAAGACGGCATTGACCAACCGTTGGTAAGTCGCTCCGGCATTTTTCAACCCAAATGGCATCACACGGTAATGGTAGGTGCCCCGATCGGTGATGAATGAGGTGTGTTCCTGGTCGGACGGGTGCATCAGAATTTGGTTGTACCCAGAGAAGGCATCCATGAAGCTGAGCATTTGATGGCCGGCCGTGGCGTCAACCAGCAGATCTATGTGAGGAAGAGGGTAGCTGTCTTTGGGGCAAGCTTGATTGAGGTTGGAGTAGTCGACACAGAGTCGCTATTTACCATTGTTTTTACGAACTAGAACCACATTCGACAGCCATCTGGGGTAGTCCACATTTGTGATAAACTGTGCTTCAAGAAGCTTATCTACTTCAGAAGCAATAAGGTTATTGCGCTTTGGGTGAAAGATGCGCTGTTTTTGGCGGATGGGTCAGAAATGAGGCTCAATACTGAGACGGTGGGTGATGAAGGAGGGGTCAATACCTGGCATGTCGGAGTGGGTCCAGGAAAATACGTCGTTGTGCTCAATCAGAAGGGCGGTGAGGTCGGCCTTGGCCTAGGAGGATAGTTGGCTGCCGATCTTGGCAGTTTTTGTCGGGTTGGTGGGATCGATGAGGACCTTGACGAGCTCTTTCACTGGTTCCCCTCTGACCAGCTCGTCCTCGTCTCTGACGTCGAGTTCTTCAATGATCATAGCCTCCTTAAGCTTGACTTCTTTAAGTGAGGCGACATAACATTCTTTGGTCACAGTCTGTTCTCCCCTCACTGTGCCGACTCCAAGATCGGTGGGGAACTTGATGGCAAGATGGAAAGTGGATGTGATAGCTTGGAAGGCATTTAGGGCGGTGTGGCCAAGGATGATATTGTAGGCAGAGGGGCAGTCGACAACAACGAAGGTGAGTAACTTTGTGGTCTGCCACGGGTATTCGCCGATTGTGATGGGAAGATCGATGGAGCCGATAGAGGTCACCTGATCACCAATAAAACCGACCAATGGGGTTTGGAGAGGGGAAAGACTTTCTTTCCCGATCTTGAGCTGGTGGAAGCAATTTAAGAAAATGATGTCAGAAGAACTGTCGTTGTCGACGAGAACCCGTTTGACCTTGTAGTTGGAGAGAACGGTAGAAATGACGAGAGGGTCGTCATAGGGGTATCGGATGCCTGTGCAGTCAGCGTCCGTAAAGGTGATAGGCTCCGTCCATTGCTTGGGTTGTTTGGAGGGTCAGTCCAATGTGACAACTTCTTTGTCTGAGCCTTGCCTTATTTTCCTGAGTTCCGACCACTGGGCCGAGCGGGATGGTCTTCCACAAGCAAGCCCGCCAGCAATGACTCTGATTTCTCCAACGGGTGGGGCGGGGTTACCTTGTGCCCAGGGTTGATGTGGAGGGCGATCATAACCTTGGTTGGGTTGTGCTGGTTGCCGTGGAGGGGTGCGCCAGCGGTTGTTCTTGATGGGTTCAATCTTTTGCCTCTGCTGGGGGTGAACTTCCGTGAACCGACTGAGACGCCCCTGATGGATCAGGCCCTCAACCTGGTCTTTGAGGTTAACACACTCTTCGGTGTTATGGCCGTGGTCCTAGTGGAAGCGACAGTATTTGGACTGGTTTCGCCGGTTGAAAGGACACCGCGACGGTTGGGGCCATTTGAGGGGACAATCTCGCTGAATTTGGTTCAAGACTTGTTCCATGAGGGAGTTGAGGGGTGTGTATCTTTCGAACCAGCCGGGCGGTCGGGCTGACGCCGACCGATCGGCTCGGGGTGGCCGATCGTTGTACTGAGGTGTTTGGTGAGCGTACTGGGTATTTCTGGTTTCTGAGTCCTTTCTTTTCTCTCTGGGGGTTGGGTTTTTGGCTATTGGGTCTTGTCGGATGGCTAGGGAATCTTCGGCATTCATGTATTTTTGGACTTTGGAGAGTAGGGTTGCCATGGAGGTCGGGGGGTTTTTCGAGAGGGAGAAAAAGAAATCAGATGACCGTAGATCGGCCATGAAAGCCGTAAGGATGACCTTGTCATCGTTTTCTGCTACCTGAAAGGCTTCGGTATTGAAGCGGGTAACGAAACTGCGCAGCGATTCCTTCTCGGTCTGATGGATATTGAGGAGTTGGGTTGCTGGACGTCGCTGGCGCTGTGCTCCAATGAAATGGTTGAGGAAGGAGTCACTAAGATACTGGAAAGTGGAGACAGAGTCTGCTGGCAGTTGACTAAACCAAAGTCGAGCCGACCCCTTGAGTGTTACGGGAAAAGCCTGACACATGATCTCGTCGGGGAATGCATGGAGGATCATGAGGGTTCTGTAGGTCTCTAAGTGATCGACTGGGTCCGTTGTACTGTCGAAAGAGTTGGTGGTGGGCATTTTGAACTTGGGGGGTAGAGGTTTGTCCCGGATGGAGGCAACGAACGGCGAGTTGGCCGTGACAGATGGTTTATGCTGTATGTTCTACATGACTCCTTGGAGCTGGAGCTTCATGACTCGGAGTTCTGCATCCCAGAGAGGAATGTTGTCACCACCGGAGGGGAGCGGGGGCTGGACGCTACTGGCCTCTCCCTCGGGGGTTGGTACCGGGACCGATGGATGCGGGCCCCGGGGTGGCAGGTTTATATCCGGGAGGGGAGCTCGCAAGCCTTCCAAGTTAGGTGGGTTAGGCTGCAGGATAGTATGGCTCGGGGCTCGTTCTTGGTTGAGTGGAATACCTGGAGGTGGTTGAGGAGGCATTGGAAGGTTTCTTTGGAGTAGAGCATTCATCAGGGCTTGGTTTTGCTCGGCCAAGCGGTTAATGCTGTTGGTGAGCTCGGTAAAATACTGTGGTGGGTTATTTAGATTGGGAGGGTCGGCTTGATGATCGGGAACATTGGGGTGAGAAGCCATGGATCTAGTTGTGACCATCCACCTTCACAAGTGGAAGGAGGGGGTTATTGGGAGAGGGTCTCCGGCGACAATGAGCACAACTGGCGCGCGGAACAAAAACCTTTCCCACAGACGGCGCCAGCTGATGATACAACGGGTAGATGGAACGGGTTGGGCTGATCCACGCTTCCCAAACCGGTGTCTGAGTGATCAAGCCCACGGGGGAACCTGTACAAGAGTTCAACGGGGAACGGGGAGTCCCCCAGCAAACCCTCCGACGAGCAAGTTAGAAAGAGAAGTGGATCATAGAGATGGATTAGAGATAGAAAGCCTAACCTTCTTCCTGTCTTCGACGTCTGCTTATATCCTCTAGTAATCATTTCGTTGTCCCTTCCGACCTGTCACCTTGACCGAAAGTCTATGCTCTAGATTACCTTGTTCATGGTGAAGGCATTCTGTCCCGACGGAGAGGGGTTATCGCAATAAATACTGTAAGGGGCTTCATTAATGGCGATGTGCCGTGGCAATAACTTGCAGATCTTTGTCTGCTTATGTGGCTTGCCCTTCCCTTGCCATGTGTCTTGATGTCATTGGTTCTTATTGCTACGTGGGGCTTCAGTAATGCTGGGCTTTAGTATTTGAGA
Organism: Camellia sinensis; assembly: GCF_055761805.1. Classification (NCBI taxonomy): domain Eukaryota; kingdom Viridiplantae; phylum Streptophyta; class Magnoliopsida; order Ericales; family Theaceae; genus Camellia; species Camellia sinensis. Next base: position 202,445,621 of record NC_138963.1, read on the forward strand.
TATGTATTGGGCCCTAAACGGTGGGCTATAATCTTTATGGGCTTACCCATCTCAAATATTAACAAAGACAAGAGAGATTACCAAACAAAGATAGACTAGTATGCATCATGAAGGTGTGCTCTACATTGAACCTTCATTAGTGAAACAGTAACCTCTACTCCAGAGTCAGTAGTGGTCTCAGACTTGAACTATGACTGCTTAGGGGAAATAAAGGATTATTGTTCACACATAATAGTCTAGGTGTTGACATGAGCTTTAATAGCCAACACATTACGGCCTTGAGCTAATCCCAGTTTTTATGAGCATTTTTGAGAAAAGCCTTGTTCTCACAGAAAGCGGCCCTACTTTCATGCTCACATAGGTGAAATTTGTCAAGGATGTTCCTGTAATTGACATACCCCACTCAACAAGAGCTACAGAATTTTATTAAGAGTATAAAAACTCAATCCTCCAACATTACAGGACAAATGCAGTTACATCATACGGATGGATAAAAAAATATTAAGGAGTGCATTTTTACAACCACCATATGATTCGTTCTTCCCATTGAACCTAGTTACAGGATCTCTGATCCCTAGGTTAGGTATCCTCACACATGGTTTATGATTTTATAGGCTTCAAACCCATCCCCCTCGATGTATTTCTGACCTTATCTCTCGCCAAGGCCTTGGTTAACGGATCTGCAAGATTATCACAAGATCTTACATAATTCACAGTTATGATGCCATTACTAAAAAAAGATCTCACATTACTGTGTTTCCTTCGAATAGGTCTGGATTTACCATTTTAAAAATGATTGTTCACTCTACCAATAGCAGCAGTGCTATCATAATGAATTAATACAGGAAGAATTGGTTTTTTCCAAAAAAGGATTTCATGTAACAAATCTCTTAACCAATTCGCTTCCTCACATGCTGAAGCTAATGCTATAAGCTCAGCTTCCATTGTAGAATTAGCAATTATAGTCTGTTTTTTAGACTTCCAACATATAGCACCACCACCTAAGGTAAAAATAATACCCGAGGTAGAGAGAGAATCACCTGACAAAGTGTTCCAATCGGCATCATTATATCCCTCAAGTACCGCAGGATACTTGTTATAAAACAAACCATAATTTTTAGTACCAAACGAATATCTCATAACTCTTCCTATGGCTAGCCAATGATCTCGACTTGGCTTGCTAGTAAACCTGCTAAGTACTCCAACAACATATGCAATGTTAGGTCTAGTACAGTCGTAGCATATCTCAAACTACCAATCATGCTAGCATATTCCTTTTGATTAATTACCTCTTTTTCATTTGTTACAACAGATAAATGTATACTTGCATCAAAAGGAGTAGCAACATGTTTACAGTCTAGAAAATTATATTTCTTTAAAATTTTCTCAACATAATGCGACTGATCAAGAAAAATGCCATCATTAGTCTTAGTAATTTTAATTCCCAAAATGAAATTGGTTTCACCAAGATTTTTCATATCAAAATGGCTATTAAGCATATTTTTAGCCGCATTTATAGAATGCAAATTAGAGCCAAAGATAAGTAGATCATTCACATATAATAATTACATGTGCATTCTCACAAGTTTTATAATATATGCACTTATCACATTCATTAGTCTTATAGCCATTCTCAAGCATGCATGAATCAAATTTCTCATGCCACTGTTTAAGAGCTTGTTTTAAACCATAAAGGGATTTAGTTAGCTTACACACCTTGCTTTCTTGGCCAGGCTCCACAAAGCCTTCGAGTTGGTCCATATAAATCTCCTCATCTAGATTTCTATTTAAAAATGTTGTTTTCACATCCATTTGATGAATTTTTAAATCATGAATTGCAGTCACTGCTATCAACAGTCTAATGGATGTAATTCTAGTAACCAGAGAAAAATTATCAAAGAAATCAAGATCAACTTGTTGCTTAAAACCTTTAGTGACAAGTCTCGCTTTATATTTATCTATAGTTCCATCTGGTTTAAGTTTTTTACGAAGGACCCATGTACACCCAATAGTTTTACAACCTGGAGGTAAATCCACTAGCTTCTATGTTTTATTTGAAAGTAGTGAATCTATCTCATCATTTACAGCCTCTTTCCAGAAAATAACATCAGGTGATGATAAAGCTTCTTACACCGTAAGAGGAATTTCTTCCACAATTTAAAGATAATAGTCAGGGCCAAAATCTTTTTCAACTCTAGCTCGTTTACTCCTCCTTGGTTGGATTTGAAAATTTTCTTATTCTTGAAAAACTTAAGATGGAATAGAAAAGCTAGGCATGGATAAAATATTTTCAGAAATTATTTGATCCCCACTATTTCTAGATTTGAAAGGAAATTTATTTTCATGAAAAATAGCATCACCTAATTCAAAAATAATATTATTTTTCATATCAAAAAATCTATAGGCTGTACTATGCAATGCATACCCAAGAAAAGCACAGGTGGTAGCTCGTTCACCCAATTTAGGTCGTTTATTATCTGCAAGCCTCACAAAAGCTAAACAACCCTAAACCCTCAAATAACCTAGATTTGGTTTATGCCCCTACCACAACTCATAAGGTACAATTTTAATCTTTTTGTGTGGCACTCTATTTATCACATGACAAGCTGTCGAAATAGCCTCACTCCAAAGATTTGAGGGAGCACCTGAATCGATAAGCATAGCATTCGTCAAGTCAATTAACGTTCTATTTTTTCTTTCAGCTACGCCATTAGATAAAGGTGAATACGGTGGAGTAGTCTCATACATAATTCCCAATGATTGAACAAAAGAGTTGAATCCAAGAGATTCATATTCCCGGCCTCTATCACTTCTAATTCTCTTAATCTTTTTACCGAATTGATTTTCCACTTCAAGAAGGAATTCTTTAAATTTCTCAAAAGCATCATTTTATTTTTTAATAAATATACAGTTGTGTATTTTGAAAAATCATCAATAAAAGTGATAAACTATCGGTTACCACCTCGAGTTAAAATTCCTTTAAACTCACACAAATCAGTATGAAATAATTCTAGCAATTCAATATTTTTTTCAACACTTTTATGAGGCATCTTGGTAATTTTTACTTTACTGCAAACTTCACATTTCTCAAAATTTTTTGTCACCTTAGAAATTAATCCTAAACTACTTATGATTCCCACATATTTACTGTTAATATGACACAAGCAAGAATGCCAAAAATTAATAGAAGACAAAGTGTAAGTGGTGTCATAGTAATAATCATAAAATTAATCAGTAAGAAAATTTAAGAGATAAAAGCGACATTTATACTCATCTGTATTATAGGAAGCCACTTTTACTTCATGTGCCTCGTAGTCTTCATCATTTATCTCCTCGGTTGACATTTTGTTTGGGTTCTTCTCGGTAAGAACATATGCAACTTTCAAAAGACTAAGGTAAAAAAGAACTTTTCCTTTCCACCTCTTAAAATGAACTCCCTTGAACTTGAAAGGCTTGTTAAGATCTCTAATTCCATCATTGGTTTTTTCTGGTACTTGATCCATCTTTATCTCCTTAAAATTGTTGGTGAAAATACCAGAAAAAAAATATTTTATTGATAAATAATGCAAAGAAAATGAGATACAAATAGATCAGGCTGAGGCACGGATATCTCGTTTTCTTTAAGGAGATCAAGCCTACTGCGGTAGGAAGAACCCAAATACCGATGCAGCAGTCACAAACTATAACTTGTCCCCTCTAGGATACAACAGTACGACCACTTGTCATATGGTTCAAGCTAACTCTGCACAAGATGGTGAACCCAAAACTCCACCAAGAAAAACACCCTTCTTTGCTTGTAATCTCTCAAGTATAGAAAAATAGTTGGTGAGTTGATGTAGAAAAGAGTAGATGAGATTGTAGGCCACTAAGACATACAAAATACATCAAAAAACAATAATGGCCATGAACCTAGAGAAAAGGGAGAGTGAACCAAATATAAACTCACCACCAAGTTCATAAATTCTAATTAAACTTAATTCATGAACAAAACAAAAGGACACCAAGGCAATGAATCTCCATTCATGAACAAGATAAGATTCATGAACAAGACAAAAGGAAGATTCATGAACAATAAATAAATAAATAAATGATATTAAAATGGTCCAACACTAATCTATACCCGTACCTAAAGACACAGTCTAAATAATTTTGTTTGAATAATTTTCACTTATCATTCTCTCTTAAACTAGGAATATTGACAATCAAATATACCTAAAATTCTGTACTCATGACACACAAAATGAATAGATAGCATGCATTTGAGCAAGAGGATCCCTTTATTATAGATACAACTTCAAAATAAGAGGAATAACAAAATGGTGTTCTCCTTTTGGAGCACCCCATGCCAATACGAAAATGGTGTTCTTGATCAAAATCCAAATAGCAGACACCTCCAAATGTCTACCTCTCAAACCAAACCAAACCAAATTTATATAAGTTTACACAACGCCAATCTGTCTCTAAATAATCTTTAACTTTATACAATGTCAATCATTTTCAAAATTTGGCAATAATAAAACCAAAAATAGTATAAATTCTGCTCTCAAACTCCTAGTTGTGCACTAATATAAATTTATTGACGTGCAATGCATGTGCTTACACTACAACACATAGTCAAAAGACGCTTTATGGGTAAAGAAACTTCTTTTAACTATCAAAACAAATATTCAAAAAGTGTATTAGGATATTCACAAATTACTTTCACATATACACATGACAAAGTTTTAAATTTACACTTGAAAACGAAGTGCATAGTTCCATACACTTGAAAATGACAAATGAAGATAAGTTTCTTCATCAGCAAAAGGGCAAAAATAACTGTAAAACTAATGATGCCTAAGCTCTCCTACATTCCAAAATAATTACCAAATCATTTAATAGAAGTGTTTAGATGACAATCAAAATACTTTCGACGAAACTTTAAAGATAGAAGGTTTGGAATATATAAAGCTTAACAATTTGCTTAAAATTTCAAAGATTCTAAATGACTCAATTAAACTAACCTAGAACAATGAAATTCTCAATAACCAATCAGAGAATTCTAAAAAAATAAAGGGACTTGCTAATGAGATTAATGAAAGCTTGAACAGTATGATATTATAAATTCAAACCAATCAAGTCATTAATTTCAAAATCAATTAACTGAAAAATTTCAAATCCTAATCAAATCAAACGGATTAAAGCCATGCACTTGAACATGAATTTGAAATCCTAGTAAACAAAAACTCGAACTCAGCTTTTATAGTTGTAAAACAAATTAACTCATAAATTCTATAATTTTGTTAAGAGCCTATTCATTGAAATTGTTTAAATGGTTGAATTTACAAAATCATTGCATTCATATAATGCCCCAATGTGACTAAACTAATCATGTAAATGAAAAAGTACTTTAAATAAGAGTAATTACACAGATGATTAATTTGAAAGTCATTAATTACATCAACTACGACAACTTTAAAATTGAAATTGTTGCATTAAAAAATAACTAAAGTAAAACGACTTTAAAGTGGTCCAATAGTCATTTTAGTAGCAATATATGAAATAAATAAAAAAATCAAATCAAATAGATTAAAGGAATGTTATTTAGAGAAAAAAAAAAGTTTAATATGAATTGCTAGCATATCACTCATGCCTAAAAGCACTCTCATATAAACAGCTTAAATGGCTGAATCTTTTCTCTATAAAAAATGAAAGATAAATCATATAACATGGAAGTTTGAAGAGATACCTTGATTGGAGAGTTCAAGGGTGCCATTGGTTTGTTTCCTTCTATCAATGAACAACCCCGGACTCTTTTAAAAGCTTCTTCATCTCATCCAATTCCTATAGATTCATATCCAACCAATAGTGGTAAAGCATTTAGCATGAATAAGGAAGAAGATTAAAACAACAAAATTACTTTAGGAACATGACATATTTCAAAAAGTTATTTAGGAACATAAAGTCTAAATATGAGTATTTGGAAACATGACATATTGTCACAGTACACATTAAAAGTAGAAAATTTAAAATTTACTTGCCAAAAGTGTCATCCTTCAAAAATATATAAAAACAACACCCAAATAGTACACATTAAAATCTATTTAAACTATTAAGATAACTATGGAATATAAAATTTTATAAAATTCATGTGAGTTTACCACTTTGGATGCTATTTAGGATAACCCTCCATCACCTTCTTCAATCTTCACCTACACCCATTCAGATTCATTTCACTTCCAATACATGACCATAAGCAAAATATCAAACAAACCCCTTTGGATCCATTTGGTTAGCTCATGGGCAGCAGCCAACCCCCTGCTACAACAAAAACAAAATTTAGATTGAAACTAAATAAACTATAAGACTAAACTGATATAATAAAATTTATTTTTGCCCTGACCAATCATTTTCAAAATTTGGCAACGATAAAACCAAAAATAGTATAAATTTTTCACTCAAACTCCCAGCTTTACACCAATATAAATTTTTTGATGTGCAATGCATGAGCTTACACTACTACACATAGTCAAAAGACGCTTCATGGGTAAGAAACTTCTTTTAGCTATCAAAACAAATATTCAGAAAGTGTATTAGTATATTCACAAATTACTTTCACATATACACATGACAAAGTTTTAAATTTACACTTGAAAACAAAGTGCATAGTTCCATATACTTGAAAATGACAAATGAAGATAAGATTCTTCATCAGCAAAAAGGCAAAAATAACTCTAAAGCTAATGATGCCTAAGCTCTCCTAGTGTATAACTCGTGCCTGAAGGCAATCCCAACAACAACAAAAAAAAAACTGATAACACTGATTGTTAGGATTTCTCAAGTGATGGCACTTGTCAACCTTCACTGGGTTTAACAGAATTACCAAATTCAATAGAGTACTCATCAATTTTGCTAACTGTCGTAATTGATAAGTAGCTCACAACCTAGTAATGACATCAACTTCATCACCACAACTAAGGTTGCTCATTTTCATCAGACCCAAATTAACATGACCGATCAAAAACTTATCATAGAGTAGAAGTAAGCTGTAGAGGCACACACTACGACCCAATTTTCAATCGGAGGAGTACAAAAAATATGTAACAGAACATTATTAGCTATCCCGACCATCCTTTTCTTTAAGGATGGAATTTTTATAAAGATACCCCATTGCTGAAAATAGATTATAAAAAATGAAATGCAAATTTGGGAAGGGAATAGCTCCAATGACCTTTTCCCACACTCACAACATTCTCATTAAAATTCCATATACAATGGAAAACCAATCTGCTAACCAAAACATTTATGGAGCAACGGGTTCAATTGGAGAAAACAAAATTAAGATCAAATTAAAATGGTCAAAGTCATCCACAACATGTTCTTTCACCATCCTATTACGAAAATGGGTCAAAGCCATGGCATCATTTGCCATAAATATTGCAAAGCCAAACTGCATCTCACAAAAGTATTATTTGATATAAAATAGAGAGAGTTACCATACCAAATTCAAAGCACAAAAACTCTGAAGGCAGTCAAGCTTATGCTTCCACTTGGTAACTACAGTGAAGGAAATAGAGAAGAGACTCTATTTTAGGTATTTTATTAAACATTCTACTGGCAAAATTACAGAATATGCTATATAATCGCAACACACAAAAACATAAGAGTTTGACTATAACCTATAATCAAATAAAAAATAGTATGCGAAGGGAAAATTTTGAGAAAATGAATAAGCATAGAGTTTTACCTAGGTTTAAGTCTTATCCACCTGTAAATTATAGGAAAAGCTTTTTATTAATAGGAAATTAGATATAATAAATAAATAAAAGCCTCAACCTATAAGAAAGGTGTAGTAGAAAGCAACAAAGAAACTATATTACATGGTACTCCTAGAGTATATAATAATTTTCTATTTAGAAACGAAATAACCAAGTGTACCTTTCTATAGCTCCTACAATTACTAACCTTCCTCCCTAAAGACTTGTGGCATCATTAATATAAACAAATTAAATTGATTAACTCCAAGTTCCTGATTTCAATTAAAAAAGAAGTGATATTGTTGAGTGCAAGGAGATACATGGAGCCATGTGAAACAGAGGTAAATATAGAATGTCATTAAATAAAATAAAAGGACAAAGTTTCAATTCTAATTGTCTCTCTCCGTCTCTAGAAAGGTCTCTCCCTTTCTCATTCTCTCCCTCCATCTGATTGATTTTCAAAATTATAGAAAACCATGCTTTTCAAAATGAACACTCATTTTCCATTAAAAAATTAAATTCATTTCATAAATTAAAACTATGTCAAAAATCAAAACTCATTTCAGATTCAAAACCTTTTTAAAAATTAAATTAAATCTAAACCCATATAAATTGAAAGCTACACAAAAAAATAAAAACCACACAGAATACCAACAATAAAAAATAAAATAAAAAAACATCAATTTAAGATTTAGAAACACAACCCAATACAAATATATCAATTTTAATGTTTAGAAAAAACAAATTTTAGGAAAACAAATCAAACCCAAATCTTAGAAATACAAACTAAAATGTATTTTATCCAATTATTCGAAAAAAAATTGAGATCAAAATACAAATAGATAGTCCGTTTAATTTGGATTTTCAAATAAATTTCATAATTAAATTTTTTAAAAGAGTTTGTCAAAAGAAAATTTACAAAATTTACAATTAAAAATTTTAAGTGCAGAATTTACAAAATAAAATTTTACACCTACAAATTTTAAAAATAATTTTTACAAATTTAAAATTTAAATTTACATAAAATTTTATTATAATTTTGTTAAAAATAATACATTTTACTAAAACAATTAAAATTTTCAAATTATTTTTGAATACACTCATGTTTCCAAATTATTTTTGAAAACACACACACACACACTCTCTCTCTCTCTCCCCATCTTTCCCACTTTCAGAATCATATGAAACCAATTTCTGGTTGATTTTCAAAATCATAGAAAACCATGTTTTTTGAAAATCAACACTCATTAAACCCATTTCATAAATCAAAACTCATTTCATATCCAAAACTGAAAGCTGCATAAGAAAAATAAAAAAACAAACAGAGCACCACAAAAAAAAAAAAAAAAAAAACAACAACAACAAAAACAAAAACAAAAACAAACACATATCAAATTAAGGTTTACAAACACAAATCCAACACAAACATATCAGTTTTAATATTTAGAAAAAACAAATCTTAGAAAACAAATTCAAACTCAAATCTTAGAAATACAAACCCAAATTGATATATATATATATATATATATATATAGTGTCTTTGTATGCCCTGCTTCAACTTTTTCTGAGTTTAGTGTGATTCCATTTAATACATGGACTAAGATTTAGAAAACACAAACCCAAACACTCTTGACGGTGGACGGAGGCGTCGTGGCGGGTTAAGAGAAGATCTGAGAAGGAGAAGAGATGAAGAGTTGATGTCGGTGGAGATCAGAGGCGACGTAGCGATGGAAGCGGCGCGACTATGGAGACTTGCTATCGGTGGTAGAGATGTTGCCGAGGGAGAGAGAGATCTTTGAGAAGTTTGAAGAGAGAGAGAGAGAGAGAGAGAGAGAGGAAAAGTGGTGCAAATTTGAAAAGGAATGTTTGCAAGCCTTATAGTCTTGGGTGCAAAGTTTTAGGGTTAAGTGGGTGGGAAGTTAAAGTAGAGTGGGAGAGAAAGTCTCATCTCTACCGTCCATCCTTAAGCAGAATGAATTCTAACCATTGAAATGTCCTAGTAGGACAATTGTCTGTAACATAAATTCAAAAATCTTTCTCCCTTATTAAATATATTTTATGTTTTTGATGCTTTCGTTTTTGTTGTTTTCATAAATAAAAGCAATAATAAAAATATCTAAAAACATTCATTGTTGTTATTTTTGTAGGAATTTGTTTTCTAAAATTCAAAAAAAAAAATTAAAAGCATTTTTTTAAAATGGGTGCTTTCATAAAAACTTAAGATGTTTTTAAAAATTGGTATTTTCAATATCAATTCATACTATGGACTAGAGACAAACACAGTCACGAGGCAAAAATTTAAACTAGGGCTTTTAGCGATTTAAATATTGTGACGCCCCGAATCTGCACTATTGGTTGCAGTCAAGGGTGAGTCACTAATGAGTCCTATGGCCAATAACCAAGTAAGATCCCAAATCGCCGGAGGAGTCAAAGTAGCCTCCCTTCTAAGTCTAGTTTTCTTTGGCAGCGCACTATCCTTTTGACAGATCTTAAAAGGTATTAACATAAGGTCTCATAAGCAACGATAGGGTTTATATATATGTTAGAATATAAGTACATAATAACCATGAATATCCTTAATTTGAAAAGCTTGTTTCATTACATTACATCCCAAAAGAAAATTTAAATCTTCATATGAGCATTACAAAATATCAAAAGGGAAATTTCTAACTTTTCTAAGATAGCCAAAAGTCTTCGAAAATTTCAGGCTCGTCGTCTCCAGCTATAAGCTCCTCTTCGGCACCTGGCATGATACGCCGCGAGCTTTGAATGCCCAGTAAACGCACACACACCCTGTCCCTTTTTCCCAGTCCAATACACAATCACAAATATGACAGCAAGTAATTAAGCATGATATTCAACAGAACAAATAAAGGGTTACAAGGTTAGAAGTTAGTAAACTAGAAATCCCCCAAAGAGACTTCGTCCTCCCAACCATAAGAATCGAACGCGAATTATTCGGCATGCCCTCTCTTTTGCTGCTTTGTTGCAGACCTTACCTCAGATGCTTACCAACGGTTATGTACCGTGTAGCGCCAACCGTAGGGCCTCAAAAGAGACGGTGATAATGGGCCTTGCCCATATCCCTCCTCACACCAAATACCTAGGGTCCGAATACAACTGCTCCGTTCAAGGGTTCCGAAAACCACTTATGCAAGACTTTAACTTCCAAACATGGAATGCATCCCAATAATCCATACATCACACATTATCATCTTTTCATTACTCAAGTGATCAAAAACCCAATACCATCCCTTTTGTGTTTTCCGTTTGGATTAGTGTTTAAGTTAGTTAGTACAAGCAAGTAACAAGAATATACAAGCAAGTAACAAGAATAAACTTGCATAAGTGTACGCATCATTAACATGAAGAAGATAAGGAACATAACCATAACACATGCAATATCATACCAGGACATGGGCCCCGTTTGGTAGAGCTGTGGAAAAGTGATTATAACGTATAGCCTAACAGCTTATAGCTTATAACTGTGAACATAAGCTGCTTTTTGACTTATAAATTAAGCTTCTCTTCCCCCACTCAAAGAATAAGTTGATTTTTGACTTACAAAAAGCCTAAGCTGTATTGTTAAGCTAAACCAAACACATCAAAATAGCTTAAATTAAGCTAAAAGCTGAAATAAGCTGGAAATAAGCCCTACCAAACAGGGCCATGATTATAAACTAATAAGCATATTTATGAACACAAGAGCATAAAACACCCATGCAAAACTAAATTTCAAGATTCAGTACCATTTAAAGATTAAAATCAAAAGGGCTACTTTAGATTTTTACCGAACTTGGCCTTCCTATGGTTTGTAGAGAATTTAATCTAGTTTTCAGAACATGTTTTGGAAATGTGATAGCTTTTCTAAATTTTCAGTTATTTAAGAAACACTCCAGCGCTGTCCAGATTCGTCAACCGTTACGAAAATTGGAGTTTCTCACAAATCGTTCATTCGTTTTCAATGAAACCAATTTTAGTTGAAAGATAACTCCTTAAGAAAGATTTTTACATAAAATGGAGGTCAAGAATAATTTTCTACATTTTTATAGAAATTTTGAAAGTTGGCTGTAAAAACAGATTTTTAAGGCACAATACTCAAAACAAAAAGATTTGTGAGAAAGAGATCCACTAAGGGAAATTTTTCATTTCTTTTGTGATGAAAACATGCTAAATAATATATATTAAACTCAAAAATTTATCTTGAAGGTGTGCCTTTGGAAAGTTTGAGAGATTGGTATGAAAAAGATAGTTTTGTACCAAAATAAGGAGAACTACAAGAAGAGTAGAATCATAGCTCAACTCTTTTCATTTTTAACACAAGAAAATCACTAAAACATATCTGAAAACAATGTGTAGAACCCTTAAGAACATGTATTAGAAAAAGGAAAATAAAAGCGAGAGTTGTGTTGTGGCTTACTTGCTAGGCTTGAACAAGATTGTTCTCCTCTTCCTTCCTTTCCCTCTCAAGACTTTTCTCTTGCTCTCCTTTCTCTCCTCTAGGCTGAATGTAGGTGTGTGTGTTGTTTGTGCATGCTATGCTAAGAGGGTGGTGGTATATATATAGGCAAATTTGGTGTGAAAAGACATAAAGGCCCACTAGTTGGAATTGGATTAAAAAATTTGGATTTACTTGGAGTCTAATGGAATAGGGAGTGATTAGGGGGTTTAATTATGTGATTAGACAAGATTTAGTTAGCCTCTAGTTGGGATGGAACTAGGTTGGAAACACAACCCTTGTACTTGGTACTTTACTTCTAGAATGTCATGATTACAAGCCTTGAAATTTGGATCCCTCACACTCTCCTAGGTTGGCCGGCCTTGGGGAAGGGAAATGGGAAATATTTTACAAAAATGCTAGAGGCCCCAAAAATTCTACCAAAAGTTTTACCAAATGTCTCACATGGGTGTGGGACCCACATGGGACCCACATTGTGTGGGTCCCACACCCATGTGAGACATTTGGTAAAACTTTTGGTAGAATATTTGGGGTCTCTAGCATTACTCAATATTTTATTCAATATAAGAGTACTATGTACATATTCCCAATGTATATATATAGATCTCAAATTGATTTGATGGTACCTGTAGTATAAAAAGTACATGTACTAGTTTTGGGGCAATTCTTGAAATTAATAAAAGAAGTGAGGGCTTGAAATTAAACTCATGTATTGGAATCTTATTTATGTAGATTTAAATTAGACTAAGGAACCTAATTTGGCTAGGATATTCATGTTTCGATAAAAATTAAAAATGCTAGCCGACAAAATTCGAAATAATTTAAGAAACTGAGAGGCTTTTAAGGAAATAATTCAAACGTAAAGGTTTTTAAAGAAAAGACATTTTTCAGGGGCTTCACAAATATAATTTTTTTAATTTTCTTTGAAAATTAATTTTTGTACTCTATTTTTGTAATCATTTTTTTTTTTAAATTCCTCCACTTAATCTTTCTTGTAAGAGTTGATCTTTGATAAAATTTTATCAATTTTAATTTTTAACAAAAGTCTTTCTATAGGACTAAGAGTTAGAGATATTATTAATAAGGGTAATTAGTGAAACATCTCTCTCTAACTTTTGGTAGTAGGAGAGATCCAATTTGTTTTTTTCTTATTAATTAAGATTATTTCTCAGATGTTTAACACTAGAGGGGGTGAATAGTATCTTTCTGCAAACCTCAAATTATTATGGTAAAATAAGTAAGAAATAATTCTAATGTAATGAAGATAACTAGATAAACTCAAACAACACAAAAACACAAGTGCAAAGTATATGTAACAATGTATGAAGCACTTGATGTGCAATATTCAAGTATTTAGGAAGACTAATTAAATTGTGTTAAACAACTCTTCAAACACTTATTATTGAAGAGATGAACAAATAATTAAATACGTAGTAATGGCAAGCAATCTAAAATAAAATTAAGCAAATAAGTAATAGAGAGAGAGAGAGAGAGAGAGAGAGATCAAACACAATGATTTTTACATGGTTCAGTCTCCGCCTACATTCATGCCTCAAGAGCATTCCTTGAAGATTTTCACAATCCACTTGATTTCTCTTTAAGAGTGGAGAACACCTCTTACAAGCATCTAGAATTTACAACTCTACAAGGATGAAGATAAACCCACTTCTTTCTTATAAGGATTACAACCCAATCCTTCGTAAACGGTGAGCAATTAAGGATTTTAGTACATGAAAAAAGCTCCTTAATGAGTAGATATTACAATCAAAAGCTCACACAAGGCATCTCTCAAAATATAAAACAAATAAACTTGGAATTGCATGAGCTTGAGATGGAGTAGATTTTACACAAAAAACTTAAGGATTGTTGTACTCTTTGTTGTATTCTGTTACAGAAGATGACTTGTATATATATAGCCACTGAAAGAGAGAAATAGTCAAACTGTTATGAAGTAGCTATTTAAAAAACTAGCTGTTGTGAATTTGAATTTAAAAAACTATCCATTGTGAATTTAAATTCAAAAAATTAGCTATTGTGAATTTGAATTCTAAAAGCTTATTGTGGTCTTAGATTTCTCCATATCATTCTTATTTCGATTTATAAGCAAAACTAGTCGTTAAGAATTTTAATATTTTCCTCTCTTGCTTGATTTGCCTTGATCCTTTAAATTTTGACATTCATATAGATTCTTCCCTATAAGCAACATACTTGAGAACAAGTCATTAGTACCATAAAATATATTTGTTATCATCAGACTTATTCACATATATGCATACTAGCTTTAGGGCTAACAATGGTCCCTCAATAATGGGTAATGCTAGTAAGGATGGCAATCTGAACCCTGCCTGACGGTGACCCGACCCCTCGACCCTGAATTGAGCGATTATTCCCCGAAAAATATCCCCCACGGGCCGAGGATAGTATTCAAAAAAAAATCCCAGATGATGTTCGGGCCGGGGACGGGGATACATGTCCCAGCCCAGAACCCGGCTCGGCCTCCGACCCCCGTCCCGTTTAGCCTCGATCTAAAATTACCATTATGCCCAGTATATATATATATATGTGTGTGTGTGCGCGCGCTTAGCTTTGGTTCACTTCATTCACACACTCACAGTGTTGGGTGTTGCTGCTCTCTCTTTCTTTCTCTCTCTCTCTCTCTCTCTCTCTCTCTCTCTCTCTCTCTCTCTCTCTCTCTCTCATGCACACACACACAACGACGGCAGTGCCGTTCATCTCTCACCGCCGCTGCTTTTTCCCTCCCTCTCTCTCTCACACATGATAGCTGTCGTTGCTCCCTCACCGCCGCTGCTTTCGCCTCCCTCTCTCACCTTCTCACACACGACCCCGATGGCTATCACTCCTCCCTCATCGCCGCTCGTGAACAGATTGTGGTCGTTGCCAATGTGAACAGATCGTGAACCGCAAAGCTCTCTCTCTCTCTATATATATATATATATATATATGTATGTGTGTGTATATATATATATGTGTGTGTGATGATGATTGTTGATGATACTGATATATATATATATATATATAAATATGTGTGTGTGTGTGTGTGTAATGAACAATTTCAGATCTCTTTTTTTTTCTTTTCTTTTTTATGTTGTTATTGATGATGATAGATACATATATATGTGTCTATGTGTGTGTAATGTGTGTGTAATGAACAATTTCAGATTTTTATTTTTTATTTTTTTTAAGTTGTCGATGATGATTGTTGATGATGATGATGAAATATACTAAAAAACATATTAATTTTTTTTTGTTGTTGTTTTTGTGTTGAACAAAATTACAAAAATAAAAATAAAAATACAAGTCAAGGATTTTCAGGGTCGGGGATACTCGATCCCTGTTAAGGGGCTAGGGCGAGGGGGGATGATGACGTCCACGCCGAGGATCGAGGGCAGAGACGGGGATTTTTTTTGCCATCAGGGATCAGGGATAGGGAGTGTAATCCCCGGCCTCGGCCTGGTCCGTTGCCATTCCTAAATGCTAGGGATACAAAAAATTTTACCAAATGAATGACCAAATGTCTCATATAGGTGTGAGGTCTATATTTTTGTAAACTCCACACCCATATAAGACACTTTGTCATTCATTTGGTAGAAAATTTGAGACTTATGACATTTTCCTTCAATAATATTATTAAAGAAATTTCAACCTGTCACATAGAGATTTCAAATTTCTTTATGACAAATTTCTCTGTGATGAGCTAAAATTTATTTATGAAATTTCTATTTGAAGAACTAAAATTTCTTTGTGTCTGTGAAAATGTTAAGGAATCCCAACTACTATGAAAATATTGCAAGTCTTTTATTTTATAAAATCTTAATATCATATACCTTAAATTAAAAACCCTTGTTAATGATATTTTTAAATTTTTACTTATTGAAACTAAATAGAAAATAAAAGGTTATTTAAAGTTATGATGGTGAAAAGACTACGAATTTACATGAAAACCATTTAAGGTTTGTTTGAGAAGAACTATTTTAGTTTGGCTTTTTGGCTAATTTAATCTGGTTAAATTAGCTTCGTTTTGGAAGAATTTTTTGTATTTTTTTTTGTGAGAGAAAAAATAAAATAATTATGATTTAAATGTAATATTTTATTTTATTAATTTATTTAATCTATTTTTATCTTTTTGTACTTTTTCAATCCCAACCTAAACCCAACTACCTTGCCAAATGATGACTTAAACAAACATGAATTTTGTTAACAATTGCCGGGTATTTGGTAAGTAGTTTGAAATGATTGTATATTATTTATAAAAGTACGTGTGATAAAAAATAAAAAATAAAAAATAAAAATGCACAACAATTTTAACCTTTATTAATTAAACGCTTTAAAAACAATCCGTAAAACAAGCCCCAAAAATATATACATATAACATGAACATTACAAAAATATAAACATTACATGTAACAAGCCTTTTCCGATTTGGGCCTAATGGCCTTGCACTTGGTCAGGCCACGAGCCCAATCCTGTCCATTATTTATTCCGCAGACTGAACTTGTTGACAGTGCAATGTTATCAACAAGAAGGATAATTTCCACACATATTTATGGCAAATAAAAAAGCAGAAAAAGATAAGGAAAACATAAACATGTCTTTGGTAGGTTAGCTTGAGGTATTTATTTTACTTATTTATTGTGACTTAGCTTGAGATTAGTGACCAACTGACACTAATCTCATATAAATAAACTTTGTTATTTAATTATAGTATGTCTTTTTGTGATATGCATAGGTATATGAGATCATCTTTCCTTAAAAAAATTTAAAATTTTAATTTGATAGTTATTGATCGAAACAGTAAAATGTGTCACTTTTATATTAATGTTTTGAAAGATAATATAAGAGTAACCAATTAATTAATAAATGATGTAGAACATTATCTCAATTACACTAAAAAATTTATGAAAAGGTGGAACCTACTTCTAAACTTTTTAGAAGGTTGTTTCCTGACATTTTCTAGTTTTTTTAAAAAAAAATTTTAATACCCGTAAGCGATGCTATAGAACACAGTAATGTTGTGTTTGATTGTAAAATTTAAAAAGGAAAATAAAAAAAAATAGGTGACATATAAATAAAATATACTTACATTTTACAAAGTTTCATACACTTTTTATCTTTTTTTTTTCCAAATCCCTTCCTAAATCCCTCAATCAAACACAACATAAAACTTATCGCATTCTTTCATAAATAAATAAAAAAAACTTGAGAACAGAATACGGTATTCAAAAGTTTCCTTCTTTTTTGGAAGAAATGGAACTGCATAAGGCCTCGTTTGGAAAGTAAGTTGCGACTAATTTAATCTATTAAAATACATAATACGTTAAAAAATCAATAAGATAAAACGTCACATTTCAAATCATAATCATTTCACTTTTTTCTCGCAAAACTACAAAAAAATCAAAAATTCTTTTCAAACAAAACTGTTTTAACCATATTTTAAGCAGAAACTAAATATTAAATAGTCGAGTTATAAACTACAAGTTTCTAATAAAACAAAGTCCTCTACAAGGAGGGGAAAAGGAAAACACATGCAATCCTTCTTGAAAATTTTCTCCTTGGTTTGCAAGTATCAGCATTCAGCACAGCAGTTGGCTTCACGGTAGATGTGGTGGATCATTGGCATTCCTAAGTTCCCGGCGATCGGTTCTTTATTAATTTTTTTTATTAAATTTAAATTTAATAAAAATAAATAAATTTTTCATTAAATAAGGATGAATGAAATCTTTTACCAGATTTACATTCACCGTATTTGTAATTAAATTTGACAAAATTTTAAAAAGACTAAAGATTAGATAAGGTTTTCTTTCATGATTAATATTTCAAACGTTGTTTTTTGGAATAAGTTCATAAATTTTCAAAAACTATTTAATAAAATCACAACTGATTCCCAGTCTAATCTACTGGCCCCACCTTCAGTAAATTTTTTTTTTTTTTAGACTGAGCCCCACTTTAGGTTTCTTTTGGCAAGTTAAATTAGCTATTAACAAATACAATAAATTGAAAAATTAATAAGAAAAAATATTATATCTAAATCATAATCAAATTATTTTTTTTCTTACAAAAAAAAAAAATTCAATTCAAACGAACTTTTTAATCTGAAGTCAAAAAAAACCTCAACTCTAAAAAATTAATTAAATTTATTTTTATCCAACGACAACTCAGTTAATGAGAAATAAATACGAAGTACGGAAGAAAAATAAAATTTGAAGAGTGATGGCATATTCTTGGCACGCCTTCCCCGGCATTGAAAATTCGATAAAAGCAAGTTCCAATCAAATCGGAAAAGTATTTGGAATGGTCAATGTCCCACCACCTATCCAGCACCCTTAGTTTGATTTTTCAGAAATTTATTTAATTTTTTTTAAATTAAAAATTAATTTGATAGAAGAAACAAAAAATAATAAGTAATTATCATTTTTACATTAATTAATCCTTTAAGGGGGTATAAATAATTTTTTAAAATTTAAAAATATTTTTTTAATATTTATTTTTTTCAAGTTAGTTTTTTTTTTTAAATTTTTTTTTTAAAAAAACAAAGCCATCATTGTCCGAGATTCTTTTTTTTTTTTATTTTTCAGTCCATCTACCAAATAAAAATGTGGGACAATGAATGGCTAATAGGACATCCTGGTGATCTCTGCAAGGGATGCTGCCTTGGACTTGCGGGAGGATAGGAAGGATTTTTCTGTAACAAAAAAAAAATGTGGGACAATTACATGTTAGAGGGTTTTAGAAAAAAAATTTATAAAAAAATAATAAATATGATAAATATTAATAATTAAAATCAAAATTGTTTCATTATTTTGTAACAATTTTTAAAAATACCTTCTGAATAGTAATTTCAACTAAAAATATTGTATAAAATTTTAAATTTTTTCTGATGTAGATGTGTCAAGTAATTAAAAAAAATTAAAAATTAAAAAAATATTTATTTTAATATTATGATAATTATAACATTATTAAGTTTAAAAAAAATTTATAAAATTTATTTTATTATTATTATTTTTTTACGACTATAAAATATATTTGTTGGGTTAGAGCATCTCCAACGCTTAACTTTTTTTTTCATCAAATCTGATGAAAAAAATGACGATTTTTTCAATTTGATACGAGGCGCTCCAACGGTGAGCATCAAAGCAGAATTGGGGAAGTGGTCGACCGGTTGGTCGACCGGTCGGTTGACCAACCGGTCGACCGGTTTGGGCAATTTTTTTTTTTTTTTTTTTTTACCTGTTTGAACCTTTTTTGACCGGTTTGAACCTAGTTATTTCAAAAGGAGCCGGTTGACCGGTTGGTCAACCGGCCGGGTAACCGGTTGGTTGACCGGTGTACCACTTTCAACGGTCAGTAACAGTGATTTGGTAAAATCTGTGTCTTGGTCTCAGTTTGATGTTTTGTTTGCTGAATTCTCATTTTGATATGACTTTGGTGCAACGGTTGGAGCTTGAAAAAGTAGGTTTTTCATCAAAATTTGAATTTGATGCTGGTTTGGTTCACCGTTGGAGATGGTCTTACTTGAGTTTGAACTATTCTCTAATGTGTAGTGTGGGCCCACTAGATTGTTTTTTAAATTATTAATTTCTAACGCATGAGATCTTTGGGCACTTATCAATAGGATGATCATTTTAATTTAAGGATTGTTTGAGATGTTTTAAATAAGTGTATTTTTTGATTTTTTATGAAATATGGATTGGGCTTGAAGTGATGTGATAAAGAGGTGATGCGACTTAAATAAGATGATGTGACTTAAATAGGATAGTGATTTTTTGACTTTTTAACTTTTTTTTAAATATGCCAAATCTAACCTTAATAAGCATGACTTGTTTATACTTGTTTGAATTAGGTACACTTATGTGGGGTGGGAGTAGATTATGTTTTGATCACTTGTAACGGGGTGGGGTGGGGATAGGTATCGCTTTTCCGGATTCAAATCCGACCCGATATAATTAATAATATATATAATAATTAGATATAAAAAAATAATATTAAAATTTTATGATTTTGTTTAAATATAAATAAATAGTAATCTTAAAAGTCTCACTATTTATATATATGAAAATAAAAAAATTATTTAATATGTTAAAATTTAAATAATTTTTAATTTTTTTAACTATTTAAAATGTGGTATGATATCTGTAAATATTCAAAGGAGATGGGGGTGCACTTGAAAATTTTCACCCGTAGCAAAATTGGGACAGGGGCAGGGTTGGAGTTTGTTTGTAGGGTCGGGGGTGGGAAATGATAAACGCTGTCACCATCCCTACTCACCAATGAGAGCTTATTAATTAGAATTATTTTTGTTAAGGTGTGTTCTAGAAGCATGTGTTAAAAGAATGAGTTAAATAGGTACAACTATTTTTACTTATATAAAAAATAATAAAAATTAAAAATTATCTAAATTAAATAATATTTTTTATAATGAAGTGTTTTGAAAAGTTAACTAAAAATTTATTTTTTGACTTTTTTTTTTTATCTTTTTGTAGATAAAAAATATGAGAAGTAGTATGACTTAAAATAGATTAAAAGCTAAAAATTAACTTTTAACCAACTTTCTAAAGTGTCCCAATATGACCGCAACACACTTATTACTTTCCCCCTATTTTAGCCTTTCATCTATTTTTTTTAAAAACCTTTTCACCTTCCTTATTTTTATGTGTTTTTTTTTTCTTGTAAAATAATAAATTTTCAAATTTTCAAAATTCAATGGAACAAAAATAATTTCCAACGAATTTATTTTTTCTAATTGTAGTTAACTTGTTATAAAAATAATGAAATAGAGTACATAAAATATAAAATAAAAAAATCAATTAAATTAAAAACAATTGGAAAAACATTTATCATAAAAGTTGGCAGTGCTCTCGTGTGATAGTTTTTATTTTTTAGTTTTTTTAACATTACATTGTAATAGTTAAATAATTTTATTGTCAATTTTCTATTCTGAGTATTTTTGTCCACATAACAAAAATATATCACAATTATTAAAAAAAAAAAGACGTTTCGTGGGGATATGATAGTATTTGTGAACCCTAACTCCAAGGTAATCAATTCAATCTAAAGGAATGGATCTACCACCGAAACAAGAAAGGAATGCACAAACCCTAGCACAAGAAATACAACTTCACAATTATAGTTTGTTGAAAAATACTAAATTTATTTGTACTTTTGTTCAATATCCGCATACCAATAAAGATAATTAATGGCAATTATTATTTCCCTAACATGTAAAGATCCAATTAATATTACACATAAAAAAATAATTATAAATGCAACGCCCTCAAAAATATAACATTAAACCAACATTTTAGACATGCATTGATACAAAAGAAATCAACCATTTCCATTCATCAGAGTAATTCTTACAACTATATTACATGTTAACAACAAAAGTAAATGCCCTATGGGCTTACAGCTTTCTAAGTTAACACTTGGTTATAAAAAAAAAAAGAGTACTAACTCAATACATATTAAGCCCTTGGCTTGAATTTACATGTAATACATCAAAATAAACAAAAGAAAGAGTCTTCAACTCTCATCATCATCCAAGCTATGTCCTTGGAGGTAGCATATTACCTGTACCTGAAAATAATGTCCCATAAAGGGTGAGCCAACGCCCAGTAGAGATATGCTAAACACAGTATAAGCAATGACTAAGACATTAGCAATTGATAAATGTTCAATTTTCATAAACTAATTCATAATCCATTTCCATTTCATGACCACTATGTTCATGTTTCATTTCAGTTTTCATTTCTTATCAATTTCACAATTTACATCAATGGCTCAGAACCTGGCCAACCACTTATATGAGACAATGACTCATATTAAACACTTTCCATTTTACAATAGATAAACATATTAGTTGTATCAACATCTCAACAGATAAGCATACAAGCTGTATCCACATTTTAACAGATATACATATTAGCTATATCAACACTTCCAATGACAAGCATATGAGCTGTATCAACACTTCCAAAGATAAGCATATGAGCTGTATCAACACTTTATCTGACAAGCATATGAGCTGTATCAGTGGAGTCCATCCCCTATCTCCTCCCAAACAACATCCGGTTTAGAGGTCCATCCCCTATCTTCTCCTAAACCGTGGAGTATATCCCCTATCTCCTCCCACACACACGACATATATACACAAAGGTCATATACGCAATCAATCAATACATAACGTTAATGTATTCTATCAACCGTCATACTCTATGACATGTCCAATTGATTAGTTTTAGTTTGTCTAATCATCATGCATTGTCTACAACAATCAAAACTACCCTCCACCAGTAGCCCAAGCAATTATTTCTAAACAGATAATAAAAGCTCCAACAGATAAAATATCAATGTTTTCAAAAGTGAGCGATTAATAAATCTAACTCCACTATTCAACCATATAATGGGTCAATTTCATTATTTCCAACTCAATTCCATATAGCTACAATTTTGCCAAATTAATTACACCAATTAATTTTAAGCAACAAATCAGGGCTTTTACCTCCAACTCCCAATATTAACTCAAAGGTCCCAATATCAACAACCAACAACTATATCATCATTTTGAAACCCAAAATACATATTTTGAGCCCAAAATCACAAAACCCTTTTTAACACATTTTGAAACCCTAAGTCCCAAAATTTTCCAAATTCAACACTCTATCAAAACAACTAAGAATCTAGGTCAAAGACCATAAGAGTGAGTAGGAATCCCTACCTCAAAAGATGACACCCAACGAAGAAGATGGTGAAAATGAAATTGCTCCAAACCACGAGTTTCTCGGATCAAAAGATAGCTCTCGACGATCAACAACTTTTTTGTAAGGGCCAACGGTGAGGAAACAACTCCTACTAGATCAATACCTAGAGAGAAGGCAAGGTTCTAGAGAGAGAAGCTCTCAAATGGCCTTTTCGGAAAAGTAAGAGAGAGAAAGAATGAGAAAAAGTGATTTAAAACTGCCCCACAGCCAACTGATATACGACATTCCCGCTCGAGCGAAAAACACAACGCTCAAGCGTCAAAAACAAAAACTAGGTCCGCTCGAGCGCAAAAAGGCCCGCTCTAGAGCCAAGACACAAGAATAAAGTAAATCCGCTCGAGCGTGAAAACCAGTCCGCTCGAGCGTAGATTTCCCCCTCCCAGAACTTACACCCAAACACTACAACAAAAAAGGTCTATGGTGACGAAAATGCATGACGAAAAAATATTTCGTCTCCAAATATGTATGTTTTAGTGATGAAAATAAGATTTCGCCTCCAATTGTATTATTTTTAGAGACGAAAACCAAATTTCGTCACCAAATGCTTAAAATCAAATAAAACAATAGGTGGCAAAAATTTTATTCGTCTCTAAATTTTATTTTTCGTCACAAAACAATTTCTCGCCCTTGGAAAATTTGGTGGAAGATTTGGCGCCATTTTGGAGACAAAATTTGTCGTCACCATTGTAAAAAATTTTAGAGAGGAAATAATTTCGTCTCCAAATGTATTATTTTTAGAGAGGAAAACCAAATTTCGTCACCAAATGCTTAAAATCAATAAAAAAATACAAGAAATCTAGGCTATTGTGACAAAATTTAGTGACAAAATTTTTTTTGTCTTAAAATTTAATCGAAAGATAACAAAATATTAATTTTGTCGTTTGTTTTAATTTTTCTCAGAAGTATAGGAGACGAAAACAAAAATTCGTGTGCAAAATGAGGCGCCAATTTCATTTGCATTGACGCGAATTATTTTAGCTCATTGGAGACGAACATTTTTGTCACAAAATATAATTTTTTTTGTGACGAACGTAATTCATCACCAATAAATTCCATACCTATTAAACGATGTCGTTACATATTTCCATTTATTAGGCGACAAATATATTTTTGTCTGGGAATGATAAGTTATGGAAGACGAAAATATTTCGTCACCAATAAACACTCCATCATGCAAACAATGTCATTTCATCTTTCTATTAAATAGGCGACAAATATATTTTTGTTTCAGAAGAATAAGTTGTGGGAGACGAAAATATTTCGTCACTAATAAATTCTAATTGATTGCGTGACGAATATATTTTTCATCTCATAAGGTTAAGTCGTGGAAGACAAAAATATTTCATCACCAATAATAAATTCTTTGTTCTGGTATTGAAGGATACAAAAATATTTTATCACTAATCATTTCTGTTTTTTAAAATGCTGTGAAACTGTGACCCCAAGAAATACACTCTGACGCTTATCACTCATTTTCATGTACACGGACCTTGAAGTCATGACCCAAGAAAACACTTTCTACAAACCCTCATTTCTCTCTCGCACTTAAGTCTACTCCTCTCTCACAAGTATTGAAGTCGTGACTCAAGAAGACACTCTGTAAACCATTTTTTCTATTTCGCGCTAAAGCTCCTCTCTTCTGTCTCACACTTAAGCCCTTCATGCATGCTAGCATTGAAGCTATTATCCAATAAGGTACCCTATGCAAACCCACTATTCTTTCTCACAGTGAAGGCCCCTCTTGCACACAAGCACTTTTTCTCATTGTCGGAACCAACTCTATCCTTTCCGTCTAGAACACTCATTTCAGAAAAATCGAAGGTCAAAACCTCTCTCCACAAAAAAAGAAAAAGAAAAAGATAATTAATGTAGCTATTTTTTTTGTGAGAAAAAATACAGAGAAACAAATAATAAAAAATTTGTAATTTTCAAAATTAATAGAAAACATTACCTTGTTTAGTATGGAGTTTTCAATAATTAATTTTTAAAATTTGGTGATAAAATTTATTTTCGTTTTAGAACATAACCCAAACTTGACCAAATATTACTTTTGTCGTTTCTTTTAATTGTTCTCAAAACTATAGGAGACGAAAAAATAAATTCGTCAGAAAAAAAAGAGGCGCCAATTTTTTTTCTTGTTGGCGCCAATTATTTTAGCTCATTGGAGACGAACATTTTTGTCACAAAATTTAAAGTAATTTGCGACAAAAGGAATTCGTCACCAATAAATTCCAAACTTATTAGACGATGTCGTTTTATTTTCTTATTTATTTGGTGACAAATATATTTTTTGTCTGGGAAGGATAAGTTATGGGAGACGAAAATGTTTTGTCACCAATAAACCCTTCATGCTCATTTTATCTTTCTGTTAATTAGGCGACAAATATATTTTTGTCTCGGAAGGATATGTTTTGGGAGACGAAAATATTTCGTCACTAATAAATTCTCCATGTGTCGTGTTGCATTTTGATTGATTGTGCGACGACTATATTTTCGTCTCATAACATTAAGTTGAAGGAGACGAAAATATTTCATCACCAATAAATTCTCCATCCCCACACAACGTTGTTTTTGTATTTTTGTTGATTAGGCAATGAACATATGAGTTTGAAACGAAAATATTTTGTCACTAATTATTTCTCTTTATTAAAATACCGTCAGAAACTAAGAGACACTCTTCCTTAATCACTTACTTTCACACACACACAAATACTAAAGTCGTGACTCGAAAAGACACCCTCTACAAATCCTCATTTCTCTCGCACACTTGAGTCTCCTCTCTTACAAGTATTGAAGCTGTGACTTGAGAAAACAATCTTTATCAACCATCTCTTCTATTTTGCACTGAAGTTCCTCTATTCTCTCTCACATTTAAGCCATTTGTGCATGCAAACATTATTATCCAAGAAGACATTTTGTGCAAAGCTACTATTCTTTCTCACAATAAACCCCTCTCCACAAAAAGAAAATAATAATAATAATAATAATAATAATAATAATAATAATTAAACAAGGAAACAAAATACAAGAAATCTAGGCTATTATTGTGACAAAATTTGGTGACGAAATTTTTTTTGTCTTAAAATTTAACCCAAAGATGACAAAATATTGATTTTGTCGTTTGTTTTAATTTTTCTCAAACGTATAGGAGACGAAAAAGAATTTCGTCTGCAAAATTCAGGTGCCAATTTCATTTGCATTGGCTCGAATTATTTTAGCTCATTGGAGATGAACATTTTTGTCACAAAATATATATATTTTTTGCGACGAACGTAATTTGTCACCAATAAATTCCCTACCTATTAAACAATGTCGTTGCATATTTTCATTTATTAGACGACAAATATATTTTTGTCTGGGAATGATAAGTTATGGAAGACAAAAATATTTCATCACCAATAAACACTCCATCATGCAAACGATGTCGTTTCATCTTTCTATTAAATGGGCGACAAATATATTTTTATCTTTGAAGAATAAGTTGTGGGAGATGAAAATATTTCGTCACTAATAAATTCTGATTGATTGCGCGATGAATATATTTTTCGTCTCATAAGGTTATGTTGTGGAAGACAAAAATATTTCGTCACCAATAATAAATTCTCTGTTCTTGTATTTAAGGAGACAAAAATATTTTATCACTAATTATTTCTCTTTATTAAAATGTTATGGTTTTGTGTTTCGGAGCACTGAAACCGTCACCCCAAGAGACACACTCTGACCCTTATCACTCATTTTCATGTGCACGGACACTCAAGTCATGACCCAAGAAGACACTTCCTACAAACCCTCATTTCTCTCTCGCACTTGAGCCTACTCCTCTCTCACAAGTATTGAAGTCGTGAAGCAAGAAGACACTCTGTAAACCATTTCTTTTCTCTCATATGTCTCACACTTAAGCCCTTCATGCATGTCAGTATTGAAAGCTATTATCCAAGAAGGCACCCTATGCAAAACCGACTATTCTTTCTCATAATGAAGGTGCCCCTTGCATAAGCACTTTTTCTCATTGTCTAAACCAATTCTACCATTTTCATCTAGAACACACATTTTAGAAAAATCGCAGGTCAAAACCCCTTTCCACAAAAAAAAAAAAAAGAAGATAATTAATGTAGCTTTTTTTTTTTTGTGAGAAAAAAAAAACAGAGGAAAAATTAATAATAATTTTTTAATTTTCAAAATTAATAAAAAAACATTACCTTGTTTAGTATGCAGTTTTCAATAATTAATTTTTGATTTTTAATCTATATTTTTTTAGTGAACATTTTTTAATATTATAATTTTTTTTTTCTTTTTTTTTTTTACTTTTTAAATCCCTTTAATTTAGATGAGGGCAAATTGCAGCAGTTGTCCCGATACTTTGGTCCTTGTGTCATATAAACGTTATGTGCCATATTTATATCTATCTATCTATCTATCTATCTATTATAGAGAAAAGCTAAGGATCATGAAAAAACTTTCATAAAAATGATCATAAAAGAATTATGACCCTTGGATTACCTTGATTAGTATGTGGTGCTTTATTTTAAGTGTAATCAAAGAGTCATAAATCTTTCATGATCATTTTCATAAAAAAAAAATTCATGATACCTAGTATTGCTCATATATTAAGCAAAATGAGATTTTTAACCCCAAGCCTTGTGGGAGCTCCAATCTCCCAATCTAAATTTCCTGATTTTTTGATTTAAAAAAAAAATCTTAGCATTTATTAACATCTCCCAACTCTCAAGTCTTACCCTCATAATAACACTTTAATGCATTAAGAACAAGTATAAAAAAAATTCTTTAAAATCCAACACATATGAATTCCTTGAAAAGTCCCAACACATATGATTATTATTCCTCATAATAACACTTTAATGCATTAAGAACAAACATAAAAAAAATTTCTTGAAAAGTCCAACACATATGATTATTATCAAAATATTAAACATTAATATAATATAATAAAAAAAAGACGTTTAATTCCTTGAAAAGTCCAACACATATGATTATTATCAAAATATTAAACTTTAACATAATATAAAAAAAGAAAAAAAAGAAGACATTTAAAAAAAATATTTAAAAATCACAATTCACATATATAGATAATTGTAAACACAATAAAATAGGAGGGCATTCATGTCTACACGTTTTTTTTATAAGATCTCCTCCATTATAATAAGATAGCACTTTATTTCTCTCATCTTATAATCTATATATATATATATATATATTATCTATACTATATATTAAGCAAAAGGGAGTTTTTAACCCCAAACTTTGTGGGCGCTCCAATCTCCCAATCTAAATTTTCTGATTTTTTGATTTCAAAAAAAAAAAACTTAGCATTTGTTAATTTCTCCCAACTCCCAAGTCTTACCCTCATAATAACACTTTAATGCATTAAGAACAAGCATAAAAAAAATTTCTTGAAAAGTCCAACACATATGATTATTATCAAAATATTAAACTTTAATATAATATAAAAAATGAAAAAAAGAAGACATTTAAAAAAAAAATTAAAAATCACAATTCACAGCTCCTATCTCCCAATCTAAATTTCTTGATTTAAAAAAAAAAAAATCTTAGCATTTATTAACTTCTCCCAACTCCCAAGTCTTACCCTCATAATAACACTTCAATGCATTAAGAATAAGCTTAAAAAAAATTCTTTGAAATCCAACACATGAATTCCTTGAAAAGTCCCAACACATATTATTATTATCCCTCATAATAACACTTTAATACATTAAGAACAAGCATAAAAAAACATTCTTGAAAAGTCCAACACATATGATTATTATCAAAATATTGAATTTTAATATAATATAAAAAATAAAAAAAGAAGACATTTAAAAAAAAAATATTTAAAAATCGCAATTTACATATATAGATAATTGTAAACACAATCCGTGCATAGCACGGGTGATATGCTAGTCTATATATAAGGAAAATGAGATTTCTAACCTCCAAGCCTTGTGGGAGCTTCAATATCCCAATTTTAATTTTCTAAATTTTTGATTTAAAAAAAAAATTCTCAGCATTTATTGATTTGGTCAAAATCTCCTTATCAGCATTTATTATTTTTTTTTTCAATCCACATACATTTCCACATGCTTGCATTTATTGATTTGGTCAAAATTTCCTGATCAACATTTATTAAATTTTTCAATCCACATGCCTTTCCACATGCCTTTTGAGAGCTTTAGTTAAAATCTCCTCATACAAATAATTATAGATACAACCCGTGCATAGTTATTGTTAGGAATGGCAACGGGGCGAGGCAGGGCCGGGGATCACTCTCCCCGTCCCCGATCCCCGATGGTAGCAACTTCCCCCGTCCCCGGTCCCGACCCCGACGGGGAGCTCATCACTGCCCCCGCCCCCGCCCCTTAACGGGGATCGGGTTTCCCCGACCCTGAAAAGTCCCCGACCAAAAGAAAAAAAAAAATCAGTTCCAAATTTCTTCAAGAACAACAACAATCAGATCTAACATCAACAACAATCTGATGAGCTTAAAAAAAAAAAATCAAATCTAACATCAACAACAACAACAACAACAACAACAACAACAATCTGATGAGTAAAAAAAAAAAATCAGATCTAACATATATATATATATATAACAAATCTAATAGGAGGGAGAGGAGGGCGAATCGCCGGCGGTGGAGAAGGGAGAGGAGGGCTCAAACGGTGGTGGAGTTGTGGTGGCTCAATCGGCGGAGGAGGGAGAGGAGGGCGATCGGCGGACGAGGGAGAGTAGGGAGATCAGTGGAGGAGGGAGAGGGGGGCGAATCGCCGTCGGTGACTGCAAGACAGAGAGTTGACAGAGAAGAACGAGAGAGTGAGAGAGAGTTGAGATGAGAGTGAGAGAGAAAGAGAGATAAATCTGAGTTAGATGAGAGTAACACAGTAAGGGGAAAATATCTGAGTGTGATATATATGTGATATATAAATCTAATGGTTTGGTTTATTATAAATAGATACGGTTTGGTTTATTATTATTATTATTATTATTATTATTATTATTATATATAAGGGGTATAAAAGTAATTTCACTTCGGCAAAATTTGGGGATGGGGCCGGGGCCGGGGACGGGGACGGGGATCGGGGATCGGGCCGGGCCGGGGCTTAAATAATGATCACCGTCCCCGGCCCAAAACAGATCGGGGATTGATTTTCAAATACCGTCTTCTCCCCGTCGGGGGTATTATTCGGGGAAAAACCGCTCAAATCGGGGTCGGGATCGGGGATCCCCGTTGGGTCGGTTTCAAATTGCCATCCCTAGTTATTGTAGCACTCTTTTCAACTTATCTCATACACTATAGTTAGTGATAAGGTTGTTAAATTATTTTTATAAAAAATCTAAAAAAATAATTCGTATATTAAAAAAATTAAAATAAATATAAATATCTATAATTATCTCGTGCATAGCACGGGTGATAGGCTAGTCTATACTATATATTAAGCAAAAGGGGGTTTTTAACCCCAAGGCCTGTGGGAGCTCCAATCTCCTAATCCTAATTTTCTAATTTTTTGATTTTAAAAAAAAAAACTCAGCATTTATTGACTTCTCCCAACCCAACCTCAGCATTTATTGACTTCTCCTAACCCACAATCCCTTTTGACTTTTCTCATAATTACTGCAATACCATTTTCAATTTCTCCCATATACTATTGTTATACACAAAAATAAAAAATAAAAAGATAAGAATTTAGCTATAGATCTCAAAAAGATATAACATCTAAATTTGAATTATGATTTAATAATATAATTATGTATTTTTTTTATGTATATCTATCAAAATTTTAAATCACTTAATGGGACAAATTAATCAATTTTCCAAAATTATTAATTTTTAATTTACAAAATAGATTAAAAAAACTATTGACTGATTTATTTATTTAATAACAAAAATATTTCATAATCTCTTCCTCCTAATCTCTCACAAATTTTCAAAAAATAATATTAAAACTTGCATTCATTTTCTCTTCTCCAAAAAATCAGATAATATTTTCTATTAAAGTTGTAGATATCTACCTATATTTTATATATTATATTATAACATAACAAAATCAATAAAACTTTAAATCAATAAAACTCACATGTCTATCACATATCTAACTCACATCATAACTTACCTAAATAATAATAATCAAAAACAAATGAGAATCACAGATAAATTAAATTTAAAAAAAAAAAGATACCCACAACTCCATCTTAAATAAATTGAAAAAAAAAATACCCGAATAGAAACCACACAAAAATAAAAATAAAAATAAAAAGATATATCTATCTATCTATCTATATCTATACTATATATTAAGCAAAATGGAGTTTTTAACCCCCAAGACCTATGGGAGCTTCAATATCCCAATCTAAATTTTTTAAATTTTTTATTTTTTTTTTAAAAAAAACTCAGCATTTATTGATTTGGTAAAAATCCCCTGATCAGTATTTATTAACTTTTTTTCAATCCACATATCTTTCCACATGGCTGCAATTATTGATATGGTCAAAATCTCCTGATCAGCATTTAAAATTCTCTCATACAAATAATTATAGATACGATTCGTGTATAGTTACAGCAATACCCTTTTCAATTTCTCCCATACATTATGGTTAGTGATAAGAAAAAAAAATTAAAAAACATAATTTATATATTAAAAAAATTTAAAACAAATATAAATATTCATAATTATCTCGTGCATAGCACGAGTGAAATTTTAAATATTAAAATGGAAAAGGTAGAATTTACTCATAAAACGAAATGGCCTAAAAAAGTGTTTTGAGAAGTTAATTAAAAATTAATTTTTTATTTTTTTTTTGATTTTTTTTTTTGATCTTTTGATAGATAAAAAATATAAAAAATAATCAGTGTGTTTGGTTTGAATTTTTTTATTTAGTTTTTTTAAAATTGAGTTTTTTGATTTTCATGTTTTTTTGTTTTTAGCGAATTTTTTTAAAATTTTAATCATTTTTTTTTTACTTTTTTAGATGCACCTTATCTAGATATATTTAAAAAGTAAAAAATTTGTGAAAAAATATTTTAAAATAAATACATAAAAATATAAATAATGTATTGAATTCTCATATTTTTTTAATATTTTTGGTATTTAGTGAATTTTTAAAAGATTTTTTTTCACAATTTTTTTTACTTTTTAGGTATACGTATGTTAGGTATGTCTAAATATTTAAAATATTTAAAAAATTCAATAAAAATAAAAAACACGAAAGATAAGGAATTAATTTTTTTTTGAAAAACTCTAAACCAGTAAGATGAATATAACTTAAAATGATTTAAAGTAAAAAGTAATTTTTAATTAAACTTTTCACATCGCCCAAAGTGTCGGTAAAAGTGATGTGGTTCACGTATCACATATATCGCTTTTAATCCGCACGTCATCATTCGTCGTTTGAATCCCACATGTCACCATCCACCTGGCACCAACCCGAGAAGGTATTGAGTGGGCTTGGAATATTCATTGCACCACAACACAAGATTGAACACTTATCCATTTGTCAAACAAAGGAAGACACAAAAATGATGGAATTCTTTTGACCAATCAAACTCCATTTGGAGCACCATATAGCTTTGCCCCTGGGGCAAAATATAATTTCTCCACCAACCCCTCCGTCACCCTTGTCTCTCTGATTGAACCTCTCTCTTCTCTGCCACCCAACACGTAAGCCCAATACCAACAAACGTCCACTCTCTCTCTATACGCACGTACATTAGAATAGAGATATATTAGTGAGAAGGAACTCATCGTGAATAGAGATGTACTCTCTCTCTCTCTCTCACACACTCTCTCTAAAAAGTTCGAATCGAAACCGATATTCGTGGCTGAATCGTCAAACACAGAAGTGGACCGAGCAGCTCCGCCGTTCTCGCTTCCAGGTCCCCTCTCCGCCTCACCCACACCACATGTTCGTTCCATTTCTGTCTTCGATCCTCAATTTTCGTCACCTTCTGCCTTCTCTTCTCTCTTCTCTTTCTCGATGTTAAGTTTCAGACTTATTAAGATTTGTTTATTTTTTCGTTTTAATTGTCCATTTCAGGGTACACTAGGGTTTGATTCACTGTTTTGAGATCGATCTGGTGTGGCCATGGCTGGTACCGGCCACTTGATCTCTGTTCATCTCGAAGAGCTCAAGTTCCAGTGTACGCCCAATCTCTCTCTCTCTCTCTCTCTCTCTCTCTCTCTCTCTGTTTATTGCATTGAAAGATGTTTGTAATTTTATCTAAAATTTAGCTTGATTCTACCAATTTTACTTGATTGTTTGGGAAATGATGGCTTTCTAGGTTAAAAGTGCATCTAATTATTGATTTAGTTCAGCATAGAAAGCTCGCTCTTTTAGCTTCTGTGATTAGGAGCCAGAGTCCCACCAGTGAGAACCGCAGTACTGAGAAAAAGCACACTCTTTTAGTTTCTACGATTTGTGAAGCAGTGTCTTACGATGTTGGGCTAACGTGTAATGTTTCTGGGTATCATAACTCGACAGAACTATTGATATATATAAGATTGTTTCAGAAAAATAAGCTTGCAAACTGTTTGATTGAATTGAAAATATAAAATTGAAATAATTTGAAAAAATCAAAAGTTGATAGATTTGAAATGGGAAAAAAAAAACAAAAAAAAAACACTGAATTTATGACGTAAATCCCCTATGTAGCTATAGGGGTATCTTGGAAAAATCAAGAAAATGAGACATCCACACCAACAAATGCCTCCCTTTATAATAGTATAGATAGATAGATAGATAGATAGATAGAAGATATGTATGTATTTGATGTGAAATTATGGGAGAAAATGATGCATAAAGAGGCCCAAAGAGTTCAGAACAACTCATCACTCTTCTCTGTCTGTCCGTCTTTCTCTCTCTCTCTGTGTCTCTGTTACTCTTCTCTTTCTCTCTCTCACTCATCACTCTTCTCTGTCTGTCTGTCTCTCTCTTTTTCTCTGTGTCTCTCATCCATCTCTCTTCTCTCTATCTCTTTTCTCTCTCTCTCTCTCTCTGTGTCTCTCACTCATCTCTTTCTCTCACCACTCATCTCCTCTACCACCTTCACCACTACTGTAAACGCCATTTCACTACCACCACTACTACCACGGTCGCCATTTCACCTCTACGACTACCATTACTACTACCATCGCCACCACTCCACTACCACCATTACCACTATTGCCACTACTACTACTACCATTACCTGTCTTTCACCACCGCCACTCCATCTACTCTACCACTACCATAACTTCACCACTAATCTCCTTCGCCATCACCACCACCACCATCGTCTCTTATCCACCACCTTCACCACTACTGCCGCTTTCTCTCCTCTACCACAAAATATTACCTCTCTTCTCTCTTTTACTTATCACTCTTCTCTGTCTGTCAACTCTTCTCTCTCGCTCATTTATCTTCTCTCTATTTCTCTCTCTCTGTCTCTCTCGCCCATCTTTCTTCTCTCTTCGTCTCTCTTTTTCTATGTCTTTCTCTCGATCATCTCTTTTCACTCAATTTCTCTCTCTCTGTCTATCTCTCGCTCATATCTTGTTTCTCTCTATTTTTCTATATGTCTCTCTCTCTATCTCTTTCTCTCTTTGTCTCCCTGTCTCTCTCTCTCTCTCTATATATCTCTTTCTCTCTTTGTCTCTCTCTCACTTATCACTCTTCTCTATCTCTTTCTCTCTCTGTGTCTGTCTCTCGCTCTTCTCTCTCTCTCTCTCTTTCTCTCTATGTGTCTGTCTGTCTATTTGTCTCTCTCCCCCATTGTGTTCACATTGCTCACTCTCTACCACCACTATTCTATCTCCCTTACCACTACCACAACTTCACCACTTATCTCTTTCACCATCACTTAACAAAAAAAAAAAAAAAATGGGTCTAAAAAAATAATTTTCATTGGTCACAAAAAATTAACTTTATTTTAATGGAAAATATTATCCCTACTTCTACCAAAAAAAAAAAAATAATAATTTTGTATTCATTAAAATAAATATGAAACAAATAAATTTTCAACCTTGCTAAATGAAAAAACAAAAACAAAAACGACCCCTTAAAATAAATATGGGTCGTAAAAAAATATTTTTCATTGGTCACACTTAAAAGCTATGATCTAAATATTTTTAATCACACTTAAAATATGTGATCTAAATTTTTTTAATCATACTTAAAAGGTGTGATCTAAATGTTATTAATCACACTTAAAATATATGATTAAAAATGACCCCTTTTAATCACACTTCCAAAGATCACACCTTAACAAAACTAAAAGGTGTGATTAAATAACATACATCACACAAAAAAAGTGTGATTTTTATATGTTTTTGTAGTAGTGTCATTTTACTTTTGTGTATATTTTGTGATGAGGCCTCTCAGAAAGCATTGAGGTAGAAGATCAACAGAGAGCTATTAATTTGGATGAATTGTAGCAACTTCATATTCTTTTGCTTGTAACTTAGATAAAATTTGATTAGAATAGGGAGAGATTTCAAAAAAACTAGAAGAACACAACCAATTTGTTGTGAAATTCCATGTGTTCTTTTTTCCTTATCCTCTAAGCATGTAAGTGAAACATAATAAAAACCAAATAAGTGGCAAAATGAGAAAGGGAAACTATTAAACATGGATTGGAAGGCTCACATAATAGGAGATTAATTTATGCTTCCTTAAAATGCATCTTTCACATCATAGAATAAAGAACTAAGATTTCAGTTTCTATGATTGTATTTTCTGTTTGTTCTTGAGTTTAGCTTGATTCTACCAATTTTACTTGATTGTTTGGGAAATGATGGCTTTCTAGGTTAAAAGTGCATCTAATTATTGATTTAGTTCAGCATAGAAAGCTCGCTCTTTTAGCTTCTGTGATTAGGAGCCAGAGTCCCACCAGTGAGAACCGCAGTACTGAGAAAAAGCACACTCTTTTAGTTTCTACGATTTGTGAAGCAGTGTCTTACGATGTTGGGCTAACGTGTAATGTTTCTGGGTATCATAACTCGACAGAACTATTGATATATATAAGATTGTTTCAGAAAAATAAGCTTGCGAACTGTTTGATTGAATTGAAAATATAAAATTGAAATAATTTGAAAAAATCAAAAGTTGATAGATTTGAAATGGGAAAAAAAAACAAAAAAAAAAAAACCCTGAATTTATGACGTAAATCCCCTATGTAGCTATAGGGGTATCTTGGAAAAATCAAGAAAATGAGACATCCACACCAACAAATGCCTCCCTTTATAATAGTATAGATAGATAGATAGATAGATAGATAGAAGATATGTATGTATTTGATGTGAAATTATGGGAGAAAATGATGCATAAAGAGGCCCAAAGAGTTCAGAACAACTCATCACTCTTCTCTGTCTGTCCGTCTTTCTCTCTCTCTCTGTGTCTCTGTTACTCTTCTCTTTCTCTCTCTCACTCATCACTCTTCTCTGTCTGTCTGTCTCTCTCTTTTTCTCTGTGTCTCTCATCCATCTCTCTTCTCTCTATCTCTTTTCTCTCTCTCTCTCTCTCTCTGTGTCTCTCACTCATCTCTTTCTCTCACCACTCATCTCCTCTACCACCTTCACCACTACTGTAAACGCCATTTCACTACCACCACTACTACCACGGTCGCCATTTCACCTCTACGACTACCATTACTACTACCATCGCCACCACTCCACTACCACCATTACCACTATTGCCACTACTACTACTACCATTACCTGTCTTTCACCACCGCCACTCCATCTACTCTACCACTACCATAACTTCACCACTAATCTCCTTCGCCATCACCACCACCACCATCGTCTCTTATCCACCACCTTCACCACTACTGCCGCTTTCTCTCCTCTACCACAAAATATTACCTATCTTCTCTCTTTTACTTATCACTCTTCTCTGTCTGTCAACTCTTCTCTCTCGCTCATTTATCTTCTCTCTATTTCTCTCTCTCTGTCTCTCTCGCCCATCTTTCTTCTCTCTTCGTCTCTCTTTTTCTATGTCTTTCTCTCGATCATCTCTTTTCACTCAATTTCTCTCTCTCTGTCTATCTCTCGCTCATATCTTGTTTCTCTCTATTTTTCTATATGTCTCTCTCTCTATCTCTTTCTCTCTTTGTCTCCCTGTCTCTCTCTCTCTCTATATATATCTCTTTCTCTCTTTGTCTCTCTCTCACTTATCACTCTTCTCTATCTCTTTCTCTCTCTGTGTCTGTCTCTCGCTCTTCTCTCTCTCTCTCTCTTTCTCTCTATGTGTCTGTCTGTCTATTTGTCTCTCTCCCCCATTGTGTTCACATTGCTCACTCTCTACCACCACTATTCTATCTCCCTTACCACTACCACAACTTCACCACTTATCTCTTTCACCATCACTTAACAAAAAAAAAAAAAAAATGGGTCTAAAAAAATAATTTTCATTGGTCACAAAAAATTAACTTTATTTTAATGGAAAATATTATCCCTACTTCTACCAAATAAAAAAATAATAATAATTTTGTATTCATTAAAATAAATATGAAACAAATAAATTTTCAACCTTGCTAAATGAAAAAACAAAAACAAAAACGACCCCTTAAAATAAATATGGGTCGTAAAAAAATATTTTTCATTGGTCACACTTAAAAGCTATGATCTAAATATTTTTAATCACACTTAAAATATGTGATCTAAATTTTTTTAATCATACTTAAAAGGTGTGATCTAAATGTTATTAATCACACTTAAAATATATGATTAAAAATGACCCCTTTTAATCACACTTCCAAAGATCACACTTTAACAAAACTAAAAGGTGTGATTAAATAACATACATCACACAAAAAAAGTGTGATTTTTATATGTTTTTGTAGTAGTGTCATTTTACTTTTGTGTATATTTTGTGATGAGGCCTCTCAGAAAGCATTGAGGTAGAAGATCAACAGAGAGCTATTAATTTGGATGAATTGTAGCAACTTCATATTCTTTTGCTTGTAACTTAGATAAAATTTGATTAGAATAGGGAGAGATTTCAAAAAAACTAGAAAGAACACAACCAATTTGTTGTGAAATTCCATGTGTTCTTTTTTCCTTATCCTCTAAGCATGTAAGTGAAACATAATAAAAACCAAATAAGTGGCAAAATGAGAAAGGGAAACTATTAAACATGGATTGGAAGGCTCACATAATAGGAGATTAATTTATGCTTCCTTAAAATGCATCTTTCACATCATAGAATAAAGAACTAAGATTTCAGTTTCTATGATTGTATTTTCTGTTTGTTCTTGAGTTTGGTCTGAAGTTTCATGATAATGGTAAGCAACTAGCTCAGTAACTAATACAGGGTATTAAGACAGAACTTTAGATTTGATATAGTTGTGGAAGAAAGAAAGGGATATGAGTTTGGTATCAGTAATTGTTCCATATCTTGTGAAATGTAAATAGATTTTTTCACAATCTATCTTGCCCATGCTTATATGCCCCCTAATTGTGAACGGTGTAAATTACTCGTTTTTCTTTTTTCACCCAGAAAAATCATCTTATAATGAAATCTCAACAAGTCCTCTAATCTATATTTCAAAGAATTGAATGAAACTAGTGAATAATTTGAAACATCTTTTAAGTTGAAATGATATATAGGAAAAGGATAGATATGAACAATGCAATTCTTTATTATCAAGCATTAAATTTGTTTTACTAGTGATACATTTCATTGTTATATTGGTTCATTCTTCCTTACAGGAACAATCAAAAGCTAACATATTTGTCTTACTAATGATACATTTCATTATTATATTGGTTATTCTTTCTTATAGGAGCAATCAAAGGGTAACATCGCGAACAGAGAAAGGATGTATACAAAACACAGGTGTAGTTCTAGGTCAATCCCTGTTAGAGTAGAAAAACTGGTACGTATCCTTGCACTTTAAGAATTAAATGGACCAATATAAGTTATATGAACTTACAGCACATTAATGGGATGCACCATTTGTGAATTAGCCTTAAAATTAATTTTTTGTTCTCATAATCTCGAAAAAAAAGTCTGTTAGAGGGGTAAATTGTATAATTGATCTAATTGTAAATTGATGAGTTACTAATGTTTTTAATCTTTTGTATAATTAATTAATTACTAAAGCTTTTAATTTATTTTTTTGCAGATTGGATTGGGGTGGCATTTTTGACGTGCAACAATGATCTAATTTGCTTGAATGTTCATTTTTGTTTGATAAGGATACACATACTTTGTGGAGTTGCACTAGTTATTGTTGGATTTTTGGTAAAATTGAACAAGTTATAACTTTTGGATATTTTGTGGATATTTCACTATTTTATTGTATTAGGATGAAATTATTTGTGATGATGAATGGATATTTTCATTTTGTTAATTCGTAAATGTGTTGATAACAGGTTAGGTTAAGTTGTGATGGAATTGTTATATTCAACAGGTTTCAACATGAACAGGGTTATATTTGTTGAACTAAAATTTAGATTTTGATAAAATAGGTATATAATATGGAAAAAAATATTATGAAATTATTGACAAAATTTTCCATCCCTAAAGAAGGTTCTTTTGTCTCTTATTTCGATTAGGTGGATGATTAATTTTGTCATGAATTTTTTATTTCGTCACTAAATGCATTTGTCGTGACAAAAAATATTGTCACATTTTGTCACTATTATCCTCAATGTGTGACGAATTTTTTTTGACATTATTTTATCATTTTTAATGATGAATTTGTTTTTGTCTCTATTGGTAGCTTCTTTGACAAAAAAATTTCGTCTTCGTTTATATTAAATGTGACAAAATTATTTTGTCTCCATTTCTTATATTTATGACAAAATAATTGTGTCTCTAATTTCTCCTTTAATGACAAAATATTTTGTCGCTAATTACTTACAAGTATGTTCCCAACAGAGTGTATTTAAGACAAAAAAATTCGTCACAAATTTATCATTTTTAATGATGAATTTGTTTTTGTCTCTATTGGTAGCTTCTTTGACAAAATTTTTTTGTCTTCGTTTATATTAAACGTGACAAAATTATTTCGTCTCTATTTCTTATATTTATGACAAAATATTTTTGTCTCTAATTTCTTCCTTTAATGACAAAATATTTTGTCGCTAATTACTTACAAGTATGTTTCCAACAGAGTGTATTAGAGACAAAAAAATTGGTCACAAATTTATCATTTTTAATGATGAATTTGTTTTTATCTCTATTGGTAGCTTCTTTGACAAAAAAATTTCGTCTTCGTTTATATTAAGCGTGACAAAATTATTTCGTCTCTATTTCTTATATTTACGACGAAATACTTTTGTCTCTAATTTCTTCCTTTAATGACGAAATATTTTGTCGCTAATTACTTACAAGTATGTTCCCAACAGAGCGTTTTGGAGACAAAAAAATTCGTCACAAATTTATCATTTTCAATGACGAAATTGTTTTTTCGTCTCTATGACCCTTTAGCGACGAGGCTTTGGCAACAAAACGGGTGACGAAAAATTTTCGTCGTAATTAGTTTGGGTGACGAAATACATATATTTTGGGACAAATTTGTTTCGTCTTTAAATCCCAAATTTGTTGTAGTGAAAGGTACTACCCGCTCGAGCGCTCAAGTACCCGTTAGAGCGCCACCGCTCGAGCGTAAGGAAACCCGCTCGAGCGTAAAAATCACACCTGCAGAAGTTTTGCAGGGACACGAAAAACTAGGAGTGTGCAATATCCGCTCGAGCGCAAAAGGACCCGCTCGAGCGGAACGACCAAAAACCCGGCAACAAGATTTCAGACCAAGGTTCAACCCACCTGTTCGAAACAAGCCCAACACATCCTATAACTCAAACAAATGAAATTTAAGGATGACAACAAGATAGATACAACTACCAACTTCACAGAACCGAGTCCGGAATACAACAGAACAGTAAAGGGACAATCGGGATCGCTATAACAAATACTAAGCTTAATTAGTTTTGGTTTTTAGAAAACAGTTTTTAAAAAATTCTACTTTTTTATTTTCCTTATTTTAATGTTTCAATGAATTTTTTAAAATATTTTAAGTAATTGTTTTTAAAAATTTTTTTAGACAAACCTAACATAAATACACTTAAAAAATATAATATTTGTGAAAAAATATTTTAAAAATACAAAAAAAAATACAAAAATTCAATATATTTTTTTTTGTATTTTTGTGTATTTATTATTTTTTTAAAATATTTTTTCACAAATCTAAATAAAGTGCATTTAAAAAAATAAAAAAATTACTTAAAATTTTAAAAATATTCACTAAAAACAAAAAAACACGAAAAATAAGAAACACAATTTTCAGAAAATTAAATTCAGAAAAGTGAAACCAAACACACTACCTCGTTTGGCAAGCAACTGTTTTAGCCTAAAAATCAAAAAGTTGCCAAAAAAATCAAAAAGCCTATAACCTCTACCAAAAAGTTAAAGATTCAATATTCTCTCTACTTTTTATATATCTTTTCATAAAAAACTAAAATATCATCCCAAACATACTATTTTTTTACCTCATAATTTAGTCAAAAAATCAAAAAGTTACTAAAAAACATGTTCCCAAACGAGACAGCACTTTTAGTAATTTTTTAAAATTTTTTAGCTAAAATATTATATAAAAAATTAGTATGTTTGAGATGATTTTTTAATTTTTTATAAAAAAATATGTAAAAAGTAGATAAAAAAGAAAATTTTTGATTTTTTAATATAAATTATTGATTTTTTAAATTTTTATAATAACTTTTTAATTTTTAATCTAGAAACGATGTTATCAAATGAGATCTGAATACAATTAAATCCGCATTTTATAGACAAAATTGAAATTTTCGACGCCAAGTACAATCAGTTCAGGATCATGAAACAAAAATCAATGGTGCTACAGACCCCCAGTGGGGGTCGCGCCCCCAGTGAGGTGGCGTGCCCCCACTGGTTAAAACTCAAAAAAAAAAATAAAATAAAATAAAACAGTTTTTTTTTTGGCCCAATCACCATCCGCCACCTCACTGGAGGTTGACCCCCAATGGGGTCCGAAGCATTATTAAAACAAAAATGCCTTAGACCCCAGCTAGGGGTGCTGGGGTCGGCTCCTATTGGCCCAAAAAAAATTGTGTTTTTTTTTTTTATTTTTTTTATTTTCGGCCAATTCCAGTGCACCACGTCAGTGGCCGTCTGTAGCATAACTCATCATGAAATTCCCTTATAATTAGGAAAGATAGAGTACATGATTTGGTGAACTACTAATGAAATATATGTAGAGAATTTCTCTTTTTACTTTGGATTTTGTCAGCAGCCTTTGAATTCCAACACACACACTGGCAGACTGGTCCATGCAAGGCTTTCCTTCACCAAAATTATTTTTTCAATTTTCTTCACCGAAAGCGACTGTCACTGTTCCACTGCACGACTCCGTTTTTCCGTTTTTCCTACAAAACAGGAGTCTCTGACAAAACCTTGAAGTATTACTAGTTTAATCTTTCTATTCCTCTCTCAGAAATCGAAACACAGAGTAATGGCTGCTTTTTCATTCACGTTGGCCAAATCATCTCCCTCTTCTGTCTCATCATGGACTCTCTCTCTCCCCTCCTTCCTCCCAACCACCACTCGCCGCCGCCGACACCCCAAGTCCGTCGTCGTAGTCTCGGCTGCGGCGGCGATGAACACAAAACCCACAATTCTCGTCGCCGAGAAGCTGGGCGAGGCGGGTCTTCAACTTCTCAACAACTTCGCCAACGTCGATTGCTCTTATAACATGACCCCAGAAGAGCTCTGCACCAAAATCTCTCTCTGCGACGCCCTAATTGTTCGGAGTGGAACCAAAGTCACCCGCCAAGTCTTCGAGTCCTCCGGCGGGAGACTCAAGGTTGTGGGACGCGCCGGCGTCGGAATTGACAACGTTGACTTGTCGGCGGCGACGGAGCACGGCTGTCTTGTCGTCAATGCGCCGACGGCGAATACTATCGCCGCCGCGGAGCATGGGATCGCTCTTCTTACTGCCATGGCTCGTAACATTGCTCAAGCCAATGCGTCCGTCAAAGCTGGTATGTGTGCCTTATTGGGTTTTTGGTTCTGATTTATTTATTTATTTATAATTTTTGGTGCAGGCATTTGGTCGAGCAAGTCATGTGCTTTCGTATAAAAACTTTTGAGCTTTGACACTCTCTCATGATAAAATTTTAATTCCCAATTGATCAGATTACAATGGTGTTCAAAGATTCTCATGATTTCATTATATATATTTTTATTGTACTACATTGTTTCTCACAATTCTACTAAATTCTCATGATTTCATGCCTTGCATATCTATATCAACACCTAGTAGATTTTGTCAATAGAAAATTGATATACAAATTCACTTTGTAAACTTACATATTAGGCTTAATGATGTGTGAATGAGATGATTGGTAAATGATTAAAGAACATATTACCTTAGATATTTTAATACATTGTTATATTATTAAGTTTGAAAAGTGAGCTTAAGTTTTGGACTTTTTTTTTTTTTTTTTCTTTTTTTAACAAGAATTGTTAAACTTGGATAGGACTACTTTGTCAATAATATTGAAAGCATGTGAGGGCTTTTCTCCAATTTTGAAAATCAAAACACACACACAAAAAGCCCTCTTAATCTTTAGTAATAACAACGATATTAGCAATGCGGAAATAGAAC
The DNA here is from genome assembly GCF_055761805.1 of Camellia sinensis. Taxonomy (NCBI): domain Eukaryota; kingdom Viridiplantae; phylum Streptophyta; class Magnoliopsida; order Ericales; family Theaceae; genus Camellia; species Camellia sinensis. The sequence goes on from NC_138963.1 coordinate 202,489,221, forward strand.
ACAAAATTGGACACAGAAAACATATAGGAACGCATAATTAGACACGTAGAACATATGGATCGAACATATTTTATAAGATTTGTTAGTGGAACTTCTCAAAAATTTTATCCAATCAATTTGTTTTATTGTGTCTGGTACTGTGGTTGATTCTTCTGTTCATAACCTTATTGTACTTATAATTGGGTGTGTCCAGGGAAATGGCAGAGGAGCAAATATGTTGGAGTGTCACTAGTAGGGAAAACACTTCTAGTGATGGGTTTTGGAAAGGTTGGATCAGAAGTTGCACGGCGTGCCAGGGGGCTCGGTATGCAGGTGATTGCATATGATCCATATGCCCCTGCAGACCGTGCCCGTGCAATTGGTGTGGAGTTAGTGACCTTTGATGAAGCCATATCGGCTGCAGATTTTATCTCGCTGCATTTGCCTCTCACTCCTACTACGTCCAAGATTCTCAATGACGAGTGTTTCTCTAAAATGAAGAAAGGTGTTCAGATTGTCAATGTTGCTCGTGGTGGTGTAATTGATGAGGAAGCTCTAGTGAGGGCCCTCAATTCCGGGATTGTTGCACAGGTTATTCTCGTGCTTAACTTTGGTTCCCTTGCTTGTATAACCGACAACTAAGAATTGATAAAATTTAATTTTCTTGCAGGTGGCACTTGATGTATTCACTGAAGAACCTCCACCTGAAGACAGTATGCTGGTGCTACATGAAAATGTTATTGTAACTCCTCATCTTGGTGCCAGCACCATAGAAGCTCAGGTATATATGCCGTCTTTCCTATTCCAACCGGTGATCATACTTTGTAGTTTTCTCTTTTCAAGTCATCTCATTGTACAATTATGGGTGATTGTAACCAGGAAGGTGTGGCTATTGAAATAGCTGAAGCAGTTGCAGGTGCTTTGAAAGGAGAACTTGCTGCCACTGCAGTTAATGCACCCATGGTTCCTGCTGAGGTATTATCCAAATCCTTGCTTTTTGTTTAGCAATTTGGGTGTGCAAGAGGCATTTCATCTGATTTCACAGGTGTTATTAGTATTTTCTTTTTTAGCCTGAATTGAGAAACATGATTAATCATGTATCTTGAAAGTTTCATAAGTTACAGGAATTTCCTTCTGAATTATCAGTTTTTGTACATTAGAATGTCCCAAATCAATTGCTTCTATCTGTTTTATGCTTGTTATCATGAAACTTAAGGCAGTTTTGTAGATATCCTTGTATATTGTGCACCAACCAGAATACTTAGAACAAGCTAATCAGTCAACTCTTAACTATTTTGTCCCACCTGCCACATCCATTTGAATTTATAGTTCACACATGTCAAGTCCAGCTTGGGTCATGCAGTAATTCGTAGAACGTTCATTATATCCTATTATGGAGTTTTAGCTTATTGACAGCTGGTAGGTCCTGACGTGTTCTCTGTATCTATTAAAGTAGAAAATAAAAGAAAAAAAAAAAAAAAAGAGCTTGTTTGAGAGCTTGTTTTAATGTGACACAGGTTTTATCAGAGCTAGCTCCATTTGTTGGACTGGCAGAAAAGCTTGGCAGGCTGGCCGTGCAGCTAGTTGCCGGTGGAAGTGGTGTGCAATCGGTGAAGATAACGTATGCTTCTGCTAGGGGTCCAGATGATCTTGATACTAGGTTGCTCCGTGCTATGATTACCAAGGGTCTGATTGAGCCCATTTCCAGTGTTTTTGTGAACTTGGTAAATGCTGACTTCACTGCCAAACAGAAAGGACTGAAAATAACAGAAGAGAGGGTCGTGTTGGATGGTTCTCCTGGGAAACCACTTGAATTCATCCAACTTCAAATTGCTAATGTTGAGTCAAAATTTGCTGGTGCAATTTCAGAGTCTGCTGAGATCAAAGTGCAAGGAATGGTGAAAGAAGGGTTACCCCATTTGACGATGGTGGGGTCATTTGGAGTGGATGTGAGTTTAGAAGGCAGCCTCATACTCTGCAAGCAAGTAGATCAGCCTGGCATTATTGGAAAAGTGGGGAGCATCCTCGGACAGGGAAATGTTAATGTCAACTTCATGAGTGTGGGGAGGACAGCACCACAGAAACAGGCAGTCATGACAATAGGTGTGTATGAGGAACCTGATACAGAAACACTACAGAAAATCGGGGAGATAGTGGCTATTGAAGAATTTGTTTTCCTTAAGTTATAGTTTGGTTAGTCTGATCATGCTTCACTATTTGATTTCAATTTTGAAATTGTTGTAGAAATGGTTTGTCATTGAATATGTCATTTTTGTCTTATAAATAAAGTAACTAGTTTGGGGTAAGTTGATTTAATGTGAATGTGCTACCAAGGGTAGTAATTATTAAATCAGTTTTCTTTTCGTTTTCCATCGCATACAACTGCTTATGATTACTGATATCAATATGGATTGATAATTGTTTTCTTTTGTTGAGAATTAGTCCTTGTAGCTTATATTTCCATTTAACTGTTATAATGTTAAATTGTTGTCTAGTTTTTCTCCTCTCTCTCTCCCCCCTATTGTGTACATGTTTTTAAGTTCAGGGAACAATAGAGATAAATAGAAAAAGTGCATTGGAGACAAAGATGGAGAGGCTGGATTACAAGTCATCAGGGCATGATCCAAGACCCATCCAAGAAACAGAATATGGAGATGATCGATCCATCGCACAGATAATGAGAATCTCAGTATCTTGGCTCTAGGGGTGAGCAGCGGCTATACCGGTCCGCTAAAACCGACCGAACCGAACCGATCCGTCGCATTTTGGACGGATGCGTGATGACAAGCGGACGGTTGTGGATTGATTTTCTCCAATCCGCCAATTTGGCGGACGGCAGATTTGAGATTCCTTTGGCCCCAACCGAACCGCCAAACCGCGAGCACCCTTATTAATTTATAAGACTTTGTGTTTTCAATTTGTTTAAATACTTTGTTTGTGTTTTTAATTGAAAAAGAGTTCAAATATTCTGTTGAAAAAAAAATTTCAACTTGAATATATTTTTTGAATTGAAAAAACTAAACGTATTATTTATTTATTTTTTTTGGTTTTTAAATCTAACTCTAAAAGTAATAAATAGATAATATGGTATATGCTGGTTGGTTTTTGTTTTCAAAAACATATATAAATGTAACAATACAGAGACATACAATCTCTACTATTGCTCTGTTCATAGTTTTGGTGGTTTGAATTGTTTTTATATTTTAAGAACCACAGATTGTAATACTTTATGTGGATGAGACATGCTGTGATTGTAATATGTGGATGAGGCATGCAGTAATTGTGATAATTTAAAGTTTCAAACTTTCTTTCTTTGGATGAGGCATGCAGTAATTGTAATATTTTTTTAAGTCATTGACTGTAATACTTTTTTTTTTTTTTTTTGAGAAAGTACACGAGTTGAATTATATTGAAAATTTATAAAATTTCAAACCGCCAAACCGATTCGCATCCATCCGCCAAACCGCCAATCCGCTCAATCCACATCCGTCGGATTGGCGGACAGATGCGGATTCATTTTCTCCAATCCGCCAATCTGGCAGACGGATGGCGGATTGGAGGTTCTGTGGCCACAACCGACCCACGCCCACCCTTACTTGGCTCAAAATTTAGTCTGCAAACAATGCCCGCTTCTAACGGTGACAAGAACACTAGATGAGTGAAAATTAAGTAAAGAGATTATCTGAAGTTTTCCTTATTTTCTTTGTTTTCCTCCACTATTCCACTCTTCTTTTGTCTTGTTTAGTGGAGACTAGGGGTATTCTTAACTAGTAAACAGAACTCAACTTCAGACATTTGCCTTTGCCTAATGTAATTGCAGAGACGCATGACACTCTATAGAGGGCCATCCTATTTTAGTGAACTAAGTTGATATGGTAGGAAAAGGATTTGTGTGTGAATATGGTTATTGTGAATGGGAATATGAATATCAAGTTGGCACAAATGTCCAGAATTTGTTCTTTAACTCGTACAAATTATTGTACCTAGACCAGTAGAGTATCAGATAACATGTATCCTTTTCTATGTTGCAGATTCTATTCTTTTTTCAGTGCTCAAAATACTGTGACTAATATGATCAAGTCTAATAGCTATATATTTTATTTATTGTATAAATTTACTTAAGAAGTAAAAACAATGGATGCAAATTGATTAGATTCCTATTACATTTAATCTTTAAGTCAGTTCTTTCACAATCATAATCAAGAATATTGCATTAAGTTGAGAGAATGAATAATCTTTAGCATATGGGAGGGGGTAAAATCCATTCTCTCAACTTCTTCCGCAACTTTGGCTATACAATACAACAATGTTAAAAACACTCTTCCTAGTAACAATTTGAAACACATCAGAAATTTTGTATTAATAAGATTATTGATGTAATCAGTTCGGGACGGTCAGTGTTTGCATGAAATTTTACACCAAATCGATAATGTCAGTTTTATTATATTGAAAATTAATAAAGACCAAATTTTTTATCAAACCACATCAAACCGCACCGATTCAAACGGTTCGGCTCAATACTATTTAATCGGTTTAAGTACTTTCAAAATTGAGTCATTTCTTAAATTTGTAGTATAGTAAATAATTTATATAAAAATATTAAATTAGCCATTGGTACACCATTCTAACCATACCTAATCTAACCATTCACAAAAATACAAACAAAAAAATTAATAAATACTAAGTCTTGAAGCTTTTATGAATTAGAATTAGAAACAAAATATAATTTAAGAACCAAATTGGCAATATTATTCATTATATATTTAATATATATTATATGTACATATATTCGGTCGGTTTTGGTGCAAATTGGTGTATAGTATATCAAAACCGGTACCGAACCGAAAAACTCAAAAAAATTAATTTCCAAAACCGAACAGGCTGAATCGTATTAAAAAAAAGACCAAATATGACCGGTTCAATCCGGTTCAATTGATTTTGTCAATTTTTTCAGTTTTTCTTACATCCCTAAATAAGATGGGCGAATTACACTAACAGTGCCTATAGTTTAGGGCTCATGTCAGTTTGGTTCCTAAATTTTCAATTGTAACATATTTAAACTTGAATTTTAATTCTTGTTCCAAATAAGGACAACTGAAGATACCATTTCTCAATTTCAAGGGTAAAGTCATCAATTTGATAAAATATAAACCAACTTGACAAAAAACCGAACAGGCTGAATCGTATTAAAAAAAAGACCAAATATGACCGGTTCAATCCGGTTCAATTGATTTTGTCAATTTTTTCAGTTTTTCTTACATCCCTAAATAAGATGGGCGAATTACACTAACAGTGCCTATAGTTTAGGGCTCATGTCAGTTTGGTTCCTAAATTTTCAATTGTAACACATTTAAACTTGAATTTTAATTCTTGTTCCAAATAAGGACAACTGAAGATACCATTGCTCAATTTCAAGGGTAAAGTCATCAATTTGATAAAATATAAACCAACTTGACAAAAATAAATGTCAAAAAAATATTTTTAAATTTTTAAAATTATTTCTACCCATCAAAGATAAAATTATGTAAAATTGATAATTTTTATGCACATTTATTTATTTTACCAAATTAAGTTTTGGTATGTGTTTGGATGATGATCATGTAATAGGTGGTTGTTAGGCTTTAATGTGTAATCGATACTATGAAATATTTTTTGTTTTGGATGTTTTTATTTAATGGATTGGTTTAATAATAATATCAAACTTGTCGCCATATTTGACTTTTGAAAAAATAAAAACTAATTTAATGAAAATAAAAACAACCGCCCATTACATGATCATCATCAAAACACATAATAAAATTAATTTAGTAAAAAATAAATAAATAAATATGTAAAAAAATTATCAATTTTATATAATTTTATTTTTGGTGAGTAAAAATAATTTTTTAAAATTTAAAAATATTTTTTCAATATTTATTTTTGTCAAATTAGCTTATATTTTATCAAATTGACGACTTTGTCCTTGAAATTGAGCAATTGTATCTTCAATTGTCTTTATTTGGAACAAAATTTAAAATTTTGATCAAATGTATCATAATTGAAAAATTAAGAATCAAAGTGACAAATACCAAAGTATAAAAACTAAGGTGATGCATCAATAAATCCCAAATTAACAACTTATATACTGTTTAGTCCTAAAAATTTTCTTATAGACTGAAAGGTCTCATTATAGGGAAATTGACCATAGAGGGCATATACATCAAACATCATCAACATCAAAACAACATCATCATCATCAAAACAACATCAAACATCGCAACATCTAACCACCCCTTCTTCATCGTCAACATCTGAGATCACCACTCTTCCCAATCCCACCATAACCATGGAACTTCAAACATCTACCATCTCCAACCCACTGCCTTCAATGGCTTCTTCCAAATCCAATTGTTGCCCTCTTCTATTCGCAACCCAGCGTTCAACCTTCGAACCCACACCAAATCCACCCACAGCCATCTTCAACATCATCAAACTTTGTGAGGGGAAGACAAAATCAAGGTGGTGAATTTTTTTAAAAATGAATCTGATGTTTGAAACACCCACAAACATCAAGAAACATTCAGAACTCGATCAACATCACAACAACATCATCAACATCACAACATCAACAACTTCATCAAACTCGATCTACAAATCTGATGTTGGAATCAAACTCGATCAACATCACAACAACAAACTCGATCACCAACATCACAACATCAAACTCGATCATCAACACAACAACATCATCAACATCACAACTTCATCAAACTCGATCAAACATCACAACATCAAACTCGATCATCAACATCATCAACATCACAACATCAACAACATCATCAAACTCGATCTACAAATCTGATGTTGGAAATTAATCGAACTATTCATGAACATTAATCGAACTTGACGGAGGCAATTTGATGTTGGACAAAAAAAATTTGATGTTGGAATCAAACTCGATCAACTCGGTGGTGGACAAAAACTCGATCAAACTCATCGACTCGGCGGTGGACAAAAAAAATATGATGTTGGAATCAAAACACAGAGCCTCAGATATATAAATCTGAATCAAAAAAAATCTGATGTTTGTGAATTTGGGACCGAGACGAGGCTGTTGCGGCGGAGCAAAACACAGAGCCTCCATAGCTAGATAGATATATGTATGTATAGATGTAGAGAGAGAGAGAGAGCCTCATATACATAAATCTGAATAAAAAAAAATCTGATGTTTGTGAATTTGGGGCCGAGACGAGGCTGTTGCGGCGGAGCAAAACACGAGCCTCCATAGCTATATAGATATATGTATGTATAGATGTAGAGAGAGAGAGAGAGAGAGATGGCTGCAAAGGAGTTGCAACTATGGAGGTTTGAGGGAGACGAAAGAAAGCAACGGCGGGCTTTGGTTTGTATACAAAGCGCGAGGGAGACGTTGATTATGTTTTTGATGATGCTGACGATGTATTTGATGTTATGTTGATGTTTAGGTTTAGGTTGATGTTGATGAGGTTGTTATGGGTAAAAATGTAAACTTGTTTGATGACTAATGTTGGTGCTGATGATGATTATTAAACAAACAGCATTATCAAAATAAAATGGGACTAAATGGTGCATAAGAAAACTTTTAGGACTAAATGGTTCAACTTTTCAGAAAATAAGATTTATGGGTAAATTTTCCTAAAAAGTATTAGTATAATTCGCCCTAATAAAATTACTCGTAAAAAAGTTAGGTATAATTTCGTCCATTTATCCGGCAAACAACCTTGACCCAAAAGAAATGAATTTAAATACAATCAATAAAACTATAAAATCTAATAATTTCTCTAAATAGGGGTTGTTTGGAATGTCCTAAATAAGTGCACCTTTTAACTTTTTGGACTAAAAAGTTAAGAAAAAAAATATGGTTGTTTGGATTAACTTTTGGACTTTTTATGAAAAAATATGTATTAAAAAATTGTATAAATTAGTGTATAGGGGAAAATTAGAATTAGGAGTTATACCGCCGTACTTTTTGATTATTGATGAATAATGATAACTTTTTAACTTTTTAAGTAACTTTTTGACTTTTTGACTTTTTAAATTCATGCCAAACTTGGCCTAAGTATGTATATATTACCAAATTACTATTCCTGAAGTGTGGATTCATTACTGCCACCAAAGGTTACAATAAACAAACAACTCCAAGTAACATATTGTGTATGGATCATTAATTTAAATAGATATTTGAAGGAAGACTCTAAATAGTTGTCACTTTTTTATTCTTTATTCTTGTCCTTTAATAAATATCTATTCAAATCCAAAATCTAAACGCACTAAACACGTCTACTCCCAAATACCAACTTCCATGAACCCATCCTGAGTGGCACAGCCCCTGAACATTCCAATACAGTTGAACCCATAAGCCACCTCACTATTCCTGGACACAGCAATCAGACCAGCCTTGCCTTGGTCCAGCCTCTCCCTCACCACGTAGTCCACCGCCTCCTGGAGGCCCAAACCCTTGTACTCCATCACCGCCGCCACGTCACGTGCCAGTGTCCCGCGTATGATGGCCTCCCCCTCGCCCGTGCACGACACGCCACACACTTCACACGCGTAAGTCCCTGCTCCTATAAGCGGGGAATCGCCGATGCGACCGCTCATCTTGTTCATCAGCCCGCCGGTGGAAGTCGCTGCCGCACACCGCCCTTCCCCGTCCACCACCACGCATCCCACTGTCTCCGGCGCGTACACGCTGATTGGGAGGCCGTTCATCTGCAGCGGGTTTTCTACTATTGCGCTGCACTTGTCAAATCCTACGGTTGGGAGTACATGGAGTGTAAATTTAGTAACAGTAACAATGAAAGTAGAGGAGAAGTGAAGATTGAGAACCAAGAACTGCCTGAGAGTGAACATTTTCGTTATTTAGGGTCGATTATCACAACAGCGGGAGAGATTGATGCAGATGTGGCCCATAGGATTAAGGCGGGATGGTGTAAGTGGAGAAGTGCGTCTGGGGTATTGTGCGATAAACGAATACCCACTAGACTAAAAGGTAAGTTTTATAGAACGGCTATTAGACCAGCTATGTTGTATGGGACGAAGCGTTGGGCAACCAAGAAACAACATGTAGATAAGATGAGTGTGGCTGAGATGAGGATGCTAAGGTGGATGTGTGGTAAGACTAGACAGGACAGGATTAGGAATGAGTGTATTCGGGAATGGGTAGGAGTAGCAGCGATAGAAGATAAGTTGAGAGAGAATCGTTTGAGATGGTTTGGTCATATTCAACGGAGACCAACAGTGGCAGTAGTGAAGAGATACGATATTGTAACGGTAGATGGAAGTGTTAGGGGACGGGGTAGGCCTAGATTAACGTTGACTAGCGTTATAAATAGAGATATGAATCTACTTAATTTGACTAATGAAATGGCCTTTGATAGGGCCGCGTGGAGAAGAAGGATTCATGTAGCCGACCCCATTTGATGGGACTTAAGGCTTGGTTTGGTTTGGTTTGGTTAGATGATGTTTATGTCGTCAACACAATAAAAAATAGAATATTAAAAATAATTAACTATCGTAGCATTACTTTTAAATTTTAATATAAAAATTACTCTTTCTACAATAAAAGTGTATATCTATACTATTATATATGTGAGCACATGACTTAATGTTCAATTGTATGGTGGTTTCTCCTTCTGTTATGTAACAAATTTTTTTACCTTAAAATAAAAAATATTATTTAAAAGCATCAACAAAATTTGAATCCAAAACTTTAGACTTTATTAATAATACTCTTATTATTTAAATAACATATATATTATAATATTAATTAATTTCGTATTACGTGTATATCTACATATATATATATACACACAAATATATCATTTGCGATTGTAAAAATTAAGAAGTTATGTATTGATTGATGATGATCATTAATGATAATGATATGATTAGGTATGCGTACCAATATGGTGTTTGCTTCCTTGGCCAACTCCAACATGCCAACGTTTTCCTCCGTGATAAAGTATTCGTTGTCCACCATCTCCGCGAGTCAAGAGCCTCTCAGGCTCCTACTTGCGCCCGTTCTTGTAGGGCCTTCGGGCCTACTTTTAGGCTCAATTTTGATAATCCGAATCGTTCATATTTTATGATTTATTCAGTATATTATACCTGTAAAAAATCAAATTGATCGGATATCAGAAAGTATGTGTTTGAAAAATTGAACTAAAAACTATTTTTTTAAAGAATTTAATAAACAGTTTTCTGAACATATGCTTTTTGATATTCGATCAACTTGATTTTTTACAGGTATAATATAATGAATAAATCATAAAATATGAACAGTTCGAATTATCAAAATTAAGCCTAAAAGTAAGCCCGAAGGCCCTGCAAAGACGGGCGTAAGTAGAAACTTGCAAAGAGAGTATCCTCGTACCCATCTCCGCACCCTATAAAAAAAAAACCATCATTTCAAACACTTTCTTCCCATAATAACTATAAAATAATAAATATATATATATATATATAGAGAAATGAAATTTTTTTTATGAGAATGATTATAAAAATATTGTTATTCTTAGATTACTGTGATTAGGGTGTGATGCTTTATTATAAGTGTAATTCAAATGTCATAAATTTTTCATGATCATTTTCATGAAAGACTTTTCATGATACTAACATTGCTGATATATATATATACATTTTTGTAAAATAAATTGGGCACGTGCCATTAAATATAGATCACCTGTCGGCGGGCGAACTCTTCGGCGCCGGAGAAAGCGAGGTAAGAGTGGGGAGACTTTTCCATGACGAGGCGGGCGAGGGAGACTGGGCTCTTCACGGTGGTCACTCCTGAAGCGGCGCCGCACCGTCTTCCATGCCCATCCATGATGCTGGCCTCCATCTCCACCGTTCCTTTCTCCGTCAAGGCAGATCCACGCCCTGAATTGAACAGAGTGAAATAATAATTGGAGAAAGTGAGAGAAGATAGAGATGAGCGAATAGAGAGAGAGAGAGAGAGAGAGGCACAATTGTTTCTATGAATTGTACATGTCTATTACACAAAGAAGGCACTCTATTTATAGAGGATGCCTTGGATGCCTATGAACAATAACATAATGCTACACTAACATAATGCACTAACATAATGCTACACTAACATAATGCACTAACATAATGCTATATGTTAGTGCATTATGTTAGTGCATTATGTTAGTGTAGCATTATGTTAGTGCATTATGTTAGTGTAGCATTATGTTATTGTTCATAGGCATCCAAGGCATCCTCTATAAATAGAGTGCCTTCTTTGTGTAATAGACATGTACAATTCATAGAAACAATTGTGCCTCTCTCTCTCTCTCTCTCTCTATTCGCTCTGGCTCCTTGCTGATATGGGTGTTTCTTCTTCTGATCCTACCCCTCTCTATTGTGACAATCAGAGTGCCATTCAGATTGCTCACAATGATGTTTTTCATGATCGCACCAAACATATTGAGATTGATTGTCATTTCATTCGCCAGCATGTTACCTGTGGTACTGTTCGTCTTCTCCCTATCGCTTCCGTCGATCAACCCGCTGATATCTTCACTAAGGCTCATCCTCCTGGCCGCTTCAATGATCTTGTTTCCAAACTCAACTTGGTTGATGCTTCACTAACATAATGCACTAACATAATGCTACACTATGTTAGTGCATTATGTTAGTGCATTATGTTAGTGTAGCATTATGTTAGTGCATTATGTTAGTGTAGCATTTGGGGGGAAGCTGCCCTCACTGCTGTTTACACTATCAACTGTGCTCCTTCTCCTGTCATCCATAATCAAACTCCCTTTGAACGTCTGCATGGCACTCCCCCTCCTTACGCTAATCTCCGGGTTTTTGGCTCTGCCTGCTTTGTTCTACTTCAATCCCATGAACACACCAAGCTTGAACCTCGTTCTCGTCTTTGTTGCTTTCTTGGGTATGGAATTGAACATAAAGGCTTTCGCTGTTGGGATCCTCTCTCTAAACGTCTTCGTATCTCCCGCCATGTCGTTTTCTGGGAGCACCAAATGTTTTCCTCGCTATCCTCTTTTCACTTACCCGCACTCTCCACTACTGTCCTGTTTACTAATCCTTCTGTCGATCTTTTCTCTGCTGATTTTGATACAGGTTCCTCCTCCATCGAGACGCCCTTGCTCACTCCTGATCCTGTCCAGCCTGCTCTCCCTGAAGGTCTACCTCTTATTGCCACACCTCCTTCTCCACCGGTTCTTCCTCCCACCGATCCTCCTACGGGTCGACCACGCCGGGTCACTCAACCTCCTATCCATCTTCGTGATTATATTGTTGGATCTGCTGCCTTCTCTACTTATGAACCTACCTCCTATCGTGAGGCTTGTACTAATCCTCTTTGGCAGCAAGCTATGACCGATGAACTACAGGCCTTGGACAAAGCTCATACTTGGGATCTTGTTGATCTTCCTCCTGGCAAGACTGCCATTGGCTGCAAATGGGTTTACAAAATCAAAACACATTCTGATGGCTCTATTGAACGCTACAAAGCTCGTCTTGTTGCCAAGGGTTTCAACCAGGAATATGGTATTGATTATGAGGAGACATTCTCTCCTGTTGCTCGGCTAACCTCTGTTCGCAGTTTACTTGCTGTTGCCGCTGCTCGCCACTGGGGGCTCTTTCAGATGGATGTCAAAAATGCTTTCCTCAATGGTCATCTTATTGAGGAGGTCTACATGCAACCTCCACCTGGGTCCACTTTTCCCCCTCATCAGGTTTGCAAACTACAGCGTGCTCTCTATGGCCTCAAGCAAGCACCTCGTGCTTGGTTTGCTACGTTCAGTTCTACCATTCATGATTTTGGGTTCACCTCTAGCTCCTATGACTCTGCTCTTTTTATCCGGACTACTTCTCATGGTACCACTCTTCTTCTTCTGTATGTGGATGATATGATTATCACTGGTAATGATGAAGCTGGTATTCTCCACCTCAAACAGTTTCTCCACCACCAGTTTGAGATGAAGGACCTTGGTACTCTTAACTACTTCTTAGGCCTTGAAGTCTCTCATGATTCTACTGGTTCCTATTTGGAATTGTACTCTTAACTACTTCTTAGACCTTGGTGCCGTTGGAATCGTGAGGAAATTCCGAGTGGTTTGATGTAGTGCCGCTGTGGATGGGACTAAACACCAAAATCGCAAATTGCCAGAAATGTAACACTGTGCTCTGATACCATGAAATAATAATTGGAGAAAGTGAGAGAAGATAGAGATGAGCGAATAGAGAGAGAGAGAGAGAGAGAGGCACAATTGTTTCTATGAATTGTACATGTCTATTACACAAAGAAGGCACTCTATTTATAGAGGATGCCTTGGATGCCTATGAACAATAACATAATGCTACACTAACATAATGCACTAACATAATGCTACACTAACATAATGCACTAACATAATGCTACACTAACATGATAATGCTACACTAACATAATGCACTAACATAATGCTACACTAACATGATAATGCACTACATAATGATACACTAATATACACTAACATCCCCCCGCAAACTCAAGGAGGGGAAGCATCAACCAAGTTGAGTTTGGAAACAAGATCATTGAAGCGGCCAGGAGGATGAGCCTTAGTGAAGATATCAGCGGGTTGATCGACGGAAGCGATAGGGAGAAGACGAACAGTACCACAGGTAACATGCTGGCGAATGAAATGACAATCAATCTCAATATGTTTGGTGCGATCATGAAAAACATCATTGTGAGCAATCTGAATGGCACTCTGATTGTCACAATAGAGAGGGGTAGGATCAGAAGAAGAAACACCCATATCAGCAAGGAGCCAGCGAAGCCAGAGAAGTTCCTGAGTAGTATCAGCAAGAGCTCGGTATTCAGCTTCGGTGCTAGAGCGGGCAGTGAGGGATTGTTTTTTGCTACGCCAAGCAAGAAGAGAGTCCCCTAAGAAGAAGCAGAATCCCGTGGTGGAGCGTCGATCCGTAGGATCCCCAGCCCAATCAGCATCGGAAAAGGCACGCAGTTCAAGAGAGGAGGAAGCAGAGAAGTGAAGACCATGGAACAGAGTGCCTTTGAGGTAGCGAAGGATGCGGAGTAGAGCAGTATAGTGGGGAGTGCGAGGAGCCGACATGTACTGACTGACAATGTGAACAGCATAGGCAATGTCAGGACGAGTTACTGTGAGATAGACAAGGCTGCCGACGAGTTGGCGATAAAGAGTAGCATCAGAGAGAAGAGTCCCATCGAGAGGAGTGAGACGAATCTGAGGATCAACTGGAGTAGAGGTAGTTTTGCAATCAGTCAGACCAGCACGAGCCAGAAGATCGGATGCATATTTGGCCTGGGACAAATAGGAACCAGTAGAATCATGAGAGACTTCAAGGCCTAAGAAGTAGTTAAGAGTACCAAGGTCCTTCATCTCAAACTGGTGGTGGAGAAACTGTTTGAGGTGGAGAATACCAGCTTCATCATTACCAGTGATAATCATATCATCCACATACAGAAGAAGAAGAGTGGTACCATGAGAAGTAGTCCGGATAAAAAGAGCAGAGTCATAGGAGCTAGAGGTGAACCCAAAATCATGAATGGTAGAACTGAACGTAGCAAACCAAGCACGAGGTGCTTGCTTGAGGCCATAGAGAGCACGCTGTAGTTTGCAAACCTGATGAGGGGGAAAAGTGGACCCAGGTGGAGGTTGCATGTAGACCTCCTCAATAAGATGACCATTGAGGAAAGCATTTTTGACATCCATCTGAAAGAGCCCCCAGTGGCGAGCAGCGGCAACAGCAAGTAAACTGCGAACAGAGGTTAGCCGAGCAACAGGAGAGAATGTCTCCTCATAATCAATACCATATTCCTGGTTGAAACCCTTGGCAACAAGACGAGCTTTGTAGCGTTCAATAGAGCCATCAGAATGTGTTTTGATTTTGTAAACCCATTTGCAGCCAATGGCAGTCTTGCCAGGAGGAAGATCAACAAGATCCCAAGTATGAGCTTTGTCCAAGGCCTGTAGTTCATCGGTCATAGCTTGCTGCCAAAGAGGATTAGTACAAGCCTCACGATAGGAGGTAGGTTCATAAGTAGAGAAGGCAGCAGATCCAACAATATAATCACGAAGATGGATAGGAGGTTGAGTGACCCGGCGTGGTCGACCCGTAGGAGGATCGGTGGGAGGAAGAACCGGTGGAGAAGGAGGTGTGGCAATAAGAGGTAGACCTTCAGGGAGAGCAGGCTGGACAGGATCAGGAGTGAGCAAGGGCGTCTCGATGGAGGAGGAACCTGTATCAAAATCAGCAGAGAAAAGATCGACAGAAGGATTAGTAAACAGGACAGTAGTGGAGAGTGCGGGTAAGTGAAAAGAGGATAGCGAGGAAAACATTTGGTGCTCCCAGAAAACGACATGGCGGGAGATACGAAGACGTTTAGAGAGAGGATCCCAACAGCGAAAGCCTTTATGTTCAATTCCATACCCAAGAAAGCAACAAAGACGAGAACGAGGTTCAAGCTTGGTGTGTTCATGGGATTGAAGTAGAACAAAGCAGGCAGAGCCAAAAACCCGGAGATTAGCGTAAGGAGGGGGAGTGCCATGCAGACGTTCAAAGGGAGTTTGATTATGGATGACAGGAGAAGGAGCACAGTTGATAGTGTAAACAGCAGTGAGGGCAGCTTCCCCCCAAAAGTTTTCAGGGCAGGAAGAAGAGAGAAGAAGGGCGCGAGTAGTGTCAAGAATATGCCTATGTTTCCGTTCAGCACGGCCATTTTGCTGGGACGTGCCAGCACAAGAACGATGAGGCAGTGTACCATGATGCTGAAGAAAGGAAAGGAAATCAGAATCCCGATATTCCATAGCATTGTCAGAGCGAAAAATTTTGATGGTTTTGGAAAATTGGGTGTGGACCATTTGGGCAAATCTATAATAAATGTGTTTAAGTTCAGACCTAGTTTTCATGAGAAAAAGCCAAGTAAACCGGGAAAAATCATCAATAAAGACAACAAAATAGCGGGATCCCCCCATAGTAGTAGTAGGGGAGGGCCCCCAAATATCGGAATGGATAAGATCAAAAGGTGCAAGGGAAACTGAAGTACTTTTATTAAATGATAAAGCAGGTTGTTTGGCAAGTTGACAGGGGATACAATCGAAATTATCCGGAATTACATGACCCAACTGTCCACTAGAAACCAAAGACCGTAAGCGATTAACAGAAATATGCCCTAAACGACAATGCCAAAGATGAAAGGGAGATAATGAGGAAGTAGATGTAGGAGCAGCAATCGGAGGAGAGGCAGGAACATGAAGGTGAATGAGTTCATAGAGACGTCCATGCTTACGGCCGATCCCAATAGTCTGCCCCGTCTGAGGGTCCTGTACCAAACAATCAGTAGCAGAAAATGTGACAGTTAGACCAAGTTCACATAATTGACCAATGGAAATAAGGTTTAAGGTAAGAGCAGGGATATGATAAACTTGAGGGATAGATAAAGAAGAGGTGGAAACAGTACCAACATGACGGACAGACATGAGGGAACCATCAGCAGTATGTATTGAGGGAATATGAGGAGATGAAGAGAAGGAAGAAAAGATAGTAGAACTGGAGGTCATATGATTACAACAAGCAGAGTCAAAATACCAAGAAGAGTTACCTGGGATTACAGACAAAGCAGTAGGAGGAGGTGTACCAGATGGGGAGAGAAGTTGTTTGAGCATGGCCTCTACATCCGTTGGAGAAAAGCGAGGGGTAGACGGAGCAGACGACTCAGAGAACCCCGCAGAGGTGACAGCATCAGTGTGGGGAGAATGATTCCCGGAAGCAGCAGCAGCAGTGGGATGAGGCTGATTCCTAGAAGCAGTAGTAGCAGTGTGATGAGACTGATTCCCGGAACGATGAAAGCTTCCCCGGGCAGAGCCACCGCGAGAGGAGTGGCTATTGGACGATGATCGGGATGGATTGCGAAAACAATCCTGTTGCAGATGACCAGGACCAAGTTTGTTGCAGTAGCGGCAGGATCTGACGGGGCAATTGACCAGGAGATGGGTTGAAGGAAGACCCCGATTCTGACAATAGAGGCAAGCAGTGGTCCGTTGGGTAAATGATGGCCGGTACGGAGGAGTGGCCAGAACAGAGTCCACATGATGAGTTTGAAGAGTACCGAGACGCGTCTCCTCTGATAGCAACTCAGAAATTGCCTGTTCAAGAGTGGGCAATGGATGGCGATGAAGCAGAGAGGCACGTACGGGCTCAAAGGAGGAAGTAAGAGCCATAAGAAAATGCACCAACCTTTGCTGGTTGCGATAGATAGTAAATAAAACAGCATCTTCAGGGGTATGCCAAGTTGGTTCTGAAAGAGCAAGCTGATCCCAAACAGAGTACATTTGAGAAAGGAAGTCATTAATGGACTGAGTGGATTCTTGGCGCATGCGATGAAGTTGGTTCTGAAGTTGATATTGGTGGGCAAGACCAGTAGTCTGGTATCGTTCTTTCAAGAAATCCCAGATGTCTTTTGCAGGAGTAGTTACAGAGTCAAGCTGAAAGCGACCAAACTGAAGACTGATAGATGTAACAGAGGTATTACGAAACCAGGTAATGATTTGGTAATTCTTACTGTCCCATTCCTCAAGTCGGTCTTCAAATGTAGCAGTAGGAACAGTGGTTTCATTAGTGTCACTGTCTTTCACCGGTTTAGTCACATCCCCGGTAACAATTCGCCAGAGCTTCTTTCCTTTTAGGAAGGAGGACATGGCTTGGGCCCACAGAACATAGTTTGAACCATTCAAAATAACGGAAATAGGATGGGAGGCATCATGACGATCCATAATACTAGTTGAATAGGGTTTAAAGTAATATGATAGACCTGTAGGAGCAAAATTAGGTAAAACAGAGTGTACCAGTGAGTCCGGAAGGTCGAAAATAGCCAGGAAAGGTATGCTGGACAGAGATGATGTCAGCAAATATGTCAGCGGCGCACGTTAGCAGAGTGCAGGAAGGAACACGTTAGCAGGAAGCGGCGGTGCACGGTAGCGGCAGGCGCAGACGCGGTGCACGGTAGCGGATTCGGCGCACGCGGGTGCACAGTAGTGAAACGGCGCACGAGAGGCGCACAGTAGCAGGCGCGGCGTACGGGAGAGGCAGGGCTGACGTCAGCCGCGGGTCGTGTGGGCGCGTGTAGGCACGTGTCGGAAGGGAGAAACAACGGATGGCGCGTGCGGGCGCGTGTGAGAGTGGTGGCGGAAATGATGACGCGCAGTGGACACTGGCGGCGCGTGTGGGCGCGTGAAAGGTTTTTTGAGGCCGGGCTTGGTGCCGTTGGAATCGTGAGGAAATTCCGAGTGGTTTGATGTAGTGCCGCTGTGGATGGGACTAAACACCAAAATCGCAAATTGCCAGAAATGTAACACTGTGCTCTGATACCATGAAATAATAATTGGAGAAAGTGAGAGAAGATAGAGATGAGCGAATAGAGAGAGAGAGAGAGAGAGAGGCACAATTGTTTCTATGAATTGTACATGTCTATTACACAAAGAAGGCACTCTATTTATAGAGGATGCCTTGGATGCCTATGAACAATAACATAATGCTACACTAACATAATGCACTAACATAATGCTACACTAACATAATGCACTAACATAATGCTACACTAACATGATAATGCTACACTAACATAATGCACTAACATAATGCTACACTAACATGATAATGCACTACATAATGATACACTAATATACACTAACACAGAGGATCCGATTCCAATTCTCTAACCTGAGTTTTATACCCCATGAATTAATTATAAGTCACTGTAATAGAACAATTACATGTTCTTACAGGAAAAATAATAATAATAATAAACAAATCGGTCTGTTATGAAAAACAAGACAAAGAAGCAAATGCAATCGGATTTGTCATTAATATTACCAAATCTAATCACATGTCTCTGTTTTTTTTTTTTTTTTTGTTTGTTTGAAAAAGAAAGGAATGGGAAATAATTCTATTTTTTCGAGTTCCTTTTTATGTTCCAAGTAACTAGCATCTTCTTCTATTTTTTTGGAAAAAACAGAGAGAGAGAGAGAGAGAGAGGCGTACGACGAGTTCGACGACGTCGATGGCGGGGAGGGAGGAACGAAGAGCAGAAATGCCGACGTTGAGGCACCGAGTGAGGAGGAGTTTGGCTTGTTCTTGGCGTTCCAGTGGGAGGTTTGGGTCCACACCAGCGCCTCCGTGCACCGCTATAGCCCAACCAACCATTTTTCTCTCCCTCACTCTCTCTGTCTCGCTCTTGCTTTGCTTTGCTTTGCTTTCTTCAATTCTACAATGCACAACGAGAAGAGGATGTGGGCCTTTTATAGGCGTTTCCGCGGAATCCAAATGCTCTATAAAATATGGTTTTTATTTAAGGCCAGTTTGTTATGGAATGCGGGTCACTAGTAGTGACTGTTGTGCCTCAATTTGAGATATATTATGAATTTATTTTTATGATTTGAACTGATCAGTTTATAGGATTTGTTGAGTACTTTATAATTTTCAAAAATTATATTAATCAGATATCAATAACTATATGATCCGCAATCAAAAAAATAAACAATAAATTTTTCTTTTGAGAAAAAGTATAAAAAATATGCAATTTGATCATATACTTATTGATATCTGATTAAAATAATTTATGGCAGGTATGAAGTGTTCAACAAATCTTACAAAATAACGGTTCAGATCATAAAAATAAACTCATAATATACCTCAAATTAAGGCACAACAGTGACCCCAATCCCGTTTGTTACAGGAGTAATAGATTCTAGATAAAAAATAAATTTGAGTTTGTTTGTGTAATGAATTCTGGTGTTTTTTGTTTCAGTTTTTTTAACTCATCAGTTTTTTTAAAATTGAGTTTCTCATTTAATTTTTTAGTAGATATTTTTTAAATTTTAAATAATTTTTATATTTTTTTAGATACGCTTTATTTAGATATATCTAAATAGTAAAATATTTGTGAAAAAATATTTTAAAAAATTAATAAATACACAAAAATATGAAAAATGTACTGAATTTTTATATATTTTTTATATTTTTTGGTATTTAGTGTATTTTTTTAAGATTTTTTTCACAAATATTATTTTTTTAAGTGTATTTAGATAAGGTGTGTTTAAAAATTAAAAAAAAAATTGCTTAAAATATTTAAAAATTCATTGGAAACATTAAAATACAAAAAATAAAAGAGTAGAATTTTTTGAAAATTATTTTCTGAAAACTATAACCAAATAAGCTAAATATTAATTGGTTTGGATTCGTAAAAGTTTTCAATTTATAAATTGTGATACTACATACATCAATTAGTATATTAATTAATGTACCAATATGTATTATGATATTATTATTGATCCCACATATTATATAAATTATAAATATTTAAAACCTTCAAAATTATGCCATATCAGGTATTAATTCATATAATTTTATTCATTTATAAATGATTGATTCTTTTAGATAGATGTGATATTAATTGGATTGGATTTATAAAGACTTTTAATATATAAATGGTTGCCTTGTTTCACTAGAGTTGATATTAATTAGGTCCCGTTTAGGGATAGATTATTTTAATTAGTTATTTGGCTTTTTACAAGAAGACATATAAAAAAATGAGTTGGAGTGCCTGTTGTGCTGGATGTACAGTAAACACTAATGTGCAGCCTTATGGGCTCATTTTGGAGTCCGTTTTGATCATCTGAATCGTTCATATTTTAAAGTATATCGAGTAGAACATACCTACCAAAAATTTGAGTTAATCGGATATCGTTAACCATTTCATCTACTCACATTTGTATCTTGAAAAATAAATGACATTGTGATTTAAAATATTAAAATGAATACAAATGAGAGTGAATGAAAGACACAAATGTGAGTGGATGAAAGGGCTAACGATATCCGATTAACTTATTTTTTTATAAATATATTTTATTTGATATACTCTAAAATGTGAGCGGTTCGAATTATTAAAATAAACTCCAAAATAAGTCCATATGACCGCACAACAGGCACCCCAACTCCACAAAAAATTTAAAGAAAATAATGAAATGAGATGTTTTATTTTAAAGTTTAGTTATCAAGTGTCCTAAGATATTAAATATGCCTAATTAACTCCATTATCATAAATAAAATAAAAATAAATAAATCTAATAACTCTATTTGGTTGATGACTAAATTATCATTTTTCTTTTAATTTTCTATTTTGATATTTTGATATTTTTATACATATTTTTTAACTTTGTGTTAGACACCATCCACTCATGCCTGGGGGCCTATGACAACAGTATGCCTGTATATATATATATATATTAATAAATATTATATTATAAATTTTTTTTATCAAACACTATTATAGCAATTGAGGAGATAAAAAATATGGGGCAAGTTCTGTAGCAGGCCTATTTAAAAGAAGATAAATCTATTTAGTCTTAGAATCTTTTGAATACTCTCAAAAGTTCATTCTGTATTTTTTTTCTCCATTTTTTTCTATGCATTTGTTTTTCTTTATCTCTTTCTCTTTTTGATTTATGGTAACCAGTAACTACTACTTTTCCTCTTTTTCTTTCTAACATGTAGTCACTGATAACCAACGATAATTATTGCTTGGGGTTCACTAGCACTACCGACCATCACCTTCTTACTTCACCCTTACCAATAGCGAAAAAGACGAGTTTTTAACGAAGAAGATCTGATGTAGATTTACTCAGATCTATATTAAATCTGAGTAAATCTACATGAGATTCGACTAGATCTAAATCAAAAATAGTTGTTAGAGTATAATTTTCTCTCTATATCTGTTTCTCTCATTTGATTTCTCAATTTTTCAACCTTTTCTTTGCTACACATTTCTATTTTCTTGTTTTAATGGAGGAAATTTTTAAATTCTGAATAAGTTGTTTTTTAGTTTTAGACACAGGCAATGAAAACTATAAAATTTCACAGTTTCAGTTTTTTTTTTTTTTTGTGCTATTTGAATCATTCTTTATAACTATAAAATTTTACAGTTTCATAAGATTCTTTAGATTTGTAAAATTTTGTTGTTTCATAACATGTTTTTCAGTTTGATTAATAAGTATAAATGCTTGATAGAATCATACTTTGAAACTGTAACATTTTACAATTTCAAAGCTTACTTTTCAGTTAGATCAATATTGGAGATTATTTGTTTAAACTCTACAAAAATTGAAAAATAATATATACTTTTTTCCCATTGTTGTTGTTGGTTGTTGTTGTTGTTGTTTTTTTTTTTTTTTTTTTTGGTCAGTTGATCAATATTTAGCATATTTTACTACGTTTTTTCACTATAATTTCTCCATTTATTCTTTTTTTTTTGTGACCTTATTCTAGATATTCTGACTTTTTTTAGTGACGTTTAGAACACTCTGGCAAACTTTCGGCTATATTCTGGCGACTTTCCGATGATGTTGAATATTCCAGCGAGTCTTCAATGACCATTTGACGGAAGTTCAGTAATGGTGGGATATAGCAGCATTTTTAAAGTTATGAAAAAAAGGAAATTTTTTTGATAACAATTAAAAATATGTACGACTAATTGGTGCAAATGTTTTGTTTTGGAACCAGATGGATTTTGAACTTTATATATAGGACTTAATGGTAAGTGTCCCAAAAAATGTGAGCCTAGAGCCAAATCTAGTCATTACAGCCCAAGTCAAAAGTGATAAGTCTAAATGCATCCCTTGAAACTCATAAAGGATAGCTAGCAACAACTTGTCATCAGATTAAGGCGCGTGGGGAGAACAAAGCAATTATAAAAAAATTGCCTTTAGAAGACCAAATCAATTAAAGGATAGGCGTTAGATAAACCTTCATCCGATGGTGGGAACCATAGAACAAATAAGACTAGTATGTAGGTTGGGCCTAATGAGAAGCAGAATCGTCCAATCAAGTTTAATCCTACAGACGAGATGCTCGACAAGTAAGTGGGTTTTATCTAACTCAACCACAACTCAATCAAATACTAGAACTATTTTCTTTGTATATTATACACTTTGGTCGGTCATTGTGCTGACTTGATCATCGAAGAGTCCTCCCAGTCAACCTTGGTCAAGAGTGATTACTGACGTTTGGTTTCTCTACACAGAGTGCAAAAAATTGGACGCATCATCTCACTTAACCTGTGGAGATAATTTCACATTCCACACCAATGTTATTAAATCAATAAATATATATGTTTTTTTTTTTTTTGCCACATATATCAATATATATTTTTTGACAACATGATATTTTTGTAAATAGGTCATTGTCACCAAAAAAGATCCATTATTTGACCTAATCTCATATCCCTAAAGCCATCTCCAACGTTGCATCAGATTTTTCATCAAATTCAATTTTGACGAAAAACGCCTTAAATGTCAGTTCGAACCCTTTCATCAAGTTGATATCAAATAGAGGGAGAACCAAATTTTCAACAAATGAAGGGAGTTTTTATCTTTTCATCAAATTTTGAAGGTGGTCATTGGTGGACGACCGGCCAGACCACCTCTTAGATAACCGAATTTTAGGATGAATTAGGAATTTTGTAAAAAAAATTGATGAAAATCGTTGAAAAATATCATATCAGATCAAATTTTTTATTAAATTTCATAAAAAATTTAATGAATTGTTGAAGACGCTTTAAAAGAAATTGACTTATCACCAATAAAACCTTATATAAAAATTTATTGCCATAAAACTATAAAATGCAAAGTGTCAATTTTAAATTCAATATATTTAAAAGCTCACAAAAACTAACTCTTTTTTTTTCTAATTTTTTTTTCAAAAAATTTCAGAATTTAGATTTTAAAATTGTTATATTTAAGTTAAGTCCATTACAGTTGGCAGGTTTGAGGATGGTGGGAAATGAAAAGACAAAAAATAAAACAGACAAAATAAAAATGAATAAATAAATAAATAAGGTATTTTGGTCACCTTAAGTTTTTACAACTAGATAGTTATTGAATTTATTTTTTTCCATGATAGTGGAGTTAGTTAGGCAAATTTAATACCTTCTTACACTCGGTAACAAAATCCTTTGTTTTAAAGACTATTTTTGCCTCACTGGTGGCATGCACGCTCAAGAGTATGGAGACCAAACCAAAGAAGGATGAAATAAAAAAGGATGGCTTGGTTGGTGCCTCTGAGGTAGCCTTTTCCTAATGCCCGGACTTCAATGAACTGAGGGAGAAACCGTGGAAGTGAATAAATGATGGTAGATGGTTAAGAGACTCAACATCACCCATGATATACTAGTATAGGTCAATTCCTCTGAAAAAGTACAAGAAATATTGTTAGTGGTCCATAGAGAACTTTGATCATTTGTGTGGAAACCCCTGCAACAGTTTTTCTCAAGGATGTGTACAAAATGAGATCATGAAGTAAATGAGTATGGGCATTTAGAATGAGCTATGAACAAAGAAGAATGAGATCTTGTAAGCAGTATGAGCAGTGTTCATATAAATTTTTGATGCAAAGATATTAGGAATCAATGACAATGAGATTAAGACATCCAAGTATACAATAAGCCAACCACTCACACCCACTTTAAAAAACAGGAAATACCCTAGTTACTGAGCACTACACCCAAGGTCTTTCTCAGAAACTCAAACCGAAGAAGATCAAGGGGTTTTGTAAAAATATTAGCTTTTTGATGCTCAGTGGGTACATGTTCAAGAACAACAAGGCCTTCTTCCACTAACTCTCGAATAAAATGATGACAGATGTCAATGTGTTTTGTGCGAGAGTGTTGGACAGGATTTTTTGAAATGTTTATGGCACTTGTGTTATCACAGAAAAGACTGAGAGTGTTCTGTTCTATCCAATAATCATAAAGCATTTGTTTCATTCACACCAGTCGAAAGGGAGATGGCATTTTGCTTTTTACTATGCAAGGAAACCAAATTATTCCCAAGGTAAAAACACCTCCCCGGATGTACTCTTCCTATCATTAGCACACTCTGCCCAGTCGGCATCAGAAAAACCAGTAATTTCAGCTGTCGTGTCAGTAGAAAACCAAACCCCATACCCCAATGTCCCATTAACATATTGGATGATGCGTTTGACCGCAAGAAGATGAGACTCTTTAGGACTGGCTTGGTAATGAGCACAAACACCTACACTGAAAAGCAATATCAGGACGACTGGTAGTCAGGTAAAGAAGACTCCCTATCATACTCCTATAAAGGGTGGGATCAACATCAATACCAAAGGAATCTTTGGAAAGGTGAAGACTGGTGCTCATGGGGGTGCGTGCATGTTTGGCAGACTCAAGACCAAACTTTGACACAAGATTTTTGGCATACTTAGTCTGAGAAACAAACATACCCAAAGGAGACTGTTTAATTTGTAGACCCAAAAAATAAGACAACTCTCCCATCATGCTCATCTCAAACTCATGTGTCATGCAATCCGAAAAATATTTCACAAGATGATCAGTAGTGGATCCAAACACAATGTCATCAACATAAATTTGAGCAACAAGAATATGAGACTTAGTATGTTTCACAAATAAAGTCTTATCCACACTACCCCTTTCAAAGTCATTATCAAGAAGAAATATAGTAAGTCTATCATACCAAGCCTGAGGGGCTTGTTTCAATCCATACAAAGCCTTGTCTAACTTGTAGACATGATTTGGACATTCAGGGTCCTCAAACCCTTTTGGTTGCTCAACATATGCCTCTTCTTTCAAGTACCCATTCAGAAAGGCACTTTTCGCATCCATTTGAAACAATTTGAACCCAAGAAAACATGCAACACCAAGTAAAATACGAATAGATTCGAGACATGCAACTGGGGCAAACGTCTCATCATAGTCAACACCCTCTACTTGTGTGTAGCCTTGAGCAACCAACCTGGCTTTATTCCTAACCATAGTACCATTCTCATCAGATTTATTTTTAAAGATCCACTTGGTACCTATCACATTCATGTCTCTAGGTCTGGGAATTAGAGTCCAAACATTGTTACGTTCAAATTGACCTAATTCTTCATACATAGCATTGACCCAACTATCATCTAGCAAGGCCTCTTTAAAATTCTTAGGTTCAATTAATGAAACATAACACATATGTGATACCTCATCCCGAATCTGTCTTCGGATTTTCATTCGACCCGATACACTTCCAATCACCTATTGAGCTCGATGATTCAGTTTCACCCTTGCTGATGATTTGGACTCAGGACTTGCGGTGACAGAAGCATCAGGAGTGATGTCTCTTTGTGCACTCTTTGGACTTTGACTTACCTGTGAGAATGGTTCTGTCTCAACTTTTTGTGCTTGGACCTCAGCTTCTCTTTGACTTTGTGGTTCAGTATCCAGGATTAGAAACTCACCATTGTCATCCTCATTTGTTGTTGGAGTAGGGAGACCTGTGTCATTTATAACCACATTGATTGATTCCATTAAAGAAGAAGTTCGTAGGTTGTAGACTCGAAAAGCCCTACTAGTGGTTGAATACCTTAGAAAAATACTTTCATCACTTCGGGAGTCAAATTTGCCCAAAGGCTCTCTATCTTTGAAAATGTAACACTTCCTCCCAAAAGTTTTGAAGTATTTTACATTAGGTTTCAATCCCTTCCACAATTCATATGGAGTTTGTAAAGTGTCGGGCCTTAAATACACGCAATTTATGATATAAACAGCAGTATTTAGGGTTTCAGTCCAAAACTTTGAAGGAAGTTTCTTACTAAGGAGCATGACCCTAGCTTATATTTCCATTTAACTGTCATAATGTTAAATTGTTGTCTAGTTTTTCTTCTCTCTCTCTCTCTCTCCCCAATTGTATACATGTTTTTAAGTTCAGGGACCAACAGAGATAAATGGAAAAAGTGCGCTGGAGACAAAGATGGAGATGCTGGATTACAAGTCATCAGGGCATGATCCAAGACCCATCCAAGAAAGAGAATACGGAGATGATTGATCCATCGCACAGATAATGAGAATCTCAGTATCTTGGCTCAAAATTTAGTCTACAAACAATGTCCGCTTCTAACGGTGACAAGAACACTAGATGAGTGAAAAGTAAGTAAAGAGATTATCTAAAGTTTTCCTTATTTTCTTTGTTTTCCTCCACTATTCCACTCTTCTTTTGTCTTCACTACAACAAAAAGCAGTTTTGGCGACCAAAAATGTAAATTTCGTCGCTGAAAGTAGGACAATTGGCGACTAAAATTGAATTAGTAGCCAAAAGTGAAGACTTTTGGTGACTAAAACAGTTTAGTAGCCAAATGTATACTTATTGGCGACTAAAAATCAGATTAGTCGCTGATTACATGGGTTTTAGCGACTAAAACAATTTTAGTAGCCAAAAGTGAAGGTTTTTAGCGACTAAAAAAAATTAGTAACGAAAGGTATAGGTTTTGGCGACTAAAAAATTGTTTGGTCGCCGATTGTAGGTGTTTTACCGACAAAAAAAAAATGTTGTAACCAAAAGTAAAGGTTTTTGGCTACTAAAAAAATTTAGTAGCTAAAAGTGGACAATTGGCGACCAAAATTGAGTTTAGTCGGCAAAAGTGGCGGTTTTGGCGACTAAAAATCAGTTTAGTCGCCGAAAGTGGTTATTTTTAGGTGAAAATTAATTTTTTTTGCG
This sequence comes from Camellia sinensis, assembly GCF_055761805.1. Classification (NCBI taxonomy): domain Eukaryota; kingdom Viridiplantae; phylum Streptophyta; class Magnoliopsida; order Ericales; family Theaceae; genus Camellia; species Camellia sinensis. The sequence goes on from NC_138963.1 coordinate 202,516,775, forward strand.
ACTAAATTATTGGGTAGTAGCCAAAACTAAGGTTTTTGACGACTAAAAAAAAATTTAGTCGCCAAAAGTGGCTTCCTTTTTTTTTTTTAATAAATAATTTATTTTTTACATAAATTATATTGAATAAAAATAATTATGTTTATATATATAGTTTAATATTAATACGGGTCAATATAGTATATAAATAATATATTTTGCATACATATTCATGTGGTGTTATTGTGGCATAGTGGAGAGAGTGTGTTGGTTAAGGGTTCGAAAGTGGAAGGTTGGTGGTGCAAAACTTGGGAAGAGCAGAGGGTTAATTTTTTTTTTTTTTCCTGAAATAACCTTTTGGCGACTAAAATGGGTGGTCGCCAAAAGCTTTAGTATTGGCAACGAAAAAAATAGTCGGCAAATGTATAAATTAAAAAAAAAATAATTCACTATTGGCGACTAAAAATTTGGTCGCCAAATGTATAATTTAAAAAATATAAATGAACTTTGGCGACGAAAAATTTAGTCGCTGCAGACTTGGTTTTTGGCGACTAAAAGTTTGTTAGTCGCCAATACCTTTCGTGACAGTTTTCCAGCGACCAAGCCGGCGACTAAAAAATTTAGTCGGGAAAACTCAAAACCCGACTTTTGGCGACTAAAAATTCAATTTTGACGACAAAAAATTTAGTCGCCAAATGTTTTTTTTTTTTTGTAGTGCTTGTTTAGTGGAGACTAGGGGTACGCTTAACTAGTAAACAGAACTCAGCTTCAGACATTTGCCTTTGCCTAATGCAATTGCAGTGACGCATGACATTGTATAGAGGGCCATCCTATTTTAGTGAACTAAGTTGATATGGTAGGAAAAGAATTTGTGTGTGAATGTGGTTATTGTGAATGGGAATATGAATATCAAGTTGGCACAAATGTCCAGAATTTGTTCTTTAACTCGTACAAATTATTGTACCTAGACCAGTAGAGTATCTGATAACATGTATCCTTTTCTATGTTGCAGATTCCATTCTTTTTTCAGTGCTCAAAATCCTGTGACTAATATGAAGTCTTATATCTATATATTTTATTTATTGTATAAATTTACTTAAGAAGTAAAAACAATGGATGCAAATTGATTAGATTCCTATTACATTTAATCTTTAAGTCAGTTCTTTCACAATCATAATCAAGAATATTGCATTCAGTTGAGAGAATGAATAATCTTTAGCACATGGGAGGGGGTAAAATCCATTCACTCAACTTCATCCGCAACTTTGGCTATACAATACAACAATGTTAAAAACACTCTTCCTAGTAACAATTTGAAACACATCAGAAATTTTGTATTAATAAGACTATTGATGTAATCAGTTCGGGACGGTCGGTATTTAGGTGAAATTTTGCACTAAATTGATAATGTCGATTTTATTATATTGAAAACCAATACATACCAAATTTTTTATCAAATCACACCAAACCGCACTGATTCAAACGGTTCGGCTCAATGCCGTTTAATCGGTTTAAGTACTTTCAAAATTGAGTCATTTCTTAAATTTGTAGTATAATAAATAATTTATGTAAAAATATTAAATTAGCCATTGGTACACAATTCTAACCATATCTAATCTAAGCATTCACAAAAATATAAACAAAAAAATGAATAAATACTAAGGCTTGAAGCTTTTATGAATTAAAATTAGAAACAAAATATAATCTAAGAACCAAATTAGCAATATTATTCATTATATATTTAATATATATTATATGTACATATATTCGGTCGGTTTCGGTGCAAATCGGTGTATAGTATATCAACACCGGTATCGAACCGAAATCACAAAAAAATTAATTTCCAAAACCGAACAGGCCGATCCATATTAAAAAAAAGACCAAATATGACTGATTCAATCCAGTTCAATTGATTTTGTCAGTTTTTTCAATTTTTTTTTACATCCCTAAATAAGATGGCGAGTTACACTAACAGTTCTTATAGTTTGGGGCTCGTGTCAGTTTGATCCCTAAATTTTCAATTGTTACGCATTTAAACTTGAATTTTAAATTTTGTTCCAAATAAGGACAACTAAAGATACCATTGCTCAATTTCAAGGGTAAAGTCATCAATTTGATAAAATATAAACCAACTTGACAAAAATAAATGTCAAAAAAATATTTTTGAATTTTTAAAATTATTTCTATCCACCAAAGATAAAATTATGTAAAATTGATAATTTTTGTACACATTTATTTATTTTACCAAATTAATTTTTGGTATGTGTTTGGATGATGATCATGTAATAGGTGGTTGTTAGGCTTTAATATGTAATTGATACTATGAAATATTTTTTGTTTTGGATGTTTTTATTTAATGGATTGGTTTAATAATAATATCAAACTTGTCACCATATTTGACTTTTGAAAAAGTAAAAACTAATTTAATGAAAATAAAAATAACCGCCCATTACATGATCATCATCAAAACCCATAATAAAATTAATTTAGTAAGAAAATAAATAAATAAATGTGTAAAAAATTTATCAATTTTATATAATTTTATCTTTGGTGAGTAAAAATAATTTTTTAAAATTTAAAAATATTTTTTCAATATTTATTTTTGTCAAATTAGTTTATATTTTTATCAAATTGACGACTTTGTCCTTAAAATTGAGCAATGGTATATTCAATTATTTTTATTTGAAACAAGATTTAAAATTTAGGATCAAATGTATCACAATTGAAAAATTAATGATCAAAGTGATACAAATACCAAAGTATAGAGACTATTAGTATAATTCGCCCTAATAAAATTACTAATAAAAAAGTATTGGACAATCTTCACTGTATTTAAATAAATTAAATTCTGTTGTGTACTAAACAACAACCAGAATATAAAGAAATAAAGGAAATGAGAGAATTTGTTTGATTACAAAAATCAAACTCGAAATAAAAAATAAAATAAATAAAAACAGATTTTATTTTGTTACAAAAACAAAATTAAAATCTGATTTAAATAAATAACAATAACACTGAAAATAAATTAAATAACTTACTTGATTTAATTTGTTCGAATTATAATCTGATCAAGTACAGTGTTTAACATTGTGTCCTTAAGACAGATTCGTCCTCTCCACGGTGCTTTCAGAAGTTGGACGTCTATCTCCCATGATGAAATGATCTACTACTAAACTACAAATTGTTTGCCTTACGAACACACTAAGTGTTTACACTCTTTCTTTCAGAAATTAAATGCAACAAAATGCAGAGATTTATAGCAGAGGATGGAGTACGAAAATTGGAGTAAAATCCAAATGGGAGGTTAGTCTATTTATAGATGTAAAGGTGGCTATTGGTTTTGAATTGAACAGGTATGAAACCTGTTGGTTTTGAATTTAAACAGATTTGAATATGTTGGGTTCATAAATTAAACAGATACAAAAACGAGAAGGGCCCTGTTTGGATGTACGGTAAAACCAAACTAGTTTATTTCCGGTTTAATTTGAATTTTGGATTTTATTTTATACAAAATAAAATTAAATTCAAATATTTTTTGCCCAAAAAGATTAGTATTGAGCCGAACAAACCCAACTCAACCTCACACCATGCACCCGTGCCCAGGCCCAGCTCAACCCATGCGTGGTGATTTTTGGGTCCAATGGGTCTAGCCCATAATCTCTCCCTCTAAAACACTTGGGTACCCCTTGGGGCACACCCAAGTACCAAACTCAAGCTTTATAAACCCATTCAAAACCTCCCACCAAATCAATGTGGGACAAGCCATTTTACAACCTTAAAGAATTTCCACCAAAACTTCATTTCTATGGAGCACACTTTGGCTTCAATTTTTCATTCACTCGGTAATGGTTTTGAGCAACCAAATATACCATGTGAATCACAACGCGGCATAGAATGCATTACCACTTTGACCCGCGTAAATCGACGCACGAGACCCACCTAAAAAATAGACCAAACTTAAGAAAAAATTCTAATTTTAACCAGAATTTTATAACCATTTCCAACAAAAAGTTGAGTATAATTTTGTCCATTTATCCGGCAAACAACCTTGACCCAAAAGAAATGAATTTAAATACAATCAATAAACTATAAAATCTAATAATTTCTCGAAATATAAGTATGTATGTATTACCAAATTACTATTACTAAAATGTAGGTTCATTACTGCCAACAAAGGTTACAATAAATAAACAACTCCAAGTAACATAGAGACAAATAGATCCATGCTTCCCTTATCACTTTACCAAAGCAAGACTTGAATATTGTGGGTGGATCATTAATTTAAATAGATATTTAAAGGAAGACTCTAAATAGTTGTCACTTTTTTATTCTTTATTCTTTTCCTTCAATAAATATCTATTTAAATTCAAAATCTAAACACATACTAAACATGTCTACTCCCAAATACCAACTTCCATGAACCCATCCTGAGTGGCACAGCCCCTGAACATTCCAATACAGTTGAACCCATAAGCCACCTCACCATTCCTGGACACAGCAATCAGACCAGCCTTGCCTTGGTCCAGCCTCTCCTTCACCACATAGTCCACCGCCTCCTGGAGGCCCAGACCCTTGTACTCCATCACCGCCGCCACCTCACGTGCCAGTGTCCCACGTATGATGGCCTCCCCCTCGCCCGTGCACGACACGCCACACACCTCACACGCGTAAGTCCCTGCTCCTATAAGCGGGGAATCGCCGATGCGACCGCTCATCTTGTTCATCAGCCCGCCGGTGGAAGTCGCTGCCGCACACCGCCCTTCCCCGTCCACCACCACGCAGCCCACTGTCTCGGGCGCGTATACGCTGATTGGGAGACCGTTCATCTGCAGCGGGTTTTCTACTACTGCGCTGCACTTGTCAAATCCTACGGTTGGGATCCTGTAATCAAACTGCAAGAAAATGTGTCATTATAAAAATTATGAACTACGATATGTATTAAACAATATATTTTTTAAAAATTATAATAATATTAATATTTATCAGATTTTTATATTTTAGATGATGTTTATGTCGTCAACACAATAAAAAATAAAATATTAAAAATAAATAATTATCGTAGCATTACTTTTAAATTTTAATATAAAAATTGCTCTTTCTATAATAAAAGTGCACATATATATATATATATATATATATACACACACACAAATATATCATTTGGGATTGTAAAAATTAAGAAGTTATGTATTGACTGATGATGATCATAAAAGATGATGATATGACAGGTATGCGTACCAATATAGTGTTCGCTTCCTTGGCCAACTGCAACATGCCAACGTTTTCCTCCGTGATAAAGTATTCGTTGTCCACCATCTCCACACCCTATAAAAACCCCCCATCATGTCAAACACTTTCCTCCCGTAATAACTATAAAATAATATATATATATATATATATATATATTTTGTAAAACAAATTGCGCACGTGCCATTAAATATAGAACACCTGTCGGCGGGCGAACTCTTCGGCGCCGGAGAAAGCGAGGTAAGAGTGGGGAGACTTTTCCATGACGAGGCGGGCGAGGGAGACTGGGCTCTTCACGGTGGTCACTCCTGAAACGGCGCCGCACCGTCTTCCATGCCCATCCATGATGCTGGCCTCCATCTCCACCGTTCCTTTCTCCGTCAAGGCAGATCCACGCCCTGAATTGAACAGAGGATCCGATTCCAATTCTCTAACCTGAGTTTTATACCCCATGAATTAATTATAAGTCACTGTAATAGAACAATTACATGTTCTTACAGGAAAAATAATAATAAATAAACAAATCGGTCTGTTATGAAAAACAAAACAAAGAAGCAAATGCAATCGGATTTGTCATAAATATTACCAAATATAATCACGTGTCTGTGTTTTATGATGACCTAAATAAAACTACAAGAAGCATTAAATGAAAATCGAAAAGAAACACTTTTCTTTTATTTATTTTTTTTCCCGGGGTTTCCGCGGAAACAAACAAGCAGAACCGTTCGTACTTTTTCCCATGGAAGAGTATCCAAGTAACTAGCATCTTCTTCTATTTTTTTGGGAAAAACAGAGAGAGAGAGAGAGAGAGAGAGAGAGGCGTACGACGAGTTCGACGACGTCGATGGCGGGGAGGGAGGAACGAAGAGCAGAAATGCCAATGTTGAGGCAGCGAGTAAGGAGGACTTTGGCTTGTTCTTGGCGTTCCAGTGGGAGGTTTGGGTCCACACCAGCGCCTCCGTGCACCGCTATAGCCCAACCACCCATTTTTCTCTCTCTCACTCTCTCTGTCTCGCTCTTGCCTTGCTTTGCTTTGCTTTGATTTCTTCAATTCCACGATGCACAGCGAGAAGAGGATGTGGGCCTTTTATAGGCGTTTCCGCGGAATCCAAATGTTCTATAAAATATGGTTTTTACTTAAGGCCAGTTTGTTATAGGAGTAATAGATTCTAGATCAAAAATAAATTTGAGTTTATTTGTGTAATAAATTCTGGTGTTTTGAAGTCAGGTTTTTAAAAGTTGAGTTTTTTATTTTTGATATTTTTTTTGTGTTTGTAAATATTTTTAAAATTTTAAATAATTTTTATGTTTTTTTATATGGATCTTACTTAGATGTATTTAAATAATAAAATATTTGTGAAAAAATATTTTAAAAACTTAATAAATATACAAAAAATATGAAAAATGTACTGAATTTTTATATATATATTTTTATATTTTTTTGTATTTAGTGTATTTTTTAAAGATTTTTTTTTACAAATATTATATTTTTAAGTGTATTTATGTAAGGTGTGTCTAAAAATTAAAAAAAAAATTACTTAAAATATTTAAAAAATTCTTTAAAAACATTAAATACGAAAAATAAAAGAATAAAATTTTCTAAAAACTATCTTCCGAAAAACTATAACCAAACAAGCTAAATATTAATTGGTTTGGATTCATAAAAGTTTTCAATTTATAAATGGTAATACTACATGCATCAATTAGTATATTAATCAATGTACTAACAGGTATTATGATATTATTATTGATCTCACTTATTATACAAATTATAAAAATTTAAAACCTTCAAAAGTATGTCATATCATATATTAATATATCAATTGATACATATAATATTTTTCATTTATGAATAATTTATTTTTTTAGATAGATGTGATATTAATTGCATTGGATTTGTAAATACTTTTAATATATAAATGGTTGGCTTGTTTCACTAGAGTTGATATTTATTAAGTCCCGTTTATGGATAAATTATTTTAATTAATTATTTGACTTTTTACAATAAGACATACAAAAAAAAGGAGTTGGAGTGGTGCACAGCAAGCACTGTTATGCGGCCTTATGAATTTATTTTGGGATCCGTTTTGATCATTTAAATCGTTCATATTTTAAAGTATATCAAGTAGAACATACATGTCAAAAATTTAAATTAATCGGATATCGTTAAACATTTCATCAACTCACATTTGTATCTTGAAAAATAAATGATATCGTGATTTAAAGTATTAAAATAAATGTAAATGTGAATGAATGAAAGGATTAATGATATTTGATTAATTTAATTTTTTACAAGTATATTTTATTTGATGTACTCTAAAATGTGAGCAGTTCAAATTATTAAAATAAATCCTAAAACAAGTTTATAGGCCCCACTACAGGCACCTCAACTCCATAAAAAATGTAAAGAAAATGATGGAATAAGGTGTTTTATTTTAAAGTTTAGTTATCAAGTGTCCTAAGATATTAAATTTGCTTAATTAACTCCATTATCAAAAATAAAATAAAAGGAGTAATGTTAGAGATTTCAAATATTCTATCAAAAATTTTACCAAATGTCTCACATGAGTGTGGGACACACACAATGTGGGTCCCATATGGGTCCCACACCCATGTGAGACATTTAGTAAAACTTTTAATAAAATTTTTAAGGTCTCTAGCATTTTTCAAATAAATGTGTCTAATAACTATGGTAAAGGACGAAATTATCATTTTTTTTTAATTTTCTATTGTGATATTTTTATACATATTTTTGAACTTTGTGTTAGACGGTCCCACCATCCACTCATGCCTTGGGCATATTACAGCAATATGCATGTGTACATATATATATATATATATATATATTTTAAACGTGCAACTTATACCTTACACTTACGTCTTTTTATTTGTTATCTTGTTTTATGTTTACACCTTTCATTTATACTTTTTGTGTTGGTTGCATATGGTGTGCAACCTTAAGGGGTTGCACACAATAACAGTACCCTATATATATATATATATATCAATAAATATTATATTATAAAATTTTTTATCAAACAATATTACACCAATTGTGGAGAGAAAAAATATAGGACAAATTACGTAGAAGTTCTATTTAAAAGAGGATAAATCTATTTAATCTTATAATCTTTTGAATACTCTCAAACGTTCACTTTGTATTTTTTTACCTCCATTCTTCTATGTGCATTTGTTTTTTCTCTATATCTTTCTCTTTTTTATTTATGGTAACCAATGATTATACCTTACTTCTTCTCTTTCTCTTTCTCTTTCTCTTTCTCTTTCTAGTATATAGTTACCGATAACTGACGATCATTATTGCTTAGGGTTCACTGGCACCACCAACTATCGACTCCTTACTTCACCCTCACCAATAGCGAAAGAAACGAGTTTTTAACGAAGAAGATTTGATGTAGATCTATTCAAATTTATTAGATCTGAATAAATCTACATGAGATCTGACTAGATCTAAATTAAAAATAGTTGTCAGAGTACAATATTCTTTCTATATTTGTTTCTCTCATTTGATTTCTTAATTTTTCTACCTTTTCTTTGCTACACACTTTTATTTTTTTGTTTTAATGGAGGAAATTTTTAAATTCTGAACAAGTTGTTTTTTAATTTTAGTTACAGGCGGTGAAAACTATAAAATTTCACAGGTTCAGTTTTTTTTTGGCTACAATGAATCATGCTTTAAAACTGTAAAATTTTACAATTTCATAACATTCTTTAGACTTGTAAAATTTTGTAGTTTCATAACATGCTTTCCAGCTTGATTAATAAGGATAAATGCTTAATAGAATCATATTTTAAAACTGTAACATTTTACAATTTCAAAGCTTACTTTCCAGTTTGATCAATATTTGAGATTATTTGCTTAAACTCTACAAAAATTAAAAAATAATATATACTTTTTCCAATTGTTGTTTGTTGTTGTTGTTTTTTTTTTTTTTTTTGGTCAGTTTATCAATATTTAACGCATTTTGTTATGTTTTTTTTTTTTGCACTATAATTTCTCTATTTATTCTTTTTTTTTTGACAATATTCTGGATATTCCGGCTTCTTTTAGTGACGTTCAGAACACTCCAGCAAACTTTCAACGATACTCTGGCGATTTTCCAGTAATGTTGAATATTCCGCTGAGTCTTCAATTAAAAAGTTTGACGGTGGTGGGATGTAGCAGCATTTTTAAAGTTATGAAGAAAAAAAAAAGAATTTTTTTGATAACAATTAAAATATATGTAAAATTAATTGATGCAAATATTTTGTTTTGAGGTTAGATGAATTTTGAACTTTGTATACAGGACTTATTGGTAAGTGTTTCAAAAAATATGAGCCTAGAGCCAAATAGGGATGACAATTTCAACCCGGCCCGACGGGGACCCGATCCCCCGACCACGATTATAACGGTTTTTCCCCAAAAATTATCCCCATAGGGCCGAGGATGGTATTAAAAATAAAATCCCTGACTGTTTTCGGGCCGGGGACAGGGATAGGTACCCCAACCCCGGCCCCGGCCTCGAATTATCTCCACTTAACTCCCCGGATATTCTCCGAATATTCCTCATAGATATATGTAATGTTTGACTCTGCCTCACTCTGACTCTGAGTCACTCACATGCATTTCAAAAGATGCATTTCGTTTCTCTCTCATGGTCTCAGCCTCTGTCTCTCCCCCTCTCTCTCTCTACGCAGCTGCTCTCACGGCGTCGCCGTCGTCCCTCCATCGCCAATCTCCCTCCTCCCATCACCGCCGATCGTCGGCCTCTTCCCCATCGCCGCTGTCCGTTGTCCCTCCCCCCATCACCGCTGTCCTCCTCCCCCCTCCCCATCGCCGTCCGTCACAGTCACCCATCTTCCTCAGATCTAGTTGAAAACCCCTAGATCTGGTACGATGTAGTACAAAAATGGACATTTGTTTCATTTTTTTTTTAATTATTTTTTGTTGGTGATAATGATGATGTTGATGATGATGGAGTCACTGATGTTGCCGGACAACCCCAATTTGAGCTGGCATTGTCTAATTTTTAAAATATTTGAGCTTGAATTCAACTGGAAAACCCCAATTTTTGAAATGGGTTTTTTGAATTGATCTTTTGTTTATTTATTTATTTATTTGTTTTGACGAAATGGAGCTTCAGAAATAGCAGAAAGTTTGGGATAAGAACAAACCCCAAAATGGGTTTTTTTAATTGATATTTTATTTATTTATTTATTTTGATGAAAATGAGTTTTAGAAATAGCAGAAAGCTTGGGATAAGAACAATCTCATTGCTCCTAATCTTGCTCATCGACCAAACTATTACTGCTGTTTTGTGTGGCTGCACATTTTTTTTTTCAAGGCCGGGGAATGTTCAAGGTCGGGGAAACCCGATCCCCGTTAGCGGGCGGGAGCGGGGACGGTGAGAGGTTCCCCGTCGGGGATCGGGGCCGGGGGGATTTCTACCATCGAGGATCGGGGACGGGGAGTGCGATCCCCCGACCCCGTCCCGCCCCGTTGCCATTCCTAGAGCCAAATCTAGTCACGATAGCCCAACTCAAAAGTGATAAGCCTAAATGCATCTCTTGAAACCCATAAAAGACAACTAGCAACAATTTGTCATCAGATTAAGGCGCGTGGATGTAACAAAACGATAATAAAAGATTGCCTTTTAGAAAACCAAATCAATTTAGTAAAGGATAGCCATCAGATAAACCTTCATCTGAGGGTGGGAAGTATAGAATATATAAGACTAGTATGTAGGTTGGGCCTAATGAGAAGGAGAATCGTCCGATTAAGTTTAATTCTACAGACGAGACGCTTGACAAGTAAGTGGGTTTTATCTAACCCAACCACAACTCAATCAAATACTAGAACTATTTTCTTTTTATATTATACACTTTGGTCGATCATTGTGCTGGCTTGATCGTCGAAGAGTCCTCCCGGTCAACCCTGGTCAGAAGTGATTACTGACGTTTGGTTTCTCTATGCAAAGTGTAAAGAATTGGGCACATCATCTTGTTTAAACCTGTGGAGATAATTTCACATTCCACACCAATATTATTAAATCAATAAATATATATATGTTTTTTTTTTTTTGCCACATATATCAATTTATATTTTTTGATAACATGATATTTTAGTAAATGTGTCCTTCTCACCAAAAAAAAGATCCATTATTTGACCTAATGTCATATCCGTAAGGCCATCTTCAACGTTGCATCAAATTTTTCATCAAATTCAATTTTGATGAAAAACGCCTTAAATGTCAGTTCGAACCCTTTCATCAAACTGATATCAAATAGAGGGGGAACCAAATTTTCATCAAATGAAGAGAGTTTTTATCTTTTCATCAAATTTTGAAGGTGGTAGTCGGTGGACGACCGGCCAGACAACCTCTCGGATAACCGAATTTTAGGATGAATTAGGAATTTTGTAAAAAAAATTGATGAAAACAGTTAAAAAATAATTGGGCACATCATCTTGTTTAAACCTGTGGAGATAATTTCACATTCCACACCAATATTATTAAATCAATAAATATATATATGTTTTTTTTTTTTGCCACATATATCAATATATATTTTTTGATAACATGATATTTTAGTAAATGTGTCCTTCTCACCAAAAAAAAGATCCATTATTTGACCTAATGTCATATCCGTAAGGCCATCTTCAACGTTGCATCAAATTTTTCATCAAATTCAATTTTGATGAAAAATGCCTTAAATGTCAGTTCGAACCCTTTCATCAAATTGATATCAAATAGAGGGGGAACCAAATTTTCATCAAATGAAGAGAGTTTTTATCTTTTCATCAAATTTTGAAGGTGGTAGTTGGTGGACGACCGGCCAGACAACCTCTCGGATTACCGAATTTTAGGATGAATTAGGAATTTTGTAAAAAAATTGGATGAAAACAGTTAAAAAATATCATATCAGATCAAATCAAATTTTTATTAAATTTAATAAAAATTTAATGAATTGTTGAAGACGCTTTAAAAGAAATTTATTTATTACCAACAAAACCTTACATAAAAATTTATTGCCATAAAACTATAAAATGTAAAGTGTCAATTTTAATATAAAAGCTCACAAAAACTAACTTCTTTTTTTTTCTAATTTTTTTTTCAAAAAATTCCAGAATTTAGATTTTAAAATTGTTACATTTAAGTTAAGTCCATTACAGTTGGAAGGTTTTAGGATGGTGGGAAATGAAAAGACAAAAAAATAAAATAGACAAAACAAAAATGAATAAATAAATAAATAAGGCATTTTGGTCACCTTAAGTTTTTACAACTAGATAGTTATTGAATTTATTTTTTCCCATGACAGTGGAGTTAGGCAAATTTAATACCTTCTTACACTTGTTAACTAAATCCTTTGTTTTAAAAACTATTTTTGCCTAATTTGAGTTCGTAAAAGTTTTCAATATAGGAATGGTTGGTTTATTGATAATAATTAGTTTGGATTCAAAAAAAAAAATTAAGAGTAATTTATAAATACACCTCTTAAGATTTACTTAAAATATAGATTATTTTTCATATTTTAAAAAATTACAAATACTCTCTTGTCAAATTTTTTATTTAATAAAATTAACTGAAAAAATAAAATTCGTAACTATCCTGTATACAATGACAAAATTATCTGAATTATTAGTTGAAATAAGGTTATGACATTAATAAAAACTGTTAATTATTTTGATAATTAATTAATAAAATGAGTTATTTGTTATGAAATTGAAAACTTTAATCTGCAAAATGTAATTTTCAAAATTACAAATGATAAATCGTATTTTAAACAAACTTAAAATAATATACTTGTAATTTATTCAAAATTTTAATATATAAATGGTAACGTTATTATTTTTTTCTAATAAAATATGATATAATAATAGTTTGACTTTCAAATCTATAGAATTAAATTACGAAATCCAACTCTTATGAAGGTCAAACACTTCAAATTTTGAAGTCATTTAAGGTTTGTTCGATCGTTAATTTCAAGGCTCTGAAATGAATTAAGATATATATAAATTGATCCGAATACCCAATTATAAAATAAAAAAAAAATTGTAAATTTACATAAAAAATGAAGTGATCAATTATTTTGGTCATATATAATAATTTTTTTTTTTTATTTTTTTTTTTTGTTACAGGAAAATCCTCTCTACTTTCTCGCAGGTCTAAGGCAGCGCCTCTTACAGAGATCACCCGCAGGTCCAAGGTAGCACCCCTTGCAGAGATCACCAGGGTGTCCTGTTAGCCATTCCGAGCGAGGAGACTATGACCTGGGAATTTCCTCGACCTCCCAAGACAAGCTCCGCTTAAGTCAGGCATTGAACCCACATCAAGTGCTGATTAGACAATTTGAGATCTAACCTTCTAACCAACTATGCTTCACCTAAGAGATTGACCCAAAAAAAAAAAATTAAACATGCAATCTTAAGACTTAAACCCCAAACTTTAATTACAATGTCACCCACACTTAGAGTAATTATTATTTTTTAATAAGCAATAATTCATCAGTGTTATCGGCAACGGAACTGGCTCCCACGCGATCTTGAGATATGATTTGTTACGCTAGTTTATGTTCCACACGATCATATGCTGTGCCTCGATGCGCTCAAAGGATATTATTGCATGTGTTTTGCTTTTTGTTAGAGTAATTATAATACTCCATCCCTCTCAAAATATTGGTCTTTTTTAGAGAATTTAACTTTTTTTAGTAATACACTTATTGCATTTGAAAAAAGTTAGTTTTCCAAAATTATCCTTTTGATAGTACATTTTTTGAAAATATCAATGTCATAATTGTACTTTTTAAATTGTTTATTAGTTTAAAAGAATGGCAAAATAAGAAATTTACATTATTTTTGTACTTGATTTATAAAGAGGGACTAATATTTTGGGATAATAAAAAATAAAATAAGAGACTAATATTTTGAGACGGATGGAGTAATAAAAAATAAAATAACGATAATTATAATAATAAAAGATAAAATAACGATATAAGAAAATAAAATAAAAAAAAGTGTAAAAGTGTGTTTTGTATGGTATTTATTAATTTTCAATTTTGTAAAGTGTAAATCTTACTTTATATTTTGAGTTAAGTTATAATTGTGCTTAATTATATAATAATATAATGCATTTCCATAAACTAGTGTAGTATAGTCACATGATAGTATATGATTAGTTCTTGTGTCCATCAATTAGTTCTTTTATTAGTTCTCAAATTACGTTATATGATTCTTAGTCAATTGTGGCTTGTCTCGAAATCTCATTAAAAAATCAAAAACGTAAAAATAAGATTAGGTGTGAAATATAAGAATACAAAATCAAATTAAACAACGAAGAGAGAGCAAAGAGGAGGTAAGGAGAGAGAGAGAGAGAGAGAGAGAGAGAGAGAGCAAAAAATGGTTGGTGGAACTGTAGGAGAAATAGATGGACAACACAAGATCATTCCACGGTAGCCGGCAAACCATAGCACAACCAGAGGATGAAGCCAACAGACAAACAGAGAAACTGATCTACTCAAGAGATATCTCAGGAAAAATTGACACCCATCAGTTAACAACCCCCACTTTAACTCTTTCAAGGAAGCCCTCGCCTCCCTCTTCCCTTTAGAAGGTAATCATATTCCTTTTCATCTTGGGACTGTCGCTACTACCTCCCTCATTGAGAAAGAAGATGAACCTTCTGTACCCTTAGATGACTGTGAGCTTCCATGCATCACTTTTTCTCAGGAAGAGCTAACTTGCATTCGCGACCCTTGGAATCAATCACTTATTGTTAAACTAATCGGTTGAAACGTGAGTTATAGTCTTCTCATGAGTAGAATCAACTCACTTTGGAAACCTACTGGTGCTATCCATGGGATTGACTTAGGCAACCACTACTATCTCATTAAATTCCATTTGGATTCTGATCTCCACAAAGTTCTCAAAGATGGACCATGGTTTCTTGGAGTTAATTTTCTGGCGATACAAAAATGGGAGCCTAAATTTCACACAAACAAAGCTTCTATGTCCACCACAGTCATCTGGGCTCGTCTTCAAGGCTTACCTATTGAGTATTATGATAGAAGTATTTTGAAAAGATTGGATAATATGTTTGATACACTCCTTAAAATCGATGTTCATACTGAGAATGGCAATAGGGGAAGGTCTGCAAGACTCTGCATCCAAGTGGACTTATCCAAGCCTATTATCTCCAAGATTAAAGTGGGTTCTTTTAACCAAAAAGTGTTTTATGAAGGAATTACCTCCGTATGTTTTGACTGTGGTCGTATGGGCCATAAAAGGGGTGATTGCAAAATTTCAAACTCTACATCCACACCAGCCACAAATACTGTATACACTCCCCATGAACAAGATGACGAACAACCCTTCGATTCTTGGATGCTTGTTGAAAAGAAGAAATATATGAAGAAAACCTCACTGTCAGGAAAGTTGTTGGTAAAAAGGTTTATCAGAACAAAAGAAAAAAATCATGACTCCTTGCATGGAGATGAAATTCAAAAAGTTTGGCAATAGAAAGTGTCCCAACCTTTGTCATCCTTGGGCCCTACAACAACCACGCCTATCTCCAATCCTTTTCAAACCCTTTCTGATTGTACAACCTTTGACCAAACCTCCTCTTCTGTAGACCTCAATGTCTCCCTACCCTCCCATCTACCTCTCTCAATCCTTCCAAACATGCCCTACGTTTTGCTCATCTCCTACCCTCTCTGTCTACGCCCCTTATATTTGTTTCCTTTATGTCCCAAACCTCTGCACAAGTTATCCCCTCTGATTTGTTGAGTTTTGCAAACCTAGTGACCTCTGCGATGGATCTCCCATCTTCCTTAAACCCTCTTGCCTATGTTTTCACCCCTACCCCAAATAGCTCAAACCAAACCTATGCCTCGCTATTGCAACCATGCTCTGGTTCGAAAGAGTCCATCCCAACCACACTCCTATCCCCTAAACTCAACCCCAGATCTGGCTATCCCTTTTCGCATTACCAACACAGAGTCACAAAGCTAATAGGGTTGGTACATGATGGCAGTGGGACACTACCAGAGGGTGGACGATTGTCTAATCCAAGAGATACAAAGAAATCCCACCCATATCTTGGGGTGGTTCGATCTGGAAGTAATGAATCTTTGGATGGCCCTCTCCCATCTCTTACTTGTTCCAGCACAATTTCTTCCTCGCCAATCTGTGGTGGTAACTTACCTATCAACACCCTTTACCAATCTCTCTGATTTCCCTCCACAAGTGATCCAATTGAACTAGATTATGACCCAAAATATCTAATTTCTCCCAAATCTTCAAAGTTACTAGAACAATCTAGCGGAGACTCTCTTTCCAATCCTAGAACCCCCTCCGCTGGACTTTCACCGCCTCTTCACCATCCTAAGAGAGTTCATTCTCCCAGGCCAATTCCCCAAAATAGAGAAAATCCTAACAGAGCTAGATCTCCTCCGCCTTCACATTATCGCCAAATCTTACACAATGCCTGTCAATTGGGCTCTAGAACACTCAGTCTGCTTAACCCCATATTGGAACAGGAAGAAGAAGAAGACCAACTTGGACCCAGGATGGGTGTCTTCACAAGCGGACCTAAACTTGGGAGAAAACCCCAACCATCCCTTGTTTAAGTCTCCAATAAAAGTCCTATTGTGGAATTGTTGTAGGGCAGCAAACCTCAATTTCAGAAGACATTTTCACAATCTGATGAATGAACATCAACCTTACCTGGTTGTTATCACTGAAACCAAAATTGGTAGGGATAGAGGTAAAGATATTTGTGAAAGCCTTGGCTTCGCTAAATTTGAAATCTCTGAACCTGTTGGTTTTACTGGCGGCATATGGTTGCTCTAGAATGATCTTGAAGTCTATTGCGACATCCTCTCAGTGACTCAGCAGGAAATCCACGCCTTTGTTCAAGTTCATTCTAATTCTACTAGTTGGTTTTTCTTCGCTATATATGCAAGTCCTCACTATAACCTAAGAAGAGATCTGTGGGATAACCTTAAGCTTTTTGCTGATAACCGTAACTCTCATTGGCTTATAGCGGGCGATTTCAATGAAATTCTTTCAATTGCGGATAAATTTGGCAGGCAAGCTTATCCTTGTCGTTCCCAGAGATTTAAAAGTTGCATAGATCACTGTGGCCTTTGGACTTGGGGTTTTTTGGACCCCGTTTCACTTGGACTAACCTTAGGCAAGTTGGTAGCATCATCAGAGAGCAGCTTGATTGTGCTTTTTGTAACAATGAATGGCACCTTTTATACCTTGACACAAAAAAAATTTCACCTCCCCACAATCCACTCTGACCACTGCCCCATTCTCCTCAATCTTAATCCTAGCCTCCATAGAACTGTTCAGCCCTTCGCTTTGAGTCTATTTAGCTCTCTGACCCATCCTTGTTTTGTATTGTCAAAGAAAGTTAGAACAATCCTACAAACTCTTACACCAACTGCGTTTCTGATTTCAAAGAAAAAGTCACTCATTGGAACAAGACCACTTTTGGAAATATCTTCCTTAGAAAAAAAAAAGACTTGCTACTAGGATTCTTAGGGTTCAAAAATCTCTTGATTCTGTTTCAAATTCCTTCCTCCTTGATCTCGAAAAATCTCTCATTAATGACTATAATGGCATCCTCAAAATGGAGGAAGACTTTTGGGCCCTCAAAGCCAAAATTAACTACACTCTCGATGGTGACCGGAACACAAAATTCTTTTATGCTTCTGCTCTGTCTAACCACAGAAGAAATAAAATCTTTGCTCTAAAAAATTCAAACAACAGCTGGTTGTACGAAGAGGGTCAGATTAAAGATGTTATTGTAACTCGCTTCAAGGACCTCTTCACTTCTTCTAGAATCTCTAAAAATCTTTACCCTTAAACCACCCTTACTTTTCCCACCATTAATAACACTCTACATTGTTCTCTCTCTAATCCTCCATCCCTAGAGGACATTAGGTCTGTTCTTCAAACTTTCAAGTCCTGGAAAGCTCTTGGCCCTAATGGCCTCCACCCAGCTTTCTTCCAACACTGTTGGAATCTCATAAAATCCTTTGTTTTCCACTGTGTAAGAGAAGCTTTTGTCATTGGAAAGATCCACCCTGAAATTAATCAAACCCTTATGTGTCTCATCCCTAAGATTGATCACCCTGAAACCATCACTCAATTTTGTCTCATTAGGCTTTGTAACACTATTTATAAGGTGATTACCAAAACTCTTGTGGCTCGTCTTCGCCTCTTTTTGAATAACATCATCAGTCCTCTCCAATCAAGTTTCATTCCGAGCAAGAGAGGAACTGACAATGTCATCATTGTTCAAGAATGTGTCCATCAATTCAAATCCAAAAAAGGGAAATCCAGGAACATACTCATCAAGTCAGATCTTGAAAAGGCTTTCGACCGTCTTGAATGGGGTTTCATTAGACAAGTCTTAACCTTTTTTAACTTTCCTCCCCTCTAGATCGACCTCATCATGTCTTGTGCTTCCACACCATTCATTGTTATCTTGTTTAATAGTGGTATGACTGATTTTTTTACACTCACTAGAGGCATCCGTCAAGGCGATCCCCTATCACCATACCTTTTCATTCTATGCCTTGAATACCTCTTCATCACCATTAACAAGGCTTGTGACGAAAAACTCTTGGCCCCAATCAAAATAAGTAGGGGTGGTTCGCAGCTATCCCATCTCTTCTTTACAGATGATCTCATTCTCTTCAGTAAAGCTACTGAAAGAAACTGTGAGTGTATCAAAAATATCCTGCAAGACTTTTGTACCCAATCAGGCCAGAAAGTTATTTTCCATAAATCAGAAGTCTTCTTCTCAGCCAACCTCAATGCCAAAATCCAAGATCGCCTTGCCCTCACTCTCTAAATCCCCAAAACCACCAATCTTGGCAATTATCTTGGCTACCCTATCCTTCATAACAGAACCAACAGAGCCACCTACCATTTCCTTGTGGAAAAAATAAAGTCCAAACTTGGTGATTGGAAGAGTAAATTATTATCTAAAGCTGGCTGCACCACTCTCATTAAAGTTGTAAATGCCGCTATTCCTTCTTACATTATGGCCCTGTTTGGTACAGCTTTTTTTCAGCTTATTTCAGCTTTCAGCTTAATTTAAGCTATTTTGATGTGTTTGGTTTAGCTTAACAATGCAGCTTATAGCTTTTTGTAAGTCAGAAATCAGCTTATTCTTTGAGTGGGGCAGGAGAAGCTTAATTTATAAGTCAGAAATCAGCTTATGTTCATAGTTATAAACTATAAGCTGTTAAGGCATAAGCTATAAGCACTTTTCCACAGCTCTACCAAACAGGGCCTATGCAATGTAATTACCTCCCCTTTTCCACTTGTAAAGCTCTTGACAAAATCAATAGGGACTTTCTTTGGGGTTCAAATTTTGAGATTTGCAAAATTCATGCCATTAGTTGGGACACTGTGACCAAACCAAAAAACTTTGGGGGTTTGGGTATTAGACAATCCTACCTTGTTAACCATGTTGTGATGGCTAAATTAGGTTGGCGCTTGCAACGTGATAAAGAAGCCTTGTGGGTCAAGGTTTTTAGTGCAAAATACACCAATCCTAACCTTAAACCCACTAGAGCTTCACCAACTTGGAGAGGTATCCAAAAAGGCAACAGTATCATTGAAAAAGGAACCAAAACCCTCCTTAGGAATGGCTTAACCACATCTTTTTGGTTGCATAACTGGTTGGGCATTGGTTTACTCTGGAATGTTATTTCTAGTCCTCTCACTAGGGATAAAGATTCTTTGAAAATTAGTGATTGTTGGTGTGATAATTCGTGGGACCTCTCTAAAATCTCCTTTGTTCTCCCTCCATTCATTGGTAACAAGGTCAAAAGTATCACTCTTTCTTGGTTTTCTTCGGGTGACGATCAAGTTGTTTGGAATTTTTCTGGAATGGTGACTTTTAATCAAATTTGCCTACCTTCTTGCAAAAAATTTCACCATATCCCCCCCTCTTTATCCAATTGGGATTAGATCTGGCACATCCATGCTAGCCCCATAATAACCTACTTTCTTTGGTTATGCCTTCATCAACGTATCATCACCAAATCCCTACTCTTCTGTCGAAACATCACCACTGATGATACTTGCCCCTTTGTTCGCTTGCACCCAAAACCACTTACCATACTCTTAGAGATTGCCCAATCTCACAAGATCACTGGAACTCCATTGGGATTCCTTTACCTCTCAAGGACTCTTTGAACCTTGCCTTCACAGATTGGGTCCGCACACATTGTCAATCTGTAGAACTCCATTCCATCAATGTTGTTTGGTCCATTATTTTCCCAATCACTAGTTGGTCCCTTTGGAAAGTTAGAAATTCTCATTGCTTCTCCCCAAACAACCCCACCCCTTTCAACCCTTCACTTGTCACTGCCTTGGCCCTTGAATGGCAGCATACCTCCAACCCATTCCAACCTACCCGAACAAAATCCACCCAATTTATCTCTTGGCACCTTCCCTATCTTTGCAACTACAAATTGAACATTGACGATTCGGCCAAGGGTTGTTTGGGGCTGGCTTCTGGAGGAGGAATTATTAGAGACAAATGGGGCCAATGGGTTACTGGATTTTGCAGAAACATAGGAATTGCTTCAAGTCTAGAAACCGAATTTTGGGCACTCTGAGATGGCCCAAATTTGGCGCTTGATAAAGTTTTTAGACATATTGAAGTAGAAACTGACTCTTTATTTGTTAAACAACTCATCAAGGGTAGTAAAAATGCTAACCATCACTTGAGTAATTTAATTTATGATTGCAGGTTCCTGTTAGAGTAGTTGGGAGTCCAAGTGATTAATCATATCTACCGCGAAGGGAACAGGGAACAACTGCGCGGATATTCTAGCAAATCAAGCCTCTCCGACAATTGATAGCTTACATATTTTTGACTTTGCTCCACCATGTATTGCTAATCAATTTGTATGATGATGCTCGCGGGATTAGTTATCCCAGAACTTTGTATTGTCCTATTTAATTATTTTAGTTCCATTTTACCAAAAAAAAAAAAAAAAAATCAAATTTTCCTTTCCTAAAATGTTTTAAACACTCCATGCGTCACTGTTATCTCTCAAAAGTTTTATTTGCACGCCTTGTGAACACTTTCTCACCTTGAAAAACAAATTTTTGAACACCATTAGCTGTTACTTTGAGCCCAATTTATCAAAATTTGGAACATTAAAAGAAAAAAAATGTTACTGCTTTTACTAACTTCCAAGCCTTGCCAATTCATACATATGATATCACTAGATTAGATATTCAATTCTGTCCGCTTGCACTTGTTTGAGTTCTTTGTTATTGTTAAAATTCAATGTGTAAAGAGAAATAGAGAATTGTATTATTGATGATTCTAATATGTTTACAATGATTCCTATATATAGAAGAGTAGAGTAGGTAGGTGTGGAGTAGGTGGTAGTAGGTGGTAGTGGTAGTAGGTGGAGTAGGTGGAGTAAGTGGAGTAGGTGGAGTTTTAACAGCCCCCCTCAAACTCAAGGAAGATAAACAGAAACCAACTTGAGTTTGGAGAGAGTAACAAACAGGAAAATAAAAAGACAATAAAATAAAATAAGATAGGAGACACTGTATGGTTGTGTCAAATCGTTGTTGAAGACACGGAATGGTCGTGTCACACCGTTGGAGAAGACACTGTATGGTCGTGTCGGACCGTTGTAGCAGATAATGTCTGGACAGTTCACGAGGTCACACCAGACCAATGTAGAAGCTAACCGGAATTAATGTCGGGACAGTTTATGGGGTCACGCCGGACCGTTGGAAAAGCTAACCGGAATCAATGTCGGGACAGTGTTATGGGGTCATGCCGGACCATTGGAAAAGCTAACTGGAATCAATGTCGGGACAGTTTTATGGGGTCATGCCGGACCGTTGGACAGTTTACAGAGTCTTGTCGGACTCCTAAAAAGTCGCACCCTAAAAAGGCGTGCCCAATCTTTCAAAAGGCGTGCCATCAAAAGGTGTGCCTAATCCATAAAAAGGTGTGCCGGACATTATGGCGATGCGCGTGACTACCTTGGCTGGCGCGCCCATGTTGTTGTCTAGCGCCGAGCGGCGCACGATGCGCGTGTCTGCCTTGGCTATTTAACCAAGACGGAGGCTGAGGCTGAGGCTGAGGCTGAGGCTGAGACAAAAACCTGCTAAAAACCTCTGAAAAACTCTTCGTTTTCTGAGAGAGATACTCTGTAACACTCTGTTGCCCAGAAAATGGCCTCTTCTTCCCGTGGTCTGCTCACGCTCTTCCCAGACCTCAATGAGTCCACAAGAGAGATAACTGGTGCAGTTGCCTTGGAAACTCAACCAAGCGCCCCTGGGTTTGCTCCGTTGACCTTTCCTATGCGATCTGTGGAGCAAAGAATGGCAGTACAATCAGATATTGAGGCCAATCAGTATACATTGAAGTCATGTGTGGAGACGATGACGGCAGTCACAAACTTGTCGCACCGGCTTCAGAGTAGGACAAATGAGGTGCAGCAGTTAAACGCCCAACTGGCTCTGCTCCAACGCATGTATAAGGATGCGCGAGCAGAGATATGTGTGCTAAAAGCGAAAAACAAGGATCTGAAGCGGAAGGCCACCGTAATGTTCCGATTTGGAGGTCCGCCATATGCTGCAGTGGAGGAGCAGGGGGGAGTGAACGTGCTCAGCGGCGTGGGAAACACGGAGGCAGCACCGTCAAGGGCCGCGCAGGACGGAGGCAAGAAGAAGAGACCGGCGGCAGAGTAGAGAAGAAAAATGCCGCCGGTGGATGTGGTTGTTTGGGTTTGGTTGTTTGTTTGTGTGTTTGTTTGTTTTTTTTTTTTTTTTGGTTGAAAATTATGATCGGGGTGGATCCCCAGCATGAAGAAATGACAAGTTTGTGGAATGAAAAACGAGTTGGTTGTGATTTTTTTTTTTTTTGGTGTTAAGAAGAATAAGAATAATAAAAATAATAATAATAAAAATGTATTAATGGGGAAAGCATGTGCGCTGGTGATAAAAGATATGAAGGTGGGGGAGACATACACTTGCTTTTACTGAAAGACAAAATGTAGTGGATGTGAATATTAAAATAAAAGGAAAGGAAAAGAGAGGGTTTAAAGTGAGAGAGAGAGAAAATCAGTTTGTCGGATTGAGAGAGTGGTGTAAAGTGAGAGAGAGAGAAGTGAATAATAAAATAAAATAAAACATCACTAAACACTCAAAAATAAAAAATAAAAGTTTTGCTGTTGAAATCGGAGTCGAGGGTGAGGAAGAGGAAGATGACGAGGGAGAAGAGAGAGAAGGCCATGATGAGCAGTAGTACAATGAACCAAGTCCGTTGCCAGAAGGGAAGGTTGAGATCCGACTCCGAAGACTCGTTTAGGGCTTCTCTATAGACTATGCGAGTCGGCCCAGAAATTACAGTCGGATTAGACGACGAAGATGATGGCTTTCGACGAGAAAGGCTTTGTCATTGTTGTTGCGCCGCCGGAGCCACGGCTGCTGATGGCGGAGATCGGAGCCTCCGGCTGAGGATCCGAACCGTCTATTGCCAGTAATTCGGGTCGAGTATGTGTGTGTGTGTGTGAGAGAGAGAGAGAGAGAGAGAGAGATTGAACCATTTGATTTTGGAGTGTCTGTGCGGTGCGCTTTTCGTTACCTTGACTGTTTCGGTAGAGAGAGAGAGCTGTCATGCGATAAATCCCCCCTCAGCCCATGTGTGTGTTGTGGTGTCTGTGTGTATGGCAGTGTGTGGATCAATATGTGACGCTTCTACTAACTCCGAATCAAAACAACGGGAGAGAAGGCATGTGTAGAGGTCCGGCGGGCGGCCAAGGCGAGGCTGCCGCCCGCCGGTGAAGCAGAATTACTAGCTTCTTAACCTTGCTCTGATACCATGTTAAAATTCAATGTATAAAGAGAAATAGAGAATTGTATTATTGATGATTCTAATATGTTTACAATGATTCCTATATATAAAAGAGTAGAGTAGGTAGGTGGTAATAGATGGTAGTGGTAGTAGGTGGAGTAAGTGGAGTACGTGGAGTTTTAACAGTTATCATGAATATCTCTCCCAGAGTTGTAGAACTAAAGAATTATAGATACTGTCATAAAAATTAGCCACTGCTTTCTCTTGAGAAATTAAAGGAGAAATTACTTATCAGTGACAGTATCAGAAAATTATTACAAAATCATAAAAAAATTATAATTTCAATTATTAATATATATAATTTTTTTCAAAGCATACACTGGATTAAAAATTTTCCAGTCAAAAATTCCAAACATACTGAATGAAGATGTATCAAAAAAGTCCAAGAGGCAGCACCCTATCAGCCATTGTCTTGGCTGATTCCGTCAATTAAATTTTGTTTGTATCATTATAAGATTCTATGTATTGTTTATTTGTCACTTTGTCATTGTTCATGATTTTCAACCGCCACAAAATAATTTATAAATATAAAATGTGTAGTGTTCCTCAAATTTTGTTAGAAGAAAAATGAAAAGAACAAAAATTAGTTTATATTTTTTTTACTTTTCTCTTTTATTTTTATTTTTATTTTTATTTTTATTTATAAATTTTGAAATTCAAATACAACATAAATTTCATCTATATATTGGTACAATGGATGTAAAGGGAATCCATTACACGGATAACATATTAGATTGTAAATAAATTTGATACAAAATTTATACATAAAAATATAATGCCTCTACTAATCCAACTAAAAACACATATAAATTGAACTCTTTATTATTATATAAATTTAAGATCCAAACACTAGAATAAAGGCTCATTTAAAAACTCATCAAAGTAGTTCAAAAATTAAAAAAAGTCTTTAAACAGTCAAAAAGTCAACAAATTTAAAAATTATTTTTATTTATTTTATTTTTTATATATCTTTTTATAAAAAATTTAAATTTTTAAAAAATATATATAATTTTTTTTATCTTATATTTTAACAAAAAAAATAAAAAATAAAAAAACGTGTTTTTAAACCACACCACCCATAAGGGAGAAGAAAAGCCGTGGTGAGATGGAGGCTGATCATAGGAATCAATTGGTACTAGACTACCTTATTTGCCAGCAATATTAAGCACGGCATCTACTCATGTAGGCGGCGGCAGAGGAAGTCTATCGTGGGCCTCAGATGCAACCTTTTTTCTTGGTCCATTACAAATATACTGTCATTTAATTAAAATATAAATTATTTTTTATTATTTTAAAAATTATATTTCATCTTTTGAGATTTTTAATTTTTTAATAAACTGTTTTTTTATTAATACATTATCAAATTAATTAATAATTTTTAATGATATTAGAAATATGTTTCAATTAATAATTTAGATAATTTTTTTATTATATAGAAAATCAATTATAAGTTTTATTTTTTAGTTAATTCTGTTAAATAAAAATTTTTAACAAGAGAGTATTTATAATTTTTCAAATCATAGAGGGCAATCTATATTTTAAACAAACTTCAAGAGATGTATTTATAATTTACTTTTTTTTTTTTTTTTTAATAATTGGATCCTTGAGTCAATTTGTGAGTATTTAGTACCATGAAATTAATGATGGGATAAGTTTTTAATAATTTTTGGGAGATATAAATTCAAAATTTTAAATTTTATTCTCAAAGTTTTATTATTCGACCAACTCTTTAAAATTCGTTACGCAACGTTAAGGCTATGTTTGGCATGTTGGTTTGAGGTTATTTTAACAACAAAAGACAAAATAAATTAAAAAATCAATAAGACAAAATATTATATTCAAATCATAATTATTTCATTTTTCTCTCACAAAAGTTAAAAAGGCATCCCTAACGAAACTTTTTAGTCTCAAACTAAAAATATAAAAAAATTAAAAAACCAACTCGCATTTCAAACGAAGGCTTTATATAATGTGTACATTATATGATTGAGTTGATACAATAATTCTTTTTTTATTTTTTATTTTACAGTGTGTGATAACAGTGGAATTGAAATTTATACATAAAGATTGGGAAAAAAATAGGCTATTTTAGCCACAAAAAACAAAATATCACATCCAATCCATAATCATTACACTATTCTCTCACAAAAAAAATTAAAAAACCAAAAAATCAAAAAATCCTTCCCAAACCAAGTATTTTAGCTCAGGCTAAAATAACCAAAAAAAATCAAAAAACTAAAACCAAAAAACCAACCCACTTTCCAAACCAACCCAGAATCTCAGATGAAGACCAAATAATTTGTAAACCTCATATTTATCATATATTCAATTATACATAAAAATATATATAAGTATATCATTTACGTGTACCAAATGCATAAAATATTTTCTTGAACGCTCGATTACGGGGAGGAGGGTGTGCTGATTAGTTGGCAAAACAATCATACGTGGTTTAATGGAAATGATAAGGACGATGATTGGCTGGATTTGTGTCTAGGGTTGATGACTAGAGTCCAGATATAGCTTTACCACTGGATGATCATCAGATTAATTCAACCTACATTACAAACACTATATAAATAATTTCATTTTTCATAAGTTAATGTAATGTCAAATAATAAAATATTAGATTTTGAAATAAGTCTCTATGTATATGATGAGTATAATGAAGTAATTGAAGTCAATTTATTTATTTATTTTATCACAAAACTTGTCATCTGATATGTATAACTTCAACGATTTTTAGTTCTGTTTGTTTTTTCATAAAGTATTAATATTTATGGATAAATTATAAATATATTACTTGAGATTTAATTAAATTACAAATTATTCTTTATAATTCTAGAAATTATATTATGTCCCTTAAAATTTTAATTTCATAACAAATATGTCCTTTTATTAATAAATCATCAAGCTAATTAATAGTTTTTTATACTGTTAAAATTTTATTTCAATTAATAATTCAGATAATTTTATTATTGTATAGGTAAATAGTTAGAAATTTCACTTTTTTTAATTAATTTTGCTAAATAAAAAATTCTGATAAAGACGTATTTATAATTTTCTAAATTACAAAAAATAATTTATATTTTAAACAAATTTCAAAATATGTATTTATAATTTAGTCTTAGTGCCGTTTTGGAAACCCTGATAAAAAGCAGCGTTTTCAGCCTAGGGGAAAAACGTTGAAGTGTGAAAAAACATAGTTTACACCATTTGGGAAGATCTAAAAATGCAACTCGGCCATTTACCAAACTACCCTCATCTTATGTAAATTGGGGCCTAGGGCAAAACGAGGTCAGATTTGCCTCATCCTACCTTTGGTAGCGATTTCTTCGTCCTCCTTGAAGTTGCGCCGTTTAACTCCCTGGAACAACCCACGACCTTGTCGTCCCCCGCCAAAGCTACCGCCAGATTCATCGTCCACGTCCTCGCCTTCGCTGGATCTGCACCATCAGGTAAGCCGAAAATCATCTTCCATTGTTGTTTTCTCGCAAGTAGTGACCGACCCAAAACCATGGCAGCAATTGTTCGCGATTGATGGACGACCTGCTGTATGATATATAACATTGATAATGGTTGCTCCATATTGGTTTGCACTTGTGATTTCGGATGTCAAAAAATGTTTGTATTGCCGATCTTCAATGGCAAGGTGTTCTGTGTACTCATCCCTTTCGATCTACTTGCCTTCTTTCACAAATTTGTGTTTTACGGACTGAATGATACCAGGTTGTTATGTGCGTCGTTTGAAGTTGCAGGTTTTGTATAATCTGTTGAAACAAAATTCTTCTTCTTTTTCTTTTCCCGTCTTGGCACGATTGAAGCTCTGTTTTTTTTTTTTTTTGTTGTTTTTTACCTTAACCATTAAGCTAACACACATGAACAAATGGGAAGCAACTATTATCATTTACGTACTTACTAGTTACCATCAACATGATAAAAGATAAAACTACATATTTGTGTCTTCCACTTTTAAGTCAATCAACATTCCAAAGAAGAAAAGGACAGTGGCCACTCACATCTAGTTAATTGCAAATCCATTGGCCTAATCTGTAATGTGGTATACAAACTACACGTACATGTTTAATTTTTATTTATTTATATATATAAGAAATCAAAAATTAAGAGGAAGAAAATTCATATCAGTATGCAGATTTAAAAGAACAAATACACACAATCTACCAAGCACGGTTACTGTACTCCAAATTTATATCAGTATGCAGATTCATATGAGTAGGAAGAAAATTCATATCAGTATTCACAACGGTTACTGTACTCCAAATAAAGCCCAAACAAGGCCAACCCAAGTGTTCCACTGTAACCCCATAATCAATTATTCGGTTTCGTAGAAAAAATTCAGGACAAGTAATGCATAACTTTTTGCTTTTCTGAGGCAACTTCAGCAAAACCCAAACTACCGAACACTGTGCGAGTAAAACTACCAATCACATTGCCCCAAGGGTTGAGGCTTTCCTGTGTTATTTTCTCTTTCACATTGACAAAAATGCAAAATAATATATAACAAAAAAAAATTGTAATTAATGTTTAGAACAGAAAATTCAGAACATGAATTTAAAAAACCCTTCAATGTTTGAATGGACATTTATAAAACTCCAACCAAAATTGTTTATCAGTGCTGATGCTATACATATAGATTCATAAAATAATAGTGATATGTAGCATTTTTGGAGCTATAGTGCCATGACCTGAACCCGCCTCTATGGGTTAAGGCCATAACTGGCCAGTAATCACGAGATTACCTACGGCCTCAAACCAATAAAACAAAACTCATCAGAGTAAAGAGACCAAACAGAAGCAAATTTAAAACTTTGTCCATAGAGCTATGCTTATATGCACACCATAACATTCCAAACATTTATACGTTAATAACTCACATCAAATATGTATTAACACAGAACACTGTACATACAGGATCATACAAGTTTAAGTCAGTCGAACCCAAGACTTATATACAAAAGTAGTTCAATGCTTTCGCCAACATAACAAAACTATGAACAAAGGACAAAGGTGAAGACAGTCTCGTGCGTGAGACGTTTGGGCTGACTCCTCAAAACTTTGGCTGTTTCTCACAATTTCACCGAGGCTGGTTCTGGACGTCCCTTGGCTCACCTGCATGTACATGAATGAGCGTGAGCAAAAGCCCAGTAAATAATATCAAATACGGAAGATACATAAGCAATCTTTGAAACAGTTACAGCAGACAGCTTTTGGCCTAATCACTTGTATCAATCGGCCTTCGGCCCAATCATTTATGTCAATCGGCCTTCGACCAAATCATTCATGTCATTCGGCCTTCGGCACAATCATTCATGTCAATCGGCCTTCGGCCCAATCATCTATGTCAATCGGCATTCGGCCCAATCATTTATATCAATCGGCTTTCGGCCCTATCATTCATGTCAATCGACCTTCGGCCCAATCATTTATATCAATCGGCCTTCGGTCCAATCATTTATATCAATCGTTGTCCACTATTCAAATTAATGAACTTACAAAACTTACTTAGAAGTAAACAATTGGACAATAACATATCTCAAATATCTTGTTAAGACATTACACACAGTGATCGGTTGGTTGGTTTGCCCTGGAGCTCGACCCTACACATTCTATGAACACAAAAAGGTCACAAACAATTCAATCCGTTCTAAATTCACATTTTCCTCTTGAGGCTTCATTCTTATCTCTTTAACTCAATTACAATGCTCAATGTATGCCTAAGAGTACTTAGAAGTGAAAGAGAACAGAAAACGAAACACAAAATGTCTTTTCAAAATTTCAGAAAACAAGGTCCCCGCTCGAGCGTGGACTTCCCCGCTCGAGCGGACCCATGAGGCTGCAAAAGTACTGGTTACATCAATTTCACGCTCAAGCGCGAACTCGGCCGCTCGAGCTGAAGATCTGTTTATATAGCTCCCCGCTCGAGCGTGAACTTCCCCGCTCGAGCGGAAACCATGTCTGCAAATGTAGACGTCCCCGAACGCCCCGGGAGGGTGAGTCCCGTTCCGTTCATTTGGGGTCACTACAGCTCGGACTCGATTCGTGTCACGGTTCTAAGTCTGAACCAAAGAGTCCAAATCCGGCAAATCGTTTTGAGAAAACAGATTTTGAAAGAAGTGCCAAACATGGACTGTTTTGCCAGATACAGAGTCGCCACTTAAATGTTTTTTAATGGGAAATTTAGGAAACCCTGACTCGGTGCCAAAGGCCACGTGTCCGTCATCACCAAAGTTGCCTCGGCTCGGGAACTTGGGTACGATTGGGGAAGGTCACTTCGTGAGCACCTCCGCTCGCCCGATCAAAGATCGGCCTCTACTAACCATGATATCTATTTTTGAAAACTTTGTGTGTTCTTATTCCGGTTATTAGCCTAGGTTACTATGTGATGCACACAGCATATAAGTATAGACTGGGTCGCCCGAATTGAAACAAAACATTTCATGTTTGTTTTTGAAAGATGGTTTGCTACTCGCAAGTAGGCTTAAAATACAGATTTTGCCACCCTCGGGTGGGCTTAGAAAAGATGGTTTTGCCACTATCTAGTGGGCTTAAAACAAATATTTGATGAATTGTCCCAATCCAAACAACCCAACCTTCACCCACAGGCATTCAGGCAGTTATATCATATAAGCATTTAGCCTCATGGTAAGCATGCTATTCATGGCAGTCACTCACACGCATGCAAAGATGCTAAAGCATAAAGCTCACCGGGTACTCCAAGCCAAAATAGAAACTACATTAGAAATCATGCATGATCCTAAGTATACAAAAATGCTTAATGCAACACATGCAAAAATGCAACTATAGCAGGCTCGGCTATTCTAAACATGGCATATGGAATGCTACAGCTAACATGTATTCAACTTGGGATTGAAATACAAATGCAGTTAGTATGATGCGCCGAGCCCGGTGCATGCAAGACAGATGAATGAATGCAAACATGCTATCATACTGTATGCTAATTAAAACATGCCCTAATCTAACCATCATAAGCGGGTAAATAAAAGGGAGAAAGACGTGGGGTTGGAAGACATACAACACACACACGCACACTTATTACAGTTGTGCCCTCGCGCAGAGGGTCCGAATAAATATACAGTCCTGAATAAAAGAATATTACAGTCCAAATATTACAGTCCGAATATTTAAAAATTCCTAATTAATTAACAAATTAACTAAGAAAATAAATAAACTGGCATGCAAGCCAGGGATTGCCTTGCTTCTGATGGATGATGTACATTTGGGCTGCCTTGCGCGGAAATCCACCGGGATGCCCCAATTAGCCTCTGTTTACACTTGTTCTTGAAATGCGTGCCAAGCTCCGAAAAATTGCCGATTCTTCATTTTGCTGCAACAGAGAGCAGGAAAGGGGCATAGCAATGTATTTCACAAATATATGCATGCCTTGATCCTCGTGCCACCAATCACGTATATCGATGCATGATGGCCGAGTAATCGAAATGTGCAACTCAATATAGGATGAATGCACATGAAAACACAGCTAAAACCTAACTCCATCATGGGTGATCTGGAGTGTCGGTGACTAGGGAATTGAGACACGTTCCGTCACTCGGAGTACGAAACGTACCTCGTTTCCCATGTTAATGGATTTTCAGCAATGAAATGTGGGGGAAAACAGCCCCGAAATGAGGCGAAAACACACCCGATGCATGGGATCTCTCCCGAAATGCAAAATTAGGCATATAGAATGAACTACAGCTATACAAAGCATGCATAATTGGTACATGGAATGAAAAGACAGAAGCAAGGCAGCCTCAAAATAAGCATTTTTCCAGTACAAGTCATGGCCAAACAGCAAGCAAGGATAGGGCAACAATGGCATGCAAAAATGGCCTTAAACATGAGATTATAAAGCAACTCACAGCTGCTGTCCTCAAACAGGTTAGGGCCCTTCAACAAAGTTGAAGAGGGACCCAAAATATGATGTTTTCCAGAACTGTAAAAACCCCAAAAACAAACACAGGTATGGCTGCACTCCCATGCAAGAAAAAGGGCCAAAAGGTGGCCAAAGAAGCAAGTGGTATATGCAAAGCCCAAACTGAAAAATTCCCTTCTACAACATTGAAGAGGGACCAAAAATATGACTATTTACAGAACTGTAAAAACTCCAAAATAGTATACAAACATGCTAGAAATGCAATGCAAAATAAGGCTCAAAAGAGGCTATAACACAAAGTATACAAAATATTCCACAAACGGCAAAAGACCCTTAATGAAACATGTTAAGAAGGTCAAAATAAGATATTTATAGGCCTATAAAAAGACCAAAAACAGAAGCATTATAGGCTGCCAAAGCATGCAAGAAAATGGCATTCAAGGAGGATATTGAAGCAAGTGAAATATGGAGGGCTCAAACCGGGTTGAGCCCTTAATGAAACAAGAAAATGAGCTCAAAAAAATGACCTTTTCAGTTTTGGTCGGAGCTCAAATCAATAAGCATGTATGGCTTACAAAAGGTGCAAGAAATGGACCAAAAAGGGGGAAATGCTACTCACCCTTGAAGACCAATGCTTTTGTTGCTTCTTGGACCAACTTTGATGACTTTAAGCTGCTGGAGTTCTTCCCCTTGCTGCTGAAATGGAGTGGTGATGGTAGAGCTTGAAGATGATGAAGAAATGGAGCCCAAAACTTGAAGGAAATGAGGTGATATGTATGTATATGCTCCAACCAATCCTTCTAACCCTCTTTCTTGAGTTGGGAGGCCAGCAATCTATGCAAGAGAGGGAGAGAAGACTCTAGGCCAAAGTGGAGGGAATTGAGGCCTTTGTTCCCCCACAAAATATCCCCCGGATATAGATATTTTCTGGGGAAAACAGCTGTACAGCTGTAAAGTGTGCAGAGAGAGGAACATGGCCGGCCCATTATTGGACTTGGATGTGGCCGGCCGGCCACCCCCCCTAGCCGGCCGGCCAAGGGTCAAAAAGGCCAAGTGGCTTTAGTGGCCGGCCACCACATCTTGGTGGCCTCCTAGGTCCCCTCTTCACAACCCTGTGGTTCGAATTTGGAAACTCTAAAACAGGAGAGAGAACAAGCCATTTTGAGGAGGGGTTCAAAAGGTTCAAATGGAATTAATGGCCGGCCATAAACTTTTAGGGTCCTCCCATGTGTGTACATCACAAATATGTGGTTCAAAGTTCAAGAAAGTGGCCCAAGGGTGTTCAACATTGGCTCGGAAGGAGGGGTTCAAAAGGGTCAAGAAACATTAGTGGCCGGCCATGAACTTTTAGGGTCCTCCCATGTGTGTACATCACAAATATGTGGTTTGGGTTTGAAGAAAATGGCTCCAAGGTGTTCAACATTGGCTCGGAAGTGCGAAAAATGGGTGTCGGAGGGCGAAAATGGAACACAACTAGTTGCCAAGATAATTGCTGGCCTCCCACCCTCCAGTGACCTTCCTAGTGATGAAACAGAGGCACCTTCCAAAAATGAACGAAAACCGATGCAAAACGAATGCTCGGGGCTCAAAACACGCAGTTCGGGGTCCCGAAAATGGGCTGTTAAGTATTGAAAGTGGCATTCGGCCACGAAGTGGGTTTCTCAGACCCCAGTGTCCCTCAAAAGGGAGTAAATAGGAGGTATGCCAAAAATCAAAGCAAATGGAGATGGTTAGGCGGTCCCGAACCGAGGCACACGGCCTGACGGCTCCGAAAACCGGAAACCGGACTTCGAAATGGGCAAAATGGCCTGCGGCCACAAAATGTAGCCTACGGACATTGAGAGATAGTCTGCAGGACCTCTCCCTTCCCTCAGGAAAAGAAACCGAGAAAACCGAGTCTGGTTCGCAAACCGATGCAAGGCACAGAAGAGGGTTCGGAAGTCCGGAGGCAGGGCTTGCAACCGCGACTCTGAGACTTCTGAACAAGCATATCATGCAATATCACCAAGTGCTCAACTGGTGACGTCTGAGTCTTAAGGTCGGTCAAAAATGGGGTGTCTACAGTTGCCCCTCTTTGACAGAACTCGGAAGTCACAAGTGACGGGAGTGAATGTCAAAGCCCAGAGACGACCCATTTGTGACAAGGCCGAAGACTTAGACAAAGCAGACAAGATAGACAAAGATGTGTCCGCAGGCATGCGCGCAGGCAGGGGCAAAATGCAAATGATATGCAAGAAGATTTTGAAGATTGGACTTATACGCTACGCGAGGCCGGTTTTGAAAGTTGGACTTATACGCTACGCGAAGCCGGTTTTGAAAGTTGGACTTATACGCTACGCGAAGCCGATTTTGAAAGTTGGACTTATACGCTACGCGAAGCCGGTTTTGAAAGTTGGACTTATACGCTACGCGAAGCCGGTTTTGAAAGTTGGACTTATACGCTACGCGAAGCCGGTGTTGAAAGTTGGACTTATACGCTATGCGAAGCCATTTTTGAAAGTTGGACTTATACGCTACGCGAAGCCGATTTTGAAAGTTGGACTTATACGCTACGCGAAGCCGGTTTTGAAAGTTGGACTTATACGCTACGCGAAGCCGGTTTTGAAAGTTGGACTTATACGCTACGCGAAGCCGGACATCACTCATGATCATGCAAAGAGAGCTGTAATGAAGCAATTATGCGAAATAAATGCAACATTTTAAGCGAATGCTAGGCAAGCAAGTAAACTCGAGCCAAACTACACTTCGTGCAGAAAGGATGTAAGAAAATTATGGAATTCTCACTGCAAATACAGTGTGCATGTGTGATAGATACACAGAGCGAACATGTGATTGATACACAAAAAGGTGAGCACAAAGTGTGATGGATGCACTAAGTGAACAAGTATGATAGATACACAAAGCGGGAGTGTGTGATTGATACACAAAAAGGTGAGCACAAAGTGTGACAGATGCACTATGTGAACAAGGTATGATTGATATACTGAAAGCGAACACAAAGTGTGATAGATGCACTTAGTAAATAGAGTATGATAGATATACTAAATGTGAACACGAAGTGTGATAGATGCACTTAGTGAACGAGTGTGATGGATTATACTAAATGTGAACACGAAGTGTGATAGATGCACTTAGTGAACAAAGTATGATTGATATACTAAAAGGGAACACAAAGTGTGATAGATGCACAATGTGAGCAAAGTATGATTGATATACTAAGGGTGAACACAAAGTGTGATAGATGCACAATGTGAGCAGAGTATGATTGATATACTAAAAGGGAACACAAAGTGTGATAGATGCACAATGTAAGCAAAGTATGATTGATATACTAAGGGTGAACACAAAGTGTGATAGATGCACAATGTGAGCAAAGTGTGATTGATATACTAAGGGTGAACACAAAGTGTGATAGATGCACAATGTGAGCAAAGTATGATTGATATACTGAATGTGAACACAAAGTGTGATAGATGCACAATGTGAGCAGAGTATGATTGATATACTAAATGAATGAAGTGTGATTGATACACTAAACGAGAATGTATGTAATAGATACACAAAAGTGAATATGCGCATGGTAGATGCACAAAATGAGAATGTGTGTGATAGATACACAAAAGTGAATGAAGAAAGTGTGATAGATACACTAAAGAAATGATCTTAAACCGAACTTCTTTGAATGAACCGTACATACAATATCGTGCATGAATGGGAAAGAAACTTGATAGGTACAATGCAATACAATGCATGATGTTTAATGAACGCAATAAACAAGCGTAGCGGCGCTTTAGAAAGCACCTCATGAGGTGAGTGGCGGTGAACCGCTCTTCTCCGATGGGGATCTCCCCTTGTGCTCTTCGAACACTTACCTTCAATCTTACAGTATAAAGGCTCTGAAATATTGACAAGGATTCTTTACGTAGAACACTTTGGATGTTGCCTTTCTTCCTGATCATATTCACAACTTTCCCTATTTTCCAACGGGGTGACAGACTAGGTTGGTTCAGTATCCAGAATTGAGGTGCATACACGCTATCTCAACCTATGGGGTTTCCATACAGATTTCAAGCCGAGGACACGCCTCTGGGTATTTAAACCAGACTTTAGTCCCGGAAATCCCGAACCTTTACGTTCTAGGCATCAGCCATTCGAACTCTAGTTTCCACCGTCGCAGTTGGTCTCCTAGGAACTCATTGCGAACACAGCCAAGATGCCTCTGGCAGGGAATGGTACTCAGGGAGAGCACTTCGATTGCCATTCTGGCTTGAAGCAGACTTGATCTCGAGCTTGAGGCAGAGGCACACTCATACTTTGGAGCATTGGCAAGGCCTGAAGAGGTACATCCGGAATACAATCTCGGAATTTACTGAAGTTGAAACAAACTCAGACACCCGACATTTCCTCTTTTCTTTTGCTTTGCAGTCTGGAACCCATATAGCTTCAGATAGGTCCTGATTTTATTGTTCTGACATGACCTGGGTTGAACCCTGCGGTTTTATGAAAGAACGAATCTTGTTTTGTACAAATGTGGAGAACGGCACGGCACTCGGAGCACAAAACGATTTTATTTTGGAATTGATAAATGAGCTCTCGACCGGGTATCGAGCCTACGACTGAACACAGCAAAACGACTCAACAAGGAAATAAAAGGCACACAACCTAGACACATCGAGTAACACTCAAAACGACTCAAAACAAGAATCGAGATAAAACAAAAAGACACGACACTCAGACGTGCACAGGGAGCCTGTTTCACCGGGTAGTGTTTCCCACCCTTTCTCATTTGTGGTTCTCACATCACTCGGCCCTCAAGCTCTGTTTTTCTGAAAAAGCCCTCTTCTCACTTTTCCTCTCACGTCTCTCTATTCTTCAATCTCTCATTTTTCATCCTTCCCCTGGGTGGTTGACGGATAAACAGCAAATTATGGGCTCGTGCCCCTAGCATTCTGCTAGATTCTCTTTCTTCCACTCACAGCTAGTGAATTCCTCCCACGGAAAGGTTGCGTTACAACTGGGTGTGTAGCAAATCTGTAGCTAACATCAGTTGATGATGCCTTGCTGGGGAGTTTGGACGTGATAAAATCTGTCCAGATGATAGAGTGGAATATCTTGCCCCATTCTAGTTCGTGCTTCGCACTTTGCTTGATACCTCGTTGCTTGGAGGAGGTGAGAGTTTTCTGCCCTTTGTTGTGCCCTTTTCTGGCGAATACGGTGCCCTTTCTGGCAAGTAAAGTGCCCTTTCTGGCAAGTAGAGTGTCCTTTCTGGAAAATGCATTGACAACGAGGAAAAGACAAGAAGCCTAACTCAACTGTGCCCCTAGTTCATCATTTGACCATTTTTTGTTTTAGTTTTCTCCCAAAAAAAAAAAATTGACCAAAATGAGAGTTAGATTAACATACTTGTTCAAATTTCTGATTTAAAATCATGCAAGTCAGGCTATGAGCACTGAAAATTTTCCTCTTTTGTGTCCAAGAAATGGTCCAGTTTTGAAAATGGAATACTTTTCGAGAAGATTAGTCAACCTCAGTAAAAATTCTCAAAAACTATTTCGCAAACGGTCACTGCTCAACGAGCACGGAACCTACTCTTGAGATGCACAACTTCGGATTTGAAGGAAGATTGCCCCTTGCTTGAGGGGAACTGCATGGCAACGGAAAGTTGCCCCTTGTTTGAAAGGCACCGCGGCGCATTGTAGGCAATCCTCAGAATGACGAACACAACCAAATCCTCAGATACAGAGAAGACAAAGATAACTAGAACCATCGCATGGACACAATCGAATTGTTTTACGGCTGGACTTCAGAATGAAGTTGCCTACGTATCCCAAAGATGGGAATCAAGCCTTACGTAGTTCGGGGTTAAGGTACACTCGGGTATTTAACCTCTCCCTTTTATGCTCTAACTTTTGCCAAGGCGCCCGTCGCGGGTTTTCGACCTTGCGAGCTTTGTTCTTCTTTCTTTTTTCAATTCTTTTCATTTCTTTTCTTTTGATTTTCTTCTCTCTTTTTTTTTGTTCTTTTCTTTGCATTTTTCTTCATTTTTCTTCTTTTTTGTTCTTTTTCTTGCTCTAACTTTTGCCTGGGTCGCCCTTTTGGGTTTTCGACCCAGCGAGCCTCTCAAGGGTAAAAGTGTAGCTTTGTCCATGTCAAATGGTTTTGAGATCCTGAAGTCATCTGAATCCAGGAGAATGGCTGTTGTTTTGCAAGAGGACTCATCTTCAGCTCTTCGAGCATGTCTGATATCTTTGCCCCTAGTTCGAGGGGTACTTCTGTTCTAGCTTTGCAAGCTTCTTCTGATCTTTTGATCTGACTTTCTTGGTCTCTTGTTCGAGGGCTGCTTCAAATCTGGCCACACAGGCCTCACATCGTAGTTGACCGTTGAACCTTCTGAATTCAAGTTCAAGGTTTGGAAGCGAAGGGGTTGAGTCTCGAGGCTGAGAGTGATCCTAGGCTGCACAATCTCAGGAGCGATTCCACACAGGTCTTCGCAGGACCGCGCAAAACATTTTGTTTTTGAAAGTTTTTAAGAAAGCGACAAATCGCTCGCGCTGAAGATAATGTGAAACCAGTCTGAATCAAGCCAGGGTCCTTCTCAGTACTCACGCTAACAAGCATGATTTCATTAAGGGCTTAGCACGCCTCTCTTTCTCTCAAATGATCAAAGTTTTACAAATCCCGAGGAATTCCTTCC
Organism: Camellia sinensis; assembly: GCF_055761805.1. Lineage (NCBI taxonomy): Eukaryota > Viridiplantae > Streptophyta > Magnoliopsida > Ericales > Theaceae > Camellia > Camellia sinensis. Next base: position 202,555,518 of record NC_138963.1, read on the forward strand.
TCTTTGTTTTCACCGCAGTGTTTAAAAAAAGTTTTAAACTTAGGTCAATGCAATGATTTTGGGGTGCAGAAGAGTAGGTGAAAAGTACCGCCATTTCATTCAAACTTTCTGGCACAATTGGCACACAGCCGAGGCAAACACAAGAGCGTGAAAAACCACTGCTGTTTCATTCAAATCTGTTGGCACGACTGGTTCCCTGGCAGAAACAGACTCAAAACAAAACGAAAAAGACAGACACAAAACAAAATGGTGATGCCCGAGGAAACACCCCCTGGAATCACCTGACTCTTATACAACAGGACTGACTCGATACAACAAGACAGACCCAAAACAAAAGAGACTGACTCAAAACAAAACGACAGACTCAAAACAAAACGACAAGACTGACTCAATACCCAAGTCAGAATGTAGCATTCGCCAACTGCTCAAAACGGTGCGTGCCATACGCCATATCTGGAGTAAACTGAACGCCGCCCGCAGGTGGTTCATCCCTCGATCACATCACATTATCCCCTACAAGTTCACTGATCAAGTGCCGATAGACTTTGCAGGATCTGGTGCGGGGATGACCCCATTGTCAAATAGATCTTGTACATCATGGCGCAGACGAAAGCAACTGTCAGTGTCATGACCGGTTTGTTGATGGTAGGCACAGTATTTAGTCTGATCATGCTTTGCAGGGATAGGATCAGGTAAAGGCCATTGTTCCAATGGCTTCAGATGTCCTTTTCGGATTAAGGCCTCTAGAGCTTTTGACAAAGGCATATAAAGCGGGGTGAAAACCCTCTTGACTCGAGGTGGATATTTGGTTCCTTGTGAGCTACTTCCGGACGCACCGGTGAATGAGGTAGCTGTTTTTGATACGGTGGTAGCCACCATGCCCACATCAGAAGATCTTGCAGCTGCATCACCACTGGTGGTCGCATTCGAACTGCGGGAAAACGCCCTCCTGGGCTGCTCCTTCTCCTGGTCAAAAAGGCCCTACTTCATAGCGTCCTCGATCTGTACTCCCATCTCATGCAAATCTGAAAAGGTAGGGAAGGGGATCACAATCATTTTCTGCATCAGCTTGGGCTGGAGATTGCGCACAATCATCCGAATTTGATCCTTATCAGTAGGTCTAAGGGTCATCATCGAGGCCTTCGCCCTCCACCGAGACACGAATTCTGAGAAGCTCTCCTTCGGCTCCTGCCTCATCGTCTCAAGATCACGGGTCGTAATCTCGATTTGGGTATTATATGAATATTGTGCGACGAAGGCCTCGGCCATCTCCTCCCACCTTTGTTTCACTGAATCCTCCAATTTGGCATACCAGGTGACTGCAATACCCGACAGGGTCCTGCCAAAAAGGGAGAGCTTCTGTAATCTTGTCAAGCCCATCGGGCGCAAAACATCTGAAAACAAGCTCAAATGGACCATGGGATCTCCTGACCCGTCAAAACGGTCGATGTGAGGCATCTTGAACCTGTCCGGCAGAGTTACAGCTGCGTCGGTGTACCCGTCCTCAATGCCCAGGATGGACTTTACCCCCTGGGATTTCTTGAACAGCTTTTCAAGCTTGCTCAACTTCAACGCTATGGGGTCGACCTCGAACTCGGAGGGAGAGTCTAGTAGATTGGTAGGTGTTTTGGATAGTTGAGGTAAAATTGGGGGCAGAGCCGGCCCTACCGGAATGTCCGTACCTTCCTGGACATTTGGCGTCTTCCCAGGTGCTGGAACTCCTGCTGGGGGAGGAACTTGTTGTGAAGCGGACGCGCCGCTTTGCTGTTGCAGCTTGGCGATGAGCTCGGCTTGCTGGTAGGAATGGCAACGGGGCGGGGCGGGGCCGGGGATCACCCTCCCCGTCCCCGATCCCCGATGGTACAAATGTCCCCGTCCCCGTCCCCGATCCCCGACGGGGAGCCTATCACCGCCCCCACCCCCGCCCCCTAACGGGGATCGGATTTCCCCGACCCCGAAAATTCCCCGTCAAAAAAAAAAAAAAAAAACCAGCAATACAGATGTGTGTACAACTTATAGATCAAATACAACATCAAAAAAAAAAAAAAAAATCAGCAGATCAACATAGTAGATCGGAGGCAGATCTACCGTCGTAGACCCCAGATCAACACAGATCGGAGGCAGCGAAGGAGGATCGAGGCTACGTTGCCTCCGATCCACCACCGTACTATGGCGATGATGGCGGATTCACTGCACAGGAGGTCACGGATGGGCAAAGTGGACTACGGGGAGAAGGAGAAGAGGCGATGAAGGATGGTGGTGAAGGCGAGGAGGGGAGGAGGCGACGGAGGCTTGGACGCTTCTTTCTCATCTCTCAGATCAGTCACACACAGAGTAGAAGAGGGAGAAGAACGAGACAGTGAGAGAGAGAGAGTTGTTGAAAAGCCACTGAGTTCCTAAACATATATATTATGTAATATAATAAACAAGCCACTCATATATATTATATAATATAATAAGGGCACTGAACTAAGTCTAAACACTAAAACATATATATTATATATATAGATATACACACGCGGTGAATGATCGGGGCGGGGCCGGGCCGGGGCCGGGGTTGGGGAACCTATCCCCGTCCCCGGCCCGAAAATTATCGGGGATTTAATTTTTAATACCATCCCCGGCCCTATGGGGATAATTTTCGGGGAAAAACCGTTCCAATCGGGGTCGGGGGATCGGGTCCCCATCGGGCCGGGTTTAAATTGCCATCCCTACTTGCTGGGCCATGATTGCAGCCTGCCGTTTGGCAAATTCCTCCTGACGGGCAGCATCCTGCTGCATGAGTTTCATACTCTCTTGCATCTGGCGCATCATTGCCTCCATCTCTGATGTGTTCTGCTGATCCATCTGACTGGTTGGTATCTATCCCTGCAGTAGAAACTGAGACCTCAGCCTGACTGTTCACTGGTGGGGTGGATAAGGGCCACTGATCTGGTAACTGCTGAACTGGTGAGTTGTGCCTGACTGGCGCTCTTTACCCTGCCTCTGGCGGAGGAGCACTGATTGCCCTTGAACTGAATCTCTGACCTAACAAAGTCTATCAGCACAAGTTCGATGAACCTTGGGGGATATCGGAGCCTTCTGAAGCTATGATTCCCAGACTACCTAGCAAAAGAGAAAACATGCAGCATCTGAGCCTGATTTCACCTGAACAGATATGAGCCTATTTGAATGAGTGTGCCCTCTACTGAATTCTGTCCCAAAATTCTGAGTTTGATACCCACAGGTAAAGCTGACTCCCAAATACTGATAGTAATGCCCGCAGGCCTGATGCCCAAATTCGCAAACTGGTGCCCGTAGGCCTGATGCCCAAACTCATACACTGATACATGCATTCCTGTAGAGACGCACTCTAAAGCACATAACAGATAAGTGAGAGCCAAAACACCCCTATGAAGGGGTAGGGTTTCCCTGTCCTATTTTGTCAGGAGCTAGGGTTTTACTACGCACACAGCGGTTTCAAACAACCTATAAACGGGTAAGCAACCTGTCCTAGTTTGGAATGGTCACTATGGATCCGAATATGCACTGGGTCGAATGGTCAAAGAGGGTGCCCCGGTAAAACCGGGGTTTGTGTTCCCATACTGGCAGAGCCCACAACCGGTCAGCCTTATGGTCATGCCTTGACAAGACAAGCCTCCGGCAAACCATTCAGGAATAGCAGATGGAAAACACGGTGTCCTAGGCGCACCAATGCAAATGCAATGCAAAGAAACACACAAGTGTAGTCAAAAACAGATATCATGAGTTCGAGTCAAGTTCTCTAAATCCCCAGCAGAGTTGCCAGAAACTGTAGATGTCCCCGAACGCCCCGGGAGGGTGAGTCCTGTTCCGTTCATTTGGGGTCACTACAGCTCGGACTCGATTCGTGTCACGGTTCTAAGTCTGAACCAAAGAGTCCAAATCCGGCAAATCGTTTTGAGAAAACAGATTTTGAAAGAAGTGCCAAACATGAACTGCTTTGCCAGATACAGAGTCGCCACCTAAATGTTTTTTAATAGGAAATTTAGGAAACCCTGACTCGGTGCCAAAGGCCACGTGTCCGTCATCACCAAAGTTGCCTCGGCTCGGGAACTTGGGTACGATTGGGGAAGGTCACTTCGTGAACACCCCCGCTCGCCCGATCAAAGATCGGCCTCTACTAACCATGATATCTATTTTTGAAAACTGTGTGTTCTTATTCCGGTTATTAGCCTAGGTTACTATGTGATGCACACAGCATATAAGTATAGACTGGGTCGCCCGAATTGAAACAAAACATTTCATGTTTGTTTTTGAAAGATGGTTTGCTACTCGCAAGTAGGCTTAAAATACAGATTTTGCCACCCTCGGGTGGGCTTAGAAAATATGGTTTTGCCACTATCTAGTGGGCTTAAAACAAATATTTGATGAATTGTCCCAATCCAAACAACCCAACCTTCACCCACAGGCATTCAGGCAGTTATATCATATAAGCATTTAGCCTCATGGTAAGCATGCTATTCATGGCAGTCACTCACACGCATGCAAGGATGCTAAAGCATAAAGCTCACCGGGTACTCCAAGCCAAAATAGAAACTACATTAGAAATCATGCATGATCCTAAGTATACAAAAATGCTTAATGCAACACATGCAAAAATGCAACTATAGCAGGCTCGGCTATTCTAAACATGGCATATGGAATGCTACAGCTAACATGTATTCAACTTGGGATTGAAATACAAATGCAGTTAGTATGATGCGCCGAGCCCGGTGCATGCAAGACAGATGAATGAATGCAAACATGCTATCATACTGTATGCTAATTAAAACATGCCCTAATCTAACCATCATAAGCGGGTAAATAAAAGGGAGAAAGACGTGGGGTTGGAAGACATACAACACACACACGCACACTTATTACAGTTGTGCCCTCGCGCAGAGGGTCCGAATAAATATATAGTCCTGAATAAAAGAATATTACAGTCCAAATATTACAGTCCGAATATGTACAAATTCCTAATTAATTAACAAATTAACTAAGAAAATAAATAAACTGGCATGCAAGCCAGGGATTGCCTTGCTTCTGATGGATGATGTACATTTGGGCTGCCTTGCGCGGAAATCTACCGGGATGCCCCAATTAGCCTCTGTTTACACTTGTTCTTGAAATGCGTGCCAAGCTCTGAAAAATTGCTGATTCTTCATTTTGCTGCAACAGAGAGCAGGAAAGGGGCATAGCAATGTATTTCAAAAATATATGCATGCCTCGATCCTCGTGCCACCAATCACGCATATCGATGCATGATGGCCGAGTAATCGAAATGTGCAACTCAATATAGGATGAATGCACATGAAAACACAGCTAAAACCTAACTCCATCATGGGTGATCTGGAGTGTCGGTGACTAGGGAATTGAGACACGTTCCGTCACTCGGAGTACGAAACGTACCTCGTTTCCCGTGCCCGGGCTAACTCCTATTCCGAACACGATGCAATATGCATGATATGCATGAATGCAACTAAGATACATCCTAGCATGCACAATGCTATGAAAATGAGATGCCTCGAAATGCGTGCACACGGGCACGCAAACCGAGAAAATGACATACGCAATGCAAATGACATGAAAATGTGATATGGGCTTACACTAAAATGAGAGAGCCTCAGCCACACTCACATAAGAAGCCGATAGATGAAAATGAAGTGTCTCGAAATGCGTGCACACGGGCACGCAAACCGAGGCAATGACATACGCAATGCAATGGCTAAAATGGCATATGGAATGCAACATGGACTTACACTAACATGAGAGAGCCTCAGCCACACTCACATAAGAGGCCGATAAATGAAAATGAAGTGCCTCGAAATGCGTGCACACGGGTACGCAAACCGAGGCAATGGCATACGCAATGCAATGGCATACGCAATGCAATGGCATGAAAATGACATATAGAATGCAACATGGACTTATACTAACATGAGAGAGCCTCAGCCACACTCACATAAGAGGCCGATGAATGAAAATGAAGTGCCTCGAAATGCGTGCACACGGGCACGCAAACCGAGGCAATGGCATACGCAATGCAATGGCATGAAAATGACATATAGAATGCAACATGGACTTATACTAACATGAGAGAGCCTCAGCCACACTCACATAAGAGGCCGATGAATGAAAATGAAGTGCCTCGAAATGCGTGCACACGGGCACGCAAACCGAGGCAATGGTATATGCAATGCAAATGCATGGAAATGGCATGCAAACATGTTCATGGATTTTCAGCAATGAAATGTGGGGGGAAACAGCCCCGAAATGAGGCGAAAACACACCCGATGCATGGGATCTCTCCCGAAATGCAAAATTAGGCACATAGAATGAACTACAGCTATACAAAGCATGCATAATTGGTACATGGAATGAAAATACAGAAGCAAGGCAGCCTCAAAATAAGCATTTTTCCAGTACAAGTCATGGCCAAACAGCAAGCAAGGATAGGGCAACAATGGCATGCAAAAATGGCCCTAAACATGAGATTATGAAGCAACTCACAGCTGCTGTCCTCAAACAGGTTAGGGCCCTTCAACAAAGTTGAAGAGGGGCCCAAAATATGATGTTTTCCAGAACTGTAAAAACCCCAAAAACAAACACAGGTATGGCTGCACTCCCATGCAAGAAAAAGGGCCAAAAGGTGGCCAAAGAAGCAAGTGGTATATGCAAAGCCCAAACTGAAAAATTCCCTTCTACAACATTGAAGAGGGACCAAAAATATGACTATTTACAGAACTGTAAAAACTCCAAAACAGTATACAAACATGCTAGAAATGCAATGCAAAATAAGGCTCAAAAGAGGCTATAACACAAAGTATACAAAATATTCCACAAACGGCCAAAGACCCTTAATGAAACATGTTAAGAAGGTCAAAATAAGACTATTTCTAGGCCTGTAAAAAGACCAAAAACAGAAGCATTATAGGCTGCAAAAGCATGCAAGAAAATGGCATTCAAGGAGGATATTGAAGCAAGTGCAATATGGAGGGCTCAAACCGGGTTGAGCCCTTAATGAAACAAGAAAATGAGCTCAAAAAAATGACCTTTTTAGTTTTGGTCGGAGCTCAAATCAATAAGCATGTATGGCTTACAAAAGGTGCAAGAAATGGACCAAAAAGGGGGAAATGCTACTCACCCTTGAAGACCAATGCTTTTGTTGCTTCTTGGACCAACTTTGATGACTCTAAGCTGCTGGAGTTCTTCCCCTTGCTGCTGAAATGGAGTGGTGATGGTAGAGCTTGAAGATGATGAAGAAATGGAGCCCAAAACTTAAAGGAAATGAGGTGATATGTATGTACATGCTCCAACCAATCCTTCTAACCCTCTTTCTTGAGTTGGGAGGCCAGCAATCTATGCAAGAGAGGGAGAGAAGACTCTAGGCCAAAGTGGAGGGAATTGAGGCCTTTGTTCCCCCACAAAATATCCCCTGGATATAGATATTTTCTGGGAGAAACAGCTGTACAGCTGTAAAGTGTGCAGAGAGAGGAACATGGCCGGCCCATTATTGGACTTGGATGTGGCCGGCCGGCCACCCCCCCTAGCCGGCCGGCCAAGGGTCAAAAAGGCCAAGTGGCTTTAGTGGCCGGCCACCATATCTTGGTGGCCTCCCAGGTCCCTCTTCACAACCCTGTGGTTCGAATTTGGAAACTCTAAAACAGGAGAGAGAACAAGCCATTTTGAGGAGGGGTTCAAAAGGTTCAAATGGAATTAATGGCCGGCCATAAACTTTTAGGGTCCTCCCATGTGTGTACATCACAAATATGTGGTTCAAAGTTCAAGAAAGTGGCCCAAGGGTGTTCAACATTGGCTCGGAAGGAGGGGTTCAAAAGGGTCAAGAAACATTAGTGGCCGGCCATGAACTTTTAGGGTCCTCCCATGTGTGTACATCACAAATATGTGGTTTGGGTTTGAAGAAAATGGCTCCAAGGTGTTCAACATTGGCTCGGAAGTGCGAAAAACGGGTGTCGGAGGGCGAAAATGGAACACAACTGGTTGCCAAGATAATTGATGGCCTCCCACCCTCCAGTGACCTTCCTAGTGATGAAACAGAGGCACCTTCCAAAAATGAATGAAAACCGATGCAAAACGAATGCTCGGGGCTCAAAACACGCAGTTCGGGGTCCCGAAAATGGGCTGTTAAGCACCGAAAGTGGCATTCGGCCACGAAGTGGGTTTCTCAGACCCCAGTGTCCCTCAAAAGGGAGTAAATAGGAGGTATGCCAAAAATCAAAGCAAATGGAGATGGTTAGGCGGTCCCGAACCGAGGCACACGGCCTGACGGCTCCGAAAACCGGAAACCGAACTTCGAAATGGGCAAAATGGCCTGCGACCACAAAATGTAGCCTACGGACATTGAGAGATGGTCTGCGGGACCTCTCCCTTCCCTCAGGAAAAGAAACCGAGAAAACCGAGTCTGGTTCGCAAACCGAGGCAAGGCACAGAAGAGGGTTCGGAAGTCCGGAGGCAGGGCTCGCAACCGCGACTCTGAGACTTCTGAACAAGCACATCATGCAATATCACCAAGTGCTCAACTGGTGACGTCTGAGTCTTAAGGTCGGTCAAAAATGGGGTGTCTACAGCAAAATATGCTGGGAGCTCGTATTTCACGCTCGAGCGGCGGTTTCCTCGCTCGAGCGGACATCAAGAATTCTGGGTTTTCCAGAATTTGTTCTTGAGCTCAATTCGACCTCCAAAGGTTCCAAATTCATAATTTTTGGCTCAAACTTCATATATACGTGTACTAACATGGTACAAACACCAAATTACAACACAATGGAGCTCAATTTCACAAATTAATCACATGCATGTCCCAATCTACACCAAATTCACTTTCAACATAATAATTTCATACATTCAAGCTCATACCTCTTATGAATGGTACATGCATGTGAGATATGGCTTCCATTTCAACTCAAATTGCACAAATGGTGGTCACAAGCATGGATTCTAGCCACAATTTTACATGGATCATATTTTTCATGCTCAATTATGCAAATTCATGGTTATTATGCACATGCAAGCATTCCATGACTTCAAATACAACAAAATCAACCCAATTTCCTTATGATCAAACTAACTCATGTTCTTGACCATTAATCAAACTTAAATTCACAATTTACAACATTAAACTTATGAATTCACTTACCTAGAAGCTCAATTCTTCCAATCTATGGTCAAATCTAGAGTTAGACTTCAAATTTCCAAGCCTTCAAGATCAAACTTTGATTCTCCTACACTCTATCTCTCTCTAGTTCGGTTCTCTCTTTTTCTTCTTAGAGTTGAAACCATCCAAATGATATAAAAGGAGAAATCAATTATAATAAGGCCCTTTACATGTGCTCTCATAGGCACAATTGATTTGAATTAAATAATTGAGCACTAAAACACCAATTTAATCTATTTATTTTGAACCGAATCAATTTCCAATTAAATTTTACCGTAGGCTCTAAAAATTACGTTAATCACAAAGGCGCAATCGATTTCAGTTTCTGTGGCCGATAGGGCCTTCAATTTAATTTCCAAAGCAGATAGTCAAACAGATATTCCTACGGTGAACAGATAGAAATTCAAAACCACATATTTTCACATAATGGCACACAAAATCACATCAAACACACAATCATATTCATATTAAGCACCAATTAGCACGAAACAGAACAGGGTTATCATAGTCTTCCCCCCGTTAGAAAGTTTGGTCCCTCAAACTTATTTTACCTTCATCGGGAAACAAATGTAGATAGCGTAGTCGCATTTCCTCCTCTTTTTCCCATGTAGCATCCGTCCCATAGTGTTCTTTCCATTCCACTTTCACCATTGGGATGGACTTGCTTTTCAACTATTTCACTTGCTGGTCGACGATTCGCTCCGGCCATTCGGCGTACTCCATATTTTCATCAATAGTTACCCGGTGATAATTAATCACGTGAAACGGGTCTCGGAGGTAACCCCTCAACATCGACACATGAAACACATTATGGATTTGTTCAAATCTCGGTGGCAAAGCAACTCTATAGGAAACTGGGCCAAGCCTTTCCAGAATCTGAAACGGCCCAATATAATGGGACGACAACTTGCCCTTCTTTCCAAACCTGACTTGGCCTTTCATCGGAGATACACGGATGAACACATGGTCACCAACCTCATACTCAAGAGGTCTTCTCCGAACATCTACATAATTCTTTTGTCGGTCCTGAGCTATTTTGAGCCTTTGTCGAATGATCTTGATCTTTTCAGAAGTGTCTTGCACAATTTCAGGCCCAAGCAAAGCTCTATCCCCGACCTCTGTCCAACAAATTGGTGATCTACACCGCCTACCATACAAAGCCTCGTACGGTGCCATACCGATACTGGAGTGGAAGCTATTATTGTATGCAAATTCTACAAGTGGCAAATAGTCTTCCCAACTCCCCTGAAAATCTAAAGCACACATTTAAAGCATATCTTCCAAAGTCTGTATTGTTTGTTCTGATTGCCCATCTGTCTGTGGGTGGAATGCAGTACTGAACCCTAGTTCTGTCCCCATAGCTTCCTGTAAACTTTTCCACAATCTAGATACAAATTTCAGATCTCTATCCGACACAATAGATACCAGAACTCCGTGTAAACGAACAATCTCATCAACATATATGGTAGCTAGTCTAGAAGCATTAAACGTAGTTCTAACAGGTAGAAAATGTGTAGATTTAGTCAGTCTATCAACTATAACCCAAATAGAATCCATACCTCGAGGAGTCCGAGGTAGGCCAACAACGAAATCCATAGTCACATGTTCCCACTTTCATTTAGGAATAGGGAGAGGTTGCAGTAGACCGCCTGGTTTCTGATGTTCAGCTTTAACTTGCTGACACTGAAGACATTTGGACACATATTCTACAATCTCCTTCTTCATTTTAGGCCACCAATAGGTTTGTTTCAAATCCCGATACATTTTATTATTGTCCGGATGTATAGCAAACACTGATTTGTGGGCTTCATCTAAAATCCTCTTTTTCAGTTCCGATACATCTGGGACATACGTTCTGTTTCGAAATTTCAACACTTCATTTTCAATACTGAACTCTGCCTTCGGACTTGCCTCAAATTCATCAATCACCTTCTTGAGGAATTCATTATCTTTCTGTTTCCGTTTGATTTCATCAATGATTGCCGGCTCGGCTGTAATAACGGCTATCAATCCGCCCTGTTCACACATTACCACTTCAATTTCAAACTTCTCAAAATCTTGCAAGATCTCTTTCTGTTCAGTAAGCAAACAAGCCATACTCCCTGTTGATTTTCTGCTCAAGGCATCAGCAATTGTGTTAACTTTCCCGGGGTGATACTGAATCTCTAAATCATAATCCTTTATTAATTCCAACCATTTCCTCTGTCGCATATTCAACTCCTTCTGCGTGATGAAGTATTTCAGACTTTTGTGATCCGTGTAGACTTCACACTTTGCCCCGTATAAATAATGCCGCCAGATTTTCAAAGCAAAAAAAACTGCGGCCAATTCTAAGTCATGTGTTGGGTAGTTTTTCTCGTGCAGTCTCAACTGTCGGGAGGCACAAGCAATAACCTTTCCGTTCTGCATTAGCACACAACCCAAACCTTTGTAAGACGCATCACTAAAAATTACAAAATTTTCCATACCTGATGGTAGTGTCAAAATCGCTGCAGTGGTCAATCTTGTTTTCAATTCATGAAAGGCTGATTCTCTTTCATCGTTCCACTCAAAAGGTTGCCCTTTGCGTGTCAGTTGGGTAAGAGGCACAGCTATTTTCGAAAAATCTTTCACAAACCTCCTGTAGTACCCAGCTAAACCCATAAAACTGCGGACTTCTGTTACATTGGTCGGTGTAGGCCAATTCACAATTGCCTCTATTTTCTGTGGGTCCACTGGAATCCTATCCTTATTGATCACATGCCCTAAGAAAACAACTTCATCCAACCCAAACTCACATTTCTTTAGTTTAGCAAACAATTTCATTTCCCTAAGTATTTGCAGGACAGTTCTCAAATGTTGTTCATGTTCAAGTCTATCTTTAGAGTATATCAAAATGTCATCAATAAAAACCACAACAAATTCGTCAAGGTAGGTTTTAAAAATTCGATTCATTAGGTCCATAAATGCTGTCGGAGCATTAGTAACTCCAAATGGCATAACAAGAAACTCAAAATGTCCATACCTCGTTATGAATGCGGTTTTCTCAATATCTTCCGCCTTTACCTTCAACTGATGATACCCGGATCTCAAATCAATCTTGGAAAACACTTATGATCCCTAAAACTGGTCAAACAGGTCATCAACACGGGGTAAGGGATATTTATTCTTTATTGTTACCTTGTTCAATTCCCGATAGTCGATACACAAGCATAGGGTTCCATCTTTCTTTTTCACAAACAACACCGGTGCACCCCATGGTGAAGTGCTAGGTCTGATAAATCCTTTGTCAAGCAGGTCTTGTAACTATTCTTTCAATTCTTTCATTTCAGCTGTAGCCATTATGTAGGGAGTTTTAGAAATAGGTTGGGTGCCTGATACAGTTTCAATAGTGAATTCTATCTCCCTGTTCACCAATTCCCCTGGTAGTTCATTTAGAAACATATCTGGGAATTCTCTAACAATAGGGATATCATTCAATTCAGCATTTACAGATTGTTCAGACAACACATAGCACAAATAACCCTGACACCCTTTCCTGATCAATTTACATGCTTTCATTGCAGATATCAAATAAGGTGGAGGCACTACCCCGTTACCCACAAACACAATTTCTTCTTGTTTTGGTGGTCTAAACACAACCCGTTTTGTCACACAGTCAATGGTGGCACAATATTTAGTTAACCAGTCCATGCCCAGAATTATGTCAAAGTGCCTAAAGTTCAAGGGTAACAAGTCCACATATAAAATGGCATTCCCAATTCACATGTCACAAAAACAATAGACAGATTCACACAATACCGATTCCCCAGATGGAGCAGACACACATAGTAGATATGGCAATAATTCTAGAGGTCTACTCAGTCTAGATGCAAATGCACATGTTACAAATGAGTGTTTTGATCCAGAGTCAATTAACACAAAAGCATCCTGATTACATATAGAAATGGTACCTGAGACAACTGCGTTGGCATTCCGAGTATCGCCCGGAACAAGCGCAAAAACTCTCCCTTGTCTCACGGTATCTCCGGCGGGAGTAGATCTCGTAGCATTTCCTCGTTTTGGGACTGATGTTGTCGAACTAGTAGCAAATTTTCCACTGTTCTGTTTGCAATCTCTGGCCATATGCCCCTGTTTACCATAATTAAAACAAGCTCCTGACACACGGTAACAAACCCCACGATGCCTGTTACCACAAGTAGTACACAACGGAGTTGTATCTCGGGAAGAATTAGAAGTATTCGAGGAGCCTGTATTTTGCTTCTTTGAAAACTTCTTCTTTGAAAAGAAGCCCTGCCTTTTACTACCCTTCCAGTCAGTTGTCGGTTTAGTTTGTCTAGCTATATTAGCTTTTGATATTATGGCCCTGTCTAGTACCCCGATGTAGGTTTCCAGCTTCAAGACATTCACCCTCTCTAGAATGTCGCTTCGAAGCCCGCCATCAAAATGTCTCGCCTTCTTATAATCTGTATCAATCACGTGTGGCGCAAACCTGGCCAATTCAGTGAATTTGGCCTCATACTCGGCTACAGTCATACTTTTTTGCCTCAGTTCCATGAATTCTGCCACCTTCCTATCTCGGACACACTGCAGGAAGTACTTGTCATAAAAAATATCCAGAAATTTTGCCCAATCAGCATCTTTGTAATTCTCATGCATTAACATCCACTATCTTCTTGCTTCGTCTTCTAGCATAAAGGTGGCTACAAACACTTTCTATGTCTCCGAACACGGGAACACTTCAAACAGTTTTTCGATGCCGAGGACCCAAGCTTCAGCTTTCAAAGGATCTAATCTACCATGGAACTGTGGTGGTTTCATTTTCTTGAACTCTTTGGTGAGAGCTATGATTCGGTCATCATTCTGATTATCTAGCACAGGAGGTGCCGGAGGCGGAGGCGGAGGTGGAGAATGTGGCTGCTGCCACTGTTGTTGCCATTCCTGTTGTTGCCTCAATGTCTCTGCCATTTCCTGAATCAGTCTTTCCATTCTATCCAGTCTGGCAGTAGAAGATTCCTCTATCTCATCACCTCTTGTTCTCACTATCTAATTAAACTTATATTATACTTTATACAAAAGATACACAGGTATGCATATACTAAAGAGTATACATAATCAAATAATTTGAAATGCAAGCAGTTCACAAACTTATAACGCATAGTTGTTCACATTTAACAGTTAAGCGTATTCTTGATACTTTCAGATTCATACTTATCACATGAATGCATCCTAGATCTTTTCTAGACGCTTATTGCTCTTTGGGACAAGTGTGTGAGTTATTAACTCGTGCTCTGATACCACTCTGTCACGACCCGAACCCGCCCCTATGGGTTAAGGCTATAACCGGCCAGTAATCACGAGATTACCTACGGCCTCAAACCAATAAAACAAAACTCATTAGAGTAAATGGACCAAACGGAAGCAAATTTAAAACTTTGTCTATAGAGCTGTGCTTATATGCACACCATAACATTCCAAACATTTATACGTTAATAACTCACATCAAAATATGTACTAACACAGAACACTGTACATACAAGATCATACAAGTTTAAGTCAGTCGAACCCAAGACTTATATACAAAAGTAGTCCAATGCTTTCGCCAACATAACAAAACTATGAATAAAGGACAAAGGCGAAGACAGTCTCGTGTGTGAGACGTTTGGGCTGACTCCTTAAAACTTTGACTGTTTCTCACAATTTCACCGAGGCTGGTTCTGGACGTCCCTTGGCTTATCTACATGTACATGAATGAGCGTGAGCGAAAGCCCAGTGAATAATATCGAATAAGGAAGATACATAGGCAATCTTTGAAACAGTTACAGCAGACGGCCTTTGGCCCAATCACTTGTATCAATCGGCCTTCGGCCCAATAATTTATGTCAATCGGCCTTCGGCCCAATCATTCATGTCATTCGGCCTTCGGCCCAATCATCTATGTCAATCGGCCTTCGGCCCAATCATTTATATCAATCGGCCTTCGGCCTTATCATTCATGTCAATTGGCCTTCGGCCCAATCATTTATATCAATTAGCCTTCAGCCCAATCATTTATATCAATTGTTGTCCACTATTCAAATTAATGAACTTACAAAACTTACATAGAAGTAAACAATTGGACAATAACATATCTCAAATATCTTGTTAAGACATTACTCACAGTGATCGGTTGGTTGGTTTGCCCTGGAGCTCAACCCTACACATTCCATGAACACAAAAGGGTCACAAACAATTCAATCCGTTCTAAATTCACATTTTCCTCTTGAGGCTTCATTCTTATCTCTTTAACTCAATTACAATGCTCAATGTATGCCTAAGAGTACTTAGAAGTGAAAGAGAACAGAAAACGAAACACAAAATGTCTTTTCAAAATTTCAGAAAACAGGGTCCCTGCTCGAGCGTGGACTTCCCTGCTCGAGCGGACCCATGAGGTCTGCAAAAGTACTGGTTACATCAATTTCACGCTCGAGCATGAACTCGGCCGCTTGAGCTGAAAATCTGTTTACATAGCTCCCCGCTTGAGCGTGAACTTTCCCGCTCGAGCGGAAGCCATGTCTGCAAAATATGCTGGGGGCTCGTATTTCACGCTCGAGCGGCGGTTTCCCCGCTCGAGCGGACATCAAGAATTCTGGGTTTTCCAGAATTTGTTCTTGAGCTCAATTCGATCTCCAAAGGTTCCAAATTCATAATTTTTGGCTCAAACTTCATATATACGTGTACTAACATGGTACAAACACCAAATTACAACACAATGGAGCCCAATTTCACAAATTAATCACATGCATGTCCCAATCTACACCAAATTCACTTTCAACATAATAATTTCATACATTCAAGCTCATACCTCTTATGAATGGTACATGCACGTGCGATATGGCTTCCATTTCAACTCAAATTGCACAAATGGTGGTCACAAGCATGGATTCTAGCCACAATTTTACATGGATCATATTTTTCATGCTCAATTATGCAAATTCATGGTTATTATGCACATGCAAGCATTCCATGACTTCAAATACAACAAAATCAACCCAATTTCCTTATGATCAAACTAACTCATGTTCTTGACCATTAATCAAACTTAAATTCACAATTTACAACATTAAACTCATGAATTCACTTACGTAGAGGCTCAATTCTTCCAATCTATGGTCAAATCTAGAGTTAGACTTCAAATTTCCAAGCCTTCAAGATCAAACTTTGATTCTCCTACACTCTCTCTCTCTCTAGTTCGGTTCTCTCTTTTTCTTCTTAGAGTTGAAACCATCCAAATGATATAAAAGGAGAAATCAATTGTAATAAGGCCCTTTACATGTGCTCTCATAGGCACAATTGATTTGAATTAAATAATTGAGCACTAAAGCACCAATTTAATCTATTTATTTTGATCCGAATCAATTTCCAATTAAATTTCACTGTAGGCTCTAAAAATTACACTAATCACAAAGGCACAATCGATTTCAGTTTCTGTGGCCGATAGGGCCTTCAATTTAATTTCCAAAGCAGATATTCCTACGGTGAACAGATAGAAATTCAAAACCACATATTTTCACATAATGGCACACAAAATCACATCAAATACATAATCATATTCATATTAAGGACCAATTAGCACGAAACGAAACAGGGTTATCACATATAGATTCAAAGAATATTAGTATTATGGATTTGGAAAATGGCTCCAAAGAATTAGTACTGTGGATTGTGTATTATATTGTTGGGATGGGGAGGATTGTGTATAGTACTGTGGAGGTGGTCATTTTCATGTTAATTTGTTGTTTTAGTTTACTTCCCAGACTACAGAAATTCGTACAACATACATCTTGTGTATTCCTGAAGTAGTTTACCAAAACATGACAGCACAAGACAACTACAGTACGGAAAAATTTAGAAAAGAAAATGGCTAATCAGGACACACCAGTAAACTAGCATTTTCAATAGTTAACCTAAATTCAAAATGAACTTCTTTCAGTTACTGTCTTTCATTCCGCACACTAGATGACATTAGTTCAATTTATAACATGAACAAAAAAATCAAATAAGTATACAGATGGCATCCTTCACGTCAACTGCCACTTCATCATGGCCACCGAGAATGTGTGCTTGTGCGTACTACGTTTGCCCTAGAACTACGGTGCTTTTGTGTTGCCACTCTCTTTTGCACTTAGTCATGTCGTCGTTCATTTGTGATTGTGTGGCATAGTATGCATGCTAACTATCTACTGTAATTTTGTCCAGCAGAGATGTGTTGCGTGGGTTGGTTGGTGTGACGAGTTTCACAGCACCAGTTTGGGTACTGACCAGCCACATAATGATGTCGATCTGGGGTTACGAGCGGACATTGCGCGTATAGATCAGAGCCTACGTACGCTTAGGACGGTCGTCGATTTTTTGTGCGTCGTTGTTTTGGTGTTGTTGTTTCGGATGTGATGCCTTGTCATGGATATTACTGCGTAGTTACTTTTTGTATCATATATGTACTTTATTGTCAGTTACGTGTTTGTCCTGTTACATAAGATTTCCCTAACGTGTAATACAAACCGACTTTGTCTTTTGCAAAGTGTTGTACTATTTATTGTTATTACTGCAGTAATTGTGTTTACACTTTTATTTCAGTTTTGGGCATGCAAAAAATATCTACTCTACTTTATTTGCCATTGATATTGCCTTAATTTTACAAGCAGGACAGCACTACTCATGGCAACAAACTGATCATCACCCCGTGCCCCTTCAAAGTCTCTAGGTAACGCTGTCACATCAACCCAACCCCAGCCAGTCTACAAATGCCAATTCGACAGCGATAATACAAAGCTGTTTCTTCAACTCGTCATTGTTGAAATGGAAGGTGGTAATCGACAACTATGCAGATTGTCCATGGGTATAAAAACGTAGCAAACAAATTTCTAGAGAAAACCGGCTTACTACATTTGGCCAAACAAATGAAAAACAAGTTTGACAACTTGAAGAAAGATTGGATAGCATGGAAGAAGTTGGAGAATGCCAGCCACGGCTTGATAGGGCTTGGGTGCGACCATGAGACGAGCTTGTTCACTGCACCTGACCATTGGTGGGCCAAAATGCAAGCGGTATGTTTTGACAAAACATTTATGTTCCCCATTACTGTTGTACTAGTATTGCTGATTTGTGGTGCCATATTTTGTTCACATAACAACTTTTGCAAATCAAAGCACTTGTTGAACATACTACTTTCACATATGTTGGGCAACCCACAACGTGTCGTGTGTACACTTAATTCGCGAGTTACATTTATCGTTTTGTAATTACAACACTGAATCCCTTCATGTGTTTTGCCTCGGTTTACTATCATTGGTGGTACACTTTAAGGCCAGCAAATACATTTCAAGTTTTACTTACATAGGTGTTTTCTTGTCTTAGATGAACAACCGATGTGCTAAATTCAAGAGTAAGCCTCTAAAGCACGTGGACCTCATGGAGCGGGTGTACTCTGGCGCAGCAGCGACTAGGAAACATGCATGGACTCCAACAGAAGTGCGTGCTGATAATGCTGCGACCAATGCCAACGAGGATAGCGGGATGAGACCTCTCAGTGCAGGCACACCACCACAGCCGGACCATGACACTTTCGGGGAGAACGTTGTTGATAGTAGCCTCTTTGACGATGCTCTCCCCTCAGTCAGCCGTGGATGGATCAGCCAATGCAAAACGTCGCAAGCGGGCAGTGCCTGGTACTGTCGCTAGTAGCATGGACAATCTCGTGGAAGTAGTGAGCAAACAAAGCTGGGAGCTGAAAATTATGCAATACGTTGTCACTAGTAAAGGTGACAACACTGTTGATGACTGTCTTGCAAGGCTTATGAGCACGCCTGGATTAGAGCCCGACGCTAAGTTGTTATCATTCGCATGCAGCATAATGGATTCACCCGATAATCGGGACATCATTATGGCCCTCTCCCAGAATTACATTGTCAATTGGTTGACAGAGAAACGTGCCTGCACGCCAGCCAATGTTGGCATGGATCGTGAAAGGGGGACATAGATGTTCGGGAGTGGTGGTGCTGTTAACTTGGACTAGGGCTTTTGGTTGGATTGTGATTTTAGTATTTGGTTATCATGAGATTGTATTATATTTTGTGTGTTTGTTTTAGCTTCTTCTCTTTTTTTTTTTTGGGGAGGGGGGGGATGGTGCACATGCGAGACTATTCGCATTCCTTTTATTTTGGTGTGGACGTGTATGTATGATTCTGCAGGACTTTGCAACCGATATGGGAGTATACACGCCGCAAGGTGGCACTGTTGTGTCACATGCTTGTTATGTTATGCAAAATGTTATGGCCTGGGAATCTACATACATGTCTTTGCAGGCTATTTTTTGTTTGTTGTGTAAATATTTATTTTAGGTGCTCCTTGTCACAGGCAGATAGCGAGTTGTGGGGCAGACATTAGTTTGATGGAAAAAACAAAGTAGTATATTTTATAGTCTATTAGGATTGAATTTGTTA
This sequence comes from Camellia sinensis, assembly GCF_055761805.1. Taxonomy (NCBI): domain Eukaryota; kingdom Viridiplantae; phylum Streptophyta; class Magnoliopsida; order Ericales; family Theaceae; genus Camellia; species Camellia sinensis. Next base: position 202,575,153 of record NC_138963.1, read on the forward strand.
AATCTATTTTATAATTGGCAAAACGAAAATTGGAGTTACAAAAGCAAACACTAATTTGCTAGAAAATTAAAAAGTCCATAAATGTAGTCCCCAGGAAGTTTAAAAAAATAAAAATGATTGGTTTTTTTAACTATGTTGAAATTAATTTTTGTGAAGGGAAAAAAAAAATAGGATGCAAAGTAGTTACATTTCTTTATTTTAGTTATTTTCATTACTTATGTATTTTATTTATTTTATTTAATATGGGATGCAAAGTAGTTACATTTCTTTATTTTTAAAAAATATTTATTTATTGTGTGGTTTTTATTTATTTTATGCAAAAATATTTTTGTGTTTCATTATTTTATTTATTTACATTTCTTTATTTACTTTATTTTACATAAAAAAATTCACATCAAATATTGAAAATTTTTGATGTGCCTTACGTCAATCAGAAGCACATGAAACTTTGTGCTTATATGGAAGCATGCAATTGTACAAACCTGGAAATGTACTACCAATCACATGTGTGTCATGGTGTTCAACTTTGGGCAATCACATAGCCACAGTAACAAGAGTGTTATATATCATGGAGTTGGGCAACTCATTTCGCCAATTAGTCACTACAGCTTGTAGTTTTTATGTCATATAATTTGCAATGTCTATGGATGCACAAGAGGGTACTAGCTTGAGAGTCATACGCAATGGCCAAATAAATGCCTGGATACGAGAGACGATCGGAGAAATGGAATCGACGACATCAATGATTTGAGTGAAAATTGCTCGCGTTGCCAACGAGTACGCGTATGTTGACAGGACTCCGTTTCACACATCCTCATTGACTGGTAGCATGTGGATGCGGGAGATGCTTCAAGGAAGGAATGAAGCATTTCAGTGAAATTTTCGGATGTCACAAGATGTGTTCTTGATGTTGTGCAAGACATTAGTTGAGGATTGCGGCCTTCCAGTACCACAGCGTCCCCATGGTGTAGACGTAGTTGAGAGTGTCGGCATGTTCATATTTGTGTTGCGGGGCTTCACGAGTTGGGACATAGAAGACCGTTTTCAAAACTCGGGGGAAACAGTATGGCATCATGTAATGCGAGTTCTTAAATCGATGAAATTGTTCACGAATGCACAATGCCGACCGACAAGGTCACAACACAGTAGACATCCGTACTTAGAGTCCCGACGAAAAGATTTCCCATTCAAAGTGAGTGTATTTATTTGTCGCACATTTAATTATGAATAGTAGTCACTTTCAGAAAGTAAGGGCGAACTTTTTTTCAGGTAGTAGCATTTCTCCTTCACATTTTTTGTGTGCTTCTGCAGGACTATATTGGTGTGCTTGACGGCACACATGTGGAGGCACATCTCCCACCTTAGGAGGAAGCGCCATATTTTGGTTGTAAAGGCCGACACACGCAAAACATACTCGCAGCGTGTCATTTCGATTTGTGTTTTACTTTTATATCTTGCGGATGCGAGAGTAGTATGCATGACAACAGAGTTTTTAACGAAGTAACATAGGACCCAACCAAACAATTCCCCATGCCAGAGGAAGGTTAGATGAATAACGGCTAGTTTTTTTGTTTGTATTAGTTGTGTGCATTTGATAGTTCTAATGATACTACGTACTAATGCAAAATTACCAAAATACAAGCAGGAAAATATTACCTTGTTGATGCGGGGTACAAGAACCAAAAAGGGTTTTTGGAGCCGTTTAAGGGATGCTACTACCACCAGGAAGAGTTTTGCGCAACTAGACGACCAAAAAATGCAAACAAAATTTTCAACACGGTGCACTCCTTCTTACAGAGTGCAATTGAACGTACGTTCCGAGTATGGAAAGCGCAATGGAGATTCCTACATAACATGCCGCGATATGATTTCGGGAAAGTGCATGTGCCATTGGTCAGGGCTTCCATGGCAATACATAATTTTATACGCCGCAACTCGAGCAACGATGAAGCATTCAACAAGGTTGCGAATGCAAAAAATTTTACGTTCAACGACATGCCAAGTGTTGACGGTCTTGATGACGATGATGATGGTGAACCAGAGGGCGATGATGACGTACATATGAACGAAGTGATGAAATCAATACAAAATGAATTAGTGCGACATCGGCATCAACTTGGGTTGTAATCCTATTCGGTCTGTACGAGTTGATGGCAAACGAAATGAATGTGTGAAACTGTTTAAAGTGTTAGAAAAATGTATGGTTGTGTTTCTAAGTTGCAGGTTGTGAAGGGCGTTTACCAGTTTGTAATAAAAAAATTATTTAATGTAAGAGCGCAATTTGTTGGCAAAAATTAAGAAAATAAATATGCCATTCAATTATAATAATAAAAATAATTAACAACACTGTAATAATAATAGAAAAAAAATTGCTAAGGGTTTTTTGGTCATTTGCAATAATTGTTTGGAAAATTTGCTAATTGTAATAATAATAAAAAGAATACATTTACTAATAAATTTGTAATAATAAAAAAAATAAATTCGTAAAAATGAAAATAATAAATTTGTAATCATAAAAGATATTTGGTAAAATTTGCAAATTGTAATAATAATAAAAATGAAATAAAATTTGTTGGAAAATTGTAATTACATTAAAAAAAAAAAAGTGTTCATATTCACAAGGGCAAAATCATAAATTTTGTCAATTGGCTAACAATATTTTGGTCATTTTATAGTGATGCGACACTTTAAAAAAATATTAAATCAAAAAGCAAAAAAGTCAGCTTTTTACCAACTTTTCAAATCACTTACAAAAAAGCCAAAAAGCTTAGTAAAAAGCCAAAATTCAACTTTTTACCAACTTCCCAAAACACTCCTTAATTTATTCAAATACATGTTCAAAATGAGAATGACAATTGTAAACATGCACATCAGCAAACACTTTGGCATTTGTGTACATTGTACATCTTCCAGCTTCGATGGGACCTGACAAAAACTTTGGGGGCAGTGTTTGTGTTTGGTTCTTGAGGTTACATTTACAACATCTCTAATTTTGCATCAGATTTTTTGTTAAATTTGAATAATTTTTTTTTAATATTAAATGTTTCAACAAAGGATTTTAAAATTTCATCAAAATATCAGTCGATCGGGACTACTGGGCGGATGTACGGTTAGTCAACCGGCTAGTGTAAATTTTTTTTTTTTTTTTGCCTTGAGATGGTTGACCAGGCAGACGATCGGCCAGTGCAATTTTTTCATAAATTTTTTCCTTGAGATAGTCATCCGACAACGACAATGAACAGTGATTTGATAAAAGACACATTGATCCTCAATTTGATGACAAAAAAATGAAATCCTCAATTTGATACTTATTTGATGCAACTGTTAAAGCAGCAAAATGACTCATTTTTTATCAAATTCGAATTTGATGAAAGGTTTTAATAACCATTAGAGATGGCCTAAAGAAACTGAAATATAACATTCATAATTCATACATGTAATAAATCGAAGGCATTATCTAATTTATTGACCAAAATCAAGAATGGGAAATTTTTTGATAATATATAATTTTTATATGAGTGTAATTTTTTAAATATTTTTATATCTTATGTAATGCCCTCTAAAATTTGATTTGGCATCCCAAAAATGTTGAAAAGTTCGCTTGTATAATGATTATTTTCCAAAAGTTAATACCTTATGTAATGGCTTGCAAATATATAATAGCATGTATTATTAAAAAAATTATTGCTAATCACATGTTAAAAATAATTTCATAAGTTTCCCCTAAAAAAAATAATAATAATTTCATGAGCAATGAATGTAGTCTATTTTAATAAACAATTCATTAATGTTTTAGTTATTTTTAAAATTAAGTTTTCATTCTTTTCTCGCTCTCACCACCTATCGCTACCACCAATCATCACTTATCTCTGGCATCACCAGCCATTGCTGACCTCCAACTAGCTTTGACCACCTCCTATAAGATCACTAGCGAGCAAACACCAATGAGCTCAGGCCACCTTTTGAAGGTCAATCGATTATTGCATCTTAAACTCTAACCATCTCGCGACATTCTGACCACCAACTCCGATGGCCACTTGTCACCTCCACCTCTGGTGATCACAATTGTCCACCTTTCATCGTGAGCCACCACCTTCTACAATGGCCATCATCTCTGACAACTCACCAAATATGTTTTCTTTAACTTTGTTTTTATTTTTTTTGTTCTTGTAAATAAAAATAAAAATAAAAAAGTGTTGGAGTTTGTGTATTTTATTATTAAAATAAATTTAATATTTTTTTTGATTATTCTCAATGTTCACCTCAAAACAAATAGCCTTCTGGTGAGGGTGTCTAATAAAAATGGAGCCTTCTAGCGAAGTAGGAGTATGCACCAAGAACCAAAATCATTCCATAGCAGCCACAAGGAGCAAAGCACAACCTAAGAAAGAACCTAGTGATCAAGTAGAAGAAGAGGAAGATTTTCAGAGACGCCAAAGAGATCCTGGTAAAACTTCTAACAACAATGATAGAGACCACTAATTTTGGAGCTCTAAAAAGACCATTAATGACATGACACTTAATAAAAAAAGAAAAAAAATACAACACCAAGGCCAAAACATCAAATCATTCATGGTGGGGCCCATTGTCACATCATTAGTGATAGCACTAATTAGTGCTCTCACTCATTTTCCAACTTCTAACCCCCCTATCTTGTTCAAGGAAACACCCTCTCTTCCATTTTCTTCTGATGGCTTGTTTCTTTCCCCCCTCTTGAGGATTTTTCCCTCCATTCTTCAACTAAAGATGTGTCATTCACCCCTGATCTGGTTTCGATCATTCTTTTTGAGGAAGAGCTTTCCAGCATTTGTAACCCTTGGTCTCGGTCCCTCATTATGAAACTCATGGGTAAAAATTTGGGCTACAACCTCCTCATGAAAAGGATCGACTCTTTGTGGAAACCCCCAGGCCATTTTCAAGGCATTGACCTAGATAACCATTACTACCTTATTAAATTCCAATTCTCTTCTGATTTTGAGAAAGTCCAAAATGGGGGTCCTTGGTTAATTGGTCAAAAATTTATGGCAATAAGAAGATGGGAACCTGAATTTAATTCCACCCAATCGTCCATGACCACCACTGTTATCTGGGCAAGGTTGTCACCTATCAAAATCAATAACAGAGGCCTCCCTTGTCTCATTTGTTCTTTGCTGATGACTTGATTCTCTTTGGCAAAGCTACAGTTTCTAATTACCACTGTATCAATGAAATTCTTGATGACTTTTGCTCCCAGCCTAGTCAAGTGATTAGCCTTCATAAATCCAAAGTTTTATTCTCCTTTAACATTGACCTAAACATTCAAAATAACCTAGCACATTTTCTCTACATACCCAAAACTAGACATCTTGGTAAGTACCTTGGATGCCCCATTCACCATGAGAGGCCTAACAAAGCTACCTTCCAATTCCTGGTGAAGAAAATTCCGTCCAAGCTTGCTAGATGGAAAAACAAATTTATTTTTAGACCTGCTTGTGAAACCTTCATTAAGGCTGTGAATGCTGTCATCCCTAACTATGTGATGCAATGCAACTATCTCTCCAAGTCAATCTCTAACACTCATGACAAATTGAATAAGGACTTCCTTTGGGGATCCACCACTGAGACCAGAAAAATTCATGCTATTGGGTGGGACACTATTACCAAAGCTAAATCTCTTGGTGGGTTAGAGATTAGACAAATTGACCTAGTCAACAAAGTAACTATGGCTAAACTCAATTGGAGGCTAAGAAATGAGAAGAATGCCCTTTGGGCCAAGGTCCTCAATGCCAATACCCTAACAAAGAGAAAAAAGCTAATAGAGGCATTCGGAAAAGCTCTCATTTATTCAATATAGGTACCAAAATTCTACTCAGAAGTGGGCTCAATACCTCCTTTTGGTACCATGATTGTGGTTTTGGTTTAATTAGACACCTTGTTGAAGGGCCTCCTTGCTAGAGATGAAGAGAAGCTTATTGTTAGGGATTGCTGGGTCAACAATAGTTGGAATTTCTCTAACATCTCTCACTTTACCCTCTAGCCTTCTTAACTCAATCTACAGTATTTCTCTTCCTTGGTTCTCTAATGAACCAGATCAAATTTGCTGGAAATACTCTCCCAATGATGTCTTCAATTGTAGCTCAACCTATCTTCTCACCAAGGATTTTCATAAATCCCCTCCCTTAGATAACTGGGCCTAGGTTTGGAAGATCAATGCCAACCTTCGCATCCGTCATTTTTTTTGGTTAGCCTTGCACCAACAGATCACCACGAAATCTCTTCTTCATTACCGAAATATCTCTGCTAATATCCTCTGTCCCCTCTGCAATTCATCTCCTAAAACAACCATCCATGTCCTGCGTGATTGCACTATGGCCAATAACCACTAGAACTTTATAAGCATTCCCCTTACCTATGCATCATCTTACAACCTTAACCTTGTTAATTGGATCAAGGTCAACTGCTTATCTGTTGAAATCTATGACAACACCTACTGGTATGTTGTCTTCCCTCTTGTTTGCTAGGAAATATGGAAAGCTAGAAACTCTCAACGCTTCCTATCCACAAACCCCAACCTTTTTAAACCCCACCTCACCCCAGCTCTTGCACTAGAATGACAACACTTCACCAACTTCTGTCCGGGGAAAAAATCTTCAATCACTAGCCACATTAGTTGGAAACCACCTAATCCAGGCAAGCTTAACCTCAACACCGATCAGGCTACAAAACAAAACCTAGGCCTAACTAGTTGTGGAGGAAATTGTAGTGTAACGACCCCACAATGTGTATTAGAAATTATCTTTAACTGATTGTGAGCTAAAGTACTTTAATTTATTAACCCGACCCTCTTATATGCTTTATATTCTTGGTCTTATAAGAAATTACATGTTTAATGTGAAATTTCATGCAAAGTTATACTTATGTGTGTGTGAATTGTGTGTTTATATTTTCTATTTGTTGATTATTGGAACACATCTGTCAAAATTAAGATATTAACTTGGAAATTTAAAGCCACAGAGGCGCGATAAACTGAAATTAAATATATGAACATGGTAGTAGGAATTTTTAAAGCCTTTTGGGAAGTTTAATTGAAAACTTATTTCATCTTCGTTAAGACCCGTTTGGCAAGTCTAGAAGCTAAGACCTATATAAATGTTATATAAGTCTCTTTTGAACCCATCTCTTAACATATGTTGAGTGGAAAAGTCTAGAGAAGCTTGAAGAAGAGAGAAAGAAAGGGAGAAGGAGAAGATTAACAAGATTTGGAGATTTGTTGGAGATTGAAGACCTTGCTAGAGAAAAGTGAAGCATCCAACTTAAAGGCATCCGCAAGAGGGGACCAGCATCTACCTGCACCACAGTGAATAATAATAGAGTAGCGATATATATATATATATATATATATATATATTTCTGTATTTTTGCATATGAATTACGTACCTTGATTGTACTTAGCACGTCCGAGATTATGGTTTATGCATTAAAATGGTGAATGGCATATTTGGGATTAATGGTGCTATAATCCATGTATTTTGTTGGTAAGTATAGCATGGTGCAGATAAGTTCATTTGTATTTATTGGGATGCATAATTGTTGTGACAACATGGAATTATGTTTTACATAAATGAATAGGTTACAAGACCTATAATAAGATATGATGGGCCTAAGGCCGTTTCGTTAGACTACGACACGATATGAACTGTTCAGTCTTTAAGACTCATGAGTTTTTGGTATGGAACAAAGTGCTGTACGGAACTAAGTACTACAATGGGAGTTACCTCTAGGGTCCGTACGAGTCACCTCTTGGGTCCATACATACATGCATTGGGCCCAAGGAGAGGTGGAGACATGTCAATGTTCCATCTACTTCATAATAAGATACAGTGATATGATAAGATACGTTGGGCTTAAGGCCGTTTGATATACATTTGGGCCCGATGCCGTTTTGATATACGATTGGGCCCGAGGCCATTTTGATACACGATTGGGCCCGAGGCCATTCTGTTATATGGTAGGCCTGAGGCCGTTTGGTAAATATGATCATGAATAATGATTTGAAGGATGTAAATAAGGAAGAGTATGGTGTTATGCTACTTATGAATCTGAACTATTTACCTGATACATTTCACTTTATTATTACTCATTGAGCTTTGTTCATTCCGTATTTTATTTGTATGTAGGTGATCAATCCGGAGACCATCCTTAAGTCAGCATCAGGAATCCTTTTGTGAACCTGCTAAGTCAAGCCATCAAGATGCGCCTCTGTGTTGAGGCTTTAAACTTATATTGTCAGGATTTCGTATTTACCTAAGTTTTATGTATATATGTATATTAGTGTGTTTACGTTGTTTTAATTATTTTAGTTATCAGGTATGCACAAGCTCAATGTATATCACTACTCGATTCGCTTCCGCTTAAGGCCCCGTATTCGAATAGATATTATTTATTTTTGAAAATTTTGTTTGGAGGCCCAAGTACAGGCCGGTCATGGACCAAACTCTTAGGGGCGGATTTCGGTCGTGACACATAGAGACCATCTTGAAAGATGGGTTGCTGGCTTCACTAGAAATATTGGAAATACTTCAAGTATCTGTGCTGAATTATGGGGCATAAGAGATGGCCTCAACCTTTGCCTAGAAAATGGTTTCAAAAATATTGTAGTTGAAACGGATGCTCTACTTGCTATACAACTCATTTTTGTGGATCACAACGACTCTCATCACCTCAGTAAGCTCATATGTGATTGCAGGTACCTGTTGAATCAATTGGGAGTGCACTCAATTGAGCATACTTTCCGTGAAGCCAACGGATGCGCCGATGCTCTAGCTAATTTTGGTTTACAATTATCAAATGGTTTGCACATTTTACACCAATTTCCTCATTGTATTGCAACCCAAATGTATGATGATGCTAGAGGGATTACTTGTCCCCGAAATTTGTACTCTTCTAGTTAATCTATATTCGGTACCATTTAATGAAATAAAAAAATAAAATAAAATAAAATAAAAAAACCTCAAAGCAAATGATGGTAAAGTCAATACATAAATAATAAATCAGAAATGCAAATTGTTGACTATGTTTTGAAGGTGGGTGAAGAATGGTGAAAAATATGAAAGAGGAAATGAAGGGAAAATCAATATCCAATTGATTTTGTAGTAAATATGGTTGCATCTTAAAGCAATTGTTCTCATTTTTTTATAAATTCGACCTTCTTAAAGCATTCGCAGAGCCTAAGCTAAGTGTCACGGCCTTGGTTTTTCCAAGCCAACCGTGCGGCCTTAGATGCTTATGCACGCCTTGCTTGCACCTAAGTAAGCCTTCTTTGGAAGAGAGCTAGGAGAAGTTTGCACACACAAGAGAGACTTTAGAGAACTTAGAGAGAGCTCTTGGAGAATGCTAGCTTTGTATTGCTTGAATGCTTGATTACACTTGGTGGTTTGGGCAAATGACTCCCTCCCCCTTTTATAGGCTACAAGGATCATTCTAGAACTATAAGTATGGAGAGTGTTCTAGACACTTCCATCTACTATATCTTAGTAGAGTATTCTAGAACTATTCTAGAATGTACATATCTAGAAGGATCTACATATATCTACAATTATGTACAAGCATCTACAAAACTCTAGGAAGTTCTAGAATGTTCCAGTGATTTCCAGAGCCTCCTAGGTCTTTCTTAGTGAGGGACAGCTTCAAAATTTGGCAGTCTGTGACATTCTCCCCCACCTAATGTGGCGACGTCCTCGTCGTGTCCTCTTGATGGAACCGTTGTATCTTGTCTTCAAATTGCCACAAAGCTTCAGCCGGTTCCCAACTTGCTTCGCAATCTGGCAAGCCCTTCCATTTTACCAAGTACTCATGACGTGGGGCATAGCTTTGTCTTCGAACAGTGCGGTCTGCCAAGACGGACTCTACCTCCTTGTCATAAGTTGCAGTGATGCCCAATGGTGCTCTTTTTGTCTTGCCTCTATCTGGGTCTTCCTTGTCTTCGTAGTATGGCTTTAGGCAGCTCACATGGAAGACTGGGTGTAGCTTGAGATGTGGGGGTAAGTCAAGTTTGTAAGCAACCTTACCCACCTTCTTGATTATCGGATATGGTCCATCATAGCGGCGAACAAGCCCCTTGTGTAGGCCTCGGGTGAACTTGTTTTGGCTAGACAAGATCTTGACCATCACCAAGTCACCAATGTTAAACTCTCGGTGCCGCCTCTTTTCATCCGCCCACTTCTTCATCTTCTTGGTTGCCTTGTCGAGGTAGGATCGTGCTACATCCACTTGTTCATTCCATGACTTAGCAACCTTGTAGGCTGATGGACTCCTTGCTGAGTTGGTTGACAAAGAGTGTGGAGTGAGTGGTTGTTGCCCCGTGGCTAGCTCGAATGGACTCCGGTTAGTTGCCTCACTCCTTTGCAAGTTGTAGGAAAATTGAGCTATATCAAGCAACTTAGCCCAATCATGCTGGTTGGCATTTACAAAATGCCTCAGGTATAGCTCCAGTAATGCATTCACCCTTTCGGTTTGTCCATCCGTTTGAGGGTGGAAGCTGGTAGAGAAATGAAGTGCTGACCCCATTAGTTTGAACAACTCGGTCCAAAACTTGCCTGTGAACCTTGAGTCTCGATCACTAATGATGGACTGTGGCAAGCCCCAATACTTCACCACGTGCTTGAAGAATAGCTTGGCTGTCTCCTCAGCTGAGCACTCGTTAGGTGCAGCTATGAATGTGGCATACTTGGAGAAGCGGTCTACCACCACTAGGATAGTCTTGCACCCTTCAGACTTGGGCAATGCCACTATGAAGTCCATGCTGATACTTTCCCAAGGTCTGTTAGGTATGGGGAGTGGCTCCAACAACCCTGCCGGACTTTGATTTTCCACCTTGTCTTGTTGGCACACAAGACAAGTCTTTACGTATTGCTCTACCGCATCTCGCATTTGTGGCCAATAGTAACTCGACTCCAACAATGCTCGAGTGCGTCTTTGTCCCGGGTGGCCAGCCCATTGGGTGTCATGGCATTCCTTGATAAGGTTCCTCCGCAGGTTTCCCCACTTTGGAACATAGACGCGCCGCCCTTTCGTGTAAAGGATGCCATTCTCTTCCCAAAACCTCTTGGTCTTGCCTTCTTGAGCCATTGCTACCAAACTCTTGGCCAGATTGTCATGATCCATGCCTTCTTTGATTAGGGTTAGCAACTCCCCCTTTAGCTTTACAATGGTGGCTAGCTCAGCCTTCCTGCTTAGTGCGTCTGCTACAAGGTTTGCCTTGCCAGGCTTGTACTCCATAATGTAGTCGAACTCGGCCAAGAAATCTTGCCACCGTGCTTGCTTCGGACTTAGTTTCTTTTGAGTCTGGAAATAGCTTGTGGCTACATTGTCAGTCTTCACCACAAACTTGGAACCAAGCAAGTAATGCCTCCAAGTCCTTAGGCAATGTATGATGGCTGTCATCTCCTTTTCTTGAACCGTGTAACGCCGCTCCGTGTCATTAAGCTTCCGACTTTCATAGGCTATAGGATGTCCATCCTGCATCAATACACCTCCAATGGCAAAGTCTGATGCGTCAGTTTGTACCTCATATGCTTTGGCACAATCTGGTAGAGCCAAGACTGGTTCCTTCGTTATAGCCTCCTTTAGCTTGTCGAAAGCATCTTGACATTTCTCCGTCCATTCCCACGTTTGGCCTTTCTTGAGCATGTCAGTGAGAGGGGCTGCTATTGCCGAGTAGCCCATGATAAACCGCCGGTAGTAGTTGACAAGCCCAAGAAAAGATCGCAGCTCCGTTACTTTGGTGGGTGGCCCCCATTCTTTGATTGCCTTCACCTTGTCTTCTTCCATACTAAGCTTGCCTCCCTTGATCTTGTGGCCGAGGAATGAAACTTCTTCTTTAGCAAAAGAGCACTTCTCTTTCTTCACATATAGCTCATTCTCCCTTAGTGTCTTGAAGATGGTCTGTAGGTGCCCAACATGTTCTTCAAGAGTGGTGCTATAGATGACTATGTCATCTAAATAGACCACGACGAACCGGTCCAAGTAGGGATGGAAAATCTTGTTCATCAATGTGCAAAATGTGGCGGGTGCGTTGGTGAGGCCAAAGGGCATTACTAAGAATTCATATGAACCATAGCGAGTTACGCATGCGGTCTTTGGCTCATCACCTTCCGCAATCCGCACTTGATAGTATCCCGACCTTAGATCAAGCTTAGTAAAGAACTTTGCATGCCCCAATTGATCAAATAAATCGGCAATCAAAGGAATAGGGTATTTGTTTTTGATTGTTACCTTATTTAGAGCCCGGTAGTCGATGCATAGCCGCAGTGATCCATCGTGCTTCTTCTGAAACAACACCGGTGCTCCATAAGGTGCCTTTGATGGTTGAATGAAGCCCGCATCCAGCAAGTCTTTCAATTGCCTTCTTAGTTCCTCCAACTCCGGTGGGGACATGCGATATGGTGCCATTGCTGGTGCTTTGGCGCCTGGCTCCATCTCAATCTTGTGATCTACCTCCCTTCTGGGTGGAAGTCTTTTGGGCAACTCGGGTGGCATGACATCTTTGTACTCTTCTAGCACCTTGCCAATCTCCTTTGGTGGCTCCATTGGAGTATCTTTGCTTTCTCCCCCTTCGCCTTGGAGGATAGCTAGATAGGTAGCCTCTCCCTTCTTGAAGCCCTTCTTGACTTGCATTGCAGAGAGTACCTTCTTGTCTGAGCTTGCCCTAGCCACTGTGGAGACCATGCATGGTCCACCCTCAAGAATGCACATGGAGTTGTAGTGTGGTAGTGGCACTACATTGAATTGCCGCAAGAACTCCATGCCTAGCACAATGTTGAAGTCATCCATTTGTGCTACAGAGAAGTCCACCTTTCCATGCCAAGTGCCCAAGTGTAGCTCCACCCCTCGAGCTATGCCATTCAGTGGTTTCGCCTCGGCATTCACCGTCTTGAGCCACCCTTGACCCTTGTCAACCTTGAGGCCCAACCTCTTAGCTTCTTCATTCTTGATGAAGTTGTGTGACGCCCCCGTGTCTACCATGACTTGGGTCGCCTTCCCATTGATGTTGGCATTCACATACATCAAGGATCGATCTTTGTTGTTTGCTGGCACCGGGTTGGCTTTGAGAGCATTGAGTAGTTGTAGGCACCCCATGTGGCCTTGCTCTTCCATCTCTTGCTTCTCAAGCATGGCACTAAGGTTCTTCCTTTTGGGACAATCTCGTGCCCAATGTGGCCCATCACAGATGAAGCAATTGTCCTTGGGCTTGATGTCTTTCTTGGTATCCCTCTTCCAATCCTTGCCCGATGGTGGCTTGCCTCCAACTTCTTTGTTCCTTGGAGCTTTATATTCCTTAGACTCCTTAGCCCACTTTGCTCCCCCACCTTTGCCTTGACCATCCTTGGTGGACTTTGAGTTGGAAGATTCCGGCTTTGTGTACTCCACCAATGTCTCGGCTACAGTGAGTGCGGTGGAGATGTCTTTGACTCCTCTTCGTTGTAGCTCCAATTGTGCCCATTGTTTAAGACCAGCTGTGAAGTTGAAAAGTAAGTCATCATCACTCATGTTAGGGATTTGAAGCATTAACCCCGAGAATTCTTGGACGTAGTCCCGGATAGAGCGGGTGTGCTTCAACTCCCTCATTTTCAACCGTGCATCGTGTGCCACATTTTCAGGATAGAATTGTTTCATTAACTCATTCTTAAATTCTTCCCAGGAAGAGATAGTGCAAGTGCCTTTTTCTATTTCCGCATGTTTACGACGCCACCAAATTCCAGCTAGCTTAGTGAGGTAGAGGGAAGCAGTGCGTACCTTCGACATTTCATCATTTAGGTTCAAGGCTTCGAAATACCTCTCTAAGTGCCAGATGTAGTCGTCCAGTTCCTTGGCGTCTCTTTTGCCATCAAACTCCTTAGGCTTTGGTGCCTCCAGCCTTGGAGTGAACCCCGCATTAGTGGCAACGCCTCCACTGGCTACTGCCCGCTTGCACATAGCCCAGTCCGCCCTTGTCTCCTCCAAGCCTTCCTTTAGCTCTTGGACTTGGTCTTGGAGTTGGGAGATGGCCTTCAAGATCCGTTCTTCAAAGTCATAGCTTTCTTGCCTGTGGCTCTCATGGTTGCCTCGGATGGTGTCCCGCACGGACTCAAGCAGCTCCTCGACTTGGCATTCCACCTTGCCATCGAGTTGATCCATCCCTTGTTCCAACCGATCCAATCGCTCTTTGACATCGGCAACAGCAAATTCAACCTTGACCACACGGGTCTCCATGGCACTTAGGATGTCACGTGACTTGTCCTTGGCCTTCTTGCCCAAGTTTGCAGCAGCCTCCCTTCCGCGGTTCTCCTCGGTGTGAATTACTTCTGACATAGTGCCCTTCCTTCCTTAGTCACGACGCCTTCGTAACCTTGCTCTGATACCAACTGTCACGGCCTTGGTTTTTCCAAGCCAACCGTGCGGCCTTAGATGCTTATGCACGCCTTGCTTGCACCTAAGTAAGCCTTTTTTGGAAGAGAGCTAGGAGAAGTTTGCACACACAAGAGAGACTTTAGAGAACTTAGAGAGAGCTCTTGGAGAATGCTAGCTTTGTATTGCTTGAATGCTTGATTACACTTGGTGGTTTGGGCAAATGACTCCCTCCCCCTTTTATAGGCTACAAGGATCATTCTAGAACTATAAGTATGGAGAGTGTTCTAGACACTTCCATCTACTATATCTTAGTAGAGTATTCTAGAACTATTCTAGAATGTACATATCTAGAAGGATCTACATATATCTACAATTATGTACAAGCATCTACAAAACTCTAGGAAGTTCTAGAATGTTCCAGTGATTTCCAGAGCCTCCTAGGTCTTTCTTAGTGAGGGACAGCTTCAAAATTTGGCAGTCTGTGACATAAGGCAGAAGTGTCATCAAAGAATCTTTCATATGTCTATGTTTTATTCTGTATTTTGTTTACAGAAAGATTTCAAATAACTTGAAAGGGTGTTTTTATGGTAAAATTTTGGGTTTAACCTCTTCTGCAAAATATGACTTAAACCAATATAACTTGTAGTTAGATTGTTATATTTAAGTCATTTGAGATGGTGTACTGTACTAGATGGTTTGAAGGATTACCAATCGCAAAGGGCTTGAATATTCATTAAAAAAAAAAAGGAAAAAAAAAAAAAAAGAAGTGATATTATCATGGCTCAATCCGCTTGAATGAATATTTTACTTTGGTGCAATCACTATTATTTTAATGATAGTGAATGCATATAATCACAAGATCTAATATAATAAACAAAGATAAAAGATCCGGTGACACGTTAAATTTAGGGGTTGTTTGGCGTGTCCTAAATAAGTGCACTTTTTATCTTTTTGGACTAAAAAGTTGAGGGGAAAAATATGAATGTTTGGATTAACTTTTTACTTTTTATGAAAAAATGTGTAATAAAAAATTATAAAAATTGATTTGTAGAGGAAAATTATGATTGGGAGTTGTGCAGCCGTAATTGTTGACTTTTGATGAATAGTGTTAACTTTTTAATTTTTTGAGTAATTTTTTGACTTTTTGACTTTTTGACTTTTTTTAAGTATCTCAAACTTGACCTTAGTATCTTTTCATGTTGATTTTCTATGTATTTTTGTCCTATATATATTTTCTGGTAGTAACTACACCAATCAAAAAAAAAAAAAAACTGATTAAAATATTCCAACGATACAGAAGCTATCATTTTCAAATTTTATACTAAAAAATTGGGAATAAATTTTAGTGAATGGGGGTAATGGTGGCACGAGTCAAGAGTCTCTCCTTGCAAGTTTGTGCTTGCGTCCGTTCTTACAGGCTTTCGGATCTACTTTTAGGTTTAATTTTGATAATCCGAACCGTTTATATTTTATGATTTATTCAGTATATCATACCTGTAAAAAATCAAGTTGATCGGATATCAGAAAGTATGTATTTGAAAAATTGAACTAAACACTATTTTTTAAAGAATTTAATAAACAGTTTTCCGAACATATGCTTTCTGATATCCGATCAACTTGATTTTTTACAGGTATGATATACTGAATAAATCATAAAATATGAACAGTTCGGATTATCAAAATTGGGCCTAAAAGTAGACCCGAAGGCCTACAAGGACGGGCGCAAGCACGAAAGCTGCAAGGAGAGGATCCTCACTCATGGTGGCACTGTCAATGTGTCATCTATTACAATGGAGAGTGATGCAGATCGCACATCCAAACAGCAGCCCAACCATTGGTCTGGGGTGCATCGCGAAAGGTACTCACAAAAAATTATTTGTACTAGTTGAAAAAAAAATTGGAAAATGATTGGTGGCCCTAAAAAATTTGCCCCTAATGCCCCTAATTTCCATTTTTGAAAACTGTTTCTTTTTTTCTTTCTTTTTTCCTTTTTTTTTTTTTTTTTTTTTACTTAAAGTGGAATTTCGGGGCATTCGAGCCCCGAAATTTAGGGCCCTCAATCACTTCCGAAAAAAATTATGCGATAGTCTTGTAATAAATTTACATAATTTCTTAATTTATTATTGATTTATTAAAATTGTAAATTTTCATTTTTTTTATTAATATTGTAAAAAATAATTTGACAATTAACAAGTATAAAGTAATGTAAAATATTTTTAGATTATCAAATAATCGCTCCACCCACACAAAAGAAGGAAGATTCACTTTCCCCGTGGAATCTTCCAAGATACTGCTCATTATTGATGATACTTTGTTTGACAATGATTCTCTCTCTACCCACAATTTCCCTCTTTTCTCTCTCCTCTCTCGGAAGTTATTTGACAGGCCTCACACATGATCGTGAAGAACGTGAAATTTGCGATTTTATATTGAGTCATAAAAAAATATATATATAAAACATACTATTTGATAATTTTAAAAAAAAATTAGGTTTTTCTTTAATCCATAAATAGACTGGAGAGGTATTATTCGGTCTAATAGATCTGTTTTTGGACATCGTTTCGATTATTTGAATTGTTCATATTTTAAGATTCATCAAGTATATCATCCCTGTGAAAAATCAAGTCGATCGAATAATGGTAACCACATGTTTGTCGTTATCCGATAACGTGATTGTCGTTATTCGATCGACTTGATTTTTTACAGGAATGACATACTCAACGAATCCTAAAATATGAATAATTCAAATCATTGAAACGATATCCAAAAGTGGATCCATTGGGCTGAACAAGACCTCTTCAGTTCGATTATGGATTGAAGTGGTCTTACGAATTAGTGTACTTAGGGCATAACTAAAAGATAAAATATTTGTCAAATACAATACATTTTTCACTAACTTCAATGTATTTTTATTAAAATTAATATATTTTTTTAACATTTTTACATATTTTCAAAACACTTTTTACACACTTGTGACTATTAAACAATATTTAGGGAGCACTTGTTAGCATTTGCCTTTAAATAAATAACAAACCAGCAGTATTTTTAAAAAATAATTACAAATTCATAATAAATTTTTAAAATTTTAATAATTAAATTATAAATTTTTTAATAAATTTATATCTTTTATATAAAAAAAAAATGCAATTAATTTTTAATTTGTCGATAATTTTTCTCCCGCGCGATTGAGACATTTATTTCATTGGTGCGCTTTTTATAGAATTCCCCAATCAACTTGCTTTTTCTTTCAATGTCCCTCCAGAAATTATTGACTCAGTTTGGAGCATAGCGTTAAAAGCTTGTCAAGAGTAAAAACAAAAAATTAGTTGGAACTTAATCGCCCACTGTTAAAATCTGACAAAATCCAATTTTTGTGTTAAATTTGACTCAAAATTTTACAAAATCATTTTTTTATCACATTAGATTAATTTTCTTCTAAAAATCTAACTATTTTCCCTACTACCAGAATTTGTACTTTCACAAACCAAAACTCATAATTAAAAATTCTACAACTACTGACAATTTTATAAATTAAAAAAATTTGAAAAATAATAAAAATTATAAATGCAAGTTTAAATTACAACAATAATTACAATTTATCCATTTTTAAAAAATAAAAGTAATCATAAAAATAAAAACTTGAAACTCTTAGACCTCATAGCCTTCTTCAAAATAAAAAGAATGACACTATTGTGGAGGCTATTCAATTCAATCAATGCATGGTTGATTTGTAGTGGGGTTTGGCTTGTGGGTTTCCACTTGGTTTGCTCCACTAAATTGTGCACACCAACACATAGTTTTTGCCTTTTTCATTGCGTGGGCATCTCTTTTATAGGGACTGCTTATATATATATATATATCTTGATAGTTTGTGTAATTTTTGTTTATAACTTATGAAATAAAAAATACATTTCAATTTTTTTTTTTTTTTTTGATTATTTGGAAGTTAAAAAATAATATTATTTTCTGCTTTATGATTATTAACCTTTAAGTTAAGAAAAATTAGGAGAATTTTTTTTAAGGTCACTCATATTAAGATTTTATAGTATAAAGGACATGAAATATTTTCATAATAGTTGAGTTCCCTCAAATTTTTACAGAAAAATTTCGAAGTAGAGAAATTTTGATCCAGAGAAATTTTGAAGCATAGAGAAATTTGTCTAAAATTTCTCTGGTTTGTTAACAAATTTCTCTGTGTTTTGACCAATTTTGTCTGATTCGCTCACAATTTTCTTTGTATTTTGAACAAACCAGAGAAAATTGAGTTCCTCACAAACCAATTTTTCTATAATTTTTACAAGAAAACACCATGCTAAGTTCATCAAAGAACTTAAAATACAA
The DNA here is from genome assembly GCF_055761805.1 of Camellia sinensis. Lineage (NCBI taxonomy): Eukaryota > Viridiplantae > Streptophyta > Magnoliopsida > Ericales > Theaceae > Camellia > Camellia sinensis. Next base: position 202,593,861 of record NC_138963.1, read on the forward strand.
AATCTAATTATAGTTTAAAACAGCAAACACTACATATCATAAAAGATCAAAAATAAAATTCAAAGTTAGAAATTCAATGAAAATCAAACTAGCAACATAAATTAGTGGGAGCTTAATGTAGACAGGGAAAATTCAAATGCTAGAGAAAATCAAAGAGACAACTAGTTAGAAAAAATTAAGCAAGGCACAGAGAGAAAGAGAGTCCAGTGTGTTCAGATAAAATTATTAATCTAAAGTAGATATCTTAGTGCTAGAGAAAATTCATCTTAAGGAAAAATTATACACAAGGAGACTAATCAGTGAAATTAAACAAGTGAGAGTTTAATATTTCAAGAAAAATTCAAATGCCAGAGAAAATTCAGCTCTAGGAACAACTAACCAATGAAAATCAAACAAACAACAAAAATTAGTGGGAGTTTAATGTGGTCAGAAAAAAATAAAATACCAGAGAAAATTAGAGAGTAAATCAAAGAGACAACTATAGCCATAGAAAATTAAGCAAGGCACATAGAGTAAAGTGAATCCAATTTATTTAGAGAAAATTCTGATGCTAGAGAAAATTCATCTCAAGAGGAAAATTACACACAAGGACACAACTAACCAGTGAAAATTAAACAAGAAACATAATTTGATGGATCAGGAAAAATTCAGATGCTAGAGAAAATCAATCAAAATTTTGGCCCAAACTCAAAGAAATTTCGCCTGACTCAGAAAAATTCAAAGAAATTTTGACTAAGAGAAAATTCTCCTAACTTAAAGAAATTCAAAGAAATTTCACCTAACTCAAAGAAATTTAGAGAAATTTCTTTTGATTTTCTCTGTGTTTTGGAAATTTCTCTGTGTATTACACAAAGAAGAGAGAGAGAGAAAAAAATGGAATAGTTTCTTATCAACCATTTAATTCTTCCCTCTATAAGGGAAGTAATTCAACAAGTGATGCAAATATGTTTTTTACAAATATATATATCGTTTGTACAGAAAACAAAAACATAGTCACCGACATATTTGTCATTCAACTCTATATTCATTTTTAAGTATATTAGAGTCAAGAAAGAATATACACACAAATAGCTATAAAAGCTTGAAGATGTCGAATTGTAAAAAAAGATACAAATAGCAGAGATATCATCCACGGCCAAACCTAATTTCTTACATTTCCAAGTACAAACCGCGTTTTGGACTAATCTTTTAGTCGATTCTTTTCAAAACACCACCACAAACATCAATCATTCTTATATATATATATATATAGAGAGAGAGAGAGAGAGATAATCAAAGATATATATATATATAGAGAGAGAGAGAGAGATAATCAAAGATATATATATAGAGAGAGAGAGAGAGGGAGAGAGAGAGAGAGAGATGGTGTGATATATGAGTATGAGTGAGGGACCTTAGGTTATAAAAAAAAAATTGTGAATCTCTCCTATTATTTAAAGTTGGAGAGGAATGTTAGACTAATTTTTTAAAAAAAATTATACCAAACAGACCTAAATACAGGAAATATTCTAAACAAATAATCCTAACAAGATGCATGAATTATTGGCGACGAACTAACCCCATTCAAAATGTTTTGCTTTTAGGAGGGTTTTGATTTTCCACACCATGGTTGGTTTTTTTGTTTTTTTCAATAGTAGTGCAACATTAGACAACCATATTATTGGACAAATATTTTATAGCAAAAAAATAAAATAAAATAAAATAAGAGCTTGACACTTTGTCCGTTTCTCCCACTGATTCCGGGGGCAATAAAAAAATATGTGAATTATTTCAAACCATAAATCTCAATGGGACTTTGCCAACCCTCATTTTCATCCCTCTCTCTTTATAGAAGTGGTTGTTCCATAATCTCTAGATAGAGTACTTTGTATTGTCTTCTTTTTTTTCTTTTTTTTTTTTTTTTTTTTTTTTTTTTTTTTTTTTTTTTTTTTTCTAAGGTGAATAAATTGATGCGAACAATTTGTACATCTATAGTTTCCCGACAACAACATTATTCGTACCATCTCAACACAATTTAGTGGAGAATTTACTCACCAAATTCATTTCCCTATATTATGCATTATTCCTCATCTCTTGTATTATCATCGGGCCTAGCTTAATAGCTAAGCCACTAAAGCAAGGGTCTTCTCTTTTTTTCAAAATATGTATAACATGTATTATATTCATGGGATTGAGATCTCAACCCATTATATATGTACATTTTTAAAAGATTTATTTTGAAACATTATAATAAAAAGATCTCAACCCATAAATATAATGCATGTTATACATATTTGGAAAAGAATAATGCTTGGGACCCCCTTTTGGGGGTCACCCCCTCACCCCCCTTTGCCACGTGGCAGGAGGTGATTGGTGGAGCAGGAAAAAAAAGAAAAAGAAAAAGAAAAGGTAACCAATGAGAGAGAGAGGGGGTCAAAGGGGATGGGGGGAAAGGGGATGAATCATTACTCTTTGGAAAAAAAAGACCTCTACCAGTTTGTTATACGTTTGTGTAAAGTACCCACTCTATTTTTTTAAAAGGTTCACATTGAAAAGAAGTTACACGAATTTTGAAATTATCTAATCTGTTAATTTGAAAAGAGTTACTTTGAAAAAGGCCTCCATCAATTTAGAATATGTTATACAAGTTTATTTTCAATTTTCATATTTTTTTTTTCTTGACATGATCTTCAGTTTGAATTTATAAATTATATTTATTTAATAATTTGCACTATTCAATTCTTTTCATTTCGTAACCCTCATAAAGGTTTTAAATAACTTTCAAATTTTGTATTATAAAACATGTAAATATATATAATAAAAAAAATCTTTTATTGAAATTTCGCCATAGGCGTTGTCGAAGGTTGGGCCGGCCTGATTATCATTGTAATGATTTAAATTCATAAAATTTTTCTTAACTTATTATATGATATGTAAATGTGATCATTGTAATATTTTTGTACGCATGTTGGGGGCCAACCCATTTGGAAAGCATTTTGCTCACTTTTTGGTTTTTTTGTTTTGGATATATTACAAACACACTTCTTAAAATTTACTTAAAATATAAATTGTCCCCTATAGTTCTATAAATTATATCCCGCCCCTTTGGGTTTTTAATTTTACAACAAATAGCCTTTTTATTAATAAAACACCAAATTAATTAATAATTTTTAATGACATTAAAATTTTATTTCGATTAATAATTTAGGTATTGTATAGAAGAACGGTTAAAAATTTTATTTTTTCAGTTAGTTCTGATACATTTTTATAAGATGATTTATGTAAATTTGTAAAAATTTATGTTATTTTGTGAATTTCAAAATTTTATGAATAGATTTATGCAAATTTATGTTCAATTTAAATATTTTTGTAAAATTATTTATATATATTTATAAAAATTTACATAATTTAATAAATTATGCATATAATATACCCCTTAAAAGACAACACATGCAAACACTTCCCAACATATATCAATGGAACGCTGGATGGACAAAGCACTGGCAATTGTGAAACCCACGTAAGCACAAAAAGTTTTGTGATGTGTAATAATGGGGATGTACGCATTTCACTAAGCTCACTGCTGAGGTTCTTTTATGTGAGAAAAAAATATTAGAAATTTAAAAAAATTTATTAAAATTTTTATTAAATATTTTATGTGAGAAAAAAATATTAGAAATTTAAAAAAATTTATTAAAATTTTTATTAAATATTTTATATGGGTATGAGATTTATATATGTGGATTTTACACCTATGTAAAATATTTAGTAGAAATTTTGATAAAATTTCTAACATTACTCTTTTTGATAATCAAATACGTCTTGCATTCAGTTTTGTCCATTGCTGGCCCGCCCTTTAATATATATTTTATAAAATAAAAATAAAAAAAAATATTTTAAAACTTTTTTTTTATATGATATGCCGATAAACTTATTTAGTGCAATTTATATTTATAATTTTAAAAATTTTAAAAATTTATGTCAAAATATTTGATGTAACTTTTATTCAAAGCTTAAAATAACTTAAACAACTTGAAAATGTTCAATAATTGGAAAGTTGGGGGGCAATGATGTTTGGATTTTGATTATTCGTCTGAGAAGGGGTTGATTTTTTAATTTTTTAATTATTTTAGTCTGGAGTTAAAAAATCTCTTTTGAGAAGGATTTTTTAATTTCTTAAACTTTTTGTGAGACAAAGAATATAATGATTATGAGTTAAATGTGATGTTTTATCTTAATAGACTAAAAAACCTATTTTATTTTTTTGTGACTAAAATAGCCTCAAACCTAACCCAACCCATCTTTCCAAACAGGGGTATATAAAGTTGCTATATATCATCAAAATTCAAAATTTGTTATAACCTTCGAAACTTTTCTCAACTATTTTTAAATTTAAGAATTATTTATACTATATATAAAAGTAAATGTATTAAAGTATGAGAATTTTTCAAACTTTTAATACTAAAATTTGACGAATTTTCTTTTCTACGTGCCACCTCTCAAGTCTCTCCTCTCACTTTCCTAATTTTTAATCATATGCCAATTATTTAAATCTCAAAAGCCAAAAAGATTATATATACATATATTTATTTAAATAAAACAATAACTATTTAGATATAAACAACAAATATTTGATATGAACAACAAAGAGGTATAAATGAAAATATAAAAAAATAAAATAAAAAGATGACTATTCAAATTTCAACCAATAATATAAAGAGCCAAATAAAAGATTAAAAAATAACTAAATAAAAAATATAACGAGTCAATTAATTTTAAAAATAAAAAGTTAACGATTTATATATGAACAATTAAAAAATATTTAAATAAAAAACAGTCAAATAATTTTTAAAATAAAAAGATAATTATTTATATATGAACAACAAAAAACTAGAGATAAAAATATATACAAATATATATATATATATATATATATATATATATATATATAACTATTTAGATTTGAATTGAAAAATAAAAATTCAAATAAAAGATAAAAAAAATATTTAAATAAAAAAGATTAAGATTGAGATACAAATTCCAAAAATATGATAAATTTTTTAACGATCTATATTTACCTTATGTGAGTTTGTTATAGAATTCTCATATATTTCGGCTTAATCTTTTTAAAATTTATTTTCAAGTTGAATTTAATACTTTATTTTTTTAAATCATTAATTAATTATTCATATACATTTTTAATATAATAAAATTCCATAAATAAAAATTTAAATAAAATATAAAAACATTTAAATAATAAATATTAAGATTGAGATATAAATTCCAAAAAGATGATAAATTCTCATATATTTACCTTCTGTGAGTTTGTTGTAGAATTTTCATATATTTTAACTTAATCTTTTTAATTTTTAAAATAAAAAGATAACTATTTATATATGAATAACAAAAAAATAGAGATGAAAAAAATATATATAAATAAAAATATAACTATTTAAATTTGAACCGCAAAATGGAAATTCAAATAAAAGATAACAAAATATTTAAATAAAAAAGATTAAGATTGAGATATTAATATCCCAAAAAGATGATAATTTTTTTAACGATCTATATTTATCTTTTGTTACTTTATTATAGAATTTTCATATATTTCAACTTAATTTTTTTAAAATTTATCTTCAAGTTGAACTTAATATTTTATCTTATAAAATCATCAATTAATTATTCATATCTTTTGTCTAAGCATAATCTTTTCAATATAAAAATAAGTTCCTGCAAAAAAAAATCATGAACAAAAGATTTGAAGGAAAAACAATCAACATTGAGTTATTTCTAATCCTTGCCTAAAAATCTTAAATAATTGTTTTACGTTTGAAATGTGTACTTGCATGAATTTTTACATTTGTGAGAAAGTGGGTTTAAGTAAATGGATATTATTATTTTATTTTTAATTTTTTTTTTTTTTACAATCGCTATTTTTCTTTATTTTTTTCTTTTTGCTAATGATGTGTCATTTAATTGAGATTTTATTCTCTCTTTTTTTTTCTTCTTCTTCTTATTTTTTAAAGTGCTACTATTATCAATTTGTAACTCTCTCATCTATTGACTATTTGTGTTTTTTTTTTTTTTTTTTTGCTGCAGATGTTAGATTGAAAATGAAGAGCACATCAAAATCTATTGGATATAGGTTTATACTATAAATGTATTCATCAGTTAATTTTTTATTATTGATCATTCTATTGAAATAACTCAGAGACATTTATACACAAGTCCTAATTTATGAATTTATACTCCATTAAGTCCTAACTACAATTTTTTTGGACCTTCAAGCCCCATTTAATTTTTAATAGTCCAAATTCCCTTCAAAGAATGATTGTTCATCATTTATGATTATTTATAAAAGAACATGATGATTTGATATTTATTTTGATTTTCAAAACTTTAAAATAGAAAAAAACTATAAAAAAATTATGAGCAAAAAAAAAAAAACTAATTTTTAAAAAAAAATTGAAAAAACCAAATTAAATTGTGTCTATAAAAGAGCACGATGATAGAACATTGATGTGCAACATTGTTTTACATTAAAAAAAAAAAACCTTTAAAACTGAAAAAATTGATAATGTTTTCGGTTTTATTGGATAGTTTAATCAAATTAATAAGTAGAAGGGCAAAAATATTTAATCTCATATATATATATATATATATATATTTTTCATCAGTTAGTGAAACATCTAGAACATTACTATACAAAATTGATAATATTCTTATTTTTAAAAATTGAGAAAAATTGATAATATCTCAGTTTACTAAATAAAATTTATTGGTTTAAAAAATCTTAAAAATGACCTGGGCTATCATAACATTTGTAAATAGGACTCTAAGTAATTAACTCAATAATACATTATTTTCATAACTCATTTATTTTGAGAACTAAGCCACAAATTTCATCTTTTTTTGTTTTACTTTTTTTATTCAGATTTAAAATTTGAGCAAATGGAAGAGATCTCATATTAAAAATGTTAATTTTGTTTGAATAATTTAAATATTTATATTCTTTATGTTTGTCAATTCAACTTCAATGCATTTCCAAACTTTCTTTCTTTCTTTCTTTCTTTTTTTTCTTTTTTTTTTTGTGATCATTCCAAACCTATTTATGTTTAATGAATCAATATAACCAAAAAAAACAAATAGCATGTCAAAAATTTTAAACCACTAACTAAATATAATGGGAATCAAAATTAAATTTATTTTAATTCATGATACTATGTGGGATAATTAATGTAATATCTACTATTGATTAAACAAAATTATTGTTACTTTCATTTAAGGGGAATGCACCAATAAATCCCAAATTAATAACTTATACACTGTTTAGCCCTAAAAGTTTTCTTATAGACTGAAAGGTCCCATTACAATGTTTCAAATATCAGATTAATGTTTCGAACATTAGATTTCGAACATCAGATTAATGTTTCGAACATTAGATTTCGAACATCAGATTAATGTTTCAAACATTAGGTTGATGTGCAAATGTGACTAAATGGAGCATAAGAAAACTTTTAGGACTAAATGGTTCAACTTTTCAGAAACTAAGACTTATGGGTAAATTTTCCTTCATTTAATATTAGTCATTTTGATTAATTATAATATGCATTTGTTATTCTACTTTTGGTTGTCTGAAATAATTCTTAGATAAATTAGCTATTATTTATGTGATGATTTACTTAATGTATGATAGTTTTTTAAAAAATAATAATAATGTAAAATAGTAAATATTTTTAATGATGTAAAGTAAGATTTATATACAAAAACTAAATAAAAATATTAAGAAATACAATCAAATAACAAAAAAAAATTTAATGAGTATTGACTTTCTAAAATTCCATTTTGTGGATATTTCTCACCATTAATTATGAAATAAAAAATTTCACTGCATCTATGAAATTGAGATGATTATTACATCCATAAGATATTTTTACATTGTATTTGATTCATAGATTTGAGTATAGATTTAGAAAGAAAAAAAGAAAAAAGTATATAAAAAATATGTAAAATGTAATTATATTATGTTAACTATTTTTTTGTTTTTATTTTAAATTTTATATCTAAATTCATGAACCAAATACGACATTTAATTTATGCATTTAAATCATCAACTTTTAAATTAAATGGTTAAAAAACACCAAATTAGACTGCTGACAGCTGCCAATTACAAGTAAATTAGGGGATGCTTGAGCAATAGATATAAGGGAATTAAATTTCAGTGGGAAAAAAAAATTCAAAAATATAAAAATTATACAAATATAGAGGGGTGCAACCATAACCTTTTACTTACACCTTTATATTTTTGTAATTTTTTTTATCAGTCCCACTGTTTTTCCTCCGGATACAAATGATGCAGCCCCAAGCCCAATACCGGAGAAGTTTGGTTTATCAGATTTCGGGCTTGAATGTAGGTCAAAGTTAGTGCTGGGCCTAGTGTAAGGCCTTTTTTTCTTTTTTTTTTCTAACTTTGAGTTTGGGTTCTTCTTGGAAAACTTTGTTTCTCCTTTCCAGCATTGGCCCAATACGAACGATCCAGTCTTTTTCAGTACTGGAGGTAAGCCCAGTCCATTAGACTTTAGCCCCAAAAAATAAAAAAGCCTATTTGTTTTGGGCTAAAAAAGCTAAAAGAACCTACTCAACTCTCCCACTAACAAAAAAAAAATAAAAAATGCCATTGCCAAACCTGTTTTAGGACTGAGATCATCATTAATAACTAAGGCTTCTAGTCTGAAATCTCATTACCACCTTATCCCTCCCAACGATTTAATAAAATGAATAATTAAAAACTAAAATCTCATGTAAAATACTAGATTAAATATATATCAAACCAATCAATATAGAAAAATAGAAGATAATATCAAAGATTAAAAAATAATAATAAATAAATAAAATGAAGTGGAATGAATTTCCCTTTTACAATAACTTGAAGTAAATAAAAAAATAAATAATAATAATGATCTTGTTTCATTTTTTCAAATGCTCTCTTAATGGTAGTCCTTTTGCCAAGATAGAACGATATAGAAATTTGAATAATTCGTACACTACTTTTGAATACTCAAAGTTAATTGGACAGTGACTTACATATAACGATATAGAAATTTGAATAACTTGTACATTCCTTTTGAATACTCAAAGTTAATTAATTGGACAGTGACTTACATATAATGATATAAAAATTTGAATAACTCATACATTACTTTTGAATACTCAAACTTAATTAATTGGACAGTGACTTACATATAACGATATAAAAATTTGAATAACTCATACATTACTTTTGAATACTCGAAGTTAATTAATTGGATAATAACTTATATATAACGATATAGAAATTTAAATAATTCACAATACTCAAAGTTATTTGGACAGTGACATGATGACCATGATGTTCATTTAACACAAACCAAATTATGCCATTTTAATTTTTTGCAACGGTTGCTTCTTTTTTTTTCAAGATGCTAAATTATTCACAAAGGTTAGGTAGTGAAGATATGGTATCCATAAGACTAGAAAACACACATTCGTTGCTCCATTTCTCTCATATTCCTCTCTTCATTTCTCTCACATTCCTCTCTCAAACTTTGACTTTATCGCATACAAAATAGTTTTGATTCTAATCGTATAGTAAAGAGAGAATTTAGAATAAAAGATTAGAGAAAGATTGAGACATTTGAATCTCTAAAATAAAAAGTCATTTTCTGAGCCACACTATCATGTAAGGCTCGCCCTAAATATAAGAGGCCCACATGGATGGCAAACTTAGAGGGGGTCAGAGGGATCCAAAAAATAAATAAATAAATAAATTCTCACTTCAATTTAGAATTAAAATTTTATTCTTATATTGTCTTATTAACACGATCAAGTTCATCTTTAACTTCTTAATTTTGAATCTTGAATCCATTATTATTCACATGATCGTGCGACTCTTACAAGTATAGAATAATTTTCTAACAACATAATATTTTTCTATATAAATAAATTTTTAGTTGCTTTTACCCTGTGGTTGAAATCAAATCAAAACAAAAAAATGCCCATGGCCAGTGATCCTACTAAAAACCAAAGACCAATTGACATCTCTCTTCCAAAAGGTGGGATTGGTTGGACAACCTAGGTTGAGAATTTTGGCATAGCCTCCCTCCCTAGCTAAGGGTTCTTTTCTTTTGCCTCCAAGTTTAATGATTTGGTCCAATTACAGTGCCAAAAATACTTGTATTGTCCCTTTCTGCCCCATAAAGGGTCCCTTGACACCTAAAAGCCAATATACTCAGTACCCCATTAGCTATAACTGTGCTGTGCTCCCCCCACAATGGCCCCCACCACCAGGATTTTTTGTGTCCACTGTGTGCCTCTTACACTGTAAAAAGATGAAGTGCTCAAAAATTTTATCAATTTTTTTATTAAATATTAAATATTTCAGTGGGAGAGATTCATATAGGACTCACATGATGTAGGTTGCACACCACCTGTGTGAGACATTTAGTAAAAAATTTAATAAAATTTTTAAGACTTTTAACATTTTTCAAAAGATGCGGTCCATCTAATCCTAATTGGAGGACCTAACTATATCAGTAAGGATATATGTACAAAATTCATGTACAGAAATATATTCAAAAAATATATATATTTTTTCATATATAACTTTTGTATGGCTCATATTTTGAATGAATTTAAACAATACAATAATTTTTGTAAATATTTTTTACATCAATCCTGTGTCTGTTGCATTATTTTTAACTATATGTATCCATACACCAAGTTACAGTTCCGGCTACAAATTGATTGCCTTCGTCAGCTTTGTATTTTTTACTTGGGCATTGATAGAGACCCCCTCCAATCACCACCCCCACAACCCCCATACACACGTGACGGGTGGTAATTGAAGGAGAAGAGGAAAAAAAAAGCAAAAGAAAAAGTAGTCAATTAAAAAAGGAAGGACGTCAAAGGAGGTGAGAGTAAAGGGAATCTTAAACATTTTTGTTTTTACTTTTGAAGATATGTCAATTTTTTCAAGAAATTTCTTCGATTGTTGGTTGATGGGGTTCACATCACGAAGAAATTTCTTGTTAGTTACAACTCCCTTTTCTATCAAATGTTACACACACATAGCAAATTAAAGAGAGGGAAAAAAAAATAATAATTTAGGTCAAGTTTGGCATCTTTCAAAAAATTCAAAAAGTCAAAAAGTCACTATCCTATTTAAATCACATCATCTCATTTAAGTCACATCACCTCTCTAACACATCACTTCAAACCCAACCCAAATCCAACTCATATTTCATAAAAAGTCAAAAAGTACACTTATTTAGTCTTCCCAAACTTGACCTTATTCTCACAATCATTTTTGTAAATATTTTTTACATCAATCCTGTATCTGTAGCATTTCTTTAACTATATGCATCCATACACCAAGTTACAATTCTCGCTACATATTGATTGCCTTTGTCAGCTTTGTATTTTTGACTTTTGAAGATGTGTCAATTTTTTCAATAAATTTCTTCGATTGTGGGTTGATGGGGTTCACATGAGGAAGAAATTTCTTGTTAGTTACAACTCACTTTTCTATCGAATGTTACACACACTTTAATTTGCTATGTGTGTGATGGCAAATTAAAGACAGAGAGGAAAAAAATAAAAAAAGAAAAAAAAAAAGGATAAATTATTCTCATATTTCTTTTATTTTGTCGCGTATTAATTTGATTAATGTAGTCTCAATATATCACTTTTACTCTTTAATTTTTTATAATATATTAATTTAATCTAATTAATAACTTAAGAATTTTGACAAAAATTAAAAGCCAAATGGTCAATTTTAAATTTGATACTAACCCCTCAATCAATTTGATTTTTTTTTAAATTTATTTTTAATGGAAACTACTTGCAAAGAATTGCAAGAAAGCCAAGAAACAAGCCTTGTAGAAGGACTAGAAACCCAATTCAATGGTAAGTGACCTTTTTTTAACAAGCCTTGTAGGAGGACTAGAAACCCAATTCAATGGTAAGTGACCTCTCAAACAAGCATGCGTTTGTCCAATGAACCACCCCATTAGCTTTTCCAAATTGAATAAATTATTTTACTCTTTAATTTTAGGTTAATTTTTAAAAGAGTATTACCAATTAAACTAAATTGACATAATATAAAAAAAAATTAAATAAAATTGATACAATGAGAACTATTATTATCAAATTAACACAAAACACAATTTACAAGTTAAAAAAAAAATAGCATGTGGAACATTTACACATTGTTTTTAGAGTCCAGATTCTCTACTTGTATTCTCTCCTTATCTCCCTACTTGCAAGGGTGAAGATGCATTCTAAAATAATCCAACGATCTAGATCTAGAGATATACAAAAAAAAAAAAAGGTAAAAAATAACTAGATCTGAGATTATCTTTAAAATGCATCTCAACCATTACAAGTAAGAAGGAAAGGAGAGAGTGTAAGGAGAGGATCCTAATTCTTATTTTTGACCGTAGCAGATTGTGCCACGAGTACGATGCGGGCCCAGAAATAATAGAGCTTGTTTTTACTTATACACAGAATAAATAAATGCTAAGGAAGGGGTGTCTTTACATGGCAAGGTTGAATGGTGTGTTTGGCATTTACCTGAGATTGTGACACCTCAGAGAAGCAGCAGAGAGTAAGAAAGAAGGAACACCCCCAAAACCCATTAATTGTGTTGGATGCTGATCTTGTGGCTGTGATTTCATCTTACCAACTGTAGCTGCAATAAAAATAACCAGGAAAATATAAAATAAAATCTCATTCTTTGGATAATCAGGATCTGGAAAGGTCTTCTTCTTCTTCTTCTTCTTCTTCTTCTTTGCAATTTAATACCAATCACGCATGGAATGTGTATTTGTATATCCTCCTCTTACCCATGCCAAAAACTACAGATATAGAGACAGATTCAAGAGGAAGTCTGGTTCCAATCAAATTTACATGTTGGGCCCATTTCATAAATTTTGTATCTTGGTTTTTGTACTTCATGTATTGGATGAATATTTTTTTACTATTAGGCTATTATTGGTATGGAATTGGTGATAAATGAATAAGATAATCCTCTTAATCTCATTAATGATCATTTTGAAGACAGCTGTTCTGGATCAATTTAGCCACTTGAAGTATCATTAGAGATGTAATCTTTTATCTTCAAACCTCTTTGTTATTCTGTTGAAAAACATTCATTTCAGTATGATTGTTAGTATTTTAGAGACGGAATTTTTTGTTTGAGTCCTCTCCAAAAATATGAGATAAAGGATTTCTTGCCCAAATTTTTTTTTTTTTTTTTTTTTGGTAGGACTTCATTACAAATTCAATAACAATTACATTAAATTAAATAATTATAATCCAACAAAATGTAGATAGAAGTCCAACAACAACCATAAGAAATATCATAATGGAAAGAAATAAACAACTCATACAACCTCTTCTTTTTTTTAATCTTTTTGAACTAAACTCATACAACCTCTTCAATGATGTAACGCCCTCAAAATAAACCCATAATTCATACATTCATGATACAAGAAATTGACAATATATTCAGAGGAATAAAGTGTACACTTATTTATCAGAGTATTTATCACAAAAGTATTACATGTTGACAACAAAAGTAAATATCCTACAGGCTTACAACTTTCCAATCCAACACTTGGTTACCAAAAAAGAGAGTACTAACTCATACATATTAAACCCTCGGCTTGAATTCACATGTAATACACAAAAAGGTAAATAACAAAAAGGTATCTTCAGCATCTAAGCTTCCCAAGCTATATCCTTGGAGGTGGCATATCACCTGAACTTGAAAATGATGTCCCATATAGGGTGAGCCAATACCTAGTAGAGATATACTAAACCAAGCATAATAAATAACTAAAACAATAGCATTTGATATATGGTTGACACTTATAAACCAACTTACAACACTTTTCAATTCAACATCAAGTACATCAATTTTTCCATTTCAGCTTCCTTTACTTATACAGTTTCGATTCATAATTATGGCTTAGAACCTGGCCAAACAATTCAATGAGAGTATAACACATATTAAAACACTTACATACTTCACAATACACATGAGAATATAACTCATATTAAAACACTTCCATACTTTAACACTTCTATATTTCAAATGATACACAGATTTATTGTATCAGTGGAGTCAATCCCCTATCTCCTCCCAAACAAGTTTGAGAGTTCATTCCCTATCTCCTCCCAAACCATGGAGTACATCCTCTATCTCCTCCCAAACAATATACATATACAATGTATTTAAACACTTATCATATACAATGATCAATCAATACACACATTACACATTTGATGTATTATTTCAACTGGCATATTCAATGTGATTAGTTTCAGTTTTCCCTAATCATCATACAATGTCTACAACAATCAAGATTATCCTCCACCGATAGCCCAAAACAGTTATCTCTAAACAGATAATAAATTTATCGAACAGATAAATAATCAACAATTTCATAAGTGGGTGATAAATTAATCCAACCACACCATTCAATTACAATTCCATCCAATTTCATGATTTCCAACCCAACTTCACATTTTCCCAAATTAATTATTCAACATAATTAGGGCATTTTTCCCTCTTTCCATTATCAACTCTTATGTTCAATTTCATTAATTTAACAACAATAATCCCATTTTCCAAGGTCTCACATACACATGGAGTTTAACATTTGAAAACCCCCATTTTATAAATTACACACCAATCCCTAACTTTTTCCGAAATTACCCAACAACACCATTTAATCAAAATGATTAAAATATATGTTAAAACTCATAGAATGGAGTAGGTTATCCCTATCTCAAATTTCGGAGCTCAATGGAGAAGATGAAGAAATTCGAAGGTGCTCCAAACCCAAAGATTTTCGGATCAAAGTGCAGCCTACACCAAGCTCCACACTTTTTACAAAGGGATTAGGGTAGAAGATCACTAACACTAGATGATTTCTTAGAGAGAAGATGAAGTCTAGAGTGAGAAGCTCTCAAGTTTGGGTTTTGAAAAGTTAGAGAGAGAAAGTGGGTCGAAAAAGTGGTTCAAAAAGATAAAACTCGAACTGATATAATACACAGTCCGCTCGAGCGTGGAACGCCCCGCTCGAGCGTCAAACACAGACTCACGCTCGAGCGTCAAAAGTGTCGCTCGAGCGCCGGATGCACACATCCAGAAGTTCTGCAGACGAAGGTCCCCGCTCGAGCGTGAAAGTGGACGCTCGAGCATTCGACGACCTGCAAGGAAAAAATATTGAGGGCTGAATAATCACGCTCGAGCGTCAAAATGCCCGCTCGAGCGGAGGAACAAAGGCAAAAGGGTCTGCTCGAGCGTCAAAAGTCCCGCTCGAGCGTGAAAGCCAAAATCTAGGCATCAACTCTTAGTTTCCAAACACAACCAATCTGTTTCAAACTTACCCAACACAGCCCAAGACTCAAATATAAGGAATTTAAAGGGCGAAAATGAAACAAATGCAACAATACTCAACCGCGGAACCTAAGTCCGAAATACTGTATATAAAGGGAAAACCCGAGATCGCTATAAATGAAGATAAATATAACCAATCTTTTACATTTAATAAAAATTGACCAATTGACTTCTAATTAGAAATGAACAAGTTTAGCCAACTAAGTTAGACTTGTAACTAAAAATTAAAATGTTTATAAATAAATTTTAAAAAGTTTACTAAACACAAATATATATATATATATATATATATATGTATATATTGGTTTTTTTTTAATGAATTTTTGTAGATTTTTTTACAAATATTTTATTTTATAAGTGAATTTAAATTACATTTATCTTTTAAAAAAAATACTAAAACATGAAGATAAAAAAAAAATTAAAAAAGAAACAAACAATTGCCACACGGATAAGTTGTTGGATCATTCATTGTGGCAAAGAGCCATCCATTCATTAATAGCACTATTTTTTTCAAAAGATTATTATTTTTTTTTAGATAATTGGGCATCCGGTACAGTTTATAAATGCCTCAATTAATTTCAACATCCTAAAATTAACGACCTGGTAAAATTCTTATGACCCTTTATCTAAATCTCTCCTCTCACTGTTCTCCTCTCAAGTCTCTCCTCTCACTTTTCTTAATTTTTAATCATATGTCAATTATTTAAATTTCAAAAGTTAAAAGGATTATATATATTTAAATAAAACAATAACTATTTAGATATAAATAACAAATATTTAGATATGAATAACAAAGAGGTATAGATAAAAATATTAAAAAAAAATAAAAATATTACAAGTCAGTTAATTTTAAAAATAAAAAGTTAAAACTGTTTATATATGAACAATTAAAAAATATTTAAATAAAAAACAGTCAAATAATTTTTAAAATAAAAAGATAATTATTTATATATGAACAACAAAAAACTAGAGATAAAAATACATACAAATATATATATATATATATATATATATATATATATATATATATATATATATATGTAACTATTTAGATTTGAATTGAAAAATAAAAATTCAAATAAAAGATAAAAAAAAATATTTAAATGAAAAAGATTAAGATTGAGATACAAATTTCAAAAACATGATAAATTTTTTAATGATCTATATTTACCTTATGTGAGTTTATTGTAGAATTTTCATATATTTCGGCTTAATCTTTTTAAAATTTATCTTCAAGTTGAATTTAATATTTTATTTTTTTAAATCATTAATTAATTATCCACATAAATTTTAAATATAATAAAATTCCATAAATAAAAATTTAAAAAAAATATTAAAAAAATTAAATAAAAAATATTAAGATTGAGAAATAAATTTCAAAAATATGATATATTTTTTTAATATAAATCCCAAAAAGATGGTAAATTCTCATGAGCTTGTTGTAAAATTTCCATATATTTCAGCTTAATCTTTTTAATTTTTAAAATAAAAAGATAACTATTTATATATGAATAACAAAAAAAATAGAGATGAAAAAAATATATAAAAATAAAAATATAACTATTTAGATTTGAACCACAAAATGGAAATTCAAATAAACGATAACAAAATATTTAAATAAAAAAGATTATGGATTGGGATGTAAATATCCCAAAAAGATGGTAATGTTGTTAATGATTTATATTTATCTATTGTTAGTTTATTATAGAATTTACATATATTTCAACCTAATGTTCTTAAAGTTTATTTTCAAGTTGAACTTAATATTTTATCTTTTAAAATCATCAATTAATTATCCATATAAATTTTAAATATGATAGAACTCTATATATATCTTTTGTTCAAGTATAATCTTTTCAATATAAAAACAAATTCCTGCAAAAAGAACCATGAACAAAAAATTGGACAGAAAAACAATCAACATTGAGCTATTTCTAATCCTTGCCCAAAAATCTTAAATATTTGCTTAAGTTTGAAATGTATACTTGCAGAAATTTTTGCATTTGTGAGAAATTGAGTTTATGTAAATGGATATTATTATTTTTTTTTAATTTTTTTTTTTGGTTACTATCGTTATTTTTCTGTAATTATTTCTTTTTACTAATAATTAGAAATGAACAAGTTTAGCCAACTAAGTTAGACTTGTAACTAAAAATTAAAATATTTATAAATAAATTTTAAAAAGTTTACTAAACACAAATATATATATATATATATATATATAGAAATATGTTGGTTTTTTTTTTAATGAATTTTTGTAGATTTTTTTACAAATATTTTATTTTATAAGTGAATTTAAATTACATTTATCTCAACAAAAAAAAATACTAAATCATGAAGATATAAAAATAAAAATAAATAAATAAAAAACTATAGAATTGCCACTCAGATGAGTTGTTGGGTCATTAATTGTGCCCAAAAGCCATCCATTCATTAATAGCGCTATTTTTTTTACAGATTATTTTTTTTTAGATAATTGGGCATCCGGTATAGTTTATAAACACCTCAATTAATTTTAAGATGCTAAAGTTAACAACTAGGTAAACTTGTTAGGACCCTTTAGAGTAACTTGAACTCGAAATTTTAAATTTTATCATTAATTTTTACCACTCAATTAATCCTTGAAATCTTAAAGTTAACTACGGGAGCTTATAATTTTCACATATTTGATCAGTGGATTTGATTAATTGGAATCTAGCTATCATATGAGAGACCCTCTTGAACATGTACCATCTGCTATTTTGTCAATTTTCATCAAAACTTTGACCACTACATACAACCACATGTGGAGACAGTCATAGCAAATTTAATTCACGGGAGACGATCTACGCATGTATTAACTTTTTATAGCTGCTTATATTATATAAGATGTGATTTGTATTTTAAATCTCTAATATATAACTATCATATAAGAGACCCTATTGAATTATCAAACATGTAACATCTACTATTTTGTCAACTCTCATCAAAACTTAGACCACTACATACAACCACATGTAAAGAGAGTCGTAGCAAATTTAATTCACGAGAGACAGTCTACGCATGTATCGACTTTCTATAAGTACTTATATTATATGAGATGTGGTTTGTATTTTAAATCTCTAATTTAACCTCTAAAGAATTAAATGAGGGCCAACTAAACTATAGGAATAAAGTGATTTATTTATTAAGATTTCATCAACACGAGCAATAATTTTTTGCTAGGTCCGATCTATATTATAGGTAATTTGCTTCTCAATTGTAGAGGGATATATAATCAATTTTATTTTATTTTTTCTTCATATTTTGGATAAAATAATCATATATCGTTTTAGTATTAATTGGTTGCATGGTCATGTGATATGTTTGACCTATCAAATTCAGTCTTTTTTTTTTTAATATTTTAGAATCGTCGAATTTAAAAAAAAAATTAAAAAAATAGAAAAGACAAATATAAATAAATAAATAAATAAGATTTTTTTTTCTTCATCATCTCTCTTGGTGTGGACCTTAGTGCTATAATCCACAAATATATTATATATATATAGAAAGATATTTAATGTTTACTAGGTCAAAAGGATGACCAATTGGTTGAGAATTAAAGTGGCAGTGTCCACAAAAGAGGAGAAGGTGTTAACTGGAACCAACTCCCTCTATCTTATGATCGGCAATCCATTTCCTATCATTGTCTTTTCTTCTTTTCTTTTCATTTTTTTCATTTTTTTTTTATTTTTCTTTATCTTTTTCTCTTTTTGAGTTGAAATATAATAAAGTCTATTCTCTCAACAAACAAAAGCAGAAAACAAAAGGGCAAACCAAGACATCTCAAACAAAATCAAAAGATCTTGTCCCCCAATTTCAACATTCCCCTTCTTTTAAACTTTTTTCCCCCATTTTGTGTTGCCTTTGTCTTAGTGGTTCTAATTGCATCTAAATCCTCTTTTAAATCTTCTCTTATGGCCTCTTTTTGGTTTTTGATCTGGCTTAATCCTGTCCTTTCTTTTGTGGTCCTTTTATTAGATTTTCCCTCCTGCCCATTGTGCATTACAGATAGGTGTAACACATTATCTAGTAGGTCCAGCATAGCTAAAGAACTTCTGTTTTTAAATTATGCTCTCATTCTAATGCACCTCTAATTATGAGATCATATTAGAATCTTAAAGCACGTGAACTTTAAGATATGATTTAATGCATAGGAACACATTGCAACATGGGTGTATGACACATGACATTTCTTTTTAATAGTAGGAGAGCATATAATAACCTTCTTTTCTCTTTTTAAACATGTTACAGAAATAGAAAAAAAAAGAAAAAAAAATACTCAAAAAATTGTCAAAAATAAATTATGTGAACTAAATTCATTTTAGATATGACCTACTTCAGACTTAATTTAAATTAAACATTACACATTTTGTTTTCTAAGAATTTTTTTAATTCCTTATGTTTGTACGGGGAGGAAATAATTCTCCTCGTATAATCATGTTGACCAAGTCCACGCTCCTCCGTACGACGTCGCTTTATCACCTGAAAACACAAACGTAAGCTAGCCGGCGGGTGTGTGCCGGAAACCTCTCCGATGCCTAAGTCAGTAAGCTTGACAAATAGACAAAGTTTTATGCTCTCAGAAAGAATTATGTTCAATTACCTCCCCCAAGGTGATGTTTGTGGGCTTTTATAAGTTTCCCGTCGCACAATCCTAGTAGGACTTGTATTTCTCCATGCAATGTCCTCCTAGGATTCATACTCCTAAGGATAATGCTTATCCTTTTACACCCTCCCCCACTGCTTAAACCAAGTGGGATGGTTTCCTCCATGGCCGAACCACCATTTGACCGAAATAAATCTTGGCTATACTTAAGCCACCGAGTGGACCGAACTCACTCATAGTTCGGTTCTTTTGTCTTCCCTTTCTTATCTCGGCTTTCCATATAGAACCCATAGTACGGTTTTAGACCGAACCAGCGACTTTCGACCGATATAACCCCAAGACCGGCACAACTCCAAGTTGCTTTCGGACCGAAGTACCTCTACAGTCACTGTGCCGAAGTAACTTTGTCCCTCTTATGCCGGAGTAGCTTTGCTTCTCCTCAGCCGGAGTAACCCTGTCTCTCCTGGGCCGGAGTAACCATACCTCTCCTAGGCCGGAGTAACCTTGCGGCCTTTTCACCAAATCCTTGGCACTTTGGGCCACGAAGCCTATCACATAGCTCGGCCCAATTTTTACCAAAAATTACCCTCTCAATTGCCCCTTAATTCCATCTGTATAGCATGATTGGGATTACCAGTCCACCAGCCGAGCTGGCGTCGTTTTAAGCTTTTCCAGCCGAGCTAAAAATACTTTAGCCTCTCTAGTCGAGCTAAAAACTCTCGAACTTTTAGGCCGAGCTAATTTTACTCCGGGCTCCGTTTTGTCCGGTCAAAAACGTCTCTTCAATCATAGCGTCTGTAACGCTTCCCATTCCAGTGACACGTGGCAAGCTCTGATAAGCTGTGGCCAACTGTCACGCCGCCCTACAGAAATTTTGTACAGTTCCCGCCTTTTCTCTCTCTCTTATTTCACAAAACACTCTTTTATTTTTTGAATCATTCACCCATTCTCTTCACCTTCTCTTCTCCCTTGTCTCCTGAGCCCCCTGAGTTTTGAGCTTGCTGTGTTCGTGCCTCCATTGCTGCCATTGCCTCCATCTCTTAGCTTCTCCCTTACTCGGGTAAGCAAGCCTATCCTTCTTGCTCTTTTGTCTGTTTTATCATCTGTTTTTGTTTTGTATGCTTTTTGCAAACACTTTTCTCCATTTGTTGCTTTGCTTTTGTACTTTCACGAAGAAATAGTAGCAGAGTTCATGTGTGTATGAACTTCTAAAAAAAAACTAGTCTTAGATCCAGAATAATGTAGCGACCAATCTAGGGTACTGTTTGTCCAAATAGGCAAATTACTTCAGTCAATAGCCGAACTAGAACTTGTAAAAATGACAGTAGCTTCAAAAAATAACCTTCTGATTCACTTTAGCCGAAATAAGATCACCGAACGAAGTCTGAATACATTGACCTAAGAACTTTAGTCTTCAACCGAGCTAAGCCTTTGGGGCCAAGCCAGCTTTCTTAATTCCTAAACCGAACTCAGAAAGCTGCCCCTAGAGGCTTAACCGAAGTAACTTTATTCGTACTACAACCGATTTAGGCCTTGGGGCCAAACCAGCTTTCTTAGTCTTTTAGACCGAACTCAGAAAGCTGCCCCTAGACGATAAACCGGTCTAACGAGCAAACTGCTCAAACCGAGCTACAAAACCTTTTGATGAACCGAGATAGAACCAGTTTTTCTTAAGGCCGAAGTAGGGCTCTTATACCTTGCTTTTAAATTGTAGCACGGTCCAATGATCAGTGCTTTAACCCCCTCTGTTTTCTACTTTGCAGACTTAGGTTACCCAGGCACTCCTGCGTGCGCTCAACCGAGCTACTGAGCACGATTTTTGCACCGATATAAATTATACGTAAATTATACATCAGATGGGTAAGTATAGGTATCTAGTTGAGACCCCTGGTGGCATGGCCGAATTTAGGAAAGATTACCAAATTCCTGATGACGTCCATCTGACGTTGGCCAAAAAAGATGTTATTCCTTGGGAAAATGAAGGCTTCGTCCCTTTTACCCTTCAATCCATAATAGAAACCGGACTATGGTTTCCTGTCCAACCGTTGATCTGCGAATTTCTTAGGCAGACTAGGTTATGCCCCACCCAACTATCCACCAATACATACCGCATTATAATGGGGATAGCCGCACTGAACCACCAAACCGGATTAAACCTTGGCATGGCCGAAATATTCCATCAATACTCCATCGGCTCAAAAGATGCTGGGTGGGTCTATTACCTTAGGATTCGCCGCCGCCGAGAGAAGATAGTTAAACACACACCGGACAAAGATCTTAATGACGACGATTTTTTCTGGGTCTCTGGGAACTTTGAGGACTTTCAAGCCCAAATTCCTGGCCGACCTATAAATTGGAAAAAGGGAGAGCCCGGTAATTTGACTTCGGTCTTCTTCCTTGTATTTTATTTCAGTTTTTTTAGTCTATCAACCGAACTAACAGTTCTTGTTTCGCAGATTTCGCCTACCTCCATTCCTTGTACAGCTATCCCAACCTTGCGATCTTGCGAGCCGCACTACGGTGTAAAGAAAGGAGCTGGGCTAAGCTTCTAAACTTTGAGCCGACCTACCGGTACAGCGGTCGCCGAAAAGCAAGAGTAACTGACTTTCTTCTTGAAGACGCCCCAGAGCCGGACCCAAACTTGCCGCAAATAAGATTAATTCCTTTAACTGCTGAAGAGGAAATGGCCAAGAAGAGCAGACTAAGGGCGCTTCTGACCGAAACAAGCAGGCCCGAAGTACCGTCACCCAGCCAAACGCAGCCTGCCGTTGTGGCCCTCCCCTCTCAACAACCGTCTTCATCGCGCCGAACCAAGCGCACCCGAACCAGCGAGTCTGAACCAAGTTTGGTTGATGAAGATGAGACTGTTATTCCACCAATCTTGCCACCGAGCCCCCAACCGGAACCCACCGACCGAACTACCGCCAGTTGGGTACCAAAATTGACTTTTAAAAACCGAGATGTCGTGGATGCTGATTCGGTTGTCGCCGAAAAAGATCACGAGTTGGCCTTTAGTCTGGCCAAGAGTGTGTGCCTCCCCAAGGATATGGAGCACCACAAAAAGCAGCTAAACACCGAATTAAAATCCATTCGGTCTGCAACGAAGTCCATGATCCTGGTATGCCGTTCTGTCCATTTCTCTGTCTAATTTTGTGAACTTTTATTTCGGCTCATGGTGAGTCCTCGTTTTTTGCCAGGCAATTCAAAAAAACTACAATACTCACAAGAAGGTGCTGGAACTCAGAAAGACGGCAAGGGATGCCGTTGCAAAAGCCGAAGTGAAGTCGGCCGAAGTAGAAGAAATCAAGAATCAAATGGCCGAGCTTCAGGCTGACCGGACTAGTTAGTTCGGCTGAGGCAGAAAGGCAGAAGACTGCCATAGCTCTTAAGGACAAATACCTGCGCGAGCTGGTGAAGCTCGAAAGAAAGAAAGATGCCGAAATAAAGGAGAAGGCAAAGGAAGCTGACAAATAAGGCTTCAAGAGAGCAGAGGATGCTTATGCCCAACAATGCAATGGTGCCAAGGAGCTGTTCTTTAAGTGCGGCTGGAGGGGAGCCGTTGAGAAGCTCGGTCATGATCCTCAGACCGAGGTTTTCAACCCTCCAGCCTACTTTATACCGAACTCCCTGATGGAATACGCCAATGCCATGCAACAGCAGTTTCTTGAGGGCTCAGACAATGAAGACTCTGACGAAGACTCTGCCCCTGAGGATACTCCGGTTGTGAATGCAGATCAAGTAGTTCGGTCGGAGCCCATGGTGGAAGATTTAACTATTGATCAACCCAGTGAAACCGTGGCTCCGGCCGAAACCATTCTTCCTACTGAAAACGTCCTTGCGCCTGAAACCGGTCTTCAGGTCGACGCCGATGCTGCCTTCGACGCCGAAATCGAAGATCTTTTTTCTTGATTTTTTCCTTGTTGTTCTTTGCCGTTGTAACCAAACTATGAATCTTCCTTGTAATAGTTTCAATGAATGAAAAAATTTGCTTCAACTCTTATTCCGGTTGTGATATGTATGCCTGTACTCTGTAATGTCTTCTATTACTCCAGCTGTTATTTCGGTTTTGGTTTGTTAAACTATGCTTACTAGCCAACCACTCCTTAGCCGATATAATCACTTCGGCTGAGGAGTACAAAGTGTTTAATCTAGCCAGTCCAGTTTCAACCATACCCTTACTTAGGCTGAAGAGTAACAAGAGTTGGTTTATTCTAGCCAACCACTCTTCAGCCATGCACTTACTTCGACTGAAGAGCAACAAGAGTTGGTTTATTCCAGCCAACCACTCTTCAGCCATACCCTTACTTCGGCTGAAGAGTAACAAGTGTTGGTTTATTCCAGCCAACCTCTAAGTTAGTTTTTCCAGCTAACTTAGAATAAAATGCCTGTACTAAACCTAATCTATACTAAGGCTAACTCTAACAAAAAATAACTAGTGCTGAAAAAGAATTGCTTGTTTTATTGAAGGAAAAAGAAATTACATATGTTTGAAGAAGAAAAGCTAAAAGTAAAATAACTTGAGATTGGCTGTATTCCATGGCCTAGGGATTGCCTTGCCATCCTTGTCTTCTAGGTGGTATGCCCCTTTGCCTTTTGCTTTTTCTAGCCTTTTCTTTAGTCCATCTAAGACGACTTTATTTGATGCTTCAGCTTGCCCATTTGCTTGAGGATATGCCGGTGTAGAATTGTAGAACTCTATCTTGTATTCTTCACAAAAGCTTCTAAAGATTCTGCCGTCGAACTGAGTCCCATTGTCTGAGATCAGTGCTTTTGGTATACCAAACCGAGTGATGATATTCTGCCAAACAAACTTCTTTACGTCTTTTTCTTTGATTGACGCCAATGCTTCTGCTTCTACCCACTTTGTGAAGTAGTCTGTTGCTGCGAGAAAGAATTTTCTGCCCCCGGGCGCTGTTGGAAGTGGTCCTACTATGTCCAAGCCCCACATTGCGAAAGGCCAGGGGCTAGTTAATGGTAGAAGTTCTCTTGCTGGTTGATGTATTTGGTGCGCGAATTTTTGGCATTTCTCACACTTCCTCACATATTTTTCTGAGTCTGCTTGCATATATGGCCACCAATATCCTTGCGAAATAGCCCTGTAAGCGAGCGACTTTCCCCCTTGATGACTTCCACACACCCCTTCGTGTCTTTCAAATAAGAATGCTTCTACTTTGCTGGGATGAACGCACTTGAGGTAAGGCCCAGAGAATGACTTCTTGTATAATGCTGAGGATGGAGATAGCCAAAATCGCTGCGACTTTGCCCTTATTTTGTTGGCTTCTTTTTTCTCTTCTGGTAGGATGCCGTCTTTCAGGAACAGGATGATGGGATCCATCCAAGAAGGGCCTAATTCTGTGCAACATACTTCTTCTGCTTCGGGGTCTTCTATGCTTGGTTTTGGTAAGAAGTCAATGAGTAATGGATGAGGGATTGATGTATCTGCCATTGAGGCCAGGCCTGCCAGTTCGTCCGCTCGGCAGTTTTCCTCCCTGCCAATTTGTTCTATCCTTACCACATCAAACTTCTTGATCTCTGTTCTGACTAACTCTTGGTACTTGGCCATTCTGTCGTCCTTTGCTTCGTATTCGCTAGAAATTTGGTTTACCACCAGCAGAGAGTCACTGTATACCATTAGTTCGGTTGTTTTCATGAAGTGAGCTGACTTGAGTCCTGCGAGAAGCGCCTCATACTCCGCTTCATTGTTGGATGCTGGGAAGCCAAGGTTGATTGCTTGCTCTATAACCAGGCCGTCTGGAGAGATGAGGACTATGCCAAGCCCTGCACCATGTCGGTTGGATGCTCCATCCACAAAGAGCTTCCACATCTCTCCAACGAATAGTTTCCAGCAAGTGGAAGGATCAGATGATGTCGTGAGGTCAAGAATGGTGTTTTCTTCAAGGTCCATGTTGGTTGTCTGTCCTTTGTCCTCTGTTTGAACTGCTGGTGAGCCTTTGTTTGTCTCTCCCTTGTTGTCCTTAGTATGGTCTGCCTTGGTGCTTGATTGACTACCTTCCACTAGGGGTTGCGCTATTCCGGCGTCAACTTCCGTCCCTAGTTCGGTTGTGTCAGTTAGGTCGACTGGGCAGATATGATGACTTCCAGGAGTAAACTCTGCAACGAAGTCTGCCAAAGATTGGGCTTTTATTGCGGTCTTGGGTTGGAACTTGATGTCGAATTGTCCTAACTCTACTGCCCACTTCAAAATTCGCCCACTAAAGTTCGCCCTTTCAAACAGAGCTTTTAGTGGAAAAGCTGTGAGGACGACTATGGTGTGGGCGTGAAAGTAGTGCGCCAATTTTCTGGATGCCATCATTAATACTAATGCTAGTTTCTCCAAGGGCAAGTACCTTGTTTCGGCTCCCAACAATGTCTTGCTGACATAAAAGATGGGCAAGTGTTGTATTCCTTCTGCACGAACCAACACTGCACTGACTGCGTGCTGAGAGACTGCCAGGTACAAAAAGAGTTCTTCACCAGGTACTGGAGTAACAAGTAGTGGTGGGGAGGACATGTACTCCTTCAAGCTTTCCAGAGCTCGGTCGCATTCTTCATCCCACTCAAATTTAGCTTTTAAAGCTTGGAAGAACGGTCGTAGTCTGTCTGATGACCTGCTTATGAACCGGTTGAGTGCAGCCGCCATACCAGTGAGATCTGCACTTCTTTGACTGAGTTTGGTCTCTCCAACTCCTGGATTGCTTTGATCTGAGAGGGGTCTGCTTCTATACCTCGGTTGGTCACCAGGAAGCCCAAGAATTTGCCAGATCCAACTCCGAATGCGCATTTGGACGCATTGAGGCGCAACTTGTGTTTCTTCAGGATCTGGAACATCTCGTCTAGGTCTTTAAGATGGTCATTCTCATCCTTGCTTTTGACCACCATGTCGTCGATGTAAGCCTCCATTGTTCTGCCTAACAATGGTTCGAACATCTCGGTGACCATCCTTTGGAATGTCGCCCCTGCATTCTTTAGGCCAAAGGGCTTGACCTTGTAGCAATATAACCCCCTTGGTGTTGTGAAGGATGTGACCTCCTGGTCTGGTTCATGCATGGCGATCTGGTGGTAGCCTCTGTATACATCCAGAAAGCTAAGTCGGTTATGCCCTGCCATTAGGTCCACCAGTTGATCTATCCTTGGTAGAGGAAAGCTATCTTTTGGGCATGCTTTGTTGACTGTTTTGTAGTCGACGCAGACACGCCATTTACCATTCTTTTTTGGTACTACAACTGTGTTGGAGATCCATCTTGGGTAGTGCACTTCTCTTATTGCTCCTACCTCCAGCAGGTTGCCTACCTCTTCTGCCACTATTTCGGCGTGGTGGAGTGCCGACCTGCGTGTGCGTTGAATGACTGGTCTGGCGGATGGGTGGACATTGAGTTGGTGACTGATGAAGTTTGGGTCAATTCTTGGCATGTCGTAGGGTGTCCAGGAAAACACTTCGATATTAGAGGTCAAGAATTCCAAGACCTCTAATCTCTCAGTGCTGGACAATGATGAGCCAAGCAAGAAGAACTTATCCGGGTTCTTCTCATCTATTTTTACCTCCACCAAGTCCTCCACCGCTTTCTGATCAGCTTCTTTGCCGACATTCGCGAATAGTTCATTACTTTTTGGTTCTTCCACCGAATGAACGTATCCTTTGGCAGCTCGGCTTCCATTCACTATGGCGAAGCATTGTTTTGACATGATCTGATCGCCATAGACTTCTTCAATTATGCCGGTGTCGTTGGGGAACCGCATTACCTGATGGTATGATGACGCTACCGAACGCATGGCATACAGCCATGTTCTGCCCAGGATGATGTTGTATGTGGAGGGGACCTTCAATACCCAGAACTCCACTTGTTTTGTTACACTCCCTGCTCTGACTGGAAGGATTATTTTGCCGACAGGCCACTCTGGCATGGAGTTGAATCCAATCAGGGGAGAAACTGCAGGCGCCAAGTCTTTGTCTTGCAGCTTTAGTTGCTTGAATGTGTCGTAGTACATGATCTCACATGAACTACCCTGGTCAATCAGAATTCGCTTGACGTCAAAATCCTTGACTCGGAGAGTGACGACCATCGCATCATTGTGAGGACAGTATATTCGATCCAAGTCCTTATCCGAAAAGGATATGACATTTGTTGCCTCTGTTTTCCCCTTCTTGGTAGCAGGTTGGGTACTTAATACTTCCCTAAAGTGCTCAGCCTTCTTGATTGATCCCCTGAGCTCGCATACACGCTCAGGTTCAAAGACTCCATGTATTACATTGATGATACCTTGAGGCGGTGCATCGATTGTCATTCTGTTGGGATGGTCATTATGATCTTGGGGGGCCGGTTGCGTCCCTCCTTCAATGTATTTGTCCAAGTGGCCTGCTGCTACCAATTCTTCCAAGTGCTGTCTCAGTGGCGTGCAATTCTCAGTTCGGTGCCCCTTTTCTTTGTGGAAGGTGCACCGTGATCTGTCGTCGTAATTTTTCTGAGCTTCCCCTAGCTTGGCTGGCCACTTGACAAAAGGCTCATCTTTTATTTCGCTCAGAATCCGATATATTGGTTTTTTGAACACCGTTGTTATGGCAGTGCGGATTCTCAACCATCTTTTGTCTAGGTCTTCCCCGTTATCTCGTCTGCCACGCCCGTTTTTATTCTGCCGATCTACTGCATTGACCTTCGCTAGGGTCTTCTTTCCTGGTACTATGGTTGCACCAGATTTTGCTTTGGTACGTGCGCCATCCTCTTCTACCCGGATGTACTGATGCACTCTCTCCATCAGGGCTTCCATGGTAAGGGGTGGCGTCATGGTGATCGAGTCCCTTAGTCTGTTTCCGACTGGAAGGCCTCTTTTATACTGCGCAATAGCTAGATTGGTAGGGCAGTCTCCAATCTGGTTGAATGTCTCCCAGTAGCGACTGTTGTAAGATCTAAGGGTCTCTTTTTCACCCATGTTGATGGAGAGTAACTGGTCTATCTCCACCGGTGTTTTAGTGTTTGTTCGAAACCTCGTTACGAACGCTTCTGCCAATTGGGCCCAGGAGGCTATGCTGCCCTCTGGGAGCTTTTCGAACTAAGTCAAGCCTAGGTCGCCAAGACTTGACGGGAAGAGTATGCACATTAAGGCCTCGTTTCGTCTGTACACAGCCATGACTTGGCGAAAGTGGCTCAAGTGTGAATACGGGTCCGTCTTCCCTTCATATGTGGTGAATTTCGGCTGAAGGAAGCCTGATGGTAGGGGCGCGTTTTCGATTGCTGGGACAAACGGCGAAGTCTGTAGTCTTGCCAATGCCTTGTCCGTTGGTTCGTAGGCCGGTCGCGGTATTGGCATTCCAACCTCGACGCTTCCATGCGTCCGAGGAGCCAACCGTTGTAAGGCCGAAACTCGGTGTGGATCCCTTGACCTGGCATCCTCCTTGCATCGTGCTTTTTCTTCGAGCACGGTTCGTAAGTCGGATGACCTGGGCAGTTCTGTTTGTCTAGATCTGGTTCGGTGTGAATGTGAAGGCCAATACGTGCTTCCTTCAGTGTATGATCTTTCGGATCTCGTCCTCTCAGACCTGGAGTGACGAGTCCTGGAAGATAAGGAATGAGTGTCGCCTGTCCTGAGGCTTCTGCTCTCTCCTTGGGAGGGTGTAGTATTCCTACTACGATTCTCTGAGTGGCGAGGGGGCGTCTTGTGCTTGCGCCCCTCTCCTGTCGCCACATCTTTAGTCTTCATCTGGCGTTTTAATGCTTCCATGTCCGCCGCCATCTTCCGAATTAGTTCATCTTGTTCCTTCACGCGATCTTCCAGGGGTTGAGGATCAATCCTCCTCCTTTGCCTGTCAGGACTTTGAGAGTGACGAGGGCTGCTATTCCGCCTTCCCCTGCCACTCCTCCTGGAGTTATGTTGTTGGGGCTCCAGATCTGCCATAGGAGGGACAGAGGGTAATCCTTCTCGCCTTGCGCCCCCGTCTGGAGTTAGCCCGTCGACGGCGGACTGCGGTAGTTCTTCAATGTGTGTCATTGATTGAGAAAAGGAGGAGCTTAGTCAAGAGGTTTTTGTTGTTGTCTGTTTGTTCCCACAGACGGCGCCAATTGTACGGGGAAGAAATAATTCTCCTCGTATAATCCTGTTGACCAAGTCCACGCTCCTCCGTACGACGTCGCTTTATCACCTGAAAACACAAACGTAAGCTAGCCGGCGGGTGTGTGCCGGAAACCTCTCCGATGCCTAAGTCAGTAAGCTTGACAAATAGACAAAGTTTTATGCTCTCAGAAAGAATTATGTTCAATTACCTCCCCCAAGGTGATGTTTGTGGGCTTTTATAAGTTTCCCGTCGCACAATCCTAGTAGGACTTGTATTTCTCCATGCAGTGTCCTCCTAGGATTCATACTCCTAAGGATAATGCTTATCCTTTTACACCCTCCCCCACTGCTTAAACCAAGTGGGATGATTTCCTCCATGGCCGAACCACCATTTGACCGAAATAAATCTTGGCTATACTTAAGCCACCGAGTGGACCGAACTCACTCATAGTTCGGTTCTTTTGTCTTCCCTTTCTTATCTCGACTTTCCATATAGAACCCATAGTACGGTTTTAGACCGAACCAGCGACTTTCGACCGGTATAACCCCAAGGCCGGCACAACTCCAAGTTGCTTTCGGACCGAAGTACCTCTACAGTCACTGTGCCGAAGTAACTTTGTCCCTCTTATGCCGGAGTAGCTTTGCCTCTCCTCGGCCGGAGTAACCCTGTCTCTCCTGGGCCGGAGTAACCATACCTCTCCTAGGCCGGAGTAACCTTGCGGCTTTTTCACCAAATCCTTGGCACTTTGGGCCGCGAAGCCTATCACATAGCTCGGCCCAATTTTTATCAAAAATTACCCTCTCAGTCCCCTATGAGCATATAAAATATATAATCACATAAAGTCGTACTTACAGAATAAAGAAATTAAATAATGAGGGAACACCCATACTTTGTCTTAAATTTGTACAAGAAGTTTAGCAGCCTACAACTCCACAGTGCAGATAAAAACAATGAAAGAGGACAAAGGATTGAATGTGACATGATTTAATGCAAATCTTTGAAAATGGACATTACTAAAACCTACGTGATCCACTTGAGCCAGTAGTGCCTTTTTGTGTTATAGTCAACATGAGTGGAAATGAACAAACTTTATATTAAATACATATTGTATGTTACTCCGACATTCACGGTACTTCAACAAACAAAAAAATAATAATAAATAAATAAAATATTATAAACTGAGTTTAGCATATCTGCTTGAGAAAAAATTATAATAGAAGTTTTGAAATATTTGCGTGATGTTTCCGAAATACAAGAAATTGTAAAAGGGCGTGGCTTATGTCCGGTCCTTAACCGGATTGGATCGTGTTGTTGGGTACGTAGGAGTTCACCACGGGTCTCGTTTTGATAATCTGAACCGTTCAATGTGTAGAACTCGTCGAGTACTATATGCCTGTAAAAAATCACATTAATCGGATATCGATAGCTATGTGATCAAATCAGTTTTGTATAAAAAAAATGGACTGTGAATAAATTAACGGTTGAAAAAAAATCTGTTTTGATCACGTAACTATCGATATCCGATCAACGTGATTTTTTACAGGTATGTAGTACTCAACGAGTTCTACGCATTAAACGGTTTAGATTATCAAAACGAGACCCTTGGTGGGCCTCCACGGATTCAACAGCACGGTCCAATCCAATTAAGGACTGGACAAAAGACATTCCCATTGTAAAATACGTTAAGTAATTATTACCATGTCTATCAATTATTTTACAAAAATATATCAAAATTGTTTACTTGTAGCATTTTTTTACAATGTCATTAATTTGACAAACTATATAAAATATCACATGATGTTTTAAGATTATTATAAATTTTGAAGGAGTAATTAAAATTGAAGAATAAGGGCAAGTCATGATTCCCTTTAGTTTAAAGTAGTAGGAAAGCACATGCAAACCTTCTTGTGGGTGTCTTTAGTGCCACCATCAAGTTCAAAGTAAGATCAAATCAATGGGCTGATTCTTTTGTTTTTATACATAGGCAAGAATTAATTAATAAATAAATGACATGAATTTAGGTACCATAAACTTATATAGAGATTTACCTGAAGTGCCAAGTAAGATTTGGGATAAAAAAATTTAAAAAAATGAATTATTGATCTATACTTGAGATAGCAACGTGACTAAAGATAAGATGATTCAATTAATTTTGGGACCTTATGAATTTGGTATAGTACTTAATGACGCAAATTTTTGACAAGTATTAAAAAAACATATTGTTTTCAGGGTTTAGGTTTTAATGATGATGATAGTATATGAAACTGAGTAATGCTAGAGATTCTAAATATTCTACCAAAAGTTTTACCAAATGTCTCACATGGGTGTGGGACCCACACAATGTGGGTCCCATGTGGGTCCCACACCCATGTTAGACATTTGGTAAAACTTTTGGTAGAATTTTTGAGGCCTTTAGCATTTTTGTATGAAACTCAACCTTATGTTCATAATTAAATTCATCAATCATGAATTCTTTATCTATAAATATCTTCGTCTTTCTAATCCAGAACACTCACAACGGTAAGGTTAAGTGAAAATTTTGAACTATATAAATTTGAGGTATGATCTAATAATTTTGAGTATTACGAAAAGAGAAAAATAGATTAAGTTTAGGTAAATGATTTAGTGCCACATTCATCTAACAAATAGATGGAATTTCATTATTTAAAAAAAATCATTACTAGTACGAAGATTCATGTATTTAATTAAAGTGTTTGGTTTGATTATAAATTATGTATGAGAATGATAAGATTTGTAAATTGATGCCCATTTACACTTACTAGAGAGTGCAATTTCATTATGTTTTGGGAATGAGAAGTCTTGAAGCATCCAAACAACGGAATGAATTAAATGTAATTTTCATTTGACCAATTGATTCTTACCATTCAAGTATAACCATGACCAAATGAATATATTAATACACTTTATTTGCAAAGCACGACCCTCCTGAACTTGTTGAAAAGCATAATAGTAAGCTGCGAAAGACAGCTCACACAATTTGGCAGAAACTAAAAAGATTTACATTGAGCCCTGTATTTCCTTGTGGAATCTGTGAAAACTGTTGCAATAATCGAAATAGGGGGTGTTTAGACTTTAGACTATGAACCTCATTAGCAATTCATTCAAAAAATACAACACACAAACAAGTCTTATCAGAGAACAGCTCTTGGAACGAGGTCAAACTCCCACAAAAATATTAGTCGCAAATCTAAACCAGAAAAATTGCCAGTGGCCGACACAATGTTCCTCTCCTCTCGCATGCAACCAAAGTGTCCATTTTCTCCGTAAATAATACTACAATTATCACATTTATGTGTCACAATTCATTTATTATATAGATTCCGTTTGGGAAGTGGGTTGGCTTTTTAATTTTTTTTTAGCTATTTTAACCTGGACTAAAAAGTTTAGTTTGGGAAGGACTTTTTGACTTTTTAACTTTTTTTACTTTTTTTTTTAGAGAAAAATGTAATGATTATGAATTGAATGTGATATTTTATTTTTGTGAATAAAATAGCCTATTTTATCTTTTATGGCTTAAATAGCCAAAAAAGCTCCGTTTAGCTCTGGCCAAACGGAGCCATAATGTGTTAAGCTTGGACAAACATCCCTTGATAGTTTGTTTATGAAGAAAAAGCTCTTGGGTTTTTTGGTTGAAATAGTCATAAAAAAATAAAATAATTTTTTTAATCTAATAAAACAAAACATTACATTATAATCATTATATTTTTTTTTTCACAAAAATTAAAAAAGTCAAAAAAATCATCACAAATGAGACTTTTTAATCACAGACTAAAATAACAAAAAAACCAACACACATCTCAATCAAATGACCTGAATCAATATGTTATAGTTTCAATGATCTTAGTAGATAGATGCGAATATTTTTCTTAATTCGTCCAATTTCAGGCACCGTTTGAGAAAAGCTAAATTAGATTTTTTTGGCTATTTTAGGCTCCGTTTGGCAAGAGTTAAATAGGATTTTTTTGGCTATTTTAGCCACAAAAGATAAAATAGGCTATTTTAACCACAAAAAATAAAATATTACATCCAACCTATAATCATTACATTCTTCTCTCACAAAGAAAGTCAAAAAAGCCAAAAAGTCAAAAAGGCTCTTCCCAAACCAAACTTTTTAGCCCAGGCTAAAATAGCCAAAAAAGTCAAAAAGCCAACCCACTTCCCAAACGGAGGCTTAGTCACAAAAGACAAAATAGACTATTTTAGCCACAAAAAATAAAATATCACATCCAACCCATAATTATTATACTCTTCTCTCACAAAAAAAGTCAAAAAGTCCTTCCTAAATCAAACTTTTTAGCCCAGGCTAATATAGCCAAAAAAATCAAAAAACCAAAAAAACCAACCCACTTTCCAAACCAACCCTCAAACGAATAGCAAATGGAATGTTACCTGACTTAATCCGATCTACTAACACACCTTATGGCCCTGTTTGATTCCAGGATATAAAGAATGGGATTTGATATTATATCCTGTGGGGTCCACATATCTCATATTTATAATTTTTTTTCAAAGATGATATAATATCCCATGGGATTGTATATCCCTCAAAAGTGAAGTATATACAATACCACCACCCCCCATTATATCATATCCCCTTGGTTGAAATATGATTTAAAAAGTCCAATTTACCCTTTTGTCTATCTAACATAATATAATTTAATATATTTTTTGAATTTAATATAATATAATTATTGAATTTAATTTAATATAATATAATATAATATAATTTAATACAAATTTTGAATTTAATATAATATAATATTATTGAATTTAATTTAATTTAATATAATATTATTGAATTTAATTTAATATAATATTATGGAATTTAATTTAATATAATATAATTTAATATAAATTTTGAATTTAATATAATATAATATTATTTAATATAATTTAATATAATTTAATATAAATTTTGAATTTAATATAATATAATATTATTTAATATAAATTAATATAATATAATATAATATTACGAGGACAATCTTGAAAATTATTTGTTTATATCTCATAATATATTTTGTAAAATAAATATGGATAATATATATCCAATCTTATATATCAAGTCAACAAAAATAAATTAAGAGATATATTATTCAATACTTATATCTATTTATTATATATTCTAATTAAATTTCACATCATATTTTACCCTCCATTTTATACCCAGTAAAACAACCCGAGCCTATAATGTGTGCCACTGCATTAGCAACCGACATAAATAGTGAAAAGCATTGAAAAGCTAATATAATATATAAACATGATCATTATAATATTACTCTTTCTCATTTGACTTTCCTTTTAAATTTTTGAATAACTACTAAGTAGTTTGAGAATATCATATAATTTTGAGAGAATTACAGGGTAGTGAATTACAGGGTAGTGAGACAAATAAAAAAATTATAAAAATATATGAGGTGCAAGTGATTATGTGATGGAGTGTAAATGAAAATCTATGGGGATGCAAGTGTGACTTGCACCCTTCCATATTTACGTAAAATAAATAAGTAATAAAAAATATCCCACTAGAATGTAATTCCCTATGATTTTTCATGTAATGCTCTAAGATTATCTCCAATCGTTCATTAATTCTTTCATCAAATTTAAATTTGACAAAAAAAATAACATTTTTCCTACTGCAATAGTTTCATCAAATTAGTATCAAATCGAGAATATCAAAAATCTTTCACCAAATTGAGGACGCCTGGGAGCTTTCATCAAATCACTGTTCATAACCGTTAGATTTTCACCACCGGATGACCACCTCTAGGCAAAAATTTATGGAAAAAATATACTGACAGGTTTACCAGTCGGACATTCGCCTGGCCAACCGATGTTTTGATAAAAGCTCAAAATCTTCCATTTAAACACTTCATATCAAATGAAATTTTTACTCAAATTTAATGGAAAAAAATACGCTTAGAACAAGGGTATAATAAAGAATGAGAGATCTTGACTTATAATTAAAAAGCAATGAATACTTTAGTACATATTGTAATTTTTCATTTACGTATATAATATTTGTGACTATTTAATAATTTTTCATTATTTTTGCTATTAAAATTTACGTTATAATTAATTCAGGGGTGTGACAACTTGATAAGGGCTTGAGGTATAAGTCTTGAGATCCTAGGTTCCATTCTCCCCAAAACCAATTACCTGAACGACAACATATATGATTGGTATGATGAACCTTCTAAGTTTGGGTGAGCCGTACCCAGTGTTAGGAATGTGCGTTCGAATCTCCGTCTGTATGCGAATCAGTGACTTATCAGTACATGATTGAGTGGCCCTGCTATGCAACACTACCTAAAAATAACCTTTGGGATCTCAGCTCATTAGGATCTAACCCGGAAATCACTCCTTTTTTTGTTAGACCTTTAAAATTTACATTATAATTTTCAAATCCATTTACAATATATGAGTAAACGCTACCGTCCAACACTTTTAATTTATAAATCCATCAACAATGATATGACAAAAGGATGAAATACTATTTTATTAGATATATAATAAATTAAAAATTAATAGACATAATATCACATTGTTATGAATATAAGTGTGAGATTTATTATGTGAATCTTAATTATTTTTCATAATAAGACTTTAGGAAAAATTACAATCCCACCGAAAGTGCATGTGAATTTATAACAAGGTCACAACTTCCTTTTACCATACGCGAGTACACATACCTCCCTGGCTTTATAATTATTTTATGTACACTTCCCCATTGAATTTCAAAGGGTAAATAACACTTTGTCCTGTGGTCCAATTTTTCACTTTTAACTCTTAAAATTTATTTTTTTATCACCTTAATTTTTTTATCTTTCAAATTTTTTTTAAATTTTTTTATCGTAATAACTATCACATTTCATAAAAAAAAATATTATTATATTAAAATTTTAATTTATATCAGAAGTGTAAGTTATTATAATAAAATATTTTTATATCACTTTACTGTTAATGTATTATTTTATTTTATCTAATTTTGAACATAAATCAACTTAAAAGAGTAAAAAAATAAATATATTAAAATATAGAGAATTAAAGTAAAAAAAAAATAAATTTTAAAAACCAAAGAAAGTGGCCAAATATAAGAGAAGAAAGTGCAATTTACCCAATTACAAATCTCAAAAACTTTATGATTGTGGTGTTTTAAAAAGTTAATAAAACATTAATTTTTTAATTTTTTTAATCTATTTTATCTTTTTATGAATAAAAAATTATAAAAAATGATGTGATACAAAATAAATAAAAAAGTTTAAAACTCGTATTTTATCTTTTTATGAATAAAAAATAATGTGATATAAAATAAATAAAAAAAAATAAAAAAAAAAGTTAAAAACTCAGCTTTTTATTTTACTAGGTTGCCAAAACCCTTCTATATGGTCTATTCTCATATTTTATCACTGTTCACGTAGCTGTCTAGTACATATTCATGACAGGCTTCTTGTTTAAAACAATAGCAAAGATGGTGTTCTGCTAAAACAACAATGATTCATCCTACTAAAAATATTACCACTAATAGCACTACTGCATTAAAAAAGTAAAAAAAAAAAAAAAAACACAACTCCAAGACTAAAACATCACATCATTAATGACGGGACTCACTGCCACCTAATTAGTAGGAGCACTAATTAGTGCTCCCAAACATTTTTTCTCCTAAAATACTAACAGATGAATGATAAAATCCTAATTTAAAATAACAATAAAAAAATGACAAAAAACCTGACGATATGAACATAGTGATCTAATATAACATAACAAGGCATGTTGAACTTGACAATTTATTGACATAATAAATAAAACTTATGTTCATATAATAATTAAGGCTGGCTTTACAGAGGAATAGAAATATTTATATAATAATGGAAATAGTCTTCATTGCTACTATATGCTCTAATGTTCTTTACTTTCTCCGGATAAAATGCCAACCATCTCTACCTCCAATCTCCATATGATACCCCATCTCTACGATCTCTCTCTCTCTCTCTCTCTCTCTCTCTCTCTCTCTCTGATTTGGTTCTTGGATTTGAAATTTGCAGAGATGGTAGGCAATTTAACATGCACATATAAAAAAAAAGAACATATCATATTATTTAACATAAATATAAAAATAAAAACTGGTCATGACGCAATTGAGATAGTCTAGCAATGGAAGCTCAGAATATCTGCAGTTGCATTATGGTCCTGAGCTCTGCTCTTCTTTGACAATGGCTCTGGCGAGGAACAGACCGACGCCAAAGCAGATGCCGAGGATGTCACGGCCCACGAGTCGTTCGAGCTGTCGGAGCTGAAACAAACATCTGTGACACAATTTGGGCTGCCGGGCATTGATCGGAACTTTCGTTTGTTGGATTGGTGAATTCCTGATGTTGATTCTAGCATTAACTTATAGCAATCCTCCACTTTGTCCTGTTTTCAACATATGGGTATATACATAAACAATCAAGATTCAAGAACACAATGATGGAAAGAATTGGAATAGATCAATGCATTGACAACAAGGTACAAACCTTGTCGATTTGAAGAATACCCAAGAGTTGGTTTTGGTATTCTACTGCGAGACAGGGCTCTAGACTACTAAAAACGAGCAGCATTGTGGCAGTGGATAATACGGAGGGAAGATAAAGCATGAACCTAGAATCTGTAATGTTGAGTTATATAATTAGAATCTTTAACTGAACCAAAAACAGGGGAATTGATTTATGTTGTGTTGATGATTTAATGGGTACCAGAAATGATACAGA
Organism: Camellia sinensis; assembly: GCF_055761805.1. Classification (NCBI taxonomy): domain Eukaryota; kingdom Viridiplantae; phylum Streptophyta; class Magnoliopsida; order Ericales; family Theaceae; genus Camellia; species Camellia sinensis. Next base: position 202,632,728 of record NC_138963.1, read on the forward strand.
GGAGGATTGACTCGCATCTCTTGAGAAATTCACAACAAAGTCTGTTCTTCAAACCTAACCTCCTTGTAATGTGATCAAGAAATGAGAGTGGAGTCACAGGATTCATCTTCCATTGAAGAGTTGATAGTACCAGCATCTCCATTCTCTGAATTGTTTTAGCCTCAAAAACATACCTACTATCTTCCACCTTCACAAATCAAAAACACAAAAACAAAAACCCATCATTGAATTGATAAAACAAAACTTGGGTCTAATGATAAATGACAAGATCTATGTTTCGGTGAGACATACCTGGAGGTCTAACAGGAGTGGGACTTCAGTCTCCTCAACTTTGGCAGCAAGAGAGAGACAAGCCACAGCAGCAAGTTGGATCATCCATGGTTTCTCTCTCTGGAAATGGAAGCTGAAGAGGAACCTATCGAGGTAGTTCACGGCGAGGACCGCCGTGAGAGCAGAGAATGAGTAGTGGGCGTTGACCTTCAGCAACCACTCCACGGCGGCTCTCCGAGCCCCACCCAAAGATGGGTCTGTTTCGAGACTATGGAATAAGGGGTTTTCTTGTTCTTTTGACAGCAGAGAGGTCAACTCTTCGTCTTCCCAGAACAGGTCTTGTTCCAGTAGCTGTGGAGGCTTAGGGCTAACAATATTATCACTGTAATGACAATCTTCCTCTTCTGAATCGAAGTAGTCCTCTGTCTCTCCTCCCTCCAAATGTTGTTCTTGGCAATACAGAGCATCTAAAACAAATGGAAGATTTTGTTGCTGTTGTTGGGGTTGGGGTTGGGGTTGGGGTTGGGGTTGGGCCATCTTCTTCTGGGAAGAAGAGGATTGGGTCTGTATTCATTACAGGACAGAGAAGATGGAGAAGAAAGAGAAACCTGAAGGCACAGCTTGAGGCATCTCTCTTTCCTCGTGTTTCTCTTTCTCTCTCTAGGAAATCGTGGAAGGAGGGAGAGAGGGGAGGACTGAGCAGTACCCAAAGCTTGTGTTATATTTGTGCGTTTGCTGTTTTTTTTTTTTTTTTTTTTTGGTTATTTATACAAAGATCCTATAAATTATTGAAAAAATATGGGTTTCTCCCCGACCCAAAAAGGGTGTTTTGGAAAATTAATAAAAAATTAATTTTTTAATTTTTTTAATTTATTTTATTTTTTTGTGAAAAAATTATGTGAGAGGTGATATGACCTAAAATGAATAAAAAGTTAGAAATTAACTTTTTATCAATTTTTCAAAAAAACTCCAAAGTGGATTGAATCATACCGTTAGATTCACGAGGTTTATTATGTGTCTCGTTCTAATGATCTAAATAGTTTAATATGAAAATTTTGTCAAGTATTTTATCTCTACAAAAAATTAAGTTGAATGGATATCGATAACCTTTTGATGACAAAAATATTTTTTGATCAAGAAATTATCGATATCTGATCAATGTGATTTTTGTTTTACAGAGATGAAGCACTCAACGAGTTATACATATTGAATAGTTCAGATTATCGAAATAGGACCCGAGTTAAACCCTACAGACCCAATAATATGGTCTAGTCCACAAAGTGGATTAGAAAGAAGCCCATCTCTATTGAAAAGTATAATTTTGACTATTTTAAGCTACAAATCGAAAAATATCACTTTACTCCTTAAATTATAAAAATATATAACTTAAACTCCTTAACGGAAAGGGTCACAGTGAAACAAACCAATAATTTATGAACTAAAATGATATTACTCAATAGTTTAAATGGTCAATTTGTATATTTTTATAATTTAAAAAAAATAAAGTGTTAATTCTCAATACTTTACAGAGTATTCGTCTAAATATATATCACATTGTTTAGTTTCAATTTCCTAAATTCAATTTTCTGAAATTTGAGTATTTTTTATTTTTCGTGATTTTTTTTTTAGTAAATTTTTTAAATACTTTAAGCGAATTTTTTTCTTTTTAGATACACTTAATATAAATATAATTAAAAAATATAATATTTGTGAATTTTTTAAAAAAAAAAATTCACTAAATACCAAAGATTTTTTAAAAAAAATGAAAATTCAGTATATTTTGATATTTTTGTCTATTTATTGATTTTCTAAAATATTTTCTTTTACAAATGTTTACTTTTTAGGTACATCTAGGTTACATGTATCTAAAAAGTAAAAAAATTACTAAAAATATTTTTAAACATTCACTAAAAACAAAAAAAATACGAAAAATAAAAAACAAAAAACTCAATTTTTTAAAAATTAGAACCAAACAAGATGTATATTTTTTTAGTAATACTACTCACCCAAACTTGAGGGTGGTCATTCACTAGGCCGAGCCGACGTTACCTAATAAGAGATTTTGTGTCTACACAAACCCGTCCGACCCGAACATCTGGCCTATATAATTATCCTAAGCCCAACCCTGATATAAATTATAATTCCCAAGCTCGTCTATCGGGCTATATACATAAGCTTTAAAAACAAAACAAAACAAAACAAAACTACACATTATAGTACCTATTGTTTTTTCATAAATAAACAAAGGCTTATCGAGCAACTAATTGTTAAATATTTAATACCATATTAATTAAAACATTATAAAAAAATTTAAACCAAACAAATCTGTAATTCTATAAGCTCAAAGTTTTTAAAACTAAACCATTAGTAGTAAATCAAACTAAAAAAAAAAAACATCCATAGTTTAAAATTTAAACTTCTTCCATTGTTTTATGACTGATGTTTCAGACCCCCACTGTGGGTGACCCCCAGGACCCCCAGTGAGGTTTGATTGGCCAGGAACATTTTTATTTTTTTCTTCTTCCAATAACCAACCCCCACGTGTGTGTGGGGGTGGAGAAAACTGGGGGTCTCGATCGCGTTTGTTGTTTTATTATCATCTTTTGAAGAGTTAAAATCGCCATTAACTATTGTTTCCAATAATACTTAAGCAGGGCTGCAAATGAACCGAACTGTTTATGAACAAGCTCGGCTCGACTCGTTAAGGACTTAGCTCGACTCAGTTCTTTTAGTAAACGACCCGAGTTCGAACTTGCATAAGCTCTGCTCGTCAAGTTCAACTCGAGTTCTATTAATGTTAACAAGCTGAACTCGAGCTCAATAAACGAGCTCAATAAGTAAACGAACCAAACTCGAGCTCAACAAAGCTCAACTCGGTTAAGTTCATTTACAGCTATAATACTAAGTTTTCTACATTATCAACAAATAAATTATTAACATCAAATAAAAAATAAATTAAAAACTTATATAATTAAAAGGGTATATATATTTTTATATATTATATAAATGAATTTATTAAATTAAATATGTAGTGTGCCTAGCTTAGCCGAGTCAGAAGTACAATTTCCAAACTCAGTTCACTTATTAATTAGGTAAAAATATTAACATAGTCCAATCTTATGGGTTAAAATTATATTCTCAAGCCCAAAAAAAATAAGGTTGGGTTGAGTTGGGTGGGCCAGCGGGCTGATACTCACCCCTATCTCGACCTAACTTGAAAATTATTAAGTATTCTCGAAATATCATTTGTCCATACTCTTTTACCGATCATTATTTAACATATACTCTCATGTTCTTCAATCATCCAATATAAAGCTTCGTTTGGCTATCACAATTAGGGCTAAAAAAACTCAAAAGATAAAATAACCTAAATAAGTTAATAAGACAAAATGTCACATTCAAACCATAATTGTTTCATTTTTAGTGAGTCAAAAAAATAAAAAAATTTGGCAAATGAATTTTTTAGTCCCAAATTAAAAAAAAAGGTATTAATTCTAAAAAGCCAACTAAATTTTTTTTTTGCCAAACGGCAACAAAATCATAATACTTCACACTTTCTCTACCAATCATAAATATAATATCATGTAACACCACGTGATCGTGTTTCAAAAGTGCTCAATAATCACTAGATTTAACTACTCAAAAATTATTTAGAACTATCATCTTATAATTTAGATTTATTGTATACATAAATCTCATATTACATAAATTTAGGTCTCGTTTGGGAATATGTTTTTTAGTAACTTTTTAATTAAAATATGATGTAAAAAAACCAGTATACTTGGGATAAATTTTAATTTTTTTACGAAACGATGTGCAAAAAATAGAGAGAAAATGAAATCTTTGACTTTTTTGTATAGGTTGTTGATTTTTTTATTTTTTTTTAGTTTTTTTTTTACTTTTAGGCTAAAAAAGTGATGTTGCTAGACGAGACCTTAATTTTTACCACACAACCAGCCATCTAGAAAAAATTGGGAGAATATGCACTCGTTTGGCATAAGGTTACGGGGTTAAAATAGTCACAAAAAGATAAAATAGACTAAAAAGTCAATAAGATAAAATATCACATCCAAACCATAATCATTTTATTTTTTTTCCTCACAAAAATTAAAAAAATTATTCCAACGAAACTTTTTAACTCCAAACTAAAATAACTAAAAAAATTAAAAAGACAACTCATATCCCAAACCCTATGTATGGGTTAGAAGACTTTTCCAAATTTTTTTGTAGATGATTTGTTGATTCGTTTTTTAGAAGAAAAATGTTATGGATTTTAAATAATTTATTAATTTTTTTATTAAATCTCTCATATAGGTGTGGAATTTATATAAATTCATATCCATGTGGGTCTTATACCCATATAAGAGACTTGATAAAAAAAAAATTTAATAAATTATTTGGGATTCATACCACAATTTTTTGAGAATGTAGCAGAGCTGAATCATGCATGGGCTATGCTCATGCAGCACAATTACTCAACACATGACTGATGTGGGCCGAAAGGTATCACATTGAGGTCGCTTAAGTTACATTTATAGTCTTTCAATTTTGTTTAATTGGTGGAGATGATGTGTTTTGTGCACTTGTACAGATTTGGCAGAAAATATGTAAATTCAATCAAAAAATGGGGCAAAAGCAGATTTTCCGTATGAGAAGCGAAAAAGCCAAGCCAGCCACCTCACCACACGTGCGGCCCACCACTGCTCGAGCGGCCCACATGGGTGCTCGAGCAATCCACTTAGGGATGTGTACGTGAAATTTTAATGCTCTTTGCTGGGAATAAAAGGAAAAAGAGGGGACTGAAAGAGGGTTCGAAAAATATTCTAAGAAAAAGAGAGGTTAGGGTTTGAAAAGGAGATTTTTCCTCAAGCTTGAGGGACAACTTCCATGGAGACTTCTTCCTCTTCCACCTCTTCCCACTCTTCCATGAGTGGCTAAGTTATTCTTTTCTAGGATTTTAATGAAACCCTAGTTATGTAATGAGATTTTCTTTTTGCCTTTTGATTACGTAAAGGTTTGAACAATTATATGGTGCTTTAGAAGTTTCAAATACATATTTTTCATTATCTCTTTGAGTATTCGACTTTCTGTGATTGTTAAATGCTTTCCATACAATAGTTTTTTTTTCTTTCATATTCAAGGTATGAAACGAGCCATACTACGAGGGACGATTTGTTTTGCTACCTTAGTTTAGAGCGAACGATTCGTCCTACTTGAGATGGTTCGTGCCTATACATTGAATGTAATGATTCTCTTGATAAATGCTTCAAACTTGTAGTTGCAAAATATTATTTAGTTCAAACCGTAGCATAATTGATTTCAAATTGAAACCTTATTTACATAACTAGTGGTGAACTCATTGTCCTAGATTTTTTCTCAAATCAATAAATTCATCTTTATTTATAATTGCTAGTTTAATCTTTTAGTTTATTTTATTTGTTATTAAATTAGTTTATGAATCAGCCATCTTTTCGATCGAAATTGAATTAGGAATTTAACAATTAAATTAGTTAATTTCATAATTGTTCCTGTAGATCGATACTTGGACTTGTCTTAATTCTAAAAGAATTTGATATAGTTTAGTATCTAATTTTGATGTGTGTAACGACTCATCAAAATTTTTTTGTAGATGATTTGTTGATTCATTTTTTAGAAGAAAAATATTATAAATTTTAAATAATTTATTAAATTTTTTATTAAATTTCTCATATAAATGTGAGATCTATATAAACTTGTATATATATATATATATATATAGGTCTTATACCTATATAAAAGCCTCGATAAAAAAAATTTAATAAATAATTTGAGTTTCATCCTATAATTTTCTGCGACTGCAGCAGAGCTAAAACATGCATGGGCCATGCTTATGTAGCACAATTACTCAACACGTGACACTTGTACCTCTTTTGTGTGTCTGGCTGGACCAAAATATATGTGGGCCTACGGTCTACCCCACCGCAATCAGCTGGATCGGCTATTCTGAGCCGTCCAACACAATGATGTTCTATGTAATTCCATCATGGGGATCTTATAAGGGACCCATTAATGATCAAAGTTTATGAAGATGTCTCATGGAAAGTTATTTACGGTGCCATTGACTTTTGTCTCCAACATGTTTAGGGTTTATTCGAGTCATTGGGGCTGTTTGGTATATGAGGGGATTAAGGTTTTATTCAATTTAAGAGTGTATTAGATTATTTAGACTGTGTTTGGTAACGTTTATGTTTTTAATTTATATTTATAAAAAATTTATAAATTGATTTTTGTTTATTTTTTATTTATTTTTAGAAAAACATAAATTACAAACGCGTTTGGTAATTGATAAAATGTTTAAAAAAATTTAAAAATATAAAAAAGAGTGAGAAATGGTAAGTGGCGGCGGAAGACGTTGGTGGAAAGTGGTGACTGTGGGTGGTGGATAGCTGGTGGTGGTGGGTGGGTGAGTGACGGTGGCGGATGGTGGGTAGTAGCAAGTGGGTGATGGTGGCGCTGGTGACGGGTGGTGGCGGGTGGGTGGCGGCAGGTGGATGGCAGATGATGGGTGGTGGCGGGTAGGTGATGGTGGCGGGTGGGTGGCGGGTGGTGACGAGTGGATGGTGGTGGCGGTGGTGGTGGCGGCGGGTGGTGAGTAGTGGTGGCAGGTGGGTGGGTGGCGGCGGGTGGTGAGTAGTGGTGGCAGGTGGGTGGGTGGCTGTGGGTGGTGAGTAGTGGTGGCAGGTGGGTGGGTGGCAGATGGCAATAGTGGGTGGTGGTAGGTAGGTGGGTGACGGTGGCGGCTAGTGGGTGGTAGCGAGTGGGTAGTGGTGGTGGTGGTAGTGGTGGGTGATGGTGGGTGGTGGTGGGTGACGGTAGTGGTGGCGGTGGCGGTGGCGGGTGATAGGTGGTAGTGGTGGTGGCGAGTGGGTGATGGCAGGTGGGTGACGGGTAGGTGGTAGGTGATATTGGTGGTGGCGGTGGTGGTGGGTAATGGGTGGTGGTAGCGGATGGGTGGCAGGTGGTGGTGGTGGGTGGTGGTGGCGGGTGGGTGACAAGTGGCTAGTGGTGGCAGGTGGGTGGTGAGTGGTGGTGGCAAGTAGGTGGCGGGTGGTGGTGGCAGGGGGTGGATGGTAGTGGCGGGTGGTGGGTGGTGGCGGGTGGATGGCAGATGGGTGGTTGGTGGTGGTGGTGGTGGCGGCAGCGGCAAGGGGTGAGTGGTGGTGGCGAGTGAGTCGGTGGTGGGTGGTGGTGGTTGGTAGGTGGGTGGTGGTTACGGGTGGTGAGTAGTGGTGGTGGGGGGTGGCGGCGGAAGACGGTGGTGGAAAATGGTAGCGGGTGGTGACTAGTGTTGAGTGGTTAAAAAAAAAAAAAATTGAAAACTCAAAACGGAAACACATTTTTTGTGTTTTCATTTTTTGGCCACATATATAAATTGAGACCACTGATTTATAAATCAAAAATTTTACCAAACAAGTTTTTATTTGAGTTTTTAAAATTTTTATAAATATAAACAGAAAACTGAAAACGTAAGTGTTATCAAACGGTACCTTAGTGTTGTTTTTATTTATAATTTATTTGGTAAAAATAATTTAAATAAGTTAAATAAATAATTATTTAAAACTAAGAAAGGAATACGTTTAATTTGTTTTTTAATTATTAACTTTTAACTTAAAAAAAAAATTCGCCCAAACATGACCATTGTTTGGTTTGATTTTTAAAATTTATTTTTTAAAAAATAATAATTAATTTAGTAAAAAAATTTAAAATTTTTATTATTTTTATATAGGACAACTTACACTAACCGTTCTTATAATTTGGGACTCGTGTCACTTTAGTTCATGACTTTACAATTGCGACACATTTAATCATGAATTTTGAATATTGTTTCAAATAAGGATAATTGAAAATACAGTTGCTCAATTTCAAGGACAAAGTCGTCAATTCAATAAAACATAAACTAATTTGACAAAAATAAATATCAAAATAATATTTTTAAAATTTTAAAAATATTTTGTACCCACCAAAAATTAAATTATGTAAAATTGATAAATCTTTTAGACATTTATTTTTTTTACCAAATAAATTTTTATTATGTGTTTGGATGATGATCATGTAGTGGGTGGTTGTTAGGTTTTTAATGTATAATTGATATATTTAACATATGAAATATTTTTAGTTTTGGATTTTTTGATTTAATGGATTGATTTAATAATAATATTAAAATTGTCACCATGTTTGACTTTTGAAAAAATAGAAACTAATTTAATAAAAATAAAACAACCACCCATTACATGATCATCATCCAAACATATGATAAAAATTAATTTGGTAAAATAAATAAATAAATGTCTAAAAAATTTATCAATTTTACATAATTTTATCTTTAATGGTAAAAATAATTTGGGCAAATTACAAAAAAAAAAAAAAAAAACCGGGGTTTAGCATGTTTTTCACATTAAACCCCAACATTTTAATTTTAATAATTTAAACCTTGAATTTTTAACCGTGTCCCAATGTTGACCCTCCGTCTGTTTCCGTTTGTTTCTGTTAACGTTTTACACTTATTTGATACACGTGTCACTTTTTAATTCGTCCATAATTATTATAATTATTTTTATTTATAAATTTTTTTTTTTTTTCTATCAGTTCTCTCTCTTTTTGCAAATCCATTTCTAACCTATACATACACACACATTACACACACACACACACACACATATATATATATTCACTCTTTGTTTTCTCCATTTTTGTCCAACAATGCCTTCACGCCCAACACTACCACCATTCCCAAATTTTTCGGCACCGCAATTATCGGAACCGTCCACCGATCTCCCCCCGCATAACCCATATCCCCATTTCGACTTCATCTCATCCATCATTGCCGGAGCCCTTACCATCGCTTGTCTCTTCTTCCTCTAAAACTCTCCTGGAAATGCACAGCTCCGGCAAATAAAAAAGAGAGACCCAACGGTGAATGGATAGTCACGCCGAGCTCGGTAGAAGATGGTGGTGGTGGAACAATGAAGGGTATTGCTCAAATAAAATCACCCTCCGCCCTCAGATCTGATGTCACCCTCACCGTTTCACTCAAATTCGTTACTCCCACATCTCCATTTCTTCAGATCTGCTACCCTCCTTTACTTTCTCTCTCAAATCCGTTGTCGCATCTACTATTTCCTCTCTCAAATTTATTCAATCCCGTCACCATAATACAACCTATTGTTAAAGTGTAATCTTCGCTCATAAAATAATTAGAGAGTGAGAGAATATATATGTATATATATGTAATGTGTGTGTATGTATAGATTAAAAATGGATTTGCACAGAGAGAGAGAGATAGAGAGTATAAGGACGAATCAAATAAGTGAAAAGAGAGCTGATAAAAAAAATAATAATCTAGAAATAAAATAATTATAATAATTATGGACAAATAAAAAAGTAACACGTCTACTAAATAAGTATAAAAAGTTAACAGAAACAAACGGAAACAGACAGAGGATCAACATTGGGACACTGTTAAAAATTCAAGGTTTAAATTGTTAAAATTAAAATGTTGGGGTTTAATGTGAAAAACACGCTAAATCCTAGGTGTTTTTTTTTTGTAATTTGCCCAAATAATTTTTAAAAATTCAAAAATATATTTTGACATTTATTTTTGTCAAAGTAATTTATGTTTTATCAAATTGATGACTTTACCCTTGAAATTGAGCAATGGTATATTCAATTGTCCTTAAGATTCAAATTTTAGAGTCAAATGTGTCACAATTAAAAAATTATGAACCAAAGTGACACAAGGTCCAAACTATAGGGACTGAGAGGGAGATTTATAATCTGGCTTTTGGGCCGTGGTAGATGCCAGACAGAGAGAGGGTCGAGCTAACTTGGGCCTGCCCAGAGTCGGTGTTGTTCGATTGAGGCCTAGGTCGCATGCTTAGGCCGAGCTAACTTGGGCTTCTCCAAGAGTTGGTCTTGCCCGGTCGAGGCCCAAGTTCCATGTTTGAGCTGAGCTAATTTGGTCGAGATGATCGTATGCTAACCCAGGTATCGTGGTTCGTACATTTAGCTCAGCGGGGAAGGTCTTCTGAATACCGGTTTAACCGGTCTGAAACTTGGCCTTACCAGAATGCTACCGAGCTCTAGTGCGATGGAGCTTAGCGAGCAGCGCTGTCGGAGTCGTTACGTAGCACGGTCGGAGGAGGCCGAGGTGATGCCGCCGGGCTGCCCTGTTCCTGCTAATGTTGTCTGGCGGTTTGATTAGGTGGCGTTAGCTGGATTCGTGTTGGCAGATAAGAGAATAGCTTGACGTGTCAACAGACTAATGGGCGCAGAGCTGAGCGCAGAAAGTATATAAGCATGACTGCGCCCCCATGTTGAGAATGGAACATCAATTTGGTGAGAAAAACTTACATTCATTCAGCTTCTCTCTCATTCTCCCTGAGTGTGTGTTAACTTAACCGTCGAAAGGGTTTTTCTGGTAACACACCGCCGGGTAGCTCACCGCTGTTGTGTTCTCAGGTTGGTCGGATAGATTCGGAGCTTAGACGAAAGGAGTACGGACAGCGACGAATATCTCTTCCCCGTGCAGGGACCATTAGTATAATTTGTCTTTTTATATAATTTTATATTTTGAAATGACAGAAATAATTTTTTACATTTTAAAAATATCTTTTCCATGTTTATTTTTATTAAATTAGTTTTGTTTTTTTTATAAAAATAATCACAGAACTTCAAAGTAAACATGGTCTTACTGTGCCTGTTTGGCAGAGCTTAATTACAGCTTATTTCAGCTTTCAGCTTAATTTAAGCTATTTTGATGTGTTTAGTTTACCTTATAGCTTATAGCTTATAACTTTTTGGAAGCCAGAAATCAGCTTATTCTTTGAGTGGGGCAGAAGATGCTTTAACAATAAGCTGGAAATCAGCTTAAGCTGAAAGTTATAAGCTATAAGCTGTTGAAGCATAAGCTATAAGCACTTTCCCACAGTTCTACCAAACAGGGCCAATGTCCGATTGAAGAATTGCATATAACCCTCTTGATCCATTTACACAATTGCTTCCATGTCTATATAAAACTATGAAGAAACGAATTTTTTTTAATAAGTTTTGAGTTGTTTTAGGTATAACTTAAAATTTGATTTTTTTTTGTTTATTATTATGAAAATATATATAGAAAAATAAAAATATGATGTAATCCAAAAAAACTAATAAACATCTTATTTCTGGTGTTGCCATAAATAATTTATAAAAACAAATTCATAATTTAATGCCACACTAATTTTTAAGTTTCTTTTTTGGGTAAGGTTTTATCATATGGGGCTGTTGTTATATTCCATTATATAATTTCAATAAATATTTCTTTAAAAAATAAATGATATATTTTAAAAGATATGTGTGTTCATTTATTAATTAAAAAATAATAATGAAATTATAATTATGAGATCAACCTGTTTTATTTTTACGAATTATGCACACACAAAATTTTACAAAATAAATAAATGAGACTTGTGATACGTTCACATACCAGAGTATGGATTCATTTGAAAAGAATTTTTTTAATTTGACTTTTTTAGCTTTTTATATTTTGGAAAGAATTTTTTGACTTTTTCATTTTTTATAAAAGAAAAAAGTAAAATAATTATAATTTAGATGTAACATTTTGTCTTATTAACTTATTTTGTTTTTTTTTTAGTACCTTTTTAGTCCCAACCCACTCCAAACCGACTTACCAAACAGCAGCTATACTGAATTGAACATCTCTCCAAACCATAAATATAAGCCGAACCTATAATAGATTTTTTTTTCCTTCTCATTTTCTTTCATCTTTTTGGGAGGAATATGGTACTTGCTTTTCCTTTTTCCTTCATTTCAACGGGGTTGGGGTTGGGGTTGGGGTTGGGGTTGATTTTCTTTACCAAAAGCTCCGAAGAAGAGTCCATGGAAAAAAAGAAAAGAAAAGACAAAAAGTGCACTGCGTGCTGTCTCTCTCTATACTCTTCTCTTGATATAAGCTGCTTTTGGGCTTTTGAAGTAGACTCTACTACACCTCTCCCAAGTCCAAAGAAGATTTTGACTGTCTAAATTATTTCTTTTCCGTTTTCCATTCTCTCTCTTTTTTCTGCCATTCTTTGGCTTTTTTCTTTTTCATTTTTTTTTATATTTTTATTTTTTATCATGACGGAACGACGGGACTAATTTATACACATTTTAACTAATTTCGGAATTCACATAAAATGTTCTCTCCACGTGCATCGAACAAATTTCGAACAGAGTTCACAAACGTAGTCTCAAGAAATTAATATCTAATAAAAATTAAATCTGAGACATGGAGGGAGTATATACTTCCAAACTTCAATCTGCACCTGCTTAGTTAACCCTTGAAGTTGCCATTCCTTGGCCTTTAAAACCCCTTTCATTCATCAACACTGTACAATTTAGCGTCAGTAATTTATCAACAATTCACTTCCCAAATGCCTTGTTTACTCTACTTAATAGAGGGTTTTTTTTTTTTTTTTTTTCAGATTGGTAAGTTCAAATGTTTACTTTCTTGGCCTTTCCTTCCCATCCTTTGAATTTTGAAAAAAAACGGAAATAAAATTTTATTAACATATACTCTTAGAATACATGGTAGATGTTAAAAATTGTGGAGTCAAGAGAGAGAGCAACCTAAATTTTGTATAAAAACTACTGAAGGCAATTTTTTCAATCAAGCCAAAATAATAAAATTTTCAAAATAAAAAAATATTAGCTATGCACAAATTTGAATACTAAAAATTTAAAGGAAAAAATGTGCCACAATAGAAATTCATACAAAACTAATTACAAAAAATAATAAGTTGTTCATAAAAATACAAAATTGACAGTCTTTAATGAAAAAAAAAAAAAAAAAACTTAAAATCATCTAAAGTTGTGACAAAGTGGTGAGTTTTGATCATTAGACTATTTCTAAGGGATTGTTTAGGATGACTTAAATAAGTGCATTTTTTGTCTTTTTACGAAAAGATGTGCAGAAAAGTAGAGAGATGATGTGATGAAAAAAATATAAAAAGATAAAAAGTGTGTACTTATTTAGGATAGCCAAACTTGACCTAAATCAATATGAATCTTTCAAGTTGAATTTTGGTCAGTAGACATTTCTAACGGAGATGGTACGTTATGTATAATTTTTATTTATAATATATGAAATTGGAATAACTTAAATAAATTAAAAAAAAAATTGATTATATAAAAGTTGAGTATGATCTTTAGCTTATATTAGGTGTTTTGGCAATTAGGTATCTTAGGTCTATTTTGAGAAGATGGTAAAAAGTGATTTTTAAGTTTGACTTAGGTGTTTTGTTTCTCTTTATTTTTTTTTATATATCTTTATGTAAAAAGTAAAAAAATTAATTAAAATAATCACTTTCCAAACTAACTAATATCGTTAGCCTATGATTTATTTAATGACTTTTTAATTTTTATAAAAATATGTAAAAAAATAAAAAAAATAATATACAACTTCTAACAAATAAGTCAATAAACAATATATATAGGTGATTGCAAAAAAAAAAAAAAAACTACACCAAAGTGGCTATACAACTATCAAAATGTTGCATGAAACTCGAGTCAAACATGTCTGTTACCTTGCATAAACTTCAAAAGAGAAAAAAGACAACAGGTCTGAGTAGTAGGAAGAAAAAATGCATGGGATAGTTTGTATTGTATGGGTCTCAAATGAAATTATTGAAGTCTACGGAAATTCTAATTGTAACTGTACATATCTATATATATACAGGTACGTATTATTAAGCAAACAGAGGCGCGTGTTCGATAAGTGCTATATCACCTATGATGTGTTGCTTTCTTTTCTTTCCTTTTCTTTCCTTCCTGCCCTATCACACACTCAGGGCTCAATCTCCGAGGACTGAATGAGAGAGAAATGGAAATGACTAATGAATATATTATTTTAATAATTTTTTAATTTAAATATATTTAACATAATTTTAATTTTTAAAAAATATATATATATAATGAGAAGAGAAAAAAAAATGTAACTTTTTAATATAAATTATTAATTATTAATTTTTTAATAAATTTTTAATTTTTAAATTAAAATATTAAATTATTAAATGAGATCTTAATGCACAAACAGGCGAGGAGGAGAGATAGTGGTGGTTGGTTGGTTGATGTGGGTGGTGGTGGTTGATGTGTTAAATGTTTTTTTAGTAATGCTAGAGATCTCAAATATTTTATCAAAAATTTTACTAAATGTCTCACATGGGTGTGGGACCCACACAATGTGGGTCTCACACAATGTGGGTCTCATGTGGGTCCCACACCTATGTGAGATATTTGATAAAACTTTTGATAGAATTTTTGGGACCTCTAACATTTTTGACCTTTTTTTACACTTTTACAGCCCAAACCCAAAGCACTCTCAATCAAGCAAATAGACCCAGAATAATATTAGACATCTTTACTAAATATTTCATATGGATGATCTCACATTTATGCAAGATACTTGATCAAATTTGAAAAATACTTGGAGCACTAATTAGTGCTCCCACTAATTAGGTGGCAGTGGGTCCCGCCATTAATGATGTGATGTTTTGGTCTTGGAGTTGTGTTTTTTTTTTTTTTTTACTTTTTTAATGCATTAGTGCTATTAGTGGTGATATTTTTAGTGGGATAAATCATTGTTGATCAAATTTTTAACATTTCTAAACATTTTTGATAGCACAAACCAAAACAGCTAAGGAAAATAGTTGTTGCTGTCAACTACAGCAACCCTTCGTTCAATTCTCAATATTACTTTTTCTTTTGCTGTTTCTTTTTTTTAGGCCTTTCACTGTTTGATCATTTTCTTTTCCCTTTTTCACCATTTAAAAATAAGGACAAATTACATATACACCCCTCCAGGTTTGGTTAAATTACAGATACCCCTGAGGTTTCGGAAATTACATCCCGCCCCCTGAGGTTTGTATTTTCATAACAATTTACCCCCTGAGGTTTATATTTCATAACAAATTACCCCCTAATTTCTTATGCAAATATAACATTCAGGGGGAAATTCGTAATTTCTCAAACCTCAGGGGTATCTGTAATTTTGTCAAATCTGGAGGGGTGTATATGTAATTTGCCCTTTAAATAACCACAACACAGCTGTTTCATCATTCTGGTCAAACTCAGAACTCTCTCCACTTTTTCAAGCTTCTCTCTCTCTTTCTTGTTCAGAATAAGAAGAAAGTGTGGAGAGAGAGAGAGAGAGAGAGCATAGAGGGCCATTTTATCCATTGATTGATTCAACCCATTCCCCAGCATTTTCAATCAGTACATTATGGGTTGTTTGGAAAAGTTGTTTAAAAAGTTAGTTTTTAATTTTTTTTTGATTTTTTTTTAAAAAATAAAAGATAGTATATTTGGTTTCAATTTTCTAAATTCAATTTTTTTAAAATTGAGTTTTTTTTTTGTATTTTTAGTTTTTAGTTAATATTTTTAAAATTTTAAGGAATTTTTTTACTTTTTTATATACACCTTACTTAAATGTATCTAAATAGTAAAATATTTGTGAAAAAATATTTTAAAAAATTAATAAATACAAAAAAATACGAAAAATGTACTGAATTTTTTTTTTTTTTTTTTGTATTTTTCGGTATTTAGTATACTTTTTAAATATTTTTTTTCACAAATATTATATTTTTTAATTGTATTTATATTAGGTGTATCTACAAATTAAAAAAAAGTGCTTAAAATATTAAAAAAATTCATCGAAAATATTAAAATATGAAAAATAAAAAAGTAAAATTTTTTAAAAACTGAAACCGAACAAGCTTAACTTAAAATAAATTAAAAGTTAAAAATTAATTTTTTATCCACTTGTCAAAACAAGTCGTAGGGTCTTACAGTAACTGTCATTAGGATATAAGTAAATTTAGTGGTGCAACTTGGGTGGGCTCAACCAGAACAACTCGAGTTCAGCCCAAATTTTTTTAGAGCTTTGACAAAATATTTTTAAATTTGGTACGGGTTTGGGTAAAAATTTAAAAATCTAAATTAAATTTGGGTGAGCTTAGGCAAAGATGTCAAACAACCCGAGTAACCCGAATCCTGAATTATACATATATAGATATATAAAAAAATTAAATATACATATAAATTATTAGCCATTACATGATATTAAAGTAATTTATATTATTAAATCATATTGAATAAATATTATATATACAAATAATATAAAACTTTACTTTTTTTTTCTTTTTTTTTTCACTTATAAATTGTGAGGACTACTATAGTGGCATCTCTCTTACATATATAAATTATTTGTTTTGATAGTATTAATGATTTTCTATAAAAAAAAATGTAAATAGAGTCAAATTTTAATAATTTAACAATGTAGCTGCAAAAAAAAAAAATACTGAAATTCATTTACAATTCGGGCAACTCAGACAATTCGAGTTTAACTCGGGTCGGGCTTGGACAGACAACCTCACAATTCGACCGAATCCGCCCGAGTTGCACCCCTACGTAAATTACAAAAAATTAAAAAATAATTTTTTTATTAAATTTAATGTACTTAAAATTAATATATTTTTTACATATTTTTTAGACATTTTTTATGCGTTTCCTAATATTAAACAATAAATAAGAACAGTTTGGGTTCTCTCAAATTGGGAAATTGGGCTTTTGTAGGCTCATCATGAAGGCCATATCGATAACCGAATCATTCAATATGTAAAACTCATCGAGTACTTCATTCCTATAAAAAAATCAAATTAATTAGATATTGATAACTCTTTGATTAGATCACATCTGTGTTAATAATTTATTTTTAAAATTATATTTGCCATTAACACAAATGTAATTTGATCAAGTGGCTATAGATATTCGATTAACGTGAATTTTTACAAGAATGAAGTACTTGACAAGTTCTATACATTAAATGACCTGAATCATCGACGTGACCTCCGTGGGGGCCCACGGAGGCTCAATAACTCTCTTCAGTCCGATTTAGACCGGAGAGAAGCCTCTCCTTTTGCGTTATATAAAAGTAGGGCTGCAAATGAACCGAGTTGTTCATGAGCAACCTCGGCTTGACTCGACTCGACTCGTTAAGGGCTCGGCTCTGCTCGTTTCGTTTAGTAAACGAGCCGAGTTCAAGCTCGCATAAGCTCAGCTCCTTTATCTTTATTTAAATTATATAATAAATATATTATTTATATATTAAATAATATTTTTTATTTAAATAATATTAAAAAAAATTATCGAGCCGAGCTAAGCTAAGTTCGAGTTTTATTAATGTTAACGAGCCGAGCCGAGCTCGAACTCAGTTTCTTATCGAGCCGAGCTTGATAAGTAAATGAGTTGAGCTCTGCTGAGCTCGATTCGTTTACAGCCCTATATAAAGTAGATGAGTAGGCAGTGCATAAGCCATTTTATTGGAACTTGAAGAAAAAAATAAACTAAGATTACTATTATTCAAGAAGATGCATTGTCTATTTATACAACAATATGTAACTAACTCTCTAACTCCAACAGACTAGCAAACCTAACCAACTCCACTTGGTGAGTTACTAACTTTACAAGTCTGTGAGACATTATGCATGACAGTCAAGCATATGGGATGAGCTACCTTGGATGCTTTGCACTGCTATGCTCAGGGAGACTGCAGCTGCACTAAAGGAGTGAGTCTAGCCCTATTTTGATGTTGAGCCTGTGCTATCTACTGCTGCTAAGACTGGTCCAATGGTTTAGACTCAAACTTAGCTATATGAAGCTCGTTCTTGATTGATACCTTGTCATCCCCTCTCAGGCTTGTGGGAACTGGAAGGAGCATAAGCTTGTCCTTTAGATAATGAAACCTAGAAGCAGATAAAGGCTTGGTAAACAAATCTGTAATTTGATCAGTGGTAAAGATATATTGAAAAACAATCTTCTTAGCAACAACTTTTTCCCTGACAAAATGGCAATCAATTTCGATATGCTTGGACCGCGAATGGAAGACATGATTAGAGACAAAAGCCATAGCAGAAAGATTATCACACCAAAGAATGAGAACAGAATAGAGAGAAATAGAAAAATCAGTCAACAAATGTTGAAGCCAAGTAAGTTAAGAAGTAGTGGCCAAAGATCTATATTCAGCCTCTGTAGATGACCTGGAAACTATTGGTTGTTTCTTAGCTAACTAAGAGATTAAATTGAGACCAAGAAAAATGCAATACATAGAAGTAAACCTTTTGTCCAATGTGTCACCAAGCCAATTAGAATTTGAAAAAGTATGAAGAATGAAGGGTCCAGGAGTGAAACTGAGACCACAAGCATTAGTTAGGTCATGCATGTGTTAGTTGGGGCATGCATGTGGTGACAAGCCTGATTGACTGCCAAAGACAAGTCAGGTCTGGTTATGGTAAGTTATGGAAGGCCACCCATAATGCTCCTATAAAGAGATGGGTTAGAAAAAGGAAAGGCATCGAATGAGGACACAGAAGCCTTTATGGACATAGGAGTGAAACAAGGCTTATAATCAGTCAAACTAACCTTCAAAAGAAGTTATGAAGCATACTTATGTTGGGAAAGAAAATACCCTGCGGATTCTTTTATAACAGAAATGCCCAGAAAATAAGAAATAGCACCCAACTCTTTCATAGAAAAAAACTGAATGCAGAGCAATGAAAGTAGAATCACTACTAGTTAAAAGAATGTCATCTACATAGATGAGAAGCATAGTGAGATTGGAAGAAGTCTTTTGAATAAAAAGAGAAGTATCTGAAGAACTATTGGTGAAACATTGAGAAAGCAAAAATGATGAAAAAGTGGAGTACCAAGCTCTTGGAGCTTGTTTAAGGCCATAAAGTGCCTTGTTGAGTCTACAGACATGAGAAGGACATGTGGAATCAACAAACCCCTGAGGCTGGACTATCTACACTTCCTTCTCAAGTTTTCCATGAAGAAAGGCATTTAAGATATCAAATTGTTTGATGTACCAATTATAATGAAGAGCCATACAGAGGAAAATCCGAATTGTGGGTTGTTTAGCTATTGGGCTAAATGTTTCTTGAAAATCAATACCTTCTTACTGTAAATACCCCTTAGCAACCAACGGGGCTTTGTATCTGGCAATACTACCATCAGAGTTTCATTTAATACGAAAGACCCACTTACAACCAATAGCCAATTTAGAAGAGAAATGAGGGACTACAGTCCAAGTTCTTTGAGCTTGAAGAGATTTGAATTCATCTGTCATTGCAGCAACCAAGACAAGAGACTAAAGAGCTTCTTTGACAGTAGCTGACTCAGTATGAAGCAATTGAGAAGAAAGATCAGTGGTGAAAACCTGAAGATAAATAGAATTTCTGGCTTTGGACCTGGTAGTCATGGAATTAGAGTTAAGTGTAGAGGAAAAATGAGTAGTGGGAGATGCTGGAGGTGGATTAGACTGAAAAAGAAGATCAATACTAATGGAGGTAATAAGAATGGAATGAGGTGGATGAGAGACAAACTCAGGAAGAGAGGAAGGCAATAAGGAAGATGATGGCACAGATACAGAAGAAGTATGAGAAGAATGAGGACAAACTGAGGACCAAAAGAAATAGCTAAGAGATGGTTAAATGGAAGAGATGACAGGAGCAGATGAAGTGTTGGAAAAAGGAAAACATGTTTCGTTAAACAGGACATGCCTAGACACATAGACTTTACCAGTTTAGGGATCTAAACATCGATAGCCTTTGATAGTAAGATGATAATCAATGAATACACAAGAAAGATACTTAGGTTAGAGTCTGTGAGAAGTATAAGGCTGAAGCCATGGGAAACACTAACATCCAAAGACCTTAAAATAGGAAAAATCACAAGACTCGTTAAACAAAGTTTCAAATGGAGACTTATGAGCAAGAACAGAACTAGGCACTCTATTGATGAGAAAAACAGCAGTGGCAATAACATCAAACTAATATTTCATTGGTAAAGAATAATGATGAAGAAAGGCAATAACTATCTTAGTTACATACATATGCTTCCTTTTAACTATGCCATTTTGAGTTTGAGTGTAAGAACAACTAGTTTGATGGACAATGCTCTGAGATGTTAGTAAGGAGTCCATTCTTTTGTTGACAAATTATGTCCTATTATCTGTTCTGAAAATTTTAAGAGATGTATGAAATTGATTTTCAGCATAAGCCTTAAAATCAAGAAATTTGGAGTAAACCTCACTTTTATAAAGCAAAGGATAAACCCATGTAAATCTAGAAAAATCATCAATGAACAGTACATATAATCTTATTTGTGAATTGTCAGAAGAAAATGGCCCATATACAACACTATGCACTAGTGCAAAAGGAGAGTTAATAGTGGAATTGGACAATGTAAAATGTAGTCTATGCATTTTAGAAATATTACAATCAATGCAAGACAAGGTTTTATTCAAAACAAGTGAAGAAGGTAGCTGTGAAGCTAAGTGCTGAAACTTTTCATTAGAGATAAGTCCTAGTCTTTGATGCCATATCAATTTAGAGTTGGAAGTAGTTGTGCAGGTTTTATAAGCTTGAGGAATGAATGTAGATGAAGAACAACTAAACTAATATAGTCCATTGACATTAGTCCATTTTGTAGGACCTTATTCGTAGACTTGTCATATATGACAAAAGAATTAGCATCAAACACAATGATACAATTATGGTCCTTGGTTAATTGCTGAACAGATAAGAGATTAGAAGTTATAGTAGGAACATAGAGGAGATTATTGAGTTGAAAATAAAAAGTAGGAGTAGGTAATAATCCTTTACCAACATATATAATAGGTAAGGAAGAACCATTACCAACAGTGACATGATCTTGGCCAGGATAAGGCTGATGGAAATAGAGATTATTCAAATCATTAGTCATATGAGAGGAAGTTGCAGAATCTATATACCAAGATGTATTTGTTTCCTATGATAGAGAAAGAGAAACAGAGTTTGGAGGAATTGTTGCAATGTAGGCCCTTGCAAATGACTGAGTCTGAAACTGTGGTGATTGAGAATAAGAAATCATAGGCCCTTGCAAATGACTGAGTCTGAAATTGTGGTGATTGAGAATAAGAAATCATAGGTTTGTAGTGAGGATCCATGCGATACCAACAATCAAAAGCTGTATGACTAAGTCCTTCACAAATCTGGTAGCCATTGGATGATGATTGTTAATATGAGAATTAATATTTGCCTCAACCTAAGTAATTGTATATTTCTCTTTGACTCATATATCTGCCTCCTCTACCTCTGTAAGAATTTCGAGCTCTAGATTGTGATGAAACACCTCTATAAGAACCAAGCTGAGAAGAAGATGACTGAGTTTCAAAACCAGAAGATCCAGATGATCCTTTGGTGGCTGCATAGGCCACAGTTAAATCATGATTATGCTTGATCTTGTTCTCAACATGAATTGATTCTGAGCAAAGCAAAGCACAAAGTTCTTCCATAGAGATCACATCTGATTTAGCATAAATGGCAGTTTTGAAGGCATCATATTCTTTAGGAAGTCCATTTAGTGTAAGCAAGATCAAATCCCCATTTTCTATTCGTGAAGAAGCCAAAACTAGCTGATTTGAAATATCTTTAATTTGAAAAAGATATTCTTCCATAAATGAAGATTTCATTGATATTGTTTGGAGTTTTATCTTCAATTGATGAATATGCGATCGAGATAGAGATGTTAACTTCTTGTTTAACTTTCAAACCTCTAAGCTATGCTAAAGATGTAAAATTGAAGAGTAAATCGAAAGAGACAAAGTTATAGTGAGACAACTTAGAATATGTGCATCAATTTTTTGCCATTTGATGAAGTCTGGATTAGAGACTGTATTTCTAGTGGAATTGATGATTTTTGATGGAAGACATGGATTTGTACCAGTTACAAACCCTAAGAGATTAGTAGCTCGCAACACATTCTGCATCTGACTTTTCCATATCAAAAAATTGCATGAATCTAACTTGACTGTGACTAGAGAAGTGAAATTAGAAATGAGAAGATTCAAGTTTGATAAAAGAGAAGAAGATGATTGATCAACCATTGATGAATGCTCATGAGAGCTTTACAAGCTCTAATACCATAAAGAAAGAAATAAACTAAAATTACTCTTATTCAAGAAGATGCATTGTCTATTTATACAACAATATGTAACTAACTCTCTAACTCTAACAGACTAACAAACCTAACTAACTCCACTTGGTGAGTTACTAACTTTACAAGTCCGTGAGACATTATGCATATGACAGTCAAGCACATGGGATGAGCTACCTTGGATGTTTTACACTGCTCCACTCGAGAAGACTACAGTTGCACTAGAGGAGTGAGTCTAGCCCTGTGTTGATGCTGAGCCTGTCATGTCTGCTGCTGAGACTGCTGCTGAGATTGGTCTAATGGTTTCGATTCAAACTTAGCTATATGAAGCTCATTATTGATTGATATCTTATCAAAACTCAGCAATCATCATCATTTTATGCATGCCTTCCTCCGTAGATGGTAGACCATATTGTTTAGCCACTACTGGGACTTTGACAATTTGAATTGAACAATTAGAAATAAAAAGAAATAATCCAATGGTTGTGGCATTTGGTAAGCTTTTGAGGTAGAAGTCCTGAGATCCCAGGTTCTATACTCTCCAGAGCCAACTTTCAGGGTTTGATGCAGTGGTTCTAAGACGACACTCTAAGTACTAGACGAAGTGTATCTAGGACTTGGGTGTGGGGTCAAATCGTGGTAGTTACACTCTCTAACTTAAATAGTGTATGTGTTGTGGAGTTAGTGCAGACACCCGAGATTTGCCCCTCATTCTACTTTGATTAAATTGACATTAGGTAGTTGATTTCGAAATCGACGGAGTATAGACTTGAGGAGTTTACTCATTAACCAAAAAGGAAACACTCACATGAATCATAACCATGTATGTCTTACACACATGTGATTATTTGATACGAATAGTAAAAATTTTGAAGTCTAACATTTATCATGTAAATTTATTTAAGGATTTTATTAAGGGAGACTTATTTATAAGTCATTTTTCAGACACTTATGGTAGGCTAAGTCCTGTGTAATTTTTTATAGAGTCTCAAATCCTATTTAGATAGGAATGTATTCCAAAAGATCCTACATAAACGTAACGTGACGTGACACTTACATAAACGTAACGTAACGTGACACATACATAAACGTAACGTAACGTGACATCTATATAAACGCAACATAACGTGACACCTACATAAACGTAACATGACACCTACATAAACGTAACGTAACGTGTCACGTTACGTTTCGCAAACTTAATGAGTTTTTATTTTTTTAAATTGAATATGAAAATGTTGCTGGCTTATGTTGGTGTCACCTTACTGTTGGCTACATATATTGTACAAGCCAATTGCAATTCGACGCGTGGCAAAGTAAGGGTAGTACGGGAAGACTATTCAAATCTTCGATCCTGATCGTACACATGGCAGTTAGTATTGGTTGTTATGAGATCTGTGTAGCAGTGGATCAGCAGAGAGATACAGAGTGACGTGGCATCATCGGTTACTCACATTTGAATTCAAATTCAAGAGGGAAGCCTAACTGCAAGTGATGGTGTAATGGAGCTAATCTTGAGGCAACATGATCAGCGATCATGGAGGAGCAGTTCGATGGTTGGAAATACAGTTCGATGGTCAGATCTAAAAACCTGAGAAGGCCCCAGAAAAGGCCCCGGAACTCAGATCTAAAAACCAGTCTTATTCTACTTTACTTAGTTTTACATTTCCTGTTCTTTACATTCCAGTACTTTAAATTATGCACTGCACTTCATTCATAGGAGTAGTTTCAAGTAGATTGCCGCTGTAAACCTCTACGAGGCTGAGTTTGAATCATTGTAAGTTTGTCATTCTGATGAAATGCTTCAGTTGTTCTTTATTTGATCGATATTTTGCTTAATTCTCCTAAATCAAGCCACCAGTAAAAGTCCTCTTCATTGAGGCTGAGAGAACTAAAACACAATCGTTTGATAATTGGTTGGCAATTAAATTTCTGTAAGGACTGATTGATCCTTGTTGGCACACTCGCAATTACAATAATAACCTTCGAAATCTAAAAAGCCAACATATATTTTTGGCACGCCCAGTGGGATCAATTGAAATGGCTAGACGTAGGAGACAAGGAGAAAATGAACGCTTAGAAGAAGGCGTGGAAGGAGAGGTAGAGATACCTAATCTAGAGGATAATGTGATAACACATCCTGTGAAAACTCCCATTTTATCAGAACCTATGGTCGAACAGACCAGTACTTCAGAACAAGTACCATATGTTCGTAATATTGGACGAGACCAATGAATTGGACCATCCACTGTCCCATCTACTCAGCCAATGAATCCACGGGGTGGCTTAATAGATGCAATGGGACAACAATTAATGAACACAATGGAAATGTGGGCAACATCCTTTTTGGATCGAATGAATAACTACCAACTAACAAACGTAAGACACATGGAGGAAATTTCGAATGTCCATCAGCAAAGATTGGCTAGAGATAAACAGCCTATGCAAGTTAATGGACATTCTAATGGTCAAACTAGTAATCAGAACTATGAAAGACCATCACCTCAATCTTGGTACGAACCTGTTCCAAGGCCTGTAGTAGGTTAAAATGTCTCAGTACTTAATAGTGAAGCCATGCAATTTGGTAGAACTGGCCCAGTATAATAAAATGGCGTAAGAATGGTTCCAAATCCCATGTTCGAAGCCATACCTGGCACAAGGGGGTTAATTAATTCCTTATTTGAATTTATACCGGGGGTTGGAAGGTTTTCCTACAAATGGAAGAGACACAACACCAGTTCCAGCACCTTTCGCAGGTTCTTTCGTAGGACAAATTCAAAGGGCTTACCCATACCCCCAATAGCAACCTGCACCACAGGGACAACCAGTTCCAAACATACCACCTTATGGACCAAGAGGACCACAAGCACAAGTTTGTCAACCAAATCCTGTGTTTGTTCCTCCAGCAGTGGTTCAGCAGGCACAAAACATGGTCCCTAGGGACCAAATTGCTGACATCGTTAGGGAAATGTGTGGACCGATGGCTCGGGGAGTCCAGACTCCTATATATAGAAAATCATACCCAGAAAATCATACCAGATTTCACCCTTTTTTTATGGGAATGGAAACCAATCGACAATAGAGCATATTGCTAGGTTTGCTGCTCAATGCGGTGAATCCACTAATAATGACCATATAAGCTGAGACTGTTCTCAAACTCTCTAACTGGGGGAGCATTTGTATAGTACATTAACCTTACACCTGGCTCAATCCAAACTTGGCAACAAATGGAAGAGGCATTTCATGCCCAATTCTTCCAATCGGAGGCAGAGGTTTCCATGGCAGACCTGGCAAGGTTGAGTCAAATGCCTGAAGAGAAGGCTACTCAGTTTATTGCCAGATTTAAAAGGGCTCGAAATAAATTTAGAGTCATCTTGCCAGAGTCAGAATTCATAAGATTGGCTCAAAATGGCTTAGAGTTTAGGCTTCGAAAGAAGTTTGACTCAACAGAGTTCAGGGACTTAGTGGAACTGACTTACAAAGTATCTAGGTATGAAGCATTACTATAAGAGGAGCATGATCGAAATAATGCATCATATAAGACATACTACAAAGATCCTAACTATGAGATTAATGCAGCAGAGATTGTGGGGAAAGAACCTGTGATCTGTGAAGCAATAATTCATAAGGATACCACAATTGACCAGCAGTTTAAAAAGAAACACCTTCACAGGAAATACTCTTTCGATTTAACTAAGGCAGATGACATCTTTGATCATTTGCTTGCGGCCAACTTCCTTAAGTTACTAAAAGGGGTTAAAATTCCGTCTCTTGATGAACTTAAAGGGAAAGTATATTGTAAACGACATAATTCTTGATCTCACTCGACTAAAAACTATGTTGTTTTTCAAGACAAGATCCAAGAACAAATTCGAAAAGGAAGTTTGAAATTTCCAACCAAAACTGAAAAGGCCATGGGGATCGACAGTAATCCATTTCCAGAAATTGGAGAGGTGGCAACCAATGTCATTATGCCGGATTTTTAGAACCTGTCTTTGAAAGAATTGGAAGAAGTCAATGTGCAGATGCATGTGGCCAACTAGACAGCTATCAAGAAAGACACTGGAAATCTACCAGCTATTGGACAAGGTTTCTCACACTAGAGGGAAGACTCTGAGGAAGAAGCACTGGATGGCGATTCCTTAAAAGCAGTTGTAATGCAGAGGATGTGTCCTAGGTGCAGACTAAGCTACAAGTGGTTGAAAGGACTTCCGATTGATGGGAAGCAATACTACAAGGATGTGCAGAGACGTCCTAAACTAACCAATGCTTACAATAAAAGGCCATATCCATCTGGTGTCGGGCAGTAGCCATTGAGGGTTGAACCAACAGCTGATAGGATGCATTCTAAAGGCAAGAGGCCTTTACGTGAATCCAGGCCAGCTAATTATTACAGAATGGAGAGCAGTCATTCTGAGAGAAGATTGGAGAGAGGTTCAGTTTATGGAATCAAAGCCAGAGATTGGCCCCTTAGACCAGCCTCACGTAGGACAGAAAGTGGACACCTTCATCGAAGGCCTGAGTTAGGCTCGAAGCATGAAGTCAGGACCAAGCAGTGGCCTTCGTAGCTAGCTTCGAAGATGACTTCGAAAGAGAAAATAAGCAGTTCAACGGCAGGGTCAGTAGGTTTGTGGGTATCTGGGGTCTCAGATTGGTTTGTGATTCAGAATAAACCTAGGGAAGTG
The DNA here is from genome assembly GCF_055761805.1 of Camellia sinensis. Classification (NCBI taxonomy): domain Eukaryota; kingdom Viridiplantae; phylum Streptophyta; class Magnoliopsida; order Ericales; family Theaceae; genus Camellia; species Camellia sinensis. The sequence goes on from NC_138963.1 coordinate 202,659,730, forward strand.
TTTACCCAAAGAGATGTAATTGGAAACCAAGGCAGGATGGTTAAGCCTCCTTTGGTGGCCCCAAACAATTGGGTGTTGCTTAAGCACCCAAAAACAAAGGAACCAGATATGGTCCCTGTAATTTCTAGATCACAAAGGAGAAAAATTCAGCGTAGGTATACTTAGTACAAGCGAGACCTGAAAGAGAATGGAGAGAGTTCTTCGTTGGTACAGACAGAAGGAAAGAAGAATCCAAAGTCCGAACATACTCCAAAACCAACTCTACAAGGCAAGATGGGTTGCAACAAAGAACAGTTGGCCAAAGTTCACTCTGAACTCAAAGCTAGAGAGAAGTCCAGTTTAGCGGGATTGGAGAAGGCATTGATGGAAAGTGACAGTGAGGCAGAGATAGAAGTTGGCTTAGGCCAAAAGAAATAAATGGTTGAGGAAGAAATGTTCGAAGCCTTCATGGTTGAACAAACATTTCTAGTTGAAAAACCAGTCGTGACAGACCATTCAGAGGATGAAGTACCAGAGAGCAGCATGGAAGATGCTTCTGGAGTAACCGAACAAGGTGGCCAAAAGAAGAAGCAGACGCAGCCAGCCATCCAATTTAGCTCAGTGTCAGTGAACATGGTGCACATACTACCGCATGAATTCTAAGCTGGAGATGAGAATCAAGAGGGGCAAGAAATTGACCCAATTCCAATCTCTAGCGAAAACTCACAAGTGAGTATGGTGCAAGATAACTCCGTAATGGTTACCCCAATGAAAACTGAATATGAGAGTGAAGAAGTGGTAAGTATTAACCTCTCGTATCCTTTTGAATATCCCTCGAATTCTATGACACAACATGTTAAGCCTTTGTATATTAAGGCCTTCTTCGATGGGATACAGTTGAACCGAGTCTTGGTGGATAATGGGGCAGCGGTGAACTTACTACCGAAATCTTCCTTGAAGAAATTAGGGAAAAGGAATCCCAGGTTAATCCCAACCAGTACAACCATTGCTAGTTTTGCTGGGGACAAACAGATGGCCCAGGGAATTCTATCCATCAACCTGAGTGTGGGAACCAAGGACTGCATGACGGCATTCTTCGTCATCGACAGTAATGCTAAGTACAATGTTTTACTTGGTAGAGATTGGATCCACACTAACAAATGTGTGCCTTCCTCTTTGCATCAGAAAACAATGATGGCCCTAGGCAATGGAGAGACAGAGAAAATTGATGCAGATCTTCAACCTTTCATAGCCTGCGCAGACTTCGCAGAGGCCAAGTTGTATATTGAGGGAGTGACACCACTCAGTATACTGAGGAAATCTGATGGCTCAGCCGAAGTGACGGCTGATGAGGAAGTAACACACCTGAAGCACTTAGTCCAGGAAAGTGCTGATGAAGAGGTGGTCGTTAAAGATGACAATGATGCCTGGTTGTAGGCAACAAGGTGAAGCACCAGAAGCCAAGTCTTTGGCTTTAATTAAGTTTTTAATATTGGATGTAAAGTCAATAGTCCAGAAAGTGCAGGAGCAAGAGAAAGAAGCCATGATAATTGGCTACAAGCAGGAGCAGCAACAAGCCAGAGTTTTGGCCCTTGATAAATACTGTACATTGGACATAGAAACAAAAGTCCAGGAAATACAGGAAGAAGAAGCCTTATGGACAGACTTTGTCTATAAGGAAGAGGGTAAAGAGGTTGAATCAAAGAACCTGGGAACAAAACACAGCAAGGAGATTGCTTCGAAGCCAGAAGGAATCAAAGAAGGAGCTCCAGTAAGTTCTCAGATACAAGATCCCTTAGAAGAAATAAATTTAGAGGAAGGTTTTATACAACAACCCATTTATATAAGTGCTTGGTTGAATGCTCTTGACAGGAACCAGTTGTTGGTTATTCTGAGGAGATATAAAGATTGTTTCGCATGGTCTTATAATGAACTACCAGGATTGGATAGGTTATTAGTGGAACATAGGCTCCCTATGAAGCCTAACTTTAAGCCATACAAGTAAAAACCAAGAAGAATGGGTCCAGAAGTGATTCAGAAAGTTAAGGACGAAATTCTTAGACTACTCAAGGCAGACTTTATTAGGACAACTAGGTATGTTGAATGGCCATCTAATATTGTGCCTGTAGTTAAGAAGAATGGTAAAATGAGGGTATGTATTGATTTTAGAAACTTAAACCTAGCAACTCTAAAAGATGAGTATCCTATGCTTATAGTAGATTTGCTGGTAGACAGTTCAGCAGGGTATCAAATTTTATCAATGATGGATGGGCACTCTGGTTATAACCAAATCTGCATTGCGGAGGAGGATGTTCACAAAACAACATTCAGATGTCCTGGAAATATTGACACCTTCGAATGGGTTAAAATGCCATTTGGTCTAAAGAATGTTGGGGCTACATATCAGAGGGCTATGAACACTATCTTTCACGACCTCTTTGGAGGGTATTTAGAGTGTTATATTGATGATATTGTAGTTAAGTCCCAATCCATGGAGGAACATCTGTTTCACTTAGAAGCAGATTTTGAAAGAATGAGAAAATTCAAGTTGAAACTCAATCCTCTTAAGTGTGCTTTTGGCGTATCATCTGGAAATTTCTTGGGTTATGTAGTACACAAGAAAGGAATGCAGATTGACCAGAATAAAGCCAAAGCCATCATTGAAGCCAGACCCCCATCAAGTAAGAAGGAATTACAAAAGTTCCTTGGATAGGTTAATTTTCTTCGAAGATTCATTTCTAACACTGCAGGAAAAACTAAAGTATTTTCTTCCTTGTTAAGGTTAAAAGATGAAGAAGAATTTGTATGGACAGCCGAGCATCAAATTGCTTTCAAAGGAATCAAAGCTTACTTGGCTAACTCTTCAGTGCTGATGCCACCAAAGGGCGATAAGCCTTTGAAGTTGTATATAGCTGCAGCAGAAGATTCATTGAGAGCTTTCTTAGCCCAAGACAATGAAGAAGGCAAGGAGCAAGCTGTTTATTACTTTAGTAGGTTTTTAAATTGTTGTGAATGTAAATATTCAGCTGTAGAAAAGCTTTGCCTTGCATTGTATTTTGCTGCAATGAAATTAAAATACTATCTTTTGCTTACAACTGTCTTGGTAATTGCAACCACAGATTTGGTTAAGTATATGTTATCTCGACCTATGTTGAGGGGAAGAATTGGCAAATGGGTATTAGCCTTGTCAGAATTTCATTTAGAATATGTTCCCCAAAAGGCAATGAAAGGACAAGTTTTAGCCAATTTTTTGGCAAACCATCCATCTCAAACAGAGAGCCAAGAGATAATGGAACTTGGTATGGCTAGAGTTGAGCCGTGGCAAATGTGGCTCGATGGATCGAAAGCCAATGGCCTAACTAGAATTGGTATAGTGATTAAGTCACTACAAGGAATAGCAACCACACATGGTTTCAAAGTGGATGAAACTACTTGTTCTAATAATCAAGCTGAGTATGAAGCCTTGATAGTGGGATTGGAAATTCTTATTGGATTACAAGTACATGCAGTTGACATATTTGGAGATTCTCAATTGGTGGTTAACCAAGTGAAAGGAATTTTCAAATGTTAAAGTATAAGCATGTTGCCATACTATGTTGTTGCATTACATCTGCTTTCTCAATTTCAAATGGAAAATATAACTCATGTCCTAAGATTCTTGAATAATAGAGCTAATGATGTGGCTCAGAAAGCTTCGAATTTCAAGAGGAGGGATAATACTCAAAAGGACATAAGCCAAACAACATACCAGAAATCTATACCACCCTTAAATAAAAGGAATGTGGTCCTGGAAGTCAATCATAATGACTTACAGGAACAAGATTGAAGGCATCCAATAATACCATACTTGACTGGCCCATCCTCAAAGGCCAGCAGAAAAATTAAGTTGCAATCTATGCAATACATCATATATAACAATGCTCTCTACAAAAGGGGGGGAGATGGTCTATTGCTGGAATGTTTAAGCCCAAAAGAAGCATTAACAGCTATGGCTGAGGTTCATGAAGGCATCTGTGGAGCTCATCAGCCTGGTGTGAAAATGAGATGGCTGCTTTGAAGGCATTCCTACTATTGGCCAACTATTCTTAAAGATTACATAGAATATGCAAAGGGTTGCCAGGCATGTCAAAAGCATGGCACAATAAGGCATGTGCCTATAACTGACCTGCATGCAGTAGTAAAGCCTTGGCCATTCAGAGGATGGGCCATGGATATGATGGGGAAAATACACCTACCCTCTTCGAAACATCATTGTTTCATTTTAATGGCTACTGATTACTTCACCAAGTGGGTCGAAGCTAAGCCATACAAGGCTGTAGACCAGACTGAGGTCATTGGATTCATCAAGGATTTAATCCATAGGTTTGGTATCCCACAAACCATAACTGTTGATAATGAGACTGTGTTTGATGGGAAAATGGTGAGGTCTTTTTTGGCGGAGTTTGGAATTAGCCTTATTAATTCCACCCCCTATTATGCACAAGTCAACGGCTAGGCTGAATCATCCAATAAGTCCTTGAAGAAAGGAATATAAAAGGTTGTGGAAGACAATCCTAGGGATTGGCATAACTTATTGTTGGATGTATTGTGGGCTTATAGAACTTCCCCAAGGTCAAGCACAGGAGTTACTCCTTATGCCTTGGTGTATGGGCATGATGCTGTATTGCCTGTGGAAATTAATGTGAAGTCTTTGAGGGTAAGATGCCAAGATCAGCTAGATCTTGAGCAATACCATCAGAGTATGTGCTTGGAATTAGAAGGAATAGATGAAGCCAGAATTCTGGCATTAAATAGCATTCTCTTTCAAAAGAAGAAAGCGGTCAAAAATTACAATAAGAAAGTCAAACACATTGGTTTCGATAAAGGTGATTTGGTGTGGACAATCATACTCCCCAAAGGGGTTAAAAGCTATAAGTTTGGCAAATGGTCACCTAACTGGGAGGGGCCATACCAAGTCCATAGAGTCCTTCCTTTTGGAGCATACCATTTGAGAAATTTGAATGGATATGTACATCCCAAAAAGATTAATGGCAGGTATTTGAAGCCTTATTTTCCAACTATATAGGAAACACAAGGAGAAAAATAAATGCCAAGTACAAGAACACAAAAATACTCAAATGATAAATAAGAATTTGTTTTTTTTATTATTTATAAAGAGTTAAATATATTCTGCCATAAATTGGCCCAAAAATCATTACAATGCCTCAGTTGTTCTTTTACAACAGATGTTCTAGTTTTAAAATATGAAAACAACTGAATGGCTGTAGTCATTTCTTGCTTTCGATCGGCCAGTCCTTGGTTGGTGATCAGCAACTTGGTATCAGTTCGGGCTAAAGCCTGGTTGACTACAGATAACTCCTCCTCAAGTTGAGCCTTCCTCTCCAGTAGTTGAGTGCGAAATTGGGAGACAGAGGAATGTTGTCCCTTCAGCTCTGATATCTCAGCATTTACTGTTAAAACAAAATCCTGATCTCTGACCAATTTCTCATCTGTAGCCTTGGCAGCATAACAAATATTGATGTAGAAGTCAATAGTAGCTGCTGCCTAAGATAGATGACTTGAGACAGACATGCCGAATTCCTCAACAATTTTACAGCACTGAAGGAAGCCATTCCTTATTATGGGTCTCTCTAGGGCCTTGAAAGGAATCCTTGAAAAAGATGTCAATAGTTCCAGGCAGTTGTCTAAATCTATCAGAGGTGTAGAAGCCTTACTACTGGAAGAAGGACTCTGAAAAATTTCTAGTAAAGAGTCAGCCAAAACTAATGGCTCAGCTTCATCATTAGTTATTGGAGAGGTAGAGGGCGTGCCAAAGAAACTGGCCAGTCTCGCTTCAAAGATATCTACCTCAACCGTGGACATGAGGGGTGCAGAAAGGATAGTGGTGGAAGGCACAGAGGACTGCATGGGGATAGGAGAAATAGGTGGAGCATCTTCAGTAGTCTCTATGGTTCTAGCCACCAATAGGTCAAGAGAAGAAGGGCTGGAAGTAGACAGAGGTAATAAACCATGAGTTGGAGAGCTGCCAGTACCTTTTATAGGAGAATCAATTGCCATCAGAGATGGAATAGCAGTTGGAATTTCCTTGGAAGAAAGAAGAAGAGCAAGGTTCGAAAAAGAACCGAATCGAGGTGGGTCAAAGGTCAGATGGGGAAGATATGGAGCCAACCCAAAAGAAAGAAATTTAGGAATGATTGGTCTCAAGGAGGGTACATCAAATGTAGGCTTAGGAAGTGGAATGATGATTTGAATAGTCCTGACGTTCTACAGATGATCAACCTTAACTGAAATTGAGGAAGTCCCCATTGGAAGAATAGACTCAGTAGTTGTTACTACGAAAGGAAGAAGAAATGTAAAGTAATGTCAAGTTTCAATACCAAAATTTGACAAGGAAAAACAACAGAAGCATAAAAGAAATTACTTGTTTCAAAAGTGTTGGCAACTATAGGAGAGCTACGAAGGGAGTAATGTTCGGGAATTTGTTGCCTTCTTGCAGTTTCCTTTTGTAATGCATCAGCAGCAGCAACTTCATCTTTCAGAAATTGTTGCTGCCGTCTCTTCTCAGCTCTCTCGAAAACGATTATGGCCTTAGAGTGTTTCTGCTCTACTGCTTTGGCAGCTGCCTCATATACAGGATCTTCGACAAAATCAGAAGGAGAGATAGTTATCTTTTTTTTTTTTCTCTGTATTGTTGTTTCATCTTGAATCAAGTTAGAAGAAGGGACAGTCACTCTTTTCTTTCTTTTCAGGGGTGACTCTTGCTCTTGCTTTTGATTCTCTTCTTCTTTTTCTTCTGCTTGAACCTCAGGTACCTCATTTTCAGGCTCAAGTAAAAGCTTTATTTTCTTTTGTTGTCGTTTGCTTTTGAGAAGATTTAGAGCCTGAGTCTTTTGAGGAGAATCTTCTTGTGAGGCATCTGCACCACCTTCGCAAAAGAAGAACTAAAGATAAGGCTGAGAGTATTATAAAGACGGCAAAAGGAGAAGAAACAAGGGTGTATACTTTTCTTCGAGGCGGCTCGGGTAATTCTAGGAGGAGTTGAGGCAGCAGAAGCAGACTGTGTAGTAGCAGGCACAGGAATCTGAGTGGTAAAGGTAGTGGAAGAAGTAACAATTCCAGCCCCTTTGGGCTTGGGCACATCCAACACCATCAGCAAGTCTTAAGGAGAAATGGCCAGATATACTTCCATATTGGTCGCCCACCAGTTGTGGTACCTCTTTAACATGTTACCTTGAGGAAGAAAAATGGATATACTCAAAATCGATCAGGTCTTGTATAAACTTAGAAGTTGTCTCTTCTAGTTTGGACCGTCGAACTTTCAAATCCCTGGTGGTAAGACTTAAATTGGTGTTACTGCAGAGGGGTATTGGGACTCCTTGTGAGAAGCCAAATTGTCTAGCAAATTGAGCAGGACAGTAGGGCTCAGCAATGCATTTATAAGCTCTAGGGTTCAAGGTCCCAATGAATAATTCTCTAGGGATTAAAATAGAGGCCCATATGTCTTTATGAGCAGGTGAAGCACAGAGTCTATCACTTAAGAAATTCTTCAACCAAAGTGGGCCAATGGTGATGGGTTCGAAAGGACGGAAGCAGTATGAAGGAGGAGAAACTGGAAGCTGGTGGAAGAAGGAGAAGTAAAAAGCAAAGGTAGAAGGATAAAGTGAAGCATTGGCTAGCCTCATGCCATGAGTAGGAGGGTTAGGTTCAAAAAATTTAAGACATTTGGATTGTAACTCAGTGAAATAAGCAAAAATCCAAAGCTGAAGAATCCAGAATGCCCCCCCTTGATTGGCATCTAAGGGTTTCTCACAGAAAAGAGAACAAGCTCTATATACGTGACCTAGAACGTATGGAGCTAAAGCCACCCTCTGCTGTAAAACAAAGACTTTGGCAAGAGGGGCAAATTCGGGCATGATTCTTTGAGAGGAAGTGTAAAAAAGGAATTTGCAGAGCCAATATAATAAGAAAGAAAAGAATTCCCTATCGGTCACAGGACCCTCTCTTCTATTCTCAGCCTTGATAAAGTCACTATAGGATGAGTTAAGAGAAGAGAGGGAAAATGGGACTACTAGGTCAGGATAATCTGGTCTAATGGGGGTTCCGATGGGAGATAATCCTAAAAGATGGCTAATGTCAAGGACAGTATCCCACATCTAAATTGGAAGAAATTAAAAACAGAGTTCCAAAAGCACAGAGCAGCGGGAATCAAGAAAGGGTCTTCAGTAATAGTTAACCTGGATAATCGGAAGGCGTCTAGAAGGCAGAGTTCTTGAAGGTCCAGAGTCCTATTAGGGACAACTCGATCATACCATTCTTGCCACTCTGGTCTCACTGTGGGCCAACATCGGTGGGGGTGATTCGTTTTCCAGTTCCTCTAGTCAAGGCCGCCTTCGTAAAGAAGACAATGGTCTTCTAAACGAGGGTATAGAGTTGAAAGCTCAGTAAGAATCTCCTTGAATATTGGCCCAAGCACATAGTCTTGTTGCTCATGACGACGAGGGATGAAGATGCGCCCATCGATGGCCCTTTTCTCCTCAGCCTTGTACTTCTCACATTCTACATCGATGATCCTCTTCAGGGTTACAGATGGGCTCGCACGCTCTATGACTGGCACTTTCAATGAAGAGGAAGCCATTGTGTGGGAGCTGAATAATGGCAGAATCAGAAGGTGCGTACCTTAGAAGACTGATATTAATCGGCTGTATCCTATGGGAATGGGAAGCCGAATATAATATATGTGCCGAATAAGTATAGATCCTTAGAGCCGGATAAGAGAAAGGACAATAATTAAAAAGTAGGCTCTGGCCCCGAGGATCAAAAGGAACAGGTATAAATACAGGAACAATGGATTGAGAAAGGTATGTAAGAATCACTTCACTTAACTTAGTAAAGAAGCTATCCTGAGCGTTTGAACTGACTTGTCCGTTGGAGTTTTAATTCCGGCACCCCCGACTAGGAATGGCAACGGGGCGGGGCGGGGCCGGGGATGACCCTCCCCGTCCCCGATCCCCGAAGAATAAAAAGTCCCCGTCCCCGGCCCCGATCCCCGACAGGGAAGGCATCATCTCCCCCACCCCCGCCCCCTAACGGGGATCGGGTTTCCCCGACCCCGATAAATCCCCGACAGACCTGTTCACAAACACACACACACAGACCTGTTCACAACTAAAACATAGATCTGTTCAACCAAAAAAAAATAATAATAATAATCTGTATATGTATATGGAATCAACAACAACAACATCATTTTCATCAAGAACATCATCAACGGTAACATCATAAAACAAAAAATAAAATAAAAATAAAAATAAAAATAAAAATAAAAATAAAAATAGAGACAGACAGACAGACGGTGGCGGAAGGAGGAGGAGGCCAGAGGGAGGATCTGAGTGGCGGAGAGAGGATCTGCTCAAATCTGAGTGGTGGAGGGAGGATCTGTGCAGATCTGCCATGGCGGAGGGAGGAGGAGGCGAGAGGCGACGGTTCAGCGGTGGCCTAGAGGAGGAGGAAGCGACGGAGGAGGGGTCGGTGAGAGGCGACGGAGGAGGAGGAGGCGGTGAGCAGGAGCGACGACGCCATCGCCGACTGCGTGCGTAGAGAAGAAAGAGAGTGAGAGACTGCCATCTGCTCTGTGTGCGTAGAGAAGAAAGAAAGAGAGAGAGAGAGTCAGTGAGAGAGAGAAGCTGTGTGAGTGATGAATTGAGTTTGTTTTTTTGGTTTGGTTTATACATGGATATATAAAGGGCATGACAGTAATATCACTTCGGGGAAAATACGGGGACAGAGCCGGGGACGGGGCCGGGCCGGGTCCGGGGCTGGGAAGGTTATCCCCGTCCCCGGCCCGAAATACTTCGGGGATTTAATTTTAAATACCATCCCCGTCCCCACGGGGGTATTTTTCGGGAAAAAACCATTCTGATCGGGGTCGGGGGGTCGGGTCCCCGTCGGGCCGGGTTCAAATTGCCATCCCTACCCCCGACCGGAGTGTTTGTATCTTTTCAGGTGAGTAGCTGAGGATCACTAGCGTCTCCTAGGATCTGAAGAGTATTTTCAAACCACTTCTCCACAATTGGCACCGTCTGTGGGAATACTCAAATACATCCATGGCAGGCGTGACTGAAGATTCTCTGATAGCCACTTATGAGACTGCACAGGGAGATGAGCTCACTCTAGCAAATATGCTCGGAAAGGAAACCATCGCTGCAAGACGCGCCTTGAACTTCGACTCACCAATGACTTCAGCGCAAGAGACAATACAAGCGATCATGGAACAAGCAAAACAGAACGAACAAAGGCTGGAGAACATGATCGCTGAAAATGAACGTCTCCGTCAAGATTTGGCCCGGGAAGTAGCAAAATCCAGAGAAGCCGTGCACCAAGATCCCGAACGACCTTCGAGGGCAGGTGGACAACGACCTCGAGCCCGACCAAAGGATACCGATAGCGACTCCAACTCATTACCCACGGAGCTCAACAAGAAGGGACGATCCGAAACTTCCAGCTCCTCCGAAAAGAGTCTACATACAAGGAACAAGCGCAGAAGAAGCAGTTCAGACGATGCGGACCAGCACGATCCTTTTGTCCAACGGATTGCATAGGCGGCCTTGCCCAAGAAGTTCAAAGCTCCGTCATTCACTCTTTCCGACCGAAAATCAGACCCCACTGATCATATCCGTCACTACAAGCAGGCCATGACATTGCATGCTGACAACGAAGCCCTCATTTACCGAATATTCCCCAGCAGCCTGGGGCCATTAGCTGTCAGGTGGTATTACAAGCTGGAGCCGGCTTCGATCAAAAGTTTCCATCAGTTACAGAAATCCTTCAGGGCCAGGTTCATCACCAACGAGGTACAGTCGAAACAGGCCGACTCTCTCTGGGCTATGCAGATCTAGTCAGGAGAAACGCTCAGAGCATTTTCGGCGCGCTATTGGGAGTGCTTCAACCTCGTCGACGACACTTGCAACGATTCCATGGCCATCACCGCCTTCAAAATGGGACTACATCCCGACGTGCTCTTCACAGTTCCTTGTCCAGAAAACCCCCCAAAACGGTCTGGGCATTGATGAAGAAAGTTGAAGAGTATTGCAAAGTGGAAGATGATGCCTTGAGAATAAAAGCCGGACAAATGTCCAACAAAACGGCCCCCCTTGAAATTGCTCAACCGATAAGTTTCGTGCCACCTCCGAGCCCTGAGCTACGGCAATGCGCTAAATGAGACAAAAGGCAGGACTCTCGCCGATCAAACGATCAATGCTCCCACCGGACGAATGAACAACTGCAAGTTGACAGCAGGCGCTCGAGGCGTGCCGACAAGAAGTACACAGAGTTGTTAGAACCAATCACTGCAATAATGACCAAAGTCCAACACCTTCCATTCTTCAAATGGTTGTCAAAGATGGTGGGGCCACCCGACACGCGAAGAAGGGATAGGCGGTGTGAGTATCACAAAGATCACGGCCACGAAACCGAGAGCTGTTACGCATTAAAGGATCACCTGGAAGAACTAGTGCAAGACGGCCGACTGCAACAGTACATGAGAAAGGGAAAGCCAATCAAGGCATTATCCTTGAGGCAGGACTCACCTCCACTTGGCGTGATCCACATAATCTACAGCCTGCCTGCATCCCCAACCGTGCACACAATTCAATCGCATCCAATCCCCCAAAAGCAACGTATTCCGACCGAATGGCCCAGAGAAGCTCCCACAATTACTTTCAATAACTCCGATCTTAGCGGCACAACAGCCTCCCACATCGATCCGTTGGTCATCAAATTACGCGTAAATCGGTTCACCATTGAATGCATTCTCGTAGACCCAAGGAGTACTTCAGAGGTTATGTATTACAAAACTTTCATCAAACTCGGCTTCAACGAGTCAGATCTATCTTCGGTGCCTCACTTTTTGGCTTTAATACAAATCCTGAGTACCCGTTAGGGAAGATGATGCTACCTGTTCGAGCAGGCTCCAAAACGGTCAAAGTAGAATTCCTGGTCGTAAAGCTCCCTTCGCCGTATAATGTCATCATGGGGCGAACCTGGTTACATATTATGAAGGCCGTTCCAAGCACTTATCATCAGCTTGTGTGCTTCTCGACAGCCCATGGCATTAAACAAATCCGTGGCTTCCCGCAATCGGCACAAGCAGAGATTTTATGAAAACCCTATCACTGACCCGACCTGTGGGCTTTGATATTTGTATATATATCACTTTTGCAATGCAAACCATTTTTCTTCGTCGCTCAATTCATTTCTCAAAGCCCTCTTTGGTGCATGACACCTTAGGGCCGACTAAGACTCCAGATTCGGAGCGCCCTTCGTGGATATCATGATTGGCCAAACTAAATCTCCGGATTCGGAGCCCCCTTTGGTGCATGACACCTTAGGGCCGACTAAGACTCCGGATTCGGAACGCCCTTTGTGGATATTGCGATTGGCCAAATTAAGTCTCCGGATTCGGAGCTCCTTTTGGTGCATGACACCTTAGGGCCGATTAAAGTCTCTGGATTCGGAGCCCCCTTTGGTGCATGACAGCTTAGGGCCGACTAAGACTCCGGATTCGGAGCCCTGTTTGGTGCATGACACCTTAGGGCCGACTAAGACTCCAGATTCAGAGCGCTTGTCGTGGATATCACGATTGACCAAACTAAGTCTCCGGATTCGGAGCCCCTTTTGGTGCATGACACCTTAGGGCCGACTAAGACTTCGGATTCGGAGCGCCCTTCGTGGATATCACGATTGGCCAAACTAAGTCTCCGGATTCGGAGCCCCCTTTGGTACATGACACCTTAGGGCCAACTAAGACTCCGGATTCGGAGCGCCCTTCGTGGATATCACGATTGGCCAAACTAAGTCTCCGGATTCAGAGCCCCTTTTGGTGCATGACACCTTAGGGCCGACTAAGACTCCGGATTCGGAGGGCCTTTCATGGATATCACGATTGACCAAACTAAGTCTTCAAATTCGGAGCCCCCTTTGGTGCATGACACCTTAGGGTCGACTAAGACTCCGGATTCGGAGCACCCTTCATGGATATCATGATTGGCCAAACTAAGTCTCCGGATTCGGAGCCCCCTTTGGTGCATGACACCTTAGGGCCAACTAAGACTCCGGATTCGGAGCGCCCTTCGTGGATATCACGATTGCCAAACTAAGTCTCCGGATTCGGAGCCCCCTTTGGTGCATGATACCTTAAGGCTGATTAAAGTCTCCGAATTCAGAGCCCCCTTTGGTGCATGACACCTTAGGGCCGACTAAGACTTTGGATTCGGAGCGCCCTTCGTGGATATCACGATTGGCCAAACTAAGTCTCCGGATTCGGAGTCCCCTTTGATGCATGACACCTTAGGGCCGATTAAAGTCTCCGTATTCGGAGCCCCCTTTGGTGTATGACACCTTAGGGCCGACTAAGACTTTGGATTCGGAGCGCCCTTCGTGGATATCACGATTGGCCAAACTAAGTCTCCGGATTCAGAGCCCCCTTTTGGTGCATGACACCTTAGGGCCGATTAAAGTCTTTGCATCGAAACGCTGGTTACGGAGCCCCATCGGCGCAAGATGTCTTTGGGCCGATTAAGACTCTGAATTCGCAGTGCCTCTGACGCGTAATACCCTAGGGTAGATCATATCTCCGAATTCGGACCACCCTTCGGTACGAACAAAACGAAACAAAACATGCCAACATTCGAAATAAGCTGCTTAGCTAAGCATATAAAAAATCCAGAGTAAGACGCAAATGTTTGAAATAAAACTTTTTATTTGATCAAATAGTTGTTACATAGATGCAATCAGCGTTCGAACATTACAATATCTATATTTAACTTCTAAGGAGAAAAGGGGAATTAATCACGTTGATACAGCGGAGGCCCCGAATCAATGCACGTCGTTTGGAAGGCCTCCGCAGCTCAAAATGTCTTGATCCAACTGTGCCCGAATTAGCGTATCTCTGGACCTCCCTCTGACACCATCGACAATGTCAAGGCCAAGATCCAAGACAAGGAAGGTTAAGGGAAACGGCCGTTGTGTCTCCTTTCGGGGCGATCTGCTTCGACGACTTGGAGGTTGATGCGCCTCCCGTTTCTTTTTTAACGACCTACCTCCCACACCGAAGAATCCTTCACTGCGATCCATTACGGCATCAAGCTCGGCCAAATTTCGAGTTTGGCTGATTAAAGAAACTCTATTTTACATCCACAATATTATATAACCCCACGCAACAAATGGCATTATATAAATGAGGTCACTGGCACGAAGAGTCCATTCCATTTATTTTTAAATGCTGGCAGTGACCCTGAGGTAATTTCATTAACGCCAAAACCCCAAGAGACGAACGTCGGTTGACATTCACCACGGCTTAGGTACCCGAATGATCATGCACCGCCTGGGGCAAGGGCAGATTCATCAATCTATTCGGCTCAAATACCCCAGCCGGCTCATGAATCGACTTTAAAATTCTTAAGGTCGTCTCATCTGGCTCCCGAATGATCATGCACTGCCTGGGGCAAGGGCAGATTCATCAATCTATTCGGCTCAAGTACCCAAGACGACTCATGAATCGACTCTTCAAAATTCTTAAGGTCGTCTCATCTGGCTCCCGAATGATCATGCACCGCCTGGGGCAAGGGCAGATTCATCAATCTATTCAGCTCAAGTACCCCAGCCGACTCATGAATCGACTTCAAAATTCTTAAGGTCGTCTCATCCGGCTCCCGAATGATCATGCACCGCCTGGGGCAAGGGCAAAGGCAAATTTATCAATCTATTCGGCTCAAGTATCCTAGCCGGCTCATGAATCGATTATTCAAAATACTTGAGATTCATCAATCTATTCGGCTCAAGTGCCCAAGATGGCTCATGAATCGACTTCAAAATTCTTAAGGTCATCTCATACGACTCCTAAATGATCATGCACCGCCTGGGGCAACGGCAGATTCATCAATCTATTCGGCTCAAGTACCCCAGCCGGCTCATGAATCGACTTCAAAATTCTTAAGGTCGTCTCATCCGGCTCCCGAATGATCATGCACCGCCTGGGACAAAGGCAGATTCATCAATCTATTCGGCTCAAGTACCCCAGCCGGCTCATGAATCGATTATTCAAAATACTTAAGATTCATCAACATATTCGACTCAAGTGCCCCAGACGGCTCACGAATCGATTCTTCAAAATTCTTAAGGTCGTCTCATCCGGCATCCGAACGATCATGAACCACTTGGGGCCAGGGCAATTTCACCAACCTATTCGGCTTGAATGCCCACAATACTCGGCATATGAGTGATAAATCAATATTGTCATAAGATATTCAATCTCTAAAAGCTCAAACACAGCAATGATTTTATCCAAAGTAGTCAAAGGCAAACATTCTTTATTAACATAACTTCACAAACTGTGTACAAGTGGTGGTGAAATAACAAGGAAATTTTCATTAATAAATTGAGCGCAAATAGTAACCAATTTATACATGAAAACTACCCTGAACCAACAAAAGTCTACCAAACAAAAACTTACATCGGAATTAAAAATACTTAATAAAATTGAAATGTCTCCCAGATCAATCCTCGGGGTCAGATTCAAGTGGCTCAACGTCTACTTGCTCGTAGGGAATTGGCAAGGCCAATGTAACTCCAGCGGCAACAAGGGCTTTGAGCCACCCATGTTTGAACCCCAGATTCTGGAATTTGGGGACTTCATCTACATATTCCGTGGAGGCGGCTCTTTTTCCTACCTCAAATGCCGCACAAGCCTTAGAATCGACTTTTTCCTTGGCCGCCTTGAGCTCCTCTAACTGAACCTCCGCCTCGATAAGCGCCTCCTTGGCTAACTTGAGCGATTTTTCGCTCGCATTTGCCCTACTCTCAGTGTCAGAGCGGAGTTGTTCAGCTGAGCGAGCCCTCTCTTCCTTTGCTTCATCTCGCGCACTCTCCATTGCGGCTCTCATCAGTTCAAACTCGGCCCTACTCTTTTGACCGTCCACCTCCGCTTGCAAACAATCAATCCTGCCAAGGACATCATGCAGGCGGCGGCCTAGGTCTGCGATCCTGCCAACCGTCTGCAAAACAAGTTGGGATCGTCAAATACCTTAATGAAAACAAATTCAAGAGAATTTGAGATGGTCACTTACCAGGAGCGCCGACTGCGCAGATAGGGCTACGGCCATAACATCCGCCACGGCGCGAAAGGCTGCGTTGTTAGCCGACAAGGAAATTGAAGTCGCCAGGCTCAACGCCACGGCTAGATCCTCAATGGCTGAAGCGTCAGAAGAGATCGGCGTATCTTTGATCTTTGGTCGAACAATAAAAGGAGCAACCACGTCCGACTCTTCTAAACGAGGCTGTTTGGAAGTAGGGCTAATCTCTGACCCAGCCTCTCCCTCGGCACTACGCTTTTTGTCCCGCTCCTCTGGAATCAGCCGTTCGTCAATGACCTGTTATTCAACCTCTTTCCCCGCTTCGGCCACAGCAACCTGAGCCGTCTCTTTAATAATGGGTACGAACGTTTTAATCAAGGTGGGCTCAGAATGGGTAGCCTCGGCCTTCTTTCGAGCAGCCATTCGCTCAGTATTTTTCTTTTGCACCATCTGCGTAAGGCTTTCCCCAGCCATACCTTTGGAAAAATCGCAGGGTAGGTCTCCCAAATTCGCAAAAATATCTCCAGAAGAAAACTCTGCCCGA
The DNA here is from genome assembly GCF_055761805.1 of Camellia sinensis. NCBI lineage: Eukaryota > Viridiplantae > Streptophyta > Magnoliopsida > Ericales > Theaceae > Camellia > Camellia sinensis. The sequence goes on from NC_138963.1 coordinate 202,676,380, forward strand.
CCCGAAGTGGACGATGAAGGCTGGTTAAGTCCGGTAGCCTCAAATGTCGAGCGTATCGCCTCGTCGACCTCTTTGGCCTCCTCAGCGACTTCTCTGGTTGGTTCGGCAATTACCTCTACCACCGGCTTCGCGTCTTCCCCCGAATCCGAATCTTCGAGACCAATTTGCCTAAGGCTCTTAAAGTTGGGAAAGAGCAGAGCCGAAAGGTGTTGATCGCCGGATGGAATTGGAATGCCATCCGCGGCTGAAAATGTAGTATAAGTAGGTTCGTATCGGAGGAGTATGTGAGCAGCTCTCCCTTGCTTTTGTACGTTTGGACGGCCGAAGTATCTGAGTGCAGACTTAATTTCCTTAAGGACTGCGTCGTCGGTTGAGGGAAAAATCTTCTTCAATCTGTTACCTGCAAAGAACAATGGGTGATTAAAGGAAAAAGGCCGAATAAAAGGCAGATTAACAAACACGAGGCGTTACATGGCAACCTGGATCACCCTTCCGTCTGGGAATAGGGTCTAGACGGTCTTCGCCTTCACCGAACTCCCAATTACCTCGGACATTGACCATTACGTCATTAACTCTCTTACCAGAATTGGCAAGCATGGTTATCAAGTGATGGTCAGTGTCCTTGGCCCTGAGAAAGTATCACCCTAGCCAACCGGAAGATTTGGCCAAAGCATAGCAGTGCCGAATCGCCGGAATGCCAAGGTTGATCCTAAGGCGTCGGTTCAACTCTATCACCCCCATGATGATTCGAAAGAAATTTACGTTGGGTTAAGAAGGAATCAGACTCCAATAGCGAAGGACAGCCCTAAGCAATGGATGTAGGGAAAAACGGACTCCGCCTTCCGCTATGGATAAGAGAGGGAAGACGATCGTATTTTGATCCTCCCTCTCCATATCAAGAGTACTGTCCGTTACAAGAGATAAGTGAACATCGTCGGGAATGGAAAAGTGTCGCCGGAATCCGGAAATATGACCCTCAGAGAGGAGGTCTTTCAAGTGTTTAGCCATTTCACGGGGATTCATGGTTCCGCCGAAATCAAAATGACAAACAGAAAATAGGATTGCAAAGAAGAGAGAAGAAGACTTACGAGAACTAAACGGGGCAAGGATAGACGGAGAAGAATTACAGAAAATGCGAGTCAGAGAAGGGATACCCGCTGGCGGTCCAAGAGTCTCGAATGCTCGACAAAATGTGCACTCGAAAGGACTGAAATTTCAAATCGCAATAAATGTGAGACGTACGAATGAGGCGGGAAAGTGTAGTGATGACCGAAAATGTGTGCGCGTTTTGACATCTGTATTGGGGTACGCAAAGCCGCCTGACCTATTTTGACTTTTCCAATTCAAGACCAAACATGCCGATTAATTACCGTCAATGGGGAGTTCGGGGGACAATTGTGGGAGCCGAATAATGGTAGAATCAGAAGGTACGTACCTTAGAAGACTGATATTAATCGGCTGTATCCTACGGGAATGGGAAGCCGAATATAATATATGTGCCGAATAAGTGTAGATCCTTAGAGCCGGATAAGAGAAAGAATAATGATTAAAAAGTAGGCCCTGGCCCCGAGGATCAAAAGGAACATGTATAGATACAAGAACAATGGATTGAGAAAGGTATGTAAGAATCACTTCACTTGACTTAGTAAAGAAGCTATCCTGAGCGTCTGAACTGACTTGTCCGTCGGAGTACTAATTCCGGCACCCCCAACCGGAGTGTTTGTATCTTTTTAGGTGACTAGCTGAGGATCACCAAGATCTGAAGAGTATTTCCAAACCACTTCTCTACACATTGATAGAACACTTTTTCGGAGGACGAAGCTGAGAAGGGAAGCAGAGAGAAGTGGAAGATCGGTAGAGGCAAAAGGTTGGTGTATTGAGCGAGCGAATGATTTCAGAGCACGAAATAAAAAGGGTTTTAAAAGAACAACCTTTGTGTCCGGAAGACATGTCGCGTAATTCGTTAAGTACTGAGCTTCCTCCAATATTGATACTTTTGGACGGAAAACACATCCCAGATGTTGAAGCCAGCTTCGAAATAAGTATTTGGCTTCGAAACCAAATTTTGGCGCCAAAAAGTCAAATAACAAATGACTTTGAAGCTAAAAAGCCAGCTTCGAAGTACATTCCATACTTACAAGTGAAAGAGTGCTCAAGTATTAGTTTACTTCGAAGAAATTAAAGACCTGTTTTAGGTTTCTCAAGGAAAGTTTCGAAGTGAGACTTGAGATCTCTTAAGGGTGGGAATTGCTGTTCGAAACACCAGAACCAATAATTGGTTTGTATTTAAGAAAGATTCTCTTTCTAGACTAAAACAGTGTAGCCCTAAAAAGGAGCTTTCATATTTTTTGAAAGTATGGACTATTATTCTAAGGGAAAATGGTCAATTTAAAACTGATTGATCATACTGACCATGACCATATGTTGGTTATGATCGAAACAAGCTTTAAGGGGTAAGATTGTTAAATTCGAAGCACCAATTTTAAATAAAAAGATCAACAAAATTGTTAATTATATTCTATAAATTGGACAGGTTCATTGTTGGTTCTTTTAGTGTTTCATTTAAGACAATCGAGTCCAAGTTCGAAGGATAAGCTTGTTCAGTTCGAAGCTCTGAATTTTCTTTTAAAAGACAAATGGAGATAAGATCAAACCATACCAAATAGTGGTATTAAAAACCAAAGCAATTACATCGAATGGCCCTATTTGGGTACAAATTCAAGCTCATAAAAATAGGGAATGGAATAAATAACATGATCATGAAATTTAGTCCAACAATGATCAATGAATTTATGTTCTTTCTTTATTCTATCCTCTATTTCTTCTAACATTGGCTGCATGAGTTGATGTGCTCTCACTTCGTAAAAGAGCTCTTCAGCCTTTATTTTGAATGCTGTTTCTCTCAATCCTTGTTCCAATTTGTCTATCTCTAAGTCATCCTAGTACGCAGAATCTTTATTCTTGAAATCATCGAAATCTTCAATGAAGTTCTCTGCTTCGTACTGGGCATGAATTCGAAGGGACAAAAGTTGGTCTAAAGATTGTGTGGTGGCCATAGAGGTCCGATGCCAGTGGAGAAGCAATGGAAGTTGGTCCAAAAACATGTGAAGCTCTGCTTGGGCGAGGGGATTGAGGACATGACCCCAAGTCAGAATATCACAAGCCCATCGAAGGTTCTTGGAAGGGACTTCGTCTTCAAGAACATTGAATGGCAAGTGAGAAAAAGCCGCGAGCAGAAGTTGAGCTTGCTTCCGCTCAGCTGGAGTAGGGGAAGGTGGAGGCTTGTAGGGTGGAAAGATCTTATCTGCGGAAAGGGCAAGCCTCAATCTCTCTGTCCATCAAGGATTTAGCTGAGGGGAAGGTGTGGATGCTTCTATTTCAGAAGATGGAACAAGGGCATTAATATAATCGAGCCAGTCAGAAGAACAAATCTTTGCCTTCTGGGCTAAGAATGATCGATTGTACCCTTGTGTCTCTTCTAAGCGTCGGGCAGCGTGTACTATCTTTGTAGGTATAGAGGATGTATACCATGCCACAGGTAGATTCTTCTCCAAACTGCGTCGATGGTCAATGGGCACATAGGGATAGACCACCGAGCTTCGCGTATAAGAAGGGAACTCTAAAGGGTCAGTAAATTCGATAAAGTGATGGTTGATTCGTTCCCTCAAATCACATGACTCAGATTTTGACCAGTTTGTCTAGTCAGAAGCCCCAGAAGAGGAATAAATCGCAGCCTTGTCCAATGCAGAGGGTTGTGAAGAAGAATTTCCCATGTCCATATTTGTAACTTTCTGAATCAAAGGATTGAGAGCAATTTGTTCGTAGTCTAAGGGTGAGGAAGAACTTCCTAGGTCCATATTTGTGAGTTTCTGAATTGAAGGATTAAGGGCAATATGTTCGAAGTCTAAGGGTTGATAATTTGCAAAGGCATCCATGACCTGAATATAGAAAGGTGGGTAAAGGTAGCTAATTAATGCATGGAGGTTCTTTCTAGGAGGAACATCATCGTCATATGACTCTTCGTGTGTTCGATCATTGGAGGAGAAAATTGATTCGGCCATAAAATGTATCAGTCTGTTCGAATGTTTAGGTGGTGGAGGTGTTCAAAAGATTGAAAGAGAGTTTAATGCAGATAGTAAATGACAGTTGTATTTCTGAGAAAATGCAAAATCCATGCACGTTCTAAGACGTGGGAAAAAGACCTTGATCTACTAATATCACCAAGTATTGGGTGTATTAGTGCGGGGGGTAATGTTGGCTACATATTTTGTACAAGCCAATTATAATTCGATGCGTGGCAAAGTAAGGGTAGTGCGGGAAGACTATTCAAATCTTCGATCCTGATCGTACACGTGGCAGTTAGTATTGGTTGTTACGAGATCTGAGTAGCAGTGGATCAGTAGAGAGATACAGAGTGACGTGGCATCATCGGTTACTCACATTTGAATTCAAATTTAGAAGAGAAGCCTAACTGCAAGTGGTGGTGTAATGGAGTTAATCTTGAGGCAACATGATCAGCGATCATGGAAGAGCAGTTCGACGGTTGGAAATACAGCTCGATGGTCATCCTTAAGCAGTATAAATAGCAGAGAAGGCCCCGGAACTCAGATCTAAAAACCAGTCTTATTCTACCTTACTTAGTTTTACATTTCCTGTTCTTTACATTCCAATACTTTAAATTATGCACTGCACTTCATTCATAGGAGTAGTTTCAAGTAGATTGTCGCTGTAAACCTCTACGAGGCTAAGTTTGAATCATTGTAAGTTTTTCATTCTAATGAAATGCTTCAGTTGTTCTTTATTTGATCGATATTTTGCTTAATTCTCCTAAATCAAGCCGCCAGTAAAAGTCCTCTTCATTGAGGCTGAGAGAACTAAAACACAATCGTCTGATAATTGGTTGGCAATTAAATTTCTATAAGGACTAATTGATCCTTGCTGGCACGCTCGCAGTTATAACAATAACCTTCGAAATCTAAAAAGCCAATAGTTACATTTCATTTAAATATGATCTATGGTAACATTCAATTTAGGATAGATCATAGGTGTCACGTTACGTTACGTTTATGTAGATATGATCTATGATAACATTCAATTTCCTATAGATCATAGGTGTCACGTTACGTTTATGTAGGTGTCACGTTACGTTACGTTTATGTAAATATAATCTATGGTAACATGTAATTTCCTATATAGAAAATTGCATGTTACCATAGATCATAGGTGTCACGTTATGTTTATGTAGGTGTCACGTTACGTATAGGTGTCGCGTTACGTTTATGTGGGTGTCACGTTACGTTACGTTTATATAGATATGATCTATGGTAACATTCAATTTCCTATATATGGTTTTACCATAATTTATGATATTAACAACTAATATTGAGGGTAGATGTGTCAACAAACTTCTCACAGGACTTATGCGAACATAAGTTTTTTAGTAGGACCATATGTAGTATAAGTCTCCCTAATAGGACTTATAAATAATTTTCCTTTTTATTAACTAGTCTTTTTAGTATAATAAAAAAAAGAAAAAAAAATATAAAAATAGAATACTTTGTTTATTAGAGCTAATATATTTTTACTTGTTTTCAACGGTCAATGATTTAAAATTGTGATTCAAAATAACAAAACACATACACTATTAATCTCACTTAAACTTGTAAATTACATAATTTTGGACGAACAAAAATACATATTCTGATCACATATAATTTGGGTTATTTACACATTTGTAAGTATGTGAACAAATTCATAGTCTCAAAAAGTCTGATTTTGTGCACCTATGCATGTGAATAAAAACGGATTTTTCATTTAAAGGTAATTATTTAATAATTCGGTGTATATATGAGATTATTTGTGTAATAATCTTAATTAATGATAAATCAAATTTTTTTATATATGAGACTACTAATGATGGTAAAAAAAAATAAAAACATCCAATTGCATTATTCTTTTTATTTTTTTTACATTGTTTTTATAAAAAATTTTAAAAAATAATTAAAATAACTAATTCTTAAACCAACTCTAATTATTATTAAAAAATAAGTGCATTAAAACATGATGACAAGGGGTTGACCTGGCTGTGTTTAGTAAAGCTTTCCAATCACAATTCCATCCCTTAATGTGAACAAAGCGTTTAGACAGGGTTTTCAAAAATTTATTTCATCACACATTTCAAATCACATTTTTGTTTCACGTTTGGCAGAACTCCTTCCAAAACAAACTTCCAAGCCAAAGCTCTCATCTTTTCGTACAGTTTTTGAATTTTTGAGTCTACCCGATCATCTCCTCGAACATCCTCCCACATGTCCGGCCAGTTGACCGCTACAGTGATTTTTTTTTAAAATTTAATTTAATATAATTTTTTTTGTGGTAATTGCCAACAGAAAGCAAAGAAGAGAATACATCAAGAAAGAAATTGGTAACTCTTTCATACATACATACATGTGTTTGTGCTATTGTAAACTAATTTTTTGTTGAAAGCGAATAAGAGAAGACATCAAGAAAAAAATTGATAACTCTTTCCTACATACATACTTGTGTCTGTGCTATTATAGAATTTTCTGTTGATTTTTCTTTCATAATTCGTAAATTTATTGTGTTTTGATTGCTGGTTTTTTTTTTTTGAGTGTTTGATTTTTGTTTGTTGTGTTCTTCTTTATGACATTTGTAAATTTATCTCAAAATATATATAGGTTCTATATCCTACTCATTGATTTTCTGTTAAACTGAATTGAGGCTTGCTGTTAAACTAGACAGCTAGGGGAATCCGGTTGACCGGCCGGAAGACCCCTCGGTTGACCTGCCAGTCGACCTGTGCTGAGCAGCTAGGAAAGGCTTTGGCTTCTGTTCTTAAGCTCTAACCCTTATCAAAACAGTTCTATTTGGTCTTCTTGTTTTACACCGATATCATCTGCTAATATATAGACTGAATTTGTAAATTATGAAATTAATTATGAAGATGGTGAAGTGTTGGTTATTTAGCCTCCGATATAAAAGTTGATGGTTGAGCAGATGATATAAATGACGAATTACATAAAGGATGCATTTCCCACGAAATTGATGAAAATCAACAAATAAAAAAATTCGAATTAAATTAAATTGTGTGTGGTAAACTGCGTAGATGTTAACAAAATGATATTCTAATTTTTTTTGATTCCCACATAGATAATATTTGATAAATGTTTTGGCCATTTATTTGAAAATAATAACACAATAAATAGCAAATAATTTGTAACAGTAATTATTAAAAATATAAAAGTATTTTAACTAAAAAATATTTAAAAAAATTCGAACCAAATATATAATCAAAAGTTATTTTAAATCAGTAATTGAATATTTATTTTGAAAAAAAAATTATTTCCTTTGTAATATTTTCGATTAAAAAATTGATTAATGTTATTTTCTGTTAGTAATTAAATTTTTTAATTGAATTTTAAAAAGAGTTTGCTTATGAGTGTTGATTATAATTTTCAACCGTGATACATACCCCAGTGGGGGTCGCACCCCCAGTGAGGTGTCGCGCCCCCACTGGCCGAAACCCAAAAAAAAAAAAAAAAAAAGAAAATAATTTTTTTTTGATCCAATTATGGACTGCCACCTCACTGGGGGTCGACCCCCAGTGGGTGTATGAGCCATTTTCCTATAATTTTCAATAGAGTTTTAAGTTGTATGTTTGGTTATGAGTTATAACAATTTAAATTAAGTTTTGAAAACTCTTTTTAAAACTCATAACCAAACAAATTTTCTTATTTCACATGTCACATCAAATATTAAAAACTCAATTCAACATTCAACTCAAAACTCAATTGAAAACTCTTTTTAAAATTAACAATTAAATAAATTTTTTACATTCAAATCATAATTCTAAAACTCATAAATTTAAAATACAACTCTATTTTTAGATCATATTTAAAAAATCCTACCAAACGCAACCTTATTATTACCAATAGAGGGAATGACAAACACTTCTCACCCTACATTTCTCACCCTTTTATTTTTTTTACCATAAGCAGTGTAGTTCGTAATTTATTTATAGTGATTTTTTTTTTTTTTTATAAAATATATGTAAAAACGTAGAAAAATTATGTGACAAATTATACAAATAAACTATTTATTAAAAAACTGTTTGAAATTCACTTTAAAAACGTCAAACTTTTTTATTAAATTTTTTTAAAAGTATTTTAAACATTTTGTTTTGTTACAAAAAAGATCTCAAACACGATATTACACTTTACAAAGAAAATCAATTTTAAGAGTAGAAAACATCGTTGAAATACATATTAGATAGTTATCAAACTAAACAAGATTGTTTGGGATGTTCTAAATAAATATATTTTTTGATTTTTTTATAAAATATGAGTGAGTTTGAAGTGATTTGGTAGAGAAGTGATGTGACTTAAATATAATAATGACTTTTTGACTTTTTTAAGACATCCCAAACAAGGCTAAAGAATGTATTATTTTACATACTTATGTTATATAACAATAAAAATAATATTGTCATTCAAGATTAAAAATTAGATAATTTTTAAATTAATGTGACAATCAATTAAGATATGAAAGATAATATTCTATCTCATATATTATTTAATCATCAATCAATTATATCACTTACATATTATTAAATTTAAAAAGGATAAATTAGAAATACATCCCTAAAGTTGGATTAAAATATGAATCATCCCCTGTAGTTCTAGAAATTACATTCCATCCCTTGAAATTTCTAATTTCATAATAAATCATTAAGTCAATTAACAGTTTTTAATGATGTAACAAATGTGTTTCAATTAATAATTTAGATAATTTTATTATTGTATAAGAAAATAATTGTGAATTTTATTTTTTTAGTTAATTCTGTTAAATAAAAAATTCTGACAATGAGGTATTTATAATTTTTTAAATGACAGGGAATAATCTGTACTTCAAACAAATTTCAGAAAGTGTATTTGTAATTTGCCTTTTAAAAAAGGATGAATTACGCTAATGGTCCCTATAGTTTGGAACTTGTGTCACTTTGGTCTCTAACTTTTAATTGTGACATATTTGACCTTGAATTTTGAATCTTGTTTCAAATAAGGACAATTGAAGATACCATTTCTTAATTTCAAGGGCAAAATCGTCAATTTAATAAAATATAAACTAATTTGACAAAAATAAATGTCAAAAAAATATTTTGAAATTTTAAAAATTATTTCTACCCACTAAACATAAAATTATGTAAAATTGATAAATTTCTTAGACATTTATTTATTTTTTTTTTACTAAATTAATTTTTATTATATGTTTAGATGATGATTATGTGATGGGTGGTTATTTTTTTATTTTCATTAAATTAGTTTTTGTTTTTCCAAAAGTCAAATATGAAGACAATTTTGATATCATTATTAAATCGATCCATGAAATCAAAAAATCAAAAACAAAAAATATTTCATATATTAAATATATCGATTATACATTAAAATCCTAACAATCACCTATTACATGATCATCATTTAAACACATAATAAAAATTAATTTGATAAAAAAATAAATAAATGTCTAAAAGATTTATCAATTTTACATAATTTTACCTTTGGTTAGTAGAAATAATTTTTAAAAATTTACAAATATTTTTTTGACATTTATTTTTGTCAAATTAGTTTATATTTTATCAAATTGACAATTTTATCTTTGAAATTAAGTAATAGTATCTTCAATTGTCTATATTTAGAACAAGATTCAAAATTTAACATCAAATGTGTCACGATTAAAAAGTCAAAAATCAAAATGACATAATCTCCAAACTATAGAGACCGTTAATATAATCCGTCATTTAAAAAATAAGTTTAGAGAATGAATTTATATATCATTTTTTTAATTAAAATAAAATAGGGAGGTCAGTATTGGGATAGAAACAGAGGGCTCTCAATAAAAGGGTCACGAGATTGGTATTTGTACCTGCCAATTCCTGCCGGTCTTCTTCTACTTCTTCTTTCACAATAATTGTGAGGCATATATGTACCAAAAATCAAACACCACACCCACACATACACACGCATACAAAGAAAATTACAAACAAAACGAAAAAAGGGAGATTGATGGAAACTCTATCACGTTTTCTCGTCCACCAAACATTATTCGGATGTTTCTTTGTCGGCATTGATAGTTCCCTTCCCTTCTTCTGGGTTCTCTCTCCACCATTTTGACTAATCAAACCCTATATATACATATAAATTAGGAAAACATTATGGCGTAAAGAGTGTGTATCATATGTATTTTATAGTTAAAAAAATAATATAATTTTAATTTTTTAAGTCATAATTAAAAAAATTATAATTAATGTAATATTAGATATAACTAAAGAATTAATTAATCATAATTAAAATAATATCACAACTAAAAAAAATAATTAATTATAACCAAAAAAATGACATAACTAAAAATATATATGATACACATTTTTAAAATAAATTTATATTAAAATTTTCCTATAAATTACTCTCACAAACCCCAACCTCACCCAACCCATTCTAACCTAACTCGACACGAGAAGAGAGAGAAAACATGCAAAGCTCGACCTTTTTGACTCACTCAAATCAAATGAAAGTCTTCTTCTTCGTCAATTACTGTTTGGTTCTCATTTTTTAAAAACAGTTTTACACTCTTATTTTTTATATTTTTTGTTTTTATTAAATTTTTTAAATATTTTATGCAATTTTTTTACTTTTTAGACACACCTAACATAAATATACCTAAACAGTAAAAAAATTGTAAAAAAAATCTTTTAAAAATTCACTAAATTCCAAAAATACAAAAAAAATACAAGAATTTAGTATATTTTTTGTATTTTTTTGTATTTCTTAATTTTTTAAAATATTTTTTCACAATTTTTTTTACTTTTTAGACACATCTGAGTAAGGTGCATCTAAAAAAGTAAAAAAAAATGTTTAAAATTTTAAAATATTCACTAAAAACAAAAAAAACACGAAAATAAAAAAACTCAATTTTTAAAAAACTTAATCCAAAAAACTCAAACCAAACACAATGTATTCTCAAAATACGCTCATATATTTATCATATTCTTTTATATTTCTTAATAACTCATCATAATAATATAAAATTATATTTTATTTATTCATCATCATACTTTAAAACACCATGTAATCATGTTTTAAAAAAACCCATCAAAACAAACCTAAATAAATGAATAGTCATTAGATCAAATGGTCATCATCAGATTAGATGCCGTCCCTCTGGCGCTACTACAAAATAATTCATTTTTTTATCTTTTTTTCATCACATCACCTCTCTACTTTTCTGCACATCTTTTCGTAAAAAGACAAAAAATACACTTATTTAAGTCATCTCAAATAACCCCTCTTTTTTCAACTTTCAATTGTAACATTCCTGATTGCTTCTTCTATAAGGCCTCGTTTGGAAACATGCTAATTTAGTAACTTTTTGACTATTTAGCTATTTGGCTAGAAAGGTAGGTAAAAAAAACTTGTATGTTTAGAATGACTTTTTGACTAATTACGAAAAGATGTGCAAAAAGTAAAGACAAAAAAATTTTTTGACTTTTTGTTATGAGTTATTAACTTTTTGACTAATTTAGTAATTTTTTAGTTAATTAGCTAAAAAAGTAAATCCCCAAACGGGACCTAAGATGCACTAACAGTTTAATTATTTTTTAAAAAATAGTATAGTCTAAAATAATTATACTTGCACTTTAATAGAGAATGCATAATTTTTTCAAGTTAGTTAATATTTCAACCAAATCCTTCAAAAAAGTAAATTATTTTTTTATCTTTAATAAACTTTTTCAAAAAAAAAAAAATCAAATTTTTATAATTTTTCAGATATTCTAGACAGAAAAAGTTTTTAAAAAATTCAAAATTGAAAAAATTCATTAAAGATAAATAAACCCAAAAAAAACCACAACCAAAAATACTGAAGCAAAAGAAAGCTGGGATAAAAGTAACTCAAAATAAATATAAAAAATTGATTATGGATCCTTAATGTCTAGTTAACTATCAACCTAAAGCAATAGAAGCGAATACAGAAATTCACACATCTAATGGGTGATGCTCCTTGCTTCTCATCTACTTCTTGGAAAAGAAAAGAAAAGAAAAGAAAATTCAATTTAAGTATTTATACCTATCAAATCAGCAATAAGAGAAAAGCCAGCAGAGAGAAATGCAAGTCAATGTTACACTTCAATCATATTCTTTGTCCCTATGAATAAATAAAACATGGAAGAGTAGGTCATCTCTACTATCTACCACATTGACAAACTGGTAATGTAAAGGGTGTGTGTGGGTCACTCTTAACCTATGGCCAGGTTCTCAGAATACAAGCAAAAAATTCAAGGTAGTGAAGAAACTTGCCTCAGAACCCATAATACCATATGATAAAGATCCATCAGGACAGCCTTGATGACACGAAAATTCAGTATCTAGATTAGGACTATCGGAAAAGAGACGCATCAACCACTTCAACGTTTAAAATGTTCTTTGATGAATCTGTCCGCGTGAGATGGGTACTTATGCTGAATGTATGCTCGAAGACACTTTTGGTAGGAGAAGTCTATCCATCCACCATCGGTTCTTACAACAAACAGGCACCTTGAGCGTCTAAACTGAGGATGCCGATCAACCTTCACCAAACATAAAATTTAGGACCCAGTTAGGCCAACTAAACACAGCATCCATGCAGATAAATTTTTCGGGAAAAGTTACTACAGCCTAATTTGATACAACTAAAGCTCTGTTTGGATAGATGGATTGCAAGTGAAGAAATTTCAGGTTAAAACTTGGTAAAATAAAGGAGAGTTGGCTATTATAGAGAGATTGTGAAACTAAAAGGGCAGAAAGAGAACAGTAAGAAGAGAGTATTTTAATATGAACTTTCTACAACTATAATTCTTAGCATGAAAGATTAGAAATAACTACTTTTATATTGTTAATTCAATTCATATGGTAAAACTCTCAAATTCAGTTTTGAAACCCATATCCAGAAATGAGCTATCATATCCAGAAATGAGCTATATTCCCTCCGAGTGATTTAGGACTCAAATCCTTTCATTTCAAATTCATGAATACACAACCTCCTAAAAAATATAGGACAAAGCAATTAGTTGGTATCAATTCAAGATGCCATCCATATTCACAACAGGCCAATGGGAGAAGAGAAGAAAGAAAATAAGTATTTTAAAAAATAGAGAGAGGATTCTATTTATCATAAGGCCAGGGGTGACATTGATCAAATAAGTTCTATCCATTCATCTACATGCCCAAGAATGTGGGCCTTGCATCCAACCAGGATTGGTGAGCTACATAGAAAAACTGGAAACTATTATTGACTAAAAACATGGTCCTAGATAAAACAGACTGCTAACAAGGAGTTGAGGATTAGGTACGCCAAAGAGTTGGGAAATGTTCATCAAGTTAGTAGCTAGTTGTTCTGTTTTTGGACAATCCAAAGGAGACACTTGAGAAGAAGAAAATGTAATTTTCAGCCTTGAACAATTAGATTAGAGAAACCTCCAAAACATTATACAAATGTGTAACTCACCATAATGGAATCCAGCCCGCATCCAATTTTATCTTCAGAATGCGGATGATAAGCAAGAAGCTTTTCTACCACTGATTTCTCATCTTCAGCTGTGAGACGTTCACCATCCATATACCTGGCAGAAAATTTTTATCAATCAGACTCCTGAGCATTTGACAGTCCATGAAGATAGAGGACATGAAACAATAATAAAATAGAGCTTCAGCAGCAGATGGGGTATACATTACCCTCAGGAGCACATATCTAAATAAACATGCAACCTCTACATTATTTATATTGTGTAAATTTACACCACCTCATTTCATGGCTCAATATATCCAACCTTAGCTAATTGTGTTTTAAAAACAATTTGTTCTGGAAATACTTATGCACCTTTCCAACAAACATTCAAAACCATTTAACGTCTCCGGAGTATTCACATATCATTCTACACTTCCACTTAACAATTAGCTACACATGTATGCAAACGCATGAGAACATACGCCCCTATTTTGGGTTGCCGTGGGGTGGTGGAGTAAAAATTTGCAGTTATATATGCATTTTTAGGTATATAAAGTCCAAATAACATGAATAAGCAGGATTCATGAGCATTCTACAGGTTTTAATGACTCTGGAGTATTCAGATATCATTCTACAAAACAATTATGCAAACGCAGAACACACACCCTTATTTTGGGTTGGGGTGGGGTGGGGTGGGGTGGGGTGGCGGAGTAGTAAAAATTTGCAGTTATATATGCAATTTTTGGTATATAAAGTATAAAGTCCAAATAACATGATATAGCAGGACTCATGAGCATTTTACACGTATTAACGTCTCTGGAGTATTCAGATATCATTCTATACTTCCTCTTAACAATTAGCTACACACCTATGCAAAACGCATAAGAAAATGCACCCCTATTTTGGGGTAGGGTGGGGGTGGGGTGGGGTAGCGGAGGAGTAAAACTTTGCAGTTATATATGCAATTTTTGGTATATAAAGTCCAAATGACATGATTAAGCAGGACTCACGAGCATTCTACAGGTAGCTACTCGTTAAAATCTTGACATATATTAGATTCAAGCTCATGAATATGTAAAATTGATCAGAAAGTCAAATCTATGAATTCTTCAAATTAAGAAGATGAACCAAAGAAAATGAAGAAATCACCATATTAACTTACTCGTATTACAAAAAACTTGTGCATTTAACAACTGACACTTCTACCCAACAGACTTTGCCAGCCCAGGCTAGCAGCTTCTGAAATAATGTAATAGTCCTCCAAAGTTCAAAGTCTTCCATGCAGGACTAAGTTAAAATTCTTAAAGTGAAAGCAAACAGGAGAATGAAAACCTCTTTAGTGCAAGATATTTTATGCATTGTGCAAATTGATTATACAAATTCATTGCAAGCAGTAAATTAATGACAAAGCTTGTGGAGTCTAAGGATTGATTGTACCAAGCAATACTAATTCTATAGCATGTTTAATTCATGAGAATACTTCACTTAAAACTCTAGGGATATAATTATGTTGAGTTCAATAAAGATCAAAAAGCAAGGTCATAGGAAAATCGGCATTGTGAGGAGCTTCATTTACATAGCTGCTATGATAAAATTTAGGGCAGCATTCATTTATGTTCAAACACAATTGATTATCTGAGTTTGAATCCTTACTTTCCGTACAGCAGATAATGAACTGGAAGGAGAATAGAAGTTCTTCTTCAGTTAATTGGAGGCTAGAGTTCAAAGGACTGTCCGAGCACATCACCTCACCCTCGAGGAGGGGACTGCTTGAACCAATCTTAAGAAGAGAGGGACCTTGACCAAGATGTGACATCTCAATGATACTATCAAACTATCTCTGAGCCAATCTGGCATGCCCAAAAATTTATGTATCATGCCTACCCTCTGTCCACATATGATACGTCCCCCAAGGCCTGTTAGAGGTTGAAAATTTGCCCAGATTTCCTCCGTTTTGCCTAGTAAAAAGAGTTGATCCACTTGTCCATAGCTGAGTTGGCTCAACCTGGCTTAACTCCCTACATAAAGGAGGTTCACCCTACACACAAAGACAAATACTACGTCCCCCGTGCTCCTCCGGCATTCAAGCTCTCCACTATCAACCAAGGTTATCCTTGACTCTCCTCTCCCACCTCCGATGGTCTTAGCCATATCAGTTTCTGCCATCTTTCAGAAGGCATTGTACAGCCATCTCAGTTTTGTTTTCATGCTACCCTACATTAGACTAGGACAAAAAAGTATGAAACTTTAAAACTTTTGTTCAAAAATAGGACCAATCACAATAAATAAAAATTTTAATTGAACTAAATAACTCATGATTTAGGATTGAGCAGTGCCACCATTTACAATTCGTCGGGATTTCTAGGTTCAAACTGTGAAAATATATTGTATATATGGCATGTTGTGTATATATGGCATTAGTTTGTAAATAGAAATTAGTTTGTATTTCCTTTTTCAGTCATAGATTTAGGGCTATATAAACCGATGAACTCTTTTTAAATTACATATTTGAATATACAGTTCTTATTCGGAAAACTTACATGGTATAAGAGTCGTGTCCGAAACCCTAGTTCTCACCTCTGATTGGTTTGAAGTTCTTCCTTCGATTTGAAGGTTCCTCTGCCGCGTCAGGTTCTTTACAACTCTTCTGATCTCGAAATGTGTTTGATTCGAGGCCTGTATGTGACCATCAGCATCAAGTTTTCTCACTGGAATTGCAATGTTGTCTCTTGTGACTTGGTCTCTTGAGTGTTGCGACCCGTCTATCCTTGCATCGCGACCTATCAGCTACATCATCGTGACCCATCGTCGCATCGTCTGCTTCACCGGTCTGGTTCGAAACCCTAACCGCCTGCTTCATTCCTGTCCTAGTTCGATCGACTCATTTTGGTTCGATCAAAGTCATGGCTCGTCAACTCACATCTGGTTTGCTTCACGACTTCGACTTAGAATCCGAAAGTTGAATTCAATTTTGATCTCTGCTTTTGCTTGCCATCGATTTTGGTCTCTGATTTTGATCTCTGGTTCGCTGTGACCTTTCTCCCTATTCGTGACCCATCTGGTTCCTCACATCAGTGCTTCATGACTTTTTGTTAACTCGTTTGGCTGGTCTGGTGCTCTCCCTCTCACTGTCACTGACCATCTGATATCATTCTATTTGATTTATTAAAGTTTGATCCCTCACATTTGTTAAAATTTGATCATCTGGTTATTATGATGTCTCTAGCTTTTAATGAGTGTGCCTTCTGTCATCAAAGGGACCATTGGAAATATTACTGTCCCAAGAAAGGATGTCTGCCTGCCTCATCTTCTTAGCAGTCTCAGACCCAGTTTTGCGCCCCTTATACTGCATTTACCACGACTTTTGATCCTGACTTGGTTTCTTTGAGTGCTCAGATTAATTAGCTTCAGTATATATTGTTTGCCTCCCAACCATCCCCATCTGCTTCCATTGTTTCCTCTCTTCATTCAGGTTTGCTTGGGTCTTCTTCAGGTATTTCTTCGTTTGTCTGGATTTTTGACTCTGGTGCCTCTCATCATGTAACTCCCTCATCTCTCCTTACTTCAAAATTGTACTCCTCCTTCCTTTCCTATTACTATCAATACTGTTAATGGATTTGGTATGTTTGTTATATCTGTTGCGTCTGTCCTACCATCTGCTATGTCTGTTGTCTCTATTCCATCTGTCTTTTATGTTTCTTAGTTATCTGTCAGTTTATTATCTATCAGTCAACTTGATGCCTCTGGTTTTAATATTATTTTTTCTTCTTCTATCTGTTTTATATAAGATCGGATGTCTAAGCAGCAGATTGGGACCGGTCGTAGAGTTGGAGACTTCTATGTAGTGGAGAGCTTGCATCTGTCTATGGCAACCTCTCAAACTGTCATTTCTTTTTTTCAGCTAGATTCTTTGTGTAGTCCTTTCTACTTGTGGCATTCTAGATTAGGGCATTTGTCTGCTGATCGCTTACGGTCTTTAACTCAGTTAGGTATATTTAGTAAAGTTTCTCCCAGTGAATTTACTGAATGTCGACGGTATAAACTTGCCAAATGACAGCCTTACCTTTTCATAAAAGTACTTCTATATCTGATACATCATTTTTTTTAGTTTATATTGATGTTTGGGGCCCTTCTCCTATTCTCACCAAAGGGGATTCTGCATACTATATGTCTTTTGTTGATGATTGTACCCGTTACACTTGGGTTTATCTTATGACTCATAAGTTTGACTTCTATCAGATATACTGTATTTTCCAATCTATGGTCACTACACAGTTTGGGTCTACTATTAAATTGTTGCGGTCTAACTTGAGTGGAGAATATTTTAAAACTGAATTTTGTGAATACTTGACCAAATTGGGTACCATTCACCAAACTTTTTGTACTGATACACTTGCCCAAAATGGTCGAGCTGAGTGTAAACACCGTCATCTTCTTGAGACAACTAGGTCTCTCCTCTCTGCCTCTGTTTCGGCTCCGTTTTGGGGTGAAACAGTTCTTTCTGCTGCTTTTCTTCTCAACCGTATACCTACCCCCTTCTTTCTGGTCAGTCTCCTTATGAGGCTCTGTTTTCCCAACTTCCTAATTACTCCCTCCTTCGTGTATTTGGGTCTACTTGTTTTGTCCTTTTACCCCGTAAAGATAGGATCAAACTTAGTGCCCGGTCTATCCTATGTATCTTTTTGGGCTATAAACTCACTCAGAAAGGTTATCGCTATTATGACCTTACTTCCCGTCGCCTTTATATCTCCCGTCATGTTGCCTTTCTCGAATGTCTACCTTACTTTCAGCTTCCTCCTCTCACCGCTTTAGTTTTCAAAGAGGATTTGATTCATATTGATCCCTTCTGAGGTCCCGTTTGATGAGTACATCTCCACTGTCCCTCCTGAGCTTGTTCCATCTTCTCCTTCTGCTTCACCTCTGGTTGCTTGTCCTCCTTCGGCTTCTTCTCCTCATCCGTTGTTAGATTATTCTCGTCGCAAGGCTTCTCTTCCACCAGTTGTTTGTACCCCTGTTACTGATCCTCCTGCTTCTAACGACTCTAATCCTGCTGCACACCGATATCCTACTCGTGAGTGCCATCCTCCAAATAGGTTGGTTTGCTCTAATACAAGTTTTTCTGCTTCCATCATACTTTTTGTCTGTTATTCATTCTTTTTCAAAACTTCAATCTTACACGGAATCTTGTCAGGATCCTAATTGGGTTCAAGCTATGGAGGATGAATTGTTTGCCTTGCAAAAGGCTAACACTTGGGAGTTGGTTCCTTTACCTGCTGGCAAGAATCTGGTTGATTGCAAACAGGTGTATAAAGTCAAGACTTATTCTGATGGTTCTCTCGAGCGATACAAAGCTCGCTTGGTTGCTAAGGGTTTCTCGTAGGAGTATGGTATTGATTATGAGGAGACATTTGCCCCTGTTGCCAAGATGACTGTTGTCCGTACCTTGATTTCTGTTGTTGCTGTTCGATATTGGCCTCTCTATCAGATGGACGTTAAGAATGTTTTTCTTAATGGTCACCTCACTGAGAAGGTCTACATGCGTTCTTCTCCTGGCCTTCTACACTCCTCTGGGCAAGTTTGTCATCTTCGGGGTGCTCTGTATGGTTTGAAGTAATCTCCTCGTACTTGGTATGATTGCTTTCAGACTGCTGTTACCGAGTTTGGATTTCATCATTCTGCTTCCGACTCTGCTTTGTTTTTGATACATACCTCAGTTGGTTTTGTTGCTTTCTTACTCTATGTGAATGATATGATCATTACTGGCTCTAACTCTTCTGCTATCTCTGAGGTCAAGCAACATCTCTTCCGTACCTTCGAAATGAAGGATTTGGGTCCATTGCGGTATTTTCTTAATATTGAAGTTGCCTTTTCTCCAAAGGACTATTTTCAGTCTCAGGCCAAGTATGCTAATGAGGTTATTCACCGTGACTGATATTAAGGTTTCTAATACCCCTATTGAGCTTAATGTGAAGTTCAACTCTATTGATAGTGTCCCTTTGGATGATCCCACTTTCTATCGCGAGCTTGTGGATTGTTTAGTTTATTTGACTGCCACTCACCCTGATCTTGCTTACGCTGTTCATATAGTTAGTTAGTTCGTTTCTGCTCCTCACTCTACCCATTGGGCTGCTTTTATTCGCATTCTTTGCTTTCTCCGAGGTACCATCTTTCAGGGCTTACTATTATCCTCTACTTCTTCTTTAGACTTGATGGCCTATGCTGATTCCGATTGGGCTAGTGATGTTAATGATCGTAAGTCCACCTCTGATTTCTGTATATTTTTTGGCGATTCCTTGATCTCTTGGAAAAGCAAGAAACAAATTGTTGTTGCTCGCTCTACTGCCGAAACTAAATACCGTGTTATGGCTCATGCTACTGCTGAGCTTGTTTGGCTTCATTGTTTTCTCTTTGATTTGAGTGTACCTCAGTCTTCTCCGCCCTCTCTTTATTGTGACAACCGTAGTGCTATTCAGATTGCCCACAATACTATTTTCCATGAATGGGCGAAACACATTGAGATTGATTGTCACTTTGTCCGACAGCATCTACAATCTGGCTCTATCTCGCTTCTTTTCGTCTCCTCGGCTTTGCAACTTGCGGACTTCTTCACCAAGACTCACACTACCGCTCGGTTTCAGTTTCTTTTTAGCAAACTCTTGATGTTTTCTGCTAAAACATCTTGAGTTTGAGCGGAAGTTTAAGAATATATTGTATATATGCCATGTTGTATATATATGGCATTAGTTTATAAATAGGAATTAGTTTGTATTTCCTTTTTCAGTTATAGATTTAGGGCTATATAAACTGATGAACTCTTTGTAAATTACACATTTGAACATACAGTTCTTATTTGGAAAACTTACACAAACAACTTATGCTCCTCTCCGTATAAATATCAGAAAAGCATTAAATTGCCAATGGTATTTCCACATAATATTATGCCCAAGTGTAATTCATTATTTTCTGCTCTGTGTGACATTTAGCAACATGTAGCAGACTAGCCATTGCAAAAATCTAGTTCATGACAAGCTAGCAAAGAAATGATTATTACATTCAAATACCATTCGCATTCTACTAAAATTTGAAATGACAAAAATGCATGTTTACTGGGATCCAAAGTTGAATGCCTTCTCCATCAAACTTGAATTAAAGAATTGGTGAAATGAAAAACTTCGGTTTCGAGTTAAGAGAACATTTCTACTACAATTGATAATACTTAAGCTTGCCTTAAGGTCTAGTGTTTAGCTCTCCAAGTATTTATACAAGTCTGGTGCCTTCTCCCTCTTGCCTTCTGATCTAAAACTTTGTGGCAGGCAGAGTAATACTCTGCCTCTCAGCAGTAACTAAACCTATGAACACTCCAAATAATGCAATATCTCCAGTTTAATTGATATTCCACAAATACGTTGAAATTCCGCTCTTGGAACCAAATCTTTGTGGTTCAGTATTGTTTTTGCTATCGTTTGGTCTTTATGGCTAGAGAGTAATGCAAGGATCTTCGAAGGAAATAAGTCAAATGTTGAATCATTATGGTATAGGACGGGATATTTGACTTCACTTTGGGCTTATGTGTCTCGTCCTTTTAAAGGAGTTCCATTTTTATTGATTTCTAGGGAATGGGCCACTGGTTGCCATCCTTAGTGTTTTGGTTTTTCTTGTTTTGTGACCTTTTGTTTTGTCATTTTACATTGTTCGAGGACTCCTTATCCTCTTTTATTTTCTAGCTTATGCTTAATAATATTCTTCATCGCTTTTCCAAAAAAAAAGAGAATGGTGTCTTTTCACATGTTGGATGTTAAACTATCAAACTCGAAGTATAGAGTGTAAAGGAACACATGTTTACTTCAACAAGTCCCTTACAACTTTGCAACCTAATATAGAATCTTCACCCTTCTGATGTGTATATGCTATAAACTCCTCTTTGAAAATTGACTCCCAAGGGAGGGTTCCCAAGAGCTTATGTTCACATGGCCAAGCCCATTACTAACTGATGTATAAATATAAAATACCACCACGGTCACGTCATACAAAAGGGTGCCCAAGATTGTGTATGATAGTAACATACCACCATGCCCGGCTTGAAAAGGAGGGGTTCCCAAAAGCTTATATTGGAATAACAAAGCCCATTGTCAACTAATGTATGATTATAACATACCACCACGCTCTGCAAGCCACCCACTCTATCGACACTAACCCGTTGATAACCTTTTCTGTTTTGGAAGCTTCACTCACCTATCATTATTCAACACAATATCCAATCCTATAATTGCATAGGCTGCGTTCGCAAAGGGACGATGCCCAATAACTTATATTGACACGGCAGCTTGCGTATTGGCAATGAACACAATAATACTATGAATTCAAACCTGCCTATAGACCACCCCCTTCTAAACCCGAGTTTCTGAATTTGCACAAAGAATATGTAAACTTGCACTACACAGGTTTTCCCCAATTAGCTTTCTAACTACTTACTTTCCATTTGTACCTCAGAAATAATTAATTATCTATGTAAATTTTCCCCAGAAACTACTAGAAGGCTCGATTGCGAATTTCATAGATTGATAAATTGTTTGGGGGAAGAGATTGTGAACCTGTCGGAGTGTAGAATTTCTTTGGTGAGGAAAGTGATGGGTTCGATGTCTCTCATGATCTCATCTTCTTTGTCTTTCCACTTTCGGAAGTCAGGATCGTCCCACCTAGGGTATTTCGGAGAATCTTTGGTGCTCAAGGCTCTGGTGCTTTGGCCCGAGCAGGAAACGTCATCGTCGGGGCTAGTCGACTCGGCGGTGGCGGAGCAGAGTCGAATCGTCAATATACCGGAGGCGAACCGGTGGTGCTGGTGGAATCGGAGACGGAGAAGTGGAAACCCTCTGAGAAGCAGCGGAGCTGCCATTTGTGTTTGTGTGATTTTTTGTCTTGCTTTGCCTAGGAGCTCTTGGATGATTAGATAATTGTAAAGGGTAAATTACACAATTTGTGAGTTTTATTATTATAAATAGTATAATTCAATATTATAATTAAGAAATTATAATTTAAAGGAAAATTATTTTTAAGTTATATTAGGGAAATTTATGTCATATATAGTCTTACTAAAAAATTTATGTTTCCATAAGTCCTGTGAGATGTTTGTTGATATATTTACCCTTAATATTAGTTGTTAATATCATAAATAATAGTAAAATCATATATAGGAAATTGAATGTTACCATAAATCATATCTATATAAACGTAACGTAACGTGACACCTACGTCAACGTAACGTGACACCTATGATCTATGGCAACATTCAATTTCCTATATAAAAAATTGAATGTTGCCATAGATCATATCTATATAAACGTAACATAACGTGACACCTACATAAACGTAACGTGACACCTATGATCTATAGAAACATTCAATATACCAACATAAACCAGCAACATTTTCACATTCAATTTAAAAAAATAAAAACTCATTAAGTTTGCGAAACGTAATATGTAGGTGTTACGTTACGTATAGGTGTCACGTTATGTTTATATAGGTGTCACGTTACGTTACGTTTATGTAGGTGTCACGTTACGTTATGTTTATGTAAGTGTCACGTTACGTTATGTTTATAGGATCTTGTGGAATACATTCTTATCTAAATAGAACTTGAGACTCTATAATAAATTACACATGACTTAGCCTAGTATAAGTGTTTGAAAAAAGACTTATAAATAAGTCTCCCTATAATCAAATATTAATAAAGAATTCTTGAGTAAATTACACAATTTGTGAGTTTAATTATTACAAATAGTATAATTTAATATTATAATTAAAAAATTATAATCAAATATTAATAAAGAATTCTTGAATTATAATCAACAAAAATGCTAGACACTCCAAAAATTTTACTAAAATTTTATCAAATGTCTCATTGTTGGCTGTATAAATTCCAAAAGTCAATCGCAGAGTGACACGTGGCACCTAAAGGGCAATTTGGGGAATCAAAGCAAGTCTCCAATCAAAGACAGACACGTGACAGTTCATATTGGTAGTATCGGATCTGCGTGACATCCGAATAGTCAAGAGGCGCTAGATGACATAGCCTAATGGTTAACTACAATTCAAATTCACATTCAGAAAGAAAGCCTAATTGTAAAAGAGGCGTAGTGGGGGCTAGTTGAACGAAGCCATGACCAGAGATCGTGGAAACGTATTTCGACGGTTAGAATGCCACTTTGACGGTTATCACTAAAGAGTATAAATAGAAGAGAGGGCTAAACAGAAGAGGACCCAGACTCAGATCAAGAAACCAGTTTATTTTACTTCATTTCCTTTCCAGTTTCACATTTTCCAGTTCTTTACATTTCCAGCACCTCAATTCTTGTATTGCACTTCAATTCCTAGGAGTAGTTTTTCAGTTGATTGTTGCTGTGAATCTCATCAAGGCTGGGTCATTATAACTTCATTGTAAGTTTTCATTTTCTTAATGAAATTCAATTTTTGAATTATATTTACGTGCTACTATTCATAATTTTCTCCTAAAACAAGCCACCAGTAAAATTCTCTTCATTGAGGTTAAAAGAACTTCAACACAATTGCTTGATAATTGGTTGGCAATTATAACTTCTGTAAGAACTAATTAATTATTGCAGATATGCTTAAATTTACATTATTAACCTTCGAAAGCCAAAATAGCCAACATATATTTTTGGCATGCCTAGTGGGACTATTAAAAATGGCTAGACATAGAGCAAGAGGAGAAAATGAACGCCTAGAAGAGGGTGGGGAAGGAGAGGTAGAAATACCTAACCCAGAAGACAATGTGATGGATGCACCTATCCCATTAGATCCTCCGTAAATGGTCAAACAGACCAGCGCTTCAGAATATACACCACATGTCCAACACGCTAGACAGGGCCATGAGACTGGACCTTCGAATGTTCCTTCTACCTATCCACCGAATCTGTGGGGAGGTTTAATAGATGCTATGGGACAACAACTAATGTATACAATGAAAAGATGGACAACATCCTTTCTGGATCGAATGAATTCTCATTAACCAACTACTGTAAGACAAACTGAAGAAAATATAAATAGTCCTTAGCAACGATTGGCTCGAGATAAACAGCTTATGCAAAATAATGGACAAGTCAATGGTCAAACTAGTAGTCACAACCATGAGAGGCCAGCACCTGTGCCTCAATCATGGTATGAAACTCTTTCAAGACCAATGGCCACTCAGAATACACCATTCTCTACCAGTGAAACCATATAATTTAGTGGCATAAGGGCATTTCCAAATCCTATGTTTGAGAACATGCCTGGCACAACGGGTTTCACCAACCCAGTGTTTGAGTTTGCAGTCGAGGGGTTGGAAGGATTTCCTATAATTGGAAAAGAAGCAACACCTACTTCTCCTCTTGTGGTACCTTCCGCAAGACCTTTCGTATGACAGACACCAAGAGGTTAGCCATACCTTCAACAACAACAAGTACAACAGGGACAACCAGCCCTGAATGTACCCATATATGGACCAAGAGGCCCACAAGCACATGATGTTCCTTCAAGCCCTATGTTTGTTCCCCCAATAATGGTTCAACCATCACAAAATATGGTTCAAAGGGACCAAATTGTTGATATAGTTAAAGAAATGTGTGGACCTATGGCTTGGGGGGGTCTAGACACCAGTATATAGAAAACCTTACCCAGAGTTGATAGATAGGGTACACAAGTATCCTAGGGGGTTTAGAATAGCAGACTTTGCCCTCTTTTATGGTAATAAAAATCAATCAACAGTGGAACATATTGCTAGGTTTATAAGCCAGTGTGGTGAGTTTGCTAATAATGATTACATCAAACTGAAACTTTTTCCAAGTTCTCTAACTGGAGTAACCTTCGTATGGTACATAAACCTTACTCCTGGCTCTATTCAAACTTGGCAGCAAATAAAAGAAGTTTTTCATGCCCAATTTTTCCAGATAGAACCTGAAGTTTCTATGGCAGACTTGGCAAACAAAGGCCTAATGAGAAGGCGACTCAGTTTACTGCCAGATTTAAAAGGACACGGAACAAATGCAGGGTCATGTTACCAGAGCCTGAATTTGTAAGATTGGCTCAGAATGGCTTGGAATTTAGGCTTCGAAAGAAGTTTGATTCAACTGAGTTTCGAGACTTAGTAGAGTTAACCTATAAGGTGTTTAGATATGAAACTTTACTCGAGGAAGAACAAAATCGAAGTAATGCATCATATAAGACCTATTATAGGGACCCTAATTATGAAATTGATGCAACAGAGATAGTAGGAAAAGAACCTATGACTTGTGAGGCATTAATTCAGAAAGACAGTATAATAGACCAGTAGTTCAAAAAGAAAGACCTACATAAAAAGTATTCTTTTGACTTAACAAAAGCATATGACATTTTTGATCATTTGCTTGCAACAAATTTCCTAAAGTTACTAAATGGAGTCAAAATTCCTACCCTTGAAGAGCTTAAACGAAAACTATACTGTAAATGACATAATTCTTGGTCTCATTCTGTTAGAAAATTTGAATTAAATTTACTTCAATGATTACGTCTCTTGAGATGGAAGGGTGTGTCCTTTTGAAGGGTCATAATCTTTCTAAAGAGTTATGGAAGAATCTATAAATTCCATTCCCCTCACTTCAATTTGAATAGAGAATTGTCATTTCTTCTTCACTTTGCATTTATTCTTCATATTTCCTGAGTCTAATTTTCCTAGAAAGAGAGTACATGCATAGCGAAGTTCATTAGGCTTACAATAGTAATGCTGCTAGTGTAACACATTGATCATTGTATCTTGGGAGATAGACGTCCATTGAATCCTAAGCATCGGTGAGAGGACGAATCTGTCTTAAGGAAAGAGTGTCACACACTCGACTCGATCGGGTTTTATTTATTTATGTACTGTAAGTTTTGTTACGTTATTATGTCAATTTATTTCAGTTTTGGTTTTGCCCAAAAATCGTTTACATATTTTTAAACTATATTTTCCATATAGTTTGGTACTATTTTTCTAACACATTCAACTAAAAACTATATTGTTTTTTGAGATAAGATCCAAGAATAGATTCGGAAGGGGAGGCTAACACTATCCTGTTTCCAGAAATTAGAGAGGCTACAACCAATGTTGGCATGCCAGATTTCTAAAACCTATCCCTGAAAGAATTGGAAGAAGTCACTGTGTAGATGTATGTGGCTTGCCAGACTGCTCTCAAGAAGAACACAATAAGTTCACCAGCTAATGGACAAAGCTCTGCAGGCATAAAAGAAAGCTTTAGTGAAGAGATGTTGGATGATGACTCTCTCGAAGCTGCTATCGTGCAGAGGATGTGCCCCAGGTACAGGATGTGTTACAAGTGACTGAAAGGGCTCCCAGTTGATGGGAAACAACATTACAAAGAGGTGTAAAGGGACCGAATAACCAGCACTCATAACAAGAGCCCCAAACAACATTTGTCATTGGTAACCCCACCAGACACCAAGATGCAGTCAAAGGGAAATAGGCCTCTATATAAAACTAGGTTACCCAATTATTACAGAGTAGACAACCAGCTTGAAAGGAGGCATGGATTTAGCACAAGACATTGGACGAGGACTGATAATTGGCCCCCAAAGACTGCTTCAAAGAGTAGAGTAGTAGATCCAGTAGCCAGACTAGTGGGCTCATGGGTCCCAGGAGTTCCAGATTGGTTTGTTATACAGAATAAACCTAAGGAGATGTCAACTTAAAGAAAGGTTTTTGGAGACTAGGGAAGAATGATCAAACTTCCCTTGGTGACTCCAAACAACTAGGTGTTATTAAAGAATCCAAAAACAAGGGAGCCAGATGTGATTTCTATAATTTCTAGGTCCCAAAGAAAGAAGATCCAGCGAAGATACACCCAGTATCAGAAAGATCTGAAAGAAAGTGGAGAGAGCACTTCCATGGCACAAGCAAATGATCAGATAGATGGAGGGATAGGTTCAAAGCCTGTTCCCAAGATCAAAAGGAGTGCCAGTATGGAGAAATTGGCTAAAGTTTATGCTGAACTAAGGGCCAAAGAAAAATCCAGTCGACAATGAAACGAATGAAAGGACTGAACTAGGCCAACAGAGAACATTGGCTGAAGATAGAATATTTGAGGCTTTCATGGCTGAGCAAACCTTTTTGGTTGACAAGCCAACGAAGATAAATCACTAACAGGCTATTTCAAAGGAACCTGCTAGCATGGAGGTACCAGAGTACAACATGGAAAATGCTTCCGAAATAACTGAACAAGTTAGTTTGGAAGAGAAACAAGTGCAGCCAGCAGTCCAATTTGGCTCATTTCCTCCAGTGTCAGTAAACATGGTATATATACTGCCACAAGAGTTCCAGGCTGAAAAAGGAAACCAAGAAGGTTAGGAAGATGACCCTATTCCAGTTTCTAGTGAAGATTCACAGGTTAGCATGATTCAAGATGAGTCTGAAGTGGCTACACCAATGGAAACTGAAGATGAAAGTGAGGAGGTAAGTATTTATCTCTCGTATCCCTTCGAGTACCCTACAACATCTATGACGTAGCACGTTAAGCCCTTATATATCAAGACTTATTTCGATGGGATACAAATGAACAGGGTGTTAGTGGACAATGAGGCAGCAATGAACTTGCTTCCGAAGTCCTCTTTGAAGAAATTGGGAAAAAGAAACCCCAGATTAATCCCAACTAGCACAACCATTGTTAGTTTCGCTGGGGATAAGTAGATGGCTCAAGGCATCCTACCCATCAACTTAAGTGTGGGAACCAGAGATTGCATTACAATATTCTTTGTTATAGATAGTAATGCCAAGTATAATGATGTACTTGGCAGGGATTGGATCCACACTAACAAATGTGTGCCTTCCTCTCTCTATATTAGAAAATAATGATGGCCTTATACAATGGAGAGACATAGGAGATCAACGCAAACCCTCAATCGTTTATCGCTTGTGTTGATTTTGCAGAGGCCAAGTTATATACTAAAGGAGTGACACCACTTAGTATATTGAGGAAACCTTATGGAACAGCCGAAATGACGCTTGATGAGGAAGTAGCACACCTGAAACACTTAATGCAAGAGAGTGCTGATGAAGAGTTCGTCACCAAAGATGACAATGATGCCTAGTTGTAGGCAAAAAGATGAGACCCAAGAAGCCAGACCCTTGGCCTTAGTCAAGTTTTCAGCATTGGACATAAAGTCAATAGTCCAGAAGGTTCAGGAATAAGAAAGAGAAGCAATGGTGGTTGGCTGTAATCAGGAGCAACAAAAGATCAGGCCTTTGGCCCTTGATAAGTACTGTGAATTGGACATCGAAGCAAAAGTCCAGGAAATACAGGAAGAAGAAACCTTATGGACAGATTTTGTTTATGAGGAAGAAGGCAAATGTGTTGAACCAGAGAAGGTGGGAGCATAACAAAACGAAGAAGTTGCTTCGAAGGCAGAAGAAGTCAAAAGAGAAGCATTAGGAAATGTTCAAGTACGAGGCCCCTTGGAAGAAGTCAATTTAGGGGAAGGTTCTGCACAGTAACCCACTTATATCAATGCTTGGTTAAGTCCTATTGACAAGAACAAGTTGTTGGTAGTCCTAAAGCCATATAAGAATTATTTTGCGTGGTCTTATAATGAACAGCCAGGGTTGGTTATGTCATTAGTGGAACATAGGCTCCCTATGAAACCGAACTTCAAACCACACAAGCAAAATCCAAGTCAGATGAGCCCTAAAGTGGTTCAGAAAGTAAAGGAGGAAATTCTCAGGCTCCTTAAAGTAGGCTTCATTAGAACAACCAAGTATGTTGAATGGTTGTCTAACATTGTGCCTGTGGTTAAAAAAAATGGCAAGATGAGGGTATGCATCGATTTTGGAAATCTGAATTTGGCAACTCCAAAAGGTGAATACCCCATGCCCGTAGTGGATCTATTGGTGGACAGTTCAGTAGGGCACATGATATTGTCTATAATGGATGGGCATTCTGGTTATAACCAGATTTGCATTGCAGATGAGGATATTCACAAGACAGTATTCAGGTGCCTTGGAAATATTGGCACATTCGAATGGGTAAAAATATCATTTAGTCTAAAGAATGCTGGGGCAACATATCAGAGGGCAATGAATACTATCTTTCATGATCTTATTGAAGGATACCTAGAGTGTTACATTGATGATATTGTTGTAAAGTCGCAGTCTATGGAGGAACACTTGCTTCACTTGGTATCAGCTTTCGAAAGAATAAGAAAGTTCAAGTTAAAGCTTAATCCTCTTAAACGTGCTTTTGGTGTATCAACTGAAAACTTCTTGGGGTATGTAGTGCACAAGAAGGGAATACAGATTGATCAGAATAAAGCCAAAGCCATCATTGATGCCAAACCTCCATCAAGTAAGAAAGAAGTACAAAAGTTTCTTGGTCAGGTTAATTTTCTTCGAAGATTTATTTCTAACACTGCAGGGAAAACTAAAGTATTTTCTTCTTTGTTAAAGTTGAAAGATGAAAAGGAGTTCGTGTGGACAGCAGAGCATCAAGCTGCTTTCGAATGAATTAAAGCCTACTTGGCCAAGCCTCCAGTGTTGATGCCACCAAGGAGCGACAAGCCCTTGAAGTTATACATTGTTGTAGCAAAAGATTCATTGGGAGTTTTCCTAGCCCAGGACAATGAAGAAAGTAAGGAGCAAGCAGTTTATTACCTTAGTAGATTTTTAAATTCTTGTGAATGTAAATACTCAGCTGTGGAAAAGCTGTGCCTTACATTGTACTTTGCAGCAATGAAATTAAGATATTATCTTTTGCCTACTGTTGTCTTGGTAATTGCAACCACAGACTTAGTTAAGTACATGTTCTCTAGACTTATGTTGAGAGGAAGAATTGACAAAGGGATATTAGCTTTGTTAGAATTTCATCTAGAATATGTCCCCTAAAAAGCAATAAAAAGACAAGTTTTGGCTAACTTCTTGGCAGATCATCCATGTTAAACAGAAAGTTAGGAGATAATGGACCTTGGTATGATTAATGTTGAGCCCTGGAAAATTTAGTTCGATGGATCAAAAGCCAGTGGTTTGGTTGGAATTGGTGTTATAATTAAATCACCATAGGGGGTAGAAACCACACATGGTTTTAGAGTGGATGAGACTACTTGTTCCAATAATCAAGCTGAATATGAAGCTTTAATAATGGGACTTGAGATACTTATTGGATTACAAGCTCATGCAGTTGATATATTTGCGGATTCCCAATTGGTAATTAACCATGTAAAAGGAATCTTTAAGTGTCAAAGTGCAAGCATGTTACCATATTATGTTGCTGCACTGTATTTGCTTTCTCAGTTTCAGATAGCCAATGTGACTTATGTCCCAAGATTCATGAACCATAAGGCCAATGATGTGGCCCAAAAGGCTTCGAATTTCAGAAGAAAGGGGAATACCTAAGTAGATATAAGTCAAGCAACATACCAGAAGTTAATACCACCATTGGCTAAAAAGGGTCTCATGGTAGAAGCTAACCAGAATAACTTAGAAGAGCATGATTAGAGACATCAAATCATTTAATATTTAACTAGTCCATCTTCGAAAGCTAGTAGGAAAATTAAATTGCAGTCCATGTAATATATAGTGTATAACAATGCTCTTTACAAAAGAGGAGCAAATGGGCTGCTGTTGGAATGTTTAGGGCCAAATGAAGTATTGACTACTATGGCTGAGGTCCATGAAGGTATTTGTGGTGCCCATCAAGCTGGTGTGAAGATGAGATGGTTGCTTCAAAAGCATTCTTACTATTGGCCAACCATCCTAAAGAATTGCATAGAGTATGCAAAAGGATGTTAGGCATGCCAGAAGCATGGCATGATAAGACATGTTCCGATAGCTGATTTGCATGCAGTAGTGAAGCCATGGCCATTTAGAGGATGTGCAATGGATATGATAGGGAAAATATATCCACCTTCTTCGAAGCAACATTGTTTTATTCTAGTGGCCACAAGTTACTTCACTAAATGGGTCGAAGTTAAGCCTTATAAGGCTGTGGATCAGACTGAAGTTATTGGATTTATCAAGGAATTGATCCATAAGTTTGGCATCCCACAGACCATAACTATAGATAATGGGACTATTTTTGATGGAAAGATAGTAAAATCTTTCGCAGCAGAGTTTGGAATTAGCCTTGTTAATTCCACCCCTTATTATGCACAAGCAAATGTACAAGCTGAGTCATCTAACAAATCCTTAAAAAAGGGAATTCAAAGAGTTGTGAAAGACAATCCTAGAGATTGGCATATGTAGACACCCCATTTTTGACCGACCTTGAGACTCAGACGTCACCAGTTGAGCGCTTGGTGATATTGCATATTGTGCTCGTTCAGAAGTTTCAGAGTCTCGACTGCGAGCCTTGCCTCCGGACTTCCGGACTCTTTTGTGCTTTGCCTCGGTTTGCGAACCAGGCTCTGTTTTCTTTGTTTTCTCTTCGCGAAGGGAGGTAGAGGTCTCGTAGATCATCTCTCAGTGGCCGTAGGCTACGTTTCGTGGTCGTAGGCCATTTTGCCCGTTTGGAGTCCGATTTTCGGTTTTTTCAGAATCGTTGGTCGTGTGCCTCGGTTCGGGACCGCTTAACCATCTCCGTTTGCTCCGATTTTTGGCATACTTCTTATTTGCTCCCTTTTGAGGGACACTGTGGTCCGAGAGACCGACTTCGTGGTCGAACACCACTCCTGGTGCCTAACAGCCCATTTTCGGGGCCCCGAACTGTGCGTTTCGGCCCCCGAACCTTCATTCTGCATCGGTTTTGGTTCATTTTTGGCAGGGACCTCTGTTTCATTGGTAAGAAGGCCCTAGAAGGGTGGGAGGCTAGTAATTGTTCTGTCAGCCAACTTTATCCCTCCGTCGCCCTCCGTCGCCCGATTTTCTTCACTTCAAAGCCAATGTTGAACACCTTTGGGCCATTTTCTTAAATCCTAAATCCCATATTTGTGATGTGCACATTTGGGAGGCCACCAATATTTGGTGGCCGGCCAGTAATTCTTTCTGACCCTTTTGAACCCCTTTGAAAAGTGGGTTGTTCTCTCTTCTGGTTCACTTTTTCCAGTGTTTAACCACATGGTTGTGTTGTGCACACATGGGAGGCCCTCTTTCTGTGGTGGCCGGCCACTAATCACACTTGAACCTTTTGACCCTTGGCCGGCCGGCCACCTGCAGTCCCAATAACTGGCCGGCCAGAATCCTTACATCATCTACAGTGCAGATACAGCCTCTTTTTCCCCCAAGATTTTGTATCCGGGGGGCTGCATTTTGGAGGGAAACTTGATGGTTTTCCCTCCATTTTTTCCCCCTTTCTGTCTATATAACAGCAGCCCCAGCTCTGATTTTAGGGTTACAAAAATCCCCCCTAAGCCCTTGCTTTGTATCTCTCTTTCTCCCTCTCTTCCAAGCTCCAATCCTCCAAACCCTATACCATTTTGCACTACACCTCATAGCACCACATCCTAATCTTCCATTCCAACAGCTAGAAGTTGTTTTCCAGAGCTAAAGAGCCACCAAACTCAAGCCAAGAGTTGCCTAAAGTTTGGTCTACAAGGGTAAGTTCCATTTCCTTCTTTTTTGTCCATACTTTGCATGCTTTCTAAGTCATATTTTCTTGCTGTTTTGGGCTCCGACCCTAACTGGAACTAGGCTCATTTTGAGCCATTTTTCATGTTTGTTTAAGGGTCTCTCACTGTTTGAGGCCTCCTTGTTGCACTTGCTTCATTATCCCTCTTGTATGCCCATTCCTTGTGTAGTATTTTTGGCCTATTTATAAATTGTTTTGAGCTCTTCCATGAACTGAAAAGTTGCTTATTTTGAGCCCTTATTCAACATTGTTGAAGGGCTCATTGCTGTTTGAGGCTTACATTTGCTACTTGCCATTATATCTCTCTTTTGGCCATATTTTTGCATGATTTGTTAGCCTCTTTTGCTTCTGTTTTTGGGCTGTGGTCCGAACTATAAATGACTTTATTTTGACCCCCTCTTCATGTTTCATTAAGGGTCTTTCATTTTTTGAGGCATCCTTTATATACTTTGTGTTATATCTCTCTTTTGGGCCTTATTTTGTGTAGTATCTTAGGCTTTCATGCATATTGTTTTGGGTCTATCCATCAACTGTAAAGTGCAATATTTTGGGCCCCTCTTCAACATTGTTGAAGGGCCCCTTTGTGTTTGAGGCCAGAAACCACCATTTGCTTCTTTGACCCTCTTTTGGCCCATTTCTTGCATGAGATCTTAGCCATACCTGTGCGGGTTTTTGGGGTTTGTTGTAAACTGTAAAATATCATATTTTGGACCCCTCTTCAACATTGTTGAAGGGTCCTCATCTGTTTGGGGCCGGAAGCTGTGGCTTGCTTCTTTATCTCACATTTAGGGCCATTTTTGCATGCTAGTTTTGCCCTATTTGTGTTTGCTGTTTGGCCTTGCTTAGAACTGAAAACATGCTTGTTTTAGGGCTTCCTTGAATCTGTCTTCACATGTCATGATCAAATAATGCATGCTTGATGTAGCTACAAGTCATTTCATGTGCTTAATCTTGCATTTCGGGACCATTTTCATGCATCGGGTGTCATGTGTTCATGATTCGGGGCTGTTTCGGGTCATATTTTAGCGCTGAAATTTGCATGTTTGCATGCCATATTCCATGCCTTGCCATGTCTTGTTAGAGTGGCATTTTGTGCCTTAGGGTCGGTCCTCGGTTTGCGTGCATGCGTGCACGCATCTTGAGTGTCTCATTTTCATCTTATGGCCTCTTGTGCGAGTGTGGCTGAGGTCCACTTGTGTTAGTGTAAGTCCATTGTGCATTGTGTATGCTAGGTTGTATCTTAGTTGCATTTCATGCATGTCATGCATATTACATCGTGTTTGGGATAGGAGTTAGCCCGAGCACGAGAAACGAGGTATGTTTCGTACTCTGAGTGACGGAACATGTCTCAATTCCCAGTCACCGACACTCCGGATTATCCATGATGGAGTTAGGTTTTAGTTGAGTTTTCACGTGCATTCATTCTATATTGAGTAATGCAAATCGACCCCTCGGCCATCATGCATCGAGATGCGTGATTGGTGGCACGAGGATCGAGGCATGCATACATTTGTGAAAATACATTGCTATGCCCCTTTCCTGCTCTCTGTTGTAGCAAATCAAGAATCAGCAACCTCCCGGAGCTTGGCGCGCTTTCCAAGAGAAATTGTGAAACAGAGGCTAATTGGGGCATCCCAGTGGATTTCCGCGCAAGGCAGCCCAGACATGCATCATCCATCATCCGAAGAAGAGTCAAGGCAGTCCCTGGCTTGCATGCCAGTTTATCTTTTTTCTTAGTTAATTTGTAAATTAATTAGGAATCTGTATTATTTGGACTGTAATTATTCTAGACTATACTATTCATTCGGACCCTCTGCGCGAGGGCATAACTGTAATAAGTGTGCGTGTGTGTGTTGTATGTCTTCCAACCCCACGTCTTTCTTCCCTTTTATTTACCTGCTTATGATGGTTAGATTAGGGCATGTTTCAATTAGCATACAGTATGACAGCATGTTTGCATCATTCATCTGTTTTGTATGCACCGGGCTCGGCGCATCATACTAACTGCATTGTATTTTCAATTCCAAATTGAATACATGTTAGCTGTAGCATTTCATATGCCATGTTTAGAATAGCCGAGCCTGCTATAGTTGCATTTTTGCATGAATTGCATTAGGTATTTCTGTATAATTAGGATCATGCATGGATTTCTAATAAGTTTCTGTTTTGGCTTGGAGTACTCGGTGAGTTTTATGCTTTAGCATCCTTGCATGCGTGTGAGTGACTGCCATGAATAGCATGCTTACCATGAGGCTATTTGCTTATGTGATATAACTGCCTGAATGCCTGTGGGTGAAGGTTGGGTTATTTGGATTGGAACAAATCATCAACTGTGAGTTTTAAGCCCACTAGATAGTGGCAAAACCATCTTTTCTCAAGCCCACCTGAGGGTGGCAAAATCTACATCTTTAAGCCTACTTGCGAGTAGCAAACCATTTTTCAAAAAAACAAACAGGAAATGTTTTGTTCCAATTCAGGCGATCCAGTCTATACTTGTATGCTGTGCGCATCACATAGTAAATCTAGGCTAATAACTGGAATAAGAACGCATAATATTTTCAAAAATAGATATCATGGTTAGTA
The DNA here is from genome assembly GCF_055761805.1 of Camellia sinensis. NCBI lineage: Eukaryota > Viridiplantae > Streptophyta > Magnoliopsida > Ericales > Theaceae > Camellia > Camellia sinensis. Next base: position 202,712,100 of record NC_138963.1, read on the forward strand.
GAGGCCGATCTTTGATCGGGCGAGTGGGGGTGCTCACGAAGTGACCTTCCCCAATCGTACCCAAGTTCCCGAGCCGAGGCAACTTTGGTAATGACGGGCACGTGGCCTTAGGCAAACGAGTCAGGGTTTCCTAAATTTCCCCAAAATAAAACATTTAGGTGGCAACTCTGTATCTGGCAAAGCAGTCCATGTTTGGCACTTCTTTTCTAAAAATCTGTTTTCTCAAAACGATTTGCCGGATTTGGACTCTTTGGTTCAGATTAAGAACCGTGACAATTTGAGAGTCCTGAGCTGTGGTGACCCCAAATGAACAGAACGGGAGCTCACCCTCCCGGGGCGTTCGGGGACGTCTACAGTATAACTTGTTGTTAGATGTATTGTGGGCCTATAAAACTTCTCCAAGGTTAAGTACAAGAATCACTTCTTATGCCGTAATATATGGACATGATGTAGTGTTGTCTGTGGAAATTAATATCAAATCCTTAAGGGTAAAATGCCAAGACCAGTTAACTTCTGAGCAATACCATCAAAGCATGTTCTTGGAATTAGAAAGTGTGGATGAAGTTAGAATTTTGGCATTAAATAGCATTCTTTTCCAAAAGAAGAGCGGCTAAAAACTATAATAAGAAAGTTAAACACATTAGCTTTGATGAAGGTGATTTGGTATGAAAGTCAATACTTCCAATAGGAATTAAAAGCCATAGGTTTGGCAAATGGTCACCTAATTTGGAAGGACCATATCAAATTCATAGAGTCTTGCCTGGAGGGAGCATATCATCTGAGAAATCTGAATGAATATGTGCATCCCAAGAAAATTAATGGCAGGTACTTGAAGCCTTATTATCTAACTATGTGGGAGATACAAGGAGTGTAGAAAGTGCTAAATAATAAGAGGATAGAGCATGATACACAAATAGAGATAATCAAAGGTTTTTCATTTTATAAAGAATTAGATACATGCAGCCATAAATTGGCCCATAAATCAGTACAGTGTTTCAATTGTTCCCTTACAATTGATTCTCTACTTTTAAGAGATGGGAACAACTGAATGACTATAGTTATGTCTTGTTTTTTATCAACCAGCTCTTGGTTAGTAATTTGTAGCTTCTTGGCATTTCGATCCAAGGCTAAGTTGACTACTGCTAGCTCCTCTTCCAATTGAGCTTTCTTCTCCAACAGCTGGGATCGAAATTGGGATGCATAGGAGTATTGTCCTTTCAATTCAAACACTTCAACATGGATGTGGGATACAAACTCCTTATCCTTCAGTAGTTTTTCTTTTGCAGCCTTAGCTATTAGACAGATATTGATGTAAAAGTCTATGGTGGCTGCTACCTGAGATAGGTGGCTTGAAAAGGCCAGTTTAGATTGCTCGAAGGCTTGACAGCATTTAAGGAAACCATCTTTGATGATAGGTCTCTGCAAAGCTTCAAATGGAATCCTAAAAAATGTTTGCAGTAAATCCAAGCAAGTGCCAAGTTTGCTTGAGATAAAGAAGCTTCAACAGCAGTAGAAGAGCTCTCAAAACTCTCTAGCAAGGAATCAACAAGGGTCAATGGCTCAGTCTCACTGCTTGTTACCTGAGCTTCAAAGATGTCTATCTCCTCCTCTGACATTATCAGTACAGAGGGATTGCTGGTTGAAGGAAGAGATGGAAGCATAGGAATAGGTGAAGGGGTAGAAGTTCCTCTCATAGAGTCAATAGCCTTGGCTACCAGCAAGTCTAAAGAAGAGGGACTGGAGCTGGATGGTTAAAAGGCAATTAGTGAGCCACTTGTATCTTTCTTACGAGTACCAGTTATTACTGAAGATGAAGCGACCACTGGAATTCTCTCAGGTGATATAGGAGCAGCCATGATTATGGGAGAAGTAAAATGAGAGGAGATGAATGATAGATGGGGCAAGTATGGTGTTAAGCCTAGGCATAAGGAAGGTGAAATGCTTTGCTTTAAAAAGGAAGACATAGAGGATATAAAGCTGGGAAGTGGAAGTACCATCTGAATAGGCTCTATAATCATGGGCACTTCAATATAAGCCTTCCTTGTTCCTTTTAAGATCGAAGAGGCCAATGTCGGAGGAGGAATGACTGCTGTTGTATAAACAGAAAATAGAAAGAAAATGTTAATTCTTTTTGTTAAGTCTTGAAAGGGAATCAAAAGGAGTTAAGGAAGAAATTACCAGCCTCAGAGGTTGTATTAGTAATGATTGGAGAGCTGCGAAGGGCATAGAGCTCAGTAGTCTATTTTTTCCTTGCAGTGTCCCTTTATAGCGCATCAACAGTAGCAGCTTCATCCTTTAGTATTTGTTGCTGCCTCCTCTTTTTAGACCACTGAAATACAATAATTTCTTTGGAATGTTCTTCTTCCACGGCCTTAGCAGTTGCCTTGTGAATAGGATCACCAACAAGGTCAGAAGGAGAAACTGTTATTTTTTTCCTCCTCTTCAATGGTGTTTCTTTCTCTTTCTCTTTCTCTATTTCTTCCTCTTCTATGGGAGCCTCAGGTGTCTCTTCTTTAGGATGGTTAGAAGGAGAAACTGTTATTTTCTTCATCCTCTTTAATGGTGTTTCTTTCTCTTTCTCTGATTCTTCTTCTTCTATGGGAACCTCAGGTGTCTCCTCTTCAGGATCAAGCAGAAGTTTTCTCTTCCTATGTTGTTGCTTGCCTTTGAGGATATTCAAGGCTTGAGCTTTCTGAGGAAAGTCCTTCTGTGAGGCTTATGCACCAAAGAGAGGCTATAAATAACTAAGGCATCATAAAGAGAAAAGAAAAAAAAAGGGAGGCAGCAGTGCACACCTTTCTTCGAAGCAGCTCTAGTAACACTAGGAGGAGGAGATAGGGCAGTAGGAATAGTCCTTACAGCAATAAGAGTAGGAGTTGGGATAGCAGGGGCAGTAGAGGAAGTGATGATCCCAGTCCCCTTGGACTTGGCCTGAGGTACATCTAGTCCCACTAACAAATCTTGATGAGAGATGGCCAAGTACACCTTCATATTGGTCGTCCACCAATTCTGGTATCTTTTCAATGTATTGCCTTAAAGAATAAAGGGTAAGTATTCAAAATCAATTAAGTCTTGGATCAACTTGGAGGTTGCTTCCTCCAGTCTAGACCTTGGAACCTTCAGTTCTCTGCTTATAAGATTTGAGTTGGATTGCCTGTAGAGAGGGATAGGAATCCCCTGAGTGAATCCAAATTGCCTAACAAATTTGACAGGGTAGTAGGGCTCAGAAATACACTTATAAGCTCTAGGATTTATAGTGCCAATGAAAAGCTCCCTCAGAATTAGAATGAAAGCCCACATATCTTTGTGTTGAGGCCTAGAGTAGGACTTGTCACCCAAAAAGGCCCTCAGCCAGGCTGGTCCAACATTGGCCTCGAAAGGACAAAAAAAGAGGCTAGAAGAGGAAGTTGGAAGTCGATGGAAAAAAGAAAAGTAGAAGGCAAAATTGGAAGGGTAAAGGGAGACCCTGGCAAACTTCATGCCATAAGAGATAGGGTTTGGTGATAGAAATCTTAGGCATTTAGAGTGCAACTTAGTAGAGTATGTAAAAAGCCAGAGTTGGAGTATCCAAAATGGGTCTCCTTGATTGGCATCCATGGGTTTTTCACAAAATCGGGAGCAAGTTTTGTAGACATGACCCAAAACATATGGAGCTAAAGCTACCTTTTTATGTAAAACAAAAGCTTTGGCGAGAGGGGCAAACTTAGGCATAATCCTCTAAGAAGAGGTACAGAAGAGGAATTTACAAAGCCAATATCAAAAAAAAGAAAAGAGTTCCCTATCAGTTACAGGACCTTCCCTTTTGTTCTCAGATTTGACAAAGTCACTATAGGATGAGTTCAGAGGAGGAATAGAAAAACAGACGTTAAGGTCAGGATAGTTTGGACCAAAGGGAGTGCCAATAGGGGATAACCTTAAAAGATGATAGATGTCAAGGACAATAGGGACCATCATACCACATCTAAATTGAAAAAAATTAAAAGCAGAGTTTCAAAAACAAAGAGCAGTAGGTATTAAAAATGGATCCTCCGAAATAGTAAACGTGGATAGTTGAAGGGCGTTAAAGAGGCAAAGTTCCTGGAGATCCAATGACCTAGCGGGAATAACTCGATCGTACCATTCCTCCCATTTTGGCCTTATAGTGGGCCAGCAGTGTGACGACCCCACCATGTATAATAATAGGACTTAATTAATTAAGGAGATTTGAAATTTAATTGCCAATTATTCTAATTTAATCTGGGATTTACGAAAATTATGAAGATTGATTTATATATGATTCTATTGAGGATTTATTTTGGAATTAGAAATTGAAAGCCTAAATGGCTCAAGAAAGTACAAATGGTGAATTGAATTATTTTAATTTCAAGTATCGGACCACGTGGGAGTTTAATTAAATATTCAATTCAGATTTATAAAATTGAGATCTAATTAATTGGGTCCGAATTTGAGTTAATTAAGTTAATTTTTGGAATTAAGATTATTATGAATTGAATTTATTTATGAGGTGTTCAATTGAGTTTGTAATTTATTGACGAAGATTTTGAGTTTGATTTAAAATTGAAAGCCTTATTGATGTGAGAAACCAAAATTGAGGATATAAAATAAGTTTAATTTAATATTTGGAGCCTTTTAGGAGTTTGAATAAAAATTTAATTCTGAATGAGAAATTAAATATAACTAATTGGGCCTTATTGGAAGTTAAATTAGACTAATTAAAGTATGTGGGACTTATGATTTGTCATGATTAATTAACTAATGTGCTAATCAAGATGTATTAAGATCAAGTGTTGCCTAATTAAGTTAATTTTTAATCATAAATTGAATAATCTAGAATTGAGAGGTAATGGGTGTGGGTGTAGTGAGCAAATCTGTGTGTGTGTGCATGTGTGTACATGTGAGTGATGTATTGGAATTCAAGGATGAGTGCACATGTGCAATGTAAAGAGTGGAGTGTGTGTGTGTTGTATTGATTTCATTAAGTGAAGAAGTGGGTTCATTTACAAAAGAAACTGTGTGTGTGTGAGAGAGAGAGAGAGTTGAAGTCAAGAATGAAGAAGTGTGTGTGTGTGCTGGAGAAGTCTGAAAGTTAAAAAAAAAAAAAAAAAAAAAAAAAAAAAAAAAAAAAAAAAAACAGAGACTTGAGTTCAAGTTCAAGAGAAGAAAAAGAAGAAAAAAGGGTGAAGTGCAAAGAAGGGACTCAATCTTCAACAAGAAATTCAACAAATCAAAGCTTTAAGTAAGAAATTAAAGCTTAAATCTTGTAGATAAGTCACCTAATAGCTTAAATTAAGGAGTAATTGGGTTCAATTGCATATAATTAAAAAGAATTAGCAACAAGATAAAGAAAAATTGAGTTGAGTGTAAGGTTATGGAAATAAACATGGGAATTAATTATTTTTGGTTTGGTGTTGAATATCTTGCATGAATTTGGGTCTCATTTTTACATTCATGTAATTTGGAAGAATTAAAGAATAAATATGGAAATAATTGTAGGAATTCTTCAAATTGAGTTTGGGTTTGTGAACCTTGATATATATATGAGATGTATATTTGCATGCACCATGTGTTTTGAAAGGATTTGAGCCATGCAAGTTTATTATAAATTTGATTTTGAAGAAAAGTTTGGAAACCATGAGTTTATAAAAATATGAGTTTTGATTTTGATTACTAATCCATGCATGTAATGTAATTTAAGAGTTTATTTTTTAATTTAAACAAATTTTGGAATATATTAAATTAGTTAGTTTTATTTAAATTATATATATTCAATGTTTGCTAGGAAATTGACAAGAAAATAAAGAATTGGAGCTAAGATCAAGTTTATAAAGTTAAATTAGAAATTAATTATTTTTGGTTTAATTTGGAAAGTTATTGTTAAATTAAGCTCCATAAATTACATATAACAAAGATTTATTGAAGATTGATCATGACTCATAATTATTTTCATGTTTTGATGAAATTTTGCATGAGTTTTGAACATGAAATTGGGTTTCAAAAGCTTAATTTAGGTTTTAGAATTTATGAGTTTGAAATTGGGTTTGATATGAAGAAAATGAATTAAATCTAAAATTGGACAAATTAAGAAATAAATTATAATTTGAATTTGACAATCAAGAATTAGTTTGATCTTAATTTGAATTTCATCTATTTGGATATTTTTCTAAGAGCCTTATAGCTTTAATTTCATATTTTGTAAGAAAAAGGAAGAAAAGTTTTGAATCATTATATTCATGAAGTTATAGCTTTAATCTTGAGAAATTAAGGAGGTTTGTGCATTAAGATTTGGAAATTAAAGAACGAATAGAAATAACCGAACGAACAAGTACCGAATGAACTGAATAGGTTTAAGAACCGACTGAATTAATTGAATATGTTGTGAGATATTGTGCTTGAATATGTTTGTGTAGGTTAGACGCCACACTGTGATCATGTGTTTCAACGAGCCAATTGTGAGTAACACTGTTGTAAAGATATGTTCAATCGTATTTATTTTCTGATTGATAAATTATATTGTTTCCTGAAATGATACTTTTTTTATTGATTGAATGATGATCCTAATTTCTGAACTGTATTCGTGGCATCCATAGCATATTGTTATTGTTATTGATACAGAGATCTCTGTCAGTTCCGATTTGTGGAACTATTATCTATTGTTTGATGGCCATCAATTAATTGTTTGGTCTTTAAGACCTATTGTATTGCTGCTATTGGATGTACCACGTATGACGTCTATGAATATGATTGATTGAAATGAACGATGGAATGATTGATTGACAAAAAGATATTGATTGAAAATGTTCTATTAATAATTGATTGTTTCAAATGCTGTAAGGACATCATTCATAACTCCTTTACATAGTTGTTATTAATTGGGCTCTAGCTCATTATTTTATATTTAAATGTAGATGATCAAGTGCAAGAGCGAACTTAGTGGCGTCAACCTAAACTCTGTTTTGTCAAGCCAACTTCTGTGCCTCACTTCGAGGTTCCTACTAAGACAAGCTTCAAGGTTTCATGGGTGGTTTAGAGTTTACCCTTTTGTTTTGAACGTTACTCAGACTAGTTCTGAATGTTTTCATATCTGAAGTTAAGACTGGTTTTGTTAATGGGATTTAATCCTTAATTATGTTGTATTTTTGTACATAAGCTTGATGCTTGGACTGATGTGTACATACATATATGAAAGTTGTTTTGTTACATATTAGTCCTCACAGCTCATTGGACGTTATATTTTATTGTTTACAAGTTTCTGCCAGCCCCCATTATTGTGTGACTGATAAGCAGGCCTTTGGTAATCTAGGCTTACTGGCCGATCATGACGCTAAACCTATAGGGACGGGTTTGGGTCGTGACAAGTAGCGATGGAGTCGGTTCATCCTCCAGCTTTCCCAATCAAGACCACCTTCATAGAGGAGGCAATGATCCTCAAACACGGGTGTAAAGTAAGAAGTTGAGCAGGGGCCTCCTTAAAAGTGGATCGAAGCACATATTCCTGTTGCTCGTGACGACGGAGAATGAAATGCGCCTATCAGTAGCACTTTGTTCGCCAGCTTTGTACTTCTCACATTCTTCTGCCATAACCCTCTTCAAAGCTACAGATGCGCTCACACGCTCCACAACTGGTACTTTCAAGGAGGAAGAAGCCATTAGTAGAAGTTTTTGGAGGAAGAAGTTGAGAAAAAAAGTAAAGAGGAGGAGAGAGCAATAGAAATGAAGGTTTGTGTTTTGAGTGAGCAAGTAAATTAAAATCGCGAAGAGAAAGGGTTTTTTAAACTTTTCTATTCGAAAGATGCCAAATCAGTCTAAATGGTTAAAAAGACCCAAGATAATTGTTTGACTGATTTTGGAACCCTTATGAGTTTAAGCCTTTGTCTTAAAATTCAAAGGAGTCCTGAAAGTACAACATGGAAAGCTTCTCTTAAGGGTGATTGTTTGGGAGGGAAACGTATCTCAGACACTTAGATTGGCTTCGAAAATAGATATTTGGCTTCGAAGCCAGGATTTGGCTCCGAAGCTAGATGTCAAACATCCAGCTAGGGCTTCGAGAGCAGGTAGTTGACTTCAAAGGACATTTTATGCCTAAGAATGCAAGAATGTTTAGGTTTGATCTACTTCAAAGGGATTGGGGACTTGCTCTTAAGTTTTCTATAAAAGATAAAATCCTTCGAAGTGAACTTTGAAGTATTCTATAGCTAGAATTTGATTCTTATTTAATGTTTTAGACTTCAAAGTTGCAAAGTCAGTACCAAGTCAAGTAAAGAATTAAAATCCAAAAAGACTTACTTGAACATGAAAAATTCCTTTTGGGATTTTTCTGTCAGAATAAACCCTTTTTTTGGGAAGCAGCATTGTTACATTTAAAAGTAGTTCCATACTTCAAAGCATTTAAAAGTAACTTTGATTCAAAGGTTGGTTAATTCAAAACTGTTAGATTATGTTGACCATGCGATTAGAATGAGAAGACCTAAGGCAAAATTGTCAATTGTATTCCATACTTTGGAAATTTCCATACTTTGGAGATGTTCAAATTAGGCTTCGAAGCAAAAATTGTTTAATTTGAAGCTCTAATTTTATTTGAATTGTGTGAATAAAATGGTCACAAGCATGCAATTGGAACATAAAACTAGATCATGCCAAATAGGGGAAGAAAACCCCTAGTTTTATTGATATGTAAGTAATTACATTAAAAATGCCTACTTGGCTACGAATTCGATTTCATAATAATAGGGAGTAGAAAAAGTAACAAGTTCATTAAATTTAACCCAGCAGTGTTCAATAAACTTATGTTATTTCTTTATTCTATTTTCTATCCTATCAAAGCTAGGTTGTTGCAGCTGGTATGCTCTTATTTGGTAAAAAAGTTATTCAGCTGTCACCGCGAACTCTGTCTCTTTTAAGCCTTGCTCCATTTCGTCCATATTTAAATCATCCCAGTACACTAAATCCTTATTCTTGAAGTTATCATATTCTTCAACAAGGTTCTCTACTTTGTACTGAGTTTGAATTCGATTAGCTGTGATTCCGTCCAAAGAGTCACTGGTAGCCAAAGAAATTTTGTACCAATGAAGAAGGAGTGAGAGTTGATCCGAAAAAGCTTAAAGTTCTGTCTGAACAATGGGGTTGAGAACATGACCCCGAGTCATAACATCACAGGCCCATTGGAAGTTCTTGAGAGGAATTTTGTCTCCAAGAACATTGGAAGAGCTGGAGGTTGGTAAGAAGGAAAAAATTGATTCTCGAAAAGAGTAAGTTTCAATTTCTTCATCCAATGAGGATTTTGAGGGAGAGGAGGTGCAGAGGGATCTATACTGAAAGAAGAGGGGAACTGGGGGTCATTTTGTAGACACCCCATTTTTGACCATCCTCAAGACTTGGATGTCATCACTTGTACACTCGATGATTATGTTTGTTTGTGTTTATTTGAGTGCTCGAAGTCCTCGGCGGAACGCCCTGTCTTTGAGCCTCTAAACCTGGCCTTTTTTTTGCCTAGTTTTGGCCCAAATCTTGTTGTTTTTGTGTCTGGAACCTCTTGGTGACCTGTCGGTCACCACCATAGGCTGTCGGCCATGGATTGTGCTTGTCGGCCATTGGTGTGGCCGGTTGGCTACCAGTGGTGGCCGACGACCACCATTGTGCTTTTCCAGATATTTGTTGATAGTTGTGCCAGCTGTTGGCACACTGAGCTGCATCTTCCTACACGTGTATGGTAGGATGTTCCTAAGCTCAAGGGTTGTTTTTCTATATATAGAGGGGTTCCTCCCCTATTTTGGAGGGTTAGAAAAATTGGACCAAACTTATCTCTCTCTCTAGATTTTTCTTTCTCTCTTACAATTTTGTGCTTTGTAGCTTGTTTTCTCTACACTATTACATACACTACCTTAACCAAAGTTGCTAGTCTTTAGGCTAAGGTAACTTGGGACCTTCTTTGAGCTCTAGAAGGTGGTTTTTGGCTTGGATTGTTGGCCAACTTATGCTTTGCTTCAAAGGTATAACACTTGCCTTGTTTATACTTGTTTTTCCATCTTTTTAAATTGTTTTGAGGCTGGTTTGAACTTAAAAAGTTCTGTTTTTATGGCTTAAAAGTGTTGGCTTGAGGCTATTTTCAGTTAAAGGGTGGTCCACCATTCTTACATCTTAGTTCTTGAAGCTTTTGTACCTTTGTTCATCACTTTCAAACCAACTTTTTTGGGCCTCTTAACCACTGAATTTTAGAGGTTTTTCAGTGGCAAAAAAATTATTTTGAAGTCCAAATTTGGAGGGGTTAGGCTCCCCTCCTTGTGTCATGTTTGCATGCTTAGTTAGCTTCACATGTTAGCATGTTTTCCTAGCTTAACTTAGCTCAAGTCCAGCATGTTTTAATTTCTAAAATAACCTTTTTTAGCTCTGTTTTGGGCTGGTTTATTCATTTGAGTTTTGTTTTGCATAGTTGTAGTGTAAGTTCCATCACTAGCTTGGTGTTCTTAGTCTTTAATCATCATTGGTTTGAGTTGATTGTTTGCTTTAGTGTTTTTTCTCACCTAATTTCAGCACTATAATTGTGACGACCCAAATTTTTTTTGAAACATCAAGGGAAATTAAATAAACAAAATGACTTAATAAACTAAAAAGTTGACATCTTAATAGGGCATTCCAACTCTCGTACATAACCAAAGGTTCAAATAATATTAAATAAAAACTTAACATTATCCAAATACAACATCAATGAAATTATAAGGTCCTTAATAGCTAATATATAGGATAATAAAGTTATTCGACTTTAGCTATGATTTCAAGTCAGCCAAGGCTCTACGTTAGCGTCAACTCCATTTCAGCTTCAATTATTTCCTCGCCAAAACCTGGCATAAAACGCCAGGGCAACAAAAATATATGCCATGAGTTTTGCAACACAGTAAGAAAACATAGTCAACCTACCATTCTTTTTAAGAGAAAAATAATGAGGTTCTAAACATGAGATAACAATATAATTGTAAACATAAATTACAACCATTAGAATAATTTCAATAATTTTAATAAATTAGGTGACACTCGAAATCTCACCAAAGAGATTTAACTTAAATTACAACCATTAGAATAATTTCAATAATTTTAATAAATTAGATGACACTCGAAATCTCACCAAAGAGATTTAACTTACCAACCACTAAGCATGGCAACGGTTAATTTGAAACCCTCCCTTGGTCAAATATTTAAGTGTTACCAACCGTAACTACCAGGGATGCCCACGCCGGAGTTATATACCCAAGTAGTGGCATCCGTGGTCTGCCCCAAGGAAACGGTCTGCCAGGGGTAAGTAACCTCCCTGTGTGCCACCTGCACATCCACCCTTATTCCAAAACCGAATACCGAAAATGGTTCAAATAAGTCCCGTGCCATCTTAGAGTTTCGCAACACAATTTACGTGAGAATTCTCAAAACCAGGGCTCACCCTGAACAACCGGTATTAACCGTCAACCCTTGATTTCATACACTCTTTAAAACCAAGACTCACCCTGAACAACTAGTATTAATCCTTTATCAGTAACTTCATATATTGAACACAAATTATTCAAATCTCAATCACTAATAATGTTATACCAACTAAAACATAAAACATTATACATGTCACACAATAATAATTTAATGTCCAAAATTTAACAGACAATTAATTTAAACAATGGTATGAACATAATAACTTAGATATTAAAATTATAAATAAATTATTTACACAATCCTAAAATTCGTGCAATTGAACAGAATACTCAATGTGGATGCTTAGGTCACTTTTCAGAAAGAATTTCAGAAAAATAAGATGTAAATAATCCTGTAAAATTTCCAGCAATCTTTATGACATAGATTTGTCACATTTTCTTACATTAATTACATGCTTAATTTTATAGATCAAATCCATAATCTAAAAATTTATCATGGAAATAGACTTCTCAATTTTCATCTTTTAGTTAGAAATTACCAGATTTGGCTTAGTGTAGAATTTTAAATAAATTTTCAAATACATATTAAAATCTGTCTCACAGTTTCAGATTTAGTTAAAAATTTGTATAAATTCGTAGAAAGCTCAAAAATTGTTACCAAAAATTTCTAGATAAACTAGACATCATTATCAACAATTTTTTAGAAGAAATCATCTCGAAATTTTGAGTATAAAATCATCTAAAAATTCGGGTAAACATGCTGGCAGATTCAAAATAGATTATTCTCAACACAGTTTCAGATTTAGTTAAAAATTTGTATAAATTCATAGAAAGCTCAAAAATTGTTACCAAATTTTTGGTTAAACTAAACATCATTATCAACAACTTTTTAGAAGAAATCATCTCGAAATTTTGAGTATAAAATCATCTAAAAATTTGGGTAAACATGCTGGCAAATTCAAAATAGATTATTCTTAACACAGTTTCAGATTTAGTTAAAAATTTGTATAAATTCATAGAAAGCTCAAAAATTGTTACCAAAATTTCTGGTTGAACTAGACATCATTATCAACAACTTTATAGAGGAAATCATCTCGAAATTTTCAGTATAAAATTGTCTAAAAATTCGGGTAAACATGCTGGCAGATTCAAAACAAGTTATTCTCAACACAGTTTCAGATTTAGTAAACAATTTGTATAAATTCATAGAAAGCTCAAAAATTGTTATCAAAATTCCTGGTTGAACTAGACATCATTATCAACAACTTTGTAGAAGAAATCATCTCGAAATTTTGAGTATAAAATTGTCTAAAAATTCGGGTAAACATGCTGGTAGATTCAAAACAATTTTGACAATGTCTCATATGTATACAATCTGAAAATTTCAATTATATAAAAAAATGAGAAGGTTGAGAGGGTTTTCTTACCTATTAGCCTTAAAGATCTTCCTTTCTTTAATTTTTTTTTTTTTTAGCTTCCCATGAAATTCCTTCTAGCAAAGAAAATTGAATAGGCTTCAATACTCTCTTATTTTTCACTCCCTCTCTCTCATTCTCAGCTCTCTCTCTCTCTCTCTCCCCCTCTCCCTCTCCCTCTCCCTATAGGACTCTCACAGCACATACCCATCAATTGCTAACCCAAACACCTTTAACTCCTTAGTTATACACACACACATGCACCTCCCTTCTTTGCTGTCAACACAGCACACGTGCACACACTTTTTGAAGTACACCTCAAGACTTACATGCACACACACACACACACAAGCACATCCCTCTTGTTGACACATATTGCACACGTGCACCTTGGTCAAGCTTCCAGCACATCACTTACACATGCACACACAAACAGATTTCTTTGTACACACACTTGGGTTTCTCAGCACACCCTCACTTCATATACACCCATGATTTTTTTTTTTTCCTTCCATAGTTTAATTTATGATTAAGATTGATTTAATTAAATAATACATATTCTTAATAAGTCTTGATTGACACAAAATTAGTTAATTATATCTAATCTCAAATCCCACCTAATTTAATTAGTCTAATTGACTTCCGTTAGAGTCTGATTAAATATGTATATATATATATATATATATTTTTTTTTGGGTTTTAGTATATAAAATATTAGGTTTCAGTGTAATTTGATCACAAAAAAAAAATATAGAGAAAAATATAATAAAAATATCAGAATGTTCATAAATTTATATTGAGTGATAATATAAAGTCAAAAAAATATTTTATTTTATTTTAAATAAATGTTCAGTATAAAAATATACAGACTATTAAATTCAAAATATTGTAACTAATTATTTAAGAAAATTAAAAATATATATTATTATTATATAAAAATACGGGGTTTCACAATCTATCCCCCTTACAAAAATTTCATCCCCGAAATTTAAGTTGTCCTTGGGTTTTGAAAAGTTGTGGGTAACCGATGGGCGAACTCTACTATTATGTTATTAGTTTCCAGTTTTACCTCATTCACATCCTCTCCCATCTTCCATTCCACACCACGTGTGCACCTGGACACTAGCACATTTCATTAAAGTTCCATCATATCACTCACATGCACACACACAGCGGATTTCTCAATACACCCACACCCATAAACACTTTAACTTCTAGACTCGTACATAATTTAATTGGTCGAATTTGACTTCCATAAAGGCCTAATTAATTTTGGTTAATTTATCATTCTGAATCAGATTTCAAATTAAATCCCCAAAATGCTCCAATTATCAAATTAAACTTATTGAGCTCATCAATTTTGGTTTCTCTAACCCTTAAGGCCTTCAATTTCATATCAAACTCAAAATCTCCATCTATAAATTACATATTCAATTGAGCACCTCATAAATAAATTTAATTCATAATAATCTAAATTCTCAATCCTCACAACTCAATTAACTCCAATTCGGACCCAATTGATTAAACCTTAGTTTTATTAAACTGAATCGAGTATTTAATTACACTTTCATAGGGTCCAATACTTGAAATTAAATTGATTTAACTTATCAATTTCACCTCCTTGCTATTTTGCATCAATACGCACCCCAGACCTTCTTTGGAAGCATCACAATACACGTTGTACCCAACGTCACGTTCTGGCACTAGGAGAATAGGGGCGCTCGTCAATCTTTTCTTGAGTTCTTGGAATGAATTTTCGCAAGACTCGTTCCATTGAAACTTACCCTCTTTTGAGTCAAATGTGTCATTGGTTTGGCTAGTTTTGAGAAGTCTTGAATCTTCGATAGTAACCGGCGAATCCTAAGAAACTACGAATCTCAAATGTGTTCTTAGGTTGCTTCCATTCTGTCACTGTTTCTACTTTAGTTAGGTCTACTAATATTTCCTTGTCAGATACCACGTGATCCAAAAACCTTACTTCCCCCATCCAGAACTCACATTTACTAGCCTTAGCATACAGCTGGTTTTCTCTCAAAGTTTGAAGTACTATTCTCAAATATTATTCATGGTCTCCTTCAGACTTGAAATACACCAAAATATATTTTATGAAAACTATCACAATTTGATCTAAGTAAGGCGTGAATATTTGGTTCATTAAGCTCATGAACATGCCTGGTGCATTGGTTAGACCGAATGGCATCACTACGAATTCATAGTGGCTGTAACAGGTTCGAAACGCAGTCTTAAGAATATCTTCTTCCTGAACACGTAATTGGTGATACCCCGACCTGAGGCCTATCTTTGAGAAATACTTTGCCCCTCTAAGCTGATTGAAAAGGTCATCAATCCGAGGTAGTGGATACCGATTCTTAATGCTGACTATTGAGTTGTCGATAATCAATGCACAACCTAAGTGTCCCATCTTTCTTTTTAGCAAATAAGGTTGGTGCTTCCCACAGGGACGTGCTTGGCCTTTTAAATTCCTTGTCCAATAATTCTTGCAACTATGTCTTTAGCTTTCTCAATTCAGCTGGTGCCAGACGATGTGGTGCCATTAAAATCGGTGATGTACCAGGTTGTAGTTCAATGGTAAAGTTTACTTCTCACTTTGGGGGTAGTCCTGGTAATTCCTCTGGGAACACATCAGCATATTCGTAGCCCTAGTTCCATACGATCTTTATCTTCCAGAACTAAGCTGGTTAGCCACCCAACTAGGTGATCGTGCCACTTTGAATTCCCAAGTGTCAGTGTGTAACAACCCTCATACTGTTTACCGACTTATGACTGATTGATTACCGTTAAACTGAATTGATTACGACTGATAATTGAACTGATTAAAGTACGGAACTGACTGACTGAAATTGGAAAACCGAATTGATTGAGTATATGTTAGTTAAATTGCATTTTATCTGTTTGACTGTATGATTATCTGTTCATGCTTATATGTTTAAACTGCTAATTGAAGGCCATATCGGCGGCCGAATTAGAAACCGATTGATGTTCCATGATCCTCAGAATTAATGTGATTTTATAGTATAATTATCTGAAAATTGATTAGGTATGATTAAATTAGATTAAATATCGATTAATCGCATAGTTTGAGTTAATTATCGTTCCGCCACTTAGTGGACCACTATCTCTTGAACCTTGTATACACTCCACGTATTGATCAAACAAACATTTTCTTCTCCTCTTCTTGCCTCAACCGACCCAAGTTAGAGAGTGAGAGAGAGTTGAGTTGTTCTTGAGAGATTTGCTTGATCTTGCTTGGAATTGAAGTGTTGATTGCTACTTTGAGCTCCTAGACCTTGAACACAAGACTAAGGTAGGACATCATCTTCTTGTTGTTGTCTTAGAATCCATTCTTGCACAATTCATGCTTTAATTGTAGAGTTAAGCCATGTTTTGGTGCATACATGTTGAATTGAAGCTTGATTGTTGCATGCATGTACATATATTGAAGTTTTGAGGTTGTAGTTCATAATTCCTCACATGCATGTTCATAATTTTGTAATGGTCCATGTTTTCAACTTGTTTTTGGATCAATTGGCTCCCTAGAGCATCAAATTGAAGCTTTAAAATGATTTAAAGATCATGCATGTCATGTTTGAGGATTGTCCTTGGAAAATGGTTTGAAATTGGGTTTGAATAAAACACCCTTGGGCTTTGATTTCTCAAATTGAGTTTTGAATCATGTTTAACTATGAGTTTACATGTGTTTTCTGGAAATTTAGCTCAAGAGGTCGAGTTTTGATGCTTTTGGACTTGGTTTTGAGCTTGGAGGTGCAATCTGGGTTTTCCAGATTTCGCACTTCCGCTCGAGCGGGGGGAAGTGCCGCTTGAGCGTGGAATCCGAGCATCCAGCATCTCTCTGCACTGTTTTACAGTTCGCTCGAGCGGAGTCATGTCTCAAGCTCGAGCGGGCGTCGAGCGGGGATTTCACCCATCCAGTACTTTTACAGTACGCTCGAGCGGGAAAGTTTACGCTCGAGCGTGTACCTTTGTTTGCCTGTACGCTCGAGCGGGGAAACCTGCGCTCGAGCGGGACTCTGTTTTTCTGAAAATCCTGAAAATATTTTCTAAGTGTATTTTTTGCATCCTCATCCCATCCTAGGCATTCTTAGGCCTAGTTTAAGACATTTAGATGAGGATATCGTTGTAGAACACACCAAGGCAAATTAGGGATTAAGTTATGATATTTCCCAACTGTGTAGCTTAGTGTGTGTTCAACCTGTGAACTGTGTAGGGTTGGCAACTGGGGAGACACGCTCTAGCATACTGTAGCCTAGAACTCTGTGAGTAACAATTGTGTAAAGATATGTTCAACTGATATCTTTTGAATACTGAACTGAACTGTTTACTGAACTGGTATTACTGAATGAATGTATGTCCTTTATTTCTGAACTGTACTGTGGCATCCTTAGTACCTACTGTTTACTGTTACTATTACTGTTACAGAGATCTCTGTCGGTTCCCTCGTGGAACCACTACTGTTTACTAACTGATGGCCATCATTACTGTTCGGTCTTTTAAGACCTACTGTCACTGTTATGCTAATGGATGTACCACATATGACTGTTTACTGTACTGAACAACTGAAATACTGATTGAATTGAACTGTTTTCATTACTGTAAGGACATTCATTCTAAACCCCTTTACGCTTTATGTTATTCACTGGGCTTTAGCTCACTGCTCATATATATATGTAGGTGTACAGGCACCAGATCGGAGCTAGGAGCATCAGGGTAACTCCAATTTTGTCAAGCCAGCCTTTGTGCCTCACTGCGAGGTTCCGAGTTGCCATGCTATGGCTTTGGGGTGTTTTGTTTGTTTCCCCCGTCTGTCTCCATACTGTTTGGATTACTGTATAGACTGTCTGTTGCTAACTGTACTGTTATCAAGGGATTAGGTCCCTGTACTGTGTGACTGTAAATTTTGTATAGACTGTACTGTTTGTGTATGTATGAATGCATGAAAAATCTTTTTGGCATACAGACTGTCACAGCTCAATGGACACTATTTACTTACTGTATTGGCTTCCGCCAGGCCCTGCACTCTGTTTTACTGTATTACTGTTAAGCAGGCCTTCGGTAATCTCGGATTACTGGCCGGTTACGGTGCTAAACCCGTAGGGCCGGGTTTGGGTCGTGACACAGTGATAGGGAATCTTGTCTATCCTCCTTAAATTGGAATCGCGTTCCGTCCTGAGAGTAAGCAATCACCGTCTTCCGATAGCAATCAATGGTGGCTCTATGGGCTGATAACCAGTCCATTCCTAGGATAATGTCAAAGTCTGAAATTTCCATGACTCGTAGGTCGCAAGTTAAACGTAAATTGGAGACTCCTAGTTCACATGATTTGCAGACGATATCTACTCGAGTTTGACCTCCTAGCGGTGAGGCTACACTTATAGGTGTTTCTAATCGTTCAAGCTCTAATCCCAAGATCCACACAATTATAGTAGAGAAGAAAGAGTATGACATGGCTACGACCATAGCATAACTAGCATAAGAATTCTAAGGGAATTTGAGCAGACGGTAAAGTCGGATGACATGATAGTTTTGAACTTTTAATAGGGTTAAGATTATGGAGCTGGTGACCAAACTAGATATTTGAATTGAAATTGTGTTTGGCCATACACATTTCAAACCAAACACCTGAGATTCTTCACCCTGTAAGGATTAAAAGAGTGCAATCGGTTTTCAAGAGAACAACATACAAGATACAATAAACATGACTCAAAAATTACCAATTGATCATCTTAAGGCAATACTTTGTCGAATTGGAAAGGTTCAATGAAGATAGAGCAGTGATGATTTTACCTCCGACAAATTTGGCGTCAACCCAGTTAGCATCAAACAAGGATAGTTACTATGATTAGCATAAAGCTCTCAAAAACTATGAGTTACATAATTCTATTCTTTCTAACACATGACACTACTCCTCAATTGAGGTTAAACCTCTTCCCACCGTCCCTAGGTATTCTAACCTAGAGCTCTGATACCATGTTGTGACGTCCCAAATTTTTTTTGAAACATCAAGGGAAATTAAATAAACAAAATGACTTAATAAACTAAAAAGTTGACATCTTAATAGGGCATTCCAACTCTCGTACATAACCAAAGGTTCAAATAATATTAAATAAAAACTTAACATTATCCAAATACAACATCAATGAAATTATAAGGTCCTTAATAGCTAATATATAGGATAATAAAGTTATTCGACTTTAGCTATGATTTCAAGTCAGCCAAGGCTCTACGTTAGCGTCAACTCCATTTCAGCTTCAATTATTTCCTCGCCAAAACCTAGCATAAAACGCCAGGGCAACAAAAATATATGCCATGAGTTTTGCAACACAGTAAGAAAACATAGCCAACCTACCATTCTTTTTAAGAGAAAAATAATGAGGTTCTAAACATGAGATAACAATATAATTGTAAACATAAATTACAACCATTAGAATAATTTCAATAATTTTAATAAATTAGGTGACACTCGAAATCTCACCAAAGAGATTTAACTTAAATTACAACCATTAGAAAAATTTCAATAATTTAATAAATTAGGGGACACTCGAAATCTCACCAAAGAGATTTAACTTACCAACCACTAAGCATGGCAACGGTTAATTTGAAACCCTCCCTTGGTCAAATATTTAAGTGTTACCAACCGTAACTACCAGGGATGCCCACGTCCGGAGTTATATACCCAAGTAGTGGCATCCGTGGTCTGCCCCAAGGAAACGGTCTACCAGGGGTAAGTAACCTCCCTGTGTGCCACCTGCACATCCACTCTTATTCCAAAATCGAATACCGAAAAGGGTTCAAATAAGTCTCGTGCCATCTTAGAGTTTCACAACACAATTTACGTGAGAATTCTCAAAACCAGGGCTCACCCTGAACAACCGGTATTAACCGTCAATCCTTGATTTCATACACTCTTTAAAGCCAAGACTCACCCTGAACAACTAGTATTAATCCTTTATCAGTAACTTCATATATTGAACACAAGTTATTCAAATCTCAATCACTAATAATGTTATACCAACTAAAACATAAAACATTATACATGTCACACAATAATAATTTAATGTCCAAAATTTAACAGACAATTAATTTAAACAATGGTATGAACATAATAACTTAGATATTAAAATTATAAATAAATTATTTACACAATCCTAAAATTCGTGCAATTGAACAGAATACTCAATGTGGATGTTTAGGTCACTTTTCAGAAAGAATTTCAGAAAAATAAGATGTCAATAATCCTGTAAAATTTCCAGCAATCTTTATGACACAGATTTGTCACATTTTCTTACATTAATTACATGCTTAATTTTATCGATCAAAGCCATAATCTAAAAATTTATCATGGAAATAGACTTCTCAATTTTTATCTTTTAGTTAGAAATTACCAGATCTGGCTTAGTGTAGAATTTTAAATAATTTTTCAAATACATATTAAAATCTGTCTCATAGTTTCAGATTTAGTTAAAAATTTGTATAAATTCGTAGAAAGCTCAAAAATTGTTACCAAAAATTTCTGGATAAACTAGACATCATTATCAACAACTTTTTTGAAGAAATCATCTCGAAATTTTGAGTATAAAATCATCTAAAAATTCGGATAAACATGCTGGCAGATTCAAAATAGATTATTCTTAACACAGTTTCAGATTTAGTTAAAAATTTGTATAAATTCATAGAAAGCTCAAAAATTGTTACCAAAATTTTTGGTTAAATTAGACATCATTATCAACAACTTTTTAGAAGAAATCATCTCGAAATTTTGAGTATAAAATCATCTAAAAATTTGGGTAAACATGCTGGCAAATTCAAAATAGATTATTCGCAACACAGTTTCAGATTTAGTTAAAAATTTGTATAAATTCATAGAAAGCTCAAAAATTGTTACCAAAATTTCTGGTTGAACTAGACATCATTATCAACAACTTTATAGAGGAAATCATCTCGAAATTTGTAGTATAAAATTGTCTAAAAATTCGGGTAAACATGCTGGCAGATTCAAAATAGGTTATTCTCAACACAGTTTCAGATTTAGTAAACAATTTGTATAAATTCATACAAAGCTTAAAAATTATTATCAAAATTCCTGGTTGAACTAGACATCATTATCAACAACTTTGTAGAAGAAATCATCTCGAAATTTTGAGTATAAAATTGTCTAAAAATTCGGGTAAACATGCTGGTAGATTCAAAACAGTTTTGACAATGTCTCATATGTATACAATCTGAAAATTTCAATTATATAAAAAAATGAGAAGGTTGAGAGGGTTTTCTTACCTATTAGCCTTCAAGATCTTCCTTTCTTTAATTTTTTTTTTTTAGCTTCCCATGAAATTCCTTCTAGCAAAGAAAATTGAATAGGCTTCAATACTCTCTTATTTTTCACTCCCTCTCTCTCATTCTCGGCTCTCTCTCTCTCTCTTTCTCTCTCTCTCTCTCCCTCTCCCTCTCCCTCTAGGACTCTCACAGCACATACCCATCAATTGCTAACCCAAATACCTTTAACTCCTTAGTTATACACACACACACATGCACCTCCCTTCTTTGCTGTCAACACAGCACACGTGTACACACTTTTTGAAGTCCACCTCAAGACTTACATGCACACACACACACAAGCACATCCCTCTTGTTGACACATATTGCACACGTGCACCTTGGTCAAGCTTCCAGCACATCACTTACACATGCACACACAAACAGATTTCTTTGTACACACACTTGGGTTTCTCAGCACACCCTCACTTCATATACACCCATGATTTTTTTTTTCCTTCCATAGTTTAATTTATGATTAAGATTGATTTAATTAAATAATACATATTCTTAATAAGTCTTGATTGACACAAAATTAGTTAATTATATCTAATCTCAAATCCCACCTAATTTAATTAGTCTAATTGACTTCCATTAGAGTCTGATTAAATATGTATATATATATATATATATATATTTTTGGGTTTTAGTATATAAAATATTAGGTTTCAGTGTAATTTGATCACAAAAAAAAAATATAGAGAAAAATATAATAAAAATATCATAAGGTTCATAAATTTATATTGAGTGATAATATAAAGTCAAAAAAATATTTTATTTTATTTTATTTTATTTTAAATAAATGTTCAGTATAAAAATATACAAACTATTAAATTCAAAATATTGTAACTAATTATTTAAGAAAATTAAAAATATATATTATTATTATTATAGAAAAATACGGGGTTTCACAATAATCTCTGCAATCTCCCTCAATTCTTTACTTTTTTGTTTTGCTTTGAAAGTGGTTTCAAACCATTTCTTTGCCTAAGTGTGAAATGGAGATGCTACACCTAATGGTTTAATCCCTTAGGGGGTTCATTACCAACAATGTCTTTCATGTCCAAAGTAACTTTTGGTTTGAGCCCTCTTTCCATTAGAGGACACTCACCAATGGACTTAATTGATTAAAGAATGGTTTGGTAACTAAAATGTGTAAACAAAATTGGAAAGTAAAAGAGGCAAGATAAGCATTCTTTTGTGTTGCATTACATGTGTTCAAATCGGACGTTAATTTGAACACAAGGAAAATGGGACATTTCATACTCAAAAGTGATAAAATGTGCCACTTTCCTTGATCTCCATTGCCCTTGATCATGCATGATAGAGTGATGGACATTTTGGTCTTGTTTTACATTTATTAACTTGCACAATTGGTTTCACAAACCATCATGCAATGAAATTGCTTGATTGGTGGTTTGTGAACCAAATTTTGTCCCTCCTTTGATTTCCCCATGAAAAGAAGAGGCGAAGTGTGTAAACAACCCTTGAGAAATACACTGTTTTGCTCTCTGTTGCAGCAAAGAAGTTCAGGACAACAGTGGTCGACCGGCCACCAATGGTAGCTGACTGGCCACGATTGGTAACCAACCAGCCCTTTGTCGGCCACCAATGAAATTTGTACAGTTTGTTGGTAAGGTGCAGCAGAGGTATTTTGGAAGTGGGCAGCATTGTCAGTGCTCAAATGTGCAAATAGAGGCTTGCAGTAGCAAAACAACAGCTTTTCGGGTGGAAACCGAGCACGTGCATGAGCCTCCCTTGCATTCCAAGCCTATTTAACGCTTAAATATCTAGCTTAAACACGTGTTGTAATTAATTAGTTATATCTAATTAAGAGTTATAAATAATTAGTTAGTTTAACTAGTTATTCGATTTCGGTTTGTAATAGTTAGTTAACTAGAATAGTTAATTAGTTTTGTTTTATAATAATTAGTTAGCTTAATTATCGTAGCCAGTTAGCTTGTATTCATTCGGACCCTCCTTCGCGAGGGCATAATGTTGTAATAAGTGTGTGTGCGTGTGTGTATGTCTTTCAACCCCACGTCTTTCTCCCTTTTATTTAATCACTTTTGATGGTTAGATTACGGACATGTTTCAAATTAGCATACCTTATGCTTGCATCCATTCATCTTGTCATGCATGCACCGAGGCTCGGCACATCATTCAAACTGCATTGCCATTTCAATATCTTATTTGAATACGTGTTTAACCGCATGTTATCAAATTGCTTCATATGTCATATTAGTAGTCGAGCCTATTAATTGCATATTGCATGTGTTGCATTAGGCATTTTGCATAGTTAAGAATCATGCATATTTTTCTAACTCATATTTTCCTAGCTTGGAGTACTAGATGAGTTTTTATGCTTTAACATACTTGCATGAATGTGAATGTTGCCATGATTAGCATGCTTGCCATGAGGCTATGTTCTTAAATGCTAAACTGCATGAATGCCTGTGGATGAAGGCTTGTTGTTTGAATTGGAACAATTCAACGAATGTAAGTTTTAAGCCCACTTTGTTGAGTGGCAAATCATGTTTTAAGCCCACTATGTTTGGTGGCAAATCCGCAATCTTTAAGCCCACTTGAGGTGGCAAATTCAAACCATTTTCGCAAACAAACACGAGTTGAATTGTTCCAAATTGAGTAAGCTAGTCTATACTTGATTGTGCGCATTACGTAGTAAAGCTAGTTTAATAACCAGAATAAGAACACATAATGTTTATAAAAAAATCATATCATGATTAGTAGAGGCCGATCTTTGATTGGGCGAGCGGGGGTGCTCAATTCATGACCGTCCCCCGTCGTACCCAAGTTCTTGAGCCGAGGCAACTTTGGTGATGACAGACACGTGGACTTTGGCACGAGTCAGGGTTTCCTGAATTTTTCCAAAACAAAAAATATTTAGGTGGTGACTCTGTATCTGGCAAAACAGTCCGATTTTGGCACTTTTGACATAAAATCAATTTTCCAAAACGATTTGCCGAATTTGGACTCTTTGGTGTTGATCAGTTTCACATTGCATTTGTGAGATTAGATTCAGAATCACGGGAGTCCGAACTGTGAGGCCTTTCTTTCAAACCTTCTGAAAGGGGGCCCGCAAAAGGCGATCCACACATTCGAGCCAGTCAGAAGAGCAAAGTTTTGCCTTCTTAGCCAAGAATGGCGGATTATATCCCTGTGCTTTGTCTGGATGAGAAGTTTCTCGCACTATCTTCGTTGGCATGGAAGACGTGTACCATGCCACAAGCAAGTTGTCTTTCAGACTATGTCAGTGATCAATGGGTACATAGGGGTAAACCACTAAGCTTCGAGCAGAAGGAGGAATAGAAAGGGAATCATCGAATTCAACAAATCGATGATGAATCCGCTCCCTTAATTAGGGTTTATCAGGTTTTGACCAACTTTCCCAGCCAGTGGACTTGGAGGAAGAAGAAGTAGTTTTGTCCCATGCGGAGAGTGGTGGGGTAGAAGAGGAGCTTCCAAGATCCATTTCTGCAAATGCTTGGTCCAAAGGTTTGAAGTTGGCAGATTCTTGGTCTAAAGGTTCGTAATTTGCAAAAGCTTCCATGACTTGTATAAATGGAGACGGATAGGTATAGCCAATAAATGCATTAAGGTTCTTTTGAGACTTGCAATCATCTTCCAAAGACTCCTCGTATGCTCGATCAATGTAAGAGAAAGTGTGATTGGCTATTGGGAATGTACTAGTCTTTTCGTTTACTCAAAGAACAGAAGTGCAAAGCACGAGGATTTAATGAAGTTCATTGCTTCATTATTCAAAAAGCAGTTATACTTCCAGAATATACAGAGTCTATGCACGTCCTAGGGCGCGAAAAAGGCGAGCCATAGTTTCTGGCGACTTTGCTGGAGACCTAGAGAACTTGACTCGAACTTATGATATGATATTTTATCTATACTTATGTGTTTCTTTGCATTCGCATTTGCATTGGTGCGCTTAAGTCACTGTGTTTTCCATCTACTATTCCTGAACGGTTTGCCGGAGGCTTGCTTGGAAATCTTGCTAAAAGGCTGACCGATTGCGGGCTCTGCCACCGTGGGAACACAACCCTTGGATCTGGACTACCACGGTACCGTCTGATCCTCTTTTCACTTCTCAGTATTAGGTGCGTGAGGTATATTAGGTAGTCTTGCTGAGGTACCATTTTTGACCAATCGACTTAGTTGCATATCGAAAATCATAGAGACTGTTGCAAACTAGGACATATTGCTTACCCGAATGCAGGATTGTGTGAAGCCACTTGTTGTGCGTAGTGAACCCCTAGCTCCTGACGAAACTAGGACAGGGTAACCCTACCCCATCATAGGGGTGTTTTGGCTCTCACTTGCTTGATATGTGCTTTTAGAGTGAAACTCTGCAGGAATGTATGTATCAGTCGCAAGTCTGGGTATCAGTTTTTGGGAGACAGAATTCAGTTTTGAGCATAGTTCTACAGCGTTGATTACATTAGTGTACTTATTAGAATCTGAGCAGAGGGGTTGTGCGGTTTCTGATTTTTATTTTCTTTTTCTTTATTTCTTTTTGCAAGGTAGTTTTTCACCATTGCTTCAGACGATTCTATTACCCCCCCAAGCACTCTGGACCCGAGTGAGAAGACTTTATAGATCTGGGGATCTTGTCAAAGGACAGCCAGTGTTTGCTTCACTCCCACCGGTTACTAGACGGAGGAGTGTGTACCCACATTTTTCCGCGCCTCACCTTTCGGAAAGGGTTTCAAAAGAAGGCCTCACAATTTGGACTCCCGCAATTCTGAATCTAGTCTCACAAAGTGCAATGTGAAACTGATAATCACCAAAGAGTCCAAATCTGACAAACTTTTTTTGAAAAATCGATTTTAAATCAAATAATGCCAAAATTAGACTACTTTGCCAGATTATAGAGTCGCCACCTAAATATTTTGTTTTGGAAAAATTTAGAAAACTCTGACTCGTGCCAAAAGGCCACATGTCCGTCATCACCAAAGTTGCCTCGGCTCGGGAACTTAGGTACGAAGGGGGAAGGTCATGAAATGAGCACCCTCGCTCGCTCGATCAAAGATCGGCCTCTACCAATCATGATATGTTCTTTTATAAACATTATGTGTTCTTATTCCGGTTATTAAACTAGCTTTACTATGTGACGCACACAAGCAAGTATAGACTAGTCGCAAGACTTGGAATAATTCAACTCATGCTTGTTTTCGAAAAAATGTTTGAATTTGCCACCCTTAAGTAGGCTTAGTGATGCGGTTTTGCCACCAAACATAGTGGGCTTAAAACATGATTTGCCACAACAAAGTGGGCTTAAATCTCACATTCGTTGAATCGTTCTAATTCAAACAACAAGCCTTCATCCACAGACATTTATGCAATTTAGCATTTTAGCACATAGCCTCATGGCAAGCATGCTAATAATGGC
This sequence comes from Camellia sinensis, assembly GCF_055761805.1. NCBI lineage: Eukaryota > Viridiplantae > Streptophyta > Magnoliopsida > Ericales > Theaceae > Camellia > Camellia sinensis. Next base: position 202,738,691 of record NC_138963.1, read on the forward strand.
ATCATGGTAATCACACTCATGCTAGTATGCTAAAGCATAGAACTCACCGAGTACTCCAAGCCAAAACAGAAACTAGTTACAAAGATGCATGATCCTAACTATGCAAGATGCCTAATACAACGCATGCAATATGAAATTAATCAGCTCGACTACTAATATGGCATATGAATCGATTTGAACAACATGCCGTTAAACACGTATTCAAAGAAGTATTGAAATTGCAATGCAGTTTGAATGATGCGCCGAGCCTCGGTGCATGCAAGACAAATGAATGAATGTAAACATGCGATATACTAATCATAACATGCCCCTAATCTAACCATCAAAAGTGATTGAATAAAAGGGAGAAATACATGGGGTTGGAAGACATACACACACGCACGCACACTTATTACAACATTATGCCCTCGCGAAGGAGGGTCCGAATGAATAACCTAATTAGCTACGCTAAGCTAAGCTAAGCTGATCATTACAACACTTGTAACTAATATTCTAGTTAACTAATTATTACAAATTGAATTAATTAGCTAAATACTAAGCTAATTAAATACAAAGCAATTAAACTAATGTTACTACTAATTAATTAAACAAAGCAATTAAATGGCCTCGAGGGGCGAGGGATGCATGCATGCTCGGTTCCTCCACCCGAAAAGCTACCACCTTGCCATTGAACGCCTCTGTTTGCACATTTTTTATTACTGAAAATTGCACCAACTTCCAGAACAACTCTGCTCCACCTCAGGAACACACTGAGCAACTTTCTTCATTGATGGCCAGTCGGCTACCGCTGGTGGCCGGTCGGCCACCCTTGCCCTGAACTTCCTTTTTGGTTGCAACAGAGCGCAAACAGAGGCAAAGCAGTGTATTCTAAAGGGTTATCTATACTGTTACCCTCATTATCATTACACAAGCTCAAAGGAGTGCAACTCTTGGCCCTCAAACCATCAACCAAGCATTTTTCATGCATGATGGCTAAAGAACCAAGCTTGTACACGCTTAATGAGTGCAAAACAAGACTCAACATGACCACCACCCTATCATGCATGATCAAGGGTGATGGTGACTAAGGAAAGTGGCACATTTCATCACTTTGAGTATGAGATGTCCCATTTTCCTCATATTCGAATTAACGTCTGATCCGAACACATGCAATGCAACACAAAAGATGCTTATCTTGCCTCTTTTACTTGTTCACTTTGTTTACTCATTTTACATTACTGATTCATTCTTTAATCGATTAAGTCCATCGGTGAATGTCTTCTAAAGTGAAAGAAGTGTCAACCAAAGGAGGGGTAGTTCAAGGCATAAGGGAAGCTTCACGCCGTTGGTAATGAACCCTCAAAAGAGGATTAAACCATTAAGCATGAGCCTTAACCTCAAGCTTAAACAAACCCTAAGGTTGAAACAACCCTCAAACAAATGAAAAAAGTGAAGCAAAGAGGGAGGTTGCAGAAATGTTAACTGCTGGAATGGAGTGCAAAATAACACTAAAACATGCTTTCAACTCAAAGCAATGATAATTAAAAGCAATAAAACACCAAACTAATGAAGGAATTAACACTACAACCATGCCATACAAGGCTCAAAGGACTTAACTAGCCCAAAACAGAGCTAAAACAAGTCAAAACAGTAGCAAAAACATGCTGGACCAAAGCTAAGTTAGGCTAGAAAAATATGCTAACATGTGAGTCTAACTAGGCATGCAAGCAAGACACAAGGAGGGGAGGCCAACCCCTCCAATTTTGGACTTCAAAAGAAGGTTTTTGTCACTAAAAAACCTCTTAATTTCAGTGGTTAAAAGGCCCCAAAAGTTTGATTTGAATGTGATGAAAAATAGCACAAAAAACTTCACAAGCTAAGGAGCAAAAAGGAGGGACAACCCCCTAACTCACAAAGGCTCAAACCATCACTTTTATGCCTCAAAAATAGAGTTTTTTACACTTTAAAAATAGCCTTAAAACAGTAGAAAAGGATGGCAAAGCAAGTATGCACAATGAGCTTAAGTGAGGTAAGCTCTATACTTTTGAAACAGAGCACAATTCAGCCACAAATTCAAGCTCAAACCCCCTTCCAAAGCTCGAACACAACTCCAAGGGACCTCAGCTCTATGGTGGTCAAGTTTGGTTAAGGGTTGGTGTGCAAAAGAGTAGAGAAAACTAACTACAAAGCACAAAATATCAAGTGAGAGAGAGAAAGCTAGAAAGAGAGAGAAATTTTTGGTCTAAAATGTCTAACCCTCCAAAATGGGGGAGGCACCCCCATATATATAGAAAATCAAGGCTTGAGCTTGTATACATCCTACCATACGCGTGTATGAAGATGCAGCTCAGTGAGCAACAGCTGGCACAGCTGGCAAACAAATATCTGGAAAAGGAGACCAATGTCCGTCAGCCACCACTGGTAGTCGACAAGCACAAACCATGGTCGACAATCCAGGGGGCTGGCCGACAGGTCATGCACTCCTCCAGACAAGAGGCAACAAGCTCTTGGTCCAAAAACATGCACAAAACAAACAAGGTTTAGAGGCTCAAAGACCAAGCGTTCCGCTGAGGACTTCGGGCGCTCAAAACGAACACAAACAAGAACAATCATCGAGTGCACAAACGATGACGTCCAAGTCTTGAGGACGGTAAAAAATGGGGTGTTTACAAGGAGAATCAGGCAGAATTCACCAATCCAGCAATTAACTTTTGCTTCACTTGCACCTAGTCAGGCCTAGTCTTTTACTTCTACTCCAAAAAGAGATTATTCACCAATTCTGACAGATCAACATCCCCCAGTCAACATGGAAGATATGTTTCGTCAGCTCCAACAAACCATTGAGAGTATGCAGTTAGATGCTGCCCGACAAGCTGAGGTTACAGCCCGCCAAGTTGAGGTTGTAGCCCACCAAGTAGAAGTGATAGATAGGCTTCAGTAACAACAACCACAACCGGTAGTAGCCTCTGCATCCTATGCACCCCTAGCGGGAATTCCAGCACCCGGGGTCACAATCAATGTCCAAGAGAATATGGGCATCCCGACAGATCCGATCCCACCTCAGACCTCTAAGGCACCAGTTTACCAAATGGAGGCGCCATTTGAATTCGAGGTTGACCCCACTGCATTGAAGGTCAACAAGCTAGAAAAGCTCTTTAAACGGGCGCAGGGCGTGAATTCAATCCCTGATATTGACGATAGATACACTGACTCAGCAGTGACTCTGCCGGACAGATTCAAGATGCTACATATAGACCGGTTTGATGGCTCCGGGGATCCTATGGTCCATTTGCATTTATTCTCTGAGATCCTACGACCAATGGGTCTCACCAGGCTACAGAAGTTGTCACTTTTCGGCCGAACCCTGTTGGGTATAGCGGCCATTTAGTATGCCAAGCTTGAAGACTTTGTGAAAAGAAACTGTAAAGAAATGGCCGAGGCCTTTATCGCGGAGTACTCCTACAATATCCAGATCGAGGTCATAATCCGTGATCTCGAAGCGACCCGCCAAGAGCCGAAGGAGGGTTTCTTGGATTTTGTGACCCGATGGAGGGCTAAGGCCTCTATGATGACTAGCCGGCCGTTTGAAAAGGACCAAATCAGAATGGTGGTCCGTAACTTATAAGGGAGATTATTACAAAAGATTATAGTCTTGCCTTTGTTTACATTTGCTGAGCTCCATGAAATAGGGGTTCAAATTGAGGACGCGATGAAGCAGGGGCTGATAGACCATGAGAAGGAACAGCCCAAAAGGCCTTTTACACGTAGCTCCAATGCAGCCACGACTGGTGGCGCCTCTGCATGACCTCCGGATGTGAGCATGGTCACCACCACACTCAAAACTGCCAACCTGTTTGCCAACACCTCCAATACAATTTCACAAACCTCAAGCCATCAAGCTCGAAACCAAAGAACCTTTATCCCGCTCTATATGTCCTTATCTGCAGCCCTGAGGGTTTTGATAAAAAAAAGGGCATCTTAAGCTGTTAGAACAACTCCCACTACCCGATCCTCTCCCTCCGAAACACAACCCGGCCAAATACTGTGCCTTTCACCAACAATATGGTCATGATACTGATCAGTGCTTCAGACTGCGTCATGAGATTCAAGATTTCATTGACAATAAGGTGATAGCACGTCCCAAAAAACCCAACGTCACTACAAATCCTCTCCCACCACATAACCAAGTCCCTCTACCTTGGCATATAAACCTCATCCACACACTGGTCGTCCCTTATGACCCCAGTATATACATTACCCTTTCCCACCTACCTAAGTCAGCGTTGTTCATCCCTAAGAGCACAGACTTGTGCATGGTGAGCACGTTTTTACTCCAACCTGAACTAGTGGTGGTGACAGTGGAAGATGAAGGGAGGTCAGCCTTGGTGGAGAATGTCAGTTCGTTGCCCGAGGGCTCTGAGGACTTATCTGATGTGGTGTACAACCCGAGCTGCTATATTGTGCCAATCAATCAAGCTAGCCAGAAGTGGTGTTGCCGACTGGGATGGAGGTTAGTGTAGTTCGAGAAGATGGATCAAGTCAGGGCTTAGATGATCTAGCTGACCTAGAAGAAGACCTAGACAATTTATAGTTCTTTGATGAGCAAGATCAAGAGGACTTGCATATTGATTGGTTTGATTTGAACGAGTCAACAGACAATTTTGGGTGGCTAAATGATGAACTCGATATAGATGAGGGAACTGAATCGAAGCCGAAAGAACAGAAAGCAAGAACCGCTGCAATGGCCGAAACGGTAGATGGGAAGGGTAAACTACCGGAAAACACCGATGAAGAATAATTGGCTTAGGAACTAGGCATTGTTAGTACTATACATACAAAACAAGAAGTTGCGCTAGAACGGTTTGAGCAAGAAATGAGTGAAAGTGATCGGAAAGCTGGAATAGCTCAACGCCCCGCGGGGAATGTTCCTACTGAGAGAACACTTAGACCAGAACCGGACAATTGCTTGTCGGTTGCCGGAGGTATGTGGTGGGAAGATGATGATCTATATCTTGCCCACACTGACGAGAATTACGGTGAAGGCCTCTCTGACAATATTTGGTATGTGGAAGAAGTCGACCACATGACAAGAAGTGGCCGATATTTCAAACCACCGCATCTAGACCTACCCAAGCCATCTGGGAAGGATAAAGAAGTTGAGAAACAAAAAACAGTTAGAGGAAGAGGTTGTGCTGAAACAGTTGAAAAAGATTCAAGCAAATATATCTATCTGAGGGCTGCTTATGGCTTTGCGAGTGCACAGACAAGCTGTACTGACGACGATGGATAAAGCCAAGTTGTCCATTGACACCACCCAGGAACAACTAGTGGGATTAGTCTTCCCGAGAGGCGCTGCGGCGACTTTGACCTTTTCAGATAAGGAACTACTGCCAGAAGGCTCTGCACACAACAAACCTCTATACATATCCGTAGAGTGTCGAGAAAAGTGGATACCAGTGGTATTGGTTGACACTGAGTCAGCAATCAACGTCTATCTTTGTCGTACGGCTTATGCTATTGGTCTGAAACTGACCGATTTTGTGCCTACGGCCCAGGTGATCCGGCCGTATGAAAATACAAGCAGAGAGGTGATGGGGACAATGCAGATTAAAGTACAAGTTGGTCGGGCTTAACAGGACATCGAGTTCCATATCCTGGATGTTCCGGCCACTTTCAACTCACTACTTGGGCGACCCTGGCTGCACCAAGTGAAAACCGTCTCTCCCACCCTCCACCAAATGTTGAAGTGTCCCCATGGGAAATGGGTGGCCATAGTCTTTAGAAATTCATCTATACATTCTCGGCCAGAGGTCACTATGCTTGTACTAGAGATTGTGCATGGCCAAGAGGATGTCTTCCTTTCGGGGTTTACCTTGGCTGAGGCCCAGGTAGTGCAGAATATCCTGGCTATTGATGAAAGCTTGTATGTTAGCGCCCAATCTATGTACTTCATGAACAAACTCCAACACATGCCAGAAATGGGGTTAGGGAGAAACGGCCGAAAAGGCGTCACTGCATTGGCCAATGTGCCACATAACCTACATGCCTTTGGTCTGGGCTATACGCCCACCAAAGAGGACTGGGTGAGGAAAGGAAAAGAGATGGCCGGAAGAGCCAGAGCTAAGTAGACCGGGAAGCGGCACGAGCTTGTGCACCAACTAATTCGGGGAACCTTGAATGGTTATTTTGTTCGAGAAAGAGAAGACTTCCCATTTTGTGGTTTCCTCGAACCCTGGTTCAACTCTGAGGCAGCGGGTTCCTGACTTTGAGATTTTCTTTGACTTGCAGCTGCAAGAGAGTAATACAGAGGAATAGATTGAACTAATTGCTGAGGCTGCAAAGAGTACAGGAAGTGATTCCGACAGCAATGAACTTGAAGTAGGAGCAGCACTGGCATGTCTCCTTTCGGATCCTCAGATCAACTCAGAGAGCTTGAGGGATGACTTAACCATTTCCATGATCGGAGACCAACCGGGTACAAACCCTTCTAGTGGTATCTTGGATGCATTTGACACACCATCCCTCATTTGGCAGCTAAAAGAGGGCTACCTGTCTAGCAATTCTTAGTCAGGTAGCGAACCAAAATCTGATTCCACAGAGTCTGTGGAGTTGGAATCAGATTCCGGTTCTTCTGAGTCTCGGTCCAGTATTCTTAGGGTTGATAACTGTAGACACCCCATTTTTTACCGCCCTTAAGATTTGGGCACCACTGATGTTTTACTTGGTGGAGGAAGGTGTGCAGGGCAAATGTTCAACTTCTTCGGCAAAGAGAGAGGCAAATCCTTCAAAACACTTTGTTTAGGAGTTTGGAGTTGAAGAAGAGAAGAAAGGAGAGGAGAAAACTAGTTTGGAAGAAGTTCGGCATGAATCCGGGTAGAAGTGAGTCGAGCGGCCCTCGCTGAATCAGGCTTATCTGTCTGTACACTTGGATTTTAGCTATGGGGCCACCACCGTCGGAAAGCTTACTTCCGGGGCTTCATTTTTCACTCAAGAATCTCTTAAAGCCAAGTCCGGGTGGGGGAGATATGATCAGTTGAAGTTAGGCATCATCCCGGTTGGATCGAATCTGCGCGGCTTCACCAAAAAGGGCATAACTTTTTGCATAGGACGAATTTTAATGCAAGGTTTTCGCCATTGGAAAGCTAACTTCCGGGGCTTCAATCTAGACACCCACCGGCCATTTTTTGACCTTGGCAGCACCTATCGGCAATCTATTTATCCGACCGGCAATTTATTGTGCCGGCCGGCACTTTATTGTGCTGACCGGCCATTTTTGCTGGCCGACGACCTTCCGGAGTATTCTGCAGATTGAGTGGATGCCAGCTGTGCCAGCTGGAGGGCACAGACTGGATCCTCCATACACGTGTATGGAGGATCTTGGCTCTTGGTTTTGAAGCTTCTAAGAGAAGTCTTACTCCCTTGGCTCTTTAAAGGAAGCTCTCCTCTTCCTTATACTAGGTTGAAAAAACCAGCTGAGGCACCATTATACATACAACCCTATATCTATACATTCAACCCTCTCTTCCAAGCTCCAAAGTTCATTATCCTTGGCCATTTACACACCAAGCCATAGCACAATACCTCCAACGCCCATTCCAGCAGCTTGAGGCTGTCCTCCAGAGGTTAAAAGCTCCCAAACTCGGTCCAAAGGTTGCTAAAGATTGGTTCTACAAGGGTGAGTCCCATTTTCCCTCTTTTGTACATTTTTTTGGCCTATATCTTAGCTCCTTGTGCTTACATCTTTGGGCTCCGACCCTAACTGAAGTTAAGCTCATTTTGAGCCATTTTTCATGTTTCATTAAGGGCTCAACACTGTTTGAGCCCCCCCCTCTTGATCTTGCTTCATTGTCCTTCTTAAATGCCATAATCTTGCATGTATTTTTTGGCCTGTGTATGATCTGTTTTAGAGCCTGATGTAAACTGAAAATAGGCTTATTTTGAGCCCCTCTTCAACATTGAAGAAGGGCTCAACACTGTTTGGGACCTCCATGTTATACTTGCCTTTATATTCTCTTTTTGGTCCCATTTTTGCATGCCTTGGAAGCCCCTAATGTTGCTGTTTTTGGACTTTGGTCCGAACTAAAAACAGCCATATTTTGACCCCCTTGTCATGTTTCATTAAGGGTCTTTGGCTGTTTGATGAATGTTTTGTATACTTGCTTCTTTGGCCACCTTTTGGCCCATTTCTTGCATAAGAGCTTAGCCATACCTATGTTTGTTTTTGGGGTTTTTATAGTTCTGTAAATGTACATATTTTGGGCCCCTCTTCAATGTTGTTGAAGGGCCCTAACCTGTTTGGAGTCAGCAGCTGTGAGTTGCTTCATAATCTCATATTTAGGGCCATTTTTGCATACTAGTTTTGCCCTATTTATGTTTGCTTTTTGGCCATGATTTGAACTGGAAAAATTCTTATTTTGGGGCTGCCTTGCTACTGTCTATTCATTGCATGTCCATATTGTGCATGTTTGGTATAGCTATAGGCCATTTCGGGTGCCAAAATTCATGTTTCGGGACTATTCCATGCATCGGGTGTACTTTCGCCTCATTTCGGGGCTGTTTTCCCCCACATTTCAGTGCTGAAATCCCATTAGCATGTTTGCATATCATTTTCCATGCCATTGCATTGCATATGCCATTGCCTCGATTTGCGTGCCCGTGTGCACGCATTTCGAGGCACTTCATTTTCATCCATCGGCCTCTTATGTGAGTGTGGCTGAGACTCTCTTATGTTAGTATAAGTCCATGTTGCATTCTATATGTCATTTTAGCCATTGCATTGCATATGCCATTGCCTCGGTTTGCGTGCCCGTGTGCACGCATTTCGAGGCACGTCATTTTCATCTTATGGCCTCCTATGTGAGTGTGGCTGAGGTCCACTTGTATTGGTGTAAGCCCATCTTGCATTGTGTATGCCATATTTCAAAGCGTTGCGCATGTTATGTTGTTAGCACTGTGTATGCCATCTAGTTGCATAGCATGCTTGTATTCTTGTTTGCATACCTAGGTTGTATTGCATTGGCATGCATGCCTTGCCTCTTGATCATGTGATAGAGGTTGGGCTTTATGTGTTTGTTTGGTTTGCATGACATTTGAAATCAAAGCGCATACTTGGTTTCTTGGACCATCACACATCGAAATGCGCAATTGGTGGTCCGAGAATCAAGGAACACCCCCCTTTGAGTCCAAAGCATGATAAGGGATGTGTTGGTGCACACATTTGCTTGGAATTTCATGCCATACACTGTCTGTCCTTTGTTGCTGTCAAAACTGTCTTCTGCAGGAAGTTTCTGCCGACCGGCAACATTCAGTGCCGACCGGCCATTTATTCAGTGCCGATAGCTTTATCTCCAGCCGATGGATATTGTACACGGTCGGTGGTCATCCCTTCCAGCCGATGATGTTCTGCAATGCTCATAGAAGGTTCTCTAGGACTTTGACAAGTTTTCAGAGAAGAAAAGGCAGTGAAAACAGAGGCAGTAGTGCTATGGCAGTGAGTTTCCGGGCGATATGGGTCAAGCATGCATCATTTGCGCATCCCGAGGCGGGGGCCGTGGCCACCTTCTCTTTGCATTTAATTTATTGATTAAATAGGAATTCTGTAATAATTAATTAAGTAGTTAGATATTTATTCGGACTGTCTTATTTATTCGGTCCCTCCGAGTGAGGGCGTATTTGTAATAAGTGTGGGTGCGTGTGTGTATGTCTTCCAACCCCCACTTCTTTCTCCCTTTTATTTACCTGCCTATGATGGTAGACTAGGGCATATTTAAATTAGCATAACAGTATGATAGCATGCGTGCATCCATACATTTGTCTTACATGTACCAGGCTCGGCGCATCATGCTAACAGCATTAGCATTTGAAATCTAACTTGAATACATGCTACCTGCGCATTTTCACATGTCATTCATAGACTAGCCGAGCCTACTCTAGTGACATTCCGTGTGCGTTGCATTAGGCATTTAAACATGGACTTGGATCATGCATTGATTGCTAACGAGTTCTTTGTTTTGGCACGGAGTACGATGTAAGTATTTATGCTTTAGCATCCTTGCATGCGTGTGAGTGTTGCCATGATAGCATGATTACCATGAGGCTAGTTGCTTACGTGATATTACTGCTTGAATGCCTGTGGATGGAGGTCGAATTGCTTAAATTGGGGTAACACATTAAAACTGTGAATTTTGAAGCCCACTAGATAGTGGCAAAACCATCTTTTCTAAAAGCCCACTTGAGGGTGGCAAAACCTGCATTTTAGCCTACTTGCGAGTAGCAAACCATTTTCAAAACAAACATGAAATGTTTTGTTCTAATTTAGGCGATTTGGTCTATACTTGTTTACTGTGCGCATAACATAGTAATTCTAGGCTAATAACCAAAATAAGAACACATAAACGTTTTCAGAACAGAATATCACGGTTAGTAGAGGCCGGTCTTCGGACCGGGCGAGAGGGGGTGCTCATAGCTGACCTTCCCCGATAGTACCCAAGTTCCCGAGCCGAGGCAACTTTGGTGATGACGGACACGTGGCCTTTGGCACCGAGTCAGGATTTCCTAAATTCCCCCTTAATAAAATATTTAGGTGGCGACTCTGTATCTGGCAAAGCAGTCCATGTTTGGCACTTCTTTCAAAAATCTGTTTTCTCAAAACGATTTGCCGGATTTGGACTCTTTGGTTCAGATTTAGAACCGTAACAAAATCGAGTCCGAACTATAGCAGCGAGGTCCCTCGCGGACGTGCTACAGATAACCTTGATGCCAAGGTTTGTCCAGGTCGTCTTTTTCCTTTTCTTTTGAGTCGGTTGTAACCGAGGAGTTGGATGAGCTAGATCTTTTGAATGAGAATGCCACTGCAGATTCTGAGTACTTCTTTGTGCCTCTTGTTTATTGCATTGATCATGACTTTCAAAATTTTGATGAAAATGATGAGGAAGGAATTCCTTTGGTTTTGAAACATTTGATTAATCGAGAAGATGAGAGGTTTGTAAAACCCTTTGTTGATGAAATCATTCCAATTAATGTGGGTACTGAGAAGGATCCGCGTCTGGTCCAGATCGGGTCCACGTTGTCTTCGGAGGAGCACGAGCGCTTAGTCACTTTATTAAAAGATTTCAAAGATGTTTTCGTGTGGTTCTACGAAGACATGCTTGGAATCGATCCTGAGATTGTACAGTATCGGATCCCTCTTGACCCCGAGGCCCGACCCATCAAACAGAAGTTGCAAAGGATACGCCCGGATTGGGCTTTGAAGATTAAGGAAGAGGTCACCAAATAGATAGACACAGGATTTTTGCTAGTATCTGAGTATCCTACATGGTTGGCCAACATTGTTCCAGTGCCAAAGAAAGATGGCAGAATTTAGGTGTGTGTGGATTTCAGAGATCTGAATAGAGCCAGTCCGAATGACGACTTTCCTCTGCCGCACTTTGATGAACTGGTGGACTTCATCACAGGCCATGCGTTGCTCTTCTTCATGGATGGATTTTCTGGGTATAACCAGGTTATAATGGCACCCGAGGATAGAGAGAAAACTATCTTCACTACATTGTGGGGAACCTACTACTATAAGGTGATGCTGTTTGGGTTGAAGAATGCTGGGGCTACCTATCAACGGGCTGCAATCACAATTCTGCATGATATGATCCACAAAGAGGTAGAGGTGTATGTGGACGACATGATTGTCAAGTCCAAGGAAAAAGAGGGCCACTACACCGCCTTGAAGAAATTCTTTCAACGAATCAGAGAATATAGACTGAGGTTGAATCTGTAGAAATGCACTTTCGGTGTAACAACAGGAAAAATGCTGGGTTTCTTAATCACACAGAGGGGCATTGAGGTAGATCTTTCCAAAATTAAGGCCATCTTAGAAATGCCACCACCAAGGACTGAAAATGAGGTGCGAGGCTTTTTGGGTAAAGTGCAATTCATAAAACGATTTATTTCAAAATTAACGTTGACTTGTGAACCACTATTTGGTCTCTTGAAGAAAGGAAAGAAATTCTGATGGGACGATCGATGTCAATTCGCTTTCGAGCAGATCAAGTAGTACCTTCAGAATCTACCCGTGTTGTCACCGCCAGAGTCGAAGAAGCCCTTGATTTTGTATCTGTCAGTAACGGATACAACGATGGGATGCATGCTCGTTTAGGAATTTGAGGATAAGGTGGAGAAAGCCATTTATTACCTGAGCAAGAAAATGTTGGATTATGAGATCCGTTACACTCCGCTAGGGAAAGCTTGCCTAGCTTTGGTATGGGCTACCAGGAAGTTGAGGCACTACCTGTTAGCTCACTCTGTAATTCTGGTTTCAAGATTAGATCCCATCAAATATGCCTTCGAGAAACCAGCGCTTACGGGTAAACTATCCCGTTGGTTGCTTCTTCTCTCCGAATTTGATTTGAAGTATGTTACTCGCAAGTCTGTCAGGGGGAGAGCGGTAGCAGAGTTCCTGGCAGATCACCCAGTAAAAGGGGAAGAAGCGGTAGAATACTTGTTCCCAGATGAAGCTATTCTGCAAGTCGAGGAAGAGATTTGGACAATTTACTTTGACGGAATGTTTAACCAGTACGGTTATGGAATAGGGGTGTTGCTGATAGCACCCAACAAATCCCATATACCCTTAGCCTTCAAACTTCGGTTCAAGGTATCTAACAACGAAGCAGAATACGAGGCGTGTATTGCTGGTTTGGAAGCCGCCCTAGAACTAGGGGCAAAAAGGTTGGACGTCATTGGGGACTCAAACCTGGTTGTGTCTCAAGCAAAAGGAAACTGGAAGGTCAAAGAATAAAAGATGAATATCTACTACCAAACCTTGGATGTTCTGATTCCTAGGTTTGAGAAATTGACCTTCACACATCTACTAAGAGAGAACAACAGGTGCGCTGATGCCTTATCAACTCTATCTTCTATGATAGACATCCCTTTTGGAGTCTGAATGCGTCCGATCATTATTGAGCAGAGATATACATCGGCCTACGAGTCTATCACCGTAATAGATGAAGTGCAAGATCAAAACCCTTACTTCTACGATATATAGAACTTCTTGGAAAATGAGGTTTATCCACCAGGGGAAAATGCCAAAGATAAGAGGGAAATACGGCGAATGGCCATTCAATTTATCATCTGAGGAGGTAAATTGTACAAGAGGGGTCATCTTGTCACGACCCAAACACGGCCCTATGGGTTTAGCACCGTAACCGGCCAGTAATCCGAGATTACCGAAGGCCTGCAGAACAGTAGTACAGTAAAACAGAGTACAGGGCCTGGCGGAAGCCAATACAGTAAATAAATAGTGTCCATTGAGCTGTGACATTCTGTATGCAAAAAGGCTTTTCATACATTTATACATAAACAGTACAGAACAGTATACACAATATTTACAATCATTCAGACTAGGGACTCGACCCTATATAACAGTACAGAAACGCTCAGTCTATACAGAACAGTTAGACAGTATGAAGACAGGCGGGGGAAAACAAACAAAACACCCCCAAAGCCATAGCATGGCAGCTCGGAACCTCGCAGTGAGGCACAAAGGCTGGCTTGGCAAAACTGGAGTTACCCTGACGCTCCTAGCTCCGATCTGGTGCCTGAACACCTACATATATATATGAGCAGTGAGCTAAAGCCCAGTGAATAACATAAAGCGTAAAGGGGTTTAGAATGAATGTCCTTACAGTAATGAAAACAGTTCAATTCAATCAGTATTTCAGTCGTTCAGTACAGTAAACAGTCATATGTGGTACATCCATTAGCATAACAGTAACAGTAGGTCTTGAAAGACCGAACAGTAATGATGGCCATCAGTCAGTAAACAGTAGTGGTTCCACGAGGGAACCGACAGAGATCTCTGTAACAGTAACAGTAACAGTAAACAGTAGGTACTAAGGATGCCACAGTACAGTTCAGAAATAAAGGACATACATTCATTCAGTTAACAGTAATCAGTTCAGAAAACAGTACAGTTCAGTTGTTCAGAAAATAATCATTTGTGAACATATCTTTACACAATCGTTACTCACAGAGTTCTGGGCTACAGTATGCTAGAGCGTGTCTCCCCAGTCGCCAACCCTACACAGTTAACAGATTGAACACACACTAAGCTACACAGTTGGGAAATATCATAACTTAATCCCTAATTTGCCTTAGTGTGTTCTATAACGATATCCTCATCTAAATGTCTTAAACTAGGCCTAAGAATGCCTAGGATGGGATGAGGATGCAAAAATACACTTAGAAAACATTTCGCAAACTTTGCTGAAAAAATAGGGGCTTCGCTCGAGCGAGACTTTCTCCGCTCGAGCGTAAGTCCAAAATCAAAGGCTTCGCTCGAGCGAGGAATCCTTCGCTCGAGCGGTCTGCAAAACAGTAAAAGTACTGGATGCTGAGATTTTACGCGCGATGGTCGCTCGATGGTCGCTCGAGCGGAGCCCTGGACAAAGGTGCTCGCTCGAGCGGGGAATCCTTCGCTCGAGCGAGGAAGCCAAATCTGGAATTTTCCAGATTTGCCTCCCAAGCTCAAACCAAGCATTCAACCACTCCAAACTCGACCTCTTGGGCCCAAATTCTGGAAAACGTAACTAAATTCAATGTACAACAAGTTTCAAAGCTCAATTTATGAATTCAAGCCCCAAAGGTGAGTCAATTCAAAACCATATTCAAACCCATTTTCAAGAACAACATTCAAACATGTCATGCATGAGCTTTAAACCAAATTAAAGCTCCAAAGCTTGCTCAAATGAGCTCATTTCTTTCCAAAACCAGATGAAAACATGGTCTATAACAACAATATGAGCATGCATGTACTAATGTCCATGTAATCAACCTCAAAATGCAACAATACTAACATGCATGCAAGAGATGAGCTTCAATCAACAACAATGAACCAATTCTAGACTTGAATCACTAGAGGCTCAAGGATCTTACATGAATGAGCTTAAACACAACAAGGAGGGGTTGAATTCCTTACCTAGAGCTTTAGTTACAAGGTGAGGAAGCTAAATTTGCAACCTATGTTCCAATTCCTTCAATTCCTCAAGATTCTCAAGCTAAATCAACAAGAACAATTCTCTCTCTCTCTAACTCTCTTCTTGGTCGGTTAGAGGCAACACAAGAGCTGATGAAATGTGTTATGTGAGTGTAATGAGAATCAAAGATGACTCAAGTAGTGGGCCACTCATGTGGCAAAATGGTAAATAAGTCCAACTTTTATATTAGCTTATTTTAATCTAATTTAATCATACCTAATCAATTTTCAGATAATTATACTATAAAATCACATAAATTCTAAGGATCATAGAACGCTAATCGGTTTCGGATTCGGCCGCCGATAAGGCCTTCAATTAACAGTTTAAAACATATAAACATGAACAGATAATCAGACAATCAAACAGATAGAATGCAATTAACTAACATATACTCAGTCAATTCAGTTTCAATTTCAGTCAGTCAGTTCAGTACTTTAATCAGTTCAATTATCAGTCAGTTATCAGTCATCATCAGTTCCGTTTAGCAGTAATCGGTGATTATCGGTAATCAATCAGTCCCTAATCAGTAAACAGTATGAGGGTTGTTACAGTCTCCCCTCCTTATAAAGAGTTTAGTCCTCTAAACTCGAGTTACCTTCATTCTGGAAGAAAACAGGATTCAGTGGAAACAGTTCAGGATATCGTTTGGCCATGTCATCTTCCCTTTCCCAAGTGGCATACACGCCACCGTGGTTTTGCCAGTCAACTTTCACTAACGGGATCTCTTTGTTCCTCAGTTTCTTGATCCGTCGGTTTACAATCTGTATAGGCCGTTCCTCGTAAGTGTAGTCATCACTCAACACTACGTGGGTAGGCTCTATTACATGGAACAGATCCCGGAGATAATCTCTTAACATAGAAATGTGGAAAACATTATGCATGTGTTCCATTTCAGGAGGGAGCGCAACTTGATATGCCACCGGATTGATTTTCTCAATAATCTCATATGGTCCGACGTATCTTGGCGCTAACTTGCCTTTGACTCCAAAACGAGTCTGGCCCTTCATCGGTGTCACTTTCACAAAAACGTGATCACCCACTTCATATTCTCTGTCCCGTCTTCTGACATCTGCATAACTTTTCTGTCTACTCTGTGCAGTTTTCAGTCTTTGCTGTATCAGTTTCACTTTCTCAGTTGTTTCATACACAATCTCGGGCCCAAGCAAAGGCCCATCTCCAACTTCTGCCCAGCAAATTGGAGATCTACATTTTCTGCCATACAATGCCTCAAAAGGCGCCATTCCAATACTCGAATGATAGCTGTTGTTGTAGGCGAATTCAACTAATGGCAGATGACTTTCCCAGTCTCCCTGAAAATCAAGGACACACATTCTCAGTAAATCCTCCAGAGTTTGGATGGTCCTTTCTGATTGGCCATCTGTCTGAGGATGATAGGCACTACTCAGCCTTAATTCAGTACCCAATGCAGTCTCACAATCTCATCAATATAAATCACGGCCAATTTATCCGCATTATAGATTGTCTTGACAGGTAAGAAGTGAGCAGATTTGGTTAGTCTATCAACAATAACCCAAATTGAATCCATACCTTTTTTGGAGCGAGGTAATCCAACGATAAAATCCATCGTGATATGCTCCCATTTCCACTCTGGTATGGGTAGGGGTTGCAATAGTCCGGCAGGTCGTTGATGTTCAGCTTTGACCTGTTGGCAATGAAGACATTTGGATACAAAATCAGAAATTTCTTTCTTCATTCCCGGCCACCAGAAATTCTGTTTCAGATCTAGGTACATTTTCGTATTCCTCGGATGGATAGACAATTTCGAATTGTGGCCTTCTTGCAGAACTCTTCTTTTCAGTTCAGTATCATTTGGTACACACAGTCTTTCATGAAATTTCAGTACATTGTTCTCAAATTTGAATCCCGGTCTCGGCTTAGATTCTCTTTCTTCGATGATCTTCTTCAAGAAGTCATCCAGTTGCTGTTTCTCTTTAATTTCTTCAATCAGTGCTGGTTGAGCAGAAATAGCAGCTAAGATTCCACCTTGTTCTCGTAAAACAATTTCGATTTCAGATTTTTCAAGGTCACAAAGCAACTCTTTCTGTCCTGTAAGCAAACAGGCTAAGTTTCCAATCGTCTTCCGGCTCAATGCATCGGCAACGGTATTGGCTTTTCCCGGATGGTACAATATCTGTAAGTCATAGTCTTTAATCAGTTCCAGCCATCTCCGCTGTCTCATATTCAGTTCTTTCTGTGTGAAGAAATACTTTAAACTCTTGTGGTCGGTGTATACTTCACATGTCACCCCATACAGATAGTGACGCCAAATTTTCAGTGCAAATACTACTGCAGCAAGTTCTAGATCATGGGTCGGGTAGTTCTTTTCATGTGGTCTCAGTTGTCGGGAAGCATAAGCAATAACTCTCCCATTCTGCATTAAAACACATCCCAAACCCTTATGAGAAGCATCACTAAATACAGTATAACCATCCGTACCTGAAGGTAAGGTAAGAACCGGTGCAGTCACTAATCGAGTTTTCAACTCCTGGAAGGCAGATTCCCTTTGGTCAGTCCAGTCAAATGATGTCCCCTTTTGTGTTAACTGAGTCAATGGTAGGGCAATTTTGGAGAAATCTTTGACAAATCTTCTGTAATATCCAGCCAATCCCAAAAAGCTTCGGACTTCAGTCACATTTGTTGGTCTAGGCCAGTTCACTACAGCTTCAATTTTCTGCGGATCAACAGAAATTCCATTTTTGCTAACAACATGCCCCAAAAACATAACATGGTCAAGCCAAAATTCACATTTAGACAGTTTAGCATACAGTTTCTGTTCTCTTAAGGTTTGCAGGGCAAGTCTCAGATGATGTTCATGCTGTTCTATACTTTTGGAGTAAATCAATATGTCATCGATAAATACAACAATAAAGTCATCAAGGTATGGTTTAAATATTCTGTTCATGAGGTCCATAAAAGCAGCAGGGGCATTCGTGACTCCAAAAGGCATAACCAAAAATTCATAGTGTCCATACCTTGTTCTAAAAGCAGTTTTATCAATGTCTTCCGGTTTAACCTTCAGTTGATGGTATCCCGATCGGAGATCGATTTTGGAAAACACTTGTGCACCCTTTAACTGATCAAATAAATCATCAATACGCGGTAATGGGTATTTATTCTTTACAGTTACCTTATTCAGTTCACGGTAGTCAATGCACAGTCTCAGTGAGCCATCTTTCTTCTTGACAAACAAAACAGGAGCACCCCATGGCGAAGTGCTAGGTCTGATGAACTTTTTGTCTAACAGTTCTTGCAATTGCACTTTCAGTTCCTTCAGTTCAGTTGGAGCCATTCGGTAAGGAGCTTTAGAAACTGGTTGTGTTCCGGGAATCACATCAACGGTAAATTCAATCTCCCTGTCAGTCAAATCTCCTGGAAGATTATCTGGAAAAACATCTGGAAATTCTCTGACTATAGGAATACAATTCACATCAGTTTTAACACTATCATTAGTAGACACAGTCAGTACAGAACACAGATATCCTTTACACCCCTTTCTAATTAATTTAACAGCTTTCACTGACGAAATCAAATATGGAGGAGGTACTACTCCACTCCCATTAAACACAAATTCAGGCAGACCAGGTGGACGAAAAACAACTTGCTTGGTCACACAGTCAATAGTGGCATGATATTTTTGTAACCAATCCATCCCCAATATTACGTCAAAATGATCAATGTTCAATGGCAGTAAATCAATAAACAGATGCATATCCTCAACAATAATTTCACATGCGGGGTACATATAAGCACATGTCATAGATCCCCCTACGGGTGATGATACGGCTAGCAGATAGTTCATAGGTTCTAAGGGTCTATTCAATTTCCGTGAGAAAGCATGCGATACATAAGAATGCGTAGACCCCGAATCAATCAATACATATGCATTTTGCGTACAAATAGAGAGGATACTTGACACAATGGTCTCAGTATTTTGCACGTCTCCCGGTACTAGGGCAAACACTCGGCCCTGCCTCATGGGCTCTTTCCCGGTAGCTCTGGGGTTAGGCTTTGGTGCTACAGTTGATGCTGCTGCGCTTGGTGCAGCTTTACTACTGGCTTGTGGAGCAGAGGGGCAGTCTTTAACCATGTGGCCCACCTTGTCACACCTGTAACAAGCTCCAGATATTCTGTAGCAGACCCCCTTGTGCTTCTTGCCACACTCAGGACAGGGTGGTATGAAACCACTCCCTTGGCTGGGGCTAGTTGTCAACCCCGTATTCTGTTTCTTGTTGGCTGGGTTGTGCTTGCCTTTCTTGAATTTGAAACCCTGCCTTTTTCCATGCCATTCAGTTGTTGGTATTTCAGATTGTTTCACCGCTGCAATGTTCGACTCGGCCATCAATGCCCGGTCGAGAACACCCACAAAAGTCGGTAATTTCAAAACATTTATCCGGTCAAGTATTGCCACATTAAGGCCACCTTCAAATTTTCTGGCCTTCTTATATTCAGTATCCACCATGTGCGGCGCATAACGGGCAAGTTCAGTAAATTTTGTTTCGTACTCTGCAACGGACATTGTGCCCTGCTTCAGCTGTTCAAATTCCGTCACTTTTCTATCCCTGACACACTAAGGGAAGTACTTTTCAAAGAAGGACTCCTTGAACTGAGCCCAAGTCATAACAGTATTTGTATCACGGATTAACATCCACCACCTTCTAGCCTCTTCTTGTAGGGTGAAGGTAGCTAACAATACTTTGTTCGCTTCTGAGCACGGAAACACTTCAAATAGTTTTTCTGTCTCAAGCACCCAAGCTTCAGCCTTTAGCGGTTCCAATCCTCCCTGAAAGGATGGCGGTTTCATTTTGCTGAATTTATGGGTGAGAGCAATAATATCCCCATCATTCACATTCACATTCACATTAGGCTCCGGCTGTACCGGAGGAGGAGGAGGAGGAGGTGGGGGCTGTTGGTTCTGTTGTTGTTCCAGTCTAGCAGTTATCAGTTCTATCATTCTTTCTATTCTTTCCATTCTTGCCTCAGTAGATGAGGACTCAGGTTCATTTGCATTGTCCATTTCACTATAAGCAGTTATGATAGTTTTAAACATAAGCAGTCATTTGTTTACCAGTTTAACACATTAGCAGATATTCAGTCATAACATAACCACACACTTATCATGCTCATGAGATGCCCTAATAACTTTTCTAGGACACCCTATAGCTCATTTGGACACGTGTGTGCGGTATAACTCGTGGTAAGTATCGCTCTGATACCACTCTGTCATGACCCAAACCCGGCCCTATGGGTTTAGCACCGTAACCGGCCAGTAATCCGAGATTACCGAAGGCCTGCAGAACAGTAGTACAGTAAAACAGAGTACAGGGCCTGGCGGAAGCCAATACAATAAATAAATAGTGTCCATTGAGCTGTGACATTCTGTATGCAAAAAGGCTTTTCATACATTTATACATAAACAGTACAGAACAGTATACACAATATTTACAATCATTCAGACTAGGGACTCGACCCTATATAACAGTACAGAAACGCTCAGTCTATACAGAACAGTTAGACAGTATGAAGACAGGCGGGGGAAAACAAACAAAACACCCCCAAAGCCATAGCATGGCAGCTCGGAACCTCGCAGTGAGGCACAAAGGCTGGCTTGGCAAAACTGGAGTTACCCTGACGCTCCTAGCTCCGATCTGGTGCCTGAACACCTACATATATATATGAGCAGTGAGCTAAAGCCCAGTGAATAACATAAAGCGTAAAGGGGTTTAGAATGAATGTCCTTACAGTAATGAAAACAGTTCAATTCAATCAGTATTTCAGTCGTTCAGTACAGTAAACAGTCATATGTGGTACATCCATTAGCATAACAGTAACAGTAGGTCTTGAAAGACCGAACAGTAATGATGGCCATCAGTCAGTAAACAGTAGTGGTTCCACGAGGGAACCGACAGAGATCTCTGTAACAGTAACAGTAACAGTAAACAGTAGGTACTAAGGATGCCACAGTACAGTTCAGAAATAAAGGACATACATTCATTCAGTTAACAGTAATCAGTTCAGAAAACAGTACAGTTCAGTTGTTCAGAAAATAATCATTTGTGAACATATCTTTACACAATCGTTACTCACAGAGTTCTGGGCTACAGTATGCTAGAGCGTGTCTCCCCAGTCGCCAACCCTACACAGTTAACAGATTGAACACACACTAAGCTACACAGTTGGGAAATATCATAACTTAATCCCTAATTTGCCTTAGTGTGTTCTATAACGATATCCTCATCTAAATGTCTTAAACTAGGCCTAAGAATGCCTAGGATGGGATGAGGATGCAAAAATACACTTAGAAAACATTTCGCAAACTTTGCTGAAAAAATAGGGGCTTCGCTCGAGCGAGACTTTCTCCGCTCGAGCGTAAGTCCAAAATCAAAGGCTTCGCTCGAGCGAGGAATCCTTCGCTCGAGCGGTCTGCAAAACAGTAAAAGTACTGGATGCTGAGATTTTACGCGCGATGGTCGCTCGATGGTCGCTCGAGCGGAGCCCTGGACAAAGGTGCTCGCTCGAGCGGGGAATCCTTCGCTCGAGCGAGGAAGCCAAATCTGGAATTTTCCAGATTTGCCTCCCAAGCTCAAACCAAGCATTCAACCACTCCAAACTCGACCTCTTGGGCCCAAATTCTGGAAAACGTAACTAAATTCAATGTACAACAAGTTTCAAAGCTCAATTTATGAATTCAAGCCCCAAAGGTGAGTCAATTCAAAACCATATTCAAACCCATTTTCAAGAACAACATTCAAACATGTCATGCATGAGCTTTAAACCAAATTAAAGCTCCAAAGCTTGCTCAAATGAGCTCATTTCTTTCCAAAACCAGATGAAAACATGGTCTATAACAACAATATGAGCATGCATGTACTAATGTCCATATAATCAACCTCAAAATGCAACAATACTAACATGCATGCAAGAGATGAGCTTCAATCAACAACAATGAACCAATTCTAGACTTGAATCACTAGAGGCTCAAGGATCTTACATGAATGATCTTAAACACAACAAGGAGGGGTTGAATTCCTTACCTAGAGCTTTAGTTACAAGGTGAGGAAGCTAAATTTGCAACCTATGTTCCAATTCCTTCAATTCCTCAAGATTCTCAAGCTAAATCAACAAGAACAATTCTCTCTCTCTCTAACTCTCTTCTTGGTCGGTTAGAGGCAACACAAGAGCTGATGAAATGTGTTATGTGAGTGTAATGAGAATCAAAGATGACTCAAGTAGTGGGCCACTCATGTGGCAAAATGGTAAATAAGTCCAACTCTTATATTAGCTTATTTTAATCTAATTTAATCATACCTAATCAATTTTCAGATAATTATACTATAAAATCACATAAATTCTAAGGATCATAGAACGCTAATCGGTTTCGGATTCGGCCGCCGATAAGGCCTTCAATTAACAGTTTAAAACATATAAACATGAACAGATAATCAGACAATCAAACAGATAGAATGCAATTAACTAACATATACTCAGTCAATTCAGTTTCAATTTCAGTCAGTCAGTTCAGTACTTTAATCAGTTCAATTATCAATCAGTTATCAGTCATCATCAGTTCCGTTTAGCAGTAATCGGTGATTATCGGTAATCAATCAGTCCCTAATCAGTAAACAGTATGAGGGTTGTTACACATCTGGGAATACACAAGTTGTGTGTCGATATAGAAGAATCAAAGCACCTAATGGAGGCCATCCATGGGGGAGAGTGTGGACCGCACATGAACGAGGTAATATTAGCCTGGAAGATTCTCAAACAAGGTTACTATTGGTCTATCATGGAGGAGGATTGTATCGACTTTGTTCAGCGATGCCACAAATGCCAGATTCATGTCAATCGCATGAATATTCCACCGTCGAAGCTGTACAACATGACTTCACCGTAGCCTTTCTCAGTCTGGGGAATTGACGTCATTGGCGCAGTCACACCGAAAGGGTCAAATGGGCATGAATACATTTTGTTGGCAATTGATTACTTCACAAAATGGGTGGAAGCTCAGCCTTATGCAATGTTGAAGGCAGCGCATGTGGCTAAGTTCATCCGAAACAAAATCATTTGCCGTTATGGAGTCCCAAACGAGATCATTTCAGATAGTGACTCCCATTTCAAAAAAGAAGTGATCGACTTGTTAGAGAAATATAACGTGATTTTTCATAAGTCATCTACATACCTGCCGCAAACCAACGGAGCTGTTGAGGCCGCCAACAAGAACATCAAGCATATCTTGAAGAAAATGGTTGAGACTTACAAGGACTGGCCAGACAAATTGCCATTTGCACTTTGGGGTTATAGAACTTCAATTCAGACGTCTACTAGGGCAACCCCTTATTCTCTTGTTTATGGGATGGAAGCTGTTCTACCGATTGAAATAAAAGTTCTATCGCTACGGGTTATGGCTGAATGTCAGATAGCAGAGGCGGATTGACAACAGAGCAGGTTTGAAGAACTGATGCTGTTTGATGAGAGAAGGCTGAAAGTACTACACCATGTTCAGGGTTATCAACGTAGGATTGCCAGGGCTTTTAACAAGAAGGTTAAGCCCCGGAATCTCAAAGAAGGGGATTTGGTGCTGAAAGACAACCGAGCTCCCATCCATGACCCTAGGGGCAAGTTCAGACCCAATTAGACTGGTCCTTACATCATCAAAACTATTTGGTCGGGTGGAGCTATTATTCTTATGGACCTGGATGGCCTAGAATTTTTCCAACCGATCAGCATGTGAGAGGCTCGTTAGGCCGAAAACCCGAAAGGGTGACCTAGGCAAAAATTAGAGCACAAAAAATTGGAAATAAAGAAAAAACTGAGCTCGCAAGGTTGAAAACCCTAAAGAGCGACCTTGGCAAAAGTTAGAGCGCAAAAGGAGAGTGTTAATACTTGAGTGAACCCGAACCAAACTACGTAAGGCCTAATTCCCATCTTTGGGATACGTAGGCAACTTCATTCTGAAGTTCGGCTGTAAACACCTCCAACTCAACTGCCCTGTCCGTGTGTTTGATCAGGCCATCTTTTTCTTTCCTTTATCTGAGTGTTCGGTTATGATCCTCTCTGAGAACTGGCTACAATGCTGAGCAGTGCTATTCAGACAAGGGGCAATTTTCCATTTTTGCATTCAGGGTTGCACATCTCAAGGATAGATTTCATGTGTTAAGTTGTGAGCCTTATCAAAATGGTTTTGAAAAGTTTTGATAAAGGTTGATTTTTGTTCAAATTAATCCTTTTACAACTTAGACCATTTTTGGACCAAAAGGAAAATTTTTAGTGCCCACAACTTCAATTTCATTGATTTCAAATACGAAGTTCTCTAATTCTCTATACAAATCAAAGTTGTTTTTATTACATTCATAAATCTTGAAAGTAAAGATCAAAGCAATAAACTAGGGACATAGCTGAGTTAGGTGTTCCCGCGTCCCCCGCTTGTGCTTGTGGAAACCTCTGATGCCAAAGTGGGCCTGGATTGCGCCTCATCTTTAAGCTAGGTCAGGCACTCACCAAAAAGTGTGTAACTGAAATTAGGGGCAGGAGCCAGAAGCTCTCTCATCCTTCAAGCAATGAGGTACCTAGCCAAATGCGAACCTTGGATTGGGAACGAAACTTGGTATTCTACCCCCTCCTCTGGGCAAGTCTGATCGTGTCCAAATTGGCGCTTGAACCAGAACGGAAAGTAGAATACACAGTGTGTAAGGCCAATCAACTCAATGTCAGGTTGCCAAGTCATGTTGTAGCTCATTTCGGTCAGATTAAGCCAGGGGCAATGCCAAACAATGTCAACAGCCGACCTATTGCACATCTAGTGGCACCACTATCATTTGCTCAGAAAATCAACTAGCTGTTGCCAGAAAAAGTATGTTCGGGCTGAGTATGCGGGGCAAGAGTCCACCACCTTCAGTTTGTCCATAAGCCATATCTGGGGAGGGATGAAAGAAAAGAGAGATTAAAGAATAGAAAGATGTATGTTGAGAGAAAAGTGAGAAAAGGGCTTTGAGAGAAAAACAAAGCATGAGTGCGAGAGATATGAGAAACACATGTTCGAAAGGGTGGGAAACATTACCTGAAGAAGTAGTGAACTCCTTGCAAATTTGGTGGTCTCTCGCCGATGGAAGGCATCTAAGCCCATCAAAGTCTCGGCTAATGTCAAGCCAATGCAACTCTTGCCCTCTTTTAGGCCTTGCACCACTTCAATTAGCCGAATGCTAGACCCTCCGAAACTAGGGGCAATGAGGAAATGTGCCAACATGCACAAACAAAGGACGTGTTGTCAAAAATCCTACCCAAGAAGGTCGTTGCGGTCGCCAGTGTCAGAAAATTGATGGATCAAACTGGGAATGTCCAGTTCTCCGATGTGAACCAAGGAACGGGCCTCGTGTAGAGTAAGCCCGCACATCCTTCCCAAAGCTTGGATGTGACCAAAACGAGGCTGAGGCAAGATTTTCTCATCGCGCCATGACTCCATTAGCATTTGGAATTCTTCGATTGTCGGGCATAGCTCTTGTCCCCCAAAGCTAAAAACATGTGTAATCGGGTTCCAACACTTAGCCGCGGCATGTAGGAAAGGAAAACAAAGCGGAGAATGACTTAGCGGGAATAGTGCATTTATGTCAAAATCTCAAAAATTTAGCTTTTCAGAGCCATCTAAAGTTGCAACCCAATTCGAGAGTTTTTCGGCAAAGAATGGCTTCATTTTGTGAAGAATTTGCACCTGAAGTGAAGAAACTATGAAGCTCAGCCTTTTGTAGAAGATAAGGCAGTGAGTGGAAGCCAAGTGGCAACAATTTGGAGGTTCCTCACATTGATGGCCGACCGGCCACTAGTGATGGCCAACAGGCCACTTTGGTAGCCGACCGGCCAGCCTTGGTGGCCGACAACATCTATTCATGGCCGACAGCCTTCTTTTTTGACCTATTGTCCACCTGTGTGCTGAGAATGCTGAAAGCATGTGTTTTGTTCTGTTCTTTGTGCATTTTATGGTCTTGTTTTGACTCCTTTTAGTTTTAGCAAGTTTGTTGAGCTGTATTTGAGTCGTTTTGTTTTGTTTATCGACTTGTTTTGTTGTTTGTTTTGTTTTGTTTATCGAATTGTTGCTATTTTGATTATCGAGTTGTATAACTTTGTTTGTAGTGTTGGATGGTTCATTACCTGATTAAGAGAGTTGTGCTAATACCATTTTCAAATGTTATTATCAAATTCAATCTCGTTTTCATGCGATGCGGTGCTCATGATGCAAAATACAACAGTTTTTCAAATGAAAACTGGTTTTCATTCCGATCATGGTTATTTTCTTTTGCAAAAATGTCGTACAAGTTTTTGAAGTAAATAAAACCTGTCTGAAGCTATACATATGCTAACACTACTAACAAAAAGAAGCTAAGAAAAAACTACAAGAAAATCAATGCTAGTCGCCTCAGGCTCGTGATGCCCTCTTCGTCCTTTTCCTCGGAGGAAAGAACTCTGGGGCACTATCTCTATCGGTGCTGCTGTCTGAATCTGAACCAGAGTCTGAGTCGGTGCCATCTCCACTCTCTCTCTCTGAACCTGCCTCAGCATTAGCATCTCACTCTCGAAACCAGAGTCATCGTCGTCTCCACTCTTAGAGGACTCAGACTGTGGACTCACTGCCTCCTTGGAGCCACTTGTCTCGGCGTCGTCATCGCTTAAAATGGGCCCTGAAGGACTACTCTTATCTGAGGTACCTCTGGTTCTGCCTTGGCTGCGTGCCGGAGCTTGTCTCTCTTTCCTCCCTGCTGCTGGAGAAGGCATCACTGGTGCAGGTGCTGCAGCTGCCGTCGGTGCTGTCGGTATGGGTAGGACTTGAAAAAACAGTTGTCATATTTCAGCCACAGTATGCGTATCAGATGCAAGTATAGTGTGCAGAATGAGTATATACAGAAGTCAAGTACAGTGTATGTATGCAGTATGGAAATGCAATGTTTCAGATGTAGTGTATCAGTGTAGAGCGGGGAAGTTTTCAGTTGAAATGCCAATTTCAGTGTGTTAATGGGAATTTGATGACTGGAATGTACGAAAACTGAAGAAATGACATGAATGTCGTGGAAGTCGAGCAGTGCCTCCCTCCTCAATATCATACCCTCAAATGAGGCTAGTAGCTCCAGCAGATCCTCGGTGTATCCTGGGGGTGCCTACAAATGCATTGGGAATGATCAGTGTCCAGAAGAAACAAATATAAGGAAGAGATGGGAAAACTAAAAAATGTGGTACATACCGAGGGTTCATCATGAGCTCTGACATATTTATGCCCCGCTGCGGCAGGCTCAATCGGAATCTGGTATGCGTCCCTAGTATACCTCTAACATATGAGTGCAATAGGCAGCTCCGGCCAACAGGTCCTCTGCCCTGCCTGGGTAGCCCCTCTGCCATGCGCCCTGGTCGCCCTAGCCACCCTAGGCATTCTAGCTCTCTCCCTCGCAGCTGGAGCCCCCACCCCCTCACCTCCACGAATACCGGTCAAAGGAGGTATGAAGTGTGTCCTACTGAATGTCGAATAGTCCACCTCTCCGTGAAAGTAGTCGGCCTCCAAGCCCTCCATGAACTGAATCATCTCTTGGAAGGTGAGTCTCTCTGTGGCTCTCATAGATAGCGGAGGCGCCATGGGAACTATCAGCTCAGGCAAACCCATGGCTTGGCTTAAGAACCGCTCACCTAAAAACCAGGCTCGACAAACCGAGCCCTCGAACAAATGCCGATAACGGGAGGCTCCCCAAGATCCAGCGAACTGGTCCTTAACTCCCGCTGGCATCGTCGCCCAGGGCTGCCAAGTGATCTGTAAATAGAGAATGCACATATTGTTAGTGGTCATCAAATATCATAGTATGAATCAGAGCTTAAGTAGAATGAAAATAACTGTGAGTTTTGAGTTACCTCTGTCGTGGTCACGGTGTCGAAGTATC
Source organism: Camellia sinensis (assembly GCF_055761805.1). Taxonomy (NCBI): domain Eukaryota; kingdom Viridiplantae; phylum Streptophyta; class Magnoliopsida; order Ericales; family Theaceae; genus Camellia; species Camellia sinensis. Next base: position 202,766,625 of record NC_138963.1, read on the forward strand.
GATGGAAGAACGGAAAGATCTCCTTAGTCCTTCGCAAACATCTGTCGTCATACCGATGAGAGTACGGCACAACAGGGGGCATCTCCACCTCTGGCTCCAGAGCGAGGGTCGGGAAGTATGGATACACTCAAAGCTGTAAGGGAAGGGGCAATAGTGAGTATAAAATGTATAGTGTACGGAAAGTACAAGTGTAGATGCAGAAAACAAAATGTGTGCAGGAGGTGTATACCGTGTACAGAGAGCACAGATACAGAGGATGCAAAGTGTATGGTGTAGAAAGTGCAGTATATGGGTGTAAACAATATAGTGTGCAGTGTACAGAAAGTGCCAAGCAAAAAGCACAGAAAAAGAAAGCGGAAAATGTGAAACAAAAATGTAAAACATACCTCCCAGGCTCACCAGTAGCCTCCGACTCTGTCTCCACTCTTGCGGGATGTCGAGCTCATATAGCCGTACAATGTGGCTAGGTCAGCACCGCCCTAATCATAGAGTTTGACCTAAGATAAATCTACCAAGGCGCTCAGAAGATACAATCCTACAGTGTTTTCACTGTTCACGAACAAGGTGGTGCCGAAGAGAAACATCAGAAAACCTCGAGCTTAGTGCTTGGTCTCCTCAACTGTCTCTAGTTCGGTCACCCGGAACTGCTTTGTGAACTAACTGTATCACACCATCCCCAGTCGGAAGTGAGGTGGGCGTGTCCTTAACAGATAGATCCAGAGGGTCTCCCACTCGCCCATGTCTGTATCATAAGGAATCGAGTGACCCCCTACTTCTATGCCGGTGAGCATAGAGAAGTCGTAAGGAGTCATCGTCATCTCCCTCGCAGTAGAGAAGTGGAAAGAGTTGGTGGTATCCCACCACCTCTCTACTAATGCTCCAAGTAAGGGTCGACTCGCGATGAGGCACGACAACCCCGTACAGAATAAACCAAAGCCAGCCTCGTTGATAATGTGGAGGACACTGGTAGGAAACACCATGTACCAGTCCCTCGCAGATGTGGCTCCATAGCCTCTGATAGAGCGAGAATCCTCATGTAATCAGAACAATGACATACAGTGGTATGGGAACAAGCAGATAAAAATGCAATGTAAGAAATACAGTGCAAAAATGTATTTAGGGCAAGAAATGCAGTGTAAACAATATAGTTGAAGCAAGGAACACAGTTAAAGCAAGAAATGCAATGTACAGTGAAGAAAACATGAGAATACAGTGTATACTTCGGAGGCGCCATAAGATAAATGGGAGTCTGACTTTCGTAGCAAAAGGTCCTCTAGCGCACCTCGTGCAAACCCTCTGAAACCCCGGATACTCTGGGTGGTAACACATGCGTCCGAGGATGATATGTCGTCGGATCAAAAGGTCGAATCCTAGGTGGCAGTAGCACCGGCTCGGGCTCCACCTCCATCTCTGGAGATAACTGGGGTGGGATCTTCAAAGAAGCTCCGTTGTGGGATAGATCATCTGCCATGTGGAAAGAAGACGAAAATTCTGCAAAAAGCGAAGGAAAACGAAGAAAATAGATGAAAAATGCCAAAAGTCAACCCTAAGAGAGAGAAAAGTCAAGAAAAAGTCAAAGCCTGGAATAAGGCACCAAACTCAAGAAGAAGTCGATAGAAACAAGTCTCAAGTGGTGAAACTCCAAGAAAAAACACCGAAATCAAATTTCAATTGGTTCAAAACGGAGTAAACTAAGAGGGTTTAGCAAAAAAAATGTGCGTGGGGCATTGGAAAACACGTATAAAGCTCAGATCTAGAAAGGGAAAGTGTCTAGAGAAAGATATGGAGGATTTTCAGCTTTGGTGAAGTGAAGAAATGAAGTATGGGTGAGTATATTTAAAGACCCGTGGTGAAAAGACCAATTTGGCCCCGATCTGCGATCGGTGGCCGACTGGAAAACACGTATAAAGCTCAGATCTAGAGAGGGAAAGTGTCTAGAGAGAGAGGGAGGATTTTCGGCTTTGTTGGAGTGAAGAAATGAAGTATGGGTGAGTATATTTAAAGACCCATGGTGAAAAGACCAATTTGGCCCCGATCTGTCATCGGTGGCCGACCTGACTACATTGGTGGTCGACAATCTTCATTGGTGGTCGACAGGTGGCCAACACCCTCCCCTCGCAGCCGTCAAGCTTCCAGTGCTCCTACATTGAGTCTTGATGTCGTTTTGTGTCTTTATTTCTCAAGAAGTGCAAGGAAAGTTCACTTTTGAGTTCGGATTGTCTTTGCGAAAGTTCCAAACCATGCCTTCATTGCATGATGTTCATTGCTAGTCAACATGAACGAGGTGTATCCTTTGAAAACATGTTGTAACTCTTCCAAGAGGTAAATCGGAAGTCGCTATTCAATTTGTTTTGGTAAACACATATGGTCTTGCATAGAATATGCACCTCTCCTTTGTTGCATAGAACATGCTTCCAATTAATCTTGCATAGAACACGCATTTGGTACTTAGCATAGAACATGTTGTTAATCTTGCATAGAACATGCATTTTGATACATTTGCATAGAACATGCCTTAACATTATCATAACTGCGTATAGAACATGCACCCTTACTTTATTGTACTTGTTGAGTTTCTTTCTTACGCAGGCACGATATTGTATGTACGGTTCATTCAGCGGAGCCAACGCAGTCAAACGATATTGTATGTACGGTTCATTTAGAGGAATTCCAGGTAAATCATTCATGCCCTTCAAATCACATCCTTTTACTCCCTCTCCTCGCGCGTGAGACGCGTTAGGATTACTCCTTTTGGTTAAAAGCATTCAGGTGCGTCCCGGTGTTTACACCAACCCCTTCGGTGAAAAAAACATTCGGGTGTGTCCCGGTGTTTACGTGTAAAAGCATTCGAGTGCATCCTGGTGTTTACACCACTCCTTTTGGTTAAAAGCATTCGGATACGTCCCGGTGTTTACACCACACCTTTTGGTTAAAAGCATTCGGGTGCGTCCCGGTATTTACACCAACCCCTTCGGTGAAAAAGCATTCGGGTGCGTCCCAGTGTTCACACCACCCTTTTCCTTCCGTGCGTGACACATTAGGATTTTAGTTGAGACCTCGGGTGCACCCGACGGTCGCTTTTCGCCTTTCCTGCGCGTCGTGTAATTATGTTTGCATAATTTTCTTACACCCTTTCTGCATGAAATGTGGTTTGGTTTGTAATTCCCATGTGTGGCGTGTTTACTTCCTTACTTTTGTATTTGAGGTTGCTATACCTTGTTTCGGTTTGTTTGAATGTGGCATTTTCATTGCATAGCATTTGTATTTAAATGTTTCATTACAACCTCATTGCATGATCATAAGTTATGTTCCTGCATCGTGCATTTCACTTGCATCTTGCCCTAGAAGTAAGCTGGTTTGATTTCTTGCAAGGGGATACGTAGGCAGCCTACGGGCGCAACCATTTTTGTCTTTCTTGATTGTTTGTCCAAGTCTTCGGCCTTATCAAAATGGGTCGTCTCTGGGCTTTGACATTCACTCTCATCACTTCATGACTTCTGAGTTCTGTCAAAGAGGGGCAACTGTAGACACCTCATTTTTGACCATCCTCAAGACTTGAACGTCATCGCTTGTACACTCGATGATTGTGTTTGTTTGTGTTCGTTTTGAGCGCCCGAAGTCCTCGGTGGAATGCCCTGTCTTTGAGCCTCTAAACCTGGCCTTTTCTTTGCCTGGTTTTGAGCAAATCTTGTTGTTTTTGTGTTTGGAACCTCTTGGTGACCTGTCGGCCACCACCATAGGTTGTCGGCCATGGATTGTGCTTGTTGGCCATTGGTGTGGCAGGTCGGCCACCAATGTGCTTTTCCAGATATTTGTTGACAGCTGTGCCAGCTGTTGGCACACTGGGCTGCATCTTCCTACACGTGTATGGTAGAATGTTCCTAAGCTCAAGGGTTGTTTTTCTATATATAGGGGGGTTCCTCCCCCATTTTGGAGGTTTAGAAAAATTGGACCAAAATTATCTCTCTCTCTAGATTTCTTTCTCTCTTACAATTTTGTGTTTTGTAGCTTGTTTCCTCTACACTATTACATACACTACCTTAACCAAAGTTGCTAGTCTTTAGGCTGAGGTAACTTGGGACCTTCTTTGAGCTCTGGAAGGTGGTTTTTGGCTTGGATTGTTGGCCAACTTGTGCTTTGCTTCAAAGGTATAACACTTGCCTTGTTTATACTTGTTTTGTATACTTGTTTTTCCATCCTTTTCAATTGTTTTGAGGCTGGTTTTGAACTAAAAAAGTTTTATTTTTATGGCTTAAAAATGTTGGTTTGAGGCTATTTTCAGTTAAAGGGTAGTCCACACTTCTTGCATCTTAGTTCTTGAAACTTTTGTACCTCTGCTCATCACTTTCAAACCAACTTTTTTGGGCCTCTTAACCACTGAATTTCAGAAATTTTTCAGTGGCAAAAAACTTATTTTGAAGTCCAACTTTGGAGGGATTAACCTCCCCTCCTTGTATCATTTTTGCATGCTTAGTTAGCTTCACATGTTAGCTTGTTTTTCTAGCTTAATTTAGCTCAAGTCCAGCATGTTTTGATTTCTGAAATAACTTGTTTTAGCTCTGTTTTGGGCTGGTTTGTTCATTTGAATCTTGTTTTGCACAGTTGTAGTGTAAATTCCATCATTGGCTTGTTGTTTTTAGGCTTTAATCATCATTGGTTTGAGTTGATTGCTTATTTTAGTGCTTTTTCTCACCTAATTTCAGCACTGCAATCTCTGCAATCTCCCTAAATTCTTCACTTTTTTGTTTTGCTTTGAAAGTGGTTTCAAACCACTTGTTTGCCTAAGTGTGAAATGGAGGTGCTACGCTCAATGGTTTAATCCCTTAGGCGGTTCATTACCAACAGTATAATGCCTCTTTCATGCCTAAAGCAACTTTTAGTTTGAGCCCTCTTTCCATTAGGGGACACTCACCAATGGACTTAATTGATTAAAGAATGGTTTGGTAACTAAAATGTGTAAACAAAATTGGAAAATAAAAGAGGCAAGATAAACATTCTTTTGTGTTACATTGCATGTGTTCAAATCAGACGTTAATTTGAACACAAGGAAAATGGGACATTTCATACTCAAAAGTGATGAAATGTGTCACTTTCCTTATTCTCCATTGCCCTCGATCATGGATGATAGGGTGATGGACATTTTGGTCTTGTTTTGCATTTATTAACTTGCACAATTGGTTTCACAAACCATCATGCAATGAAATTGCTTGATTGGTGGTGTGTGAACCAAAATTTGTCCCTCCTTTGATTTTCCCATGAAAATGAGAGGCGAAGTGTGCAAACAACCATTGAGAAATACACTGTTTTGCTCTCTGTTGCAGCAAGGAAGTTCAGGACAGTAGTGGCCAACAGCCACCACCAGTGGTCGACCGGTCACTAATGGTAGCCAACCGGCCACAATTGGTAGTCGACCGGCCCTTTGTCGGCCACCAATGAAATTTGTACAGTTTGTTAGTAAGGTGGAGCAAAGGTATTCTGGAAGTGGGCAGCATTGTCAGTGCTCAAATGTACAAACAGAGGCTTGCAGCAGCAAAACAGCAGCTTTTCGAGTAGAAACCGAGCACGTGCATGAGCCTTCCTTGCATTCCAAGCTTATTTAACGCTTAAATATCTAGCTTAAACACATGTTGTAATTAATTAGTTGTAGCTAATTAAGAGTTGTAAATAATTAGTTAGTTTAACTAGTTATTCTATTTCGGTTTGTAATAGTTAGTTAACTAGAATAGTTAATTAGTTTCGTTTTGTAATAATTAGTTAGTTTAATTAGCGTAGCCAGTTAGCTTTTATTTATTCAGACCCTCCTTCGCGAGGGCGCAATGTTGTAATAAGTGTGTGTGCGTGTGTGTATGTCTTCCAACCCCACATCTTTCTCTCTTTTATTTAATCACTTTTGATGGTTAGATTACGGACATGTTTCAAATTAGCATATCTTATGCTTGCATCCATTCATCTTGTCATGCATGCACCGAGGCTCGGCGCATCATTCAAACTACATTGCCATTTCAATATCTTATTTGAATACATGCTTAACCGCATGTTATCAAATTGCTTCATATGTCATATTAGTAGTCGAGCCTATTAATTGCATATTACATGTGTTGCATTAGGCATTTTGCATAGTTAGGAATCATGCATATTTTTCTAACTCATATTTTCCTAGCTTGGAGTACTAGGTGAGTTTTCATGCTTTAGCATACTTGTATGAATGTGAATGTTTCCATGATTAGCATGCTTGCCATGAGGCTATGTGCTTAAATGCTAAACTGCATGAATGCCTATGGATGAAGGCTTGTTGTTTGAATTGAAACAATTCAACGAATGTAAATTTTAAGCCCACTTTGTTGAGTGGCAGATCATGTTTTAAGCTCACTATGTTTAGTGGCAAATCCGCAATCTTTAAGCCCATTTGAGGTGGCCATTTCAAACCATTTTCGCAAACAAACATGAGTTGAATTGTTCCAAATTGAGCAAGCTAGTCTATACTTGATTGTGCGCATCACGTAGTAAATCTAGTTTAATAACCGGAATAAGAACACATAATGTTTATAAAAAATCATATCATGATTAGTAGAGGCCAATCTTTGATCGGGCGAGCAAGGGTGCTCAATTCATGACCTTCCCTCTTCGTACCCAAGTTCCTAAGCCGAGGCAACTTTGGTAATGACGGACACGTGGCCTTCGGCACGAGTTAGGGTTTCCTAAATTTTTCCAAAACAAAAAATACTTAGGTAGCGACTCTGTATCTGGCAAAGCAGTCCGATTTTGGCACTTTTGACTTAAAATCAATTTTCCAAAACGATTTTTCGGATTTAGACTCTTTGGTGTTGATCAGTTTCACATTGCACTTGTGAGATTAGATTTGAACCACGGGAGTCTGAACTATGAGGCCTTTCTTTCAAACCTTTCGAAAGGGGGCGCGAAAAAGGCGAGCCACACATTCACGCATTCGAGCCAGTCAGAAGAGCAAGGTTTTGCCTTCTTAGCCAAGAATGACGGATTATATCCCTATGCTTTGTCTGGATGAGGAGTTTCTCGCACTATCTTCACTGGACTGGAAGACGTGTACCACGCCACAAGCAAGTTTTCTTCTAAACTGTGTCGGTGATCAATGGGTACATAGGAGTAAACCATTGAGCTTCGAGTAGAAGGAGGAACAGAAAGGGGATCATCAAATTCAACAGATCAATGATGAATCCGCTCCCTTAATTGGGATTTATCAGGTTTTGACCAACTTTCCCAGCCAGTGGACTTGGAGGAAGAAGAAGCGGTTTTGTCCCATGCGGAGAGTGGTGGGCTGAAGAGGAGCTTCCAAGACCCATTTCTGCAAATACTTGGTCCAAAGGTTTGTAGTTGGCAGATTCTTGGTCTAAAGGTTGGTAATTTGCAAAAGCCTCCATGACTTGTATAAATAGAGGTGGATAGGAGTAGAAAATAAATGCATTAAGGTTCTTTCGAGACCTGCAATCATCTTCCAAAGACACCTCGTATGCTCGATCAATGTAAGAGAAAGTGTGATTGGCCATTGGGGATGTACTGGTCTTTTCGTTTACTCAAAGAATGGAAGCACAAAGCATAAGGATTTAATGAAGTTCATTGCTTCATTATTCAAAAAGCAGATATACTTCCAGAATATACAGAGTCTATGCATGTCCTAGGACGTGAGGAGATTGTACTAGTCCACTAATATCACCAAGTATTGGATATATTAGGTCAGGGTGTAATGTTGGCTGTATAAATTGCAAAAGCCAATCATAGAGTGACACGTGGCACCTAAAGGGCAATTTAGGAAATTAAAATAAATCTCCAATCAAAGACAGACACGTGGCAGTTCATATTGGTAGTATCAGATCTGCGTAGCATCTGAATAGTCAAAAGGAGCGAGATGACGTAGCCTAACGGTTACCTACAAATCAAATTCAAATTCAGAAGGAAAGCCTAACTACAAAAGAGGCGTAATGGGGGCTAATTGAGCGAAGCCAGGACCAGAGATCGTGGAAACATATTTCGACGGTTATCACTAAAGAGTATAAATAGCAGAGAGGGCTAAACAGAAGAGGACCCAGACTCAGATCAAGAAACTAGTTCATTTTACTTTATTTTCTTTCCAGGTTTACATTTCTAGTTCTTTACATTTCCAGCACTTCAATTCCTGTACTGCACTTTAGTTCCTATGAGTAGTTTTTCAGTAGTTTGTTACTGTGAACCTTATCAAGGCTGGGTCATTGTAACTTCATTGTAAGTTTTCATTTGCTTAATGAAATTCAATTTCTAAATTATATTTACGTGTTACTATTCATAATTTTCTCCTAAAACAAGCTACCAGTAAAAGTCATCTTCATTGAGGCTGAAAGAACTTCAACACAATCGCTTGATAATTGGTTGGCAATTATAACTTCTGTAAGGACTAATTGGCCTTGCTGGCACGCTTAAATTTACATTATTAACCTTCGAAAACCAAAAAAGTCAACACTTACATAGTCTAGGACCTACGCGGGATCCACATTGTGTGGGTCTCACACTCATGTGAGACATTTGATAGAATTTTTGAGTTATTTAGCATTACTCTTATAATCAATAATGTTATAACCAATAGCATAATAATTCATTATTAATAACACATTATGTCATAACTAAAAGTACAGAATCATAATTAGGAGTGCATATGGTACAAGATGTATACCATAAAATTTTCCCTTTTTGAAATATACAATTTACATTTCAATTTGATCTCTAATTTTTAATTAGGTAAATTATAATATCTCTTTTTTTTTTTTTTTTTTGAACAAACTTTTTTTTTTTTTTTTTATAATTAAGATTAGCCAAACGGCACTTACAGAAAGAATCCATCCAACAAAAATGTACTTACATCATACAAAGTAAAAATCAACAAGAAACATCCTAGAGAAAAACTATGAAAATATCTAAACGCAAAAATTGTATTGCGAAATAGACGCCAATCATCAGAGTTCGACAATACCATAGAGAGGGTAAGATACATTGAAGTCTCTTAAAATAATGAGTAATCTGTAAGTCATATAAATAAAAAATAATATTATTATATTTTTTTTTATAAGGAAATATTTTTTTTTTATTTATTCGCATGTATTCATATTATTTATGTTAGTTTAATATCTTTATCCTTATTAAAATAGAAGACAATATAATTATATCTAAACTGTTCAGGTATTTATATATTTTCAAAAGTTGTAGAAAAAAATTAGTGTAATTTACACCTTTTAAAAATTTGTATCAATTTTTTTTTGGAAGACTCAGTCCAAAAGTCCAAATTTCAATTTTGTTTGTTCAAAAGTCTAAGCGTTGAAACATTTTGTCCAAAAGGACAAACTTAAGCAAAATGATCAAAATACCTTCCTTATATATATATATATATATATATATATATACGTCCAAACCTAACAAATCACACTTTTATCTCTCTCTTCCCTTTACTCTCTCTCTCTCTCTCTCTTTCTTATCCGTCTCCCACAGCAACGCAGTCACTGTTGCCTCATCTTCTGCCCCACCACCATTGTTGCGACGCCGAAGTTTCCAAACTCCAATACTTTGGCATTAGTTCCCTCTACTAGGCGTTGTTAGTGCCTTCTCAGATCAACTGTAAAGCTTTCGCTGCCCCTCTCTCTCTCTCTCTCTCTCCATCTTCGCCGATTGCTATTTCAAATAGGTCTCTCAAATTTGGAAATAGAGTTGTCTCATCATTAATGAGTCCTCAAAAGATGGTGGCGATGATTGTGGTTTTGATATCATAATCTCTTTCTCACATAGATCTCACACCTCACGCTGTCCTCACTCGTCGTCTATTGTCGCCAACCACACCGCATAATTTATTTTCTCAGATCTATCTATCTATCTATCTATCTATCTATCTATCTCTCTCTCTCTCTCTCTCTCTCTCTCTCTTTCTCCCTCCTTCCTTGTGACACACTCAGATCTCAGATCTGTCGATGATTCACAAGTATTTAGTTTTAAAGGTTCTTCGAATGTATGTGTATATATATGTGTATATATGTCTTTGTCTCTCTCTACAATTTTTTTTTTTTTGAAAGGTTCTTCGAATGTATGATATGAATATGTCTCTGTCTCCAGATTTTTTTTTTTTGGTGGTTGATCTATTGTGTATGTGTGTGTGTATGTAGTTGTAGATATTTTGGTTGTTGATGTTGATGCTAGTAATGTTGTTGTTGTTGATGATGTTAATGTTGATGAAAATAAAACAGATCGTACCATTTTTTCGTGCTCTTGTGTTGTGTTGAACAGATAGGATAGAGAGATATTTGAACAGATAGGAAAAAAAAATTTAACAGATAGGTTTGGTGTAGCTTGGTATTGCAACAGATAACTCTCTTATTTCTCTCTAGCAATTGCAACAGATAGATAAAAAACTTCAACAGATAGAAAAGATTTTTGACATCAAATAGAGTTAGTTTGATAGATAAGAACAAAATTTGAATAGAAAAGATAAAAAAAAAAATTTAAAAAGATAGGGGAATATTGAGATAGACAAAAAATTAGACAAATAAAATTTTATTTTGACAAATATTTAAACAAATAAGGGAAATTTGAATTGAAAAGATTAAAAAATTAAACAGATAGGGTAAAAAATTTAAATAGATAAGAAAAAAATTGAATAGATAAGACAACATTTGAACAGATAAGAAATTTTTTGAACAGATAGGGAAAAAAGTTAAACAAATAGGAAAAAATTGAATAGATAGTTAACAAAGGTCAACAGATAAATATGGGGTAAAATTAAAAATAAAATGTCCTACAAACAATAAAAAGAACTTTTTACCAATATTTCACAAAATATGGATCTATCAATAACAAAAAAATATTCACTAGATCTAATGCTCTAGATACCCTTCAAAACTGAATTTATCACCATTTTTTTTTTTTGGGTTAAATTTTACAGATGAATATAGCCTCGTCAACATAATTACCTTTAACTCTCGAAGTGAAATTCAACCAAAATTTTCTCATATCAAAAGGCCATGGAAGGCTACAATTTGATCGAAATAAATAATGAAAATAAATTGGCTTAAATTTCTCTCATGTTCACATTTAACATGAGAGAATTTAAGAGATCCGGGGAGCTCACCATAGATCTTGTTTCGATGATCCAAACCATTCACTTTTTAGGATTCATTGAGTATAATATTCATGCAAAAAATCAATATTATTAAATATTGGTAGCTATATATTTGAATCAAATTTATATTACAAAAAATAGATTCCTAAAATTATATTTGTCTTCTATTTTTTTAAAACAATATGATTCAAACATATAGCTACCAATATCTAATTATCTTGATTTTTTGCATGAATATTCTACTGAACGAGTCCAAAAATGTGAACAGTTCGAATTACCGAAATTGGTTCCAAAATGGGCTTACTACGCCCAAACACTCTCTTAAGTTGATATTATAACTTGAGAGAAGTCAAACTCAAATAAATTAGAAGGGCTACTAAGGGATCGTTTGGAAAGTTGGATATTTTAATTGACTTTTTAACTATTTTAACCTGGTTAAAAAAAGTTGTGTTTGGGATGTTAGTTGTTGATAGTTGTGAGAGAAAAAATAAAATGATTATAGTTTGGATATGAGATTTTTTCTCATTAACTATTTAAACTTATTTTGTTTTTATTTACTATTTTAGTCTAAAATCATCTCCCAAACAAGGCTTTAAAGTAAATGGGTCCCACTATTAAATGGCTTTGTTCAATGAAAAATTATTGATTTGTCCTAGACACCATGTGGTCATTATTGATTTGTCCTAGACACCATGTGGTCATGCCTAGGTCAAACACAAACCCTCCATGTCTCTTATATTCCTCAATCATTTAATACAAAATCGTAAATTGTATCCCTTTTATCAATCACAATACATGTAGAGCATTATGTGACACTCGGTCTAGACCAACCAATAGCTTCTCTTGTTCACCAACATGAATGTCATTTGCAGTGAACCACTCACATCTTTCTTTAGTATAGAGACAAACTTAACAAAAGAAGAGAGTGGAGTGAAAGTGATACTGGTAATCAAACAAATGAAACAACAAATATAAAAGACGATTTAGAGGACCATTATTTCTTTCAAGATTATTATTTTTTAATGGATATTATGTTAGAGATTATGAATGTATAATTCTGTATTCGTAGCATATCACTATGTTCATTGCAAAAAAAAAAAACTTGCACTGCTCAATAAAAAAATTCTTGCACTATTAAATTTATGCATTACATATTTTCTGCACTGTTGAATGAACATTTTTCAAAACTATTCAAAGGGGAAAAAAATTCTGCATTGTTTAATGGGCACTATATGTAGAGATTTTAGGAATTATCTCTTTTGATTGTTTCTTATTTGTAGATTAAGAAATAGCTTGATTGTAGCTTTGATTATAGGAATAGCTCCATTATAGGACTTAATACTTATTGATGATCCATCTCTATAAATAAGTAATTGTACAATGTGTTGATTCAAGATGAATAAAAATATTCTTCTCAAAATTTGATTTGCAAGTTGGTACCAGAGCTTTGAAAGAATCATCATCATCCTTTCATTGAATCCATATCACCATCAAACCATGGGCAAGTTAGATTCTGAAACATCTGGCACCAAGTCTGCTCCCATTATCATTCAATCCGAAGGCTTATCCTTCAATACAGGGATTGTGCTCAATGAGACCATTTATGATATGTGGTCTCAAGAGCTGGCTATTGATTTTTATGTCCCCAGACATTATGAAGCAATACATTTGCCTACCCACCGCTCGCGATATTTGGAAAGCCCTTTCTCAAGCTTTTTATGATGGAGCGGACAAATTACAAGTATTTACCTTGAACTAGAGAGCCTTTTCTGCCAAATAGAGTGGCAGAACACTCTATGTGTATTATGGAGAGTTAATTGAAATTTTTAGTGAATTAGATCATCGTGATCAGGTGATCATGAAGAGTAAAAAAGACGTTGCATCCTATTAGAATGTCACGACCCAAACCCGGCCCTATGGGTTTAGCACCGTAACCGGCCAGTAATCCGAGTTTACCGAAGGCCTGCAGAACAGTAGAATAATAAAACAGAGTACATGGCCTGGCGGAAGCCAATACAGTAAATGAATAGTGTCCATTGAGCTGTGTCAGTCTGTATGCCAAAAAGATTTTTCATGCATTCACATATACAAACAGTACAGTCTATACAAAATTTACAGTCACAGTACAGGGACCTAATCCCTTGATAACAGTACGGTTAGCAGTTAACAGTCTATACAGTAATCCAAACAGTATGGAGACAGACGGGGGAAAAACAAGACACCCCAAAGCCATAGCATGGCAACTCAGAACCTCTCAGTGAGGCACAAAGGCTGGCTTGACAAAACTGGAGTCTAACCCACGCTCCTAGCTCCGATCTGGCGGCTGAGCACCTACATATATATATAAACAGTGAGCTAAAGCCCAGTGAATAACATAATGCGTAAAGGGGTTATGAATGAAATGTCCTTACAGTAATGAAATCAGTTCATTAAACAATACTTCAGTCTTTCAGTCAGAACGATTATTCAGTCATATGTGGTACATCCATTAGCATAGCAGTACACAGTAGGTCTTAAAGACCGAACAGTAATGATGGCCATCAATCAGTAAACAGTAGTGGTTCCATGAGGGAACCGACAGAGATCTCTGTAACAGTAACAGTAAACAGTAGGTGCTAAGGATGCCACAATACAGTTCAGAAGATAGGACATACATTCATTCAGTAAACAATATCAGTTCAGTAAACAGTTCAGTTCAGTATTCAGAAGATAATCATTTGAACATATCTTTACACAATTGTTACTCACAGAGTTTGGGCTACAGTATGCTAGAGCGTGTCTCCCCAGTCGCCAACCCTACACAGTTCACAGGTTGAACACACACTAAGCTACACAGTTGGGAAAGATAACAACTTAATCCCTAATTTGCCTCGGTGTGTTCTACATCTATATCCTCAAGAAGATGCCTTAAACTAGGTCTAAGAATGCCTAAAATGGGATGATGATGCAAAGATGTGATCAGAAAATAGTCTCAGAATTTTCATAAAAACAGAGTCCCGCTCGAGCGCATGTTTCCCCGCTCGAGTGGACATGCAACAGAGGTACACGCTCGAGCGTAAATTTTCCCGCTCGAGCGTACTGTAAAAGTACTAGATGGGTGAAATCTCTGCTCGACGCAAGCTCGAGCTTGAGACATGACTCCGCTCGAGCGCCCAATCCTCCGCTCGAGCGGACTGTAAAACAGTGCAGAGATACTGGATGCTCGGATTCCACGCTCGAACAGCACTTACCCCGCTCGAGCGGAAGTGCAGAATCTGGGAATTCCAGATTGCACCTCCAAGCTCAAACTCACATTCAAATACATCAAAACCAATCCTCTTGGGCCCATTTTCTGGAAAACATTTACAAACACATAGAATAACATGGTTCAAAGCTCAATTTGAGAAATCAAAGCCCAAGGGTGTTTAATTCAAACTCAATTTCAAACCATTTTTCAAGAACAAGATGAACATGCAAACATGCATGTATTCAAATCATTTTGAAGCTCCAACTTGATGCTCTAAGGAGCCAATCTTTTCAAAACATGGTGAAATCATGGACTTAAACATAATTATGAACATGCATGTAACCTTTTGCCATGAAAACAACTCAAACATCTACAATTCAAACATACATGCATGAATTATGCTCTATATCAACATGTATGAACTAAAACATGACTTAGCTCTACAATTTAACATGGACCATGCAAGAATTAGTTCAAACACAAGAATGAGAAGGTGAAATCCTTACCTAGGTTCCTTGGATGCAAGTCTAGGGGTTCAATTTAGCAATCCACACTTCAATTAGCAAGCAACACACCAAGCAATTCAAGCCAATTCAACAAAATGAACTCAATTCTCTCCTCTAGTCTCTCTCTAGTCGGCAAGGCAAGGAAGAAGGCTGAGGTAAACGTTTTTGGCTTAAGTGTAATGAACTCAAAAGTGTATAGGTAGTGGCCCACTCAAGGGCAAGGTTGTAATTAAGGCCAACTCTGTATTTTATCAATATTTAATCTAATTTAATCATACCTAATCAGTTTTCGAATAAAAACACTATAAAGTCACATTAATTACGACGATCATAAAACACCAATCGGTTTCTAATTCAGCCGCCGATAAGGCCTTCAATGAGCAGTTTAAACACAAGTCATGAACAGATCAAACATACAGTCAACAGATAAAATGCAATTCAAACGTACATACTCAGTCAATTTAGTTCCAGTTTTCAGTCAGTCAGTTCCGTAGTTTATTCAGTTCGATTATCAGTCATAATCAGTCTCGGTTAACAGTAATTAGCGGTTAATCAGTCATTAGTCGGTAAGCAGCATGAGGGTTGTTACATAGAATCAGTTCAATGACCAAGGATACATATTTTTCTTGCTGGATTAGATAGTGAATTCGAACAAATCCGTGGTGAAATTTTGAGGAAGGATCCAATTCCCGCATTAGAGAAATGTTATACACTATTCTACCGTGAATGTGTTCAACGCGAAACAATGAATGTTGAACTTGGAAATTCTGAAGCTTCCGCCATGGTGACTCGAAACCATTCTAATCATAATTGGCCTCCTCAACACTAGTAGGACAGACCGAAGCCTGTCCCTCCTAAGACTTGCTACTGGTGTCGATAAATCTTCCTACAAATGCACTCACTACAATCAAAGTGGTCATACCAAAAATCGATGCTACGAACTTGTGGGGTATTCAGAATGGTGGGATCATAGTCGTGATTCATGGAAAAGAAATTCTAAGAAGACCTCTACTATTGCGGTTGTTGAAACAAAGACAGAGAATGATATTGCTGAAGCATTCTCGGCATTAGCAACAGCGGCAGGTAATGATGGTAAGGTTTTAAATATTTTTGCACCTATTTCTAATAGTGCATGGATAATTGATTCCGGTGCTACGGATCATATGACATTTGATTCTAAACAAGTCTTTCCTCTTAAACCTTCTGTACAAAATTTTGTTTCCACTGCTAATAGTACCTTAATTCCGATTATTAGAGAAAGATCCTTGTCCTTCACTGACACTTTGAATTTAGATTTTGTTTTGATTGTTCCATCTTTAGATTATAATCTCTTATCAGTTTCCCAAATAAGCACTACCTTATTTTCTGTTGTCATTTTCTGGCCCAATTTTTATGTGTTTAAAGACATGCAAACAAGGCAAACTATTGGTTGTGGTGTTAGGCGAAGGAAGTTGTATTACTTAGACTTGGTGTCAAAGAGTTCAAACTGGTTGTGTCTTGCTTTAATGATAGGCGGTTCTGCGAGTGAAAAGAAGAAATCTGAGATATGGTTATGGCATCGACATCTAGGGCATGCTTCATTTGGTCACCTGAAGAAATTATTTCCTAATTTATATGCAAAAATTGATATTTCTAGTTTCAAATGTGATGTTTGTGAACTTGTACAGAGCCATCGTGCTTCGTTTCCATTAATTTTGAATAAAAGCCCAGTTCCTTTTATGATCATACATTCTGATGTTTGGGGTCCATCTAAAGTTACTAACTTGGATGAATCAGGCTGGTTTGTTACTTTTATTGATGATTACACTAGGATGACTTGGGTATGTTTGATGAAGTCCAAAAGTGAAGTAAACTTGTTATTTCAAAATTTTCATAAAATTGTTCACAGTTAGTACAATGCACAAATTCCAATTTTTCGCAGTGATAGTGGAGGTGAATATTCGAGTCTTGAATTGAAGCAGTATTTGGAAATCCATGGAACTATTCATCAAACTACTTGTTCTGATACACCCTAGCATAATATGGGTCGCAGAGCGAAAAAATCAGCACTTGTTAGAGGTTGTTCGTGCTTCGTTGATAGAAGCCCATATGTCGGTTTCTTATTAGGGACACGCACTTACCTCTGCAGCTTATTTGATCAACCGAGTACCTTCCAGCACCATTGATTTTTGGACACCATCTTAGGCTCTCGCTAAAGCAATTGTTGCTCCCGTCACCCCCAACTTACCTCTCCATGTGTTTGGTTATGTAGAATTTGTACACCTTCATAGGCATCGGCGCACCAAGTTGACTTCTCGAGCATTGTGCTGTGTCTTTCTAGGATATGCTGCTTCTCAAAAAGGGTACCGCTGCTATCACCCTCCCACCAAACACATGTTTGCTACATTGGATGTCATTTTTCATGAAGACTCTATGTATTTTTCCTTTGAGCCTGAACTTCAAGGGGAGTACCAAGAAAAAGTTCAAGCTCTACACTATGATTATAATTTTTTGATCTCTACCAAAGGGGAACTCTCTGAACTTGGTAATCAGGATATGATTAATGAGGAACTCTTTGAATCGGTTGAAAACAATACGGGTGAATTAAATTTGCATAGTATACCTTTAGACCAAAGTGGTAATGAACACCCAGACAATGATGAACACCCAGAAAATAAAATTGTAGCTCCATCTCTGTCTGAATCCCTCACACCACAGGCTGCTGATACACCAAGCCAATCGCTTGCTAAGGATGTTCCTGAACCATCCAAAAAACAGCTATCATCGCGTCAAACCAGAGGTATCTCTAAAACTACATATGAACCTGAACTTTCTAGTAAAGTTAAATATCCCATGAGTCATTATGTGTCTAACCATCGTTTATTAGAATCAAATAAGTCATTTGCAAATCAATTATCTGTAGTATCTATTCCTAACAATGTGCATGAAGCCTTAGCCGACCCAAGGTGGAAAACTGTTATGAATGAGGAGATGAAATCCTTGTAGAAAAATAAAACTTGGGAACTTATTGATCGTCCACCAGGGAAGAAAACAATTGGATGTCGGTGGGTGTATACTGTGAAACACAAAGCAGACAGTACGATTAAACGCTTTAAAGCAAGACTTGTGGCAAAATGGTACACCCAAACTTATGGGATTGATTATACAGATACATTTGCACCTGTAGCTAAAATCAACACAGTTTGTGTCTTGTTGTCTCTAGCTACAAACTTGGATTGGCCATTACAACAATTTGATGTGAAGAATGCATTTCTGCATGGCGAGTTGCCTGAAGAAGTCTACATAGATTTGCCACCAGGATGCATGATACCAGAAGTGCATTTTCAAAAGGTGTATAGATTAAAAAAAGCTTTTTATGGGTTGAAACAATCTTCTAGAGCATGGTTTGGAAGGTTCACAAAGTCTATGAGAGCCTTTGGCTACCATCAAAGTAATTCGAACCATACTTTATTCTTGAAAAAACAGCATGGTAAGATCACTGCCCTTATTGTGTATGTTGACAACATGGTGGTCAAAGGAAATGATCCTAAAGAAAGAAAGGCTCTACAGAGTTATTTGTCCAAAGAATAATAAATGAAAGATCTCGGTCACTTGAAATATTTTGTTGGAATCGAAGTGTCTCGATTTGATAAAGGAATTTTTTCGTCTCAAAGAAAATATGCCTTAGATTTGTTACAAGAAACTGGTATGTCAGCATGTCAACCAGCTAATACACCAGTAGAAGAAGGATTAAAGTCATGTATTGAAACTAATCAGGTGCTTGTTGATAAGGGGAGATATCAAAGACTCGTCGGAAAATTGATGTACTTAGCCCACACATGGCCAAACCTTGCCTATGCTTTGAGCATTGTCAGCCAGTTTATGCATAATCTTGGTGAGCAACATATGAATGCAGTTATGCACATTTTGAGGTATCTGAAGTCTGCTCCTGGAAAAGGAATTTTATTTACAAAAAATGTAGATTGTCAAAGTATGGATGCATATACTGATGCTGACTGGGCTGGAGCAGTAGATGACAAACGATCTACTTCAAGATATTTTACCTTTGTAAGTGGTAATCTCATTACATGGAGAAGCAAGAAACAAAATGTTATTGCACGTTCAAGCGCAAAGGCTGAATTTAGAGGTATGGCACTTGGAATATGTGAAGCATTATGGCTAAAACTTCTCTTGGGGGATTTGGGCTATTTGCCTACGCAACCAATTTACCTCTACTGTGACAATAAAGCGGCATGTGATATTGCTCATAATCCGGTTCAACATGATCGTACAAAGCATGTGGAAGTAGACATATTCTTCATTAAGGAGAAACTAGATGAGAAAATTGTGGAGTTACCTAAGATTCGCTCAGAAGATCAGTTGGCCGATATCCTTACTAAAGCAGTGTCTAGTCGAGCGTTCTCAAAGTTTTTGGGCAAGTTGGGCATGTGTGACATCTATGCACCAACTTGAGGAGGAGTGTAGAGATTTTAGGAATTATCTCTTGTGATTGTTTCCTATTTGTAGATTAGGAAATAACTGGATTGTAGCTTTAATTATAGGAATAGCTCAATTATAGGACTTACTACTTATTAATGATTCATCTCTATAAATAAGTAATTGTACAATGTATTGAATTAAAATGAACAAAAATATTTTTCTCAAAATCCGATTTGCAAGTGTATATTGGCCCTGTTTGGTAGAGCTGTAGGAAAGTGATTATAGATTATAGCTTAACAGATTATAGCTTATAGCTATGAATATAAGCTGCTAACCTGTTTGGTGTAGCTGTGGGATTATAGATTTAAGCAGCAGAGTAGTGCTTGGTAAATAAGCTGTAAAACAGCTTTTGGCTATGTAATTGTCATTTTTGCCCTTATGAACAGGAAATTTGTAATTTTTGTCATTTTCTTCTCTTTAAATTTTGAAAAAGTTATTTCATTAATGGAAGTTGATTAATTAGTACCTAATTTGGTACATTTCATTACCTCAAATTTTTATTTATTTTTTTATTTAATTTTTTTGTAATAATATTGAGTTGACAAGAAAACAAAAAATGTCATTGCAATAAAAATACAATAAATTACTATTAAGGCAAGAAAAATAAAACTTCATAGATATTTATAGAGCTCCTAATTTCGTCTGCAAATTGACATACAAATATTATGTCTCCTCACTTTTATCTCGTTGTCATTACATGCAACATCATTTCCATGGCGTGCTTGTTGAGACGAAGATCCTTCATCTTCATTAGGCACATAATCCGTGAATCTATCATAAGAGTCAAATGCAATATCGCGGAGCTTACTTCGTCGGATGAAATTATGAATTGCCATTGTTGCACAAACAAGTTTGACTTGGGTCGACCACTTGTAGTTTGGTGGGATATCCTTTATCATCGGTCATCTTGCTTTCCAAACCCCGAACGTTCTTTATATTACACTTCTAAGTGATGAATGTGCTTGGTTGAATTTTTCTTGTGCATTTTGGGGGGGTTGACCATGTTCAAATTGAGCTAGATGGTAACTCTCTCCTTTGTAAGGTGCAAGATATCCTTTCATGTTTGGATAACCAGCATCCACCAAGTAAAACTCATCTATTTTAAAATTCCAAAATGAAATTTAAGTAAGAAATTATAAATGTAAAAATAAATATGAAGATTAATGTGTGGTGCATCTATTGTAGCAATCAAATATAAAACAGTTACCTCCTTGTGGTTTTGGAAAATTAAAACTAAGATTCCTAATTGCATCTAAGAAGATCTGAGTATCGTGTGCACTTCCTTCCCATCATGGTAAGCAAAATGTGAAACACATATCAAAGTCACATGCGGCCATTATGTTTTGAGTCGCATATCCCTTTCTACCTATTAGACGAGCTTGCTTATCTGGAGATATATATGCTTTGATGTGTGTTCCGTCAATTACTCAAATACAATCCTATTACATAATAATGAAAAAAAAAAAATGTAGCCATAGATTAGTAGAAATATCCTACCAACATTAATTATATGTAACACCCAAGTTGCGCTTGTAGTTAATTATTTACCTTGAAATGAGGATAATATTTGCGGTTGCGTCGGATATATGGATGCACACCATTAGTCGGTTGAGGCCTTACCCAATCAATGGACATCATTGTAACAGCCTTTAACACCTTCTTGAAATATTTTGAAATAGTCTCGCCGGAATGTTGAAATCTTTCTTGCACATTTCTGTTTCGAATGTCACCGCCAACAATAAACAAAAATATTACAACTTGCTCTTGAACCGAGACTTGTCGTCCAATTTGAAGGCCATAATTTGTCTGTAACAAATTACACAATTGATAAAATACCTCTCTTTCCATTCGAAAATTTTCAAATATTCTTGTCCGATTCCCTTCTTGTAATTCTACCATCCACATCCCTCCTGTTAAACAAGATGTCCTACATGGTTCTTTTATCAAATAATTTGTTGCATATGTCGCTGCAACTGTAGCCGCTGTAGCTAAGAGCATATTATTATTTTGTTGGGTTTGCGATGTGCTGCCTTCATCGTCAGTATCTTCATCATCGTGGTCATCATTCCATTGGTCTTCATCACTGTTACTCATCTTTAAAATACCTACTCATTTAAAAGGTTCAGTTACCATTCAATTAAAAAAAAATAGGGTGACATAAAAGAGTTAATATAAATTTAGAATTGGCAATTTAAATTATTAAATCAAACCCACTATATATTCACAGCAAGATTGAAAACAATGTGAACAAATAAAAGTTACTAAGGGATAAAAGTAAAGTTATTTGATAGTGTTTCTATTAAGAACAACCTTGTTTCTATTTTAAACTATCCAGATTATAAACTATTTTAAACACTAAAGATCTAGATTGTAAACTATCCAGTACGTTAGGAAAATGAATATATATTTTCTAAAAAAATCCAAATTTCATTGAGTAGCTCTTTGTTTCACTCATGAGTTCGGTGGGTCATATGCACCAGCCATTTGCAATCCTTGGGCATGGCAAACATATTCAATATCTATTCATGAAATTCAAGCATAGCACAAATGCAATTCAAGCACGCAACACTGTAATATACATATCCAATTCTAGCTCACGAATGAAGTATTGAAGATGTGTTCCTATCTACTAAAATATAAGGCAACCTGTCATTCATTTATCCCAATTAAAGAAAATCATCATTCATATAAAGAAATATGTAAATAAAAAAATGAAATAGGTGAAAGATTAAAATGTAAAGCAATAAAATTATACCTTAAACTTCAACAAAGGTATACCTGGAGAGATTCAAATGTAAAGGAAAAAAATGTACAGCACAAAAATGAATTGAGTAAACCATTCACCTACATATACATATATATAATCTTCACTATTCACCTACTATTCATATTTAACTAACATTCAACAAGTCAACCATTCACCTACCATTCAACTAAAAAAATGTCACCTACCCACCAACCATTCAACCATTTAACTAACAAAGTCCAACATAATATTAATAAAATTCGAAATAATGAGTCCACAATTAAAAGTCCAACATATAGGCCTTGTTTGGTAGAGCTGTGGGAAAGTGCTTATAGCTTATGCCTCAACAGCTTATACCTTATAACTTTCAGCTTAAGCTGATTTTCAACTTATTCTTAAAGCATCTCCTGCCCCACTCGAAGAATAAGCTGATTTCTGACTTCTAAAAAGCTATAAGCTATAAGGTATAAGCTAAACTAAACACATCAAAATAGCTTAAATTAAGTTGAAAGCTGAAATAAGCTGTAATTTGTAGACACCCCATTTTTGACCGACCTTAAGACTCAGATGTCACTGATTGAGCGCTTGGTGATGTTGCATAATGTGCTCGTTCAGAAGTTTCAGAGTTGCGGCCGTGAGCCCTGCCTCCGGACTTCCGAACCCTCTTCTGTGCCTTGTCTCGGTTTGCGAACCAGACTCGATTTTCTCTGTTTCTTTTCCTGAGGGGAGGGAGAGGTCCTGTAGACCATCTCTCAGTGGTCGTAGGCTACATTTGGTGGTTGTAGGCCATTTTGCCCATTTCGGAGTCCGGTTTTCGGTTTTCGGAGCCGTCAGGCCGTGTGTCTCGGTTCGGGACCGCTTAACCATCTCCTATTGCTCCGATTTTTGGCATACATCTTATTTAATCCCTTTTGAGGGACACTGGGGGCTAAGAAACCCACTTCGTGGCCGAACGCCACTTTCGGTGCTTAACAACCCATTTTCGGGACCCCGAACTGCGTGTTTTGGCCCCGGAACTTTCATTTTGCAACGGCTTTCGTTCATTTTTGGCAGGTACCTCTGTTTTATCACCAGGAAGGTCACTGAAGGGTGGGAGGCCAGCAATTGTTGCAGCAACCAGTTATACATCCTCCGACGCCCTCCGGCGCCCGTTTTTCGCACTTCCGGGCTAATGTTGAACACCTTGAGCCCATTTTCTCGAACTTTGAACCACATATTTGTGATGTACACACATGAGAGGACCCTAAAAGTTGGTGGCCGGCCAGTAATTCCACCTGACCCTTTTGAACCCCTCTTTTCCGAGCTAATGTTGAACCCCTTGGACCCACTTTCTTGGACTTTGAACCACATATTTGTGATGTACACACATAGGAGGACACCATCAATTGGTGGCCGGCCAGAAAATATGCTTGACCCTTTTGACCCCTAGCCGGCCGGCTAGGGGGTGTGGCCGGCCGGCCACCTGGAGCAAAAGTAATGGGCCGGCCGAGCTCTTTGCACTGTGCACTTTACAGCTGTGGAGCTTTATCCCCCAGAAAAGATCTTTATCCGGGGGATATTTTGTGGGGGAAAGTTTGTCTCCTTTTCCCCCACCTTTACACCCCCTTGTTGGCCTATATAGCAAGCAAGCTAGATCATTTGTTGGGGTTAGAAAACTTCACCTTCAAGCCTCCATACACAACTCCATCTCTATACCTCTCATTTCCTTAAAAATCTCTAAGTCCCTAAGCTCCATTCCTTCTACACCACCAAGCTCTACCATCACCACCTCATTTCCAGCAACAAGGAAGGTTTCTCAAAGGCAAAAGAAGCTGCAAATTGGTCCAAGAAACAACAAAAGTCTTAGTCTTCAAGGGTGAGTAGCTTTTCTTCACTTTGACCCTTTTTCTTGATCCATTGGTAAGCCCCCTATGCTTTTTGTTTCAAGCTCCGGCCCTAACTGAAAAGGGCCCTATTTTGAGCTCATATTCACTTTTCATTAAGGGCTCAACCTTGTTTGAGCCCTCCATGATGCACTTGCTTCATTGATCATCTTATATGTCATAATCTTGTATGCTATTTTCGACCCATGAGTAATCTGTTTTTGAGCATGTTGTAAACTAATATGAGGCTTATTTTGAGCCCCTCTTCAACATTGAAGAAGGGCTCAACACCATTTGGGACTTCCATGTTGTACCTACCTTTATATCTCTCTTTTATTCCCCATTCTTGCATGTTTAGTTAGCCTATCATGCTTTTGTTTTTGGCCATTTTACAGTTCTAAAAAAGTGCTTATTTTGGTCCATTATTCATGTTTCATTTAGGTCCTTTCATGGTTTGGGACCTCCATAGGTCACTTCATGTTATATCTCTCTTTTATTCCCCATTCTTGCATGTTTAGTTAGCCTATCATGCTTTTGTTTTTGGCCATTTTACAGTTCTGAAAAAGTGCTTATTTTTGTCCATTCTACATATTTTATTAAGGGTCTTTGGCTGTTTGGTGATTATTTTGCATACTTCATGTTATAGCCATTTTTGAATCTCATTTTGCATCACATTTCTATCATATTTGTATACTGATTTGAGGTTTTCCATATACTGTAAATATTCATATTTTTAGTCCCTCTTCAATGTTGTAGAAGGAAAATTTTCAGTTTGGGTTTTTCTTATATTACTTGCTTCATTACCCCTCTCTTGGCCCCTATTCTTGCATGCCATTTTTGCCATACCTATGCTTGCTGTTTGGCCATGTTTATAACTGTGAAAGTGCCTTTTTTGGGACTGTCTAGCTTCTGTCTTTGCATTGCATGTCCATGTTGTGCATGTTTGGCATAGCTACAGGCCATTTCGGGCGCCTAAATTCGCATTTCGGGACAATTCCATGCATTTCATGTCATTTCGCCTCATTTCGGGACTGTTTTCCCCCATATTTTAGTGCTGAAATTCCATTAGAATGATTGTATGCCATTTCCATGTCATTACATCGCATTCCGCCACCGCCTCGGTTTGCGTGCCCGTGTGCACGCATTTCGAGGCACCCCATTTTTATCCGCCGGCATCCTATGTGAGTGTGGCTGAGGCTCACTCATGTTGGTATAAGCCCATATCATGTTTTTATGACATTGCATCGCATTTTGTCATTGCCTCGGTTTGCGTGCCCGTGTGCACGCATTTCGAGGCACCCCATTTTTATCCGCCGGCATCCTATGTGAGTGTGGCTGAGGCTCACTCATGTTGGTATAAGCCCATATCATGTTTTCATGACATTGCATCGCATTTTGCCATTGCCTCGGTTTGCGTGCCCGTGTGCACGCATTTCGAGGCACCCCTTTTTTATCTGCCGGCATCCTATGTGAGTGTGGCTGAGGCTCACTCATGTTGGTATAAGCCCATATCCTCTCATGTCTTTTTATTGCATTCTGTCATCGCCTCGGTTTGCGTGCCCGCGTGCATGCATTTTAAGGCGTCTCATTTTCATTGCATTCCGCCATCGCCTCGGTTTGCGTGCCCGTGCGCACGCATTTCAAGGCGTCTCATTTTCAGTGCATTCTGTCATTTTCTCGATTTGCGTGCCCGTGTGCACGCATTTCGAGGCATCTCATTTTCACATCATAGTGCATACTAGGTTGTATTTTAGATCACGTTCTGTATTTTCTCAGTTTGCGTGTCCGTGTGCACGCATTTCGAGGCATTTCATTTCCATAGCATTGTATATGTTAGGATTGCACCTTAGTTGCATTTCATGCATATCATGCATATTGCATCATGTTCGGAATAAGAGTTAGCCCGGGCACGGGAAACGAGGTACATTTCGTACTCCGAGTGATGGAATGTGTCTCAATTCCCCAGTCACCGACACTCCGGATTATCCATGATGGAGTTAGGTTTTAGCTGTAGTTTCATGCGCATTCATCCTATATTGAGTTGTGCATTTCGACTCCTCGACCATCATGCCTCGGTATGCGTGATCGGTGGCACGAGGTTCGAGACATGCATATATCTGTGCAAATACATTGCTATGCCCCTTTCCTGCTCTCTGTTGCAGCAAAATCAGGAATCAGCAACTTTTTGGGGCTTGGCACGCATTTCAAGAACAGGTGTAAACAGAGGCTAATTGGGGCATTCCGGTGGATTCCTGCGCAAGGCAACCCGGACATGCATCATCCATCAGAAGCAAGGCAGTCCCTGGCTTGCACGCCAGTTTTCATTTACTTTCTTAGTTAATTCATTAATTAATTAGGATTTTGTAATATTTTGGACTGTAATATTCTTTTATTCGGGACTGTAATATTTGGACTGTATTATTTATTCGGACCCTCTGCGCGAGGGCACAACTGTAATAAGTGTGCGTGAGTGTGATGTATGTCTTCCAACCCCACGTCTTTCTCCCTTTTATTTATCCGCTTATGATGGTTAGATTAGGGCATATTTAAATTAGCATACAGTATGACAGCATGTTTGCATCCATTCATCTGTATTGCATGCACCGGGCTCGGCGCATCATACTAACTGCATTGTACTTTCAATTTCAAAGTTGAATACATGATAGTTGTAACATTCCATATGCCATCTTAGAATAGCCGAGCCTGCTATAGTTGCATTTTGCATGTGTTGCATTAGACATTTTTGTATACTTAGGATTCATGCATGATTTCTAATGTAGTTTCTGTTTTTGGATTGGAGTACTCGGTAAGTTTTATGCTTTAGCATCCTTGCATGCGTGTGAGTGAATGCCATGATAGCATGCTTACCATGAGGCTATGTGCTTATCTGATATATCTGCCTGAATGCCTGTGGGTGAAGGTTGGGTTATCTAAATTGGAATAAATCATCAAATGTTTCAAGCCTACCTGCGGGTAGCAAACCATTTTCAAAAACAAACACGAAATGTTTCGTTCCAATTTAGGCGACCCGGTCTATATTTGTATGTTGTGCGCATCACATAGTAACCTAGGCTAATAAACCGGAATAAGAACTCGCAATGTTTTCAAAAATTGATATCACGGTTAGTAGAGGCCGATCTTTGATCGGGCGAGCGGGGGTGCTCACGAAGTGACCTTCCCTAATCGTACCCAAGTTCCCGAGCCGAGGCAACTTTGGTGATGACGGACACGTGGCCTTTGGCACCGAGTCAGGGTTTCCTAAATTTCCCAAAATAAAATATTTAGGTGGCGACTCTGTATCTGGCAAAGCAGTCCATGTTTGGCACTTCTTTCAAAAATCTATTTTTTCTCAAAACGATTTGCCGGATTTAGACTCTTTGGTTCAGACTTAGAACCGTGACAACAAATCGAGTCCGAACTGTAGCAAGGTCTCCCGCGGGCTTGTTACATAATTAAGCTCTGCCAAACAGGCACATAGTCAATATTAATAAAAGGAAAAATTAGGAAAATATTGCAACAGTCCACAATTACTAAAATAAAAAGTCGAACAGAACAGTCCACAATTAATAATAAAAGTCTTAAGAACAACCGGGCAATCCACAATTAGCCGCGATAACCTATGGTGGTCTTCTCCATCTCAATCTCCAACTTTATAAACCTAAGCCGAACTTTATCCGTAGGAAGAGTCATGAAACACTCACGACGCTTGTCTCGTAAGAACAATCGGGCGGCCCATACATACATCTCATCATCCGGGGACACACCAGGGATGTTTTCCAACTTCACCAAACATTCTGCAATTGAAGGATATCTTGATGAGGTCTATTTTGAAATTGCTGAAGATGACTCAACCACATTGACTATACGATCAAGTGTCTTGTTAATTAGAGTTGCACCAGTAAATTTCTTCTTTGTCTTGCTCTTGGTTGATGAACCACTAGTGTTTGATGAACGCTTTTTGTTTAACTCAGAAGGATGAACCACCTCCAAATCATCATCATCATATTCAGCATCATGTGGGGTATGAAATTCCTCCACATTGTCATCAGTGTCAGGCATAACCCCTGAACTAGGAGTGTATGCTCATTCTCCTGTAATAGCTGCATCTAAGAATAGTATGTCTAAGGCTTCACTAAATTGCAATGGCATACGCCGAAATTTAGCAGCATTAGGATACCTCTGCAACAATTACAAAGAAAAAATTTAACATTTACAAGTATCAAAATTTGGTGTGTTTAAACAACAAAAACAAACATAATATGTACATTAAGCAATTTAAATACCTCCAATTTCTTGGTCCACCACTCATCAGATGCAGATATAGCTCCAGCCAATGTATCACGACCTAAGCCTGTCTCACCCCTTAACAAATTGTTCCACAAAAGCCAATCTTTTTTCAACACATCCCAATGGTTTTTCATTTGTATTCGTTGGTATGCTTTTCCAGTCATAGTTTTAAACGTAGTTATGACATTTTCCCACCCGACCCTATCTAAGTGTGTTCCAGGTCTGTGTCCGACCTTCACTTGCTCAACACAAAGCTTAATAAAGATTTCATTTGATTTTGCATCCCAATGAGCCTTAACAGATGGTACTTGAGAGGATTTTGCCTTATTCTTCCTATTTTCAGATTGTGTTTCCTCTTGGGTACTCATTCTATGAAAGAAAAAAAAATTGTTTAACACATATTAATCATTGGTTGCATTAAAACATAAGATTAGTACAAAATAACCATGCATGGCATGATTAGTATAAAACATAAGATTACTACAATAGACGTCTCATCATTAGGTACATAACTTAGCAAAAAAACACATGATCTAAAAGCCACCTACAATCATTTGAAGAGTAATGCAACTGACAGAACAATACAAATTGTGAGCAAACCCACAACAAGCTGCTTCATAAATGTTACGGATTGCTCAAGCATTTGGTTCTTCACTTTTAGTCCTACAGTCTCGATGTTTTGATTTTGATCAAGATTTGTCTCGTTCCTCTGCCTCTCTACCATCGTCACAAATTTTGGGGTACACCACCTCCAAAATTGACATTTTCTCTTCTCACAATTTACATACAATCTTCCTTTTGATGGCTTCTCAGATTCGGTTACCCTTATGGCAGCTCTTACACCACGCTCACATTTCACAGCCTCGTACCTCAAATCCAAGGTCTCTGCACTGGAAGCATAGTTACTAGAGGATGACATGCCTCTACAGTAATTACGAAGAATTGAATCCACATCCTCTAAAATTGATTGGGAACTTAAAGATGTTATACATGACTAACACTATTGTCCATGACCAACTATGTAAACAGAAAGAGTTTTCATGCATTGGATTGAGTAACCCTTATTGATACAATGAAAATATTTGAACACTTTGGCCTTGCAAAGACAAAAAAAAAAAAAAAAAAAGACAATTTGAAACTGTTTTTGGTTCAACCACACTTTGGACACTTTGGATTCAGCACAATTTGAAACTGTTAATGGTTCAGCAAACACATTAAAATAAAACATTTTCCTTTCCTCCCTCATTCTCTTATGCAATGGAATTCAGCACATGGTCCCCCTAGAATAGAAAATTCATTCCTCTTTCTACATTAGGGAAATTATAATATTCATTCGTAAAGCATAAAGAGGTCTATGGTTAAGGGAAAAATAAGCAACTATGAAAAATTCAAATAGATACATATGCATAATTCAAACGAAATGCAGAGCCTATTTAAACAAAAAGGAAAAACTGGACTTATTAAACTCAGGATGATATTTCAAACTATGACAGATAAAGCCTAAATAAGAGAATGGTAAAATGACATATGGGAATTATAGATCCAAATTGAATTACATGACCAAAATAAACCAAAGAGCTCTTGATATTCTATCCCATGTCTGGGCATTTTCTAAAACTTCACAAACTAATTTAACTGATGAAGATAAAAATTATCAGTTATCTTCATCAAACACTAATTTATCAAAAGCCAATCAATGACAGAAAAAAATTGTATCAAAAGCCAAACACTGTATCAAAAGAAGATAACACAAATTTGTTATTTAAATTGGAACAACAGAGAATAATTTCAGAGAAAAATAACATTAATTTACGAAAATTAATGTTAATTTCAGAGTAAATAAAAGTTCAATTCACATTAAGATGTTATTTACGAAAATAAACTGAATGACAGAAAAATAAAATCAATATATAAATAACATTCTTGAACTTCAATTCACACTTCACATACAGACACAGAGAAAAGAAGGGGGGGAAATAAGAAGAAGTTCCACACAAATCAGTCATATATCTTCAGATAAAGTAAACAGAGCATACATTTCTTCGAGAGAGAGAGATGACAGATAAGGGAGAAGGCAAAGCCAAGGGCAAGATGGAAGAGGAAAATTCAGACAAAGAGGCCGTCTTCAACTCGAAACCAAAGGGTGAATCGAAGGAAGAAGAGAGAGTGTGATCTGTCTGTAAACCCTAGCTCAAATGTGTATGTGCGTGTGTATATATATATATATCACAAACAAAAGGCATGAACTCTTACCTTTTGTAGTGCAGATCTTGGAGAAATCTTCGACTTCGATCGGCTGATCTTGGAGAGATATGGAGGATGTCTTTCGTCGCCAAGGACATGAGAAGACGAGTATGAGGAGAGGAGTGGGCTAGGGCACGACAAAAGAGGGTTATATAGTGGCATAACCGTAATTGTTGAAGTTTTGGAGGGACATTTAAGTCATTTCATGCCCCTCCAAACAGCTGTGCGCTTAAGCGGAAATTAGAAGCACCTCCGGAGCAAAACTTCGAAAAATTGGCTTAAAATGACTTTTTTAAGTTATAATTTGGGGCTTTAAGCTGTGCCAAACAGATCAGAGTGACTTAAATTAAGTCATAAGTTGAAATAAGCTGAAATTAAGTTTCACCAAACAGACACATTATCTGCACTGTTCAATAGGAAAAACGCAGAATACAAAACTCCACACATGTACATGACATATTTGAAAAGTAACAATAAATACAAAATACATAAAAAGGGGCTCTCCAACAACACCCATCTGTGTCACCATCTGCAACACAAGCATCAACTACCTTCAACAACACAATAATCAATAACTATTAACGACCATCCACTATACACAATCACCCTAATAAATAATACACAAACAATAGTTGGTAACGAAAAATGAATCAAGCACCAACAACGTACAAGTTGCACTTCATTATGAGAGAACACAAGTAATCGTTAGATCTTATTTTACATTCAAAAGTTCATAGGCATTAAAAAAAAGTCGATTGATATGATAAATTATTTTAAATTAATAGATGGATATTTCTCAAATGTATGGATTGCGTATGAAACACGATTAATTATTAATTATACCAATTACAGTTGTTTTTAAGAAAAGAAACTTTTCAAATTTAAAATTAATTAAATTCTATTTTTTGTCAACTATGTCACATGAAAGATTAAATGTATTAGTAATTTAATCAATTGAAAATGATTTAGCTAATAAATTGAATTATGCAAGTTTGATTAGAAATTTTGTTAAAAATACAAGAAGGGTGATGTTTAAATGTACAATTTATTCACTTTTTATTTAGTACTTCTTTTTTTTGGGTGGGTAATTATTTATTTTATTTATTTAGTACTTCAACTTAAATTATTTTCATTATTTTATTTAAATACATAATCATTTGATCACAATTTTTTTTTTAAATATATGATAGATCTTATATTAAGAGTTCGCTTA
The DNA here is from genome assembly GCF_055761805.1 of Camellia sinensis. NCBI lineage: Eukaryota > Viridiplantae > Streptophyta > Magnoliopsida > Ericales > Theaceae > Camellia > Camellia sinensis. The sequence goes on from NC_138963.1 coordinate 202,798,295, forward strand.
TGATGATGCAATTGATGGGTTTACTATCGCTATTTTGTGACTCCATAACGGCTTCCATTCCTTTATCAACTTTCAACAAACAACTAAAAAAAAAAAAAATCTCACAGATCAAACAAAATCCATGATTCTTTTGGGTTGTTTTGGGAACATGGTTGGTGTTTTTTTAATTTTTTTTTTTTTAAAAAATGTGAGAGATGATGTGCACCAAGGATCCTCTAGAGTGAAATTTTCCTAAAGTTTCCTAGAGTGCTATATTGTGTGGTTGAGATTTACTGGCAAGTCACATCAGAAAAATTGATGTGACTTGCCAATAAATCTCAACCATACACTGTAGCACTTTAGGAAACTTTAGGAAAAAATCACTCTAGAGGATCCTTACTCGATGATGTGACCTAAAATATATTAAAAGCTAAAAGATGATTTTTAACCATCTTTTCAAAATAGCTATTTAATTACAAATGGGAGTATGAACTCTAAAAATTAGAAACTCCAAAAAATAATTACTTACATAAGGCCGAAGAGAGAGGTGGAGAGTTGAAAAAAAAAAAAGAAAAAAAAAAAAGAAAAAGAGAGAGAGAGTATTTTTTTATTATTTTATAACTTTTTTTTTTTTTGCTGGAGTTGATGACCAACAAGTCGAGTTCAAAGTTGATGACAAGAAAATCTGGTTGATCCATTGCTTAATAGAAAATGGCATTTACAAAGGATATGAATCTCCACTTTACTTCATAAATAAAGTTTTAACAATCTTGGCCTTTCTTTGGAAAGTATAGTTAAATGCATGATTTACTAGTTCAAAAATTATGTCGGGGAACAAAAGCCATTTAATTTACTTTGATTGGTGCTCAATATTTATTTTTCACAATTTCTTCTATCAATTTGTAGGTGTTCATAACATTTTTCTTCATTAAATCACCTAAAATATATTAATAATACACTCGTCAATAAGATGGGATCTACTTGCAATAAAGATAATAATTACAAGCTAATAAGGCTATTTCTTGTGAGTTTTGATATTGAGAGAGAGATTTCATAATCTGACTTTGGGTTGTGGTAATGGCCGGGCTAAAATGGATCCGAGCGTGTTTGGGCCGAGCTAAGCTAGGCTGGGCCGATCCAAGGGGAGTTTGCTCGGTTAAAGTCCAGGCCCGATTTGGCCGGGATGATTCTCTGCCTACCCGGTTCATATTGTTTGCTTGTTTAGATCGGCGAGCAAGATCCTCCGCAGACTAACCCAACCGAGCAAGAGCTCGGTCATAACGGAGGGCTACTAAGCTCGGTCATAACGGAGCCTGGCTAGGAGCACTGTATGTTTCAGAAAGTAATACAGTCGTAGGAAGCTGGGGTAGCGCCGCCGGGCTGTCCGTTCGCGCCAACGCCGTTTGGTAGTTTGATTAGGTGGTGTTTAGCTGTATTTGCACTGACACGTGGGAAAGTGGGATAGGAGAGCAGGTCCACGCGTCAAAAGGCGAATGGTCGCAGAGGTACGCGCAGAAAGTATATAAACGTGACTGCGCCCCCTATGCTGGGGATGGAACACCATCTGGTGAGAGAAACACGAACACATGATCTCTCTTTCTTCTTTCTTTCTGAGTGCGTGCTGACTTGACCGTCGAAAGGGTTTTCCGGCGACGCACCGCCGGGTAGCTTATCTTCATTGTGTTCCCAGGTCAATCGGAGGAAGGCGCAGCTTGGACACAAGGAATACGGGCGGCGTCGAATATTAGCTCCCCGTACAGATATGTTTTTGTTTTCTTTTATTTAAGGGGTGCTTTGGATGTGGTTTATTTTTTAATTTTTGTACTTACTAAAAAAAAGAAATATTAGTAGAGAGGTGATCTGACAAAAATAAGTCAACAGGTTAATAAGTAACATATTTAGCTTGTTACTCTAAAGTTTTGTTTGAGAATTGAGTATTTTAATTGGCTTTTACGTTTTTACAAAATATATATATATATAAATAAAAAATAAAAATGATGTAACAAGTTATATTAATTTTTTTAACTTTTTGACTAAAATTTTAATACTCCCAAAGAGATTTTAATGGCCAAGTAAGTCGAAAGGAAAAGTCTTTATAAAGTGCATTCTCATGTTTTTTACACTAAAATAATTCTTTCCATGCATTTTTGTAAATTTCTTAAATGATTCCAAATCCTTCATATTTTTGCTTAAATTTTTACTTAGGCCTCGTTTGTAAACATGTTATTTTAATAATTTTTAACTTTTTATGAAAAAATATCCAAAAAATGGAGAAAGTAACGTGACAACTTACCTTTTAACTTTTTAACTAAAATATGTTGCCCCCAAACGAGACCTTAATTTTTATAATAAAAAAAAACTTTTAGAAAGGCATTTTCATGTTTTTAATAGTAAATAACTCTTTACACGAGTGAAAATAGATTAATAAAACTGATAGCAAAACAAAATAGGATTATTCCTGTTTGATTTTTAGTTTTTAAAAATAAAATTTTGAATTTGTATTTCTATATTTTTGATGATTTTTAAAAAATATTTTAACCAAAATTTTTTTCTCAAATTTTTAGATTCATTTAATCTTAATATACTTAAAAAGTAAAAAATTTATACAAAAATCTTTAAATATTCATTGAATACAACAAAATATGAAAATGTATTGAATATTCATATATATATTTTTTTATTTGGCAAATTGTTTTCACAAATATTATATTTTTTTAAGTATATTTAGATTAAGTATATTTAAAAAGTAAAAAAATTCACTAAACTCACATAAAAAATAAAAAAATAATAAAAAATAAAAAATGTTATTCTTCTGAAACCAAACATAGGGATTATTATCATGTTAACCATATCTTTATCCCAAAAATAGAAAGAAGGAAATGTTATTAGCACTCAAAATTTTTATATTTGCACTTTTCCAATTTTTATTATCACCTTCATAAAGTAATCTAATGTGTATATTTTAGAGGTGAGTAGCGGATATTTTGATCCGTCTAAATAGACTGAACCAAATCGATTTATCACATTTTGGATGAATGCGTGATGACGAGCGAACGATTGTAGATTGATTTTTTTCAATCCGCTTAGTTTTGGACTAATGGCGGATTTGAGGTTCCTTTGACCGTAAGTGAACCGCCAAACCGCGAGTACTACTTTGTAAGACTTTGTGTTTTCAATTTGTTTAGATATTCTGTTTGTGTTTTTAATTGAAAAAAAAGTTTGGATATTCTGTCGTGTTTTTAATTTGAAAATCTTTTTATCAAATGACAAATGTTGATATTTGGTATTTTTGTGTGAAAAATATAAGGTTTAATTTTTAAAAAATGAAATTAGTTTTTGAATAAAAAAAGTAATAAAATAGTTTTGATAATGCATATTTTTTTTATATGTATTTATTATTGGTATTTAATAATTTACTTGATAATCTTTTGTTGTTATAAAAAAAAATTTTTGACAAGTTATATTATATTCAAAATTTGTAAAAATTTAAACCGCCAAAACGATTCGCATCCATCCGTTAATCCTTCAATTCGCTCAATCCGACAAACGGATACAGATTGATTTTTTTCAATCCGTCAACCTGACGGATGGATGGCGAATTAGAGATTCTTCAACAGCAATCGAATAGCGAACAATCCTAATACATTTTAATTTTTTTTGTAAAAAGTAAAAGGCAGTGGCTTTGGTCCAGTCCAGGATCGGACTGGACCGTGCTGTTGGGCCCGTGAGGGCCCACCACGGATCCCGTTTTGATAATCCGAACCGTTCAATGTATAGAACTCGTCGAGTACTATATGCCTCAAAAAAATCACGTTAATCGAATATCGATAGCTATGTGAACAAAATAGTTTTTTATCAATCGTTAATTTTTTTACCATCCATTTTTTTAATACAAAACTGATTTGATCAGATAGTTATTGATATCCGATCAACGTAATTTTTTACAGCCATATAGTACTCGACGAGTTCTACACATTGAACGGTTCAAATCATCAAAACGGGCCCAAAACATGGCCCCCATGGGCCGGACTGGATGGGTCCAGTCTTGATCTCAACTTGAAACAAGCTGGATCCAAAGTAAAATGTTTGGTAAAAGTTAAAAAGACAAAGCCTGTGTTTGGCAAGGGCTAAACCAGGCTTTTTTGGCTATTTTAGCCACAAAAAACAAAATAGGCTATTTTAGCCATAACAAACAAAACATCACATCCAACCTATAATCATTACATTCTTCTCTCACAAAAAAAGCCAAAAAAGCCAAAAAGCCAAAAAGCCCTTCCCAAACCAAGCTTTTTAGCCCAGGCTAAAATAGCCAAAAAAGCCAAAAAGCCAAAAAGCCAACCCACTTCCCAAACGGAGGCAAAATATGTTAAAATAGTTAATAAGATAAAATATCACATCAAATTCATAATTATTTTACTTTTTTTTTTATAAATATCACATCCAATTACAAAAAAATTTATTAATATTTTTAAATATAAAAATTTTAATTTACTAAAATAATCAAAAATTAAAATAAATTATTAAAACAGCCAACTATCCAAACTATGCCAAAATTTGAAGTGCAATTAGAAAGAAAGGTGGGTACATAAATAGCAGGGGAAAATTCTTGAAAGCTGACAAAAAAAAAAAGGTCGAATTAAATACATTTCAAGTCCGTCCCTGACTTGTCAATGATAAGGGAAGAACATAACAGGGAACCCGAGAGAAAACAGTAGCTTCAATCTCCACCGTCGGATAAACAAACGGTGAGATTTCCCCGCAACTCGGTTGCAAACCGCCGCCGTGGATGGGCCAGACAGCCTCCACCGCCGCCGTCCCTCGCCGCCGCGAAACAGATCACAGCCATCGGTCCAGGCACACATCGACGGTCTCGATCTCTCCGATGCACGCCAGAGAGAACGAATCGCAGATTCACGATGTCATCATCGACGACGACGTCTTCTCCGACTACATCTCGAACCTTCCTGACGAGTGCTTGGCTTCCATTTTCATGTCCCTGGGTTCCGGCGATCGGAAACGGTGCTCTCTCGTTTGCCGCCGGTGGCTTGGGGTGGAGGGACAGAGCCGCCACCGTCTCTCTCTCAACGCCCAGTCCGATCTGCTCTCGATGATTCCAGCTCTCTTCTCTCGATTCGATTCGGTGACCAAACTCGCTCTGAAATGCGATCGCAGATCTGCTAGCATCGGCGACGACGCTCTCATCCTCATCTCGCTCCGGTGCCGAAATCTGACTCGTCTCAAGCTCCGTGGTTGCCGCGAATTGACCGATGCAGGTATGGCGGTTTTCGCTAAGAATTGCAAGGGTTTGAAGAAGCTATCGTGTGGATCTTGCACGTTTGGGGCCAAAGGTATGAACGCCGTGCTCGATAATTGCTCGTTGCTCGAGGAATTATCGGTGAAGCGACTCCGTGGCATCACCGATGGAGCAGTGACGGAGCCAATCGGGCCTGGTGTCGCGTCTCTCAAAACAATATGCTTGAAGGAGCTTTACAATGGCCAGTGTTTCGGTTCCCTTATTATCGGATCGAAGAATTTGAGAGCGCTCAAGCTTTTCAGGTGCTCTGGCGATTGGGATAAGCTTCTTGAGGTGATCGCCGATCGAGTCACGGGTATGGTTGAAATTCATCTCGAGAGGCTTCAGGTTAGCGATGTTGGTCTCGCGGCGATATCGAATTGTTTGAATCTTGAAATCCTGCACCTTGTGAAGACGCCTGAATGCACAAACATAGGGCTTAAATCGGTCGCAGAAAACTGCAAGCTTTTACGGAAGCTTCACATTGATGGATGGAAGACGAATCGGATAGGCGATGATGGTCTAATAGCTATTGCCAAACACTGCCCTAATCTTCAAGAGCTGGTTCTGATCGGTGTTAATCCTACGAGATTAAGTTTAGAATTATTGGCTGCGAATTGCCAAAATCTAGAGCGGTTGGCATTGTGTGGAAGTGAGACTGTAGGCGATGCAGAGATTTCTTGCATTGCTGCAAAATGCACCGCATTGAAGAAGCTCTGTATCAAGGGCTGTCCTGTGTCGGATCACGGCATGGAAGCACTTGCAGGTGGATGCCCCAATTTGGTAAAGGTGAAGGTCAAGAAATGCAGGGGAGTGACTTGTGAAGGTGCAGATTGGTTGAGAGCAAGTAGGGGATCACTGGCTGTCAATTTGGATACCGGTGAACCTGAACATCAGGATGCGAGTGCTAGTGATAATGGTGCACTTGAAAATGGTTTAGAAATGCCACCAGTGGCTGCCCAAGGTGGGGCTGCTAATGCTGCATCGAGTAGTTCTGGTCGATCGACGTCATTCAAGGCAAGATTAGGCCTTATTGCAGGGAGAAGTTTAGTGGCTGGCACTTTCAGAAGGTGGTCAAGCTTTAGCGGCAGTTCCCGCAATATATCTAGGGAAGGAAACTAAATAGAACTTGAGAAGAAAAAAAGAAAAAAAAAAACTTTCTTGATCCCTTCTTAATTTTTTTAAATTGTATTTATCTGCTTCTATCTTCGGTGTATTTTTTTGTATTTAATTTCGTGTGTTGTTTATTGCCTTCTAAATGGAATCTTCACAGGTGGGCGTGGTTTTGAATCTTCATCGTTGGACTTGGTGATTGCAATTTTTTTCGGATGCTTACGTATCATATTCATGAGAAAAAAATGTGCTTCTTGATTTGATAATCCCTCTTTTTAACATTGGTTTGTAATAGTAGAACATGAGGGATATGCAATAGCTTTCACTCTAGATTTTATTAAGTTCATGCAATATGAAAGAGGCTATGTTGTTTAGTGTTCTATTATTGGTTCTTGATGATTTGATTGTGAAGTAGCTAGGACAATATTATAGGTGCCAATAATTTCATACGGTTTGAAGACTTGGTATGTTCTTCAGAGTTGTCTGATATTGGATCCTTGTTTGATTATTGAAGTACCCAAGACAGCTATTATACATGCTAAAGAGGCATCTCTACTCTACATTACAAATCTGTGTATGAAATGCTATTATGTAAATATTGAAGGGTGTTAGTGTCGAGTACCAGAGAAACAGAATATCTATGCTTTTTGTTTGTGTATTGATTCTCTATGAAACATGGTATAAGCTCATAACTAGCTCTAATATTATTGATGAATTGAGGAGTCTAATGGGGGAGTTTGAAAAACTCCATTATAAGTATGCTATCCATGATAAGTAGTTTTTCTGTTTAGTCTTAGATATACAATTTGGTGTTTGAATGGTGCTTTATCAGCTATAAGCTATGGAGTGAGTTAAGATGTTGCATTATAGTTAAGATGTTGCTATAAGCTATAAGTAAGATGGTTGAATAGCTTCATATATGCTACATGCATATTATGTTAAATTTAGTTTTTTTTTTTTTTAAAAAAAAAACATGATGGGTACACAGCCAAATCGAGCCACTCTACAAGAATGCAATTAATTCAGTGTTGCTGTTGGCTGAGTTAGTAAATAACTGTCTAACCACGAAACTGAATCAGCCGGCCTCCTTTAGGTAAGATTCTCCAGATGGGTCCGAAATTCTGACTACATATGATATTTAGAGACTCAGACACAGAGGCTATCGGGTGCAGAATGTACTGGTGCTTTAACATCTGTTGTCCACATACCATGTTTGCCTCTTCCACATGACACTTCATATTAAGCAATTTAAGCAGTTGATTGAGTTGGAAAGTTGCATTTTGACAATTGCTTCCTGCAATGAGTTCTGCTTGCATTGGGGTTTGCTAGTGCTACTTCATGGTGAGGCAGGCTTATTTAGTCTCTTATTAAGATTTAAAAGGTACCATTCTCCATATTTATCTTTGTCTTGGGCTATCAGCTGTTATATTTGCATGATCAGTTACATTAGTTGAACAAGCATATATGGCATGTCGGAGGCACCTCTCTTACTGACCTTACTCGTTAAGCTGGGCACTGGGCTTTTAATTACTAGATGGTCATTGAAGGTTGCCTACAGTATTGCCTAGATGCTTAGGTGTCAAACACAAAAGGCGGCATTTGTGAAGAAATTTCCTTAGCTTTCCAAACAGGACTCCTAATTTGGTTGGTTGGACTTAAGGTGATTGAATAATGTGTTGGAAGTTGTAAAAGCATGTACGATTCTTTGTTGTAAAAGCTAATGAAATTCTTTATTTTTTGACTTTATTTTCTTCTTTTGTGTGTGTGTGTGTGTGTGTGTGTGTGTGTGTGGGGCCCAGTTTTGTTTTGTATAAATACTGAAAACACCGTATAATGGAGGTATGTGGGCATGTAGAAGTAGGTCCAGGTAGCTCATGGGGTTCGTCTGTTTCGACTAGTAGTATTGGAGATCCTTAATCCTTTTATACTTTGGCCCAAGTTTTGTTACAGAATAGAATAAATCCCGGACCTCCTCATTTCGTGCTATAAAGGGACAATAGACTCTGTAGTATGTGTCTGCCTCCCTGGACCTAGCTGAAGTTTGAACCTTACTGTCTTTTGTTGGTTGTCATAGAAAATGTACCTCCCTGGTAGTCAGAAGACATCTGCTCTCTCTCTCTGTTTCTAAACTACTCTATCTAAATTTCCTCCCCTATTTGAAGATGTATTTGGTTACAATTTCTTTCTTATGCCATATGTTCTTGCTTCATCTTTGTCCTTGGCGCAGAAATTGTATATGCAATCAATTTCTTTGCTGCTCATTGGCTACTGATGTTCATGGTTGTAGAATATTATGATTGTAACTTTCCTCATGTGCATGACTTTGAAACAGTCATACACTTCTTGTGCATTCAACCAACTTTGAAACAGTTATAAAGCTTCCTGATGATTGCATTTTATATTGTGATATATGGCATTGGCCCGAGTTGTTGAATGGTGAGCATTCAGAAATTGAACTCTGGGGGATCTTTCTCATCATCTATTGGATCTTTTGCCTTTCCTGCATATAAGAGTTCTTATTTTAGCTTTTGCGCATTTTTGTTGGGGAAACATGGCTGAACTTGTATCTTCTTCTTCTTTTTCCTTTTTCCTTTTTTTTTTTTTTTCAAAAAGAAAAAAAAAATTATCAAGAAACCTCTCCCTGGGGAATGTTCAATTATCATACGTTTGTTTTTGGAGTGGCAGTTATTATGACTTAAAGAGTGTTTGAAAAGCTGATATGTTGTTCTTGCTAAATTATCATTGAGGAGATAATTCAATCCATTTTTCAGATCTTTGAGCCAAAAATTACACTTCCTCATACATGTGGTATGCTATTCTTGCCAATTTTTGAGCTGGCTGTGGAAGGTTTCTTTTCTTGCTTAATTAGCAAGTTGCTTACACAAGAAAAAAAAAATACTCGGTCCTGGTTAAAGTTGTTTTAGTGACCACCCATCTATGAATGCCATCACCAAGGAAGAGAAGTGGGGAGGGGAATATGGCTCATTTTGTTCTTCAAACATTTATAATGTTGGAATCTGTGGTGAGGTTTCATGACTTGGAAGATATAATGGCAGTGAAAACATTTCTGTAAATCTGCAAATTTTACATGATTGTTTAAACACGGCATGGGAGTATTCTTTTGAAATACAAAATTTTCAAATTATGTTCTGAAAGCAGCCTCTATTGATTATATATCTATACACACACACACTCTCTCTCTCTCTCTCTCTCTCTCTCTCTCTCTCTCTCTCTCTCTCTATATATATATATATATATATATATCAGCAAATGTAGTGTATTCTTACGCTGTGTTTGTTTGGGAGATTTAGGAAGACATTTAGAAATGAAAAAGGAAAAATGTGTGTGAAACTATGTGAAATATAAGTAAATTTTTTTTTGCATTTCACATACATTTTCTAAATCCATCCTCAAATCTCTCAGCCAAAAATAACATTAAAATTTTTCAAAACCTCAATACTAATATCTCAAAATTCTCTCTCCTACGTGGCAATTTCTCAAGTCTCCTTACCTCATTTTCCTAATTTCTAATCTTTTAATATAATAAAAATTCAAATAAAAATTTAAAAATTGAAATAATGAAATTTAGATATAAATAAGAATATGATTTTTTTTAATCTACATCTACCAAAAGCATTATCTAAATCTTTATTTGGATTTACTCCTATTTTTTCTCTCCTCTATCACATATATTAAAAATTAAAAAATTTGAAATAATGAAATTTAAATAAGAGTATGATTTGTTCTTATCTATAATTCCGTATCTCCTTTTAAATTCTTAATCTTCTACTCATAATTTTTATTATTCGTTATTATTGATTAAGTGATAAAGATAATACATATATATATATATATATATATTTTTTTTTTTCCAATCAATACTTATCCATTTTGTTTGATTTTTTTTCTCCTTTATCTTTAACTTCCCATTAGTTTAATTTCTTAAGATGAAGAAGCACAAAACGCACAGAACACCTTGAATGTCCATATTTTCAAATGATTTAGGATTTTATTCATATGTGCCTTTATGTTCAAATCATTTTATGTTTTGAATAAATTGTACTTAGATTTGGTTAGATTATCTCTATTTTAGTTGTTGATTGCATACTTTTGGGTGCAAAGCAATTATTAGAATGCAGTTCCATATTGTTTCAAAATTATTTAATAATTTGTTATGAATTAATACAGATGGATAGGAAGACTCTATTAGCTCAGAATAAGAAGAGTATTAATAATAGGATGACAAAAACTACATGAAAGGAGGCAGTACAAAAATCTTACAAATTAAATTTTCGTCACTATATTTATTCAAGGTAATAATTTGATGTTATTTCTTTTAATTGTTGAAATAGTTTGCATTGGATCATTGCCATGTGTGTATTTATTTTTATTTTTTTTATTGGTTGTAGTATTTCTTCAATCCCATCTCAATTTAGTCTCTCTTTGAAAATTTTGTTTTTCTAATAATGAAGTTTAGAATTAATTTATTAACAAATTTGTTTTCTTGATACTTATTTTATTGAAGGATCCATACGAGTAACACTTTCATTCGACATATGAAATTAATGAATAGAACACAGAGATAGTAGGGAGGTATTACATGTTTATCGATCTCTCTTTATTATTATTAGTTGGTTTTCTAGATTATACTTTCAATTTAGAGTTTATATGATTTAATTTAATATCCATGACTTTAGTTGCATTCGACCATTGTTTTGTTGAGTAGCCTAATTTATTTGTTAGTATATAATGATTAAAGCTATCATTTATTATATTTTTTCAAATACAATTCAAATCGTTTGTCATCATTTTTTTTATTATAAATAAAATGGATTAAAACTATAATTTTTATAATCCTACTAAGTTCTTATTTTGATTTTTTTCCCCTTAAATATTGTAAGAACTATGCAAGTATTATTCAAGCAATGAAAAAAATGATTACGGAGAAGGAATTATACTCATATGATATGCATGTGTCATTGATAGAGGAGATCAAAGACAGCGAGTTGCTAACAAGATCAATTGATGGTTTATTCATTTGTTTGAGAAGTTTTTTTTTTCTATGAGCAAGGTAACGAACTCATATTAAAAAAATTCAAAAAACTACTTAGAAATTATAATTAAAGGTTGAGATTTATTCATAATTTGATTCCACAATAATAAGGTTTAATACACACCATTGATTTAAAAGTCTAAGTAAATTTATAATCATTTTTTTTGAGTTTATAAAGTTTATCTCTTTCAATGCCTTTTTTTTTTCCGCATGACGCTATAGTTTGATACAAATTATTTATGATATCAAGTGATTGTGATACTATTACCCCCAACAATCTTCATAATTAACAAATTTTTATGTATATCAAATTTTATTGTAAAATTTTGAGTAAATTATTGTTAACATCTATCACGATAGCCTAATATCATGGCTTGCCATAATTAATACATAATTCAAGATTAAAATAATTTATTTATCACACAAAATATATATTATCTTTTTCCGTGTATCGCATAGGTTATCACTAGGGTTTAAATGACCCTAATGTAGCACTTGTGTAAACTGTTTAAAACATAATGTTAGCTCCAAAATTAAACGATCGGGTGCAAATTTTGATTTGGAAGCTCTACCAAAATATGGAGAGGAAAAAACTGTAAATGTAGCTAATCAACATCAAAAATAGGGGTAATTATTAGGTACTTCCGAAACACGATTACATGATGTTTTATGATATTATAATTGATAGAGAGGATGAAGTATTATAATTTTATGTTAGATGATTGAAAAACATAAAGAAACATAATAAATGATTATTAGTAAATGAACATAAATACGTGATACTCCGGGAGTAAGTATCAAGTTTCCATTGAAATTTGTAGATTCCATTAGTAATGAAAGATTCAACAACATAGAGCAAAATTAATTCTTTGGGATCCTTCCTGTCTTCAAATGGAACGAACAGAGACGGAATCAAATTGGTTCCCAAAATGCCTTTTTTGGATATTTTTCAATATCCCAGCTATTCACAGAACGTGAGAATATATGATTTCGAATCTGATTCTTGAAATGTCTTTCTAGATATTCCTCAATATCCTGGCTATTCATGGAAGGTGAGAATCATATGCTTCCTGAGAAAATCAACTAGGCAAGACTATTGTCGATAGCAAGCACCAGATGCATTTTAGCACTCAAATGGGGCAAATATGCAAGCATCGATCAATGAAGGCTCTTTTGACTGCAATAACTATAACAGAGCCAACCCATCAAATCAGAACCTGACGGTAAAGATTTATAAGATTATAAACTACAAGATATTACTGTAAACACTATCTTCTCATGATTTCTATATAAACAATGCAACATTCAAAGCTACCTTTGAAAATTTTCAGTGATGCATAAACAAGGAGTTTTAACTGGAGAGGTAACATACATTTTCATTCAACATAAAATGCTTTAGTTTATCTTGAAATGTCATCATACAGAAGAACAATGCCGCCGTTCCCTCAAGCATTGATAACCAGAGGAATTGGGTCCACTTGGAGCATGCCTTGAACCTTTGAGAAGCAAAGCTCTGGAGGTCCAAACGTCCAACCTCATTTCCTACTCGTTTTTCTTGTCTTTCTTCGGCTGTGGCTTCTGGTATAAGATTATCTGACTCAAGATGGTGCCATTCGTTACAATACCAATTACAGAGCCCAAAACAACTTCCAACAAATCAAGGACAACAAATGGTTACATGAAAATAAAAGCAAACAGAGATTAACATAAGAGCCCGATTCTTGCTGCAACGATAAAAACTTGGATTGCCGAGTGTGACATCAGAGGTTTGAGTTTGAGGTCACTTTGAGCAAATTATGCCAAAGATTATGCTGTACCTCACCTCTCCAATTTAGTACCCTCGATTATTGAGGATGAGCACTAGGGAATGGCCTTCAAGAAAGTGAGATTTCTAAAATAGTGAAAAGAAATGAAAAATGAAGAAAAACTTTGAGAAAGGAAAGGTATGGTGGGGGGGATGCTAATTCTCTATGTTAAATTGATAATAACAGATGCTAATTTTAGCCAACAGGCTGAGAAGGCTATCAACCTAATTCTCTATGGAAACTTCATTGCTTCTTGGGTTTATATTAAGTTAGATAAATTGAACATGAGATAATTTCCAAAAGATTAGCAATTTGCAAGAACTTTATGACCTTGTCCAACAACTAAGTTTTGGGATCAGAATAATAAGCGTCCACTTGGAAATCAAGCGGGCAGGTTCACAAAATTCCACATATAAGACGGCAATACTCAACATGACATTAATGATTATGATAATATCAAAATTCACCATAAACAAGAGATAAGGATACCACTTGTTGGAGCTTTTTCCTGTATGCTGGTAAAAACTCTCACTGCAGAGAACAACATGAGCAATTCATTACTTTGCCCTAAATATCAATTCGCTTATACTGATGCAAAACAATGTAAACTCACCCATTGAACCAGCAAAATTCATTAAAGAAGTTAAAAAGCTGAGCTCCCCTGTACTTTTGTTCTGCCAAAGAATAATAAATTATTATTAATACAAGAACATAATTAAGTATAATGCATGAATAATTTGAAGCAATACAAAATAATAACCATATTGCTGGTAAAAATGAATACACAGCTAAGTACAGATATAAACCAAAAAGTGAGAACTCAACATTACCATCCCGTAGTATCCAAAATGAAGTACCAGATAACATTAATAAACCACATCCTGAGCATTGATCTTTTACAAAGTTATGGTACATCCACAGAAAGATCTAAGAATTTATTGAAATTCTAGTGGCCAGAGTGCCAATCCATCCATTATTCAAAATGCATTCAGCCGGCAAGACGGTGGAAGGAGATTGATGTTTGCTTAATAGAATAGGCAAGTAGCCCTGTTTAGTTTTCAAAAGATGAAAAACACCTTTTCATACATAACGGAAACAAACAAACTTTACAATTTGAGGGAGTTTAACTTTAAGGTTTGCAGTAAGTTTAAGCCATTTGAGGCCTCTATTATTTTCTCTCCCACCAAAATAAAGAAAGATAAGAAGGAAAATCAGTATCAACTTACTTTGTAGTTCTCCCAAATTTGTGGGACCCTGGCGAAGAAAAAAATTGCATGCTGAGATGCCTGAAACAATTATTTTGATCCAAGAAACATGTTAGTCATGCTCGAAATTATAATTTTACTGGAAAAAAATAAACCGATTAAATGTTTAAACATGCATGTATATGGGAAAAGGGAGGGAGGGGGGGGGGGGGGGGGGGGTTGGGAATAAATAAATAAATAAACCATAAAATTAGCGAGAAGTTATGAAAACAAAATGAATGCTGACAACCAAGCATAAATTTAATTGCAGTCTGGTTAGCAAATGTTTCCACTCACATATAGAGCTTCAAAGAGAATGGGATCAATTTGACCAGCTAATATAGTGGGTGCCACAGCACAATATCTGGTATGACATTAGTTAAGAATACAGACAACATTTATTAGTCCCGCAGAAAGAAAGCTTGCAATAAACAAAAGACAGTTATCACTGCATAAGAACAGTGATAAACTTCAGAGAGTAAGTAGGATACAGCAATGACTTGATCCATGTCTTGGTTCCCAAAGGTTGAGAATAATGGTAGATAATTGCAACCAAAATTAATGCTGTAATGTACAAGGAAAAAATAAGGAAGAGTATTAGATCCTTTGCAACTCTCATGTGAAGAATTATAGTTCAATAACACAGCAGAAAGTGATAGGATTTGGGTGGCAATATTTTTAACACTTTAAATTGACCTGCCAACCCAGATGACCTGAAATAAGTATAATCAAAGTTCACCAGTTTGGACAAACAACTAGGTTTTGTTTATTTATATATATATATATATATAAAACAATACATTTATTAACATATTTGTATGCTTAATATGTGCAATTTGAATAAAGAAGATCCAATTTGGGTAATCTGAATTTAAGTGCTCAACTTCAATGCCCAACATTGAGGTCCAGTGAAGTAGCTTATCGTAATTTATCTTCATCAACTGATCCATAACCACCCCATCCCAATATTTATTTCTTTTTCTTTTTTGATAAATCACCCCACCACCCTGTACAATATGAGCACAAAAGACCACTTCCAAACCTCAGCTTAGGGAGGTGCAAAGAACTAGAATCTCAAACTTGTATTCCTCCATAGGTTTCAGGATTAAAAAAAAAATGAAAAAAAGAGAAAGAAATTCCTCTAGGAAGTTATTAACCACATGAAATGAGTATTACCATCGAATTCATAAATCTGAGACATGCACTATGATACTCATATATCAGTACCTGAAAGTTAATATGACTTGGTGATATAGAATGTACCTTGGATCAAAAGAAATGCCAACTCCCCATAAGCTGAGAACGGGAGCCCTTTGTGAAGACAATATGCCAAAGCAATGGTATAACCAACTACTTCAAGCTCAAAGGCCATAACACTAAGCCCTCTGACACTTTGGTGTTTCAAAATTTTTAGTATCTGCAAATGAACAACAGAAGCATCAAATGACTGATACTATAGAAGACACAAATCAAAATTTCAAACAAACATCCTTTACCATGCCCTAGGTGCAAGAATCAAGTTCCTGTGAAGTACTGACTAATAGCAAAGATATAATATGGAAATTAAAACTTATGAACTTGCACATGTGGCCATCATTTTCATAAATTAAAGACATATTTTCCTTTTCCAGTATCTCATTACACCAATCAATACCATTTTTTATTTATTATTTATTTATTTCATCCAAGTATGTCTGAAAATGAGGCATTTGAACTAGAAGTTTTAACCTTCAAGGAAAGAACTCAAAGCAGTAACATTCATGACTGGTGGACTAAGAAGGAGAAATTAATGTTGTCTCTATCTATCTATTGGGGAAGGTCAAACTGCACTGATTCTTTCTTTCTTTCTTGTTTAATGTTTTATCTTAGAGAACAAATATAAAGTGTAAGAATATGAATACATTTACTTTCTATAGACTAAAGAACGCGGTTGCTAAATTCCTCTGCAATTTCAAACAGAACCGTTTTCCAAAACTTTATTCCAAGGTTGGGATCAAAATCAAGAAAAATACTAGAGCGCCAGAGCCACCAGAGCATTAGAGGGGCACATAATACTATTTCTGTAAGGCCCCTCTAGTATCAAATCTCCTGCAAGGCCCACTCGCTTAGTGCTTGAGCACCTGCTTTCCTATGAGGCCCGCTCCTCTTGTTTAGTGGTAAAGAGCTTGATTGCTTGTAAGGCCCCCTTGCTTAGAGCTGTTGGTGCATACTAAGGCCTGTTTATCATCATTATTGCCCCTGAACTGTTTAAAAGTTCATATTTCATCATTCTTAGCATGTGAGTCACAGTTATTGAAGCCTTAAATTCATTCTCTCTCTCTCTCTCTAGTTGCTTCACAAGACTCCATTGATGAATCTCACTCTATCTTCAATCTAGAGCTTTAATTCATGGTTTGAAACCATTCAATTCACCTAGATACACATCTTAAACATTCACAATTCTTCATATCCCTAAAAAACCATGGGCATTGAAGATGAAGATTGGAGCTTAGAGTTTCATGGTTGCTATTGGGTCTACAGAGAGATTGATGCATCAAGGATGCTTTGAAGCAGAGATCAAGCTTGTGGTATTTGGTTAAGAAGTTGCAATTACTTCAATTGTATCTTTGTAACCCGTTGATTCAATAGTGGACTGATTGTTGGTGTTGGGATCGTGATTATCATCCCGTATAGATTTTCCCATAGGGTTAAATCCATCATCTCATAGTTAACTGCTTTCTACTTGACAACATTGATGGATTGATAAATTATTTAATCGTGTTTAGAGTAAACTTGAAATCAATTAATCTCTTGTTAATTTATCATAATTGGCACATTCTTCCCTCTAGGCACAATTCCATCAATGCTACGTTATTTCACATTTGCTTGTAAAGAAAAGAGCCATTACCAACACAACAACCCTAAGAGTGAAATGGGTCCAAACCCAATATTTTTCTGGTTTCTAGAACCATAAAAAAAAAAAAAAAAAAAAAATTAAAAAAAAGAAAAGAAAAATTCAAAACTCAAGAATTTTCAACATAGAGAAAAGATGCAATAAAAAAGCAGAAAAATTCCAGCTTGGATGGAATTGGAAATTGGAGAAAGGGGAAGGAATATACCTGAGGGACTTTGACGGTGGTGGAAGCGGCGACGATGCAGTAGCCAAGAAGCTTGGAGATGAGTGGAAGAAGACAATCTTTGTCGGGAAACTTGCCGTCACTCAGAGATCCGAAGGCACAGCCAAAATCAATCCCTAGAAACTTCATCTCTACCATTGTCGATCGTGGAAACGAACTTCGTTATACAGAATGCAGAGAGAGAGTAGGCGACTGAGGCGGAGAATTCAAGAACAGCGGAGTTCAACTGTGTTGTGTTGCGAGTATTTTCAGATCTACAAACCGAGCGACGGATTGGCTTGCTAACGTCGTTAGGTATTTTTTTGGGTTGCTGGTGGTAGGGGCGCGGAAAATGCTGTCCAATTTAATTCACACGGTTTTATCGTTAATTGTGGTTTAAATATTAAATTTTAAAATTTATAAATTAATTTTCAAATCTTTTTTGTATTTTTTAATTTTAAATAAAATATTAAAAGAAAAGTAAGTGTAAGAGAAATTTAAAATATGAAATTTATTACAAATGAGTATTTATATATATGAAACATATATATTATGTAAAAGGGCAAATTATATTTACCTTCTCTGAAGTTTTTGACAACTACAGGAACCTCCCCTGTAGTTTGAATAATTACAGTAATCTCTCATATTTTACTTAACAATGTCAAGATTCTCCATTCTGTCTATTTTGTATAAACGATGTTAGTATCCTATAGAAAATGACCATATTACCCTTACTTTTACCTACAAAAAGACGAAAAAAACCCTTTGTTCAAGATTCTCATCACCACCACTGCCCATGATTGCCCAACACAACCATAAAATAAAATAATTTTAAAATATTTATAATAAAGAATAGTGAGTGAAGCTGTTCTTCATATATATAGAATCCTACGACTGACTGTTAAACATATAGGTCCTGGGCACCTTGAAACTGAGGCCCATAAGGATCATTGTTGGTTGAAGCCTCGGAAGAACTAGATTCTTCAGAGGTTTCATCTTCAATCTGTGACTTGGCCTGGGCCATCAATAGCTTGGCTATCTGAATTAATTCATCACTGGATGACTTGGGCTTAGTTTTGGACTTTGACTGAGCTGATTTGGATTTGGATGACTTGGGCTTGGAAAAGCTAGTTGTTGGGCTTCCAAGTCGGACCGGTGGAATTGAGTTGCCTTGTGTGACTGAAGCAGTTGGGTTTTGCTGAGCTTTAACCATGGTTGGAGTTAGAGCATGAGAATTGACTGAAAATTCTTCTTGGACTTGTTCAATAATCCGATGAGATTTAAATGTATTCCACCATTTGATAAAATGAAGTCTGGTGACTATATTTTCAGAAATAGCATATTGCCATTTGGAAATCCAAGGAACTTTGTATTTGGACATAAAAATGAGTAATAAAGGAAATTCACTTTGATGCGGACTAAGTTTATAGACAGAAAAGAAATAGTGAATTTGTTCCATCAATGTAGATGGGATAATCTCAGAAATGGCATCATGTTGAGACCACCACCTGAGGAACCATGTAGGAATCGTTGACTTGAATTTATGATCAAATTGGAGAAATCAAGAGTGAGTGAATGACTCATTTTGATGCAAGAGGATTTTGAACCAAGCATCCATATAGTCATAATAACTATATTTGATGGTATGACTAGGTAAATCACGGAGTAGAAAAATGAGCCCCCGTTCATCAAAAGAGACAATATTGTGAATATATAAGGAATGGTAAATGATTTTACTGGTGTAGGTTCGATCATAAATAGGTTTAATAACTATTGACTGATGATGGAAAATGAGGTCTTTGTAGAAAGTAATTGACTTTTCTAGATGGAGGGGAACAAAATGCCATTCATGAGGGAAACAAAATTTAACTAAGTCAAGAACATTATGAATATTCTTGTGACTCGGTTCCTTGAAGAATAAATTAATAGACTGGGTTTTAATATAGTCAGTTCTGGCTGTTCTGACTGGGTTAGGAGGAAAATGAGTAAGTGACTAAGAAGAGGAAGCAAATGGGTCTGTAGCAATTGCAGAAGTATAACTGGATTTAGGGATATTACCAAGAACTTGGTAACGATTGACTAAGTCAACAGGAGGAAGAGCAATAGGCTGACTAGAGGGGAAAATGGCCTTGCTGGGAGGTTTTTGGGATTTTTGACTACACATCTGTAAAAGAATGAACAAAATTCAGCATCCACTGAGGAGATCTAATTCGTTCAAATGGTAATGAAGGCAATTAGTATAATGAACAAATAAATTGCAATGACTGGTAATTTGATGAAATTGTATGAATTGTGCACGGCGAAAAGTTTTGCGAGCTGTCTTAAAACAAGCAATACGGTAAGCAGTTTGGTAAACAAGGTTTCTATAATGGGTTACTTGCAATTTATGGTAGGAAATAAAAGGAGTTGCCATTCCTATCCCCCCTGTAAAAATTCTCGGATAAGGAAATCAGGAAAAGAATTTTCATTACCATGTATATATTCAATATCAAAATTAAAAATACTTAAAATAGATTGCAAGCGGACAAAAATATGTT
This sequence comes from Camellia sinensis, assembly GCF_055761805.1. Lineage (NCBI taxonomy): Eukaryota > Viridiplantae > Streptophyta > Magnoliopsida > Ericales > Theaceae > Camellia > Camellia sinensis. The sequence goes on from NC_138963.1 coordinate 202,818,414, forward strand.
TACTAACAATATTTTGAACATCTTTTTCTAAAACATATTTAGCACTTTTACAATCAACACGTAGTAAAAATTTTAGATTGAGAATATCATCTTCAAATTTACTAATACATAAAACAATGAATAAAATTTCTTTTTTAATAGTACTATAATTTTTTTGTGCTTTATTCCAGACACCAGAATGGAAACAAACAATTTGTTCAAATGACTGAGGAGTGATTTTCTAAAGGAGAATACCACCATAACCAACATCGGAAATATCAGTTTGAATAATTTTGAAAGAATTTTCAGTAAGAATACCAAGACAAGGCAGAGTCTTGACATATTTTTTGACTTGTTACACAATAACAATATGAGTAGAAGACCAAGATGAAGGATTATCTTTCAACCAATCAGAAAGGGGTTGACAAGTTTTCCTAAGGTCTTTATAAAATTCAGCAATGTAATTTAAGGAACCTAAAAACTTTTGTAATTGGGTTTTGTCTAAGATTTCGTCAGAGAACTTAGAAGCAAACTCAATAGATCGACTAATAGGAAGAATAGTACTTTGGTGGATATCATATCCTAGGAATCGAACTTTAGTTTGGAAAAGCTTAATCTTAGGATCAGAAATGACTAGACCATTCTATTTGATAATATGGAAAAAAGAGTTAAGATGTTTCCAATGTTCATTAAGTGACTTAGAGAAAATGACGATATCATCTATGTAGACGATAGAAAAATGGCTAAAGGGATTAAAAATTTCATTCATAATATTTTGAAATTCGCTAGGAGCATTTTTTAATCCAAAGGGCATAACATTCTATTCGTAGTGACCAAAATGGGTAGTAAAGGCAGTTTTGTAACGATCACCATGATGAATTTGTATTTGCCAGAATCCACTTTTTAGATATAATTTACTAAAAATGATAGCTTGACTAAGTCTTTTAATTAAATTTTTTTTATTAGGAATTGGATACCGGATCCATTCTAAAACTTTGTTCAAGTTTTATTAAATTTAATGGTTTATAATTAATGACTAATCGAGGAACACCTCGTTCAAGTTCAGCATTTTTATTAACATAAAAAGCAGGGCAAGACCAAGGCGACTTACTTTTACTAATGATATTATTTTTTAATAATTCATTAATTTCTTTTTTGCACAGTTCCATTAATTCATGATTCATTTGAATATGTCAAGACTTAGTAGGAATTTGTTTTTCATTAAAAGTTTTAATATAAAGAAGTGTTACTACATTTTTTTTCCTATGCCAAAAAGCACTAGGTAAAGTGGAACAAATAGTATTTGTTAATTGATTTCTAAATCCTTCAATTTTGGATATAAGAATTAGATTAGTTAATTGGGTTTCCATTTGTTTGTAATTTACTTCTTCTTTGAGAAATTTGAGTTGATTGGTTAATTGATTAATAAATTGAGAAATTGAACATTCTTTTAATTGATTTAATTATTTAGCCTCTGGTGGAGATAGAAATTTAAAAGTGACAGTGTGACCAAAAGCGTGTGTAGTTATTCCTTTAGAAGTAGTAGTAAAAGGACATAATAAAAAGATAAATGGTGTACCTAAAATGACTTTATCAGTTAAATTTCGAACTAACACAAAAGATGTTTTGAAACAAACATTATTTTGACAAATATGTACCTTTGGTAATTTATATTTGATATGCATTTGACTTCCTTTAGCAAAACTTAATTGTTCAATAGACTTATGATAATATTTGGTAGGAATTAATCCTTCTTGAATACAATTTAAATCAACGCCAGTATCAATTAATGCGATGACTTCGATTTCAAAATTATTAATAACTAATTTGACTTTCGAATGCCATTTCTGAATATTAATTCGATTAATTAGATTAAGGTGATTACTATCGTGATCACTATTATGTGGAGCAGTTCGATTATCAAAGAGGACGTTGTTTGGATTAGTTTTAGAACTAGATTCAGATTCCGATTTAGAGGATGATTTATTGGATTGTTGGAAATCATTAAGACTTTTGTTGTTTTTGAGTAGAGTAATGTCTTCTTCTAGGGTCTTGTCTTTAGCTTTCAATTCTTGAATAGTTAGTTTAATATGATGAATTTCATTTTGTAAATCTTTTAAGGTGATTTCTTTATGTTTTTCTTTTTTAAATCAGTCTAGAGTTTTAGTTAAACTAATGATTGGTTTATCATGTTTAAGTTTCTTATCTTTATTGATCAATAAGGATTTTAACTTGTCAGTATATTGTCTATTTAATTCAGAATTTTCTAATTTACTAATTAATTCAATGAGAGCAGTTTCTTCTTGTTGAGATTTACTTAGAACTGTCACGACCCAAACCCGGCCCTATGGGTTTAGCACCGTAACCGGCCAGTAATCCGAGATTACCGAAGGCCTACAGAACAGTAGTACAGTAAAACAGAGTGCAGGGCCTGGCGGAAGCCAATACAGTAAATAAATAATATCCATTGAGCTGTGACAGTCTGTATGCCAAAAAGATTTTCTTATGCATTCATATAATCACAACAGTGCAGGCTACACAAGCATTTACAGACACACAGTACAGGGACCTAATTCCTTGGTAACAGTACAGTTCAGTGAACAACAGTCTATACAGTAATACAAAACAGTAACAGGGACCAGCGGGGGAAAAGACACCCCAAGCCATAGCATGGCGAACTCGGAACCTCGCAGTGAGGCACGGTGGTTGGCTTGACAAAACTGGAGTCTAACCCGCGCTCCTAGCTCCGATCTGGTGGCTGAGCACCTACATATATATATAAACAGTGAGCTAAAGCCCAGTGAATAACATAATGCGTAAAGAGGTTAAGAATGAAATGTCCTTACAGTAATGAAAGCAGTTCATTAAACAATACTTCAGTCTTTCAGTCAGAACAGTTATTCAGTCATATGTGGTACATCCATTAGCATAGCAGTAAACAGTAGGTTTTAAAGACCGAACAGTAATGATGGCCATCAGTCAGTAAACAGTAGTGGTTCCGCGAGGGAACCGACAGAGATTTCTGTCACAGTAACAGTAAACAGTAGGTGCTAAGGATGCCACAATACAGTTCAGAATATAGGACATACATTCATTCAGTTAACAGTAATCAGTTCAGAAAAACAGTACAGTTCAGTTGTTCAGAAGATAATCATTTGTGAACATATCTTTACACAATCGTTACTCACAGTGTTCGGGCTACAGTGTGCTAGAGCGTGTCTCCCCGGTCGCCAACCCTACTGTAACAACCCTCATACTGTTTACCGACTGATGACTGATTGATTACCGATAACCATCGATTACTGTTAAACTGAATTGATTATGACTGATAATTGAACTGATTAAAGTACTGAACTGACTGACTGAAATTGGAAACCGAATTGATTGAGTATATGTTAGTTAAATTGCATTCTATCTGTTTGACTGTATGATTATCTGTTCATGCTTACATGTTTAAACTGCTAATTGAAGGCCATATCGGCGGCCGAATTAGAAACCGATTGATGTTCCATGATCCTCAGAATTAATGTGATTTTATGGTATAATTATCTGAAAATTGATTAAGTATGATTAAATTAGATTAAAATAAGCCAATTAAAGAGTTGGACTTAATTACCGTTTTGCCCTTGAGTGGGCCACTACCTCTATACCTTGAGCTCATTATACTTGAGCCAAAAACATTTTTCCTCAGCCCATTCCTTGTGCTCTAGCCGACCTTAGAGAGAGAGAGGAGCTAGAAGAGTTGAGTTCAACTTGCTTCATTGTGAATTGGCTAGAATTACTTGAAGAATTGAAGGTTGATTACTAATTTGAGCTCCCTCACTTCTAATTCTACACCTAAGGTAGATCATTCATCATCTTAATGATGTCATTGAGCTAGTTCTTGCATGATTCATGCTTCATTGTAGAACTAAGTCATGAATTGGTTCATTGTTGTTGAATTGAAGCTTAATTGTTGCATGCATGTACATATATTGAAGTTTTGAGGTTGTAAGTCCATGTTTCCTCACATGCATGTCCATCTTTTGGTCATACTCCATGAATTCATCATGTTCTTGAAGAAAATGAGTCCAGCTAAACAAGCTTTGAAAGTTGAATTTGGTTTGAATCCATGCATGTTTGCATGTTCTTCATATTCTTGAAAATGGGTTTGAATATGGTTTTGATTGACTCACCTTTGGGGCTTGAATTCATAAATTGAGCTTTGAAACCTGTTATACATTGAATTTAGTTATGTTTTCCAGAATTTGGGCCCAAGAGGTCGAGTTTGGAGTGGTAGAATGCTTGGTTTGAGCTTGGGAGGCAGATCTGGAAATTCCAGATTTGGCTTCCTCGCTCGAGCGAAGGATTCCCCGCTCGAGCGAGCACCTTTGTCCAGGGCTCCGCTCGAGCGACCATCGAGCGACCATCGCGCGCAAAATCACAGCATCCAGTATTTTTACTGTTTTGCAGACCGCTCAAGCGAAGGATTCCTCGCTCGAGCGAAGCCTTTGATTTTGGACTTACGCTCGAGCGGAGAAAGTCCCGCTCGAGCGAGGCTCCTAGTTTCAGCAAACTTTGCGAAATGTTTTCTAAGTGTATTGTTGCATCCTCATCCCATCCTAGGCATTCTTAGGCCTAGTTTAAGACATTTAGATGAGGATATCGTTGTAGAACACACCAAGGCAAATTAGGGATTAAGTTATGATATTTTCCAACTGTGTAGCTTAGTGTGTATTCAACCTGTGAACTGTGTAGGGTTGGCAACTGGGGAGACACGCTCTAGCATATTGTAGCCCAGAACTCTGTGAGTAACAATGGTGTAAAGATATGTTCAACTGATATCTTTTGAATACTGAACTGAACTGTTTACTGAACTGGTATTACTGAATGAATGTATGTCCTTTATTTCTGAACTGTACTGTGGCATCCTTAGTACCTACTGTTTACTGTTACTGTTACTGTTACAGAGATCTCTGTCGGTTCCCTCGTGGAACCACTACTGTTTACTGACTGATGGCCATCATTACTGTTCGGTCTTTTAAGACCTACTGTTACTGTTATGCTAATGGATGTACCACATATGACTGTTTACTGTACTGAGCAACTGAAATACTGATTGAATTGAACTGTTTTCATTACTGTAAGGACATTCATTCTAAACCCCTTTACGCTTTATGTTATTCACTGGGCTTTAGCTCACTGTTTATATATATATGTAGGTGCTCAGCCACCAGATCGGAGCTAGGAGCGTGGGTTAGACTCCAGTTTTGTCAAGCCAGCCTTTGTGCCTCACTGCGAGGTTCTGAGTTGCCATGCTATGGCTTTGGGGTGTTTTGTTCGTTTCCCCCGTCTGTCTCCATACTGTTTGGATTACTGTATAGACTGTCAGTTGCTAACTGTACTGTTATCAAGGGATTAGGTCCCTGTACTGTGTGACTGTAAATTTTGTATAGACTGTACTGTTCGTATATGTATGAATGCATGAAAAATCTTTTTGGCATACAGATTGTCACAGCTCATTGGACATTGTTTAATTACTGTATTGGCTTCCGCCGGGCCCTGTACTCTGTTTTACTGTATTACTGTTAAGCAGGCCTTCGGTAATCTCGGATTACTGGCCGGTTACGGTGCTAAACCCATAGGGCCGGGTTTGGGTCGTGACACCTACACAGTTCACAGGTTGAACACACACTAAGCTACACAGTTGGGAAATATCATAATTTAATCCCTAATGCCTCGGTGTGTTCTACATCTATCTCCTCAACAATATGCCTTAAACTAGGCCTAAGAATGCCTAGAATGGGATGAGGATGCAAAGATGTACTTAGAAAACATTTTCGGAAAACAGAGTCCCGCTCGAGCGTAAGTCACTCCGCTCGAGCGGAAATGCAAACAAAGGTACCCGCTCGAGCGTATAATTACCCGCTCAAGCGTTCTGCAAAAACAGTCAAAAGTGCTGGATGGGTGGAATCTCCGCTCGACGAACGCTCAACGCCCGCTCGAGCTTGAGACACAAGACTCCGCTCGAGCGCCCAGTCCTCCGCTCGAGCGGATAGTAAAACAGTGCAGAGATGCTGGATGCTCGAATTCCACGCTCGAGCGTCACTTCCCCCGCTCGAGCGGGAGTGCAAAATCTGGAAATCCCAGATTGCACCTCCAAGCTCAAACTCAAGTTCAAACGCATCAAAACCAATCCTCTTGGGCCCATTTTTCTGGAAAACCTTTATAAACACATAGAATAACATGGTTCAAAGCTCAATTTGAGGAATCAAAGCCCAAGGGTGTTTAGTTCAAACTCAATTTCAAATCAATTTCAAGAACAAGATGAACATGCAAACAAGCATGAATTCAAACCAATTTAAAGCTTCAATTTGATGCTCTAAAGAGCCAATTATTTCCAAAACATGATGAAATCATGGCCTACACTCAAAACATGGACATGCATGCAACAATTTGCCATGAACTCAACTCAAAATCCAACAATTCAAACATGCATGCATGAATTATGCTCTATGTCAACATGTATGAACCAAAACATGGCTTAGCTCTACAATTTATCATGGACCATGCAAGACTTAGCTCAAACACAAGAATGAGAAGATGAAATCCTTACCTAGGTTCCTTGAATGCAAGTCTAGAGATTCAATTTAGCAATCTATACTTCAATTACCAAGCAATTCTTCAAGTTTCCAAGCAATTCAAGGTGAAAAACCAATTTCTCTCCCTCTCTACTCTCTAGGTCGGCAAGGCTCAAGAAAAGGGTTGAGGGAATTATGTTATGATCAAGTGTAAGGCTCAATGTGTGAGATAGTGGCCCACTTAGTGGCAAGTTGGGTAAATAAGTCAAAGTTTGCAATTGATCAATGTTTAATCTAATTTAATCATACCTAATCAGTTTTCAGATAATTACACCATAAAATCACTCAAATTATGATGATCATAAAACTTAAATCAATTCTGGATTCGGCCGCCGATAAGGCCTTCAATTAGCAATTTAAACATAAAACACAAACAGAGCAAATAATCAATCAAACAGATAGAATACAATTTAATATACACACTCAGTCAATTCAGTTCCAGTTTTCAGTCAGTCAGTTCAGTACTTTAACCGGTCCAATTATCAGTCATAATCAGTTCAGTTTAACGGTAATCAATGTTTATCGGTAATCAGCCAGTCATTAATCGGTAAACAGTATGAGGGTTGGTACAAGAACATTGACAATTTTACACCAAGTATCATTACATCCTAATTCAATTTCATTATCAGTACTATCAGTAGGAGAATTATAGGAAGAAGTATCACTGGAGAGAATATCATCGCTAGATTGAACAGGAGTTTGATTTGGAGTAGTGGCTAATTTAAATATGTCAAGTATTTGTTGTTGATTTTCATCAGTAAGTTGTAGTTGGTTAAGTTTAGCTTTAAGTTTTTCTTTTACTTTACATTTATTAGAATAATAGCCCTTTTTACCATAATTATAACAAGCAACATCTGGAGTAGATTTTGACTCTTTCGTAGATTCTTATGAAATTTCTTTTTGGGTTTAGTATAATATTTATCAGTTGATTTGGTAGGGGTATATCTCTTTTTATCTTTATATTGGTAAGAAGATTTGGTATTTTTATTTTTACTAGTTTTTCATCGTGAATGAGCTACTGGAGGTAAACCATATTGTTCACAAAAATTTCCTAATTTATATTTAGCTTTATGTTTATCTTTAGCAGCTTTTTGACTAAGTTTTAAATCAATGCACATTTTGAGGCCTTCCTTTTGGATTGTGCTAATTATATCACCATAGGTTAAATTATCATATTCTATAATGCCAGTAAGTTGACTAAGAACATCCCTAATTTCATGGGCAAAAAGGCTGGGTAATCTATTAATAAATTTTTCTTTCCAAAATGACTTAGTACAATCATCTCTAAGCATGACTCTAGAAGTAAAAATATCTTTATACCATCTAAAATCACTTAAAGTGGGACAAGTTAAGTTACTATGTTGGTCATGGATACGAGAGTGAATATTAGTTGGTGTGCCGATAAAATGTTTGACTATGGTATATATTAAAGTATTAATACTATCAAGTATACTGGAACCTATCTCTTCGTCAAAAATAGGAAAACTATTATCATCCATTTGAACAGCATATTGAATAGACTCTCGTTGATCAGAAGTGAGATATTTATTCCACCAAGATTTGAGCATACCAGTAAAGCCAGTAGTAATTACAATAACAATTTCAGGTTGAGTATAATCAGGATAATTAATAAGGTAGCTGTTTGCAACCATGGATAAATGATTGAGCTTTTGGAGGATTTGATGTTCACTAATACCATCTATATTCCACTCATATAATTTTTTAGCAGAAATAGAAAATTGATTGCTAATATTGGTTTCTTCAAATTGGAGAACAGGAGGTGTCGGTTTAATGTACCAATTTTTAGTTAGAGTGGTAGGATTAACTTTAGGGCGTGTGATCCTATTAAGATAAGAAGGCTGAAATTATTGTGCTAACTAATTGATGTCATTGTCACTAGATGTATCAGAATAATTGGGAAATTCTAATGGAGGTTGTTGTGTTAGGACAGTTATTCCTTTTTTTGTAGTGGATGGAGACATTTTATTAAATAATTTTTCAATGGCTTCCACGATAGTATTATCTTGAGTAGCTAAGCTTAATCGCTTTCGAGTTTACCTAATTGCTTACCAATAGTTTTTAAATATTGATTTGTATAATTGTTTTATTCAATGGCTTTTTTAATTTCAGATTCTTCACCAGGAAGTTTAAAAGGGGAAGTAGGAACGATGGTACCTTTATGTTCAATTAGAATGGTTTCTAAAGTAGGGTGACTAGATGAAACAGAAGTGGTAAGGGAAGTTTTCCATTTAGTTTTTGTAATAATGTTTACTTTTTGATAATAATTTTCTAAATAATCAAAGAAATTAATTTCAGTATTGATTTTTGTCATAAATTTATACCATTTCTTGGTAATTTTAGATTGTTGTTTGGTATCATTAGTATTCCTATATGTGTGTCTTTTTGACTTCTTTGCTGTGGATTTGAATTCATCATGAAATTTATTAAGGTCTGGAGTAAAAGGTTTGCTTAAAGTTAACAATTGTGAGCTGATAGGAGGAACAACTTTAAAATTAGTTTGAGTAGGGGAATCTTAGATATATTATCTTCTTCTTGAAGATGTGTGTGAGTTGAATAAACTGGTTTATTAATTTGAGAAGCAAAGGAATTATCAATTCCTTTTAATTTACTATGTGTATCCAAAGAGTCAATCAGAAAACATCTCAAAGATGGTCATAATTTTATTCACTTAGGATTAGTCCAGGTAGGAATTAACCCATTAACCCAACAAGGAAAAAATACTTCTGTTTTTTTATGCTTAAGAGATGTAAGATTTATTAACTACCACGCTAGTGTTATGGAAATGATGGAATCTGGTCTTCATAAAGGTCCAGTCCATTTTAATTGTTTTCCTGACTTTTTTTTAAGTCTCTGGGATCCCCATAGACTTAAAGCTTTGACATTAAATATTCAGTTATCTGGTGAATTTACTAATATGTTAGAAAGTGTTCATAACATTGCTTTGATTTATCGAATTTATTACAAATGTATTAAAACTAATCTAAATGTTCAAGCATTGCATAAAAGTCCAAAAGATAAAACATTACTTATTCAAGGTAGTACAAATGAAACAAACATTTATGTTCCTAAAATGATTACTTGGACAGATATTAATCTTCCTGATGACTGGGTTACAATTAATGAAAATTATTCCCATAATCAACAATCTTCTACTAGTCATGATATTCAAAATATTCAACAATTTAATGATGGTTTTATTCATATTAGATTTAATAGATCTTCTAGTCAATCTTCTCGTCATGGTACCTCTAGTTTACCTACTGAAACTGATGAAGATGAAATTTTCAATACTCCTTTATTTACTCGAAGAGACAGAAAACTACACCTTTGTGAACCTTTTTCACAAACCCAACATACACATAATAAATTAAAATGAATTGATAATTCCTCTACTTCTCAAATTAGTAAACCAATTTATTCAACTCACACATATCTTCAAGAAGAAAATAATATATCTCAAGATTCCCCTACTCAAACTGATTTTGAAGTTGTTCCTCCTATCAACCCACAATTGTAAACTTTAAGTGAACCTTTTACTCAAGACCTTAATAAACTTCATGATGAATTCAAATCTACGGCAAATAAGTCAAAAAGACACACATATAGGAATAATTATGATACCAAACAACAATCTAAAATTACCAAGAAATGGTATAAATTTATACTGAAATTAATTTCTTTGATTATTTAGAAAATTATTATCAAAAAGTAAACGTTATTACAAAAACTAAATGAAAAACTTCTCTTACCACTTCTGTTTCATCTAGTCACCCTCCTTTAGAAACCATTCTAATTGAACATAAAGGTACCATTGTTCCTACTTCCCCTTTTAGACTTCCTGGTGAAGAATCTGAAATTAAAAAAGTTATTGAACAAAACAATTATACAAAATCAATGTTTAAAAACTATTAGTAAGCAATTGGATAAACTCGAAACTACTTTTGAAGATTACTCCACGAGTCATACTTCTACAAGTAAACCTTTAGATAAACCTCTTATTAATCTTCCTAGCACTCGAAAGCGATTAAGCTTAGTTACTCAAGATAATACTACCATGGACGCCATTGAAAAATTATTTAATAAAATGTCTCCATCCACTACAAACAAAGGAATTACTGTCCTAACACAACAACCTCCATTAGAATTTTCCAATCAAAAATGTTTGAGACCCCCTTTCCCTCCCACCCCCTTTGACCCTCTTTTCCTCCCATTGGCCAGTTTTTCTTTTCTATTTTTTTTCTTTTCCTTCTCCTCCAATCACCACCCGCCACGTGTGTGTGGGGGTGGTGATTGGAGGGGGTCTCTATCAATGCTCTTTTCCAATTATTATGATACATCTAGTGACAATGACATCAATCAGTTAGCACAATAATTTCAACCTTCTCATTTTAATAGAATCACACACCCTAAAGTTAATTCTACCACTCTAACTAAAAATTGGTACACTAAACTGACACCTCCCGATCTCTAATTTGAAGAAACCAATATTACCAATCAATTTTCTGTTTCTGCTAAAAAATTATATGAGTGGAATATAGATGGTCTTAGTGAGGGAGGCTAAGTTGAAAGTTTATGATGACCTATACACTAGACTAGATAGTAAAAAAGGACAAAAGAGAGTATACAAACTTGCTAAGATACGGGAGAGGAAAACAAGAGATTTTAAACAAGTTAAGTGCATTAAGAGTGAGGATTCTAAGGTATTGGTGAAGGATGAAGAGATTAAGGAAAGATGGAAGAACTATTTTGAGAAACTATTAAATGAGGAACATGGAGGTACGGTAATAGGGGAATAAATGGCTAGTAATACGATAAACCAAGACTATAGGTTTTATCGCAGGATTAGGAACTTTGAAGTGGAGATTGCGCTTAAGAAGATGAAATCAAATAAGGCTTTAGGACCCGATGATCTTCCTATTGAAGCTTGGAAGTGCTTGGGTAAAAAGGGGGTTGTTTGGTTGACTAGGTTGTTTAGAAAATTTTTGTTGACTAGGAACATGCTAGATGAGTGGAGGAAGAGTATTTTAGTGCCAATATATAAGAATAAAGGAGATGTCCAGAATTTTAGAGGAATCAAGCTAATGTGCCATATAATGAAAGTGTGGGAGAGGGTGATGGAACGCCGATTGCGAGATATAACAGAGGTGTCAGATAATCAATTTAGGTTTATGCCCGGCAGGTCAACAATGGAAGCGACTTATCTTTTGAGGAGAGTAATAGAAAAATATAGAGAAAAGAAAAGAGACATTTATGTGGTGTTTATCAACCGTGAGAAAGCATATGATAGAGTGTCCCGAGATATAATATGATGGGTGTTAGAGAAGAAAGGGGTGACAAAAGGTTGCATTGATGTGATTAGGGACATGTATGAAGGGGTGGTGACCACTATTAGATCGCCTGCTAGAGAGACAAATGAATTTCCTATCACTGTTGGGTTACACTAAGGATCTACCTTAAGCCATTATTTTTTGCTTTAGTTATGGATGAGTTGATGAGAAATATTTAGGATGATGTGCTATGGTGTATGCTTTTTGCAGATGATATCGTGCTAGTGAATGAGACTAGAGAACGAGTTAATACAAAGTTGGAGATTTGGAGAAAATCTCTTGAATCTAAAGGTTTCCAGATAAGTAGAAATAAGACAAAGTACATGGAGTGTAAATTTAGTAACAGTAACAATGAAAGTAGAAGAGAAGTGAAGATTGAGAACCAAGAATTGCCTAAGAGTGAACATTTTCGTTATTTAGGGTCGATTATCACAATAGCGGGGGAGATTGATGCGGATGTGACCCATAGAATTAAGGCGGGATGGTGTAAATGGAGAAGTGCGTCTGGGGTATTGTGCGATAAACGAATACCCACTAGTGTAGACACCCCATTTTTGACCGTCCTCAAGACTTGGATGTCACCGTTTGAACACTCGGTGATCATCCATGTTTGTGTTCGTCCTGAGTTCTCGGAGGTCTCGGCCACGCGCCTTGCCTCAAGACCTCTCGACTTGCCTGTTTTGTGTTTGGTTTTGCACCAAACACTTGTTGTTTTGCTTCTGAGGGTGGGAAATGGCTTGTTGGCCATCCCTATACCTCACCGGCCATGGCTTGAGGCTACCGACCCTGTTTTGTTGCTACCGGCCATTGGTTATGGCCGGTCGGCACTCTTTATGGTCGGCCGACCATTGTTTTGGTCAATTTGTCATTTTTGGCTGGCCGATCACTGTTCATCTGCTTTTGGCAGATATTTTATGCCAGCTGTGATAGCTGGCATCCACAATGTACCCCCTCCATACATGTATGGAGGGATTTCACTATTGATTAGCTTGTTTTGTAAGCTTTGCAAGAGTGAATCTCTATAAAGGGAGGGCTTCTCCTCCCTCCTTAAGGGTTCAAAAAAGTTCCAGAGAGGGTCTGAGATTAGGGTTTAGGATTTGTATTTCTCTATCTCTATATCTCTCTCTATTTCACTCTTGTGTGTGTATAAGGTGTATTTGTTCTTAGTTTTGCACTAGGACACCTAGTATCACACCTTACCTTGGTTGCTGAGGTGCCAGAGGGTTGTTCTTAAAGTTTTTGAGTGGATTTAAGCTTGGAGAGGCTGCTGGAGCATTGTTCTTGAAAGAGGTCTTCAAGGGTAAGAACTTTACCCCTTTATTCCCCATTTTTGCATAGGCTTTTAGCCATCCTTGCATCTGTTTTTAAGCTTAGTGTATAACTAGTAAAAGTTCTGTTTTTACTTGCTTTTGATAGTTGTTTAAGGTCTCTTTGAGGTTTGGGGTTGTTTGACCCATCTTAGGCCTTGTTTAGCCTCATTTTTGTGCACTTTTTGTGAGCTCTGGGACCACCTTGTGTTGGCCTGGATTTCAGTGGTGGGGATGGTGTTTTGAGGTCCTAAGAAGGAGAAGGCCATCCCCTCTCCTTGTTGTCTTCAATAAATGCCATTTTAGCCTCATGTGTGAGCACCTTTCTTGAGTTCATGTTGGCCATGTCTCAAGTAGTATTTGTGCTTATTTTGCCATGATATAGCACTGTTTTTAGTTGGTTTAGACACACCATGCATGCTTTGCATACTTGTCTTGTAATGCCATGAAATTGCCTTAACATGCTTTGCGCTTTGGGCCTTGTTTTAGCATGATTTTGGCTTAGCTTTGTGAAGCTTCTATGCATGTTTTGATGTACTTGAGGTCTGATTTTGGTCATTTGGGTCATCCATGACTTGCTTTGAATAGCTACCATGCAATTTCCCTTATAGGCCTTGAGTGTTGACCTCTCTAGCATGCTTTACTTGCACTATTTCAGTGGTTTGAAACCACATATCATGTCATTTTAGTCCATATAGCATGCTTGTATACTTGCATTTATGGCTCCTTTGATGCTTCAAAAGGTTTATGTTTCATGCTCCATGTTTGGACCTTTATGCATGCCTTTAGACTTAAGTCATTTAGATGCCATCTAGGTGTGTCTTTAACCTTGTTTTGGCCTACATTGGGACTGTTTTGAGTCCCCTCGACCCTTTGGGACCCGCCTTGCATAGCCATGGTTTGATCCCTTAGGGTAGTTTTGAGCTTTGGACCTTGGTTGCATGCTTTGATTGCTTTGTTTAATTGGTTTGGCACCATCCTTAACATGATTTTCAGAGTTTGTCATGCTTGTCATTGGTCCATGATCATCTCCTTTTAAGTGTGCTTAAAAGTCCCCTCTTTGTGCTTAAGTATTGGGCCATGTTTGCATGCATGTTTGTATATACATTTGCTTTCATGTGCTTAGCATATTAGCCATTGTTTTGGGCTTAAAAGTTACTCCTTCATGCTCAAGTTTTGGACCATGTGTGCATAAAGGCTTGTGTGTACATTTGCCTTGCATGTTGTCACACACTTGGCCCATAGGTATGTTGTCACATACTTGGTCTATTGGCACGTTGCTGCATGTTCAAGTGGTGTTGCATTTGGCATGCATCTTGTGTTAAGTTGCTTTACATGTTCCTATGCTAAGTCCCATTCACATGTTGTTGCATGTTGGTCATTAGCATTATTGTTACATGTCTAACATGCTTGTTTGTTTAGGTTGTATGCCTAGTGCTTATTACTTGCTTGCATGCTCATATTGCATACTTAGCTTGCATGCTTAGGTTGCATTTTGCATGCAAACCTTGCCTCTTGAATTGATTGTGATAGAGGTTGGGCCTATTGTTTGTTTTGGTTTGCATTTCATTTGACACCAAAATGCACAACTTGACTTCTTGGGCCATCATGCATCGAAATACGTAATTGGTGGCCCGAGGGTCGAGGGCCATCCTCCTTTGAGTCATGAACATGATAAGGAGTGTGGTGTTGCAAACATTTGCTTGAAAATGCATTGTCATGCTTTGTCTGCCCTCTGCTGCTGTCAAACAGGGTTCTGCAAGAAAATATGGTTGACCGACCACATTGAGTGCCGGCCGACTAAATATCTTTGGCCGAGAGCCATACCAATGGTCGATGACCAGTTTCCCCTGGCCGGTGGTGTTTCCTCTTGGTCAGTGACCTTCCACAGTGATCAGGAAGTGATGTTGGAGCATCATTGAGACTTGCACAATTTTCAGAGGAATAGAGTAGGGTAAACAGAGACGGCTTGTGCATGGTGGTGGATTTCCGAGCGAAGCCGAGCACGCATTCATTGGACCCTCTTCCCGAGGCTGTTTTACCGCTTTATTAGCTTAGTTAATTTGCTTAACTAGTTAAGTGGTCTGTAATTATTTAATTAGCTTGTTAGTTAGTTAAATTTGTATTATTCTTTTGGTCCCTCCGAGAGAGGGTGAATTGTGTAATAAGCGTGCGTACGTGTGATGCATGTCTTCCAACCCCCACTTCTTTCTCCCTTTCACTTACCTGCTTTTGATGGTTAGTATTAGGGCATATTTCAATTAGCATCCTTATACTATGCATGTGTGCATTCATTCATTTGTATTGCATGCACCCGACTCGGTACATCATACTAATCGCATAGTATTTCAAATCCAACTTGAATACATGTTATCTGTTGCATTTCACATGTCATCCATAGATTAGCCGAGCCTATTCTAGCAGCATTTTGCCTGCGATGCATTAGCCATCTTAAACATGGACTTGGATCATACATTTGATTACTAACATGTTCTTTGTTTTGGCTTGGAGTACACTGTGAGTATTTTATGCTTTAGCATCTCGCATGTATGTGAACGTTAACATGAAAGCATGCTTGCTATGAGGCTAATTGCTTAGTTGATTTACTACCTAAATGCCTGTAGGTGAAGGTTGGATTGTTTGAATTGGAATAATTCATTAAAATCCGTATTTTAGCCTACCTGCGAGTAGCAAACCTCAAATCATTTCCAAACAACGGATATGCGATACTTTTTTCCAAGTTAGGCGATCTAGTCTATACTTTTGTGTTGTGCGCATCACATAGTAAGATTAGCTAATTAATCGGAATAAGAACACATAATGTTTTCAAAACTAGATATCATGGTTAGTAGAGGCCGATCTACGGATCAGGCGAGCGGGAGTGCTCATAGCTGACCTTCCCCAATCGTACCCAAGTTCTCGAGCCGAGGCAACTTTGGTGATGACGGACATGTGGCCTTAGGCAACGAGTCAGGATTTCCTAAATTCCCCCATAAAAAAAATATTTAAGTGGCGACTCTGTATCTGGCAAAGCAGTCCATGTTTGACACTTCTTTCTAAAAATCAGTTTTTCAAAACGATCTGTCGGATTTGAACTCTTTGATGATTCATCGGTCTTGCATTGCACTCTGCGAGATTAGATACAGGACCGTGACTATTTGAGTCCAAATTGTAGCATGAGGCCCACGGGCGCGTCTACAACTAGACTAAAAGGTAAGCTCTATAGAATGGCTATTAGACTAGCGATGTTGTATGGGACGGAGTGTTGGGCAACCAAGAAACAACATGTAGATAAGATGAGTGTGGCTGAGATGAAGATGCTAAGGTAGATGTGTGGCAAGACTAGACACGACAGAATTAGAAATAAGTGTATTCAGGAATGGATAGGAGTAGCACCGATAGAAGATAAGTTGAGAGAGAATTGATTGAGATGGTTTGGTCACATTCAACGGAGACCAACAGAGGTAGTAGTGAAAAGATGCGATACTGTAACGGTAGAGGGGAGTGTTAGGGGACGGGGTAGGCCTAGATTAACGTTGGCTAACGTTGTAAATAGAGATATGGATCTACTTAATTTGACTAACGAAATAGCGTTTGATAGGGCCACGTAGAGAAGAAGGATTCATGTAGCCGACCCCATTTGATGGGACTTAAGGCTTGGTTTGGTTATACTCAGCCTGAAATTGTTATTGTAATTACTACTGGCTTTACTGGTATGCTCAAATCTTGGTGGGATAAATATCTTGTTATCCCAGATAGGCAACCCAAGAGGGGGGTGAATTGAGTTATTAAAAATTTCACAATATTAAAATTAACACAATATTCAGAATTTTAATAAATAAAAAAAATAGAATAATAATTATCAATATAAAAGTAAGAGAGATAAGGAGGGAAAATCAAACACTGCGATTTATAGTGGTTCGGCACGCCAGGCCTACGTCCACTCCCCAAGGAACCTCCTTGAGAATTTCTTTACTATCAATTGAATAAATACACCATCAAGCTTGTGGATTTGGCACATGACTTACTCTTATCTATTGAGCCTCACTCAAAAATAAATGCATTACCCTTACAAAATCGCTCACAAAAATAAGGAATGAGAATAAGTGGTACTTAAACCTTCTTTTACAATAATTCTCTCACAAAGAGTAGATATGAAATTGTAAGAACAAAAGCTAGACTTAGATCTGAAAGTGAAAGAGCAGAATACAATATACTTAGAATTTTGGAGCTCGCAGAAAATTTTCTCTTCAAGTTCTTGATTTTTCTCTACACACAATACTTCTATTTATACACAAAAATATACCCGTTGGACACTCCTTGCTGACGTCATGGCTTACATAAGCACGTTCCTTAATTTTAAATATTCAGCACATGTTAATAAAGAAAAAGATAAAAATAATTAGTAAGAGTAACTTTTTCTTTTCCCTTTTTGTTTAGTCAAAAATGCAGCCACCGTTTTAGAAAAATTTGATATAAAACACAACTTTCAACCAAGCAAATAATTTGCTTCAACTTTTTCTTCTTATTTCATTAATATATATATATATATATATGTGTGTGTGTGTGTGTGTATATGTGTGACATGATACAAAATTCAAATATGAGCCACCAATTTGTAGACAATTTGAATCACATCTTTGAATTCAAATAGGGAATTGATTTTGCTCCATCATTATGAACTCCTTGAAGTCAAGAACTACATGATTTTGTGTCTATTTTCTTATGCAAGCAAATTCAAAGCATTTTTCAACTTTTCTTTTTTAATTCTGTAGGCAAAACATCTTCAAAGATTGATTTACAATTGCATAAGTCTTCTCTTGAAATCATGGGCACCTTTTCTTTTGTATAAATTTTCTTTGTTCACTTTTTCAAACTTTACAAACAAATCACCAAGGTTTGAATATATAATCTAATCAACACTTTTGAATATAATATCATGTATATATATGCATATATACAAGATGCAATAATTTTGTCAAACTTTTACACTTACCTTTTCTTATTTATTATAGTAATATATATATATATACATATGATGCAAAACCCATCGTCAAATGATTTGCTCATCATTTTCTCTTTACAATAATATATATATAAAGGTATGATTTGTTTTCAAACACCACTTGAGTAAGTTTCACTTCGTATGCAAAATATAAATCAAATAATTTTGCTATATATCATTCATCCTATGTGATCATATCAAAAGAAAACAAATTATCAATATCACATTTGTCAGAATAATATAATTAATCAATTTTAATTTTGTCAAAAAGTGAATAGTAAAGTGTTCAAAAATATTTTTATTTAAATAATATTTAACAAATATATATATTTTAAAAAGATAATATTTTGTGTCAAATAATATGTATATTAAAAAAATTTAAATTGTTACAAATAATATTTTAGACATCATCAAAATTAAATAATATGATTAACAATCTCTCCCTTTTTATGATGGCAATATTTGTATGGATTTGACACAAAATATTTGATAACCCTGCAACATATAATTTTCAAAAGAAAAATCATATTTTTTCTTCCCCTTTGACATCATCAAAATAAAATATGAAGAGATGAAACAAACACATTTGATAAAATAATATGAGCGGCCAAAAATAAAATAATGGGCATTCTGTCTTGTCGGAATCATTGTGGGGATTTTGGACCATCTCGAGCGCAGAAAATATTGACAAACAAAAGATTTGAGCAGATATGCATCGAGCAATGGATCGATGGAGTGTATAAAAAGTGACACAGATCATAGGCAAAAATACGAAATCATCAAGTGTTGGAGAGAAAAATTTGTTTTACCATCTTTTGTAATCATGTCATTCCTTACCTTATCTATCAATGAGTCGGACTTGCATGAGGTGCCTGTAAAGCAGGCAAATGATAGAGCACCAGTGGTGCAGGCACATGCTATGCCTGTAAATGAGGGTTCTAGTGTTATTGGTAATCGAAATGATATCGATACTATTAATAACACTATGACTCTTAGTACACAGGCCATGACTGCAGTTTCCAATATGGCGCGACGATTACAAGCAAAAGTATAAGAAAAACAGCAATGGAGAGATGAGGTGTGCTTGTTAAAACAACAAGTAGTTAATATGTGTAATGAGAAGAAAGAGCTAAAAATGAAAAATGCATAGTTGGAGAATGCAATGCATTATTATGCAATGGTGATAATGCCAAGACTCACAGAAATCGAAAATAGAGAGAAGCATGTAAAAGAGGCTCATGAAAAATTATTGAGAGAAGTGAAAAAGAAAAAATTTGTGAAGCCTTCTGAAAATTTACATGTAATCGAGTAGTATTTTCTTTTTCTGAAATAAAATTGCAAGCATTTCTTCCTTATTTATTTATTTATTTTTATTATTATTATTAATTTTTTTTTAATTCTGTCTTTGCACAAAAAAATTTGTTTGTTGGTGTAGATAAGGAGTATGGCAAATAAAAAAAAATATGTATATATACTCCCCCTAAAATTATGCACCGAATATATACATGCCCCCTTATATATATATATATATATATATATATTATAATAATTGTTAATCTCAAAATGTATGAGTCTCCCCCTGAATTAATGCATTAAAAATTACATAAATTTGAAGAAACAAATTACCAATCTATAATACCAAGGGCCATTAAGATCTGGCCATAAACAACTATACCAAGTGCACTAGCATAAAAGGGAAAAATAAAAATAAAAACAATTTCTTCAGACAAGGTAGAAGCAACCATTATTAAATCCAAGAGAATTTAGAGCACATACAACAAGTAAAAAAATGTAACACAGTGCAACAAGAATATTAACATGTTGATTGGTGATGACCTTGATGATCGGAAGAAATGGAAAAGATTGGATAGATCAGTGACAAATTTGTGTAGATCGGCAATGGATCTTGATAGATTAGTCACGGATCTTGATGGATCGGTGATGGAACTTGATGAATCGGTAAAGATGGTAATGCAAAATTCGGGTAGAGAAGTGATGGAGTTCGAAAGATTGGTGAGGGATTTGGGTGGATGGTGGTAGTGATGAAAGTGATGGATGATTTTGAGGATGGTGGATGGTGGAGCTGGTTGTAGGCTATGGTAAGGGTCGAGATGGAGTCGGTTGAGGGTATAAGGAAGAAGGGGAGAGCGAGATAGCAAGAGAAAGAGAAAAAGAGAGAGTAAATGAGAGAACAGGTGAGAGATAGAGGCGGAGCGGTGAGAGAGAGAAAATATATGTATATAATTTTATTATTATTATTTTTATTTATAATTATTATTAGAAATATTTTATTTAATTATTTATTATTATTATTAAATTATTATTATTATTTTTATTTATTTATAATTTTTTTAATATAAACACTATATTGGAGTATTCATCATACCAAGTTCAGTTCTAATATAATAAAATTGTTCTTCATTTAGAGGCTTGGTAAAAATGTCAGCTAATTGACGATTTGTAAGCACAAATTCGAGTTCAATGTCACATTTGAGTACATGATTTCTTCGAAAATGATGCATTATTTCAATGTGTTTAGTGCGTGAGTGTTGAATAGGATTTTTTGAAAGGTTAATGGCATTTGTGTTGTCACATTTTATAGGAATATGATCATAATGAAGTCCAAAATCTTGAAGTTGTTGTTTCATCCAAAGCAATTGTGCACAATAACCAGCGACTGCAATGTATTCTGCTTCAGTAGTTGAGAAAGCCACTGAGTTTTGTTTTTTGCAAAACCAAGAAGTGAGTGAGTGTCCAAGAAAATGACAAGTGCCACTAGTGCTTTTTCGGTCAAGTCTACATCTCGCAAAGTCGGCATCTGAGTAACCAAAAAGTTCAAAGGTGGTTCCCTTAGGATATCAGAATCCCAAATTTGGAGTGCCGACAAGATATCTGAAAATGCGTTTGACTGCGGTGATGTGTGACTCTTTCGGTGCAGATTGAAAACGTGCACACATACAAACACTAAACATTATGTCGGGCCTACTTATAGTAAGATAGAGTAAAGAACCAATCATACCTCGGTTTTTCTTTTCATCTACAAGTTTACCCTGTTCATCTTTGTCGATTTTTATCGATGTGCTCATTGGAGTTGCTGCAGGCTTTGATGATTCCATTTCAAACCTTTTGAGTAGATCTTTGATATATTTCGTTTGATTTAAATGGATTCCATCATTAGTTTGTTTAATTTGTAGACCAAGGAAGTAATTTAATTCCCCCATCATACTCATTTTAAATTCACCCTGCATGTCTTTAGCAAACTCTTTGCACAAATTTACATTAGTAGCACCAAAAATGATATCATCAACATAAATTTGAACAATTAGCATATCTTCTTTTTTGATTTTTATAAAAAGTGTTGTATCAATTTTTCCTCTACAAAAACCTTTGTCAAGTAGAAAATTACTTAATCTTTCATACCATGCTCTAGGAGCTTATTTCAAGCCATATAAAGCTTTTGAAAGTTTGAAAACATGATCTGGGTATTTATGATTTTCAAAACCGGGAGGTTGTTCAACATAGACTTCCTCCGAAACGTACCCATTTAAAAAAGCACTTTTAACATCCATTTGATATAATTTAAAATCTTTAAAACACACAAAAGCAAGTAACATTCTAATAACTTCAAGTCTAGCAACTGGTGCAAAAGTTTCATCAAAATCAATTCCCTCTACTTGATTATAGCCTTGAGCTACTAATCTAGCTTTATTTCTAGTAACAACTCCAGATTCGTCTATTTTATTTTGAAAAACCCATTTTGTACCAATAATGAGATGATCCTTAGGTCGAGGGGTCAAAAACCAAACTTCATTTCTTTTAAATTGATTTAATTCTTCTGGCATTGCTAAAATCCAGTTTTCATCATTTTCAGCTTCTAAAAATAATTTTGGTTCAATTTGTGAAACAAACGCTAAGTTACCACAAATATTTCTAACAAAGGAACGAGTTTTTATACCTTCCGCCGCATCACCTATGATGACGTCTTTGGGGTGGCCATGAGCATACTTTCATTCTTTTGGTAGATTTGAGCCACTTTCTGGAAAAGCATATATTTCTTGAAGTTTCTCCATTGTCATTTCTTCTTCATGTTCGCGCAATGGATTTTCTTCATTTTCCTTTTTGTAAATGCTCTCCATGCTTGGTTGATTTTCTACAACATCATTACTTACAAGATTCTTGGAAATAATATCGTTAGATTCATCAAAAACAACACGCACAGATTCTTCAACAAGTAAAGTTTTTTTATTGAATGCTCTATAAGCTTTACTAGACATAGAATAACCAAGAAATATAGCTTCATCTGATTTAGCATCAAATTTTCTTAAGTTATCTTTATTGTTATTTAATACAAAGCATTTACAACCAAAAGCACGCAAGTGACTAATATTAGGTTTTCGAGATCTACCTTTCCAGTGCCAAGTCCGGGCTCTGGGAGAGGCAATCAGGGAGACTTTACCTGTTACAAGTGTGGTCAGCTGGGCCACAAGTCTCCAGCTTGCCCGCAGAAGGGAGGAGGACAGAGAGTAGCTTCATCTTCGGCTCGTCTTTAGAGCCAGAGTCAGGGTAGAGGCCAGCCGCTCTCGTGTTACCAGTGTGGTCAGGCGGGGCACCTAAAGAGGTTTTGCCCACAGTTGAGTGGCACATCTGGTGCATCTGGGTCGAGGCAGAGTTTTGAGCTAGCTCAGCTAGTTCAGGCCTCGAGGGCCAATCAGGGAGCCTCTTCGGCTTAGTCCGTACAGCAGTCTTTTACTCCGAGAGGTGAGCAGGTAGATCAGGGGCCTACAGGGCGTATGTACGCTGTTACCGCGCAGGATCTTGTACCGGCTCCATCTGTTGTGAGAGGTACCTTTCTGTTTTGCAACTCGGTTGCTAATGTGTTGATTGATACGGGTGCATCCCATTCCTTTATATCTGCTGCATTTGCATCTGTTTTGGGGTTGGAGTTGGCATAGTTAGCTTCTCTTATTTGTGTTGTATCACCTGTTGGGGGTGAGTTAATTTTGAAACAAGGGTGTAGAGGTTGTGATATTGAGGTCGCCGTCCGCCGGCTTCCATTTTCTTTTGTAATTATGGCTATGTCGGGTTTTAATGTAATTTTAGGTATGGAATGGTTATCGTCATATCGAGCTGTTATTGATTGTTACCGCCAGAGGGTTACTGTATGTACCTTGAGCGGGGATCATTTCCATTTCCTGGGGGATCAGGTTGGTAGAGTTTTGCCACCAGTGTATGATCCACGAGGGCGGAGTGAGCTTAGTGGTCTTCTCACTAGCTGTATGAATAGTGAATGTGATGAGACCCAGGCCGAGTTGCCAAGAGTGGTTTGTGAGTACTCGGACGTCTTTCCCGAGGACCTTGTTAGTTTGTCACCTCATCGAGAGATTGAGTTCTCTATTAACTTAGTGCCTGGCACGACACCAATTTCCATGGCACCGTACCGTTTTGCCCCAGCCGAGTTGAATGAGTTGAAGATTCAACTCTAGGAGTTGCTAGATAAGGGCTTTGTTCGCCCTAGTACTTCGTTGTGGGAAGCATCAACCCTCTTTGCTAAAAAAAAAGATGGGGCTTTGAGACTTTGTATTGATTACCAGAAGTTGAATCGGGCTACGGTTAAGAACAAGTACCCTATGCCCCGTATAGATGATTTTTTTGACCAGTTAAAAAGATCCTGTTGTTTCTCTAAGATAAACTTGAGATCGGGTTACCATCAGTTGAGGGTCAGGGAGGAAGATATTCCGAAGATGGCATTCCGTACGTGGAATGGCTATTATGAGTTTTTGGTGATGCCTTTTGGGCTCACCAATGCACCGGCAGTATTTATGGACTTGATGAACCGTATATTCCGGGAGTTCTTAGATCACTTTATGGTCGTCTTTGTGGACGACATTCTGATTTATTCACCTTCTGAGGAGGAACACGAGGAACACTTGAGAGTGGTGCTTGAGTTGCTTAGAGCCCATAAGCTGTATGCTAAGTTTGGGAAGTGTGAGTTCTGGCTAAGAAAGGTAAAATTCTTAGGCCATGTAGTCTCCGGGAAAGGGGTGTCTGTTGATACATCCAAGGTAGAGTCAGTGCAGGACTGGGCACAATCTAAGAGTGTTTTTGAGATCCGTAGTTTTCTGAGATTGGCCGGTTATTACCGTCGGTTTGTGAAAGATTTCTCCAGGCTAACTTCGCCGTTGACTAGGTTGACGCGGAAAGGGGTCAAGTATGTATGGAGTGAGACTTGCGACAAGTCATTCCAAGAACTTAAAGTTAGACTTACCACCGCTCTAGTTTTGATTATTCCGGAGAGGGGTTTGGGTTATACTGTATCTTGTGATGCCTCACGAGAGGGTTTGGGTTATGTATTGATGCAAGAGGGGAAAGCAATAGCCTATGGCTCACGTAAGTTGAAAATACACGAGAAGAACTATCCTACACATGACCTAGAGTTAGCAGCTGTAATTTTTGCCTTGAAGATTTGGAGGCACTACCTTTATGGTGAGATGTTCGAAGTGTTCTCGGACCATAAGAGTTTGAAGTATCTGTTTACACAAAAAGACTTGAATTTGAGGCAGATGAGGTGGATGGAGTTCATTGAGGATTACGACTTTGAGTTGCACTATCACTCGGGTAAAGCCAATGTTTTGGCCGATGCCTTTAGTAGGAAATCCATTAGTGATGTAGCTTGTATGGCCATCTGGGAGTGGGAAATATTGGGTGCACTTGACGAGTTTGATTTGCTCCTGGGCGAATCTGTTGAGTCTGCGACCATGTTTTCTGTAGTTGCGCAGCCCATACTTATGAATCGAGTGTTAGAGGCACAGAGGAGTGACCTTGAGGTAGAATCCCTCCGGGAGAAGATCTCCAGTGAGAAGGTTGAGAAGGGTTTGACTGTGTATCTCGGCCTGAGTTTGAGGTACCGAGACGGCTTGTTTGTGACAGAGTCTTGCCAAGAGGAAGTACTCCGAGAGTTTCACCATTTACGCCTTGCGGTGCATCCGGAAGGCACTAAGATGTATCGCGATTTGGGTCGCCAGTTTTGGTGGCGGGGGATGAAGAAAGATGTGGCTGTTTTCGTGTCTAAGTGCCTTACTTGTCAGCAAGTGAAGGCCGAGCATCAGAGGCTAGTGGGTTTGTTGCAACCCTTGCCTATAGCTAAGTGGAAGTGGGAGCATGTCACGATGGACTTCGTTGTAGGTCTTCCGAGGACTCAGCGGGGTAGTGATGTTATTTGGGTGGTTGTAGACCGGTTGACTAAGTCGGCGCACTTTATTCCTATGCGCGTAAGAGATTCGGTAGAGCATCTTGCCGACTTGTATATTCCGGACATAGTGAGGTTGCACGGAGTCCCAGTGTCGATCGTCTCAGATAGAGATCTACGTTTTATTGCTAGGTTGTGGCAGAGTTTACAGAGTGCCTTGGGCACTAGGTTGACCTTTAGCACGGCTTATCATCCTCAGAGTGACGGGCAGTCTGAGCGTACTATTCAAATTCTTGAGGATATGCTTCGAGGCTGTGTCCTTGACTTTAGTGGGTCGTGAGAGAGGCACTTACCCTTAGTGGAGTTTCCCTACAACAATAGTTTCCAATTGAGTATTGGCATGGCACCGTTTAAGGCCTTGTATGGCCGACCGTGTAGGTCTCCAGTGTGTTGGGCCGAGGTGGGTGATGCACCCTTGTTGGGCCCGAAGTTGGTGCAAGAAACGACAGAGAAAGTTGAGCTTATCTGTAAGAAGCCTGTTACAGTCCAGAGCCGCCAAAAGAGTTATGCCGACCGTCGGAGGAGGCCTTTGGCATTTGAGGTGGGTGATCACGTCTTTCTGAAAATATCACCTAGGCGGGGTTTGATGAGGTTTGGGAAGAGGGGGAAGTTGTCCCCTCGATTTATTGGTCCCTTTGAGATCCTTGAGTGGATTGGGGAGGTTGCATACCGTTTAGCTTTACCGCCGCAGTTGTCCGGGGTGCATGACGTGTTTCATGTTAGTATGCTTCGAAAGTACGAGCCGGATCCGTCACATGTATTGGATTGGACTGACTTAGAGGTAGATGAGGATGCCTCATATGAGGAGAGACCGGTGCGGGTCTTGGATAGGCGAGAACAAGTCTTGCGAAGCAAGACGATTCCCTTGGTAAAAGTTTTGTGAAAACATCACGGAGTGGAAGAAGCCACTTGGGAACGTAAGTTGGAAGTTCGTGGGAAATACCCGGACTTGTTTGTTAATGTTTAACCATGTATTGGGACTTTTATTTCTTGATGGAATTTAAAAACATTGTATATGTTTTGGCTTATGGGAATATTGAAATTGTTGAATACATTTCAGAATTTTGAGTTTTATTTAACATTGAGTATGTTATTAAGTTGTGGAATATATGTGTTGAAATTGTTGAATTTCAAAGGAAATGCAGGTTGATAATGCATGTTGGAAGTTACATTGTAAGTTGCCTCTTGAAAAGAGATAGGATGACCAGTAATGGGTCAGGATGTTGAATATTGAATTGTAATATTGTTGAGAATTGAGAAACCATGTTTTTAGAACTTATATCTAATTTTGGGGACGAAATTCTCTAAGGGGAGAGGGTGATAACGATCCCGATATTCCTTTCCTAATTTATTGTATTTCGGACTCGATTCCGTGGATGTGTGTTGTGCCTTTATCGCATCTCCGTCCTTTAATTCTTTATACTTGAGTTTGGGATGTGTTGGGCAGGTCTGAAACAAGTTAGTTGTGTTTAGAAACTAAGAGTTGATGCCCAGATTTTAGCCTTCACGTTCGAGCGGGGCTTTTGACGCTCGAGCGGGCCCTTTGCTTTTGTTCCTCCGCTCGAGTGGGGAGTTTGACGCTCGAGCGGGATTATTCAACCCTCAGTACTTTTCTCTGCAGGTCATCGGACGCTCGACCGTCCACTTTCACGCTCGAGCGGGGACCTTCGTCTGCAGAACTTCTGAAAGTGTGCATTCGATGCCCGAGTGTCGCTTTTCACGCTCAAGCGGGGGTCTGTGTCCGACGCTCGAGCGGGGCGTTCCACGCTCGAGGGGACTGTGTTGTATATCAGTCCGAATTTTAGCATTTTGAATCACTTTTTCGGGCCATTCTCTCTCTCTAACTTTTCAAAACTCCAATTTGAGAGCTCCTCTCTCTAGAACTCTCTCTCTCTCTCTACATTTTGATCTTGGTTTAATGAGACCCAACCCTTGTGCCTTCATTAAAGTGGTAGAGCTTTGCAAGACCTCCATTTTGATCCGAAAATCTTGGGGTTTGGAGCATCTTGAGTTTTCTTCTTCTTCTCATTTGAGCTCCGAAATTTGAGGTAGGGATAACTACTCATATTTATGGTCTTTGACATAAACATGTGGTCTTTTTGATTTAATGTTGAAGTTGGGTAATTTTGGGTGTTAGGGTTTCAAAATGTATAAAGAGGGGTTTTGTCCTTTTGACCAATACATGGGTATTTTGGGTCCTAAATTGAGGTTATTGATGTTTATTGATGATATTTAGACCTTTGGGTCAATGTTGAGAAAAGGGAGAGAAAAGCCCTAATTTATTATGATGAATTAATTTGTATAATTAATTTGGGAAAGTTACGAAAATATGAAATTGAGTTGGAAATAATGAAATTGGGTAATTATGAGATTCAATGGGGGAGTTGGATTGATTAATCACTCACCTTTGAAATCGTAGATAATTTATCTGATTGATAATTTATTATCTGTTTAGAAATAATTGTCTTGGGATATCGGTAGAGGATAGTCTTGAGTGTTGTAGACACTGCATGATGATTAGGTGAATTATAACTAATCAATTGAGTATGTCATTGAATATGACGGAAGAAATAACACATTGAATATGTGCTTTGCTTGATCATCGTATATGATAAGTGTTTAAATACATTGTATATGTATGTTGTTTGGGAGAAGATAGGGGATGTACTTCACGATTTGGGAGGAGATAGGGGATGTACTCCACGGTTTGGGAGGAGATAGGGGATGGACTCCTAAACTGGATTTGGGAGGAGATAGGGGATAGACTCCAGTGATAATCAAGTTGGCCGGAGTGTTCAGAGTGAAAGTCTCGAAATCCTATTTGCGTTTGCATAACGTAGATGAATTGAAGTATTGTAATATGAGTTGTAGTCTCATTTGAAATTGAATCGTTGGAGTATTGTTAATATGAGTTGTAGGCTCATTATGAATTGTCCGGATGAATAGAGAACCACATCTATGAATTGGTTTGGATAATGAAATGGAAAGAGATTGAAATGTGTTGTGAATATGGATGAGTTATGAAAGAGATGTATGTTCGATTATATGAGTTAAACATTTGCCAAAATGCTAATATTTTAGTTATTGCTCATATTATGTTTAGCATATTTCTACTAGGTGTTGGCTCACCCTATATGGGACGTCATTTTCAGGTTCAGGTGTTATGCCACCTCCAAAGATGTAGCTTGGAAGGTCTTGGGAGTTGCAGACTCTTTTTGATTATTTTTTTATTTTTGGTGTTACATGTAAATACAAGCCAAGGGCTTAATGTGTTTAGAGTTAGAACTCTCCTTTTTGTAACCAAGTGTTGGCTTGGAAAGTTGTAAGCCCGTAGGGCATTTACTTTTGTTGTCAACATGTAATACTTTTGTACTAAATACTCTGATAAATGGGAACATGTTTCATTCTCTTATGTCATGAATGTTGGATTTATATGTATTATTTTGAAGGCGTTGCAGGTCAATTCAAAAATTATTTTCAAAACTCACAACCAAACACAAACTTATGTTAAATATATTTTTTAAATATTAGAAAATTTTTAAAAATTTATTTTTTTATTTTTAATATATAATTTTATTTTAAATACATAGTTTTTATCATAAATATTTTATTTTATAAATATATTTTAAATATTTTAATTTTTTTGTTTTGTGTTTTGTTATGATTTGAGTTTAGAGTTTTGAAAATAGTGTGAAATTTCGAGTTATGTGTTTGATGATGAGGTTTGAAAGTAATTTTTGAATTGAGTTTTATGGTTGTGCTGGTCAATTCATAAATTATTTTCAAAACTCATAATTAAACACAAACTTAAAAAAAATACAAACTTATGTTAAATATATTTTTTAAATATTAAAAAATTTTAAAAATTTTATTTTTTATTTTAAATATATAATTTTATTTTAAATACATAGTTTTTATTTTAAATATTTTATTTTATTTTATAAATATATTTTTAAATATTTTAATTTTTTTGTTATGTGTTTTGTTATGATTTGACTGTAGAGTTTTGAAAATAATGTGAAGTTTTGAGTTATGTGTTTGGTTATGAGGTTTGAAAATAATTTTTGAATTGAGTTTTGAGTTATATGTTTGGTTATGATTTGACAGTGAAATTGTGTTTTAAGTTTAAAATATTAAAACTAAAAAATTAAAATATTTACAAAATAAAATAAAATATTTAAATAAAAATTATATATTTAAAATAATTTTTTTTAAAACATTTTTTGGTATATGAGTTCATAAAAAATGGATCCCTCGATAATTTCCTCTTTACAACAGAACAACAATCTGGGAAATTCTTGAATTGGGCACTTGAGAGCATTATAGACATTTTAGTGTTTACGTTATTCAATTTATAATTTTACTCTCAAATTGTCCAAATCACACCGCGCACACCCTTACTTGCGGGTACTTGCTTAGGGCATTCACCTGTGTGTGTTTTTCGTAGGGGTGATTGCGGTTCGGCTTTGACGGTTTGCGGATCGGTTTGGATCCGCCTGCATGTATATAGTTTGGGAAAAATTCAACCCGCAATCGCCCGTAGTGCAGATTGCGATTTATGCGGATAGGGTTTGCGGATATACGAGCAGTTGTGGGCAGTTTACGAATTGGACTTTTTTCTTTAAAAAATTATTTTGGAGCCTTTTTTTTTTCCATTTTATAAATATTTATTTTGGGTCATTTTCTCTCCATTTTCTAAAATGCTTCAATATT
This sequence comes from Camellia sinensis, assembly GCF_055761805.1. Lineage (NCBI taxonomy): Eukaryota > Viridiplantae > Streptophyta > Magnoliopsida > Ericales > Theaceae > Camellia > Camellia sinensis. The sequence goes on from NC_138963.1 coordinate 202,848,632, forward strand.
AATAATTAATGAATTAAAACTTATAAAATAAAAAATACGACAAAATCAATTCCTAACACAAACAAATCATTCAAAATTTTAAACTTTTAAATCAAATCATAAACCAACACAAGCACATCTTTCAAAATCCTAAACTAAATCATCAATCTCATTTACTATCTACTACATAACAATACAATTAAAGTAAAATCATTCAAAATTATAAGCTTACTTAAAAGTAATTTTTCATTAACTTTTACATTCATTCAAAATGCAATAACAAAATAACAAAAGTCCAGGTTTTTTTAAAAAAAAAAGTCTAAGTGTGGACGAGTTCTTGCGGGTGTGGGTTAAACCTGCAACCCCCCCACAACCCACAATCATGTCATATTCCAAACCACATCTACCTGTATTATGTTTGCGAAACTGCCTATTTTTATGCGTATTGATTCGGGTTGGACGGGTTGTGCAATTCGAATAATTCTATACCCAGCCCAGTTTTTCGGATTAGTTTTTGACTAATAAACTTGCACTCGTTTGTAATTTTGGTTATTTAGTTGATTTTTTAATTATTTTAATTAATAAAAAAATTTGTGTTTAAAATAATTTATAAATTTTTTATAGTTAAATGATGGTTGTGAGAGAAAAAAGTGATTGATGAATATATAAAATGTAACATTTTATTTTATAAACTATTTTAAATTTTCTGTTTTTATTAACTATTTTAGCCAATAGTCCTCATCCCAAGCACCACCTGATACCCTACACTTTTGTTAAAATAATGTTTTGACTCCCTATTTTAATGGTAATGTTATGGTACTATATACAAGTGATTACAATTAAATTAACACAAATGCCACGATTCAATTATATGAGAGTTATAATTAGAAAAAAAAATAGTTATAACCAAAAATAACTTAAAATATGAGCAAAGAGTTCTTAAATCGTAATAAAAATAATATTATAATCAATATCACAATAAATCATAACTAACACCATAATAAATTATAATCAAAAGTCATAGAAGTAACAATCAACAGTGCATATGGTAATTAGCTGACAATATCAATTATAATGATTAATAAAAGTATGTTATAATATAATTATTTTGCTCATCTATCCTTAAAATAATATTTTGATGAATTCGTGAGATATTAATATGGTGAGAAAATTGTCGTACAATATTTACCTAACAAGTTTTGTCAATGTTATTAATGTTTGATAGACAAAAGAATAATATTGCATCTTCACTTATATTATAAGGAGTTAATTGTTACAATTAAAAATAAATGAATCAAAATGAGATTTTTATAATAAGAATGCTAATGTGCTATTAACTCTTGTAAGTCAAATTATAATGTCATATTGGACATCAATAGGCTAATAAAAATTGATATGTGTGCCACACATAATTTTTTTTCTCATAACACAATCACAAGGGATCAAACTTAAATTTTAATAGGAAGTAATTTCAACGTAACTTTAAACATATAAGAATTTGGTTGTCATAATAAAAAATTGAGGGATCAAAAATAAATTTTGATAAATGTAAGATGGTGTAAAGTGTAATCAATCCTTAATTGTTTGTCAAGGAGTTTCAGCTTTTGTCCCAGATTATTGTGAGAACTTTATTAATCTTGCCTTCAAATTTTGTTTTTTTGGGTTAGATTGGAAGCTAAAAATTGAGGTTTATCTCTAAACTTTTAAATCAATTCTTAACAAAAATAAATTATTTAAATTTCTAAACTTTTAAATCAAATCATATACTAACACAAACACATTTTTCAAAATTCTAAACTAAATCATCAGTTTCATTCACTAACTACTACATAACAATACAATTAAAGTAAATCATCCAAAATTATAAGCTTACCTAAAAGTAATTTTTCATTAACTTTTACATTCATTCAAAATGTAATAATAAAATAACAACGGTCCAGGTTTTAAAAAAAAAGAAGTCTAAGTGCGGGGGGTTCTTGGGGGTGTGGGTTAAACTCACAGCCTGCCCGCAATCCGCAATCATGCCATATTCCAAACTGCATCCGCCTGTATTGTGTTTGCGAAACCGTCCATTTTTATGCGGATTGGTTCGAGTTGGACGGATTGTGCAATTCGAATAATTCTACACCCAGCCCAGTTTTTCGAATTTGTTTTTGGCTAATAAACTTGCACTCGTTTGTAATTTTGGCTATTTAGTTGATTTTTTTAATTATTTTAATTAATAAAAAAAATTTGTGTTTAAAATAGTTTATAAATTTTTTATAGTCAAATAGATGATTGTGAGAGAAAAAAGTGATTGATGAATATATAAAATATAATATTTTATTTTATTGACTATTTTAACTTTTTAGTTTTTATTAACTATTTTAGCCAATAATCATCATCCCAAACACCACCTGATACCCTGCACTTTTGTTAAAATAATGTTTTGACTCCCTATTTTAATGGTAATGTTATGGTACAATATGCAAATGATTACAGTTAAATTAACACAAATGCCACAATTCAATTATATGAGAGTTATAATTAAAAAAAAAAAATAGTTATAACCAAAATTACTTAAAGTATAAGCAAAGAGTTCTTAAATCGTAACAAAAATAATATTATAATCAATATTATAATAAATCATAATTAATATCACAATAAATTATAATCAAAAACCATAAAAGTAACAATCAACAGTGCATATGGTAATTAGCCGACAATATCAATTTTATTATTTTGATGAATTCGTGAGATGTTAATATGGTGAGAAAATTGTCGTACACAATTTACCTAACAAGTTTCGTTAATGTTATTAATGTTTGACAGACAAAAGTGTAGTACAATCTTCATTGTATTTAAATTAATTAAATTCTGTTGTGTACTAAACAACAACTAGGATAAAAAAAAATAAAGAAAATGAGAGAATTTGTTTGATTACAAAAATCAAACTCGAAATAAAAATAATGAATTATAAATAAAAACAGATTTTATTTTGTTATAAAAACAAAATTAAAATCTGATTTAAATAAATAATAAAACACTGAAAATAAATTAAATAACTTACTTGATTTAATTTTTTCGAATTATAATCTGATTAAGTCCAGTGTTTGACACTGTGTCCTTAAGACAGATTCGTCCTCTCCACGGTACTTTTAGAAATTGGACGTCTATCTCCCAAGATGAAATGATCTACTACAAACAATAGCAGCACTACAAATTGTTTGCCTTACGAACACACTAAGTGTTTACACTCTTTCTTTCAGAAAATAAATGCAGCAAAATGCGGAGATTTATATCAGATGATGGAGTACGAAAATTGGAGTTAAATCCAAATGGGAGGCTAGTCTATTTATAGATGTAAAGGTGGCTATTGGTTTTGAATTGAACAGGTATGAAACCTGTTGGTTTTGAATTCAAACAGATTTGAATCTGTTGGGTTATATTTCAAACAGATAACAAAACGGGAAGGGCCCTGTTTGGGTGTGCAATAATACCAGACTGGTTTATTTCAGGAAGGGCCCTGTTTGGATGTACCGTAAAACCAAACCAGTTTAATTTTGAATTATGGATTTTATTTTACCAAAAAATTAATTAAATTCAAATGTTTTTGGCCCAAAAAGATTAGTATTGGGCCGAACAAGCCTAACCCAACCTCACACCACGCACCCGCGCCCAAGCCCAGGCCCAGCCCAGTCGGCCTGACCGGACGGACGGAGGCGGCGGCGCGCGTGCGCGTGTGTGGTGATTTTTGGGTCCAATGGGTCTAGCCCATTTTACCCATAACCTCTCCCTCTAAAACACTTGGGTACCCCTTGGGGCACAGCCCAAGTACCAAACCCAAGCCTTATAAACCCATTCAAAACCTCCCACCAAATCAATGTGGGACAAGCCATTTTACAACCTTAAGGAATTTCCACCAAAACTCCATTTCCATTGAGCACACTTTGGCTTCAATTTCCCGTTCACTCGGTAATGATTTTGAGCAACCAAATATACCACGTGAATCACAACGCGGCATAGAACGCGTTACCACTTTGACCCGTGAAAATCGACGCACGGGGCCCACCTAAAAAATAGACCGAACTTAGGAAAAAATTCTGGTTTTACTCAGAATTTATAACCATTTCCAACAATCCCCCACGTGAATGGAATTTGATGACAACGGAAATGCAACAATATGCAGATTTATCGAAAGAGTATAAGTCGAAAATATCTTGCATCAGGATAGGTAGTTTTCGGCCTTGAACCTTCCTTAGTGATAACCTATCGAACTTACTGGCTAACCAATGGACATGATGCCTTGAATTGCTCAGCCGTTTGTGTAAGCCAAGACAATAGATTTCACACAAAATATCTTCTAACACATCGTGGTTCTCACTGTTGTGTTCATTTTGGCCTTGAACGCGCTTGGTTTTCATAAGTGTTTCTAGAGAATTTAGCCTTTTCATTCTCATAGAACCGGCCCCAGTTCAACACTCATATAGGTGATTCTTATTGTGAGTATCTCCTTATACTCGTCTTGATTTATGCCTCAATCAAGATATAAGTAATCATTAAAAGCAAAGCTTATCCTTATACCCCTGCATACAACATATGTTGCAAATATCACTCTCACCATAGGAATGGGTAGAGAATTTTTTAATCCCTTGGTGATTTCTGACGAGCCATACATAACTTAGTTGTCCCTTTGAACTTAGTTCTTGGGATCTCCAGTCATATAAGTAGGGTTACCATTATGACGACTCTTATGTAATAGGCTTTAATCTCATCCCCTTCGATGAACTATACACTAGCTCTTTTGTCAAATCTTTTGTTAACGGATCCGCAATATTCTCTTTAGATTTTATATAATCTATTGAGATTATTCCGTTTGACAACAATTGCCTTACGGTATTATGTCGACGACGAATATGTCGTGACTTACCGTTATACATATGATTCTGTGCCCTGCCTATTACAGATTGACTATCACAATGAATGCAAATAGCTGGCACAGGTTTTGGCCACATTGGAATGTCTTCTAAGAAGTAACGAAGCCATTCTGCTTCTTCTCCTGCTTTGTCTAAAGCAATGAACTCGGATTCCATTGTGGATCGTGCGATGCATGTTTGTTTCGTGGATTTCCAAGAAATAGCAGCGCCTCCTAGAGTAAAGACATATCCACTTGTGGATTTTGAATCTTTAGTATCCGATATCTAATTTGCATCACAATAACCTTCAAGTACTGCTGAATATCGAGTAAAGTTCAAACCATGATCACGGGTGAATCTTAGATATCTAAGAACCCGAATGATCGCTTTCCAATGGTCTTCTCCGGGGTTACTAGTGTACCTACTCAATTTACTGATAGCATAAGCTATATCAGAACGAGTACAATTCATTAGGTACATTAGGCTTCCAATGATTTGGGAGTATTTTAACTGAGACACTGCATTACCTTTATTTTTCGATAAATAAAGACTGATATCTACAGGTGTTCTAGCTAAATTCAAACCATCCTTGATAAATTTACCAAGAATTTTCTCAATATAATGAGATTGAGATAATGCATATCCGTCAGATGTTTTAGTAATTTTCATACCTAATATAACATCTGCGACCCCCATATCTTTCATATCAAATCTTTTGTTAAGCATCTGCTTAGTTGATTTGATCATATTTGGACTGCTTCCAATGATAAGCATGTTATCCACATAAAGACAAACTATGACATATCCTTGGTCAGTATTTTTAACATAGACGCATTTGTCACATTCGTTTATCTTAAACCCATTAGTAAGCATTGCATGATCAAATTTTTCATGCTATTGCTTAGGTGCTTGTTTTAATCCATAAAGGGATTTTACAAGTCGACAAACTTTCTTTTCTTGCCCTGATACTACAAACCCTTCGGGTTGCTCCATATAGATTTCTTCATTTAGATCACCGTTTAAAAAAGCTGTTTTAACATCCATTTGATGTATTTCTAAATTAAACAACGCTGCTATAGAAATAAGCATGCGAATGGATGTTATTCTTGTCACAGGGGAATATGTGTCAAAATAGTCTGGACCTTTCTTTTGTCTGTAACCTTTAACTACAAGTCTTGCTTTATACTTGTCAATTGAACCATCTGCTTTCATTTTTCTCTTGAATATCCATTTATATCCAAGAGGTTTAGAACCTGGTGGAAGATCCACCAATTCCCAAGTATGATTTTGCATAATGGATTCAATTTCATTATTAACAGCGTCTTTTCACAAAGGTGCTTCAGGACCTGTCATTGCTGCCTTAAAGCTTTGAGGTTCATTTTCCAACAGGTATATCAGAAAATCTAGACCAAAGGATTTTGATGTTCTCGCTCTCTTACTTCATCTTGGTTCATCATCAGTTAAATCCTGTTGGTTGAGACTATTACTAGTCTCTTATGTTTGATTGTCATTAGTCTCTTGACTTTGTATACAATCATAAGTTCTTTTCTGTGAACTTAATTCCTGTCCTTTCTTGTAAGGAAAGATATGTTCAAAAAACACAGCATTCCTTGACTCTATAATAGTGTTCACATTTATATCAGGTATTTCTGATTTATAAGTCAGAAATCGATATACACTACTATTCTGAGCATAACCAATAAACACGCAATTTACTGTTTTTGGTCCAACCTTAGTCTTTTTAGGAACAGGAACTTCAACTTTTGCCAAACACCCCTACACTTTTAAGTATTTGTAGGAAGGTGGTCGACCTTTCCACAATTCATAAGGAATGCTTTTAGTTTTCTTGTGGGGTATTCTATTAAGAACATAATTAGCAGACAATATTGCTTTCCCCCACAAGTTCTGTGGTAAGCCTGAATTTAGTAACATGACATTCATCATTTGTTGTCTATGATGTGCTGGATTCAGAAATTTCAAATCATGATTCATAAATTTCAAATGAAAAATTCAAAATAATTATGACTATACAAATCAGAATTAAAGTTTTGACAAAATCATATCCTCATAAAAATTTTGCCTAAGAATCAAACAATTCAAAAAACCCAATTGATTGTATACATTCTTGCAACTCATTTACGAATAAATGTCACTATCTTAAAAATATTGGTGATAGAAGAAAATTAAAGTATCTCAACTAATGCAAGAGATATGCCCCCATATTAATAAAATGGTTCATGGTTTAACAAATTCTACTACGCAAGTAAAATAATTATTAATGACATCTCATGTCACATAATTCAAAATAAACTAAAAATCAACATAAAAGATTTCTTAAATTTACTTCCCAATTAAATGGAATGATATAACTACATACATCTTCATGTTTAAATTTCTCTGGTGTTTAAACACCCATTCAAAAATTTATTGGAAAAACTCAAATTAATCCGCTTATGTATAAGGTCAACATATCAATTTATCATTCCAAATCACATGAAATTATTATTGAGAAATAACTTGAGTTGATGTCATGCATGCATATCAAACGCATCAACTAAAAAAAATAAATAAATTAACAAAATAAATTAATCATGCATGATCCCAAAACTTGCATCATGAAATAAAAAGATTCTCAACTCATAAATAAAATTCAATGCGTTTTGAATTTTAAACTCCAAAATGACAAAACATACATTCATTTAATCAGTTTGATTTGTACATAAATAAACTAATTAAATATGCATTCAAACGTTCTTGTGAATATATATATTTTCCGACTCATGGGCAGAAACTATTCACGACTACGGATCCACACACAGAAAATAAAGAATGATTCAGAAAAATAAAGAAAACAATCTTGCCACAAAGGTTTCTTCGTAATAAACTAAAATTTTATTCTAGAAACAAATTATACCATGTATACTCATAATGAACTATGATAAAGTCAAAAGAATTAACACCTTTTCACAAAAGGTTCAAAATTAAGTGATCTTACAAACGAAATCGTAAGTCACGTACAAAATTTACAGATTGTGACCGATACACAAAGTTACATAATTGATTAACAAAATTAATTTTCTAATTACTAAAACCAGAAAATAAATTATAATACAAAATAATTTTATTTTCTATGTTACTAAAACTAGAAAATAAAATACCACAAATTAATTTTCTAGTTACTAAGACCAGGAAATAAATTATAATACAAAATAATTTTATTTTTCTTGTTACTAAAATTAGAAAATAAAATAATTTTATTTTTCTTGTTATTAAAACTAGAAAAATAAAATACCGAAATAATATCTGATTACAAAAATCAGAAAAAACACAAAAATAATTTTCTAGTTACCAAAACCAGAAAATAAATTTTAGTTACTAAAACCAGAAAATAAATGATAACAACAAAATAATTTTATTTTCCTTGTTACTAAAACTAGAAAAATAAAATTCGAAGATAATTTTCTGTAACACCAAATAATATTCTGCAATTGTTAATGACACCAGTATATTACTACTAGTTGTCAAAGAAAAGAGACAGTATATTACTACTATCTGTCAAATAGCATAAATGACTATTCGTTTTTCCAACCAGAATATTACTTTGAAAACACAGAAAATTAAATACAATGAATATACCAAAAATATTCTGTCTTAAGATTGTAGGACAATCTTCACTGTATTTAAATTAATTAAATTCTGTTGTGTACTAAACAACAACCAGAATAAAAAGAAATAAAGGAAAGGAGAGAATTTGTTTGATTACAAAAATCAAACTCGAAATAAAAATAATGAATTATAAATAAAAACAGATTTTATTTTGTTACAAAAACAAAATTAAAATCTGATTTAAATAAATAATAAAACACTGAAAATAAATTAAATAACTTACTTGATTTAATTTCTTCGAATTATAATCTGATCAAGTCCAGTGTTTGACACTATGTCCTTAAGACAGATTCGTCCTCTCCACGATGCTTTCAGAAATTGGATGTCTATCTCCCAAGATGAAATGATCTACTACAAACAATAGCAGCACTACAAATTGTTTGCCTTACGAACACACTAAGTGTTTACACTCTTTCTTTCAGAAAATAAATGCAGCAAAATGCAGAGATTTATATCAGATGATGGAGTACGAAAATTGGAGCTAAATCCAAATGGGAGGCTAGTCTATTTATAGATGTAAAGGTGGCTATTGGTTTTGAATTGAACAGGTATGAAACCTGTTGGTTTTGAATTCAAACAGATTTGAATCTATTGGGTTATATTTCAAACAGATAACAAAACCCTGTTTGGATGTACCGTAAAATTTTGAATGTTTTTGGCCCAAAAAGATTAGTATTGGGCCGAACAAGCCCAACCCAACCTCACACCACGCACAGGCGCCCAGCCCGCCCGACCGGACGGCGACGCGCGTAGTGATTTTTGAGTCCAATGGGTCTAGCCCATAACCTCTCCCTCTAAAACACTTGGGTACCCCTTGGGGAAGTACCAAACCTAAGCCTTATAAACCCATTCAAAACCTCCCACTAAATCAATGTGGGACAAGCCATTTTACAACCTTAAGGAATTTCCACCAAAACTCTATTTCCATGGAGCACACTTTGGCTTCAATTTCCCATTCACTCGGTAATGGTTTTGAGCAACCAAATATACCACGTGAATCACAACGCGGCATAGAACGCGTTACCACTTTGACCCGTGAAAATCGACGCACGGGGCCCACCTAAAAAATAGACTGAACTTAAGAAAAAATTCTGGTTTTACCCAGAATTTATAACTATTTCCAACAGAATAATATTACATCTTCACTTATATTATAAGGAGTTAATTGTTACAATTAAAAATAAATGAATCAAAATGAGATTTTTATAATAAGAATGCCAAAGTGTTATTAACTCTTTTAAGTCAAATTATAATCATATTGGACATCAATAGGCTAATGAAAATGAAAAATGCTTGGGAGCACTAATTAGTGCTCCCACTAATTAGGTGGTAGTGGGTCCCGCCATGAATGATGTGATGTTTTGGTCTTGGAGTTGTATTTTTTTTTTTTTTTACTTTTTTAATGCATTAGTGCTATTAGTGGTGATATTTTTAGTGGGATAAATCATTGTTATTATGGGTCCTTTTAAGAGAGAGAAAGAAAACTCTTGTCAAATTTGACAATATGCTGAGCCTCGTGCCTATGGAACAAGGAATCTCAAAGTCAACATTTAACACCTCAAATAGCAGTTGCTTTGGAACTCTCTCTTTTTGCCAAAACTACTGCATTATAGCAATGACATTTTGTTATAACAATCATTAGAAATGCTCTTAAACATACAAATATTAATTTTCAAGCTTAGTAACTAAGGTTTCTTTAAGAAGATTTGTTATTAGGCATTGTGAAATTTAGCAGCCCAGAAAGAGTCGTCAAACTAAGGTTTTAAAAAGTGACTGCAACTGTTACGTAACGGTTGTAATAGCTACCGCCACCCATTACGATCGTTTTTGCAGTGTGATTGAGATTCACAGGTGTGTCAGCCGTAGCGGCTGCTGTAGCGGTCGTAATAGTGCTGTAACGGCTTGTTACGCACCGCTACGTAACGATTCCGAATTATTTCTTTTGAAAAAATACAAAAAAAAAGTTGAAAATAAGAAAAGAGAGATAGAGAGAAAATAGGGAAGATGAAGAACATATTATTGATTTGTTGAAGTTATAAAACCTATGCTATTCTATTTAGCTACTATCACTCAACCATTTTGTTTGTGTGTGTCTATTTATCTATATATTGTTTGAAAATAATAATAATAATAATAAGTGTAGTCATTATCTATTTGGCTTGATTAAAATATATATATATATATATATATATATTTAGGCTTTTATTTACTTTCTTACTTTTGTCATTGTTTATCTTATATATAATAGTTAGTGATTGATTTTTTGTATAATATAAAGTCATTAATTATTAAAATAAAATGTAAAAAACTCAGTTTATAGTGATTTTAAAATATGAAATATATTGAATCAAACTTAAAAATTTATAAAAATTAATAAATATTTATTTTAAAACCCAATAAATATGATCATGGAAAAAAAATGTGCGTATCGATAAGTTTTTTTCACATTGTGCGGAAAAAAAAATTTACGATTCCGGTTACCGCAATTGTTACGCTACGGCCTTTACACCCAGCAATCGCAATCGCGCCATCGCCACCGTTACGGCGACCGCAACCGCTTTTCAAAACCTTGCTTCAAACTCTTTTTAGTTAATATTGTCAACAATTGTTCATAAAAAAGTTTATAAAAAAAAAAAAATTTAATGTCGCAAAATTTTTCATTAATTTGATTATTCTTTCTACATTTCACTTAAATGATATTTTCAGTAGAGGAAGCCATTTTTGATTTATTTGGATGTAGGAACCTATGATAGCATTTTATCTTGTGGAGACATGGCAAGAAAATGATGAGGAGTCATGAATATATATATATATATATATATATATATCAGTAATCGACTTTTTCTGTAGCCAAATCAAAGTAATAATATAAAGAGCTGATTTAATTTTTTTTTTTTTTTTGATATATATAAATCACAAAGTAATTTTAATACAAAAGGAGATAAAGCTCAAAGATGAATTGTCTGAGGAGTCTTGGTTGCAGCATTTTTCTCCACTTGAACAACTCTTACTCGGATCTATGTTAATATTCTGGTCCTGAAGATCTTTAGTATGGAGGTGGTGGCCACACTCCTGCACCTGAATATATACATATAATTATGATATAATAAGAAATTCCAAAAAGGGAATAGCAGAGATGCATAATATTTTTATCATAATTTAAAATTAAAAAAAAAATCATATATATAATAGAATCATTTAATTGTATGATTCATAAATTTTTTTTATCAAAAAAATCAAATTAATAAGATAATTGCAGTACATGATTTTATCAAATATTCATTTTCATAAAAATAAATGACAAGTATAATTAAAGATAAATCATTCAATTTTTATTGTATTAAAATCATCTGTGTGCGATTATCGTGCAATCATCGAATTAATCTGACTTTTTTTTCCTAATGATATACACCAGTGTGTCATGCAGTGGCTTAACAAAGAGTTTTTTTTTTTTTTTTTTTTTTTTTTAAACTAGGATGATGCATGAAAACAAGAAGTTAATAAGAATGGAAACATACCTGGTGGGTAACAGTTTGAGGCTTGGTGGGGCGGCAGCGGTGGGTATGGTGGAGCAGGGTAGGCTGCGGGGGCAAAAGGCTGGGGAGGACGGGCAGGTGGTGGTGGAGCATGAGGGTAGGGTGTGGATGATGGTGGATATGTCACTGCTGTATTATTATTATTGAGAGGGTAATTTTTGGGAAAAATTGGGCCGAGCTGAGAGTTGGGCATTAAGGCCCAAAACGCGTAGGACTGCGTAAAAAGGCCGTACTGAATACTCCGACCTAGAGGGCAAGGTTATCCCGGCCTTGGGGAGACAAAGTTACTTCGGCCCAAGGAGGTTAGTTTATTCCGGCTCAAGAAGCGATAGTAGCTTCGGCCCAAGGAAGAGTAAGGCCACTCCGATCCAGAGACAACTCGGAGTAGGTCCGGTCTTAGAGTTAGTCCGGTCGCAGTATGTTCTGGGAGGACCGGTTTCAGAGTTAGTCCGGTCATGACACAATCTTGTTAGGTCGGTCAAAACTTGTTACTTGGAAGTCTGATCTAAGCACACCAAGGCTGAACAGGGACAGCCGAAGTAATGAGTTAAAGGAGAAGACCGAGCTAAGGATAGTTCGGCCTTCTCTGTGGCTCAGCATAGCCCGTGTTATTTCGGCCATGTGGTAGTTCGGCCATGAAGAAAACCATCCCACTTGGTTTAAGCAGTGGGGAGGGTGTAAAAGGATAAGCATTATCCTTAGGAGAATGAATCCTAGGAGGACTCTGCATGGAGAAGTACAAGTCCTACTAGGATTGTGCCACGGGAAACTTATAAAAGCCTACAAACATCACCTTGGAGGAGGTAATTGAACACAATCTTTCTGAGAACTTAGAGCTTTGTCTATTTGTCAAGTTTTCTGACTTAGGCATCGGAGAGGTTTCCGGCACACACCCGCCGGCTAGCTCCCGTTTGTGTTTTCAGGTGACAAAGCGACGTCGTACGGAGAAGCGTGGACTTGGTCAACAGGATTATACGAGGAGAATTATTTCCTCCCCGTACAATTGGCGCCGTCTGTGGGAAGAACAGACAAGAACAAAAACCTCTTGACTAAGCTTCTCCTTTTCTCATTCAATGGCACACATTGAAGACTTGCCGCAGTCCGCCGTCGACGGACTAACTCCAGAAGGGGGCGCAAGGCGTGAGGGATTACCTGCTGTCCCTCCCATGGCGGACTTGGAGCCCCAGCAACATAATTCCAGGAGGAGCGGCAGGGGAAGGCGGAATGGCAGCCCTCGTCACTCTCAAAGTCCCGACAGGCAAAGGAGGAGGATTGATCCTCAAGCCCTGGAAGATCGCGTAAAGGAACAAGATGAACTGATTCGGAGAATGGCGGCGGACATGGAGGCCTTGAAACGCCAGATGAAGACCAAAGATGTGGCGACAGGAGAGGGGCGCAAGCACAAGACGCCCCCTCGCCACTCAGAAAGTCGTAGTAGGAATACTACACCCTCTCAAGGAGAGAGCAGAAGCCTCAGGACAGGCGACACTCACTCCTTATCTTCAAGGACTCGTCACTCCAGGTCTGAGAGGACGAGATCCGAAAGATCATACACTGAAGGAAGCACGTATTGGCCTTCACATTCACACCAAACCAGATCCAGACAAACCGAGCTACCCAGGTCATCCGACTTACGAACCGTGCTAGAAGAAAAAGCACGATGCAAGGAAGATGCCAGGGCAAGGGATCCACACCGAGTTTCGGCCTTACAACGGTTGGCTCCTCGGACGCACGGAAGCGTCGAGGTTGGAATGCCAATACCGCGACCGGCCTACGAACCAACGGACAAGGCATTGGCAAGACTACAGACCTCGCCGTTTGTCCCAGCGATCGAAAACGCACCCCTACCATCAGGCTTCCTTCAGCCGAAGTTCAATACATATGAAGGGAAGACGGACCCGTATTCACACTTGAGCCACTTTCGCCAAGTCATGGCCGTATACAGGCGAAACGAGGCCTTAATGTGCATACTTTTCCCATCAAGTCTGGGCGACCTGGGCTTGACTTGGTTCGAAAAGCTCCCAGAGGGTAGCATAGCCTCCTGGGCCCAATTGGCAGAAGCGTTCGTAACAAGGTTTCGGACAAATACTAAGACACCGGTGGAGATAGACCAGTTACTCTCCATCGACATGGGTGAAAAGGAGACCCTCAGATCTTACAACAGTCGCTACTGGGAGACATTCAACCAGATTGGAGACTGCCCCACCAATCTAGCCATTGCGCAATATAAAAGAGGCCTACCAGTAGGAAACCGATTAAGGGACTCGATCACCATGACGCCACCCCTCACCATGGAGGCCCTGATGGAAAGAGTGCATCAGCACATCAGGGTAGAAGAGGATGGCGCGCGTGCTAAAGCAAGATCAAGCACGACCGCAGCACCGGAAAAGAAAACCCCTGCCAAGGTCAACACGGTTGACCGAAGTAACAAGAACGGACGTGGCAGACGAGATAACGGAGAAGACCCAGACACAAGATGGTTGAGAATCCGCACTGCCATAACAACGGTGTTCAAAAAACCAATATATCGGATTCTGAGCGAAATCAAAGACAAGCCTTTTGTCAAATGGCCAGCCAAGCTTGGGGAAGCTCAGAAGAATTACGACGACAGATCACGGTGCACCTTCCACAAAGAAAAGGGGCACCGAACTGAGAATTGCACGCCACTAAGACAGCACTTGGAAGAATTGGTGGCAGCAGGCCACTTGGATGAATACATTGAAGGAGGAGTACAACCGGCCCCCCAAGATCATAATGACCAACCCAACAGACTGCCAAACGATGCACCACCACAAGGCGTTATCAATGTAATCCATGGAGTTTTTGAACCTGAGCGCGTATGCGAGCTCAGAGGTTCAATCAAGAAGGCTGAGCACTTTAGAGAAGTGTTAAGTACCCAACCTGCCGCCAAGAAGGGAAAGACAGAGGCAACAAATGCCATGTCCTTTTCGGATAAGGACTTAGAACGAATTTACTGCCCCCATAATGATGCCCTGGTCATCACTCTCCGAGTCAAGGATTTTGACGTCAAGCGGATTCTGATTGACCAGGGTAGTTCATGTGAGATCATGTATTACGACACATTCAAACAACTAAAGCTGCAAGACAAAGACTTGGCACCTGCAGTTTCTCCCCTGATCGGATTCAACTCCATGCCAGAGTGGCCTGTCGGCAAAATAATCCTTCCAGTCAGAGCGGGAAGTGTATCAAAACAGGTGGAATTCTGGGTATTAAAGGTCCCCTCCACCTACAACATCATCCTGGGCAGAACATGGCTGCATGCCATGCGTTCGGTAGCGTCATCATACCATCAGGTAATGCGGTTCCCTAATGACGCCGGTATAATTGAAGAAGTCTATGGCGATCAGATCATGTCAAAACAGTGCTTCGCCACAGCAAATGGAAGCCGAGCTGCCAAAGGATACGTTCATTCGGTGGAAGAACCAGAGAGTAATGGACTATTCGCAGACGTCGGTAAAGAAGCTGATCAGAAAGCAGTGGAAGACTTGGTGGAGGTAAAAATAGATGAGAAGAACCCGGATAAGTTCTTCTTGCTTGGCTCATCATTGTCCAGCGCTGAGAGATTAGAGGTCATGGAATTCTTGACCTCTAATATCGAAGTGTTTGCCTGGACACCGTACGACATGCCAGGCATTGATCCAAACTTCATCAGTCACCAACTCAATATCCACCCATCCGCCAGACCAGTCATTCAACGCACACGCAGATCGGCACTCCACCACGCCGAAATAGTGGCAGAAGAGGTAGGCAACCTGTTGGAGGCTGGAGCGATAAGGGAAGTGCACTACCCAAAATGGATCTCCAACACCGTCGTAGTGCCAAAAAAGAATGGTAAATGGCGTGTCTGCGTCGACTACAAAACAGTCAACAAGGCGTGCCCAAAAGATAGCTTCCCTCTACCAAGGATAGATCAACTGGTGGACCTAACGGCAGGACATAACCGACTTAGCTTTTTGGATGCATACAGAGGCTACCACCAGATCGCCATGCATGAACCAGACCAGGAGGTCACTTCCTTCACAACACCAAGGGGGTTATATTGCTACAAGGTCATGCCCTTTGGCCTAAAGAACGCAGGGGCGACATTCCAAAGGATGGTCACCAAGATGTTTGAACCATTGTTAGGCAGAACAATGGAGGCGTACATCGACGACATGGTGGTCAAAAGCAAGGATGAGAATGACCATCTGAAAGACTTAGGCGAGATGTTCCAGATCCTGAAGAAACACAAGCTACGCCTCAATGCGTCCAAATGCGCATTCGGAGTTGGATCTGGCAAATTCTTGGGCTTCCTGGTGACCAACCGAGGTATAGAAGCCGACCCCTCTCAGATCAAAGCGATCCAGGAGTTGGAGAGACCAAACTCAGTCAAAGAAGTGCAGCATCTTACTGGTATGGCGGCTGCACTCAACCGGTTCATAAGCAGATCGTCGGACAGACTACGACCGTTCTTCCAAGCTTTAAAGGCCAAGTTTGAGTGGGATGAAGAATGCGACCGAGCTCTGGAAAGCTTGAAGGAATACATGTCTTCCCCACCACTACTTGTTACTCCAGTACCTGGTGAAGAACTCTTTTTGTACCTAGCAGTCTCTCAACACGCAGTCAGCGCAGTGTTGGTTCGTGCAGAAGGAATACAACACTTGCCCATCTTTTATGTCAGCAAGACATTGTTGGGAGCCGAAACAAGGTACTTACCATTGGAGAAACTAGCATTAGCATTATTGATGGCATCCAGAAAATTGGCGCACTACTTTCATGCCCACACCATAGTCGTCCTCACGGCCTTTCCATTAAAAGCTCTGTTTGAAAGGGCGAACTTCAGTGGGCGAATTTTGAAATGGGCAGTAGAGTTGGGACAATTCGATATCAAGTTCCAACCAAAGACCGCAATAAAAGCTCAATCTTTGGCAGACTTCGTCGCAGAGTTTACTCCTGGAAGTCATCATATCTGCCCAGTCGACCTGACTGACTCAACCGAACTAGGGACGGAAGTTGACGCCGGAATAGCGCAACCCCTAGTGAAAGGTAGTCCATCGACCGAACTAGGGACGGAAGTTGACGCCGGAATAGCGCAACCCCTAGTGGAAAGTAGTCCATCAAGCACAAAGGCAGACCACATTAAGGACGACAAGGAGGAGCCAAACAAAGGCTCACCAGCAGTTCAAACAGAGGACGAAGGGCAGACAGCCAATATGGACTTTGAAGAAAACACCATCCTTGACCCCACGGCATCGTCTGACCCTTCCACATGCTGGAAACTATTCGTTGGAGAGATGTGGAAGCTCTTTGTGGATGGAGCATCCAACCGACATGGTGCAGGGCTTGGCATAGTCCTCATCTCTCCAGACGGCCTGGTAATAGAGCAAGCAATCAACCTTGGCTTCCCAGCATCCAACAATGAAGCGGAGTATGAGGCGCTTCTCGCAGGACTCAAGTCAGCACACTTCATGAAAGCAACCGAACTAATGGTATACAGTGACTCACTGCTCG
Organism: Camellia sinensis; assembly: GCF_055761805.1. Lineage (NCBI taxonomy): Eukaryota > Viridiplantae > Streptophyta > Magnoliopsida > Ericales > Theaceae > Camellia > Camellia sinensis. Next base: position 202,866,219 of record NC_138963.1, read on the forward strand.
TGGTAAACCAAATTTCTGGCGAATACGAAGCAAAGGATGACAGAATGGCCAAGTACCAAGGGCTAGTCAGAACGGAGATCAAGAAGTTTGATGTGGTAAGGATAGAACAAATTGGCAGGGAGGAAAACAGCCGAGCAGACGAGCTAGCAGGCCTTGCCTCAATGGCAGATACATCAATCCCTCATCCATTACTCGTCGACTTCTTACCAAAACCAAGCATAGAAGACCCCGAAGCAGAAGAAGTGTATTGCGCAGAATTAGGCCCTTCTTGGATGGATCCCATCATCCTGTTCCTAAAAGACGGCATCCTACCAACAGAGAAAAAAGAAGCCAACAGAATAAGGGCAAAATCGCAGCGATTTTGGCTATCTCCATCTTTGGCATTATATAAGAAGTCGTTCTCTGGGCCTTACCTCAAGTGCGTTCATCCCAGCAAAGTAGAAGCATTCCTGTTCGAAATACATGAAGGGGTATGTGGAAGTCATCAAGGGGGAAGGTCGCTCGCCTACAGGGCTATTTCACAAGGATATTGGTGGCCATATATGCAAGCAGACTCAGAGAAATACGTGAAGAAGTGTGAAAAATGCCAGAAATTCGCACACCAAATACATCAACCAGCAAGAGAACTCCTACCTTTAACTAGCCCATGGCCTTTCGCAATGTGGGGCTTAGACATAGTAGGACCACTTCCAACAGCACCCGGAGGCAGAAAATTCTTTCTCGCAGCAACAGACTACTTCACAAAGTGGGTAGAAGCAGAAGCATTGGCGTCAATCAAAGAAAAAGATGTGAAGAAGTTTGTTTGGCAAGATATTATCACTCGGTTTGGCATACCAAAAGCACTGATCTCAGACAATGGAACTCAGTTCGACGGCAGAATCTTCAGAAGCTTTTGTGAAGAATACAAGATAGAGTTCTACAATTCCACACCGGCGTATCCTCAAGCAAATGGGCAGGCTGAAGCATCAAATAAAGTCGTCTTGGATGGACTAAAGAAAAGGCTAGAGAAAGCAAAAGGCAAGTGGGCGGATGAACTTCCTCATGTTTTATGGGCTTACCGCACCACACCTCGGCGATCAACTGGAGAAACACCATTTTCCTTAGCCTATGGCATGGAAGCAGTGATCCCACTAGAAGTTGGCCTTCCCACAATTCGAAGCGAAAATTTTGATCCAGACTTAAATGGAGAAGCCATAGCCTTAGAACTCAACCTTGCAGAAGAAAGAAGAGAAAGAGCGTTGGTCCACATCGCCGCATACCAACGAGAATTAATCAAAAAATACAGCAAAAAGGTTCATCCAAGACAATTCAAAATTGGCGATTGGGTATTGCGCAAAGTAATGGGAAACACCTTGGTCCCAGGAGACGGCAAGTTAGGCCCAAATTGGGAAGGTCCTTATAAGGTGGTTGGGTTAGCCGGCAAAGGAGCATACCACCTAGAAGACAAGGATGGCAAGGCAATCCCTAGGCCATGGAATACGGCCAATCTCAAGTTATTTTACTTTTAGCTTTTCTTTTTCAAACATGTAATTTTCTCTTCCTTCAATAAAATGAGCAATTCTTTTTAGCACAAATTATTCTTTGTAAAAGTTAGCTTTAGAGACTAAGTTTATTGCAAGCATTCTATTCCAAGTTAGCTGGAAAAACTAACTTCAATGGTTGGCTGGAATAAACCAACTCTTGTTACTCTTCAGCCGAAGTAAGTGTATGGCTGAAGAGTGGTTGGCTGGAATAAACCAACTCTTGTTACTCTTCAGCCAAAGTAAGTGTATGGCTGAAGAGTGGTTGGCTGGAATAAACCAACTCCTGTTACTCTTCAGCCGAAATAAGTGTACGGCTGAAGAGTGGTTGGCTGGAATAAACCAACACCTGTTACTCTTCAGCCGAAGTAAGTGTACGGCTGAAGAGTGGTTGGCTGGATTAAACCAACACTTGTTACTCTTCAGCCGAAGTAAGTGTAAGGCTGAAGGGTGGTTGGCTGGAATAAACCAACTCTTGTTACTCTTCAGCCGAAGTAAGTGTATGGCTGAAGAGTGGTTGGCTGGAATAAACCAACTCTTGTTACTCTTCAGCCGAAGTAAGTGTAAGGCTGAAGAGTGGTTGGCTGGATTAAACCAACACTTAATACTCCTCAGCCGAAGTAATTATGTCGGCTAAGGAGTGGTTGGCTGGTAAGTATAGTTTAACCAACCAAAAACCGAAATAACACTTGGAGTAATAGAAGACATTACAAAATGCAAGCATACACACAATAACCGGAATAAAAGAAGTAAAATTTTCATTCAAAGAGAAGTCATTACAAGGGGGCTTAGTTCGGTTACAAAGGAGAAAAAGTAAAAAAGTCAAGAGAAAAGTTCATCAATTTCAGCGTCGAAAACCGCATCGGCATCAACTTGAAGACCGGTCTCCGGAGGGAGCTCATTCACACTAGGGTGAGCCACTTCGGCTACGGTTCCACTGGGAGGATCAACAGTTAGGTCTTCAGCAGTGGGCACCGACCGAACTGGCTGGTCCACATTTTCGGCCGGAGTATCTTCATCAGAGGCATCATCAGAGTCAGAGCCTTCCAAAAACTGTTGTTGCAGAGCAGCCGCGTACTCCGCCAGGGACTTCGGTATAAAATAATCTGGAGGGTTGAAGACCTCGGTCTGTTGATCTTGACCGAGCTTCTCCACTGCCGCCCTCCAGCCGCATTTGAAGAACAGCTCCTTTGCAGCGTCACATTGTTGGGCGTAAGCATCCTCAGCCCTCTTGAAACCTTGTTTCTCAGCCTCCTTCGCCTTCTCCTTCATTTCAGCGTCTTTCTTTCTTTCAAGCTTTACCAGCTCACGCAAGTACTTGTCCTTCAGCACAATGGCAGTCTTTTGTTTTTCGGCCTCGGCCGAACTAACCATTCCGGTCAAACGACCGACCTCACCTCGGAGTTCGGCCATTTCCTTTCTGGCCGACTCTAGCTCGGCCGATTTCGCCTCTGCCTCGGCCGCCGCTTGCCTTGTCACTTTCCTCAGCTCCAGTACTCTCCTGTGGGTGATTTGGTTCTTTTGAATGGCCTGACAAAGCAAACAACTTCCCTTTAACCGAAGAAAGAGTTAAAAAGAAAAAGAAACATAAACAGAAAAGCAACCGAAGTCACTCACCAGAATCATGGACTTAGTAGCAGACCGGATGGACTTCAGCTCGGTGGTTAACTGTTTTTGGTGATGTTCCATGTCTTTGGGCAGACACACGCTCTTGGCCAGGTTGATGGCCAACAGGTGGTCTTTCTCAGCAACGACCGAGTCTGTGTCTAGAATGTCTTGGTCGTTGAAGGTTAATTTCGGTGCCCAGCAGCCGATGGTTCGGTCGGAAGACTCCGGTTGGGGGCTCGGTGGTAAGCTCGGCTGAATAGGAGTTTCTTCATCAATCAAAACCCGTTCGGGTTCGGAAGTTCGGGCACGTTTGGTTCGGCGGGAAGAGGATGGCTGTTGGGAAGGAAGGGCGACAACAGCAGGCTGCGGTTGGCTGGAAGGCGCCACTTCGGGCCTAGCTGTTTCGGTGAGAAGGGCCCTGACTCTACTCCTTTTCGCCATCTCTTTTTCTGCGGATAAAGGGACAAGTCTTATCTCGGGCAGAGTTGGGTCCGGTTCCGGTGCCTCTTCAAGAAGGAAGTCAGTCACCTTTGCTTTTCGTCGACCGCTGTAACGGTAGGTCGGTTCGAAATTTAGAAGCTTGGCCCAATCCCTTTCTTTAACCCGAAAAGCGGCTCGCAAGACTCCGAGGTTAGGATAGCTATACAGGGAATGGAGATGGGCAAAATCTGCAAAAAAGAGAGAAGTGTTAGTTTGGCTAACAGACTAAACAACCGAGATAACTTACAAAGCAGAAGACCGAAGTAAAATTACCAGGCTCTCCCATTTTCCAATTTATAGGTCGGCCAGGAATTTGAGCTTGAAAATCCTCAAAGTTCCCAGAGACCCAAAAGAAATCGTCATCGTTAAGATCTTTGTCCGGAGTGTGCTTGATTATCTTCTCTCGGCGGCGGCGAATTCTAAGGTAGTAGACCCACCCAGCATTCTTTGAGCCGATAGAGTATTGATGAAAGATCTCGGCTAGACCAAGATTCAGTCCGGTTTGGTGGTTTAATGCGGCTATCCCCATGATAATACGGTACGTATTGGTGGATAGTTGGGTGGGACATAACCTAGTCTGTCTAAGAAATTCGCAGATTAGCGGTTGGACAGGAAACCGTAGTCCGGTCTCTATTATGGATTGAAGGGTAAAAGGCACAAAGCCTTCATTGTTCCAGGGGGTAGCATCTTTTTTGGCCAGCGCCAGATGGACATCATCAGGAATCTGGTAATCTTGCCTAAATTCGGCCAGGCCACCAGGGGTTTCGACTAAATATCTATACTTACCCATTTATTGTATAATTTATGAATAAATTATTTCGGTACCAAAACTAGGCTCAGTAGCTCGGTTGAGCACACGCGGGAGTGCTTGGGCAACCTAAGTCTGCAAAGTAGAAAACAAAGGGGTTAAGCACAGATCGTTGGACCGCGCTACAAATTATAAGCAAGATATACAAATCCTACTTCGGTTTAGCGGGCTGGTTCTACCTCGGCTCATCAGAAGGTTTCTTAGCTCGGTTTCGAGCAGTTTAGACCGGTTTAACGTCTAGGGGCAGCTTTCTGAGTTCGGTCCGAAAATCTAAGAAAGCTGGTTTAGTCCCAAGGCCTAAATCGGTTGCGATGTGAGGAAAGTTACTCCGGCTGAGCCCTAGGGGCGGCTTTCTGAGTTCGGTTTCAGAACTAAGAAAGCCGGCTTGGCCCCAAGGTCTTAGCTCGGTTGGAGACCGAAGTACCTAGTTCGGTATATGCAAGCTTGTTCGGTAATCTTATCTTGGCTAGAGTGGTTCAGAGGAAACTACTGACATTCCTACAAGTTCAAGTTCGGTTATTGACTACAGAAGTCTACGTATTAGGGGCAAACAGAATCATAGTTCGGTCGCAATGTGATTTTGGATCTGAGGATTGTTTTTCTACATAACAGTTCATACACATACAAGTTCTATTCATTTTTTCATGAAAGTACAGAAGCAAAAACAAGGAATACACGAGCATGCTTCACCCAGATAGAAAAAACAGAAATGAAGAAAACAACAACAACAAGTTTTCTCAGAACTCACCAGTTTGGAGAAGAAGAAGTTGAAGACGAAGCAGTGGCAGCAACGGGAGCACGAACACAATAAGCTTAAAGCTCAAGAACTCGAGCAGCCAAAAAAGCAGAGGGAGAGTATGAAGGGTGGTAAAAGTGAAGATACCCTAGCCTTAGGGTTCACTTTTGTTAGAGAGCCCAAAATTTGGGCGGGAACCGTCTCGAGATCTCAAAGCACGAAGACGGCGTGACAGCCGTCCTTAGCCCATCAAAGCCTGCCACGTGTCGCTGGAATGGGAAGCGTTACAGACACTATGATTGAAGAGACGTTTTGACCGGACATAGTGTTACCCGAGGTAAACTTAGTTCGGCTGGAAAGGCTAAAAGGGTTTTTTAGCTCGGCTGAAAAAGCGTAACAAACTCTAGTACGGCCAAAAGGCTGGTAATCCCAATCATGTTGCACAGATGGAATTAAGGGGCAATTGAGAGGGTAATTTTTGGGAAAATTTGGGCCGAGCTGAGAGTTGGGCATTAAGGCCCAAAACGCGTAGGACTGCGTAAAAAGGCCGTACTGAATACTCCGACCTAGAGGGCAAGGTTATCCCGGCCTTGGGGAGACAAAGTTACTTCGGCCCAAGGAGGTTAGTTTATTCCGGCTCAAGAAGCGATAGTAGCTTCGGCCCAAGGAAGAGTAAGGCCACTCCGATCCAGAGACAACTCGGAGTAGGTCCGGTCTTAGAGTTAGTCCGGTCGCAGTATGTTCTGGGAGGACCGGTTTCAGAGTTAGTCCGGTCATGACACAATCTTGTTAGGTCGGTCAAAACTTGTTACTTGGAAGTCTGATCTAAGCACACCAAGGCTGAACAGGGACAGCCGAAGTAATGAGTTAAAGGAGAAGACCGAGCTAAGGATAGTTCGGCCTTCTCTGTGGCTCAGCATAGCCCGTGTTATTTCGGCCATGTGGTAGTTCGGCCATGAAGAAAACCATCCCACTTGGTTTAAGCAGTGGGGAGGGTGTAAAAGGATAAGCATTATCCTTAGGAGAATGAATCCTAGGAGGACTCTGCATGGAGAAGTACAAGTCCTACTAGGATTGTGCCACGGGAAACTTATAAAAGCCTACAAACATCACCTTGGAGGAGGTAATTGAACACAATCTTTCTGAGAACTTAGAGCTTTGTCTATTTGTCAAGTTTTCTGACTTAGGCATCGGAGAGGTTTCCGGCACACACCCGCCGGCTAGCTCCCGTTTGTGTTTTCAGGTGACAAAGCGACGTCGTACGGAGAAGCGTGGACTTGGTCAACAGGATTATACGAGGAGAATTATTTCCTCCCCGTACAATTATTATTATTATTAGGAGGGTAATTGGGGTAGAGAGATTGGGTTGCTGAATTAGGAGCGAACATTGAGTATGGAGGAGATGGGGTTGCAGATGCCTGAGTAGGGTATGTTGGGTAAGGAGATGGAGATGGTTGTACTGAACTTGGGGGTGGGGGGCACGCGGTGTACGGTGCAGCAGAGTAGGCGGTGGCGGTGGAGGGATATGGAGGAGCTGGTGGTGCGCCACCGTATGGTAGGACGGAGGAAAGAAGTGCATTGGGCTGTTGATATGGTTGTGATGGCGGCGGCGGAGCATACATTGGTGGTGGTGGTGTTGCGGAATGCTGGGCTTGAAATGCGGCGGTGGTGGACATTGGTGCACGAAACATGATCGGAGCTGTGTATGATATGATTTGATCTGTTGTCAAAAGGTAGCTATATAGATTAGAATGGTGGAACGAAATAGTGGAGGAACTTTCTTCCATTTGAGAGTTGACTTTTGAGCTCTTGTATTAACGCCCCTACCTCAATTATAAGGGTGTTTGGTAATTATTCTCAATTAATTAAAAATATGTTAGTATTATTTTTATTATAAAAATTTTCATTACATCATTTGTTAAAACTAGAAGAGGACGCTAACCACATAATAATAAAATTAAGAGAAAACATTTGTACCAAAAAAGAAAAAAATTATAATAACAAAAAATTTAATACGAAAGTAATACTAGCGTATGTGATCTTGTCCATACATGTAAAGTGATTATAGGATCAACAACCTGTTCAATTGAATAAATCTTATCATTTGGATCAATATACACTACAACAAATAGCAGAATTGGCGACTAAAGTTTCTTTTTTTGTCGTTGAAAGTAGTAGAATTGGCGACTAAAATGGAATTAGTCGCCAAAATTGGTCACTTTTGCCGACTAAAACAGTTTAGTCGCCGAATACAAGGTTTTTAGCGACTAAAAGGCACTTTAGTCGCCGAATCTGGGGATTTTAGCGACTAAAGGTAGTTTAGTCGCCGAATGTGACAGTTTTTGGCTACTAAAATAATTTAGTCGCCAAAAGTGATGGTTTTGGCGACTAAAAAACAGATTGGTCGCCGATTGTAGGTGTTTTGCCGACTAAAAACATATTGGTCGCTGAAAGTGAAGCTTTTTGGCTACCAAAAAAAAATTAGTAGCTAAAAACTGAGTATTGGCGACTAAAATTCAGTTTAGGAGCCAAAAGGTGACGTTTTTGGCGACTAAAAAACTGCATATTTTTAATTGGAACTAATTTTTTTAGCGACAAAAAAATCATTAGTAGCCCAAAATAATAGAATTGGCGACTAAATAATGGTTTTAGTCGCCAAAAGTGGCCTAAATTTTTTTTTAATAAATAATTTATTTTTTACATAATTTATATTGAATAAAAATAATTATATTTATATAATTAGTTTTGTATTAATACCAATTAATATACTATATAAATAATATATATTGCATATATATTCATGTGATGTTATAGTGGCATAGTAGAGGGAGTGTTTGGTTAAAGGTTTAGAATGTGAAAGGGTCAGTGGTTCGAAACTCAGAAAATGCAAAGAAATAAGGTTTTTTTTTTTTTTTTCACGGAATACCTTTGGCGACTAAAATTAGTCGTCGCCAAAAGTGTTGCTTTGGGCGACTAATCACTTTGGTCGGCGATTCATGGCTATCAGCGACTAAAATATTAGTCGCTGAATGTATAATTTCCGAAAGTGTAATTCACTATTGGCGACCATCACTTTCATCGCTGAAACACCTGTTTTTGCCGACTAAAACTTGTTTAGTCGCCAATACCTCTGCCAACTAAGTACTGGCGACAAAATGGGCGACTAAAAAATTTAGTCGCTGAATCTGAAAAATCCACTTTTGGCGACTATTTTAGTCGCCAAAGGTGATTTTTGTTGTAGTGATAATTTAGATTAATAGTCAAATAAAGTAATCAAGTTTTTATTTTATTATTTAAAAAAAAATTGTAAAATAGTTGATGCAACCACTCATATGATGAAAGTGCTAATCAAGCACATATTTTTTTTTTTGTTGATAATTCAGGATGTCCGGTTCAGCTTGCGTGCACCTCGACTAATTCTTAGGGGACCAATCCCACAGTCCACTAACGGGGGGCAGCAAATTGCGTGCACCTCGGCTAATTCCTAGGGGACCAATCCCACAGTCCACTAGCGGGGGGCAGCAAATTGCGTGCACCTCGACTAATCCTTGTGTGCACCTCGACTAATCCCTAGGGGACCAATCCCACTGTCTATTAGTTGGGGGTAACAAAGCTCTGTCTGGACTGGCCCAACACAAGAGTTAATAGCACCTAAGAGGTTTTGAACCTGAGACCTAGAGAGGAGCAAACTCCTAAGTCCCAAACCTCCACCACTAGACCAACGGGGTTCTAATCAAGCACATATTGAGTGCAACAATAATAACAAATAATTTTTAAAAGTGAACATTCTCTTTTTTTCATACATAAATTTACAACTTTTGGTCGCATATGTAATTGGGTGTGAATTCCAATCTCATTTAATCAATTTCATTAGTTTGTGACATTACGCGTAATAATTACATCCATTTAGTCTTAATTTGTATTAGGAAAAAGTTAAGGGTCATGAATTTTTTTTATGAATATGATTATAAAAAATTTATGATCCTTAAATTATCTTGATTAGTATATGATATTTTATTCTAAATGTAATTTAAGTTTTATAAAATTTTTATAATTATTTTTATAATTTTTTTTCCATAATACCTAACATGCCTGTTTATATGATGGGCAGCCCTAGTAAGGTTCTACCATTCACATTGCAGAAGGTCAATGGCTATTTTGTCAAAAAGAATTGCAGATCAGCTTTGACTTCAAACTTTGAGACAAGTGGTATAGATACAATCCAACTACACATATACGGCTAAAAATTCTGGCCTCCAGCTGTTTCGACACGTAGAAATATTTTAGGGGAGTTAATATACAGCCGACAAGACTAAAAATAATTATAAAAAGTTGAAAGTATAACTTTCACCCCCCAAAAAAAAAAAATATGGATATATTTGATTTGTGTTTTGAGATAAATTTTAAAAATATTTTTAGAGAGAGAGTTTATAGTTTTTTTTTTGTTTGTTTGGTTGTATATTTTGAAAATAATTTTGAAGTTTGAGAGTTTGAAATGATTTGATATTTTGTTATAATTGAGTAGATATGTATGAGAAAAAAAGTAATTGAGAAACAGAGAAGAAAGAAAAAAATTGATTAATTGATGTGTAATATAGAGAGAAGTAATTTTAAAATTTTTTTAAGAAAATTTATAACCAAACATATTTTTAGAAATTTTCTTTCAAAAATGTGTTTCGAAACACAATCCAAACACATCTTATGTCTTTCACGAACCAAACCAAACACAAACCACTTTTTTTGTAATTGTTTTCTCCACCTTCCACATTCAAATAATTCCCTCGAAATTGAATCATATCCAAACCTTCAAACAATATCGTAGATCTTTCTCAACATGAATTTGGATACACTCATATTGCTTGTGGGAAGTAGCCCATCCTAAAGGCATGTGTGGCTAGTGGCTAGAAAATATTGGTTAGTATTTTATTCAAAAACTTGATTAGAATTTATGTAAAAGAAATTATACTTATCAATATCTACCATCCATTTTAAATAAATCTCTAAATTTAAATCACAAATAAAGAAGAATTATAATATATTTATACTATATTTCAATAAAAAATATATTAGATACATGGAGTTTTACAATGGGGAATTTTTTTTAAGGTCCCTGATATTAACATTTTACAGCATAAAGGACACTCAATACTTTCGTAATGTCTAAGGTCCCTCAAGTTGATCCAGAGAAAATTCACGTCACAGAGAAAATTGGTCCAGAGAAATTCTCTGGACTTTCCAGAATTTCTCTGGGTTCAACCCAGAGAAAATTCAAATTTCTCTGGATTTATTTTGTTCTCTGAATTCATTTATAAACCAGAGAAATTTAAAACCAGAGAAAATTTAAATTTCTCTGGTTTCATTTTAACCAAATTTCTCTGGATCTCAGAACTAACACAAAAAAAACTTTGAACCTTTCCCAAATTTCTCTGGACTAACATCAAATTTATCTGAATCTCTTAACTAACATCAAAAACATTTAAGAGGAAGTTGGCAACCAGAAAAATTTGAACACAAACCAGCCATCCAAACCAGTTTTCTCTCACTATGCCCAACAACACTGCCTACAACTTCTTACAAGTATATCTTGCCTCCAAATATGTACCCAAACAGCAATGGTGCCCATAGAATATGTAAGGAAAGTTCAGAAGTTCTGTTTTGCCTAGGTAGTAAAGTTCAGAAGTTCTTATTAACTTTACTTTTGCATTATAGACCATGAAAAATCATTCTAGTAGTCCTAGGTAGTTAAAGGCATTGGTAACCAGAGTTACTTTCATCTAAATTGTTATTTCTTGGTCTTTTTCTTCTTCTTATTTTTATTTATTTTTTTATTTTTTTGTTTTTTCAGGTTGGCAATATGATATTCTGGTGCTTTTTCAGCAGGGTCAACCGATGTGTGTCCTACTCTACTACCACGACTTGATGAATAGAATAGAGAAAACACAGTGAAACATCTCCCTCTTGAAACAATGTATATCATCACACCATGGCCCAAGAGAGTACTCCGAAACTCAAAAGTTGCCCAATCCTGCTGCAGTCTGTTCCTTAGTAAGTTCCATCTTTGAAACTGCAGCATTATAATGGGTTTGTGCGACATGAAATTCCAATCATTCTAACATGATTTCATCACTTACCAAACATATTATCAAAAGAATAGACAAATAAAAATGGGAAGAAAATACATTAATCTGGGCAATCCCAAGCAACAGGGAGTTCAGAATTTCTCTGACTTCGGAATGTGTTTTAACCAAATTTCTCTGACTTCGGAATTTATCAAATGTGTTTTCATAATGTGTTTTAACCAAATTTCTCCGACTTCAGAGTTTATCTCCAGAGAAATTCAGAGTTTATCTCCAGAGAAATTCAGAATTTATCTCCAGAGAAATTTTGAATTTTGTGTTCTGTGCATGTGTGTGATGGGTCTGTGATAGCCGTGTGTGTGTTATGTGTTTTGTGGTATGTAACGTGTATCCATCTTCCTCTCCCTCATCCGTGTGTGCTGCTGATTTGCCCTACAACTACAAAAGCTTCATTGACAATTATTTACTATATGCTTTCATCATCATCATCGTCATCATCATCATCACCTACTCTTGTGATGATTGATGAATCTTCCTCTCGGAGCGTCGGCGGCGAATTCAGGGGGGTCCGGAAGGAGCCGGGAGAAGCAGCTGAGACTCCTTGAGCGGCGGTGAGGTTTGGTGGAGGAACCGGATTCGGCGGCGGCACTTAGAAAAGCTTTGCGGTGATAGTCTTCCAACTCTTGGGGTTTCTAGGGAAAATTGGCTTCTTGGAAGAAGAGTTTTGTATAATTCTGTTTGAGATAAGAAGATGTAGCGTTGGAACCGCCGTGTCCATCGAAGACGGCGTAGAAAGAAGTAGGTGATGGAGAGAGGAAGAGAGAGGGTAATTGGGTAGAGAGATGGTCGATTAGGATGTGTTCGTCTTCGTTGAATTGACGGTGTCCTTTGTCTGTGTGGCTACCAGAACGAATGGTTGGAACAAACGCAGTACTCGAAACAACCGACCCAGAGTCGGAGAAGGAGAAGAAGGGCTTTTCAATGGGTAGGATGGGGGTTTTGGGAACGGAGAGGTGATGAACACCGAGAATGGACATCTCTGCTTCAGACACCATGCTCTCACTACGTGTTCTCTTTGTGGTTGATTTGAAGGCAGACTCAGAATGTTCACCGCCGATCGTGATGCATGAGTCAAATTTCTCTGATATATGTTTAGGGACCTTAGACATTAAAAAATAATTTTGTGGATCTCTTCTATTACGAAAAGTGGGAAAGGGACCCTACACTAATTTTCCCTTTTACAATTGCTCTTGAGACTCACTTATAAGGGCATGTTTGATTGGATTTCTTGCGAAACAAAAGTTAAAACTAAAAGTACTAATTCCCCCTCTTCCCAATATCAATTTTAATAAATAAATAAAATTATGTAAACTATTTCTACATAGAAAATTGCAAGTAGAAATTACTTACTTAAAAAAAAAGAAAAAAAGAAATACAATTCAATTTCTGGAACTATGAAAACTAATTTGGTTCTCTTGAATTAAAGCAAACTGATCCAATAACACTCTTTAATTTTGGTGTGTTAGAAAAATTTGGATAAATTACCGATAGGTCCTAATAGTTAGACTTAATTCTTATCAAGTCTTGTTGAAAATAAGTTCTAGTAAAATCATCGTTAAAAATAAATTTTTGTGACGATTTTTTACATATGTCGCTAAAAGTTGACAATTAGTGATTTTTTTTTATCACGATTTTTATAAATTGTTACTAAAACTTACAGTTAGTGATATTTTTCTCTAATAATTTTTTTTTAAATTGTTGCTGAAAATTAAAAATTAGTGACATTTTTTTATAATGATTTTTTAAAATTGTCATCAAAACTTATAATTAGTGACATTTTTTGTGACAATTTTCAATAATATTTGATGAAAAATATTATTAATTATCATAAAATTTATTAAATGATAAATTCACCTATTAAAATCTATCCGTAAGTCCTAGGGGTGAGCAGCGGATATACCGATCCGACAAAACCGACCGAACTGAACCGATCCGTCGCATTTTGGACGATGCGTGATGACGAGCAGACGGTTGCGGATTGATTTTCTTTAATCTACCAATTTGGCGAACGGATGGCGGATTTAAGATTCCTTTGGCCGCAACTAAACCGCCAAACCGTGAGCACCCTTAGTAGTTTATAAGACTTTGTGTTTTCAATTTGTTTAAATATTTTGTTTGTATTTTCAATTGAAAAAGAGTTCAAATATTCTGTTGAAAAAAAGTTTTTAACTTGAATATATTTTTTGAATTAAAAAAAATAAACGTATTATTTATCTACATTTTTTGGTTTTTAAATATAACTCTAAAAATAATAAATAGAAAATATGATATATGGTGGTTAGTTTTTGTTTTCAAAAACATATATAAATGTAACAACACAGAGATATACAATTTCTACTATTGCTCTGTTCATGGTTTTGGTGATTTGAATTGTTTTTATATTTTAAGAACAACAAATGGTAATACTTTATGTGGATGAGGCATGCTGTGATTGTAATATGTGGATGGGGCATGCAGTGATTGTGATATTCTAAAGTTTCAAACTTTCTTTCTTTGGATGAGGTATGCAGTAATTGTAATACTTTTTTAAGTCATTGACTGTAATCTTCTTTTTTTTTTCTTTTTTTTTTGAGAAAGTGCACAAGTTGAACTATGTTGAAAATTTATAAAATTTCAAACTGCCAAACCGATTCGCATCCATCTGCCAAACCGTTAATCCGCTCAATCCGCATCCGCCGGATTGACGGACGGATGCGAATTGATTTTCTTCAATCTGCCAATTTAAAGGATGGATGGTGAATTGGAGGTTCCGTGGCCACAACCGACCCGCGCCCACCCTAGTAAATCCCTTATAAATTTATCAATACATCAGCAGAAATAATAGAACGCCCTTGATTGATTGGGCCTTAACGTAGAAGAACAGATCCTTTTAAGGAATGCAGCCCATTTGAAACGCCATGCCCACTCTCTAGATTAGGCTTATCCAAGGCCGAAAAGCTTCTACTCCTAAAGGGAATGTTCAGCGGATATTTTGATCCGCTTAAATCAAACTGATCTACTATATTTTAGGCAGATGTGTGATGACGAGTGAATAGCTATGGATTAATTTTTTTTAATCCATCTAGTTTTGAACAAATAATGGATTTAAGATTCCTTTGGTCGTAACTGAACCATCAAACTGCAAGTACCCCTAATAATTTATAAGACTTTGTGTTTTTAATTTGTTTAGATATTCTGTTTGTATTTTCAATTAAATTTTTTTTTATATATTTTATTATATTTTCAGTTTAGAAATCCTTTTATTTAATGGCAAGTGTTGATATTTGATATTTTTGTGTGGAAAATATAAGACTTAATTTTGTCATTCTAAATAAAAAATCAAATTAAATAGTTTTTGAATAAAAAACAAAGTAATGAAATAATTTTGATAATACATGATTTTATTATATATATTTATTATTGGTATTTGACAATCTTTTGGTTATGTTGAGTTAGATTATTATCTAAAAAAATATCGACAAGTTGTATTATGTTCAAAATTTATAAAAATTTAAATCGTTAAATTAACTTGCATTCATCTGTTAATCCGCTTAATCCGTATTTACCAATCTAAGCGGATGAATATAGAATTTTTTTTCAATTCACCAATCTTACAAACAAATGATAGATTCAAGAGTGGTTTGAGATATTCTAAATAAGTATATTTTTTAATTTTTTATAAAAAAAAAGGAAAAATAACTCATAAATCCTATTTTAGTAAATGTTACACTAATTAGTCCTGAATGTTTTTTATTAAACCATTTAGTCCTGATTATTTTTGGTATATCGTCAAACAAACATCAGCAACATCTTTGTGAACATTCAAGCACATCATCAACATCGAATATTCAGAAACATGACGACCATGTTCAAACATTCAGAACATTCAAGAACATTGACATCATCGAATCTGGTGTTTATGAAAACATTCAGAACATTGAACATTAAACATTGAACATTGAGATGTTGCTGATGTTTATGAAAACATTGAACATTGAGAACATTGAACATTTATGAAAACATTCAGAACATTGAACAATGAACATCATCAACAAGAACATTCAGAACATTCAGAAGATTCAGAACATCAAGAACATTCAGAACATCAACAAACATCGAACATCAAACAACATCGACCATGTTCAAACATCATTGAACAAGAACAAATTAAGATCCTCTAGCTCCGATAATCTCACCCATGGTCATCAAATATCAAGAACAAGAACACCTTTGTCGTGGCCTAATCGTCGGGAATTACTGCCACGATGTCCTCATCAAAGACGACGTTGTAATCGCCGATAGCCTCGGCGGCGCCGTGGCCTTCATCTTCGCCGTCCTCGATGGCCTCTCTATTCCCTCCACCTACGTCTCCAAGGTCGGTTCCGACTTCGCCTACGATGTCAATAACCACCCCATCGTCTCCTCCTCCTCGCTCACCACTCTCTTCCACGCCCATTTCTCTTCCAAACCCACAGAATCGAGATGCCAAGATCGGGTCCTCAGGCGGGTCCGATCCTGCGATCCAATTCTCCCATCGGATCTTCCCATCGGAGGCGGCGGGTTCCGTGGTGGTGGTGGTCGTCGTGAGGGTTGATACTGAAGATTGATGAGAATTGAATCTCTCCCTTTATATATATATATATATATTTATATATATCCATCTTCATTTTTTCAGATCTGGGTTTGTGTGTTTAGGGCTAATAAATTATGATGATGTTTGATCAAAC
Organism: Camellia sinensis; assembly: GCF_055761805.1. NCBI lineage: Eukaryota > Viridiplantae > Streptophyta > Magnoliopsida > Ericales > Theaceae > Camellia > Camellia sinensis. The sequence goes on from NC_138963.1 coordinate 202,882,214, forward strand.
AAATTGTTTTGATGATTGTTTAATCGTTATTTTGATGTTTGATGTTATTTTAATCATTATTTTGATGTTTAATCATTATTTAAAAAATTGTTTAATCATTATTTTGATATTGTTTTGATGATGATGTTGTGATGTTTGATGTTGTTTTGATGATGATATTTGATGTTGTTTCGATGATGTTACTCATAAATCTAATGTTTGATGGTTGATTGATAATGTTTGATGTTTGATGAATAATCCTAATGTTTAATGGTTCAAAATCTGTGTTTGATGTTTGATGAATAATCTTAATGTTTAGTGGTTGATGTTTGATGAATAATCCTGACGTTGCTAATGTTTGATGTTGGATGAATAATGTTTGATGTTTGAAAAGAAGGGAAATTATAAAAAGGCCTATAGTAAGCTTCTTGGGAAATAGGACCTATTAGTCCAACAAAAAACATTCGGGACTAAATGGGTTAACATTCCCAAATTTGGGATTTATTGGTGCTTTCCCAAAAAAAAAATGTATAAAAAAAGTAAGAAAATAAAAAAGTGAGTAAAAAATAAAAAAGAAATATAGATAAATATTAATTAATGTAACCAAAATAAATATATATAAAATATATATATATATATATATATATTTAATACATACCAAACACCTATTAAAAAAATTTCGGCCACCACCTAACCGCGAGCCCCAACTCCATTACATTTTTTCAACGTCACGACCGTTCCCTCTCCTTGTGAATTCCATAAAATAAACAAACAGTGTTTACAAACAAAAAAACGAGAGGCCGACAATTCTCTCTCTTCTGCCATTCCAACAAGAATCTGGAAGAGGGACAAAATAAATAAATAAAATATGAATCTCGGTGGCGGTTCCGGCGACGATCCGTCGTCGTCGTCGGTGTCGCAGTGGAGCTACTCCGTGTCACGGCGGTACCAACACCTCCTGGACAAGTCGACGCCTCTCGTCTACCACCGTTGGATCGGCTTCGTCTTGGTGGCGTTGATCTACTCTATCCGCGTCTTCCTCCTTCAAGGCTACTACATAATCACCTATGGCCTCGGCATCTACATCCTCCAGCTCTTCATCCTCTTCCTCTCCCCTCAGGTCGATCCCGAGATCCAAGATCTCTCCGATGGCCCCTCCCTCCCCACTCGCGGATCTGACGAGTTTCGTCCCTTCGTTCGCCGCCTTCCTGAGTTCAAGTTCTGGTTCGTTCTCTCTCTCTCTCTCTTCTTTTCAATTCATGATGTTTGTATTGGAGAATGAACCTATAAATGATTTTTTGATCAAATTGGGGAACAGTTTGTGTGAGATCTTCATAAATTTTGTGTCTGCATTGGGTTTAGATTTAGGGGCGTCTTCTGGTAAAAGACGTGGCTTTTTATCAATTTGGACCTGTCCTTTTTCAGATTTTAAAATGTTCTGTATGAGAGGTGAATGATGCTTGTCGGCTGTCAATTACAAGTGAAAATAAAAATTGAAATTAGGGTTCCGAAATTGATAGGTCTATTCCTATTGATTGGAATAGGACACTTGGTGTGGCTGATGTAATGCGCTCTCGAGATTGATCAAATATGGATGGAAAAATAAAGAGTGACAATGCTTTCCAAGCAATTGAATGATTTATAATGGTGATAGATCTCAATGTCATAGGAGTATTTTCTACCGTTTGTTTGCAAGCCTCCACGTTGCGGTGCATTATGGAATTTCAAAGCTATATCCTTTCCATTAATTTTTTTTCTAGTTTCTTTATCTCATAAACATCATATTCTTTTTATCACTCTCAGAACCATCTTATGGAACTATCCTTAGGAAATCTTTTGGTGTTGTTTGGAGGCAAGAAGTGGGTTTTACTCCAGTCCATTAAGTTGTGTTGGGTTTGTGGAGCCTGCTTAATACGAATTACTTTTGAATGCTAAGGGCATTATGATAATCTATTGATATGAACCCTAGTATATATGTATATATATATATATTGAAGTCTACCCAAGTAGCCACGTTGTACTCTTCTGGTCTTTCAATATAGTGGAATTGATGTGAACAATGGACATAGGGAATCTTGCCAAACCATGTATATCTGTGTGTCATGCTTTTCTTGTTTATGATTGATTTGTTTTGCTATTGTGTGTGTATGTGTGTGGTTTATTCCGCAACAAGCTGAGCCTTAGTTTGGTAAATAAAATTTTCAACAAGTTCTAGTTTTTTGCCTCCTCATTTTAGACAAAAGTTGGGCCATAGTCGAAACGAGGTGGATTTGAATTGAAATGAAACTGATCTACTATTTAGAAATTCCCATCTCTATCTATGCTGGAAGTTTTTTTTTTTTTTTTTAAATTATATATATATATGTATAAATTTGTCAATTGGACCTCTAGGTCATTTGCTTACCCAGTATGCAGTACCTGCCAGTAGTTTTCAAGATTTAAAATTTAAGGCGTACTGCATGAAAGGTGAATCATATTTGTTGGCTGTCAATCAGAATTGAAAACAAAATTTGAAACTATTACTCAGAAATTGTAAGCTAGTTGCTACCAATTTGTACATTTGATGTGGTATGTGTCAATACTAGATGATTAAGCAGGGAAAAAAGTGACATTGAAATTCAATGTCTAGTTCACAATTTGATTTTAAAGATAATGCAGACTTGAAACTATGTTAAATTAACTATATAGGATCTTAAGTTGAAATTAAATAATTTTAGATTAAAGATAATTAGAAAAAAAAATTAATCACACTGTGAAAAAAATGATAAATAAACTACAAACTGATATAGTGAACCTTAAATTCATCCTAACTTGATATTAGCTGCTGTAATGTACCCATTAAGCCATTGAATGATATGTGGTCAAACATCTCTAAGTCAAAGGGTTCTTTAATCTATGTCTTTGTAGCCTTCATTTATCAGTGTGCAGGGTGGAGCCAGCTATGGACTTCAAAGATATTAATCCTTTCTGTTGATAGGACTTAAGACTTGGTTTGGTTTGGTTTATTTGTATTACTTGAGTGCCTCTATTGAAAATTATCCTTGTTAAAACCTTTTAGCTGTATTTGCATCACACTTGAGACCAACTTCAGAAATACCTCAAGAAACCTTTTAAGATGTGATGTTATCTTCAATGTGCATGTGCATCTTATAAAAGTACATCCGTCTACCATGCACTTTAGTCATTTGTTGTTATTTTTGGTCTCATGTTCATGAGAAGATTTTGTGTGTGGTGTGCAAAACATATCACTTTTCTATTGATTATAGGATGAACTCAAAGTAGATTGTTTTTCTAGGATGCATGGATTAATCACTTCACATTGGGTACAATCCTTTTCTAGGGTGGTTCATGAAAGTATGTTCCAATAATTTTTCTTAGGTAGATTCATTCAATTTTTAATTTCCCGACACCTAAGAAATACGAACAAACCTAAGAAGCACAGACACTTCTAAGAGGGTAACGTATCGATGCCGTGGCCGTGTCCGTGTCGGACACTGACACTCTTTGGACACTTCCTAAAACGTGTCCGACACTCTTCAAAATGTGTCATATATTTTAAAGACAGGGACACTCTTTGGACACTTGGAGGACACACCTTAGTTACACGAAGCGGGAGCAAGGGTGGGAGCGGGAACGAGGAAGCGTGAGCCGATAGAAGTTTCTTAAGTTGGGAGTGCCTCGGAGAGCGGTAAGATATATATATATATATATATATATATATATATATATTTTAATACACATTAGAATTTTTTTTATAAATATTTTTATTTTAATACACATTAAATATTTTATTTATTTATTTATTAATTATATTTTTTAAATAATGTATTATTGTTATTTTTTTTTATTTTTAATTGATATATATTATAAATAAAAAATTATAATAAATAAGGAATAATAAATTATGTTAAAATAAACAAAAAGAAAAATTAGATATTTTATTTTTTAATTTTTTAATTATATATGATTTTATTTTTTAATTCTATATGTTAATGTTTAGGATATTGAGAATATTAAAAATATAAAAAAAATAAATAAAAGATGTAAATGGTTTTTTTATTACTAAAAACAAAAAAAAAGTTAAAAAAAATAAAATAAAGAATAAAAGAGGGAGAGAGAGACAGCAACGAAGAAGGAAGAGAGAGGACTCGAATAGAGGGGAGGAACAAGAGAGACGAACAGAGAGAGAGGAGGCAAAGACGAAAATGAACACAGAGAGAGAGAGAGAGAGAGATACGAAGGACGAAGGAGACGACGACGAAGAGCATCGAGCAGAAGGAGAGAGAGAGTCAAAGAAGATAAACAGGTTCGACTTCGACAATGACCAGAGGGAGAGAGATAGTCGAACACACATAGATTGGAAGAACATACCTTGATCTAGTCTTGATTAGGGCTTCAATAGGTTTTTTCCCTTTCCCTTTCCCTTTCCCTTTCTCTTTCTCTGTCTTCAATGGATTAGGGTTTCTGTATGTTTTCTCTTTCTCTGTCTTCAATGGGTTAGGGCTTCTCTCTGTCTGGGTTTCTGAGTTGTTTTATTTTCACCAACGATCCCATCTTGGACAGGATCGCGTTTCTCTCTCTACAGAAACACGATTCTTACACGTTTCTTTCTAAGAAACGCGGAATCGCGTTTCTTACGAAGATTCGTCACCTGGTTGCACGATTCCTGCAACTAAGGGACACACGTGTGTATCTCTTAAACACACGTGTGTATCTCTTAAACACACGTGTGTATCGATTAGACACATGTGAAACTAATTATAAGTTTGAACAAAATAACTTAAGATGCAAACAAAAATTATATAAATTTATAGGGATTAGTGTCATATTGTATTTTTTTATTATCTTTAAATGATATATTCATATATATAATATATAATAAATATATAAAATTATATATTTCATGCATGTTCTTCACGTGTCGTGTCCTGTATTTTTTTAAAATTAGCGTGTTGGCGCATCTGTGTCGTATCTGTGTTGTGTCACGTGTCTGTATCCATACTTCTTAGCCCAACACCCTAAATTAACAAGGACTAACTTTGGGTACTGTCCTTTTTCCATTTCTTATTGAAGATTGTTTATACCTTTATATATGTGTGTATGTGTGTGTGTGTGTGTGTATATCCTCTAACCATGTATGCTGGGTAGAGGAATTGGTTGACTCATATTTCAATGCAGTCCTTGAAATCCTATTCAATGCTTTAGTTCTTAGTTGCACGAAGCGGGAGCGGGAGCGGGAGCGGGAGCGGGGGCGGGGGCGGGAGCGAGAGCGGGAGCGGGGGAACGTGGCCACTTAGAGGAGTCATAAATTAGGAGCGTTTATGTATTATTTTTATTAATTATATTTTATTTATTATAATGAATAATAAATTATGTTAAAATAAATAATAAATAAAAATTAGATGTTTTATTTTATAAATTTTTGAAGATTTTTTAATTATATATGATTTAAATAGATTTCTTTTAAACAATTAGATAATTTATTATATGTTAAAAAGTTAAGAAATAATTGTCAAAAAAATAAATAATAAATAAAAATTATATTGTTTATGATAAATTATATTATAATTTATAATTTATAAATTATATTTTATATATATATATATATATTATATATATGATAAATTGTATTATATAAAATGAAAACGGAGAGGGAAAGAGAGAGAGAGAGAGAGAGAGAATAGATCGAGAGAGGGAGAAAAAAGACACGCAATAGAGGCGAAGAAAGAGAGGCAGAGACGAAGAGGAGATCGAGAGTGAGAGAAACGAGAGAGAGAGAGAGAGACGAAGACCTAGGGCTTCGAAGAGAGGGACGAAGACTAGGGCTTCGACGGGGAAGTCAAACGGTGAGATCGAAGTCGTCAAACGGCGAGATCGAAGCCTGCGACCAGGTTCTCTCCTTGCCCTCTCAATAGTGCTCCCTTCCCGCGTCAGATTCGTGTTTCCCTCTCCTCAGATTCGCGATTCTGATGCGATCCTTCCTCAGAAGCGCAAAATCGCGCTTTTTCCTCGGAGTCGTCGCCATCTGAGACGATTCCTGCTACTAAGCTTTAGTTTACCTAGTGATTTTGGGTGTATTCTATGTCTGCATTGGAGAGTGATTCTTATTATTTGAGGGGCCTTCAAATGGAATGCTTTTGTAGTCATCACAATGCCATTTTTAAACTTAGAAACATAGTGTTATGAGGACATATATCCACCAATTAAGTGCATGACTAAATTCTTCAAAGGCTTACTAAACACTCTTTGTCATTTTTCCATGGCCTTTCTACCATCCATGGTTAGAATTGCTGATGTGATATGTAAGCTTGTCTCTCCATGAACAAAGGAACCTTTGGCTAAGCACCTTAGGATAGGAGATGGAAGTTGATTTGCTGAAGCACTTAAATAGATCATTTTGTCGACGCACTATAGAGAAAAAATTCTCACATTTATATGTTTCTTGGTTATTTAGTATCATTGTTATTTTTATTTCTACCATTATTACTCTTATTATTGCAAATGTTTTCTTCTCAGTTATAAAAGATGGTGAGGAGAAAAGTATCTGCAAAGAGGCTTCTTGATCAGGTTATATGTGAAGGGCAATGTCTCATCACATGTACCTATCAATGTAACCAGTATATTGTAGGCCATTCAGTTATATTATAGATATGTATGTGTCTTGTATTACTTGAGCAGAGTGCTATTGTTCATTTGTGACAGATATAGATCAATTTTATGATGGCAACACCATGAGTCATGAGTATTGGGAGACGACCCATACTCATGAGCTAGGAAGCACGGATACGGATACGGGATATGGATACGATACGATACGGATACGGCGATACGACAAAATTTGAAAAACTAGGATACGGGTACGGCGGGGATACGTTCGTAAAAAATATTATTTTAACAATTTTTAGTAATGCAATATGTATAAAAAAAAAACCTAAAGCAAAAGACAACTTGATAAAGAAGAAAGATTCCTATAAAACTAAGAGTCTTCAACTTGTTCCCCTTCATCATTGAATATCACAAGACCTTAGCTAAAGCCAAAAAACCATTCTTAAATAAAAATTTCAGCAAATATACTTTTTTAAGTCATCAATGATAGCCTAGGAAACACGGATACGAATATGGTGATATGGGGATGTGGATATGGCAATATGTCAAAATTTGAAAAACTACGATACGGGTACAACGGGGATACATTCATAATTTTTTTTTTTTATATAATTTTAATAATGTAATATGCATGAAAATAAAACTTAAAGGAAATTAATAAATAAGGAGAGAGATTCCTATTAACCTAAAAGTGCTCAAACATTCATAAAACATCCAAAACTAAAAGCAAAAGCAAATGCAAATGCAAATGCAAATTAAACATCATCCTTACATGCCAACACCAAAAAAAGAATGAGAGCAGAGAGTAGAAACGTGAGAGAGTGAAAAAGTGAGAGAGAAGTGAGAGAGACAACAAGGATACATCAATTTGACAAATTCTATTACTTTAACTCTCACTATATTCCTCTTATCAAAGAACTAAATAAAATATTATAAGTAATATATAACTTCGAGTATCCGATACTTCAAAATTAAGTATCCGATACTTCAAAATTAATAAAAAATTAATTAAGAAGTATCTGATACTTTTAAGAAGTATCTGATACGTATCCGCGAGTATCCGAGGAGTATCGGTATCCGATACGTATCCGATACGGATACGTCACCCTTTTTGAAGTATCCGTGCTTTATAGCTCATGAGTATTGGGAGACTACTATGAAACTTTAATATCTCCTAATATATTGGATGACATTAATGGACCTCTCACACTATATGTTCATACTGTTATGTCATCTTTCTCACAAGTATCAATATCATAAGGGTGGCACATGTTTATGCGTGTGTGTGTCTATCTAGATATATCTGTATAGATAAGAAGAATCTTGAGGAAGCTCAGTAATCCTGTTGTTGTGGAGGTTTGTTAAACTTTGCCACTACTTTTGCAAAGTCCATTTTAATTGATGAAAGCTATATACATATACGTAGCACGTAAGGTTTGCTTCGCGGCTATACAATAAAGGATGATAGTCTAAATTTAGTTTGCAGTTTGTTTATCTGTGAATTAGAGTACCTGGTATTTGTTTTATTGCTGCATTAATTTAGGGTTGTTAAAGGTTTTGTTAATCACACACAAATATCTATTGTTTATTGTTTTCATTCTAAAGTTTACTTTTGTGAAGAGTGTTTCTTTTTTCCTTAAATCTTGTTTTGTTGAAGGAAGTTGCTCTTCATGTTGTTCTTTCCCAATGCAGAGCCGCTTATTAGTTGCAATTATTGTGAATGATAGTTTTGAGTTTGTCAAGTGGTATGGATTTCCATCTTTTTACTTCTCATGGCAGGTATTCCGTAACAAAAGCCTTCTGCTTTGCCTTCGTGCTCACATTCTTCAGTGCATTTGACGTGCCTGTATTTTGGCCAATTCTATTGTTCTATTGGGTGGTGCTGTTTGTTTCAACAATGAAGAGGCAGATAATGCACATGGTCAAATACAAATATGTCCCCTTCTCCTTTGGCAAGCAGGTATTTTGGAACTTCTTCCACAGTAATTATTTATTTGTTATGAAAATCATTTTATCTTTGCAGTTTTCATTATGTCCTAGAGACTTCTGAAGAAATTTGACCCGTTTTAAATTTTTTATTCTATTTTCTCCCCATTTTTTCAGCGGTACGTTGGAAAGAAAGTAGCTTCAACTGATGATACTGACAATGTTGCAGCATAAGGCTTCAGGTAGATCGAACCACTTAATGCTGGAAACACATTTAAGTCAGGAGTTTGTTTAAAGAATTATATTTTTTTCAAGCTGAGAGGGTCTCTAAAGATGTGCAGAAGCAATTAATCTGAGATGTGTACGCAAATTTTCAGCTTTATTTTGAAAATGCTCCTTGGGTTCTTTTGAGGATGATGAGGAGAGAGGGTTTCCCAATGCCCGATACTTTATTAACTTCTTTTCCATTTGGGCTGGGAAAAAAGTAGCCTAATTTTCTGGCAAATGCTGATAGCATGAATTGCCCTGTGCAGTGTACCAACTATAGAGATCCTAATGCAAATCTTTTTTCCCTCCTATTTATTTACTTCTACACCCTTTTTTTGGCGTGTGGCCTTTCTTATAGAAGGTTGAGTTCAGCTACCATTTACATTCTATCTATAATATAATGTTCTGTTAAAATTTAATTAGGTTTTTAACTGGCTAGGCCTTTTGGTTCATGCCTTTCAATTCAAGGCACTGCATTCTTTTTTGTTTGTTATACATGTTTGTTACAGGTGTTTTATCAGTGTTCCTGCTCCTGCCCTAATCCTTTTTGATGCACTGCAAAACGGGTATTGAGAATGTTTAGACATATGATGTTCGCTAAATGATTGGTTGGGAACGAAGGACATGGTTCCCACGTGTCTGGTGGTAAATGAGGCGATGCTGTGGAGCAAGAAAAATGCAGGGTATATCGCAACGGAGATGCGAGGGGGTTTTTTTGTGGATGCAGATGGCAGATAAACTTTTTTTTTTGCCACAGTAGGATCTTAGTAGGCTAGTAGAGTTAGATTACTACAACAGGTTGATGCCATTTGATTGACTCGTACTTGAAATCTCACTTTATTAAGATGGATAGTATTTTTTATTTTATTATTTTTTTGAGGTGCCACAAGGTAGGATGTTTGTAGGATTGTAGAGTTGGATTACTACTCCAAGCCGACGCCCTTGATTGATTCAAACTTGAAATCTCACTTCATTAACACCTAAGTACCCCTCACGATCACTTGAGGTACAGGCTGGGTAGCATGGATGACCCTAACAGATGAGATTCATGTAGGAATGAAAATGCACCCAGCAATGAGAGGTTGGTATTAGAACGTTTTTTCTATCTCAAGAGATAAGAAGGAAAGGAAGGGAGGGGCCCTGGCATGGATATCCCTTTAGCAAAGTGTGCGGTGCCATTTTGCCCTGCTATTTTGTAGCTGTCAAGTCTCTTTAGTTGCCTCCATTGTGGGGTGCATTAAGCTCAACTTGTGGTTTGGAATCTGGGCAAATACCCTATAATGTTTGTTAATAGTACTATTTTTTTATGGTTTAATTGTTATTAGGAAAGTTTCTTGGCTGGGCTTCCATTTTAGGACTCTTGTTAGCTAGGATTTCAGATAAAGATATATACCCTTTTATTGTGTTGTGAATCTTGGAATTAGATATTATGATTTTACGGCTAAACTGCCAAATGGTTATGCCATGGATTAGTGAGTCTCTAGGTAAAATTAGTATGGTGGTTGCTACTTTGTTGACATCAACATTTAGGAAAATGTTATTATGCACATGGTTTATCGTAAGAAAATTATGATTATTTATTTTTTTCTTTTTTTCTTTTTTTTTTGCGGTGAGAGTTACGAATGTATGTAATGTGTTAATATTTATGAATGATGAATCTATGGGGTGCATTCATAAAGTGAAAAGTTTTGATTTATTACCATTATATTATGAATGTTGTGATTATTTTATGACCGATGCGGTATAAATGTTAACCATTTGTGGTAAAAAAAATGTGACATCATCTTCTGGCATTTGTTATGGAACATTGTTATTGTGATTGTGATTATGTTACGTATATTGTGATAAGTTGTATATGATATGTTTATTTTTAAGGATGCACATTGGTCCCTCAACGTCTGACTTGTGTAATGGAATGAATTCTGACAACTATTTGTTCATGTTGTGTTTGAATTTTGAATTTGTAAAGAGAAGAAAAAGGAAAGAGAAAAGATGAAGTAAACTTTAATGTTTTACTCTTTTTTTGTTAGGTTAGGAAAATGAGAAGAAAATTAATGTGTCTAAAAATCCATAAGAAAAACGGATAGAGAGAGGACTAAATATATATTTATCTGAAAATTTAATGAATAACCATAACAACTCAGATTCATTGGATGAGCATTCAACTAGGGCAACTTCATTGTTTGGATTTTGAATTTAAAATAGATTTGTAAATGGAAAAAATAAATAAATAAAGTAATGAAATAAAAAATAAATTTTGTCACTTTCTTTTTCTCTTTCTCTCTCTTCTTTTTTTTTTTTTTTTGGTAAACAATTACAAGATTCAAATAGTGTTTTAACATCACTGGTTAATTTTTATTTTTTTTTTAAAAAAAAATCTAATGCAAAAAATTGTTTGAAATAGAGGTTATTTTGGGTTTAGATGAAGATATCTTAAGTAAACAGTAGTTTTATGGATGGATGGGCATAGCGGAGACAAAAGTTGGCTAAGCTGTCAAGCTCTGGGTTAAGTAGGGACAAAGTTTTGGTGCACCTTGTAAGGTGATAAAATCTCAATCAAGGCTTCGTAGGAGGACCACTCTCCAACCACACACACCCATCCCTGTTATCGTGAGGTCCAGCTACTAGCAAGACTTAAATGAGGCTGCTTCTAGATTGTCTTAATCACTTGAATTATCATTGTTATTTTTTTTTAACCATACGATATGAGGCTAAGAAGTTAAAGGGCAAATTACATATACACCCCTCGAGGTTTAGCTAAATTACAGATACCCCCCTGAGGTTTCAGAAATTACATCCTGCCCCCTGAGGTTTGTATTTTCATCACAATTTGCCCCCTGAGGTTTATATTTCATAACAAATTACCCTCTAATTTCTTATGCAAATATAGCATTCAGGGGAGAATTCGTAATTTCTCAAACCTCAGGGGGCATCTGTAATTTAGCCAAATCTCGAGGGGTGTATATGTAATTTGCCCTAAGTTAAATTATAACAAAAGGTCGCATTCGCTCTATCAATTCAAATTTTGAACCTTTAACCTTCTCATTGTTCCAAAAGATAATTACATGAATTACTGGTCAATTATCCTATCCGATTAGTTACTTGAGTTGAAAAATGAGTAAAAATTAATATAACAGTGACTTATCACTAATTAATGAAACAACATATGGGTAGATTAGTTTCATTAATCAAGTGTAATTAACAATTCAATAACTTTCACATCTGGATAATGAAACTAATTATAATTTCCATTTCAATCTATTATTAATAGGCGAGTGTTAGTAATAACATAGTATTACCGTTGCATTGATTTTTTTCCTTTTTAAAAACATCGTGGTTTACATTGCAATCCTATATTTGCAATTTTTTTTTTTTCATCTTCTATTTTGCCTCTCATCATATGATAATTCTTTAGCATAGGCAAATGATATTGTCAAATGTCGCAAAACTATCTTCATTTGAATTTTCTTTCAACCAGAATTGAGAAAATCTATATGAGAGTCTATTGCTTTTCAAATTGTTTTTTTCTAGCGAACTAATGAGAAAACCCACGTTGATAGGTACATTTATTTATTTATTTTTGGTAATTTATAATCATGTTGATATGTATATCTTGAATTTTTTTTTTATAATTTAATTTTGTGTATATAGACTTTCTCTTTAATTTTTTTAAACTAATATAGGAAAAATAATTAATGTGTTTGGTTTTAGTTTTCTAAAAATTAAATTTTTTATTTTTTGTGTTTTTTTGTTTTTAGTGAATATTTTTTAAATTTTAAGCAATTTTTTTTTTTTACTTTTTAGATGCACCTTACACAGATGTATTTAAATAATAACATATTTGTGAAAAATTATTTTAAAAAATTAATAAATACATAAAAATATGAAAAATATATTGAATTTTGTATTTTTTTTAAATATATTTTTGGTATTTAGTGAATTTTTTAAAGATCTTTTTTACCAGTATTATACCTTCTAAGATGTTTATGTTAGGTGTGTCTAAAAATTTTTTTTAAAAAAAAAATTGCTTAAAATATTATAAAAATTCATTGAAAACAAAAAAAATACAAAAAATAAAAAAATAAAATTTTCTAAAAACCAAAACCAAAACCAGCTGAATATTAGTTGGTTGATTCAATGCCAATTAGTTGACATTACACTTTTTATTGATCTATTTGCAAGACAAATGTGAGTTGTGGCTAGTTCTAGCATCAAATTGAAAGTAGATGTCCACAAAAGTTAAAAACTTTAAAAAGCACCACAAAAAAATAGAATAAAAAATACACACCAACAATAAAAATAGGAAAAATGTTTGGAAACTCTTAAAAAAAAACTCAAATAGCTTTAATGTGTGGGGCCTTATCTGATATGATATTTTGACTTTTAAAAATGTTTAAGAACACTAAAAATAGAGCTCTATGTATGTGACAGTGGACTCCATTCATAAATGATTTGATGTATATGTCTTATTTATTTATTTATTTATTTTACTTCATACCATATCATTAGAGCCATTGTTAGAACTTCAAATTTAGAGTTATGAATCATTGTTCTTTGGCTTTGCGAATTTTTTTTTTCTTTTCTACATCACTATACCTCAATTAGAGCTCTAATTTTAAAGGGATGAATCACTACCGTAAAAATAGAAGCCTAAACAAATATTATTAAATAGTTCAAAAATTTTAGGTTCCAAACAAACAAATAGAACATAAATTTTCAAATATAGTTGCCATTTGGCAACAATTTTTTTACCTAAATAAGTATAAAAAGATAAAATAAGCTAAATAAGTCAATAAAATATTATATTCAAATTATAATCCTTTCATTTTTTTCTCATACAACCATTACATTCAAACAAACAAACAAAAAAATCAAAAATTCTTCTAAAATCAAACTAATTTAGTCAAGTTAAATTAGCTAAAAAGTTTAGTCAAATTAGTTCTTTCCAAACGAAATGAGTGCCAAAGTCTCTCTTTCAATATGTGTTTCAGTTCACAAAAGGGAGTGTGATTACGTTTTCTCCCACTCAAATCTCGTGACATTGTTCTTGTTTTGCTCTTTTCTATTTAATTGTGATTACAACTTGCTAGTCTAGCCTCTCTCTCTCTCCCTCTCTCTCTCTCTCTCTCTCTCTTTCTCTAGACAATGGAAGGTGGACTCCCCATGCTCAACTGTCTGTTACAGCACACCCTCAGAAATCTATGTACATCCTCAGATTCTTCCACTTCCACAAAGTGGGTTTACGCAGTCTTCTGGAGGATCTTGCCGAGGAACTACCCTCCTCCAAAGTAAACAAATACAAAACTAAAACAGTCCAACATTTTAATTCCCCCCAAAACCAGACGTTCTTTTATCTGAATTCAATCAAAAAATGAAGCCTGAGTTCCTCCAAGATCATGTCTTGTTATGACTCTTATCACATTGCTCTGTTTCAGGTGGGACTATGGAGGTGGCGCACTTGATCGCGCCAAGGGCAACAAAAGGAACTGGTAATATATTTACAAGAATTATGACAAACCCAATTGGATTTTGAGTTCAACTTGGGTCATTTTGAGTTCTGAGTTGGGTTTTTGTTTCAGGATTCTTGTTTGGGAAGATGGGTTTTGTGATTTTTACGAATGCGAAAGAGCTGGAAACGTAAAGGGAAGGTTTGGAGCTGATGTGTTCTTTAAAATGTCCCATGAAGTGTACAGTTATGGTGAAGGGTAATTCTGAATGCTTTTTTGTTTTTTGTTTTTTGTTTTTTGTTTTTTGTTTTTGTTTTTGTTTTTGTTTTTGTTTTTGTTTTTGCTTTTATTTTCGTTTTTGATGAGTGTAGTTTGTTTGGTAAATTTTGTGTGCGCAGAATGGTAGGGAAAGTTGCAGCAGATAGCAGTCACAAATGGGTGTTTAAAGATAACCCATCTGAGAATGATTCTAGCTTCATCACCTCATGGAATGTGTCAATTGAGCCAGTAAGAGAATTCCATACTTTTTTCAGAAGAAAATCTAGCTCTCTCTCTATCTCTCCCTCTCTTGATTCCTTGATTTCTTTATCACATGAACAGCAACCAAGGGCATGGCAACTTCAGTTCCATTCTGGAATTCAGGTTACAAATCTTTTCTCAGAATTACTCAGCTTCATTTCACAGTAAAAACTATCAACTTTTTTCCCCCTGTTTTACAGACAATAGCCCTCATTTCGGTTAGAGAAGGCATAATTCAACTCGGCTCATTTGATAAGGTCTCTTTCTATATGTAGTATACTTGCATTTGTGTGTGTGTGTTCATATTCTGCAAAATCTTTTTTTAACGATAGATGTGTTTAACCCGGAAGCGGTTAAGCGAGTGGTGAACTTAGACGTCTTGAGTTTGACTCCCTCGCTGGTGTCTTCTGCCCATGTCTGTAATTAGAAATATTAGGAGACAACGTATCAATAATGATACATATTAAAAATTAAGTGTCATGATCATGAACTTTTTAAAATCATTAAAAGTAAAAGAGAGTTTTATATCAGTTCTGAATCAGACATGATCCAAATACACATCAGGAACTCACTGATAGGCATATAATTTTCATTCTAAACAATATACCTGGTGGGTATTAGAATGACAAAAACGTGATATGTATGAACCGATATTTAAAACCAGTTCTTCTGCCTGCTTTAGTGAGGTTCCTCTTTACAAAGTGTATATATATATATGGGCGGTGATTGAGGGCCCGAAATGGAGAGCCCCGAATGGCTCGAAATTCCATTTCGGGTAAAAAGAAAGAAAAAAAAAAAAGAAAAAAGAAAGAAAAAAAAAAAACAGTTTCCAAAATTGGAAATTAGGGGTATTAGGGGCAACTTTTTTAGGGCTCTCAATCATTTTCCTATATATATATATAGATTGATGGGTTTTTTTTCGTTCCTTTAGATTGTTGAAGATCTCAATCTGGTGATAAGCATACAGAGGAAATTCAGCTACATACAGAGCATACCAGGCATCTATGCCATTCAGAGACCATACCAATTCCAACCCATTCAATATCCATACACCTTCAAACCCATCAACAACCACACCACATTTGAATCCCATGATGACAAGTGCCACCACTTAACCGGAACAAAGAGATTACTCTACGGCGGCAAACAGGAGGAGGAGCCACCTCTCAAATCCCTCAACCTCGGCTACAACACTTCCGGCGGCGGAGCACCGCCATCACCTCCTCTCTTTCCCTCCATGCCATGCAGTCTTGGTGCTTTGCTATCAAAGGTTCCTTTTGTGGTACCAAATTATCATCCCATTGAAGCTATTGAGAGTAGAAGACAGAGTGTAAAGGTTGATAATGGTGGTGGGTTAAGCCAAATAATACAAGTTGGTGAGGTTAAAGTGGAGGTGGGTCAAGAAGAAAAATCCTTAAACCCTAACAGATTGGGAGATGGGATGGTGGGTGTGGAATTAGGATTTGGGACATTGAGGAAGGAACAGAGTGTCTTAAACCTTAATTAATTAGGAAAAGTCAATTTGCATTTATTTTGTCATTAGTTGGTGATTTCAGTTAAGTGTACTCTCTTTTTTTTTCCTTTTTTTTTTTTTTTTGGGTTGGTTGGTTGTGTAGCTCACCTGTTTCTGCCCCAATGGTAAGCTGTAACCCTCCTCCATCCAAATAGCAATGCAATGAATGATACATAACTATTTATTCAAGTAAGGGAGAATTTCGAACAAATATAATAAATTTTTATTTTTATTATTTCAATTATAAAATGTCAACATTTTCTTTTAAAACTTCATATATTTTATATTAACAATTTAAAAATATGTTTGACATAATCATAAATAAATTTTTTAAATCTAATCCCGCGTATAGCACGAGTGATATGCTAGCAAAGATTAATTATATTTTCTGTTTTTTTGAAAGCAGTGTTTCATGCTATTAACATCAAAATTAAGAGACCAAACGGTTCCCACTTAGCCTACAAAACAAATGGAACAAAATATGTGAACTTTTCCACATTGTTTCTCATGGTTTAATATGAAATACATTCAAGATTTATTAATTAGCATGAAAATCACTTGCAAGTGTCACACTCGACTTTTAGAACACATCACATCGTTAGTTGGATCTTTTGATGTATTGCCCCTTAAAGCCCAACCCATTGATTTTGATGGTGTTGAGGGCCTGTTCGGCAATAAATTTTTTTATTATTATTATTTTTATTTTTATAAGATAAAACTGTTATAAAAGATTTGATGTGTTTGGTAAATATTAAAAAAATTGTTTTTTGTTAGTAAAACAAATAAGTAGAAACTCATTTTGTCATTTTTATTTTTTTAGTGAAAAAATATTTTTGTTTGCTTAATTAGTTAAAAAATAATTAAAAAATCAAAATCAAATTGAGCCTGTGAGCAACTGGGACCATGCAAATGATGCAACAGTCCTATAATCAGTGGCGGAAGGAAGAAGGGACCAGGGGTCACGTGCCCCTGGATTTTAGGAATTTTTTTTTTTGTTGTAAATATAAAGAAAATATTTTAAATAAAAAAAATATAAAAATATTATTAGAGTGAAATGTCAATGATATTTTAAAAATTATGGGAACAATAATAGTTGTTTTGATTGAAAATGAAGAGACTATCATAAATCATATTATTTATGAAAATTTTATAAAAAATTTTAAATGTAATGGTGATGTCATTATTATTAATCTCACTATAAAGATATGAAATTTATTAGATTGTTAGTTACATTTAAGGGTCTTTTGGGAAGTGAGTTATAATCTATTTTCCAGATTATAACCCACTTTCCTCTCTCACAAAAAGCTGATTATAATCATCTTTTAACTAAAAAGCTGATTATAACCATCTTTTCAAAATAACATTTAATATGTGAGGTTCACTCTTTATGTGTTTATTTACTATTAATTGGTGATATCACATACTAATGATAACGTGATATTATCATTATATTGAATTTTTAATCAAATTTTGTATAAAAAAATAATTTTTCATTATATAATTTATTTTAAGAGTTATATCTATATTTTTTTATATTTACCATGATAACATTATTTTTTTTTCATGTTTCTCGAAATCAATCGTAAAAACTTGCGTGAAATATTTTTATAATTTTTTTTTGATATTATAATTAATGAGTGCCCATTCTAATTTAATTTTCTGACTCCGCCACGGCCTATAATTCCTTAGAAATATATATCTCCACCTAATTTTTTTGGATTTTATATCCACCCATAATTAATGAAAGTGAAAATGTCCTTTTAATACTTTCATTAATCATATACCATTGTTCCATTTGCAGAAAACAAAAAACATTTATTTTAATGTAATGTTTGTCGTGGTTATTCACTTTATTTGGCATTTAGTTCAAAACGTTTAAAATAAACTTAAAAAAATAATTTTCCTGAGTTGAGTTTGATATATTTTTTTTTAAGTTGAGAATAAATTTTGCCAAACAGGATCTTTTTGTCCATTATCAGTTGTAAAAATGTTAGAAGAGGTAATAAGATTGTAGATTTTTTAATTTTTTTAAGTTGAAATTGTTTGTAGATTATTTTTTTTTTGGTAAATAAATAATCTACAAACTAAAATAATAATTTTAAAAAATAAAATAAAAAGTTGGACCCAAATGAGGTGATAAGATTTTCCAATCTCATGACAAAGAAGAGAATGACATTTTTCCGATTCAGACCCGAATTGGATAGGGTTAGTTCTGAGTCCTATAGTGTTACCTTAATATATTTTGCAAATAAAAAATCTAGATTTCTTCATCTAGAAACAAAATTCGTTGAGCCATTTTATATTGGGTTGGATTTTTTTTTATCAGACTTCAATTTGGATTTGTGCAGTGGTCAAATTTAAGAGTAAAAATTCCGCATAAATATCACCAATATACAATAAAGTTACATAATGTGATGAGTTAATTATTTTTTTAAAGATAAAATCACCTTGTCATATACATAAAAGGTAAGATATAAAAATTACTGGATGATGATATCAATACTATGATGTTACCGTTGTCTTCAATTTTTTTTTTTTCTTCTAAATTTAAGCCTTTGATTCGTAAAAAACTTGGCGCGGCATTATCTATAAAGAATTTTTTTTTTTTTTTTTTTAATCTTACATTAATGATTTTTGCAAAGAGTTGCACTTATTTATCAAGGGAACAAAAAGGTCATTATCATCAATTAAGTTTCAAAATGGTCTTGTCATCAACAAAAATATGGTTTAAATCAAAGGATCAAAAGCACATCACCAAAATCAATTCTATAAATACAAATTTTATATAACAAGTCCAAACTAAATTCTATTCTAGATCCAACATGACAGAGATTATGCTAATTTGTTTGCTATAATAACTCCTAGTACATAAAAACTAGTATGACTCCATTTCATTATGACCTAAAATGACAGGAGAAAAAAAAAAATAATAATAATAATTAAAGAGTAACGAAGCTGAGATCAACATGCTGTACACATTTGGCATCTTCCTCGACAGAATGGATGGTCCCCCAAACCCCAACTTTTTCTGATATTTTTTTGTTTTGGGATGGAGTTATATAGATGATAATATATTTATAGAAAAAATATACAAATGATGTGGTTGTATTGGGATTTATTATTTTAAAATAAAATATCAATTTAAATGATATTAAATTATAAGAATATTACTGTCATATTATTTTCATAATAAATTCTGTATAAAAGCAAGCAATATTTAATCTCCTCAATTGATTTGGTTTGGGGGGTTTCATAAGTAGAATAAGGTTTTGTTAGTAAAAATTACGTTAAGTCTTGATTGACAGCAATCAAACAATAATTTAAACAAAACAATTAAACAGAAGATTAAACGACTGTATAAATGTTCTAATGCCTTGAAAGTATAAGGATTTCTTTGGAACAATTAACAATTGAAAGAAAAAGTAACAAAATAAACAAAGACAACGATAGATGAAATCATCTAAGCTTACAAGAGTTATCAGTTACAAACTACTAAAGAAACTACTCCTAAGTTACAGAACTACTCTTAAGATAAAATTAAGTTGTTGTTGTGTTGTTGATGATGTCTCTCTCCTAGCAAAATCTCGGACTTTTATATCATCCTCCTCCTCCTTTTTCTAGCCCATGATCTCATGACTCTGAACATGTAACTTCCCCCGTCTCAATTGCCTCCACACTCCAAAGACTTCAACCTTTCTCAAATCCTTTATCTTCCCTATCGTACTACTTTCCCTTCATGATATCACATGTCCCTCAACACTTTGGACCTCTGATCGACAGAGCCAAGTCTTTATTCTATACTTGCTCACTTCTGCAATAACCTACTAAGTCCATGACTTAGCCTAGTAACTGCTCCATTCATTTGTCTAATGCCATTTGTCCATTTGACTAATGAAAGACTCTCATTTTGACTTTGCCACATGTCACCATTTGGTTGATTCACCCGTCGATAGGAATCTGACAAAAATGGATACAAATAATGCCTCCTAACTCTTTAAGAATGAGATTCTTGAAGTTATAAAATCAAAATTAAATCAATGGCAACCCTTTCAACAAACAAACATATATAAAATATATGCCTTGGGCCAAGAAATATGGTGGTCAAAGGCCATACATATGCCAAAGTAGAACTGTCGATAATCCGATGCCTCTATCATTAATGATCATATGTCACTTAATTGACAATACTACAATAACCCACCAAATCCAAGTGAACTACCTCACACTTTCAACAGAATAGATGGTTGTTATTTGTGCTCATACAATTTTTATGGCAACATACAAAGCATGTGAATAGCCATAATAGAATAGCCACTGTCTAGATTTCTTTATATAATACTTCTGAATATATATATATTTTTCAAACAATGTTGGTGTACGAGCACATAAATAATCTTCTCGTATAATCCTATTGATCAAGTTTGCACTCCTCCAAACGTCGTTGTTTTGCCACCTGAAAACAGAAACGTGAGCTAGCCGGCGGGTGTGTGCCGGAAACCTCTCCGATGCCTAAGTCAGCAAATAGACAATAGACACAAAAGCTCTGCGTTTTTTAGAGTAAAAATTGGGATACATACACATAAGTCCTATCACGAGCTTTTATAAATTCCACCTGGCACAATCCTAATAGGACTTCAACTCTCTTTAGTAGAGTCCTCCTAGGAATCACAAAGATAATGCCTATCTTTTTCCACCCTCCTCATTGCTTAACCAAGTGAGATGGTCCTACCACGGTTTGGTAGCAAAACAACCAAGCTAACACTACCACGCTTTACGACAGATTTCACCGAGCTCACCTAGCTCGGTTCTTCCTTGTCCTCTTACAGCTCGGCTCTCTTCTCTCTATATCTCGGTTCCGAACACTAAGACCAGTGTAATGGCAAACAACTTTGATCAAACTGACGGGATAAAGGACTGGGCTGAGCAAGCCATCACCACAGCCCATAGCTCGGTCCATTTCCCATCTGGTTAATTGCCCCTTAATTCCATCTGCAACGTATGATTTGGGATTTATTCTTCTCCAGCCGAGCTAAAACATCCTAGCCGACCGAACTAAAGTAAATAATACCACCGTGATTAAAATATTCAACCCCACCGAGCTAGATAAGATCGGTCTTCAGTACTGTACCTGCCACAACCCGTCGCTTCATGTTCCTAACACTATGTTCTGTCTGTGACACGTGGCACATGTCTATTGACTCTTCAAACTGCGATAGTCGTCCCACGTTTATAAAAAAACGTTTGAAAGTCCCGCCGTTTTTATGCCTATTCAAAACCCATTATCTAAATCTCGCCCCTACTGTTCATCTTCTTCCCTTCTTGTGCTTCTGAGACCTACTCCCTCTACGCTTCTGTACCTTGTGCTCCTGCTCCTTGCGCTATACTTGCTCCATTGCTGTTTGGATTTTTCATTCACCCTCAAACTCGTAACTTCATGAAAAACCTTTTTTCTTATGCTCCTTTGTATTCATTTTTGTACTTGCATCTTTAGTATTTAATCTCCATATACGTGTGTTAAAAATACTAGAACAAACACTTATGAACTTAAAAGCCTCACTCCCAAACATGAAGGCTCACCAACTAGTTTTCAAAAAATATGCTTTGATCCAAAATCGCTCTGAGACTGAACTAGGTACTTGTTTGTGAATCCAAAGTCGTTTTGAGATCGAAATAGGTACTTCTTGTGACTTCTTGGTTTATTCCTGACTGTGTCATGAACCTTGGGTCGGTCCTACATTACGACCGAACTAAAAACTGACCGTAACCCAGATGTAGTCGAGCTAGGTTTATTTTACTTTTGCCTGTTTTCTTAGCCCGATCCAATTATCTGGGCATAACACTTTATTGTCACTTTGCAGACTCAACTAGGTTGGCCAGGCACACCTTTGCACCTTGCCCCTAGACGGCTTTGCTCAACCGAGCCAACCAAAGCCTCAAATACGCCGAGCTAGGCTACTATGAACAATTTTGACAAATAATAAGTTATCATGGGTAAATATCGGTTTCTCGTGGACTCCCTTGGGGCCATAGCCGAGTTCCAAAAGGACTACCAAATTTCTGATGACGTCCACCTCTCTTTAACCGAGCTAGATACCACGCCCTGGGAAAAATTGGGCTTTGTTCCTTTCACCGTGATATCAATTGTTGAAGCCGGCCTTCGATTTCCTGTTCAACCTCTGATATGCGAATTCCTTAGGCAAACAAGGCTTTGCCCGACCCAACTCTCCATAAATACTATAGGATAATAAATGGCATCACCGAGCTAAATTGCCGGCTTGGCCTCAACCTCAAATTGGCCAAGCTATTCCATCAATATTCGCTCGGCCAAAATAATGACGGTTGGGTGTATTATTTAAGGGTAAGAAGAGGCCGAGAGAAAATTATAAAAAACATACTGGATAAAGAGGTAAATGACGACGACTTCTTCTGAGTTTCTGACAATTTTGAGGACCAGGAAGCCCAGATATCGGGCTACAATATTAACTGGAATAAAGGGATTGCCGGTATGAATACCTCAGCTTAGTTTTTTGTTTTTGCTTTGCCATTTTAGGTTATAATTTTTCGCCGTGCTAACAGTTGCCTTTCTCTTTGTGTAGACTTGAACCAGCTAAAATCACAATACCAATACTCTAACCAAGACGCTCTTCGTGTCGCGCTCCAGTATCGTCAACGCAGTTGGGCTGAGCTGCTTAACTTCGAACCGACCTACCGGTATAGCGATAGAAGGAAGACGATGGTGACTGACTTTCTCCTAGAATCATCACCAGAACCAGACCCAAACTTGCCCCAAATCAACCTTATTCCCTTCACTAAAGAACAAGAAATGGCCAAGCGTTGTGCTGTTCGTGCCCTGATCACCGAACAAACACCAACTCCAACTGGCGGGGTTTAAACAGAGGTACCACAAGCGGTTAAACACATGAGGTTGTGGTGGCCCTTCCAATAACCCAAGCCTCATAATCTCGGCCGAACAAGCGTGCGCGCACTACTTCGACCGAGCCGCAACGATTGATCGATGAGGAAGACCGCGTGCTTCTTGAAACAACGCTGCCAAGCCCTGAGCCAATGCACTCTGACCGAGCAAGCCATTCAGAATGGGCACCAAAAATAACTTACAAGAACCGAGCTATAACAACCACAGACTCAGTGGTGGCTGAGAAGGACCACACGTTGGCCTTCAACCTTGCCAAAAGCGTGTGTCTGCCACAAGACATGGAGCACCACGACCATTTAACCGAGCTCAAGGCCATCCGTTTGGCTACTAAGTCAATGGTGCTGGTAAGTGATCCCTCTATTTGTTTTCCATTTTACACTGTACATTTGCTCGGTTTTAGTCATAATCACTACCTCTGCCTCTGCAGGCCATGCAGAAGAACCATATTGCTCATAAGCGTGTGCTGGAGCTGTGCAAGACTACGCGGCTGGCCGTGGCACACGGCAATGCTAAGACGGTCGAGCTGAACAAGGCCAAACAAAAAATGATCAAGCTCGAAACTCAAAACGCACGACTCACCGAGCTGGTCAACACGGCGGAAGCGGACAAGCAGAAGGCGCTGGCCGAAAGGAAAGACCGCTATCTGCACGAATTGGCCAGGCTTGAAAAGAAAAAAGATCTTGAGATAACTAAGCTAAAAAAGAGCGTGGAAGACGCTGAAGACCGTGGCTACAAAGAAGGAGACGCCACGTACCTCTTGTAGAGTGAAGCTGCAAAAGATATCTTTTTTAAATGTGGATGGAAGGCAGCCGTCATCAAGCTCGGTCATGGGCAAGAGACCGAGGTCTTTCAGAACCCTCCCCTTCATTTCATCCCAAGTTACATGGCGGACTACGCCAACGCCATTTAACAAAAGCTTCTCCACGAGGGAAATGAGGAAGAAGAATCCCTTGTTCCAAACAACGCGCCACCTGCAATCAGTGATCATGGTCTCCAGACCAGTCAGACAGCTCGGGTGGAGCCACCGGTGGCAAGTATAGTTGAGGGTGCTCCTATGACCGACCTACCCACTGGAACCGACCTGCCAAGTGGCTCAGCTCGGGTTGACCTAGATGCTGACTTGGACGATCTCTTTGCTTGATTTTGTTTTTTCTTTTGGTATTGTAGCCGGGCTCAAGCCCCTCCCTTTGTAATGAACGCGTTGAAATGGAATGAAATATGCTATTTTCCCAACTGTTTGTTTGGTTATTGTATTTCAATATTTTTAATGTTTTGCATCATTCCAACTGCATGTCTAGCTAAACTAATTAGCTTGGTCTTACTTATTCCTGCCAATCTGCTTTGGCCGAGATAGTTATCCCCGTCCAAGAGCTTGGTATAATGTTGGTCATACCTGCCAACTGTCTTTAGCCTAGATCTTTATCTCGGCTGAAGAGAGCTAAATATTGGTCAAACCTGCCGAACTTCTTCAGCCTAGATCCCTATCTCGGCTAAAGAAGAGAAAATGTTGGTCATACCTGCCAACCTTCTTCAGCCTAGATCCTTATCTCGGCTAAAGAAAAGAAAAATGTTGGTCAAACCTGCCAACCTTCTTCAGCCTAGATCCTTATCTCGGCTGAAGAAGAGAAAATGTTGGTTATACCAGCCAACCTTCTTCAGCCTAGATCCTTATCTTGGCTGAAGAAGAAAAAAATGTTGGTCAAACCTGCCAACCTTCTTCAGCCTAGATCCTTATCTCGACTGAAGAAAAGAAAATGTTGGTCATACCTGCCAACCTTCTTCAGCCTAAATCCTTATCTCGGCTGAAGAGAGCTAAATGTTGGTCTAACTTGCCAACCTTCTTCAGCCTAGATCCTTATCTTGGCTGAAGAAGAGAACTGAATTTGGCCAATCCTGCCAAACTTCTTGATTGCCCCTAGCTGGTAATGACTAAGAACAACTTTTACAGTAGAAAGAATTATGCTAAAAAAACTACTTGTTTTATTTGAAAAAGGAAAAATTACAAGTATTTTAAGAAAAAGATAAAAATAAAATAGTTTGAAATTGGTAGTGTTCCACGGCCTAGGAATAGCTTTGTTGTCTCCATCTTCCAAGTGATATGCCCATTTTTCTGCTAAACCGACCACTTTGTATGGTCATTTCCAGTTAGGTCCTAACTTGTCATCTCTAGGTACCAAAGTATTGCCTATTACTTTGCGCAATACCCAATCTCCAATCTTGAATTGCCTCGAATGCTTTGTTTTGTTGTATTTTCTGGATCCTGCTGGTATGAGGCAATGTAAACTAGTGCTCTTTTCCTTTTCTCTTCTGCAAGGTCAAGTTCCAAGGTTATGGCTTCTTCATTCAAATTTGGGTCAAAATTTTCACTTCTAATAGTGGGGAGGCCTACTTCCAGTGGGATTACTACCTCTATGCCATAGGCCAAGGAAAAAGGCGTTTCTCCAGTTGACTGCTGAGGTGTGGTACGGTAAGCCCATAAGACATGAGGAAGTTCCTCTGCCCATTTGCCTTTTGCTCTCTCAAACCTCTTCTTCAAACCGTCTAAGACGACTTTGTTGGAAGCTTTCGTCTGGCCATTTGCTTGAGGGTATACTGGTGTAGAATTGTAGAATTCTATCTTGTACTCTTCGCAAAAGCCCCTGAAGATTTTGTCATCGAACTGAGTGCCATTGTCGGATATTAGAGCCTTAGGTATGTCGAATCGAGTGATGATGTTTTGCCAGATTAATTTTTTAGCGTCTTTTTCCTTTATAGATGCGAGTGCTTCTGCCTGTACCCACTTTGTAAAGTAGTCCGTCGCTGTGAGGAAGAACTTTCTATTGCCGGGTGCAGTTGGAAGTGGTCCCACTATGTCCAGGCCCCACATTGCAAAAGGTCACGGGCTAGTTAATGGTAGAAGCTCTCTGGTTGGTTGATGTATTTGGTATGCGAATTTCTGACATTTCTCGCACCTTTTGACATACTTCTCTGAATCTGCTTGCATGTATGGCCACCAATACCCTTGTGAGATTGCTCTGTAAGCCAATGATCTTCCCCCATGGTGGCTTCCGCATACGCCTTCATGTATCTCGAACAAAAATGCCTCGACCTTGCTGGGATGGACGTATTTTAGGTAGGGTCCTGTGAAGGATTTTATACAATGCTAGTGATGGACGCATTTTAGGTAGGGTCCTGTGAAGGATTTTATACAATGCTAGTGATGAGGAGAGCCAAAATCGCTGTGATTTTGCTCTAATTTTGTTGGCCTCTTTCTTTTCGTCAGGCAAGATGCCATCTTTTAAAAATACTATGATGGGCTTCATCCAAGATGGGCCTAGTCAGGCACAACATGCCTCGGCTGCTTCGGGTTCCTCAATACTTGGTCTATGTAGGAAGTCGATCAGTAATGGTTGTGGGATAAATGCATTTTCCATTGAAGCAAAACCTGCCAGCTCGTCTGCTCTACTATTTTCTTCTCGGCCGATTTGCTCTATCCGGACTACTTCGAACTTCTTGATCTCCTTTCTAACTAACTCTTGGTACTTAGCCATCCTCTCATCTTTTACCTCGTAGTCGCTTGAAATCTGGTTTACTACCAGCTGGGAGTCACTGTATACCATCAGCTCGGTGGCCTTCATGAAAAGTGCTGATTTTAAGCCTGCTAACAGTGTTTCATACTCCGCCTCATTGTTGGATGTTGGGAAGCCAAGGTTGGCTGCTTGTTCAATTGTTAGGTCATCTGGTGAGATGAGAATTATGCCAAGTCCTGCACCGTGCCTATTAGATGCTCCATCTACGAAGAGTTTCCACATCTTCCCGATGAATAGATTCCAGCAGGTAGAAGGATCGGATGACGTCTTGGGATCATGGGTGTTGCTGATGTTTTCTTCCAAGTCCATGTCTGCTATTGGGGTTTGACCTTCACTGTCTGACTGCCTCAAGTCTTTACTGTTTGATGAGTCCCTGCTGGGAATAGCATGGTTCGTTCCTTCTTTCTGGTCCTCAAGCCTGTATGGCTTGCCATGTAGCTGGGGCATCCTGTATTGGGGGCTGCGTAGTTCCCGCTGCTCTTTCCCTCCTCACTTTGATTGCGTCGGTCAAATCGACCGAACAGATGTGATAACTTCTTGGTGATAACTTCCTGGTGAGAACTTAGCCACAAAGTTTGCTAAAGCTTGGGCCTTTATTGCGGTTCTAGGTTGAAACTTGATATCGAACTGTCCCAACTCCACTGCTCATTTTAAGATTCGTCCAGAAAAATCCGCCCTCTCAAATAACGCTTTTAATGGGAAAGCCGTTAGGACGATCACTGTGTGGGCATGAAAATAGTGTGACAACTTTCTTGAGGCCATCATCAAAGCTAATGCCAGCTTTTCCAATGATAAGTACCTTGTTTCAGCGCCCGACAAGGTCTTGCTAACATAAAAGATAGGTAGGTGTTGGATTCCTTCCGCTCTAACCAACATTGCGCTGACCGCATGCTGTGAGACTGCTAAGTACAAAAAGAGCTCTTCTCCTAGTACCGGGGTTACCAACGACAGAAGAGAGGTCATATAGTCTTTCAAACTTTCTAGGGCGTGGTCACATTTCTCATCCCACTCAAATTTGGCCTTTAATGCTTAGAAAAATGGTCGACATCTGTCTGACGACCGACTTATGAATCGATTGAGCGCGGCTGCTAGGCCAGTGAGATGCTGTACCTCTTTGACTGTGTTGAGCCTCTCAAGATCTTGGATTGCTTTGATCTGAGAGGGATCAGCTTCTATACCCCTGTTAGTCACTAAAAAGCCTAGGAATTTGCCTGATCCTATGCCAAATGCGCACTTAGATGCGTTTAGACGCAACTTGTGGGACTTCAAAATTTGAAACATTTCATCTAGGTCCCTGAGATGGTCCTTCTCATCCTTGCTGACTACCATGTCATCTATGTAAGCCTCCATTGTTCTACCTAACAATAGTTCAAACATTTTGGTGACCATCTGTTGGAATGTAACCCCTGCGTTCTTTAGGCCAAAGGGCATGACTTTGTAACAGTACAATCCTCTGGGTGTTATAAATTGCGTGACCTCTTGGTCTGGTTCATACATAGCGATCTGATGGTAACCTCGATATGCATCAAGGAAGCTAAGTCGGTTATACCTTGCCGTCAGGTCCATCAATTGGTCTATCTGTGGTAGGGAAAACCTGTCTTTTGGGCATGCTTTGTTAACCGTTTTGTAGTCCACACAAACGCCACTTGCCGTTCTTCTTTGGCACTACTACAGTGTTAGAGATCCACTTGGGATAGTGTACTTCTCTGATGGCTCCTGCCTCCAGCAGGTTTCCTACTTCTTCTGCCACTATCTCTGCGTGGTGGAGTGCCGATCGGCAAGTTCTCTAAATAATTGGCCTGGCAGTTGGGTGGACATTAAGTTGATGGCAAATGAAATTTGGGTCAATACCAGGCATGTCGTACAGTGTCCGAGCAAACACTTCGATGTTAGAGGTTAAGAATTCCATGACCTCTACTCTCTCAGTGTTGAATAATGACGAGCCAAGTAAAAAGAACTTTTCTTGGTTTTTTTCATCTATCCTTACCTCAACCAAGTCTTTCACTACCTTCTGTTCTACTACTTTGTCGACATCTGCAAACAGTCTGTTGCTTTCTGGCTTATCCACCATCTGAACAAACCCTTTTGCAGCACGGCTGTCGTTTACCGTGACGAAACACTGTTTCGACATGATTTAGTCTCTTAAGACTTCTTCAATCACGCCAGTTTCGTTAGGGAACCGTAATGCTTGATGGTAGGTTGACGTAGGTTGACGCCATCGAGCGCATGGCGTGTAGCCATACTCTTCCCAAGATTATGTTGTAAGTGGAAGGGACCTTCAATACTCAGAATTCCACCTGTTTTGTCATTGTTCCTGCCTTGACTGGCAGGATTATCTTGCCCACTGGCCATTCTAGCATTGAGTTGAAACCGACGAGAGGAGATGTTGCCGATGCCAAGTCCTTGTCCTTCAATTTTAGTTGTTTGAAGGTCTCGTAGTACATTATCTCGCATAAGCTTCCTTGGTCAATCAGAACTCGTTTGATGTCAAAATTCTTGACGCGCAAAGTGACCACCAGTGCGTCATTGTCAGGGCAATATAGCCTTGCTAGATTCCTGTCTGAAAAGGATATGACGTTCGTAGCCTCTGTTCTGCCCTTTTTTATGGTAGATTGTGCACTTAATGCCTCTCTCAAGTGCTCAGCCTTCTTGATCATCCCTCTAAGCTCACATACCTGCTCAGGTTCGACGACCCCATGTATAACGTTGATTATGCCTTGGGGTGGACCGTCGATCGGCATCCCGCTTGGTTTGTTGAGATACTAGAGGGCTGGCTGTGTTCCCCCTTCTATATACTGGTCCAGGTGTCCAACGGCCACTAACTCCTCCAGATATTGCCTCAATGGTGTGCAATTTTTAGTACAGTTTCCCTTCTCATCATGGAAGGTGCAACGGTACTTCTCATCATAGCCTCTTTGTGCTTCTCCCAACTTGGTTGGCCGCCAAACGAAAGGTTCATCGCATATCTCGCTAAGAATCTGGTAGATAGGTTTGTTGAATACTATGGTAATGGCAATGCGGACTCTTAACTTCCTTGTTTGGGGGTCTTCTCTGTTGGCTCGCCTGCCTCGCCCATTCTTGCTTGGTTGTTCTACCGTGTTGATTTTTGCTGCAGTCTTTTTATCTGGCATCGCCGTTGTGCCATATTTTGCTTTAGCACGGGCGCTATCTTTCTCTACTCGGATATGTTGATGCACTCTCTCCATTAAGGCCTCCATCGTGAGGGGTGGCACCATTGTCATTAAGTCCCTTATCTTATTACCGACTGGTAAACCCCGTTTGTATTGTGCGATGGCGAGATTTATAGAGCAATCCCCAATCTGGTTGAAAGTCTCCTAATATCGACTGTTGTAAGACCTCAATGTCTCCTTTTCGCCCATGTCAATGGAGAGTAGCTGGTCAATCTCCACTGGCGTCTTGGTATTCGTTCTAAATCTAGTCACAAACGCTTCTGCCAACTGTACCCATGAGGCTATGTTGCCTTCTGGCAGCCTTTCGAACCAGGTTAGACCTAGGTCGCCAAGGCTGGATGGAAATAGGATACATATTAGAGTCTCGTTTTGCTGGTATACTGCCATAACCTGGCGAAAGTGGCTTAAGTGCATGTAGGGGTCTGACTTCTTCTCATAAGTAGTGAATTTGGGCTGGTGGAAGCCTGAGGGTAGCGGTGCATTCTCAATTACCGGAACGAACGACGAGCTCTGTAACCTTGCTAATACCTTATCTGCTGGTTCATAAGCAAGGCGCGGTATTGGCATCCCTACCTCGACACTCCCATGTGTCCTAGGGGCCAATCACTGTAGGGCTGAAACTCTACGAGGATCGCGAGCCCTAGTGTCCTCCTTCCATCGGGCTCTCTCCTCAAGCACTGTTCGCAGGTCTGCTAACCTAGGCAACTCTGTGTGCCTAGATGTCGTTTGGTGCGTGTGCGAGGGCCGATAGCTGCTTCCCTCTGTATACGACCTTTTAGTCCTCGTTCTCTCAGACCTGGAGTAACAAGTCCTGAAAGTTCTTGATTGAGTGTCGCCTATTCTAAGACTCCTACTTTCTGCTTGTGATGGCGTGACATGTCTATCATGATCTTCCGAGTGGTAAGAGGGCGTGTTGCCTTTGCGCCCCTCTTCCGTCGCCACCCCTTTTTCCTTTATCTGGCGCTTCATTGTTTCCATGTCTGCCGTCATCCTCCTTATTAACTCGTCTTGCTCCCTCACGCGATCCTCCAGAACTTGAGGATCCAACCTCCGCCTCTGTCTTTTAGGACTTTGAGAGCGGCGAGGACTAGTGCCCCATCTCTCCTATGTGTCCCTCTGGGCGTTTCGTGCAATTCCCACAGACGACGCCAGTTTTACGAGCACATAAATAATCTTCTTGTATAATCCTGTTGATCAAGTTTGTACTCCTCCAAACGTCGTCGTTTTGCCACCTGAAAACACAAACGTGAGCTAGCCGGCGGGTGTGTGCCGGAAACGTCTCCGATGCCTAAGTCAGCAAATAGACAATAGATACAAAATCTCTGTGTTTTTTAGAGTAAAAATTGGGATACCTGTACATAAGTCCTACCATGAGCTTTTATAGATTCCACTTGGCACAATCCTAATAGGACTTTAACCCTCTTTAGTAGAGTCCTCCTAGGAATTCCACCACCACGCTTTACGACAAATTTCACCGAGCTCACCTAGCTCGGTTCTTCCTTATCCTCTTATAGCTCGGCTCTCTTCTCTCTATATCTTGGTTTAGAACACTAAGGCCAGTGTATTGGCAAACAGCTTTGATCAAACTAACGGGATAAAGGACCGGGCTGAGCAAGCCATCACCACAGTCCATAGCTCGGTCCATTTCCCATCTGGTTCCAGCTCGGCCCATGTTCAAACATAAATTACACTCTCAGTTGGTTTATTAACATTTTACTAAAATTGAGTTTTGGTGTGATACACAAATCAAAAAAAGATTTTGAATAACAAAAGTCATAGTATAAGGTGGCCTTAAAAACTCATACATCACATCTTAAATAATGTCAAAGATTTCAAATTCGTAAACATTTGATTGTTCATAATTTTCAGTCATAGTCGGCTTGAAATCAAACTTTTTAACCACATTATTTGCATCACTCTTTGAATTAAGATCTGCTAAAAAGGACTGATTTTTCCTTTCATACATTAATGGGTTGGAAATATTTTTTGATAACCCAAAAAATATTTTTTCCTTGTGAAATTGCCCCATTGCCATTGAATTTTTATTCTCACGGCCTTTTGTTTTTTCTTCCATAACAACTGATGAATTAACTTTTTCCTCATTCACAACCCTTGAAGGCATAGGAAGAATAACTGAAAAGTCACAAATTTTGGATTCTGTAAGAATTTTTAATGTTTCCTTTCATTGATGAATTTTGATCTCAAATGGTCAATTTGATCATCAAGTTGACCAATCACTCAATCAAAATAATTTCGTGTTTCAAACCTCAAATAATATGACAATGGTGCTATTGTTTAAAAATTTTGCCAATCAAATAATCAATTTTTTCTTGTAATAATAAAATTTCATTCTCATGCCAACACATTTCATCTTCACAAAACCAAATCATTTCATCTATTTTCTCGACACGTCATTCCATGGGAATCCACTCATTGGAACATCATGTCACTGTGTTTTCATACCATATTTTAGATCTTCTTCTACTTCATCTTGCCTTCGAATTCTTGTCAACATTCCAAATTAGGAAGATATCCCACTGGACATGCCAAAAATTGTTGGTAAAAATTATGTTAGGCCTTGATCGACAGCAACCAAGCAATAATTTAAACAAAACAATTAAATAGAGAATCAAACAACTATATAAAGGTTCTAAAGCCTTGAAAGTATAAGAACTTCTTTAAAACAATAACAATCGAAAGAAAAAGTAGCAAAATAAGCAAAGACAACTCTAGATGAAATTATCTAAGTTTAAAAGAGTAACCTATTACAAACTACTGAAGAAATTACTCATAAGTTACAAAACTACTTCTAAAATAAAACTAGATTGTTGTTGTGTTGTTGATGATATCCCTCTCCTTGCAAAATCCCTGACTTTTATACTATCTTCCTCCTTTTTCTGGCCCATGATCGCATGACTTTGAACATGTAACTGCCCTTGCCTCAACTACTCTTGCAACTATCTTGTGGCGCCCCAATTTTTTTTTTGAAACGTCATAAGATTTAAATAACGATAACTCGTTAGATAAAGTTTTAACTACTAATTAGGAACCTTTAAGTTTTTACATAGTCAAAGTCCAACAACAAAATAAAACTACAAGTTCACACACAACGTCACAACATAGTTAAATCCTAATACAAGGGATAACAGGATTTTTATTTTGATAAAATCTTGACTCTAAGTCAGCCAAGGTTCGATATTGGCAGCAGCTCCAATTTCAGCCTCAGTCCCTTCTTGGACATAATCTGGCATGAAACGCCAGGGCAACAAAATATATGCCATGAGTTTTGCAACACAGTAAGAAAACGTAACTAACCTACCATTCTTTTTAAGAGAAAAATAATAATCTTCTAAACATGAGATAACAATATAATTATACACAGAAATTACAACCATTAGAATAATTTCAATAATTTTAATAAATTAGGTGACACTCGAATTCTCACCAAAGAGATTTAACTTACCAACCACTAAGCATGGCAACGGTTAATTTGAAACCCTCCCTTGGTCAAATATTTAAGTGTTACCAACCGTAACTACCAGTGATGCCCACGTCCGGAGTTATATACCCAAGTAGTGGCATCCGTGGTCTGCCCCAAGGAAACGGTCTGTCAGGGGTAAGTAACCTCCCTGTGTGCCGCCTGCACATCCACCCTTATTCCAAAACCAAATACCGAAAATGGGTAAAATAAGTCTCGTGCCATCTTAGAGTTTCGCAACACAATTTACGTGAGAATTCTCAAAACCAGGGCTCACCCTGAACAACCGGTGTTAACCGTCAACTCTTAATTCCGTACAGTCTTTAAACCAAGACTCACCCCGAACAACTGGTATTAACCGTCAATTGTTAACTTTGTATATGTCGTTAATCATTTCAGTTAATTTTGATATTAATCACAAATAATTCCAAATTTTTAATCACAAGTAATGTTATACCAACTCATTAAAATTCCCAATCATAAAATATTGCACGTGTCACACAATACTAAATAAAAGTACAGAATTTAAATAAACAATTTATTTAAACCATGGTATGAAATAATAACTTAGATACAAGAATTAAATCATAAATACACACATGCACAAATTTTTGATTTACAAAATTAGACCAGTATAATATTAAAGTGGTGATTTTATCCTGTCCAGAAAAATTTTCAGAGTATATATCTTGCAAATAAAATTATAAATACATTACTTATACAACTCTAAAATTCATATCAATCTACAGGATACTCAATAAATATGTTATGATTATTTTTCAGAAAGTATTTTCCAAAAATAACTTATAAATAATTCTAAACAAATTCCAAGGGTGTTTATGACACAGATTTGTTACAATTCCTTACATTAATTCCATGCTTAAATTTATAGATCAAACCCATAATCTAAAAATTTATCATGAAACTAGACTTCTCAAATTTCATCTTTTAGTTAGAAATTACCAGATTTGGCTTAGTATAGAATTTTAAATAAATTTTCAAATACATGGTAAAATCTGCCTCACAGTTTCAGATTTAGTTAGAAATTTGAATAAATTCGTAGAAAGCTCAAAAATTATTTACAAAATTTTTTGAATAAACTAGACATCATTATCAACAACTTTGTAAAAGAAATAATCTCGAAATTTTGAGTATAAAATTATCTAAAAATTCGGGTAACATGCTGACAGATTCAAAACAGATTATTCTCAACACAGTTTCAGATTTAGTTAAAAATTTGTATAAATTCGTAGAAAGCTCGAAAATTGTTTCCAATTTTTTTTGGATAAACTAGACATCATTATCAACAACTTTATAGAAGAAATCATCTCGAAATTGTGAGTATAAAATTATCTAAAAATTCGGGTAACATGCTGGCAGATTCAAATCAGATTATTCTCAACACAGTTTCAGATTTAGTTAAAAATTTGTATAAATTCGTAAAAAGCTCAAAAATTGTTTCCAATTTTTTTGGATAAACTAGACATAATTATCAACAACTTTGTAGAAGAAATCATCTTGAAATTCTGAGTATAAAATTGTCTAAAAATTCAGGCAACATGCTAGCATATTCAAAACAGACTATTTTGATCACAAAATTCCTACACATATATATAAAATTTCTATTTATGAGTAGTCATTTTAATCACAAGGAAGTAATCTGAAAATTTCACTAATAAAAAGAAATGAGAGGGATGAGAGGGTTTTCTTACTTAGTAATAGGATGACAAAATGGTTGAGTATTTTGGCTTCCTTAATCTCCTACTCTTCTTCCTCTCCTATCACTAAGCTTGGTTGCTTAAGAGATTTTTCTCCTCTTTTTTTTTTTTTCTTCTACCGAATGCTTGCATGCACAAAGAAGGCTTGCATGCATATATATATATAAAATGCTAGTTGAAGACATCTCTCTCTCCCTCTCATTCTCTCTCTCTTTTTCTCTACATTCTAAGTTTTCTTTCTTTCAATTCCAAGAGCATCATTAGCTCTTCTTCCCTAAACAAGCATGCAAATCAACATGTGGAAAGCCTCCACCAAAATTCTACAAAGGTTTGATTCCCTCTTTTTTTTTTTTTTTTTTTTGTGTGGGTTTCTGAAAATTGACACACTAAGATTTTTAACTAAGGTGTTATATTGAATCCTAATTAAAATAATTTATAAACAACAAATATTGAACACCCACAAAATTATTATTATTTATTTATTATTTATTTATTATTATTATTATTATTTTCTTTGTTAGTGATTGAATTGGATTAATTTAAAACTAACTTTTACAGTAATACATATTTCAGATAGACTCTGGATAAAATTAATTAATTTATTTATTTATCTTCTTTTAAAAATAATAAAATGTGGGTTTTCACAATCTACCCTCCTAAAAAAAAAAATTCGTCCTCGAAATTAACTCATACCTTTAGACTCGAAAAGCTGAGGGTAATTGGCACGTATCATATCTTCTCGTTCCCATATTGACTCTTCCGTCCCACGATGTCTCCAAATTTTGAGTGCGTGAACTATAGCTGCTGACTCCAAGTCATGGATGAGATGATTCTTCGCATGGTTCTTTAATTGCCTTGATCCATATGCCACCACCTTGCCATTCTGCATCAATATGCACCCCAGACCTTCTTTGGAAGCATCACAATACACGTTGTACCCAACGTCACGTTCTGGCACTATGAGAATAGGGGCACTCGTCAATCTTTTCTTAAGTTCTTGGAATGAATTTTCACAAAACTCGTTACATTCAAACTTTACCCTCTTTTGAGTCAAATGTGTCATTGGTTTGGCCAATTTTGAAAAGTCTTGAATGAATCTTCGATAGTAACCGGCCAATCCTAAGAAATTACGAATCTCAAATGTGTTCTTAGGTTCATTCCATTCTGTCACTGCTTCTACTTTAGTTGGGTCTACTGATATTCCCTTGTCAGATACCACGTGACCCAAAAGCTTTACTTCCTTCATCCAGAATTCATATTTACTAGCCTTATCTTAAAGTTTGAAGTACTATTCTCAAATGTTGTTCATGGTCTCCTTCAGACTCGGAGTACACCATAATATTATCTATGAAAACTACCACAAATTGATCTAGGTAAGGCGTGAATATGTTGTTCATTAAGCTCATGAACACGCCTGGTGCATAGGTTAGGTCAAATGGCATCACTACTAGTTCATAGCGGCCGTAACGCGTTCGAAACCCAGTCTTAAGAATATCTTCCTCTCGAACACGCAAAAAAAAGAAAGGAAACACTCAAAATGCATGGATATGGGGATACGAGGTTTCGAACCCCTGTCCTCAAGCTTAGTCTCTTGCTCTTTCAACCACTAAGTCACGCCACTCCTGTGACAAAATATTCAAACAAATATATATATAGGTATACGAGACACATATATAAAAAAAAACCAAAACAAAACAAAAGAAATACTCGTTGCTATGGGGGCTCGAACCTCTAACCTCAGGTTTAGCCTTTTAATTCTCAACAACCGAACCACTGAACCCACGCCACTCTTGTGACCAAATATGTAAACAAATATATATAATACATAGATATACAATTCATATACATATATGCATAGAACTCTTCCGCCTCTTTCTCTTCCTTCGAAAACCGCGTTTGACACACGGGCTTGCTTTTGCGTCGGTTGGCCGACAAAAGTAAGCCTCCTCGATTTGCAAGCTCGTCTCGGCTCTCTCTCCCTCTTTGTCTTCTTCCATTCTGTCTTCTTCTTCTTCATCACTATTTTCTCTTCTTCTTAATGACTCTCTTCTTCTGTCTCTTCTCCATCAATCTTTCATCCCCTTCTTCTCTTCATCTTCTATTTTGTGCCATTTCTCTGCGACTCCCTTCTTTCCTCTCTCTTTCCATACATGGCTTCGTCTCACCCCCTCTCTCTCTTTCCGGATCTTAATGATCCATCGAGCTCCTCTGGGCCAAGTGCCCTGCTCTTACTCATCTTAGTCTTCCTACACTAACAGTTGAGCAAGTGATGGCTGCTCAAACTGATATTGAGGCCAAGCACTACACGTTGAAGTCGTGTATGGAGACAGTGGCCGCGGTCACTAACCTGTCTCACCGTCTGCAAAACAAGACGTGTGAGGTACATCGGGTTAACGCCCAACTCACTTTGCTTCAGCATATGTATAAGGATGCATGAGCGGAGATTTGCGCGCTGAAGGCAGAGAACAAAGAATTGAAACGGAAGGCTACCTCCATGGAGAATAAAGAGGTAAAACGACAGGCCACTTGTATGGCCCGGTTCGGAACTGTAACATGTCCGCGGAGGGGGGGGACCTGGTTGCTACAGTTCGGACTCCCGATTTTTGTTGTCGCGGTTCTTAATCTGAACCAAAGAGTCCAAATCTGGCAAATCGTTTTTAGAAACAGATTTTTGAAAAAGTAGTGCCAAACATGGACTGCTTT
Organism: Camellia sinensis; assembly: GCF_055761805.1. Classification (NCBI taxonomy): domain Eukaryota; kingdom Viridiplantae; phylum Streptophyta; class Magnoliopsida; order Ericales; family Theaceae; genus Camellia; species Camellia sinensis. The sequence goes on from NC_138963.1 coordinate 202,920,064, forward strand.
GCCAGATACAGAGTCGCCACCTAAATATTTTAAAATGGGGGAATTTAGGAAACCCTGACTCGGTGCTGAAGGCCACATGTCCGTCATCACCGGAGTTGTCTCGGCTCGGGAGCTTGGGTACGATCGGGGAAGGTCAGCTATGAGCACCCCCTTTCGCCCGGTCCGAAGACCGGCCTCTACTAACCGTGATATCCGTATTTGAAAACTTTATGTGTTCTTATTCTGTTTATTAGCTTAGAATTACTATGTTATGCGCACAGCAAACAAGTATAGACTAGATTGCCTAATTTGGAAATGAACATTGCATATCCGTTCGGTTTGAAAATGCTTTGGAATTTGCTACTCGCAAGTAGGCTAAAACACGAATTTCAACGAGTTTTTCCAACTCAAACAATCCAACCTTCACCCACAGGCATTCGAAACAGTTTAACACATAAGCATCTAGCCACATGTTAAGCATGCTGTCATGGCAATATTCACACTCATGTGATATGCTAAAGCGGAAATACTTACATAGTACTCCGTGCCAAAACAAAGAACTTGTTAGCAAACATGCATGATCCAAGTCCATGTTAAGTGCCTAATGCATCGCATACAAAGTGTTGCTAAGATAGGCTCGGCTAACCTAGACATGTCATGTGAAAATGCACAATTAACACATATTCAGTTTGGAATTTGAAAATACATATGCAGTTAGCATGATGTACCGAGCTCAATGCATGTAATACAAATGCATGGATGCACGCATGCATAACATGAGGTATGCTAATTTAAACGTGTCCTAATACTAACCATTAAAGCGGGTAAGTAAAAGGGAAGAAAGAAGTGAGGTTGGAAGACATACACACCACCCACGCACACTTATTACAGATTTGCCCTCACTCGGAGGGACCGAATAAATATTACAAATTAATTAACTACACCGGCTAATTAATATTACAAATTGCCTAATTTAATTAACAAATTAAATAGACTAATTAAAACAGGAAAATGCCTCGGGAAGTGCGCCGCCATGCGCAAGCTGCCTCTGTTTTCTCTCCTATGCTCCTCTGGAGGCTGTCAAAACCTCAGGGTTGCATCCCTAGGCACTGGGGAGTACCACCGGCTGAGTGGAATCATCACCGGCACTGGTATGTGTCCATCGGCACAAAATTGAGTCTGTCGGCCGAGAAAAGGTTGCCGGCCGGCACCTTACACTGCCGGTCGGCAAAGAAAGTCTGCTGGACCTGCAACTCACAGCAACAGAGGGCAAAACAAGGCATGGCAGCACAATTCAAGGCATGTATGCACCAACCATGTCTCTTATCATTGTGATGACTCAAAGGGACATGTGCCTTGGTTCTCGGACCACCAATCACGCATTTCCATGCATGATGGCCCAAGGAACCAAGTATGCAACTTTGATTTCAAATGCATGCAAACTAATCAAACAAATTAGGCCTAATTCCTATCACCATTTCAAGGAACAAGGCATGCATGCAAGATGCAATGCAACCTAGGCATACAAGCTAAGGATGCAACATGGCATGGCAATTAACTTATGCAAGCATACAAGCATGCATATGGCAATGCAAACTAATGCTAAGATGGTCTTATACATGAATTAGGCAGCTCTAATAAGGCCTAAAACAGTAGCCATAATGACCAAAACAAGAAGCCAAAACACATGCACACATACACATGATGGAAGGCCTACACTTGGGCACAATTTAAACAACCCTCAAGCACACTTGAAAGGGATAAACAAGAGCAATTAGCAGGCAACATAAGCATTGAAATCATGTTAGGATGGTGCCAAACCAAGCAACAAAATCAAGCCAAAACATGCAACGAATAGTCCAAGTGTTCAAAGCAAATCAATAAGGCATTGAACTACACTTAACATGACCAAACATGACATGCATTAAACAACTAAAAACAGATTTTTAGCATGTTAAAACAAGGCCAAAGGACTCCTTAGATGGCATCTAAGTGGCCCAAATTCAAAGGCATGCAAAGGCATCAAAACATGGAGCACGCAACACATGCTTATGAGGCATTAAAGATGCATGCAAGGCAACCAAGCAAGCATGGAAATGGGATTGAAATAACATATAAAGTGACCCCAAATCACCAAAACAATGCAAAGATGGCATGCTACACATGCACATACTCAAGGCCAACAAGCCCAAATACAAAGTAGCTATATAATGCATGCAAAGATCAACCCAAACGATTATGGACAGAGCTAAAACATGGCAAAATAAGCACATAAACTTCACAAATGCAAGCCTAAAACATGCTCCAACAAAGGCTAACAACCTAGAACATGTTAAGGCACAAATAAGGCATTACATGGCAACTATGCTAAACATGCATGAAGTTCCAAAACCAACTTGAAATCATGTTATATTATAGATATATAAGCATGAAAAACAAACCAAACATGCTCAACACACACTCAAACATAGGCCTCCTTAAGAGGTCAAAATATGCCCTTTCCAAGGACAACAAGGAGAGGGGGTGGCCCTCTCCTTCTTGGGACTTCAAAGCATCATCTTCACCACTGAAATCCCTCAAGATTTCAGTGGTGAAGAGACCTCAACACCAAAATCCCGGAGCTAGCACAAAATGGCTCAAAATGAGGCCTTTTGAGGCCTAAGGGTGGTCAACAACCCTCAAACAACAAAACACTCTTAATAAACAATAAAGAGGGCTTAAAAAAAGAACTTTTTTATGTTATACAATAATCACAAAAACAGCTCTAAGACTAGTAGAAAATCAATGCAAGAATGGGGAAAAAAAGGACTAGAATCTCACCCTTGATGACCCCTTCACAAATGGTGCTCCAATGGCCTCCTTGAGCTTGAATCCAACACCAAAACTTCAAAACACACTCTTTAGAACCTCAGCTCCAAGAGGAAGGTGAAACACTAGGTGTTTGTGTGCAATAGTGAGACACAAAACACCTAGTGTGCAAATAAAGAGGGAAAGAGAGATAGAGAGTGTATGTCTAACCCTAACCCTAGAAAAACCAGAGCTTCTCTCTGTGTTTTTTCTCTCTTCAAAAATGTCTAAAGCCTCTTTTTTTGCCTTAGAGAGAGCTTCTCTCTATATGCCTCTTGTAAAGCTTACAAGACAAGCTTTGCAAGAGGGAGATCCCTCCATACACGTGTATGGAGGGGAGAAAAAGCTATACAGCTGTCTAAAAATATCTGCAAAAGCAGATGAACAGCAATCGGCCGGAAAAAAATGCCATCTTGGCCAAAAAGAGTGCCGGTCGGCAACAAATAGTGCTGACCGGCAACAAAGAGTGCCGGCTGGCAAACTATATTGCCGGTGGCAGCAAAAACCAGCCGGTGGCATCTAGCCAATGCCGGTGGTGGGTGGGGATGGTCTACAAGCCCCACCCTGCCTCTCAAAGGCAAGACACAAGTGTTTGGTGCAAAACCAAACACTAAACGGTCGAGTTCGGAGATCCTGAGACAAGGCGCGCGAGCCGAGACCTCCGGGAACTCCAAACGAACACAAACATGGATAATCACCGAGTGTTCAAACGGTGACGTCCAAGTCTTGAGGACGGTCAAAAATGGGGTGTCTACAGGAACGCCGTCGTATTTTGCCTTTGATGGTCAGCGAAGAGTTAACTCTCTTGGTGAAAACACTAAAGTAGGGCCTTCTCTTGAGGCAGGGCCTTCGAAGGTCTCCCAGAGCGAAATTGAGATGAAGAAAACGACGGGAGAGTCAAGCAAATGAGGTCGGTGTATGGCCGTCTGCCGGAGGAGAAAGAAGAACAAGATCCCTCTTCTTTTTTTTTATATATATATATATTTTTTCTTTGGGTCTTTTTTATTTTATTTTATTTTATTTTATTTTATTTTATTTTATTTTATTTTGGAGTCTCTGTAATCGGGGATGTCCTCCCCAGACTGCAATAAAATCAGTTTAGGTTCTGTACATCAATGGCATGACTGGCACATCACTCTGAATTGGATATTGATTCCATACTGACCTGAATCACAAAATAACTTAACGAAAGAAAAACGAAGCAAAACAATCCAAACACATCTATATACACTGACTGGTATGAATACCCTGACCGGTATGAATACACTGACTAGGTGACTCGAGCGGGAGAGAAGATAGAATCACTGACTCAACTAAGCCCCTAATTCATTGCCTTGATTTTTATTTATTTATTTTTATTTTATTTTTTTTCGGTAAAAAAAACTTGAACCAATAGTCTCAGATAATCTAGAGTCACAGACAAGTTAAACGCAAACTAGAGACTCCTAGTTCACATGATTTGCATACGAGATCTACTCGAGTTTGACCTTTTAGCAGTAAAGCTACACTCATAGGTGTTTCTAATTGTTCAAGCTCTAATCCCAAGATTCACACAGTTATAGTAGAGAAGAAAGAGTATGACATGGCTACGACAATAGCATAACTAGCATAGGAATTCAAATGGAATTTGAACAGACAGTACAGTCGAATGACATGATGGTTTTGAACTTTTAACAGGGTTAAGATTATGGAGCTGGTGACCAAACTAGATATTTGAATTGAAATTGTGTTTGGCCATACACATTTCAAACCAAACACCTAAGATTCTTCACCCTGCAAGGATTAAAAGAGTGCAACAGGTTTTCAAGAGAACAACATACAAGATACAATAAACATCGCTCAAAAATTGCCAATTGATCATCTTAAGGCAATACTTTGTCGAATTGGAAAGGTTCAATGAAGATAGAGAAGTGATGATTTTACATCCGACAAATTTGGCGTCAAACTAGTTAGGATCAAACAAGGATAGTTACTATGATTAGCATAAACCTCTCATAAACTATGAGTTACATAATTCTATTCCTTCTAACACATGATACTACTCCTCAATTGAGGTTAAACCTCTACCCACTGTCCTTAGGTATTCCAACCTAGAGCTCTGATACCATGTTGTGACGCCCCAATTTTTTTTTGAAACGTCACAAGATTTAAATAGCGATAACTCGTTAGATAAAGTTTTAACTACTAATTAGGAACCTTTAAGTTTGTACATAGTCAAAGTCCATCAACAAAACAATGTATAAATAATGCAAATGAAGATGCAATGTAATTGAAACAATGCAAGCTACATGCAAAGCATTTGAATCGTGATCCAATCACGAGTGGTTCGAAACCACATCTATGTCAAATAGATTGATGGAGATAACAAGTCTGTCTACCATAGAACGGTCAACTGAACTATGAGTATTGTAGACAGACGCAAGAACAAGTATTGGGTGGAATTGACATAAGTGGGGAAACGACCCGCTGGAGAAAGGACTACGATCCTAATGCCGGATGCAAAAATTACACTACAATGTAATACATGAATATGGCACGCAGGCCAAACCAAATCTTGCTTAGGAAAGGCATGCATACATACGAGCCATGTGTAACACAGAAAAGGTGCCGCAACCCTCAACCAACATATCAACGTGGAATCGGCGCGATACACATACAGAACTGTGTTTTAACATGAAAAGTAAGGGCACATACCAGACCAAGCTCAACCTGGAAAGGCGCAAGCCAAAGGCGGAAGGTGATGCAATGAATGCATGCAATCTACAATGCAATATCTACAAATATGCAATAGAGTGGATATTTACAACATGCATGACAATGCAGTGCAATGCGACCCACTGGGGAAAATGCAATGGATGCATGCAAGCTACAATGGAAATGCATGACAATGCACTATGATGCAATGACTATGATTGCAACTTTCCCTATCTTACCAACAGGGCGGTATATTAGGTTGGTCCAGTATCCAGAATTGAGGCGTAGACATGCTGCCTCAACCTATGGGGCTTCCATACAGATTTCAAGCCGAGGGTAAACCCCTGGGTATTTAAACCAGACTTTAGTCTCGGAACTCCCGAACCTTTGCGTTCTAGGCATAAGCCGTTCGAACTCTAGTTTCCACCGTCCCAGTTGGTCTTCTAGGAACTCATCGCGAACACAGACAGGTGGCTTTACCAGACCACCGAAAGTCGTCCGGGCACGACAAACACCGAAGGAATTGCACCTTCAGAGGATTTAAGGTCTCCTGGACCGGGATGCAAAATGGTATGCATGACAATGCATGTTTTGTTTTTTTTTTGAAATGCAAATGATGTATGAAATGCATGTTGCATGGAATGCGCGACAACACGCGGCTCTCGAAGTGTACGACAATGCGAACACTAAAGGTCATACACCTTCCAAGGATTTAAGGTCTCCTAGACCGTACGTGTTTAAGGTCTCGCCAGACCATGCGTGTTTAAGGTCTCGCCAGACCGGCGGTATTGCACGACGGTATGATGCGCAAAATAGCGCAATGCGTTAGGCAACGCGAGTGCACAGGACAGTGCGATGGAATGCATGCAAAATGCAATGAGATGCGCAAAATAGCGCGAAATTTGAAATGCACAAAACAGTGCGATGCGCAGAACAGCGCGAGATTTGAAATGCACAAAACAGCGCAATGCGCAGAACAACGCGAGGTTTGAAATGCACAAAACAGTGCGATGCGCAGAACAGCGCGAGGTTTGAAATGCACAAAACAGTGCGATGCGCAGAACAGCGCGAGGTTTGAAATGCACAAAACAGTGCAATGCACAGAACAGCGCGAGGTTTGAAATGCACAAAACAGTGCGATGCGCAGAACAGCGCGAGGTTTGAAATGCACAAAACAGTGCGATGCGTAGAACAGCGCGAGGTTTGAAATGCACAAAACAGTGCGATGCGCGGAACAGCGCGAGGTTTGAAATGCACAAAACAGTGCGATGCGCAGAACAGCGCGAGGTTTGAAATGCACAAAACAGTGCGATGCGCAGAACAGCGCGAGGTTTGAAATGCACAAAACAGTGCGATGCGCGGAACAGCGCGAGGTTTGAAATGCACAAAACAGTGCGATGCGCAGAACAGCGCGAGGTTTGAAATGCATAAAACAGTGCAATGCGCAGAACAGCGCGAACAATTTTGAAATGCACAAAACAGTGCGATGCGCAGAACAGCGCGAGGTTTGAAATGCACAAAATAGTGCAATGCGCAGAACAGCGCGAACAATTTTGAAATGCACAAAACAGTGCGATGCGCAGAACAGCGCGAGGTTTGAAATGCACAAAACAGTGCAATGCGCAGAACAGCGCGAACAATTTTGAAATGCACAAAACAGTGCGATGCGCAGAACAGCGCGAACAATTTTGAAATGCACAAAACAGTGCGATGCCAAGTGTGACATGCATGCCACACGGAGTGTAAATGGGCTTAAATGCGTAACAACGCACGTATTCCGGAATGCATGACAATGCATGGAATGGAAATGCAATGATGATGCATGAGAAATGTGCACGACAATGCAAAGGGGTGCGTGTTGCGACGCATGTAACACGTGCATAACAATGCAAATGTGTGGCGCATGACAGCGCAATGTAATGCACCGAAGTAGTGTGATGAACTCGTGCAACACACCTGGGGCAACTTTTGAATTCAAAAAGGATACAAAAAGGATACACCTTGCACGAATTCGAGTGCCACGCACTGGAGACACGGCCCGAAGTCAAAACGGAGGCCGGTTGAATGTCAGAGATGCACTTTCTTGCACTTTCTTCAGCTATGAAGACCCAAAACAACTCAAATGGCCTAAACAAAGCTGTGGGAACCCCACCGGCCGAAAGATGAGGCCACCGGCTGGCCATCGGCACCAAAACAATTCCATCGGCACATAAAAGTGCCGGCCGGCACAAAACATTGCCGACCGGCAAACAGTTGCTGGTGCGGGGCAGTTTTGTCTTTTCACCTTGGGTGTTATAAAATAGGGCTTCATGCCCTATTTTCTCATTCTTCTCACGCCGAAAACCCTTGCTCTCTCTCTCTAGAGTGCTTCTCTCTCATTTTTCGCCCGTTTCTTCGCGTTCTACGCTCGTTTCATCGTCGGATTCGCGATCCTCTTCGCGTTTCGGACATTTTCCACCGATCACATTTTCGTTTCGGTGCCTCGTTTGGCATTCTAGCCTTTTCGGGGTTCATTCCCCTCACTTTTCTCTTCATTTCCATGCCTTTTCACATTCCGGCCTTCTCGGCCATTTCCGACCCTCTCGGGAGTTGACTTTTCAGTTGACTCTTCGTATTCCGGCTCGGTTTTCCTTTTCCGGGCCATTTTCACACCATTCTCTACATGGCGGACGACATTCCACGTGGCGGGACTCCCCCGGACCACGAGATGGATCCCGGGGTCGAGCTCTTACCACTGAGCGAGCGCCCGTTCGACCCGGCGACCTACCGGCCGGCGATCCACGTTCTGCCCCCAGACGGCCTGCGTCAGTTCCGAAGCTTTGAGAGGTACGCGGCCCCTGAGCTACTACTACGCGAGCCTACCTCCCACCTTTCATTCGGCACTTCCGAGGTAATTTTTCTTCTTTCTGCTTTACTTTCTGCAATGTAGGATACAAAACTGCCATAGTTAGTTGTATTCTCTAACTGCTGAAATCTGATATGCCGTAGGCCGTAGTTGACTGTAAACATACATACAACTGATATCTGCTTGAGACTGACACATGCACACACACTGCACTAGCCCTGAATCACCCAAACACACGGCACACACTGTATTTCACTGCACACACACTGGCACCCAGTATTTGTCTGAATCTGTTAGATTTGCACACACGCTACATCTGTTCTGAAACACCCAAACACGCTGACACTGCACACGTATTTTACTGTACGCACACCGGCACCCGGTATTTGCCTGAATCTGACAAACTTGCATACATGCCATATCTGTCTTTTCAAAATTGCATTTTGAATGTTGTCTTGCAATTGTCATTTTCTGTTTGCAGGAGGGTTCCCATACCATTCGCGGGTATGGGAATACTGGTGCGCGGGAGTGGTATGATGAGCTCCCTGATGCGGTCCAACGCATCGTGGACCGAGCGGGCTTCGGCACCTTCTGCCGAGGGCTCTCTAGGCTCTCCACATGCAGACCTCTTCTTGCTGCTTTGGCGGAGAGGTGGTGGGACACCACCGATTCTTTCCATTTTTCTGCTGCAGGGGACATGACGATGACCCCTTATGACTTCTCGATGCTCACAAGCATCGGGGTAGGGGGTGATCCGATCCCCTTTGACACCGACATGGATGAGTGGACCGCCGCTCAGGTCCATTTACTGGGGGAGGCCCCACCACTAGCTCGTCCAGGCTTCGTGCGGTACTCCTGGTTCGAGACACAGTTCAGGGTTCAGCCCGCATTGGAGGAGGTGCAGATGACCCCGGAGGACGAGGAGAGGTATGCTCGCGGCTTCCTCATGTTCTTGTTCGGGACTACCATCTTCGCCGACCGGGCGAACACCGTGCCTCTCTGTCTTCTCAGCGCACTGGTGGACGTTCGGGACATCTTGCACTATGACTGGGGTGGCGCTGCTCTGGCCACCCTATACGGATATATGAGCTCGGCTTCTCGCGGCAGCGGCCAGCTCCTCGGAGGCTACTGGCGGGCTTGGGAGGTACATTTCTTCTCCGCTTTTTCACTCCTGTCTCGTACTTTCCGTACTCTGTACACTGCACACACTGCGGTCTGCTTTACACTCACTGTATACTGTACACACGGCACACACATACATTCTGCTTTACACTTACTGTACACTGCTCACACTGTGCACTGCACACAATACATGGCTCAACACACGGCTCTGCCATTTCTGCTTTATTCTGTATATCCTGCTTTATCTGATGGTCATACTGACATCTGTTTTGCAGCTGTGGGTTTACGCCTACTTCCCTAGGCTTGCACCTGTGCCGGTTGCGGAGCCTCCTCTGGCTGTCCCGTTCTCGAGTCGTTTTGACGGGAGATGCACCCGGCGACCACGGGAGACGTTCGACTTCTTCCGCCGATACTTCGACACCATCACCCCCACAGAGGTATGCTTTATTTTCAGTTCGTTTAGCTTCGCTTTCCCACTGCATGTTTCAATAACAGTAGATAACAAACTGTTTGTTACTTTCAGATCACATGGCGGCCATGGGCTTCGCTGCCGTCGGCGATGCGGGGTCGGTTCCCTGGTGCTGAGGAGACCTCGCGTTTCCGGATTTTGCTTGAGGGCCCGGTCTGTCGGGCTTGGTACCTGGGGGAGCGTTTTCTACGCCAGACCTGCGGGTTACCTGAGCAGATAGTCCCGGCTCACCCTCCTGCAGAGATGAGGGAGACCGAGGGGCTGACCCCTGAGCAGCTGGATGATTACTCCATCGGCTGGGAGGAGGCCGGCTTCCGAGGCACTGGAGACTATCAGGAGTACGTGCGGACGTACCTGATGCGCCCCCTGAGCGGTCGTCGAGCAGAGGGGGCCAGGCCTGTAGCATCGGCGGCTGGGGCCGGAGCAGGAGCAGGGGCTGGATCCTCGAGGAGGGCCCGGGTCCGTGGCAGGGGCGGAGTGCGGGGAGGACGAGGAGCTGGCTGGCCTGCCCTGCCCGCTGTACTGACTTTCCAGGGGCAGGGTGGGTCGACCTATCAGATTCCCTTCGCCCCTCCACCGGCTGGTCACGAGTTCATCGATGTCCCCGACCTTCCGCCGGTATGTATCACTGCACTTCGTACAGTTATTCATTTCAGTTTACTTGATATTCCACAGAATACTAATGCATCTGATACCTTTGCAGGCTTCTTCTGAGTACACCCGTCAGTCGTTGGCGATGAATGCCTTGATGATGGGGATGCTCCAGCTGACATTTGACCTTCTAGCCGTCTACAGCATACCGGTATGTCCTTCTGACACTGGCCTCAAACCATTCATACACTGCTTTACATAATCTGATGCACGGCACAACACCTGATACACTGATCTCACAGTATCTGAACACTGCATACACTGCATTCTGCACCGTACCCTACACTGACAAACTGCTCACGGCATTCATACACTGTATTCACACACTGCATTCTGCACTGATAAACTGCTCACGGCATGCTGATGCATTTCCCTTTTTGTGTACTTTTTCAGCCTCCTTTCCAGATTCCCATGGCAGGAGGTGCTCCAGCTAGACCTTCTGTCCCTGCTCAGGGGAGAGATGAGGAGGGCAGGATATTTCCCCGTACCAGGGAAGGGCGTACTCACGTCGGGAGTAGCTCGCGAGCTTCAGTCCCGGACGATGACTACGACGAGGAGTCAGAGGCGGAGGCAGGGTCATCGGAGGAGGAGACCGGAGACGGTTCTAGCTCGGGCTCTGACGACGATGCTGATGATGCTCCTGGACCTTCGTCCAGGAAGAGGACCAGGACAGACTGACGGCCCTTGGAGTCGCTGGATATAGATGCAGATTTTTGCTATCTTTTCTTTCTTTCTTGTACTTTTCTTTTTGGTTGGTAGATAGATTACCTTGTACTGTCGCAGACAGATTTTTGTTTCCAAAACTTGTACATTCGAAAAGACAATGGAATGAAACGGACTTTTTATCTGAAAAAGTGTTTACATTTACACATTTCATGCATTGCATCGCATCTCATCATGTTACACCTCAATGTAAATGGAATTGATTGGTTGTCTGAAAATTAAACGCTTGCACTGTAATAATCAGATAACTAAACAGCCAACAGCAAAATAACCCAAGCAATCCATTGCCTGATCCTTGGACACACAGCCCTTGCTCTACTGGGGATTAATCTGCACACAGCCCATAACACAGCATTCGATTCATTCTGCACACGACAATTCTCAAACAAACAGCCCAATTTGACAGGACGGACCTCAAAGATGGAACCGGTTGGAGTCGAGACACGTTCAAATGTAGAGAATGGCACAGCATTCTGAGCATAAACGATTTTTTTTGAAATCGAATGAGGGTTTTTCAAACCGGGATATCGAGCCCAACACTGAACACAGCGGGGAGGACTCAAACAAAGAGGTACACGACCTAAACACAACGAGACACGCTCGGGAGAGACTCAAAACAAAAGACGAGACTGTCAAATGAAAGAGACACGACACACAGACGCGTAAACGACGATGGGGGAACCTCGGACCACGAGGAGCCAGTTCAAACTGGGTATTATTTCCCACCCTTTCTGATTTGTGATTCTCACATCACTCGGCTCTCGAGCTCGGATTTTTTCCTCAAAAACCATTTTCCTCACTTTTCTCTCAACTTACACCTCTCTATTCTTCAATCTCTCATTTTCCATCCCTCCCCGGGGTGACTGATGAATGAACAGGAAGTTGCGGGTTCACGCCCGATGCCGTTAGCTCACCGCTATTTCTTCTGGCGGGCAGAGCGCTCTTTTGGCAAGTACGTCGGTGACGGGGGAAAGACAGAACGCCTGGCTCAACTGTGCCCCTAGTTCATCATTTTAACCATTTTTTCGTTTTTGCTTTCTACTAAAACGGTTTTGATCAAAATGAGAGTCGGATTAACGTACTCGTTCAATTTTTGATTTGAAAAGCGTGCAAGTCAGGCTGCAAGCACTGAAAATTTTCCTTTTTGGGTCCAAGACAATGGTCCGATTTTGGAAAAATGAAATAGTTTTCGAGAAAATAGTCAACCTCAGTAAAAATTTTCAAAAACTATTTTTCAAACAGCTGATGCTCGACAAGCATGGAGCTTACCCTTTGAGATGCGCAACCTCGGATCGGAGGCAATGGCAAATTGCCCCTGGTTTAAAGGGGGTGGGAGGCAACGGAAAGTTGCCCCTAGTCTGAATGGCGTCTCACGACGGCTTGTGGCAACGGAAAGTTGCTCCTTGTTTGGGATGGTGCCGCAGCAATCCGCAGACAGTCTTCATAGGTGGTGGCCGAACTCTTGGACACAGAGGTGACGAAGACGGTCACAACACATATATGGACACAATCACCTTGAAGGGTGTTGGCCACTGGACTTTGGGGATGAAATCGAAACCATCGCATGGACTGAGACGCTTATGAAAGCGTTGGGGGCTAGACTTCATGATGAAGTTGCCTACGTATCCCAAACATGGGAATCAAGCCTTACGTAGTTCCGGTTAAGGTACACTCGGGTATTTTAACCTTCACTTTGTTTGGCTCTCATTTTTGCCAAGGCGCCCAATGCGGGTTTTCGACCTTGCGAGCTTCTTTTCATTTTCTATTTCTTTTTCATTTCTTTTTTTTTTCTTGCTTCTTTTTTTTTTTTCTTTTTTTCTTTTTCAATCTTTCTTTTTGTATTTTTCTCTTTTTTTGTATTTTTCTCTTGCTCTAACTTTTGCCTGGGTCGCCTTTCCAGGTTTTCGGCCCAACGAGCCTCTCAAAGGGTAAAAGTGTAGCAAGTCCATGCCAAATGGTTTTTTTTTTTTGAAATTGAAGCCTCTCTGTGTCTAGGAGAACGGCTGTTGCACTGATTTGCGGAGAATCCATCCCGGTTGCTCTACGAGCTTCTTCCGACGAGATCTACTCCTTCTGATTCAGCTTTGGTGCCTCTTGCTCGAGGGCTACTTCAAAACTGGCCACACGGGCCTCCTCCAACGGTTGACTGTTGAATGTTCCGGATGAGTTCGAGGTTCAAGACAACAGGTCGAATCTTGAGGCTGAGAGCGATCCTAGGCTGCGCAGTCTCAAGAGCGATTCCACACAGGTCTTCGCAGGGTCGCGTAAAACATTTGCTTTTGAAAGTTTTTAAAAAGGCGACGAATCGCTCGCGCCGAAGATAGTGTGGAACCAATCTGGATCAGGCCAGGGTCCTTCTCAGTACTCACGCCGACAAGCATGATTTTATGCATAAAAAGGCTTAGCACGCCTCTCTTTCTCTCAAAATGATCAAAATTTTACAAAACCCGAGGAATTCCTTCCTCTTCGTTTTCATCACCGCAGTGTTCAAAAGTTTGTTTTTTTTTGAAAAACTTAGGTTAACGCAATGAGTTTGGCACACAGGAGAGCAGGCGAGATGTACTGTCAGCCCATTCAAATTCTCTGGCACTTATGCTGAAAGCAAGCATGAAGTTGAGATAGCAACAGCTGTTTTGATCGGCTTTGTTGGTGCAACTGGCCCCTCGGCAGAAACAGACTCAAAGCAAAAACAGATAATAATTACAAAACAAAATGGTGTTCGAGGCAACAACCCCAGAATCACCAGGTATTATATACAACGGGGACTGACTCGATACAACCCGACAGACCCTTGAGCAAAAAAGACTGACTCAAGACAAAGAGACAGACTCAAAACAAAAGACTGACTCGACATCCAAGCCAAGACTTACAAAACTCGGTTTCACCGATGCTCAAAAATGTGTGCCAGACGCTTCATCCAAAAATGTACCAAATGTTGCCCGCAGGCGGTTCGCTTTACATACTCGCAGTATCTGAGCCCTCGAAATCCAGCAACTGAGTGGTGACGGGCTTGCCTGAGGTAGGTGGTAGGATAACCTTGTTATCAATCAAATCCTGCACTTCATGACGAAGACGGGAACACCCATCGGTACTGTGACCGGACTGTTGATGGTACGCGCAGTACAAGGTAGCATCATGAGTGGCGGGGAGATTCTTCGGGAGTGGCCGGGACTCCAAAGGCTTAAGATGCCCATTCTTCACCAATATCAGCAATGCCCTAGACAAAGGCATGTGGAGGTCGTGAAAGACCCTGCGCCCTCGGGGCAGATACTTTGCAGTTTGAGGATTCTTGCCAGATGCGCTGGCGAAAGGATCAGCTGGCGCTGCCTTGGCTTTTTGAACCTTTCCCGGTGCAGGGTTGGGAACTACTGGAACTGTCTGGGCATGACGGGGCCCATCCCAGTTTTCTGCCTGGCTTGATCTGCCTTTGATCGGAGTGGGGAAAGCATCATCCACAGCTTTGGTCACTATTGCAGACGTTTGTTGCTTGTTCATCCCTCTGGCCTTCAGAGCCTCGGCTGCCCACAGCAGTTGCTCAATGGGGTCGGCGTCTATCTGTGCCTTGTCCTTTCCCCTGGCCTCAGCCTGATCGAGGGTCTGGGTTGATACTGGCGTGTCGTGGCTATAGCCGGAAGCCACCTCCGGCTGGCTGAGCTCTATCACAATCCGCCCCAGTAGCGAGGGCTCCTGTGGTACAAAATTCCCGGCATACGGCGCCGCTGGCGGTGAAGCCGACATTCCATAGGTGAGGTCTGCCACAGACCTTTGGAGATCGCCTATCATCCCCATTAATTCGAAAGTGGTGGGCTCACGAGCCTGGTATAACTGGGGAGCCCAGACCGGGTGCACAACGGGTGACCTGGGCGGATATGACATACTGATGCTGGCCTCATTCTGCGGAGTGGTTTCCTGTTCCGATGCAGCCGTCATAACCACAATTTCTTCTGAACTTTGTGTCGCCATAAATCTTGCCTCAGCAAGGGGAGACACTGACTGTTCTGTATCAACTCTGCAACTCTCTGAACTGAAAGAAAAACAGACAGCATTTCAGCCCAAACTGATCAAACACGGGTGTAGCCGAACAACTGTACCCTACTGCTGATCACTGTTCCCAGAAATTACTGTTCCCGAAAACTGAACCAATACCCGCGGATAACTGATTCTCACAACTGATACTGATACTGGTGTCCCCAGGTTTAATACTCAGACTTGCAAACTGACATGTGCGTTCCCTGTAGAGCAACACTCTAAAAGCACATAGCAAGTAAAGAGAACAAAACACCCCTATGTTGGGGTAGGGTTTCCCTGTCCTATTTTGTCAGGAACTAGGGTTTCACTACGCACACAGCGGTTTCAAACAACCTAACATCGGGTGAGCAACCTGTCCTAATTTGGAATGGTCACTATGGATCCGAATATGAACTAGGTCGAATGGTAAAAAAAGGGTGCCCCGGTAAACCGGGGTTCGTGTTCCCACACTGTCAGAGCCCATAGCCGGTCAGCCTTATGGACATGCCTTGACAAGACAAGCCTCCGGCAAACCGTTCAGGAATGGCAGATGGCAAACACTGTGTTCCTAGGCGCACCAATGCACATGCAATGCAAAGAAACACATAAGCGAAATCAAAACAGGATATCACGAGTTCGAGTCAAGCTCTCTAAAAATCCCCAGCAGAGTCGCCAGAAACTGTAACATGTCCGCGGAGGGGGGGGACCTGGTTGCTACAGTTCGGACTCCCGATTTTTGTTGTCGCGGTTCTTAATCTGAACCAAAGAGTCCAAATCTGGCAAATCGTTTTGAGAAACAGATTTTTGAAAAAGTAGTGCTAAACATGGACTGCTTTGCCAGATACAGAGTCGCCACCTAAATATTTTAAAATGGGGGAATTTAGGAAACCCTGACTCGGTGCCGAAGGCCACATGTCCGTCATCACCGGAGTTGTCTCGGCTCGGGAGCTTGGGTACGATCGGGGAAGGTCAGCTATGAGCACCCCCTTTCGCCCGGTCCGAAGACCGGCCTCTACTAACCGTGATATCCGTATTTGAAAACTTTATGTGTTCTTATTCCGTTTATTAGCTTAGAATTACTATGTTATGCGCACAGCAAACAAGTATAGACTAGATTGCCTAATTTGGAAATGAACATTGCATATCCGTTCGGTTTGAAAATGCTTTGGAATTTGCTACTCGCAAGTAGGCTAAAACACGGATTTCAACGAGTTTTTCCAACTCAAACAATCCAACCTTCACCCACAGGCATTCGAAACAGTTTAACACATAAGCATCTAGCCACATGTTAAGCATGCTGTCATGGCAATATTCACACTCATGTGATATGCTAAAGCGGAAATACTTACATAGTACTCCGTGCCAAAACAAAGAACTTGTTAGCAAACATGCATGATCCAAGTCCATGTTAAGTGCCTAATGCATCGCATACAAAGTGTTGCTAAGATAGGCTCGGCTAACCTAGACATGTCATGTGAAAATGCACAATTAACACATATTCAGTTTGGAATTTGAAAATACATATGCAGTTAGCATGATGTACCGAGCTCAATGCATGTAATACAAATGCATGGATGCACGCATGCATAGCATGAGGTATGCTAATTTAAACGTGTCCTAATACTAACCATTAAAGCGGGTAAATAAAAGGGAAGAAAGAAGTGAGGTTGGAAGACATACACACCACCCACGCACACTTATTACAGATTTGCCCTCACTCGGAGGGACCGAATAAATATTACAAATTAATTAACTACACCGGCTAATTAATATTACAAATTGCCTAATTTAATTAACAAATTAAATAGACTAATTAAAACAGGAAAACGCCTCGGGAAGCGCGCCGCCATGCGCAAGCTGCCTCTGTTTTCTCTCCTATGCTCCTCTGGAGGCTGTCAAAACCTCAGGGTTGCATCCCTAGGCACTGGGGAGTACCACCGGCTGAGTGGAATCATCACCGGCACTGGTATGTGTCCATTGGCACAAAATTGAGTCTGTCGGCAGAGAAAAGGTTGCCGGCCGGCACCTTACACTGCCGGTCGGCAAAGAAAGTCTGCTGGACCTGCAACTCACAGCAACAGAGGGCAAAACAAGGCATGGCAGCACAATTCAAGGCATGTATGCACCAACCATGTCTCTTATCATTGTGATGACTCAAAGGGACATGTGCCTTGGTTCTCGGACCACCAATCACGCATTTCCATGCATGATGGCCCAAGGAACCAAGTATGCAACTTTGATTTCAAATGCATGCAAACTAATCAAACAAATTAGGCCTAATTCCTATCACCATTTCAAGGAACAAGGCATGCATGCAAGATGCAATGCAACCTAGGCATACAAGCTAAGGATGCAACATGGCATGGCAATTAACTTATGCAAGCATACAAGCATGCATATGGCAATGCAAACTAATGCTAAGATGGTCTTATACATGAATTAGGCAGCTCTAATAAGGCCTAAAACAGTAGCCATAATGACCAAAACAAGAAGCCAAAACACATGCACACATACACATGATGGAAGGCCTACACTTGGGCACAATTTAAACAACCCTCAAGCACACTTGAAAGGGATAAACAAGAGCAATTAGCAGGCAACATAAGCATTGAAATCATGTTAGGATGGTGCCAAACCAAGCAACAAAATCAAGCCAAAACATGCAACGAATAGTCCAAGTGTTCAAAGCAAATCAATAAGGCATTGAACTACACTTAACATGACCAAACATGGCATGCATTAAACAACTAAAAACAGATTTTTAGCATGTTAAAACAAGGCCAAAGGACTCCTTAGATGGCATCTAAGTGGCCCAAATTCAAAGGCATGCAAAGGCATCAAAACATGGAGCACGCAACACATGCTTATGAGGCATTAAAGATGCATGCAAGGCAACCAAGCAAGCATGGAAATGGGACTGAAATAACATATAAAGTGACCCCAAATCACCAAAACAATGCAAAGATGGCATGCTACACATGCACATACTCAAGGCCAACAAGCCCAAATACAAAGTAGCTATATAATGCATGCAAAGATCAACCCAAACGATTATGGACAGAGCTAAAACATGGCAAAATAAGCACATAAACTTCACAAATGCAAGCCTAAAACATGCTCCAACAAAGGCTAACAACCTAGAACATGTTAAGGCACAAATAAGGCATTACATGGCAACTATGCTAAACATGCATGAAGTTCCAAAACCAACTTGAAATCATGTTATATTATAGATATATAAGCATGAAAAACAAACCAAACATGCTCAACACACACTCAAACATAGGCCTCCTTAAGAGGTCAAAATATGTCCTTTCCAAGGACAACAAGGAGAGGGGGTGGCCCTCTCCTTCTTGGGACTTCAAAGCATCATCTTCACCACTGAAATCCCTCAAGATTTCAGTGGTGAAGAGACCTCAACACCAAAATCCCGGAGCTAGCACAAAATGGCTCAAAATGAGGCCTTTTGAGGCCTAAGGGTGGTCAACAACCCTCAAACAACAAAACACTCTTAATAAACAATAAAGAGGGCTTAAAAACAGAACTTTTTTATGTTATACAATAATCACAAAAACAGCTCTAAGACTAGTAGAAAATCAATGCAAGAATGGGGAAAAAAAGGACTAGAATCTCACCCTTGATGACCCCTTCACAAATGGTGCTCCAATGGCCTCCTTGAGCTTGAATCCAACACCAAAACTTCAAAACACACTCTTTAGAACCTCAGCTCCAAGAGGAAGGTGAAACACTAGGTGTTTGTGTGCAATAGTGAGACACAAAACACCTAGTGTGCAAATAAAGAGGGAAAGAGAGATAGAGAGTGTATGTCTAACCCTAACCCTAGAAAAACCAGAGCTTCTCTCTGTGTTTTTTCTCTCTTCAAAAATGTCTAAAGCCTCTTTTTTTGCCTTAGAGAGAGCTTCTCTCTATATGCCTCTTGTAAAGCTTACAAGACAAGCTTTGCAAGAGGGAGATCCCTCCATACACGTGTATGGAGGGGAGAAAAAGCTATACAGCTGTCTAAAAATATCTGCAAAAGCAGATGAACAGCAATCGGCCGGCAAAAAATGCCATCTTGGCCAAAAAGAGTGCCGGTCGGCAACAAATAGTGCTGACCGGCAACAAAGAGTGCCGGCCGGCAAACTATATTGCCGGTGGCAGCAAAAACCAGCCGGTGACATCTAGCCAATGCCGGTGGTGGGTGGGGATGGTCTACAAGCCCCACCCTGCCTCTCAAAGGCAAGACACAAGTGTTTGGTGCAAAACCAAACACTAAACGGTCGAGTTCGGAGATCCTGAGACAAGGCGCGCGAGCCGAGACCTCCGGGAACTCCAAACGAACACAAACATGGATAATCACCGAGTGTTCAAACGGTGACGTCCAAGTCTTGAGGACGGTCAAAAATGGGGTGTCTACAGGAACGCCGTCGTATTTTGCCTTTGATGGTCAGCGAAGAGTTAACTCTCTTGGTGAAAACACTAAAGTAGGGCCTTCTCTTGAGGCAGGGCCTTCGAAGGTCTCCCAGAGCGAAATTGAGATGAAGAAAACGACGGGAGAGTCAAGCAAATGAGGTCGGTGTATGGCCGTCTGCCGGAGGAGAAAGAAGAACAAGATCCCTCTTCTTCTTTTTTTTATATATATATATATTTTTTCTTTGGGTCTTTTTTATTTTATTTTATTTTATTTTATTTTATTTTATTTTATTTTATTTTGGAGTCTCTGTAATCGGGGATGTCCTCCCCAGACTGCAATAAAATCAGTTTAGGTTCTGTACATCAATGGCATGACTGGCACATCACTCTGAATTGGATATTGATTCCATACTGACCTGAATCACAAAATAACTTAACGAAAGAAAAACGAAGCAAAACAATCCAAACACATCTATATACACTGACTGGTATGAATACCCTGACCGGTATGAATACACTGACTAGGTGACTCGAGCGGGAGAGAAGATAGAATCACTGACTCAACTAAGCCCCTAATTCATTGCCTTGATTTTTATTTATTTATTTTTATTTTATTTTTTTCGGTAAAAAAAACTTGAACCAATAGTCTCAGATAATCTAGAGTCACAGACAAGTTAAACGCAAACTAGAGACTCCTAGTTCACATGATTTGCATACGAGATCTACTCGAGTTTGACCTTTTAGCAGTAAAGCTACACTCATAGGTGTTTCTAATTGTTCAAGCTCTAATCCCAAGATTCACACAGTTATAGTAGAGAAGAAAGAGTATGACATGGCTACGACAATAGCATAACTAGCATAGGAATTCAAATGGAATTTGAACAGACAGTACAGTCGAATGACATGATGGTTTTGAACTTTTAACAGGGTTAAGATTATGGAGCTGGTGACCAAACTAGATATTTGAATTGAAATTGTGTTTGGCCATACACATTTCAAACCAAACACCTAAGATTCTTCACCCTGCAAGGATTAAAAGAGTGCAACCGGTTTTCAAGAGAACAACATACAAGATACAATAAACATCGCTCAAAAATTGCCAATTGATCATCTTAAGGCAATACTTTGTCGAATTGGAAATGTTCAATGAAGATAGAGAAGTGATGATTTTACATCCGACAAATTTGGCGTCAAACTAGTTAGGATCAAACAAGGATAGTTACTATGATTAGCATAAACCTCTCATAAACTATGAGTTACATAATTCTATTCCTTCTAACACATGATACTACTCCTCAATTGAGGTTAAACCTCTACCCACTGTCCTTAGGTATTCCAACCTAGAGCTCTGATACCATGTTGTGACGCCCCAATTTTTTTTTGAAACGTCACAAGATTTAAATAGCGATAACTCGTTAGATAAAGTTTTAACTACTAATTAGGAACCTTTAAGTTTGTACATAGTCAAAGTCCATCAACAAAATAAAACTACAAGTTCACACACAACGTCACAACATAGTTAAATCCTAATACAAGGGATAACAGGATTTTTATTTTGATAAAATCTTGACTCTAAGTCAGCCAAGGTTCGATATTGGCAGCAGCTCCAATTTCAGCCTCAGTCCCTTCTTCGACATAATCTGGCATGAAACGCAAGGGCAACAAAATATATGCCATGAGTTTTGCAACACAGTAAGAAAACGTAACTAACCTACCATTCTTTTTAAGAGAAAAATAATAATCTTCTAAACATGAGATAACAATATAATTATACACAGAAATTACAACCATTAGAATAATTTCAATAATTTTAATAAATTAGGTGATACTCAAAATCTCACTAAAGAGATTTAACTTACCAACCACTAAGCATGGCAACGGTTAATTTGAAACCCCCCCTTGGTCAAATATTTAAGTGTTACCAACCGTAACTACCAGGGATGCCCACGTCCGGAGTTATATACCCAAGTAGTGGCATCCGTGGTCTGCTCCAAGGAAACGGTCTGCCAGGAGTAAGTAACCTCCCTGTGTGCCGCCTGCACATCCACCCTTATTCCAAAACTGAATACCGAAAAAGGGTCAAATAAGTCCCGTGCCATCTTAGAGTTTCACAACACAATTTACGTGAGAATTCTCAAAACCAGGGCTCACCTTGAACAACTGGTGTTAACCGTCAACTCTTAATTCCGTACAGTCTTTAAACCAAGACTCACCCCGAACAACTGGTATTAACCGTCAATTGTTAACTTTGTATATGCCGTTAATCATTTCAATTAATTTCGATATTAATCACAAATAATTCCAAATTTTTAATCACAAGTAATGTTATACCAACTCATTAAAATTCCCAATCATAAAATATTGCATGTGTCACACAATACTAAATAAAAGTACAGAATTTAAATAAACAATTTATTTAAACCACGGTATGAAATAATAACTTAGATACAAGAATTAAACTATAAATACACACATGCACAAATTTTTGATTTACAAAATTAGACCAGCATAATATTAAAGTGGTGATTTTATCCTGTCCAGAAAAATTTTCAGAGTATATATCTTGCAAATAAAATTATAAATACATTACTTATACAATTCTAAAATTCATATCAATCTACAGGATACTCAATAAATATGTTATGGTTATTTTTCAAAAAGTATTTTCCAAAAATAACTTATAAATAATTCTAAACAAATTCCAAGGGTGTTTATGACACAGATTTGTTACAATTCCTTACATTAATTCCATGCTTAAATTTATAGATCAAACCCATAATCTAAAAATTTATCGTGAAACTAGACTTCTCAAATTTCATCTTTTAGTTAGAAATTACCAGATTTGGCTTAGTATAGAATTTTAAATAAATTTTCAAATACATGGTAAAATCTGTCTCACAGTTTTAGATTTAGTTAGAAATTTGTATAAATTCGTAGAAAGCTCAAAAATTGTTTCCAAAATTTTTTGGATAAACTAGACATCATTATCAACAACTTTGTAGAAGAATCATCTCGAAATTTTGAGTATACAATTATCTAAAAATTCGGGTAACATGCTGACAGATTCAAAACAGATTATTCTCAACACAGTTTCAGATTTAGTTAAAAATTTGTATAAATTCGTTGAAAGCTCGAAAATTGTTTCCAAAAATTTCTAGATAAACTAGACATCATTATCAACAACTTTGTAGAAAAAATCATCTCGAAATTTTGAGTATAAAATTATCTAAAAATTCGGGTAACATGCTGACAGATTCAAAATAGATTATTCTCAACACAGTTTCAGATTTAGTTAAAAATTTGTATAAATTCGTAGAAAGCTCGAAAATTGTTTCCAAAATTTTTTGGATAAACTAGACATCATTATCAACAACTTTGTAGAAGAAATCATCTTGAAATTCTGAGTATAAAATTGTCTAAAAATTCAGGCAACATGCTAGCATATTCAAAACAGACTATTTTGATCACAAAATTCCTACACATATATATATAAAATTTCTATTTCTGAGTAGTCATTTTAATCACAAGGAAGTAATCTGAAAATTTCACTAATAAAAAGAAATGAGAGGGTTGAGAAGGTTTTCTTACTTAGTAATAGGGTGACAAAATGGTTGAGAATTTTGGCTTCCTTAATCTCCTACTCTTCTTCCTCTCCTATCACTAAGCTTAGTCCCTTAAGAGATTTCTCTCCTCTCTTTTTTTTTTTCTTCTACCGAATGCTTGCATGCACAAAGAAGGCTTGCATGCATATATATATATATAAAATGCTAGTTGAAGACATCTCTCTCTCCCTCTCATTCTCTCTCTCTCTCTTTCTCTACATTCTAAGTTTTCTTTCTCTCAATTCCAAGAGCATCATTAGCTCTTCTTCCCTAAACAAGCATGCAAATCAACATGTGGAAAGCCTCCACCAAAATTCTACAAAGTTTGATTCCCTCTTTTTCTTTTTTTTCTTTTTTTTTTTTTGTGTGGGTTTCTGAAAATTAACACACTAAGATTTTTAACTAAGGTATTTAGTAAGAATAATTATTATATTAAATCCTAATTAAAATAATTTATAAACAACAAATATTGAACACCCATAAAATTATTATTATTTATTTATTTATTATTATTATTATTATTATTATTATTTTCTTTGTTAGTGATTGAATTGGATTAATTTAAAACTAACTTTTACAGTAATACATATTTCAGATAGACTCTGAATAAAATTAATTAATTTATTTATTTATCTTCTTTTAAAAATAATAAAATGTGGGTTTTCACATATCTCCTCACTCCAAAGCCTTCAACCTTCCTCAAATCCTTAACCTTCTGTATCGAACTACTTTCCCTTCATGATTTCACGTGTCTCTTAACACTTTGGAGCTCTGATCGACAGAGTCAAGCCCTTATTCTGTACTTGCTCGCTTTCGCAATAACGCACTAGGTCCATGACTTAGCCTAGTAATTGCTCCATTACCTAGGCCACTTACTGCACCTAGCCCATTCTTCGAATGCCATCTGTCTATTTGATTAATAAAAGACTCTCACTTTGACTTTGCCACATGTCACCATCTGGTTGATCCACTTGTCGATAGGAATCTGACAAAAATGGGTGCAAACAAGTTCAATAACTATACACAATCCTATCATATGTGTTATGTTTCATTTTGATCTTCAATATTTTAATTGTCTTAATTTGATTCTCTGTGTATTCATTTTGTGTTTAAATGCTTCCTAGCCCTCACCATCCATATTTTGTCCAAATTTGGACCCCCTCGCCCAAAAAAAAAAAAAAAGGAAGAAAAAAATTTGATAGATCCCAAGACACTTATTACTAAATTAAAACTATTTTTTATGAATTTTAAGATACTTGTTAACCTTTTTACACTTTTTAAAAACACTTGTTATCACATTTCTAATATTAACAAGTGCCCTCCTTAGCATTTAACAAGTGCCCTCCTTAGCATTTGTCTTTTAAATTCCCCCCCCCCCCCCAAACCCAAGAAATGGCCCTGGCTTTAACATCATTATCAAAATGTTTGATTACTACTAAAGATTCACACCTTTTCTTATTATTTCCTCCATATATGATTGTTACATTGATGCATCCAAAGAGTCAACTTTATATAAAATTTTTTGAAGTTTTCCTTTCTCCAATTCTGCACCACCCATTGTAGCTCATGATCCTTCCATTGTTGCGAAGACTTATTAGTTTCATATCTTCTCAGCATCTCTCTAAACATCATTAGAATGTTGCTAAAGAAAATATGTTGATGAATATCTTTTTAGCTTGATAACATAATGTTAATCATGTTGTTTAATTTTGATGATGTATAAAATATTAATTGAAAATTTGTAAATAATATACATATTTTATATTATTTGACACAAAATATTATCTATTTAAAATATATATTGTATGATACATTTGTTAAAAATTATTTAAATAAAAAATATTTTTAAAAACTTTACTATTCACTTTTTGAATAATTAGGCTGATTACTATTCATCTTTTAACAAATTTGATATTGATTGGTTGTATTATTTTGACAAATTTTGTATTAATGGGTTGTCTTCTTTTGACAAATAGAATAGTATATATGATTAGAAAAATAGTATATATCATCAGATCTATTATAAATATTACTTAAAGGGATTTTACTATATATGCAAATATTTGATTAGAAAATTATATAGAATGCATATAATATAAATAGAATATATCACGTGAGCAATTAAATTTTTTACACTACATTGATTATATCATATTATAATAAAACAAGAAGAAAAAGATGGAGTTAAATATTATAATAAAACAAGATGGAGCAAATCATTTGCTTGTTTGAATGTTGTGAACTTTGTATTAAATTGTCTAAAAAAACGGTGGCTCCATGTTTGAAACAACAAAAGGAAAAAATCAGTTTCACTTTTATTTTTTTAATTATTAAGATTTGCTGACTATTTAAAATCAACGAGTGTGCTTATGTAAGCCATGACATCAGGAGTGTACTTATGTAAGCCATGACGTCAGCAAGGAGCGTTTAACGAATATATTTTTGTGTATAAATAGAAGTGTTGTGTGTGGAGAAAAATCAAGAACTTGAAGAGAAAATTTTCTGTGAGCTCCAAAATTCTGAGTATATTGTATTCCACTCTTTCACTTTCAGATCTAAGTCTAACCTTTGTTCTTACACTTTCATATCTACTCTTTGTAAGAGAATTATTGTAAAAAAGGGTTTAAGTACCACTTATTCTTATTCCTCATTTTTGTGTGAGATTTTGTAAGGGCAAGGCATTTATTATTAAGTGAGGCTCAATAGATAAAAGTAAGGCCTGTGCCAAATCCACAAGCTTGGTGGTGTATTTATTCAATTGATAGTAAAGAAATTCTCAAGGAGGTTCCTTGGGGAGTAGACGTAGGCCTGGCATGCCGAACCATTATAAATCTCAGTGTTTGATTTTCTCCCCCTATCTCTCTTACTTTTGATAATTAGCATTCTCTTTTTTTTTTATTTATTAAAATTCTGAATATTTTGTTAATTTTAATATTGTGAAATTTTTAATAACCCAATTCACCCTCCCTCTTGGGTTGCCTACCTGGGATAACAATTAGTATCAAAGCCTAAACTCTAGTTTGTGTGACTTAACCGTCTTAGAGTAGATCATGGCAACCCCTAGTTATTCTTTACCTGAGAGACAAGCATCCAATAGGCCACCACAATTTAGCGGCACAAATTTTAGCTATTGAAAAACTAAGATGACCATACATGTTCAATCTAATGATTATGAATGCTGGAAAATTATTTGCAATGGTCCAAAAATTCCTACCAAAATCATAGATGGACTTAGGGTACCAAAACTTGAAGATGAGTGGGATGAATCAGATACTAGAATGGCCCAAATTAATGTCAAAGCTACAAACATGTTGTACTACACCTTAGATGCCAACGAGTTCAACAGGATTTCCACATGTAAAATCGTAAAAGAAATTTGGGACAAGCTTATAGTGACTCATGAGGGAACCGAACAAGTTAAAGAATCTAGAATCAGTTTGCTAGTCCATATTTATGAACTCTTTAAAATGAAGCCTGATGAGACTATTCCTCAAATGTTTACTCGCTTTACTGATATTATTAATGGTTTAACTTCTCTTGGAAAAATATATACTAATGTTGAAATTGTAAGAAAAGTGCTTAGGTCATTGCCAAAAAGTTGGGAGACAAAAGTCATTGCCATTACTGAAGCCAAGGATTTATCAAAGCTAAGTCTAGATGAGTTAATGGGATCTCTCTTAACTCATGAGCTCATAATGCAAGAAGGAAAGGAGGAGGAGGACAACAAGAAGAAGAAATGAATATCCTTCAAATCCACCTCGAAACATCAAGAGATAAGGAAGATGATTCAGATGAGGATGAGGAAATGGCATTCATCACTAGAAAGTTCCAAAGGTTTGTGAGAAGGAAACAAGGCGTACGAAATTTTTTCAGAAAAGACTTCAACAACAGGGATTTTCAAAGAAGAGAAAATCACAAAAAAATCTAAAATAACCTACTACGAATGCAACAAACTTGGACACTACAAATCAGAATGTCCAGAACTTAGGAAAAAATTCAAGAAGGACAAGAAGAAAGCTATGATTGCAGCATGGGGAGAAGATAGAGATGAAAACGACACAGAAACCAAAGTTTGCAAAAATGAGATTGCTAACCTATACTTAATAGCACTTGGAAACGAAAATGAGGTAAATAACGAATCATTTACATTTGATGAATTACAATTAGCTTTTGATGAATTACATGCTGAATTTAATAAACTTAGTTTGAAAAGTAATTGTCAAAAGAAAGTAGTTTCAAGTTTATCAAAAGAAAATGAATCATTGATTTCAAAGATAAATGTTTTAGAAAATGAAGCCATGAAAATGAAAAAGGAAAATGAGATTTTAACTCAAAAAGAGTCTTCAATTTTTGAAAAACATTTAGTTGTATTGTAACAAGAAAACGAGTCTTTAAAAAATGAGCAAATTATTTTGAAAGAAAATATTAAAGACTTGAAAAATACTCTTTCAAAATTCACTCAAGGTAGAGAAACTTTAGATAAAATTCTTAAAAATCAAAATCGTACTTTTGGTAGAACCGAAATTAGATATAAACCTTTTTCAAAAGTAAAAACTGTCAAAAATGGCTTTGTGTATGCATCATCTAATCACTCTCATCTCACACGTCATTTTTGTGGTACAAAAGATCATATTTCACCTTCATATCCTGTTAAAAGAAATCCTTTTGCTAAAATAAAAAAGATGTGGGTCCCTAAGAACATTTTAAGAGTATCAAATTCTAACTTTTATGGACCCAAGAAAAAATGGGTACCAATAGAAAAATTGAATTTTTGTACATATGTTTCAAGACAAAATCCAGTAATGATAGATGGTATCTCGACAGTGCATGTTTGAGGCACATGACTGAAAATAAAGCTATGTTCACCACACTTCAACCAAAGGATGGCGAATATGTGACTTTTGGCGACAATAGCAAAGGTAAAATCATTGGTATAGGAAGTATTGGTAAAAATCTCTCTCCTATTATTGAAAATATTTTATTTGTTGAAGATTTAAAACATAACTTGCGTAGCATTAGTCAATTATGTGATAAAGGTTATAGAGTTATTTTTTAGAAAACTCATTGCACAATTGAAAACACCTTAGAAAACAAAACTTTATTTATAGGCTATAGACATGACAATGTATATGTGTTTGATTTACATGATTTATCTTCTCATTTTAACATTTGTGGAGAAGTGGTTCGGAAATACTCTTCTGATCCTGGGGGGAGCTCGTGATCCGTTGATAGTCACCTGAAAAGGAATAAACACTCCGGTCGGGGGTGCCGGAATTAGCACTCCGACGGACAAGTCAGTCTCCACACTCAAGAATGCTTGTATTCTAAGTTAAGCACAACAATTCTCACATACCTTTCTTATTCTGTTGCTCCTTTATTTATACTTGTTCCATGGACCTCAGGATTAGGTCCATTTCCAACACCATATTCGGCACATTTTATAGTAGACTGCTCTTTACTCGGCATCTTGCTTAATCGGCTATTTGGCCGAGTAAAGTTGGATTCAAGCTTGCGAGCCGATGCCGAGTGCCACGAATTTTGACTCTCCCAGGTCCGACTATCCAGAATTTCTATGACTCCCAATACTCGGCCCCCACAATTGTCCCCCAAGCACTCCACTAACGACAGTTGGCTAGAGTGTTTGGCTTCGAACTCGAAAAGTTAGAGCCAAAATTCGGCGGCTGACCGTATCCCATCGCAAATGTCTGAACACACGCTTCTTGGTTATCATTTCAACTTCTCGCCTCTTCATACATTTCTATTTATTGTGATTTAAAATTTCGACGTCTTTTCAAATGCATACACGCTTTTAGACGCTCGTCACTAAACTGCCTTCCGAATTGCCTCTGCAACTTCCTTCTCTTCTCTATCTTTTTCGCCACTTGTAATTTCTCTCATTCTCTGCTTTGAATCTCTTTCCTTGCTTTGTTTTTTTTTAGCTTAGCATATTCCTATTGGCTGGGGGAAATGGCGAAACATTTAAAAGATCTCCTCTCATCGGATCGAATTTCTGGCTTCCGACGCCATTTCTCTATACCTGATGACGTCCGTCTGTCACTTGTGACAGACTGCACCCTCAATATGGAGAGGGTTGATGAAACCACGATCGTTTTCCCTCTCTTATCAATCGCAGAGGGTGGAGTCCGTTTCCCCCTTCACCCACTCCTTAGGGCCATGCTCTGCCATTGGGGCTTAATCCCTTCCCAACCCAATGTCAACTTCTTTAGGATCGTAATGGGGATTATCGCACTAAACCATCGCCGTGGGCTTAGCCTTGGCATTCCCGCTATTCGACATTGCTACGCCTTGGCCAAGTCTTCGGGTCGGCACGGGTGTTATTTCCTTAGGACGAAAGACACCGACCATCAACTAGTGACTATGCTTTCCAGCTCTGGGAAGCAAGTCGACGATGTTATGGTCGTCGTCCAAGGAAACTGGAAATTTGGCGAAGGCGAGGACCGCCTTGATCGTATTCTTAGGCGAAAGGGGCGAACCAGGCGGCCGAGTATCTTCATTTAATTATTTACTTTTTGTTATAATCTATGAAGCTTCATTTTTGGGACCTTATGGTTTTGGTTTTGCAAGAAACGATTTGAAGAAAGTCTTGACCTCAACCGACGACACCGTCCTTTCGGAAATCTAGGCTACGATCAAGTATTTTGGCCGGCCGAGTCTTCAGAAATTGGGGAGGGCGGCCCACGTTCTGCTCTGCTACGAGCCGACTTATATAGCCTTTTCAGCGGCGGAAAACATCCCAATTTCGAAGGGTGAGGAGTGTCTTACCGCCCTTATCTTGACTGATTTCAAAAATTTAAGGCAAGTCGGTGTTGGGGGATCAGATTCAGAGCAACTAGAAGTAGCCAAGGTCACCGAGTCAGACCAATCTGAAGCCGAGGTCGACGAGGCTTTGAAGTTAGCATTCGAAGAAGCCGGCCTTAATTCGGTTGATCCTCCGTCCACTTCGGGTCGAGAGGACCTTCCACTTAATGATATTTTTCGTGGTCTGGAGGATCTCCCCTGCGCGTACATAGAAGATATGGCTGGGTTGAGCCTCACTAAACTTGCCAAGAAGGCGAACGCGGAAAGGATGGCTGTGTGGAGAAGGGCGGAGACCATTCAGGCTGCCGAATCTCAGCCCCCACCTATTGGCGAGTCCCAATCCTCCTTGCCTATTATTGAGGAGGGAATGGCAAAAAACGGGAGTGTCAAGGTGAAACCTTTTGTGCGGGCAAGTGTAGAGGTTGAGCAAAGGGTGGAGAAGCGCACTGCCGAGGTCGAGGCCGGCTCAAAAGAAGACCATGCCAACAAACGACCTCATTTGCAAGGATCGGATGTGATTGCACCTTTTGTTATTCAACCGAAGATAAAGAATACACCGATCTCCTCCGATGCTTCGACAATCAAAGATCCAGCGGTCGCACTCGGCATGGCTACGTCCGTTTCACTGCCTGCTAACAAGGCGGCTTTTCGGGCGGAGCCGGATCTGGTTGCAATTGCGTTGACCGCGCAATCGACTCTTTTGGTATATCTTGACTGTCTTTTCACTTAACGCGAATATTGTTTTGGTCTAAACTTCCTGTTTTGCAGGCCGTCAGAAGGATAGCCGAGATGGGTCGTCATCATCACAATGCCGTCGAGCATATTGGCCGTTTACAAGTGGAGGTTGACGGCCAAAGGAGTAGGGCTGAGTTCGAGGTAGAGAGCCCGCAATACTGAAGAATTGAGATCAGTCGCAGAGAAGAGGGTGGATGCGAGCACGACGCACTTAAATTGGCCCAGGAGGCGATCTCTAAATTGGAGGCTGAGTTGGAAGAAATAAAGGCGGCGAAGGAAACAGCCGATCTGAAGGCTTCTAGCGCATTCGATGTCGGGAAAAAATCTACTTTTGATGAATACGTAGACGAAGTCCCCAAATTTGAAAATTAGGGATTCAAACGCGACTGGCTCAAAGCCTTTGCTGCTGCCGATGTAACATTGGCTACGCCAATTCCATATGAGCAAGTGGATGTTGAGCCGCTGGAGTCTGACTCCGAGGACTAATTTGGGCGGCTCTTGTTTTTGTTTTAGGATTTGCGTGTATGTTTGCAGCTTTTTATTTAGTAATTTTCAGCATTTTACAGCTTTTTGTCTAGTAATTTTCATATGTAAAATGGCTACAATTTGTGCCCAAATTACTTAATGAAAATTCATTTTGTTCTTCGCTGTATTTAATGAATGGTATTGTTTTGTTGCTGTCTTAGATCAAACGTTCTGTATATTCGCCGACCATAGATTAGGCCATCTAAAAAGTCAAAAATTAGCGCATGAAGTGGCTGTGGCACATATCAATCGGCATGGGGCCAAGATGCTCAGCCGGTTAGATTAATAAATCTGCCCTTGCCCCAGCCAGTTCATGGACTTTAAGGCATTCGCCTATAATTGCCGATTAGATAATTAGGCCGTTTTAACAAGCCAAAAATTAGTGCATGAAGTGGCTGTGGCACATATCAATCGGCATCCGTCGTTTGGAGACTGCCAAAAGCGTTAATGAAATTGCCTCAGGGTCGCTGCATACCTACGAATAAATGGGGTGAGTTCGCGCCAGTGGGTCCACTTATTCTTATTTAGACTCGATTTGGACTAGCTTGGGGCGAGGGCGAATGTCAAACAGACTGTTCTTCAACAGCAGAGGAGAGGGACGAACGCTGGTTGAACTAGATACTGTGATGAATCGCAACAGCGAGCCTGCTCGTTCGGGAGGAAGGACGTCCAAGGAAAATGAAAAACGTCATCCTTCAAGCCATTGAAGCAGATCGCCCCGAAGAGAGAAGCATCAACGGGGAAGCTCCCCACGACCACGACCGAGAAATGAGTCAGACGCGACACCACGACTATTGAGTTTTACGGTATTCGTGGGGAATAGACCGATGACTGAGGCAGATTCCATCATTAATGATCCCGGTGTAGCGGTCGAGTTCGCTCGACAGATGTTTCCACCAGAAGTCCAACAATCGATGGTTAGACGACAAGATTTCAAAGTGTTTCGAGAAGGAATTCATGGGGCGGTGAAGGGGCTGTACACTGCCTATGAAATCGGCATGCGTCTGCACACCGCGCGGCGGGAGATGGAGAAAATGGACGAACGGGTCCGCAGTTCGAAGGCTCGTGTAGAGAAAGCCGAGGGCGAGCTTAGGGAGCTTAGGAAAGTTAAAGTCGCCGATCCGCATGCGGCGGGTCAATCTAACCCGATTGTGGACGAGAGGGTGACCCAACGGCTATTGAGTCATGCCATCACCGACCGAGATACGGCAAGCATGTTTGCCATAGAAAATGCGAGGGCCAAGGGTTACGAGCAGGGCTTCCATGCTGGCTGGAAGGTTGGGATTAACAAAACGAAAAAGACACTTGCTGAGGAGGTCTGCCGATTCGAGAATCGAGGCTTTAAGCAAGGTTGGATCGCGGCTCTTCAGGCCGTAGAGGCTCTCCGAGCGAAGGGTGTCGATTCCAACTTATGTGGCCTGGATCATCGTGATCATTTGCCCTTTTCCGCCTTTGAAGTTGAAAAGAGCGATGATGAGAGAGACGCCGAATAAAAATATTCGTTGTAAATATTCAAACGCGGATTGCGTCTAAAATTATGTGATTATTGGTTGGTCAAATAAAAAGCATTTTATTTTCAATGGTTTGTTATAAATTTTGTTCGGCACACACGTGCTTGCATGTGTTTTATTATATAAATTTTTGAATAAACGTATTTCAGACGATTGAATGGACATTGTTCGGCCTGATTGAATTGACATCATTGTGTTACGCATGACCCAAAGGGTTAATCGGCCCAAAAACGTCATTCGCCGATGGGGCTCCGAATCCGGAGACTTGATTTGGCCAATCATGATATCTACAAAGGGTGCTCCGAATCCAGAGGCTTAATCGGCCCAAAGACATCATTCGCCGATGGGACTCCGAATCCGGAGACTTGATTTGGCCAATCGTGATATCCACGAAGGGCGCTCCGAATCCGGAGGCTTAATCGGCCCAAAGACGTCAATTGCCAATGGGGCTCCAAATCCGGAGACTTGATTTGGCCAATCGTGATATCCACGAAGGGCGCTCCGAATCCGGAGGCTTAATCGGCCCAAAGACATCATTCGCCGATGGGGCTCCGAATCCGGAGACTTGATTTGGCCAATCGTGATATCCACGAAGGGCGCTCCGAATCCGGAGGTTTTAATCGGAACATCTTTGAACTAGATTCTGTAGTAGGTAAATGGGAATCTTTGTATTACAGAAAAAAAGATGTACATGGAGAACAATTCGGAACAAGCATCATGTCCTACAAGTCGGGTTAATGATAAAATTTGCGTAAATACGTGGAATTCCAGGGCCGTGGCAGACTCCTTCATGACATGTCTTTGAGCTGATATGCCCCTACTCCGGCGATCAAATCAATCTGATAGGGGCCATCCCAGTTATGACCCAATTTTCCATCAGCCGGTTTCCTGGCAGCTGGAAGCACCTTCTTCAGGACCAACTCTCCTGGTGTGTAGCAGTACAGTTGAACCCGTTGATTATACGACTTTGCTAGCTGCTGTTGGTACCGTGCCATGGACGTAAGGGCTCGGTCTCTTCGTTCTTCTATTAGAATCAAATCCAAAGCCAACATCATGTCGTTTCGGCCCATATCAAAAACTGACGACTTGAGAGTCAGGTGGCCGATTTTCAGGGGTAAGATTGCCTGAGTTCCAAAGCATAGGGCAAACGATGTTTCTCCAATTGATCTTCTCGGTGTAGTTCGATGAGCCCACAATACACTGTCAATTCTTCCACCCATTTGCCTTTGGCTTTCTCCAGCCTCTTCTTGATGCCGTCCAAGATGGATTTATTAGAGGCTTCGGCTTGGCCATTGCTTTGGAACTCAGGCAATCTTACCCCTGAAAAATCGGCGTAGAAAAGTAAGGTGGGATACCATATTTGTTGTACAGCTCTCGGTACACACCATAATCAAACTGGGTGCCGTTGTCTGATATAAGAGCTCTGGGAATGACGAATCGTGTTATGATGTTCCTCCATACAAAGCTCTTAACGTCAGTATCTCGAATGTGTGTTAACGCCTCCGCTTCAACCCATTTCGTGAAGTAATCTGTTGCGACGATCAGGTATTGCTTGTTCCCTGGGGCCCTCGGCAATGGTCCTATGATATCAAGCCCCCACTAGGAGAACGGCCAGGGACTGGTGATAGAATTCAACTCTTCAACAGGCAGATGGTTGAACGGGGAGAACTTTTGGCACTGTTCACATTTTTTTGCATAACACTCGGCGTCCGTTCTCATTGTCGGCCAATAATACCCTTACGTTATAGCTCGATGGGCCAAAGAGCATCCGCCAGAATGGGCACCACAACTGCTTTCGTGTATCTCAGTCAGTAGCTCCTCGCCTTTGTCCGGGTGCACACATTCCGAATATTTGCCAAAGAGTGACTTTTTATAAAGCCTTCCTTGCAGATCCAAGTAGTATCGCATGGCTTTGTTTCGCAGCTTGTGCGCTTCCTTCTTGTCCTCTGGGAGTTGTTCAGAAGATAGGAATGCAACAATAGGATCCATCTAACTTGGTGCAGATTCCATAATGTTGATTTGGAATTCCTCCGAAGGGCCAATGCTTGGCTCTATGATGAATCCTATTTCGATGGTCCGTTTAATCTCTGAGTTGATTATGGAGGCTAGGCAAGCCATGGCATCTGCATGGGTGTTCTGATCGAATGTTATATGGTTCAACTTATGATGGTCAAATTTTGCCAACAAGGAATTGGTCGTTTTCATGTAGGCCGTCATACGGTCGTTTCTTGCCACGTACTCCCCCTTTAGCTGATTGATCACCAGTTTTGAATTGCAAAACACAAGCAGGCGCCGAGCACCCAGAGTATGCGCATTCCACAAACCGGCAAGAAGGGCTTCGTATTCGACTTCGTTGTTTGATGCTTTAAAGCCGAGCTTTACGGTCTGCTCAATTATTGCGCCGTCAGGAGTCATGATTACAACTCCAGCTCCATTGCCCCGTTGATTGGACGATCCATCACAATACAACTGCTAGATGTCCCCAACATAAATCCTCCAGTTCGGCTTCGGTCGAATTTTATCTGACTTCAAGTCGGCAACACCAGACTTGAAGTCGGCAAGGCCCCCAGTGAATTCGGCGATAAAGTCGGCAAGCACCTGTAACTTGATTGAGGTTCTGGGTAGAAATTGAATATCGTACTGACCAAGTTCCAAAGCCCACTTTGAAATACGTCCAGATGCTTCCGCACTGCGTAGTACTGATCGGAAGGGATAATCTGTTAGTACCCCAATGCTATGCCCCTGGAAGTAATGCATGAGCTTCATTGCCGCCATAACTAGGACTAGGATGAACTTTTCCAGCGGAAGGTAGCGTGTTTCGATATCAACCATTGCCTTGCTCACATAATACACTGGTCGTTGTTCCCCCAGTTCTTCCTTTATCAATACGGCGCTGACGGCTCGGTCAGAAACTGCCAGATACAAAATGAGCGGGTCGCCAGCAGAGGGTGTTGTCAGAAGTGGTACTGAGCGGAGGTAGGTCTTCAGGCCATTGAAAGCGGCTTCGCACTCGACGGACCATTCAAAAGCCTTACCCTGCCGTAGTGTATGAAAAAATTGTCGGCAGCGATCTGTGGACCGACTGATAAACCTGTTGTGTGCGGTAGCCATCCCCATCAACTTTTGAACCTCCTTTACTGAACGAGGGGAGCCGAGCTCTAAGATTGCTGTGATTTGCCTTGGGTTGGCTTCGATTCCTCTGTGGTTGACAATGTAGCCCAAGAATTTGCCAAAGCTGATACCAAACGCACATTTGGAAGCGTTCAACTTCATTCCATATTTGCATAGGATGCCGAATGTCTCTTCTAGGTCGGCTATATGATTCTTCTCTTCTTTGGACTTGACCACCGTATCCTCAATGTACACTTCCATAGTTTTACCGAGTTTCCCCTTGAATATGGTGGTGACCAGTCTCTGGTAGGTTGCCCTTGCATTCTTCAGCCCAAAAGGCATTACATTATAGCAATAGGTTCCTCTTGGGGTGAGGAACACAGTTTTCTCTTAGTCCTCTGGATGCATAGCAATTTGGTGATAACCTCTGTAGGCATCAAGGAAGCTCATACGCTGATGGCACGCCATAACATCTACAAGCTGGTCTATCCTGGGAAGAGGAAAACAATCCTTTGGGCAGGCTTTGTTTAGGTCCGTGAAATCGACGCACACTCGCCAAGTTCCATTTTTCTTCTTCACCACCACTGTATTAGAGAGCCATGTAGGGTAGGTCACCTCCCTAATTGCCCCGACGTCAAGCAGCCTGTCAACCTCCTCAACGACGGCGGCAATGTGCTCTGCGACTGACCGCCAGCTTTTCTGAATGATCGGCTTGCACTTAGGATCGACATTCAAATGGCGCTGTGAAACTGACGAATCTATACCCGGCATCTCGTACGGAGTCCACACAAAGACATCAAGGTTGCTGAGCAAGAAAGATATTAGCTGCTGTCTGTCGGCTTGACTCAAGGAGGCGCCGACCATAAAGAACTTGTCTGGGCTTCCATCGATTTCAACTCGTTCTAAGTCTTCCATGGCCTTTTCATTTGGGAGCCGTCCAACATCGTCGAGGCTTTTTCGCTTCGGCATCTCAATGGAATTCACCTGTAGTTCTTTTGATGTTTTCTCAGCAAGGAGATAACATGCCTGTGCCGATTTCTGGGAGCCACGGATTTGCTCAATACCGCGTTCTGTCGGGAAGCGGAGCAGCTGATGATAGGTGCTTGGCACGGCTCGCATAGTATGCAACCAGGATCGCCCCATGATAAGATTATACGGCGAAGGCAACTTGACGACCAAGAATCCTACATCTACTGTTCGGGAACCTGCTCGAACGGGAAGTCTAATTTTCCCCAATGGGTACTCTGGATTGGCATTGAAGCTGAATAGTGGATAAGGGGCCGGAGAGAGATTCGATTCGGAGAAGCCGAGTTTGGTGAATGTCTTGTAGTACATAATCTCCGATGTGCTCCCCGGATCAATGAGTACGCGCTCAACTGTGAATCGGTTTATGCGTAACTCAATTACCAAGGGATCAACGTGGGGCAGTGTTACTCCGGCCAAATCCGAATCATCAAAAGTGATAACCTCGACTTCATGGGGCCGTTTAGTCGGAGTGAGTTGCTCTTGTGAGCTAGACTTCGACTGAATCGCGTGCACCGCCGATGACATTGGCAAGCTGTATATCATGTGGATCAAGCGGAGCGAATGTGAATCCTATCTCAAAACTATTGCTTTGGTTGGGTTGCCTTTTCAGACGTACTGTTGTAGCCGTCCATCTTGCACCAATTTACCGTCGTACGAGGTGAATGACGGTGCTTTGAATTTCTTGAATAGCACTGCTTTTGTAATCCGTCGTACAAAAAGATCGTATTGATCTTCATCAGTACTGTTTCTTCTTCGCTTACGCCTTGTACGGGACTCTCTTCAGAAGAACTGGAAATTTCTGATCGTTCCTTCTTCTTGGGCTCCAAGGATAATGGGTCGAAGTTGCTATCAGTATCTTGTTGTCGGGCTCGAGATCGTTGACCACCTGCCTTCAGAGATCGTTCCGAATTTAGGCGTACAGCTTGTTTAGACTTCGCCACTTCCAAGGCCAAATCTTCACGAAGACGTTCGTTCTCCGCCATCATGTTCTCCAACCTTTGTTCGTTTTGCTTTGCTTGTTCCATGATCGCTTGCATTGCTTCATGCTCTAGAGTCGAGGGTGAGGCGAAGTTCAAAGCGCGTCTTATAGGAACAGTGTCCGGTCCAAGAATGTTTGATGGAGTGAGGTCGTCTCTTTGCATTGTTTCATCAGTGGCTATCGGAGGGTCTTCCGTTGTGCCCACCGTGGATGTGTTTGAGTATTCCCATAGACGACGCCAATTGTGGAGAAGTGGTTCGGAAATACTCTTCTGATCCTGGGGGGAGCTCGTGATCCGCTGATAGTCACCTGAAAAGGAATAAACACTCTAGTCAGGGGTGCCAGAATTAGCACTTCGACGGACAAGTCAGTCTCCACACTCAAGAATGCTTGTATTCTAAGTTAAGCACAACAATTCTCACATACTTTTCTTATTCTGTTGCTCCTTTATTTATACTTGTTCCATGGGCCTCGGGATTAGGTCCATTTCCAACTCCATATTCGGCACATTTTGTAGTAGACCGCTCTTTACTCGGCCTCTTGCTTAATCGGCTATTTGGCCGAGTAAAGTTGGATTCGAGCTTGCGAGTCGATGCTGAGTGCTACGAATTTCGACTCTCCTAGGTCCGGCTATCCGGAATTTCTACGACTCCCAATACTCGGCCCCCACACATTAAATGTTTATCTGCTATAAATGATAATGGTTGGCTTTGGCATAGAAGATTAGGACATGCTCATTTTGATTTAATTTCCAAACTTTTAAAAAATGAGTTAGTCATAGGTTTATCAAAAATTATTTTTGAAAAAGATAAACTTTGTGATGCATGTCAATTTGGAAAACAAACTAGAATTTCTTTTAAATCCAAAAATATCATTTCAACTACTAAACCGCTTCAACTCTTGCATATTGATCTATTCGGACCATCTAGAACATTAAGTTTATGAGGAAAATCTTATGCCCTTGTTTTTTTTTTTTTTTGGATAAGTAAGTCATATTATAACCAAAAAAAGAAAAATATACAATGAAGTTCAACACACAGCTTTTGATGGGAGCACAAAAATAAACAAAATAACTACTCCATCAAAAAACAAACTGAGCTTATAGAAAACAAGCACAACATTTCCAACAAAACAAGGATTCAGAATTTCCTTCTGGCATTCTTCAAGTCATGAAGTTTCGCTTTAAGTTTTCTTCTGTTATCCTCTTTTGAAGTCTCCCCATAACTAGGATCACTTGGAGATGGACTCCCTCTATTTCTCAACTCTTGACTTGAATCTCCATTTCCTAACTCGCCCATATCACCAAGGACATCAAAGGCATTAGATGTTGAGGGGATAGAAGACTGCGTCTCTCTCTCTTTGTTGATCAATGGCGTTGAACCTTGCCCACCATCTCTCCCCTTTTTCTTCACCACTTCCCATTTAGTCAGAATTTGTGTTTTAGTGTCCTTGACTCTCCACTCATGTTTGAAGGAGGGAGGGTTCAAAGACTTTGGCTTTTGAGGGCACAAATTAGTGGTATGGCCAAAAGTCTTACAACCATCACACCTTTGGGGCTTCCATGGAACCTCAACTTGAATCTCATATGGGTCACCATAACCAAGATTTATTTTGAAAGACTTAGGGATCTCTTTATTTGCTGGCACTTCAATACAAATTCTCGCAAATGTAAGTCTGCTTCTCTTGAAAGTTGGCTCATCCAAATAAAGAGGAGTTCCCAAGATGCTAGCTATGTAACCCAAACCCTCTTCACTCCAAAGTTCCAAAGGAACATTGTACAACTTCACCCACAATGGCACACTTGAAAATTCACACTTTGTTAGTTTTAGTCCAGGTTGCCATTTTTTAATAACAATCAATCTAGCCCCAACATAATAGGGGCCATCTTCCAAGATTGTGTCCATAGCCTCTTCACTTTTTACTTTAAAAATAAAAAAACCATTGTCAATGGAGACAACGTCCTCAAGCAAATTTCCCCAAAGTTTCTCCGCCCAACTTTTCACATAATGGAAAGAGAATCTTTTATCAATGAAGTATCCAACCAAAGCATTTTCCCAATGAGAAAAGCCTTTTTTTGAGATCTCAATAGGGACATTGTAAATGCCATCTACTTGGTTCTCAATCTTATGGGCACCTATTTTATACTTCAATTTTGACACCTTGTTAATCTCTTCTTTAATTAAAGAGCTCCCAACTTGTAGAGGTTTACCTGATATAGCAAGTGTATCCAGACCTTCACTACCATCTTCCATATGTAGATCAACCGAATCCTCATTTCGACAAGCTCGCACGGGCTTATCACTCTCTCGTTGCTTGGAACCCATTACTTCTTTCCTTTGATCAGCACTAAGTGAATTTGACAACATCATTTCGTTTGCCACCAATGGGGACACAGTGGTCAATTTTGGCCACTGCTCAACATCAGTTAGCACTCTAGTTGGTGTGTTCCATGCATTAGGTGTTTGATGCTGCTTTGGTGATTGCTCAGGTGAGGCTTGCATTTCCACAGTCCAGCGAAACTGTGTTGTACCAAGATCACAATCACACTCAATTGAGCTATCCTCCGAATCTACGTCCCTCAATCCCCTCTTGTTTACATTTGAGGGCCCTTGCCACGGTCCCACAAAATCTCCAAGAGAAAGAGATTTGGGGGGGCCTCGAATGTGTGTAGACCGGCGGGGAAGTACATTAGGCATATCATCAGTAGATAGTTGATCCACCTGATTTACAAACTCCTTCAAAGATACCTTAGTCGAAGATTTGCTTTTTGATTTACTCTTGGCTAGTTTGCTCTTGGCTAGTTTGCCCTTCTTCAATGATAGCTTACTACCCTCTCTGTCCCTCTCATTGTCCTTCTCTTTCTCTTTCTCTTTCTCCTTAATCATCTTATGACAGCACAGTGACAAGGTTTCACTGGGGCATTTTGTCGAACAGGTAAAGGGCGTGTTGTTCTTCTCTCTGTGATGCCAACAGTGGTATTTAACCCAGCCACCGAGCAAAATCCAGATACAGGTTCACACACAAGCTCTCTAATCGCCTCTAATCTCAATAAATGCTGCCTTATTCCTGAAGCTTCGGTTTCTCAATTTCCTGGACGGACCGCAATGAATAGCTGCAATGCCGTCATGAACTGGAAGCAGAGTCACTTCAACTTTTTACCGTTGTGGGAATCTGGATGCAACATACAGTTATGGGTGCTTTGACGAGAAGGAGTGAATCCAAGAGCAGAACATGCAAGGCGCTTTGACGAGAAGGAGTAGTAGTTTTAACTTTAAATCTTCTTTTTTTCTTTTCACAGCTTATCAAAGCATTAGAACCTTAACATATAACCTGATTCTTGCTTAGAGAATTTGTGGTAAGGAGGCACTGTCAATTCACTTATGCCCTTGTTTGTGTTGATGATTATACTAGATATACATGGGTATTATTTTTAGCACACAAAAATGAAGCTTTTCATAATTTCTCAAAACTTTGTAAAAGAATTCAAAATGAGAAAAATCTTAATATTTGTAGTATTAGAAATGACCATGGTAGAGAATTTGGAAATGATAATTTTATTATATTTTGTGATGACTTAGGAATAGATCATAATTTTTCAGCCCCTAGGACTCCTCAACAAAACAGTGTGATTGAAAGAAAAAAATAGAACTCTTGAAGAAATGGCCTGTACTATGCTTTGTGAAAATAATTTGCCTAAATATTTTTGGGCGGAAACTGTTAACACTGCATGGTATGTTATAAACCATGCCATGATTGAACCTATTCTTAAGAAAACCCCTTATGAACTTTGAAAAGGTAAAAAACCTAATATTAGTCACTTGCGTGCTTTTGGTTGTAAATGCTTTATTAAATAACAATAAAGATAACTTAGGAAAATTTGATGCTAAATCGGATAAAGCTATATTTCTTGGTTATTCTATGTCCAGTAAAACTTATAAAGTATTCAATAAAAGAACTCTACTTGTTGAAGAATCTGTACATGTTGTTTTTGATGAATCTAACGACATTATTTCCAAGAATCTTGTAAGTAATAATATTGTAGAAAATCAACCAAGCATGGAGAGCATTTATAAAAAGGAAAATGAAGAAAATCCATTACGTAAACATGAAGAAGAAATAACAATGGAGAAACTTCAAGAAATCTAAGCTCTTCCAGAAAGTGACTCAAATCTACCAAAAAAATGAAAGTATGCTCATGGCCACCCCAAAGACCTCATCATAGGTGATGTGGCGGAAGGTATAAAAACTCATTCCTCTGTTAGAAATATTTGTGGTAACTTAGCGTTTGTTTCACAATTGAACCAAAATCATTTTTACAAGCTGAAAATGATGAAAACTGGATTTTAGCAATGCAAGAAGAATTAAATCAATTTGAAAGAAATGAAGTTTGGTTTTTAACCCCTCGACCTAAGGATCATCCCGTAATTGGTACAAAATGGGTTTTTCGAAATAAAATGGACGAATCTGAAGTTGTTACTAGAAATAAAGTTAGATTAGTAGCTCAAGGCTATAGTCAAGAAGAGGGAATTGATTTTGATGAAACTTTTGCACCAGTTGCTAGACTTGAAGCTATTAGAATGTTACTTATTTTTGCGTGTTTTAAAGATTTTAAATTATATCAAATGGATGTTAAAAGTGCTTTTTTAAATGGGTACATTTCGGAGGAAGTCTATGTTGGACAACCTCCCCGTTTTGAAAATCATAAATACCCGGATCATATTTTTAAACTTTCAAAAGCTTTAAATGGCTTAAAACAAGCTCCTAGAGCATGGTATGAAAGATTGAGTGATTTTCTACTTGACAAAGGTTTTTGTAGAGGAAAAATTAATACAACACTTTTTATAAAAATCAAAAAAGATGCTAATTGTTCAAATTTATGTTGATGATATTATTTTTGGTGCTACTAATGAAAATTTGTGCAAAAAGTTTGCTAAAGACATGCAGGGTGAGTTTGAAATGAGTATGATGGGGGAATTAAATTACTTCCTTGGTCTACAAATTAAACAAACTAACGATGGAATCCATTTAAATCAAACGAAATATATCAAAGATCTACTCAAAAGGTTTGAAATTGAATCATTAAAGCCTGCAGCAACTCCAACGAGCACATCGATAAAAATCGACAAAGATGAGCAAGGTAAACTTGTAGATGAAAACAAATATCGAGATATGATTGGTTCTTTACTTTATCTTACTGCAAGTAGGCCCGACATAATGTTTAGTGTTTGTATGTGTGCACTGTAGATGTCCCCGAACACCCCGGGAGGATGGGTCCCGTTCTGTTCATTTTGGGCTCACTACAGTTCGGACTCAAATTGTCACGGTTCTCAATCTGAACCAAAGAATCCAAATCCGGCAAATCGTTTTGAGAAAACAGGTTTTTTGAAAGAAGT
Source organism: Camellia sinensis (assembly GCF_055761805.1). Taxonomy (NCBI): domain Eukaryota; kingdom Viridiplantae; phylum Streptophyta; class Magnoliopsida; order Ericales; family Theaceae; genus Camellia; species Camellia sinensis. The sequence goes on from NC_138963.1 coordinate 202,963,516, forward strand.
GCCAAACATGGACTGCTTTGCCAGATACAGAGTCGCCACCTAAATATTTTATTTTGGAGAATTTAGGAAACCCTGACTCATGCCTAAGGCCACGTGTCCGTCATCACCAAAGTTGCCTTGGCTCGGGAACTTGGGTACGATTGGGGAAGGTCACTTCGTGAGCACCTCCGCTCGCCCGATCAAAGATCGGCCTCTACTAACCATGATATCTATTTTTGAAAACATTATGCGTTCTTATCCCGGTTATTAGGCTAGATTTACTATGTGATGCGCACAGCATACAAGTATAGATTGGGTCGCCTGAATTGAAACAAAACATTTCATGTTTGTTTATTTGAAAATGGTTTGATGGTGCTACCCGCAAGTAGGCTAAGACGTGGATTTGCCACCCTCGGATGGGCTTAGAAAACATGATTTTGCCACTATCTAGTGGGCTTAAAACTCACAGTCAACGAATTGTTCCAATTCAAATAACCTAGCCTTCACCCACAGGCATTCAGGCAGTTTATATCACATAAGCACATAGCCTCATGGTAAGCATGCTATCATGGCAGTCACTCACACGCATGCAAGGATTCTAAAGCATAAAACTTACCGAGTACTCCAAGCCAAAACAGAAGCTGATTAGAAACCCATGCATGATCCTAACTATACAGAAATGCCTAATACAACACATACAAGATGCAACTAAGATAGGCTCGGCTATTCTAAAGATGGCATGCGAAATGCTACAACTAACAAGTATTCAACTCAGAATTGAAATGCAATGTACTTAGTATGATGCGCCGAGCCCGGTGCATGCAAAACAGATGAATGAATGCAAACATGCTATCATACTGTATGTTAATTGAAACATGCCCTAATCTATCCATCATAAGCGGGTAAATAAAAGGGAGAAAGACGTGGGGTTGGAAGACATACATCACACACACGCACACTTATTACAGTTATGCCCTCACTCGGAGGGTCCGAATAAATAATATACAGTCCCGAATAAATAGTGCAGTCCGAATAAGTACAAAATTCTAATTAGTTAGCAAATTAATCTAGGAAAGCAGTAAATTGCACGCAAATCTGTGGACCGCCTCAGCTCTGTTCTGAATGATGGATGATGCATGCTCGAGTTGCCTTGCGCGAAAATCCATTGCGATGCCCCAGTTCGCCTCTGTTTGCAATTGTTCTCGGGATGCGTGCCAAGCTCTGAAAGGCTGCCGATTTCTGATTTGCTGCAACAGAGAGCAACACAGGGGCATGGCAAAGTATTTTCACATATGTATGCATGCCTACTCTTCAGGGAGTGTAGTCCTCGATCCTCGTGCCACCAATCACGCATCTCGATGCATGATGGCCGAGGAGTCGATTTGCACGACTCAATATGAAATGAATGCACATATAGACACAACAAGGCCTAAACTCCATCATGGGTAATCCGGAGTGTCGGTGACAGGGAATTGAGACACGTTCCGTCACTCGTAGTACGAAACGTCCCTCGTTTCCCATGCTTGGGCTAACTCCTATCCCAAGCAGTATGCAATATGTATGACATGCATGAATGCGATCCTAACATGCATCCTAGCATACATAATGCTATGAAATGGCATACACAATGCACAATGTAACGAGGCATACACAATGCTCTAACATACAACCTAGCATACACAATGCTGCGAAATGAAATGGCATACACAATGCACGATGGACTTACACCAACATGAGTGGACCTCAGCCACACTCGCATCAGTAGCCATGAGATGAAAATGAGACACTCGAGATGCGTGCACACATGCACGCAAACCGATGACCGATCCTGAGGCACAAATGCCACTCTAACAAGGCATGGCAAGGGATGCAAGATGGCATACAAACTCACAAATTCCAGCACTGAAATGTGATGCAAAATGATCCCGAAACATGGAAGCATGGCACCCGATGCATGAGATGAACCTCGAAACTCGAAACTGGGCACATGGAATGACTTATAGCTATACAAAGCATGCATTATTTGATCATGAAGTCTAAAGACAGAGCCAAGGCAGTCCCAAAACATGAACATTTCCAGTTCAAAGCATGGCCAAAAGATGCTAGCATGGTGGACTAAAATAGCATGCAAGATTGGCTAGCAAACATAAGTTATATGGCAGGTATAGGATGCACATGGAATCTTACCAAACCAGCAAAAATCAGTGAATAAAACATATGAAAATATGCCCAAATAACCATGGAGATGTAACCAATACATGCAAAAATGATGGGCTCCTTTAGAGGGCCATGCAATGAATTATTAAGCACATACAAGGTGGACACTTAGCATGGCATAAACAACTATGAAAATCAAATATGGTAGTCTTAGAACTCACCAAATTGACCCTGGAAAGTGACTTCAAAGCATGCGAGATAGGGTCTCTTTGGAAGGCCAGAAATGACCACCAAACAAGTCAAGGTGAGAGGGGGTCACCCCCCTCTGATTTGGAGGCTCAAAATAGTGTGCTAGCCATTGAAAATCCACTGGATTTCAGTGGCTAGAAGGCCAAACCAAGCATGCAACAAGAGCTTAGGTGTAAGGCTCAAAATAAGGGACAATCAAGCATACAAGGAAACATATGACCTCAAACAAGAAAATGCCCTAATAAAACATGAAGATGATGTCAAAAAGAGACTTTTTTCAGTTTATAACAAATCTCAAAAGTGAACACAAATAGGGCTAATCTATTATGCAAAAATGGCCCTAAAAGAGAGATTAGAGACAAGGGACAGCAGCTGGCCCCAAACAAAGGAGAGCCCTTCAACAAAGTTGAAGAGGAGCTCAAAACAAGGCACTTTACAGTTTATATCAAGTCTCGAAAATAAACACCAGTGAGGCTAAAACAACATGCAAGAAAAAGGCCTAAGAGAAGGATAAAGAGACAAGTGGTAGCAGCTGGCCTCAAACAGAGGAGAGCCCTTCAACAAAGTTGAAGAGGGGCTCAAAAAAATACATTTTACAGTTTATGACCAAATCCAAAACAGCTCACAAATAAGACTAAAATACCATGCAAAAATAGGCCTAAAAGAGATATTAAACACAAAGGGTAAGGAGAAGACCTCAAACAGCAAAAAGTCCTTGATCAAACATGAAGAGGAGCTCAAAATATGACTATTTACAGTTCAGATCAGAGCTCAAAAATACTTTCAAGTATGGCTTATAAATGAAGCAAAAAAATGCAAGTTTAAGGGAAATGTGTGTTTACCCTTGAAGAACAGTGAACCAGCAACTTTAGGACCAGATTTTTGAGCTTCCAACCTCTGCAAATGGCCTCCAAGTTGCTGGAATGGAGTGTGGAGGTGTGGTGCTATAGGTTGTAGTGCAAATGGTGCAAGACTCTTAGGGTTTTGAGGGTTGAAGGAGAGAGAGATGGAGGATTGTATGTAATGGCTCTAAACAATTTTTATAACCCTTGGAAATGAAGGGGAGAGGCTGGTTATATAGAGGGAGAGGGGTGGAGAAAAGCGGGGGAAAAAAAATTCGAATTCCCCCCCCCCTAAAAGGCAGCCCCTCGGATATAGGATCTGGGGGGAAACAGCTGGCACAGTTGGAATACACTTGGAGAGAGGATCATGGCCGACCAGGTTCAAAAGGTTCAGGGGGCCGGCCGGCTAGGGGTCAAAAGGGTCAATCAAAATTGCTAGCTGGCCATCCCAAAAAGGTGGCCTCCCATGTGTGCACAACACAAATATGTGGTCAAAACCCAAAAAATGTGAACCAGGAGAGAGAAAAACCCACTTTTAGAGGGGTTCAAAAGGGTCAGAGAAAATTACTGGTCGGCCTACCAATATTGGTGGCCTCCCAGGTGTGTACAACACAAATATGGGGTTTAGGGCTAAAGAAAGTGGCCCGGGAGTGGTCAACATTAGCTTTCTAGTGAGGAAAACGGGCGACGGAGAGCGATGAAGAAATAAAAATGGTTTTTCAGAAAAATTGCTGGCCTCCCACCCTCCAACAAGCTTTCTAATAATGAAAATAAGGTCTCCACCAAAAATAAACCAAAACGGATGCAAAACGGAGGTTCGAGGACCGAAACGCGCGGCCCGGGGCCCCAAAAATGGGCTGTTAAACATCGGAGGTGGCATTCGACCACGAAGTTGGTCTCTTGAGCCACAGTGTCCCCCAAAAGGCAGTAAATAAGATGTGTGCCGAAAACCGGAGCAAACGGAGGTGGTTAGCCGGTCCCGAACTGAGGCGCACGGCCGTCGGCTCTGAAAAATCGAAAACCGGGCTCCAAACGGAAAAAATGGCCTACGACCATGAAACGTAGCCTACGGCCACTGAGAGATGATCTACGAGACCTCTCCCTCCCTTCGAAAAGAGAAAACAGAGCCTGGTTCGCAAACCGAGGCAAAGCACGAAAGAGTCCGGAAGTCCGGAGGCAAGGCTTGCAGCTAGGACTCTGAAACTTCTGAACGAGCACAATATGCAATATCACCGAGCGCTCAATCAGTGACGTCTGAGTCTTAAGGTCGGTCAAAAATGGGGTGTCTACATGCACGTTTTCAATCCGTACCGAAAGAGTCACACATCACCGCAGTCAAACGCATTTTCAGATATCTTGTCGGCACTCCAAATTTGGGATTATGGTATCCTAAGGGGTTTGAACTTTTTGATTACTCAAATGTCGACTTTGTGAGATGTAGACTTGACCGAAAAAGCACTAGTGGCACTTGTCATTTTCTTGGACACTCACTCACTTCTTGGTTTTGCAAAAAACAAAACTCAGTGGCTCTGTCAACTGCTGAAGAAGAATATATTGCCGCCTCTGGGTGTTGTGCACAATTGCTTTGAATGAAACAACAACTTCAAGATTTTGGACTTCACTATGATCATATTCCTATAAAATGTGATAACACAAGTGCCATTAATCTTTCAAAAAATCCTATTCAGCACTCACGCACTAAACACATTGAAATAAGGCATCATTTTCTAAGAGATCATGTACTCAAATGTGACATTGAACTCGAATTTGTGCCTACAAATCGTCAATTAGCTGACATATTTACCAAGCCTCTAAATGAAGAACAATTATGTTATATTAGAACAGAACTTGGTATGATGAATTCTCCAATATAATGTTTATATTAAAAATAATTTTTTTAAATAAATAATTAAATAAAATATTTCTAATAATAATAAAAATAAAAATAAAATAATAATAATAATAATAATAATAATAATAATAATAAAATTATATACATATATTTTCTCTCTCTCACCCGCTCCGTCTCTATCTCTCACTCTCTCTCTCCTTTACTCTCTTTTTTTCTCTTTCTCTTGCTCTCTCGCTCTCCCCTTCTTCCTCATATCCTCAACCGACTCCATCTCCACCCTCATTATAGCCTACAACCAGCTCCACCATCCACCATCCACCATCCACAAAATCATCCATCACTTTCATCACTACCATCATCCACCCAAACCCCTCACCAAACTTCCGAACTCCATCACTTCTCTACCCAAAATCTACATCACCATATTTACTGATTCATCAAATTCCATCACCGATCCATCAAGTTCCATGAATGATCCATCAAGATCCGTGACTGATCCATCAAGATCCATTGTCGATCTACACAAATTCGTCACCGATCTGCCTAATCTTCTCCATTTCTTCCGATCATTAAGGTCTTCACCGATCAACATGTTAAAATTCTTTTTGCACTGTGTTATATTTTTTTACTTGTTGTATGTGCTCCAAACTCTCTTGGATTTAATAATGGTTGCTTCGACTTTGTCTGAAGAAATTGTTTTTATTTTTATTTTCTCCTTTTATGCTGATGCACTTGGTGTAGTTGTTTATGGCCGGATCTTAATGGCCCTTGGTATTATAGATTGGTAATTTGTTTCTTCAAATTTGTGTAATTTTTAGTGCATTAATTTAGGAGGAGACTCATATACTTTGAGATTAACAATTATTATAAAAATATAAAATAAAAAAATGGGTATATTCTGTGCATAATTTTAGGGGGAGTATATATATACATATTTTTTTACTCTTTATCTGCAATACTCCTTATCTGCAACAACAAACCAATTTTTTTGTGCAAAGACAGAATTAAAAATAATAATAATAATAATAATAATAAATAAATAAATAAAGAAGAAATGCTCGCAATTTTATTTCAAAAAAAGAAAACATTACTCAATTACATGTAAATTTTCAGAAGGCTTCACAAATTTTTTCTTTCTCACTTCTCTTAACAATTTTTCATGAGCCTCTTTTACCTGCTTCTCTCTATTTTTGATTTCAGTGAGCCTTGGCATTATAACCGTTACATAATAATGCACCGTATTCTCCAACTATGCATTTTTCCTTTTTAGTTCTTTCTTCTCCTTACACATATTAACTACTTGTTGTTTTAACAAGCACACATCATCTCTCCATTGCTGATTTTCTTATACTCTTGCTTGTAATCGTTGTGTCATATTAGACACTGCGGTCATTGTCTGTGTACTAAGAGCCATAGTATTATTAATAGCATCGATATCATTTCGATTACCAATAACACTAGGACCCTCATTTACAAGCATAGCATGTGCCTGCACCACTGGTACCCTCTCATTTGCCTGCATTACAGGCACCTCATGCAGGTCCAAACCATTGATGGCTAAGGTAAGGAATGACATGATTACACAAGAAGCTGAAACAAATTTTTCTCTCAAACACTTGATGATTTCGTATCTTTGCCTATGATCTGTGTCACTTTTTATACACTTCATCGATCCATTACTCGATGCATATTTGCTCAAATCTTTTGTTTCTCAACATTTTCTGCGCTCGAGATGCTACAAAATCCCTACAATGATCTCGATAAGACCTATGGACCATTCTTCTATTTTTGGCATCTCAGATTATTTTACCAAATGCGTCTGTTTTCTATCTCTATATTTTATTTTGATGATGTCAAAAGGAGAAAAAAACATATGACTTTGAATTGCTGTGCATGCATGCGCTTTAAATATTTTATGTTATAAAATTATCAAATAACTTGTTAATTTTTATTTTGTGTCAAATCCATACAAATATTGCCATCATCAAAAAGGTGGAGATTGTTAATCATGTTGTTTAATTTTGATGATGTGTAAAATATTAATTGAAAATTTGTAAATAATATACATATTTTATATTATTTGACACAAAATATTATCTATTTAAAATATATATTGTATGATACATTTGTTAAAAATTATTTAAATAAAAAATATTTTTAAAAACTTTACTATTCACTTTTTGAATAATTAGGCTGATTACTATTCATCTTTTGACAAATTTGATATTGATTGGTTGTATTATTTTGACAAATTTGATATTAATGAGTTGTCTTCTTTTGACAAAATTGATATGGAGTGGAAGGTTATATTTAATTTAAAATCTCTACAACATATACAGAAAAATAGTATATATGATTAGATCTATTATAAATATTACTTAAAGGGATTTTACTATATATGCAAATATTTGATTAGAATATTATATAGAATGCATATAATATAAATAGAATACATCACGTGAGCAATTAAATTTTTTACATTACATTGATTATATCATATTATAATAAAACAAGAAGAAAAAGATAGAGTTATATATTATAATAAAACAAGATGGAGCAAATCATTTGCTTGTTTGAAAGTTGTGAATTTTGTATAAAATTGTCTATAAAAACGGTGGCTCCATATTTAAAAAAAACAAAAAGAGAAAATCAGTTTCACTTTTACCTTTTTAATTATTCACATTTGCTGACTATTTAAAATCAACGGGCGTGCTTATGTAAGCCATGACGTCAGCAAGGAGCGCTTAACGGGTATATTTTTGTGTATAAATAGAAGTGTGTGTGTGGAGAAAAATCAAGAACTTGAAGAGAAAATTTTCTGTGAACTCCAAAATTTTGAGTATATTGTATTCCGCTCTTTCACTTTCAGATCTAAGTCTAGCCTTTGTTCTTACACTTTCATATCTACTCTTTGTGAGAGAATTATTGTAAAGGAGGGTTTAAGTACCACTTATTCTTATTCCTCATTTTTGTGAGAGATTTTGTAAGGATAAAGCATTTATTATTGAGTGAGGCTCAATAGATAAGAGTAAGTCCTGTACCAAATCCACAAGCTTGGTAGTGTATTTATTCAATTGATAGTAAAAAAATTCTCAAGGAAGTTCCTTGAGGAGTGGACGTAGGCCTGGCATGCCGAACCACTATAAATCTTAGCGTTTGATTTTCTCTCCCTATCTCTCTTACTTTTGATAATTATTATTTTATTTTTTTTTATGTATTAAAATTCTAAATATTGTATTAATTTTAATATTATGAAATTTTTAATAACTCAATTTAACCACCCTCTTGGGTTACGTACCGGGGATAACACATGACATTCATGAATTGAATCTATCCTTAGTTGCCAATCTTTCATGGTAGAAAAGCCAACAATAAATGCATGTTTGGGGGATATTCTGTGTGATTCCTATAGACTTCCAAAGCAAATTTAACACTATACGCACCTTTGCTTGAGGGGAATCCAAATAATATCATCTCTATTTTGAGGCTTAAAACTAGAAAAGTATGGCAAGTGTAAGCCTATAAGATCATCTGCCCCACTCACTATCTCATCCTCTAACCCATATCTATCTCATATTGCCACGTTGCCAAATTCAAAGGTTAGACAAATATGATATAGATTCAATTTATTTCCTGAGTAGATCAAGAAACAGTTATGTACGGGAAGCAAATATTCTTCGCTTCTGTACTCCTTCCGTCCAAGCCTTGCGTTACTCCAAACGGTGTCGCACAACCTAAAAGCACAAAGACGGTGAGCCATCCGGCGAGTCTGTTGCTGAAAAACTCCTCCAATGGTCAAATTAGCACCTTTAGAGAGAGAAAGAAGACAAAAGAAAGGATAGCTATGTGTAAGAAAAGATTGCAGACCTTTTGCATAGAGGCGCCACAAAACTTATATAATTTGTGCGCGCATTACCTTGCCCGTTCTTTTTTGGACATGTGGATGTACTATTCTCTCTTCGCCTACATACGTATGTGTCAATACTACCAAACAACATTAACCAAACCTCCAAACAATATTGACGCGTACGGATGACAGATTTTTTTCCTTGCATTCGAATTGGGCCATGTAGCACACACCAACCGAGCTAACTCATGCTCAGTCCGTCACACATCAACCAGGTTGGACTGGCTCTGGTCAAACTACCACGCACCCCGCAGCTCTTCTTGACTTGCATCTCGGTCAAGCTATGGGTCGCCCTCCTTAGCTGAAATGCACAGCTCGGTGGAGAGTCTTGCCACCTTCCTAATCTCTTCTCGGCCTGGCATATTTGCCCAATCAACATGCTCAATCCAGTCACGGGTTAAGTGGTCGACCTTGGTCATTTCTCTAGCCTGGTCAAATCCTGCTCACCTCCATGGCAAATCCCACCTAGTTTCAGAGCTTAGTTGGAGTCATTGACCACAACCCTTGGCCTTATTAAAGATGGCTGTTACTTGACCGAGCTTGTTTCTTGCCCCAGGCCGATTAGACATCTCAGTCCAACATGTGGGCATCCTTCTAGCTCAGTTATGATATTCAAGACTAGCCTACATCCGAATGTTGCTCAGCCCATCTGTTCAGCACAAATTCCCCTCTCAAGTTATATGTATCAATTCCTTTGTATCTAATAGTTCCATTATCTACGCCAAAAAAGATTTCATTTGTTGTATGACCTTGGGTTCTTTAATCAGCACTCCTTCAATATCTTCGGTTTTATTGTTTTGTGTTTTTGTCATCATTGCGGAGTTCTAGTCGGAAATTACACCAATAAACTTTGATCAATCCATATATATTATCACCAAGCAAAGGAAAAAAGCACTAAAATCTTCCACTAGTGACAGCAAAATAGCCGAGCCACAAAACTTGGACCCAAAAAATCCATTTTCTAGTACTGTAGCTAGAAAAATAGCAATTGGAACCCAATTATAACTTGAACAACAACAAAACACAAATGCTATTACCATCATATGAAGTACAGGCAGCATTAGGAGGATAAAGTATTTCATGAAATCCACCCTTACAACAATTACTGGAATTTAAAGCAGTATGTACATAAATCAGCAGAAACTGGAAACTGAAATAAACTGTTTGTTGGTTCATATCCAACAGAGAATCAGAAATGTAAAGCATTTCATATCATTATATACATGATAAGCATATGAATAATCACTGATTGACTATCCATCCAATTGGAAATGAAGTGTGCTGAAAATAATTATTCCAGAAGAGAGACTATGAAAGCATATACGATATGCAATCCTTTCAACCTCCCGCTGCTCTCCTCTATCCGCTGCTCAAAAGCCCCAAAGCTTCCCCTAAGAACTGCTGCTCTTCTTTCCACCAGTCACATAGGCCCAGTGAGGCTTAGCCTGAATGCGCTTCATTGCCTTCACTCCCAACGGGTTGTCCTTGCTCTGTTTCATCAAAGAATGTCAAGTAAGACCGCACCACATACCGGTAACATATTGTTTGGGATTGGCTATTTTATAAGCTAAAACAGTTCAATGTGTTTGGGAAGTTACCAAAAAAAATTACTTTTTTTGTTAGTGGAAAAGTACAGAGTTGCTTTTGGCTTTTCTAGAATATCCTAAACAGACTTACATCAACGAAGACAATGGTGTATATATAGTTCTTACCATTCGGCAAGTGCCTGAGTAAATGTTGCATATGGGATAATCGTGGGGGCAGCAACTAGAATAGTCTTCACAGCATGTGGCGCCCTCGAGTGGGCAGCATCCCCAAGAAAAGCAATAGTTGGCGTATTCATAGACACAGCAGCATGTGGTGCTCTCAGGGCAAGCATAGTAATCGTCACAAACGGTTGGAGGCTTTATTGGGGATGGGGGAGATGGACCGGGGTTGGGGGGATTTTGGCCGATCTTGATAGGGTAAGAAGGCTCAACTGCAATTCCGCATTTGCCTGTGCGAACAGAATTACGCTCCATCCTGATGTAGCCCCTCTCTCCCCAGCTTGCGCCCCACGAGTTCTTCACAATCCAGTAATCCACACCGTTTTCTGTACCATATCCAACAGCAGTAACACCATGGTCTAGCGCTGTCCCGCATTTTCCGGTGAATATGCCCTGAACAGAATGAATAAATAAAAAGGGATTAGACTACTTGGAAATTTCATCAATTTTAAATTTTCTAACAACTTTTGTTACACCACTGTCCTGTTGGATGCCTGTACTATGTGTGTTTGATGAAAAATTTCACGATATTTGGAGTTGCATAGTCAGTGGTGCAAAGCATATTGTTATCCACAACTCACTCTTATCATAGAAGTCATTGATTCATGAACTGTACTGCATTCTAACGAAACTAATAATTGTCTCGAGTATCATATATAGCAGTGCAGATGGTTAAATAATTGGATAACAATTTTAAAGAGATAACGAGCGAAGGCTATTCATAATATTAGGTTGCATTACGTTCATTCACTCTACTACCCTTAATGTAAATATCTAAACAAAGACTAATATGAAATCTTACCGAGTCATAGAGTTGGAAGGCCATGCCACCGGCTTCAATGGCAACACTCACAGGCTGATTTGCAACAGCCTTCTGCAAGGCCTTTTCATTGTTCTCAGGAACATCTTCATAATCATCAATGGAAACAACCCTGGCATTTTTCTGCATGAAAAGTAATTTACCAAAGAATGAGACAAAAATTATACTGTTTCTTAACCATATATACAAATCTTGACTTTGACACCAACCCTGTATTGGTCACATCTACCATCTCTAGCTTGGTAAGGGTAATCGTCCTCAGAATCAATGCCACCATTGTTGATGATGAACTCAAAGGCATAGTCCATGAGACCGCCATTGCACCCTTCATTGTAAGATGTGTCGCAGTCTACCAGCTCTTGCTCTGATAGCGAGATCAAATTGCCTGTCACTATTTGGTTGATTCCTTCCACGGCAGCAATTGTTGAAAATGCCCAGCAACTCCCTTCGTTTCCAATCAACCAATTAGTACCCAATCAATTATTAATTTTAAATATACGTAATGCTCAAGGCAGTATAATAAAGTCAACAATCTCGCTTAAATGTCTCCTTCTCTATTTTTTTCTTATTTCCATATTTATAGTGTATTGTTTTCGTAAAAAATTTAAAATAATTTATTAAGTCCTTGTAAAAGTAAAAGAAAATTTGTTTTCATTTAATTTGAAAACAAGCTTTATTCCTTCCTTATTCCCCCACCTCTGCCTGTGCCAACACCCCCCACTGGCCGCTACCAGCAACTTCTTTCGACCACTTCCGATCAACCTCTCTCACTTATTTTTAAAATCAAATTTTAAAACACATATCAAATATATTTTGTGTTTTTATTTTTATTAAAAGTAAATATAAAGATATTTAAATTTTTACGTAAATAAATAAAATAAAATAAAATAAACTCTACCAAACTATCCTAAAAATTAAAAATTAAGAGTGGGGCCAACTGGAATAAAAGGGCAAAGGACCAACAGGCCGAAGAAAATACCAACAGTGGACCACAACCAATATCTACAAAATGAGTTCACGGATGACGTATTGTGGCCATCCACGTGAAAAATGAATATTCTCGTTTATTGCCTTTGCAAGTTGCAACTCCGAAGACTATAAGTTAACGTCAACATGAATCCACACAATCAACGATTATGAAAAAAATTTAAATTATATTTATTGATTATTAGCTTTTAATTTGTGACAAAATTTAAAAACTTATCCACAAATTCTGATTAAAAAGAATTAAAAACCTTATAAACTATACCCAAACAGAACTATGTGCTCTATAAAACTAGGACCAAGGTGGATGTTGTGCGGGACACAACCATCACTGTTGTAGGTGGCCTGTTAAATTTATTTCAGGACCCATTTGGATAACAGTATACATGTAAAAAATTAAATTAATCGGATATCGAAAACTCTTTTATCAATGTGTATTTGTATTTAGTTTTATAATTTCAATCAAATTGATCATTATTTTTTAGATCTCTTTTGGAATATTTTCTAGTGTAATAACAACAATAATAAATAAATAAATAAATCAAAGGGGTATAACGGTATACAAAGCCAAAATGGTTTTGGTTTTGCATTAGGTTCATCCAAAAAAATAAAAAACAGACAACTGGCGGAACAATCATAAAGATGATGACATATTGCCAATCGCTCACCACCAAAATCCGTTGACTTAATCCTCCAATTATTATTACTTAAATATTCATGAATCTATTCACTAATCAGAGGATATTATCGTCCAATCACGCAAACCCACCTTGTTTGATTTAATTTGTTAACAAAAATAAAATAAAATTATTCATTGAACACTTCTTATGTTTTAGTTATTTGTTATTTTTTTTAATATAACTAACTTAGAAAGTAAAAATATTTGCCAAAAATATATATAAAAATGCGTTAATTTATTAGTTGTTTCATTTTTTATTTTTAGTTACATCTGAATTAAATATATTTCAATGTTAAATGTTTTACTTAAAAAAAAGGGAAAACGTAAAGCCTAAAATCATTTTTTTCAAGCTAAAAATCGTGCTACTTGATTGATTCGAACCAATGCGAGGGGTCTGGGCCCGACCCTTTCATGAACAAATTTTTTGTAAATGAATTTATTCGAACAATCTTTTTGGGTAATAAGAAAATTATTACAAAAATATAAACATTCATGTGACTATTATTTAGTAATTTATTTAAGATCTTTATTATTTGTAAAAATTAGACATTTCTTGATTAATCCCTTCCTTAATCAGGTCAAAGGCAGGTCACTCCAGTCGATATTAAAAAAATTTCAAAAAAAATTATTTTCTCATGGTGTGATTCCAATAATCGAATCCTAAGCAATTATGGAGGCAACACACTCGTCAAAGAGATATCATTTTTTTTTTTTATAGTTAACAGATAAAAATAATAATTAACTTAATACATCTAAATACCAAAATTGATAGCATCCAATAAAACAGGATTATTAAACAAAGGGCAAAATTGTGAATTTAAAAAGTAACAAAAAAAAATTAAAAAAAAAAAACGGAAAATAAAACATACCACAGCTCCCCTGGTCCTTGACAGCAACGACGGCACCTTTCTCTCTCCAATCGACGGACGCCGGCAAGGACTCGCCGACGCGGGGAAGATAGCGATCGCTCTTCTTGGGAGCCGAAAGTCTCTTCCTAGACCCAGACCTTGCTCCCAAATACATGGACCGGTACTCCTCGTTGGTTAGGTCAGCGAAACGGTTCAGACCCACCTTGTAGGTCCGGTTCTCGGCGTTGTGCTCGTCGATGAACCTGAGGTTGTCCTTGAAGATCTGAAACCTCTTCTCTTTTTCTCCGATGGCGTTGTAGGACTTGCCGTGTTTGACTAGCCACGACTCGTACAGACCCATCACTTCCTCGTCGGTCCTCGAACTCGATTTGTCGCCGTGCTTTTCGTTGTAGTTGACGATCGACATGTCTAGCGCCGATGAGAGCACGAAGAGAGTGAAAAATAGGAGGACGGCCATGGAGACGAAGGATCTGGGCAAACCCATGTTTGTGCTCTCTCTCTCTCTCTCTCTATTTTTCTTTGTTTTGAGGAGAGAGATAGGGGGGATATTGGTGATGAATTGGGTAAAGGTGGGGGAGAGCGTGGTTTATAAAGGCAAAGGTATTGAGTTTAATCCATGTATTAAATGTATTTGGTCCTATGAATTCGAAATAAAATATAAAATATAATAACATTATAAATATAATTATAATGATAAAATTTACGTACAATATGGGGTTTATTATTTAATGTACTGCTATTAATAAATTAATATTTATTATTTGAATAATGTTTGAGAGCTCGAATTTGATCTCCCCTAATTTCCCTAATCCCCAAAACGAAGTCGTTTTGGAGAATTTTTTCTTTTTTCTTTTTTGTTTTCTTTCCATTTTCGACTCAAACGCAGAGAGGAAGAGAGAAGAGAGAAAAAGAGAGAGAGAGAAGCAGAGGGAGAGAGGGAGAGATAGCCGCCGATCGTCGCCTCGCTAGCCGCCAATCGTCGCCCAGCCCAGCCCCGCCCCGCCGCAGCCCTGCCGTCGCAGTCCCACCTCTGCTTATGGCCCCCTCCAGTCCCCTCCTTCCTCCTCCTCCTCCTCCTCCTCCTCCTCCTCTTCCTCTCCCTCTCCCTCCTTCTCCGTCATCTTCTTCCTTCTGCTGAAAAAAAAAAAAAAAAAAAAAGAAATTAGGGGGATTTGGAGGAGCTCGTTTTCGAGCTCCCTAGCACGGCCGTTATTATTTAATGTACTGCTATTAATAAATTAATATAATTATGATACATGATATAATATAATATAATTATGATACATGATACATGATATAATTTTAATATTATTGTGCAAAGTAATATTATTGTTTATTATTTAATGTACTGCTATTAATAAATTAATATAATTATGATACATGATATAATTTTAATGTTATTGTGCAAAGTAATATTATTTTTTGTAACTCAAAAATAATTCATCTTTTTATCTTTTTTTCATCACATCACTTCTCTACTTTTCTGCACATTTTTTCGTAAAAAGATAAAAAATACACCTATTTAGGTCATCCCAAACCACCCCTGACGTCTCATATTATCAAGTCACTAGATTCAAATTCTTAAAAATAAAGTCAATAATGTATAAGTTAATATTTTTTAGCCTCCGTTGGAGAAGTGGGTTGGCTTTTTAATTTTTTGACTATTTTGACTATTTTAGTCTGTGTTAAAAAACTTGGTTTGAGAAGGGTTTTTAGTTTTTTAACTTTTTTGATTTTTTTGGTGAGAGAAGAGTATAATGATTATGAATTTGATGTGATATTTTATTTATTGTGGCTAAAATAACATATTTTTTCTTTTATAACTATTTCAGCCACAAACCAACTTGTCAAACACCACCTTAATAATGTATAAGCTAGCACATTTTATTTTAGATGTGAGAAGACAAATAAATTAAAAGAATAAGATTTACAAAGATAGATCAAGCCAAATACACAATGATAGAGATAGGAATGTTTTGAAAAATTGGTAAAAAATTAATTTTTTGACTTTTTTAATCTATTTAATTTTTTTGTAAGTAAAAAATATAAAAAGTGATATAATTTAAAATGAATAAAAAATTAAAAGTTAACTTTTTATCCACTTTTTAAAGCACCCATAATAAGAGTGACAATTTTAACTCAGATTTCTTTAGATCAAGAGTTTATAAGTGAATAATTATCCTAAAAATTTAAACGTTAAAAAAATGAGTTCAATAATGCAGGGTGGGCATATATATATATAGATAGGAGTAAAAACAAGGTGTTAAAAACTATTAACAGATAAATTATGGCTGTTGCCATGGTTAGTTCAGATTTTTGAGCACTTTCAAGTAGTTGTACGTTTACGTGGCATAAGTTTTAAAGGCTCTGCAAATTGGTTCATAAAAATATCATCCAAATAAATAATTAGAGTCAAAACGAGGACTATGCGGGCGGGAATGTGATTGGCTAGATGGATGGAAAATGCAAGCAGGAGTAGAGATCGAAAGTGAAGTCTAAAAAATAAAAATAAAATAAAAAAACAGAAAGCTTTGGATGACCCACCTCCAACATGAGGAGGGAGTCCGAAAATTCCGCAACTTTTGGAAAACCACGTTACTGTATTTATTATTAATCGTAATGCGTGAGGTGCATAGAATTTTAGAAAGTCAATAATTATTAAAAAAAAAATTATTATTTATTTATATTTCTTAATATTTTTATTTAGTTTATGTATATAAATCTTATTTCACATCATTAAAAATATTTAATATTATACATTATTGAAAATTTTAAAAAACTATCATACATTAGTAAATCATCACATATATAATAGCTAATTTATCTAAGAATTACTTCGGACAACTAAAAATAGATTAACAAAGGCATATTATAATTAACCAAAATGACTAATATATTAAATAAAAGTAACACTAATTTTGCTTAATAAATAGTAGATATTACATTAATCATCTCATATAATATAATAAATTAAAATAAAATTAATTTTAATTCCCGTTATATTCAATTAGTGGTTAAAATTTTTTTACATGCTATTTGTTTTTTCGTTATATTGATTCATTAAATACAAATAGGTTTGGAATGATTATAAAAAAATAAAAAATAAAAAGGTTCGAAAATGCGTTAACTTGAATTGACAAACTTAAATAATATAAATATTTAAATTATTAAAAAAAATTTAACATTATAAATATGAGATATTGTCCATTTGCTCAAACTCTAAATCCAAATAAATAAATAAATAAAATTTTAAAAAGAAGAAATTCGTGGTTTTGTTCTCAAAGGAAATAAGTTACTAAAAATAAATTTAATCATGAATTACTTCAACAGGATAATCAATAATAAAAAATCAACTGATGAATACATTTAAAGTATAACCCATATCTAATAAATTTTGATGTGTTCTTCATTTTCAATCTAACATCTACACTAAAAAAAAAATTAAACACAAATAATCAATAAGAAAGAAAGTTACAAATTGATAATAGCAGTACTTTTATAAATATAAAAAAAGAATAAAATCTCAATTAAATGACACATTATTAACAGAAAGAAAGAAATAAGAAAAAATACAGATTGTAACAAAAAAAAATTAAAAATATATCCATTTATATGAACTCACTTTCTTACAAATGCAAAAACTCATGCAAATACACATTTCATATGTAAAACCAAATATTTAAGATTTTTAGGCACCGAAAAGGGATCAGAAATGGCTCAATGTTGATTGTTTTCCCCCCTAATTTTCTGTTCATGGTTAATTTTGCAGGAACTTGTTTTTATATTGAAAAGATTATGCTTAAACAAAAGATATATATGGAGTTCTATCATGTTTAAAATTTGTATGGATAAGTAATTGATGATTTTAAAAGATAAAATATTAAGTTCCACTTAAAGATAAACTTTAAAAAGATTAAGTTGAAATATATAGAAATTCTATAACAAACTAACAAAAGATAAATACAGATCGTTAAAAAAATTATTATCTTTTTGGGATATTTATATCCCAATCTTATTCTTTTTTTTTTATTTAAATATTTTGTTATCTTTTATTTGAATTTTCATTAAATAGCTATATTTTTATTTTTGTATATTTTTTCATGTATATTAATTTGTTATTCACATATACATAATTACCTTCTTATTTTAAAAATCATTTGACTCCTAATATTTTTTTTTATTTAATTTTTTTTAATTATTCATATATAAATAGTTAACTTTTTATTTTTATAATTAATTGACTCGCAATATTTTTTATTTAGTTATTTTTTTCATCTTTTATTTGACTCTTTATATTGTTTTGTAATTGAAATTTGAATAGTTATCATTTTATTTTATTTATTTTATATTTTTATCTCTATCTCTTTGTTGTTCATATTTAAATATTTATCATTTTATTTAAATATATATAATCCTTTTAGCTTTTGAGATTTAGATAATTGACAAATGATTAAAAATTAGGAAAAGTGAGAGGGGAGACTTGAGAAATGACGCGTAAGAGAGAGAATCCATAAGAATTTAGTATTAAGAGTTTGGAGATTTTTTTTAATTGTTCATATATAAATAGTTAACTTTTTATTTTTATAATTAATTGACTCTTAATATTTTTTATATAGTTAATTTTTTTATCTTTTATTTGACTCTTTATATTGTTTTGTGGTTGAAATTTGAGTAGTTATCTTTTTATTTTATATTTTTATCTCTACCTCTTTGTTATTCATATTTAAATATTTATCATTTTATTTAAATATATATAATCTTTTTAGCTTTTGAGATTTAGTTAATTGACAAATGATTAAAAATTAAGAAAAGTGAGAGGAGAGACTTGAGAAGTGACACGTAAGAGAGAGAATCTATAAGAATTTAGTATTAAGAGTTTGGAGAATTCTCATACTCCACTACATTTGTTTATATAGATAGTATAGATTTTTATTTTTAGAATTATAAGCTTTGTTTAATTATGTTCTACAAATATAATTTCATCACTTTATTTGTATTTTTTATTTGTATGAAGTTTTCAAAATGTGATTCTATCACACATTTTAAAATGTAAATATCTTTTACGGTTGGCTACACTCACTCTTTTGTGTTCTCTATTTTGGAAAGTAGAGGATTTTAAATTTTGAGTTCACTCCGCCATCCTTTCAGACGTCTGGCCAATTAACTGGAACAGTTATTTTTATTTTTATTTTTTGTAACTGTCAATCGCCAATCGCCACCTGTTATTTAGAAAAAAAAAATTATATTTGTTTTTGATATTTTTAAAATATAAAAATTATTTTTTTAGACTAAAATGACATTTTTTTTTTATTTGAATGTTAAAAAAAGTTTGGTTATGAGTTTTGAATAAAATTTTTAATAAAGTTTTGAGTTGTGTATTTGGTATGAGTTATAACTTTTTGAATTAAGTTTTAAAAATTCTTTTGAAAACTCATAACTAAATAAATTTTCTTATTTCACATGTCATATCAAATATTTGGAACTCAATTCAAAACTCAATTCAAAATTCTTTTCAAAACTCATAACCAAACAAATTTTCTACACTGAAATCATAATTCCAAAATTCACAAACTCAAAATACAACTTTATTCTCAAACAAAAATGTTAGAGGCCCTAAAAATTTTATCAAAATTTCTACCAAATGTCTCACATTGGTGTAGAACCCACATAATGTGGGTCCCACACCAATGTGAGACATTTGGTAAAACTTGTGGTAGAATTTTTGGGATCACCGAAGGCCTGCTTAACAGTAATGACAGTAATACAGAGTAAAGGGGCTGGCGGAAGCCAAAACAGTAAATAGAAGATGTCCAATGAGCTGTGACAATCTGAATGTAAAAAGACTTTTCTGAACATATTCACATTAAAAACCAAAACAGTATATACATACATCATATATAGACATTCAGGTTATGGACCAAATCCCTACCATAACAGTACAGTGCAAGTCTTAAATAGTACAACAAAACGGAGACAGAAGGGTGAGCTGAGACACCCCAAAAAGCCTTAGCTTGAACAGACTCAGAACCTCGAAGTGAGGCACAAAGGTTGGCTTGACAAAAGGGAGTTAACCCGACGCATCTAGCTCCAGTCCGGTGCTTGGACGCCTACATATAAATATAAACAGTGAGCTAAAACCCAGTGAATAACATATGTGTAAAGGGGTTAAGAATGAATGTCATTTCAGTATTTAAACAGTCATATCAATCACTTAGAAACCATAGCAATTATTTGTGGTACATCCAATAGCAAAACAGTACAGTAGGTCTTAACAGACCGAACAGTTAATTGATGACCATCATAACAGTAAACAGTAGTGGTTCAAACATTGGAACCGACAGAGATCTCTGTAACAGTATCAGTAACAGTAATTTACTATGGATGCCACGAATACAGTTCACAAATAGAACAAACATTCATTCAGTAAGAAATATCTTTTCAGAAAGCAGTACAATTGATCATTCAAAAAATATTCATGATTGAACATATCTTTACAACATTATTACTCACAGAGCACTGGGCTATAAACAGCTAATGAGCGTCCTCGGATGCCAACCCTCACTACTAAAAAAATCACTTTTTGCGACCGCTATAAACCGTCGCAAATAATAAAAAAACAGTCGCAAAAGACCTTTTGCGACGGCCCATGCGACGGCAAATGGGGGTCACGAATGTGGGGGTGGCAAATACTTTTTGCGACGGCAAAGCAACGGTCGCAAATTATTCGCGACCGCCTAAACTACTTATGGCGACCACTATTTTTCCGTCACAAAAAACAAAGAAAAACACTAATATGATTTTTGGCGACCATCTTGTTACCGTCGCAAAAAAAAAAAAAAAAGAAAAAAAGTTAAGCAGTCTAAGAGTAGTAATGACAAGAATTTAGACGGTATAGCATTGTAGTTTAATCAAGCATTCCATTTGAATCTCAAAATTGGAGTCATATGTGAGTTATTACAACTAAAACTTGGGAAAAGTTCTTTTATGAAAAAAATACAATCCATTGGAAAACAGCTCTTTGTTGATGTTAGGGTGCGTCTTGAAGAGGACACCTGGATTGCCTCCAGTCTCAACCTGAAAGTAAGGCAAGATGTTAAAGCATGCCATTAGATAAAGCATCAAAATTTAAATCTACAAACTCAACTCATGGAGAAAAAAGTATGCACTTCTAAAGATACCACAAAAATTAGCTTTAAAAGGTCATTAATCTTTTAACAGCAGAAATAAACTTAAGGCAACATTATAGTCTCTAAATATGGTGAAGAACTAAGCTCCTGTTTGAATTTCCAACTGAAATTGAATGGGGCCATTCCTTTCTCACAAAAGAATTTAACTTAAAACTCATCAACCTTGAACTGTTATTTCCATAAAGCCTATAAATGACCATATATGAAAAAAATTATAAAATAGAACTCTACTTGAGATTACTCTGTAACACAGTTGACATATAAAAATACAGCAAGATTTAGATAAAATAGGCACGGAACAAGGTGGCGATGAAAGTGGAGAACCCCCATGCGAAAACCATCAGAAATTGCCATTATCTAAATCCTCATCAAGTGACCACATGTTGACAATTGCAGTTCCAAGTTCAAGCAAAGGGAACACAGTTCAGGAGGAAGAAGACATCACTACAAAAACTGAACAAGAAATGGCTGAAGAACAGTCCTCATTTTCCATTCCTGATGCTAAAGACAGGGGTCAAACAGAGGTAAATAATACAGGTAGTCCAAATGAAGTAGAGAAGCACACCAGGGAAGGCGATTTGATGGGAGGGTTTAAATCAGACCAGGCATTTAGACAGATACAAAAGATCTACATGTCTCACATCAACCAAATCAGCATAACTTTCACATATCAAGGCTACTCTTTAGACAGATACAAAAGGTGTTTGAATTTAACAGGACTGTTCACAATTTCATAACCATAACATCTAAGAGATCTCAATCCTAGAAAACTTCATGCAAGTCATTCAAAAATTTCCTCTAAGTGCACAGTATCATGTGAATAAAAGAAAATGACAGAAGAGAACCTGGCATGCCTCTGACAGAGTTGAGAATCCTTCTTCAAAACAAAGCTAAAAGTCAAAATTTTAACATAAAAGACATGTACAGGTAGAATTATAAGGTTCAGCTGAAAAGCATAGTAAAATGAATTTGGAACCTGTACTCGTCACTAACACCATATGAAAAGACTATATCCTGAAACTCTTCAAGCACTGCCACTGCACATGAATTCATAAGGTTTAAAGCTTGGCCATCGTTTGGTTTCTCAAATTCATGACTTTCAGAAAATCACTGACACACACTCATCTGCAACATTTTTCATTATGTAAGATGTTTCCAATGAAACTGAGGAAAGACAGATTTATAGATCCAGCATGCCTTCTTAGTTTTAGAATCAAACATCCTTTCCAACATCACCACATCATGTTAGGCCATGAAAATTAGATTGGGACTTTAAACAGTAATTCTATGGTCCCAGAACTTCTTTCCCAGAAATCTCCTAGAATCCAATTACCATGTGCAATATCAACTACAGCATAAAATTGGGTATGATCACTTGGTTGCAAGAAAAAGAAAACCAATAAATGAGCAGAATTGCACAATCATGAACTAAAAATTATACACGCGAGGTCACATGTATCGGTAATAAGACTGGCCAATACTGACCATAGGGTAGGTATGATCTTTATCTTTAGGAAAAGTCATAAAACTGAACTGTTGAGTTCTAACATAAGGCATGGCTAGAATGAGGACAAAGGAGAATATATGGTATATACTCCCATATAAATACACTCAAAACATGATTACAGTACTTATGTTTCTGCGTGTGTGTGTGTGTGAGAGAGAGAGAGAGAGAGAGAGAGAGAGAGAGACTTATGCAGGTTAATTCACTGAGCCAATCGCTGTTTCTCTACCTCACAAGAAGCAAAACAAAATATATATGTTTGAAACAATTTAAATATTGCAGAACTGTGGCATATACAACTTACAACATATGACACAGAAGTGCATAACAAACTCACACATCCTTACAATAAAGTACAATTGACAAGGCCAAAAAGAAAAGATGGACACCATATACAATAAGGTAAATTACAAAATCATTAAAACTGGAAGCTAATAATTTTTTTTTCCCGGAAGTATATTAAGAAAGCATCAAGAGGGGACGCCACCCAATTCCCAATTCATGGAAAGGAATCTGCCAAAATGGGGTTGCTTTCCAACCATCTCGTTGTAATAGGTAATTTACTAAAGCAACTTCTATTTATATAATTTTCCTTATATATAATATGGATAATTTGAATGTTCAATCCACCAAAGTCCAAATTAAAAGAGGACGATCTCATCATAGTGGAATGCACATATGATGTTTTCTAGGAAATTAATTGGAGCTCGATACTACCTAAAGGGATATGAGGTAGTATATTAGTAACTAGCTGTCGCAAAAGATTAGGCGCAAAAAGTTAATTTTCTAGTAGTGACGTATACATTTTATTTTTGATTACTTGCAACTTTTTCTGACTGCATAGAATCATTGGTGACCAACACGAGCAACTTAGAAAGAGATGATGCATTTTGAGTCTGGCTTTTTGGGTAATAGGTCAAAGGTTTACCAACTCTAATCTTTATGCTTTCTTTTTTACTCTTTTCTTTATCCGTAAGCTTTTACCTTTTGAATTGTTCTTAAAAAAACACAATTAGCGTCTTCAACACACTAACAGACTTGCATGACCAATAGGCCCAAAGAATTGAGTGCAATCATCCATGTCAAAATTTGGTTCCTTTGTCAATGCTTCATCTGCTTCTTGAAGCCTATGTAGCTTCAGCAAGGTCTCAGCTTGCAATGCAAAAGTCTTTCTCAATTACCAACAACCAAAACAAAACACTCATGTCAGTTTCAAGCCTATAGCTATGGCACCAAACCTTGAAAACAGAACATAACATTTAAAGGCTGAAATTGAAGTGTATAGCTAACTGTGGGGCAGAATCAACACCAGCTGATATGGCGAGCCTGGTTTCTTTCAGCAATGTGTTCCAATCTCGTTGTATCTTGGCCTCAATACACTTACTCAGATGAACCTGAAGGTTTTTAGCTTTAGTCAAGACATCAGGGTCTGATAGCACCAGCTTGTTTATAGTGATACATTGCCTTTTCTGCTTCTTCTAATCTGCAATCACAAATATATATTACAACAACAACAGTAATGCCCAATTAAGCATAATGTACATCACTAAATGACAATTGAAGATCTGAAAACTAAAAGATGATTAAAAAAAAAATTATCATGTTTTAAATAGTAGGAGACAAATTAGTATTGGTCGAAGTGCAATGATATAAAGAGTATTGAAAGATATGTATTGAGAATTTTGGTGGCACAATTAAAGATATGAACAATGGCCTCCGATAGCCTCCGATATAGAAAATCAAATGTTGTCACGAACCATTCTTGTTGCAGGTTTCCAAGTAAAACATTCATAGATGAACACGAGATGTAGCAAAATCCTTAATGCAACGCCTAACTCTCACAAAAGTATTAATTTGTCATTACATCTAAAGCATTCATTTAAGTTATTGTATGTAGAAACAACCTGAAATTTTAATTTTGAAACATCTAAGAAACTTTCTTCAAGAATCACACAAAATTGAGGCACACTTATCAAATAAATTTAACTAATAATGTACCATTATAAATACATCCCCAAGATGTCAAATGAGGAAATAATTATAAGATATACTTTTACTAGCCAGATGACCACCATATCACAGTAAAAATAAAAATAAAGTACCATGCACATAAAGAATTTAAAGGAAAAAATACAAAGCAAAGGCCAAGTTCTGAATTTTTCAAGATTCAAAATGAGCAAGGATGGTCTAACAGAAACTAGGCTGAGCTAGGAAGCAGAGACACCTGTCATAAATGTCACGTGGCTATGAATCGTAGAACAAAAACTAATCGAATTGCTTCCTTATTTACTATTTTTCTCCTTCCCTTCCATAAATGAAAATAAATGATATAAAAAGCTTTAAAAAATCATTTTTCTTCAGCACAAACATCATATTTAGGGGCAAAAAAAAAAAAAACACATAAGAAAAAAGCCATAATTTGTACATAACGGAATGCAGATGTTCAAGTTAGAACGGAAATAGTCAGCAAAATCAAGCATTTTAAACAATTACAGCATCTGGTGTGCATTAAAGTGAATTTAAATATATATATATATATATATATATATAATGTGTATATATATGGCTATAACATTGATAGAAGGATGGGAAAATTGTCAGTATTCCTGAACTAAATGGAAAAAAGAATAGAAAAGAAAAAAATAATTTCTGAATCTGGTTATAGTATTGTTTTTGGCTCTAAAAAATGAAAAAAAAAATAAAAATAAAAATACATTTTTTTGCTCTCGTTTTATAACATTTTCACAGTAAACGAACTGAGATTCAAGTCTCACTTGAGGAAAAACAAACGTTTATGATCAATCTAATCACATAAGGAGCTAAACAAGTTCTCAGATCAAGATAGAGATTGAAAATAGATAGAAACATTCAGATGAAAAGAAAGAATAGCAAATAATTGAAAACCTAGATTTCCTAAGTCAGATAGAGAGAAGCAGAGGCGATAGAGGAGGTTGAGGATTGCAAATTTACTTCTATTCTCACAAGACACCGATGAAATCACCTAATTTGCAATGAAATCACCTGAAAATTCAACAAATTGACAAGTATATTACAAGCTTGAGAACTCAAGAAAACGAGAAAGAGAGAGAGAGACAGCGAGACAGAGAGATTGAGAGATAGAGATTGGGAGGGAGATTGAGAGACAGAGAATGAGAGCGAGATTGAAAGAGCGATTCATACCGATGGAGATCTTCAGACGACAATGGCGAGCGGAAGAGCTAGAGAGCAGAGCTATGCATGTCTGTAATGCGAGAGAGAGAGAGGGAGAGAGAGAGAGAAAGAACAATCCGTGTTTTAATTTTTCTAAAACTAGGGCAAATATAAGGAAGGAAAACGGGTAACAGAGGAATAAATTGGTTATTTGCGACGGCAAATCAAGTGGTCGCAAATTATATAGTAGCAAAAGGTCCTTTTTCTAGTAGTGCCTACACAGTTACAGAATGAACACACACTAAGTTACATGCTTGGGAAACAACAATTTAGTCCCTATCTTGATTCGGTGTGGTTCTACATCAATATCCTCAATAAGATGCCTTAAACATGGCCTAGGAATGGCTAGGATGGAAAGAGGATGCAAAGATGTACTTTAAAACACTTTTCAAAATTTTCAGAAACACAGGGGTCGCGCTCGAGCGTGGCTTTCTACGCTCGAGCAAACATGCAGACAAAGGAGCTCCGCTCGAGCGTGACTTCCTTCGCTCGAGTGGACTGCAAACTTCATAAAAAGTACTGGATGCGTGCAATTCACGCTCGACGGACGCTCGACCTCCGCTCGAGCGTGAGACTCAAGTCCTCACTCGAGCGTGATCTCTCTCGCTCGAGCGGACTGTAAAACACATGAACTTCTAGGCTGTAACGCCCTCAAAATAAACCCATAATATCATACATTCACGATAAAGAAAAGAAATTTCATATTACAATCATCAGAGTATTCTTACAAAAGGTATTACATGTTGACAACAAAAGTAAATGCCCTAAGGGCTACCAACTTTCCAAGTCAACATTTGGTTACAAAAAGAGAGTACTAACTCTACACAAAATAAGCCTTTGGCTTGATGTACATGTAATACAACAAAAATAACAAAAAAAGTCCAACAACCTCAAGCTTCCCAAGCTGCGTCCTTGGAGGTGGCATAACTCCTGTACCTGAAAATGATATCTCATATAGGGTGAACCAACGCCCAGTAAAGATATGCTAAACATAATATGAGCAATAACTAAAACATTAGTATTTGATAAATGTTTAACTCACATAAATCAATTCATAATTCAATTCAATTACATGACACAAATGCCCATGTTTCATTCCATTTTCCATTACTTATCCAGTTCGCAATTTATGAATATGACTCAGAACCTGACCAATAATTTAATGAGACTATAGCTCATATCAACAATACTTCTATACTTCACAATAGATACACATATTTGCTGTATCAATAACACATTTAAACACTTCCATACTTCACAATAGAAATACATATTCGCTGTATTCAATAGATACACAAATTTGCTGTATCAATGGAGTCCATCCCCTATCTCCTCCCAAATAATATCCGGTTTAGGAGTCCATTCCCTATCTCCTCCTAAACCGTGGAGTACACCCCTATCTCCTCCCACACAACACAATGTATATAAACACATATCATATACATAATCAATCAATACATAAATTTAACATATTATTCCGACCATCATATTCAGTGACATATTCCATTGATTAGTTTTAATTCGCCTAATCATCATACATTGTCTATAACAATCAAGACTATCCTCCACCGATAGCCCAAAGCAATTTATTTCTAAACAGATAATAAATGCATCAATAGGTAATTTGACAACAATTTCATAAGTGAGCGATTAATAAATCCAACTCCACCATTCTACCTCATAATGAGCCAATTTCATTATTCCCACTCAATTTCATATTTCCATAATAAATGTCATTAATTACACTAATGACCCAAATATACCCAAACATAGCATTTTTCCCTCTTTTCTCAACATTGACCCAAAGGTCCAAATATTATCAACAACATCAATAACCCCATTTTTAGACCCAAAACACAAATGTTTGAATTAAAAGAACAAAACCCCTCTTTCCAATATTACACATCTCAAGCCCTAACTTTCCAAATCAAACCATTTATACAAAAAACTCAACATTTAGGTTAAAGCTCATAAAGATGAGTAGGAATCCCTACCTCAAGAGATGAAACTCAAAGGAGATGATGAAGAAATCCCGAAATGCTCTAAAACCCAAGATTTTTCGGATTGATAGAAAGCCCAAGCCAAGCTCTACACTCTTTGCAAAGACACTTAGGGAGTAGATCACTCAAGCTAGATCAATCCCTAAAGAGATGGTATATTCTAGATAGAGGAGCTCTTAAAAGAGGGTTTAGAAAAGTAAGAGAGAGAAAGGAAATGTGAAAAGTGATTCAAAATCACTCAGCTACCATCTGATATACGACTAGTTCGCTCGAGCGGAAAATAGGACGCTCGAGCGTCAAGCACAAAAACTAGACTCGCTCGAGCGCAAAGACACAAAAACAAAATATACCCGCTCGAGCGCAAAGACACAAAAACAAAATACACCCGCTCGAGCGCAAAGGAAAGCCCGCTAGAGCGTAGATTACCATCTTCCAGTACTTTGACAGACAATGAACACCCACTCGAGTGCCAAGAGGCCCGCTCGAGCGTAAGGAAATCCGTTCGAGCGTGAAAAACACATCTGTAGTAGTTTTGCAGACGCACAAGATACTGAAAGTGTGCAAACTCCGCTCGAGCGGATTACCAAAAACCTGGGCAACAACACTTGAGACCAAAACTCAACCCACCTGCTCGAAACACGCCCAAAACATCTCAAAACTCAAATATATGGAATTACAGAATGACAACAAGACATATACAACGACCAACACCACGGCACCTAAGTCCGGATACAACAAACATGAGAGGAAAAATCGGGATCGCTATATGGGCATATGCATTTCACGCTCGAGCGTGACTTTCCACGCTCGAGCGAAGATGTACAACTCAGAGTGTACGCTTGAGTGTGAAGTCCTACGCTCGAGCGTGGGTCCAAAATCTAAAATTTTCAGATTCATCCCCAAGCACAAAACTCAACTTTAAAAGCCTCAAATTCGATTCTTTTAGGCCAATTTTCTGGAAAAATACTTTAAACCCATAATATAACATGTTTTGAAGATCAATTTGAAAAATCAAAGCCCAAGGATAAGTCAATTAGACACGAATTTCAAATAAATTTCAAGAACAAGATGTACGTTTAACATGCATATGTTCAATTGAATTCAAAGCTTCCAACACATGATCAAATGAGTCAATCCATCCAAAAACATGATGAATTCATGAACTGCAACTGGAAAATGGACATGCATGTGAGAATTCTCTAAAAACAACATCAAATTCCAAGAACATGTACATGCATGCATGAATTAGCTATCAAATCAACTCTTTAAGTCAATTCTTGACTTAGATCACCAATTTACCATGAACCACAGAAGAAGTAGCTCAAATTCACAATTAAGAAAGTGATTTTCTTACCTTAGGTCTTGAATTCTAGGTGTGATAGTTCAAATGTGCAATTCTCTTTCAAATCTTCTAAGTTTCAAGCCAATCTAGATAAACTCAAGCTCTTTCTCTTACTCTCCTCTCTCATACGGTTTGGTCTAGAAAAAAATGGCTGAAGAGGTGATAAGCTAAGTGTATAAATTGAGCCTCAAAGAATGCTAATGAAAGTGGCCCACTCAATGGCAGTATTGTAATAAACTTGAACTAATGTAATTTAGCTTTATTTAATCTAATTTAATCATACCAAATCACATTTCAATTAAATCCACCATAAAATCACATAAATTCTAATTAGTATAAAATACCAATCAATTTCAGATTCAGCCGTCGATAAGGCCTTTAATTTACAGTTCGAAACTTAAAACATGAACAGATCAATCAAATGACAACAGATAGAAATGCAAGTAAAGCAATATACTCATGCATTCAGTTCAGAATTTGAGTCAAATCAGTTACTTATCATTCTCAGTCACAATTTAGCATTATTCAGAGGTGAGGGTTGTCACATCTGCCCTGGTCTGAAAACACATTCTAATTTCCTTTAAAATTTATGTAAATCCAAATTTAACTTTTCCCACACTTACGAAAAATGAACAACCATTTTCAAACTTGTTAACTATATAACCTATTGATGAGTTCAATATTAGAATCATGAGAACTGAAATTCGCTTTCTCATTTATTTCACTCAACATTAATGTCATTTTTAACTTAAATAATTTTAACTTAATACTAGAATACATTAAAATTGTGCTTTTGTAAGATAAGGATTGGGTTAGTCATTAGAGGATAGATGTTCTCCTATCAAGTGTGATGGTTGAGTTTAAATATTATTCCCATCAATGTTGCCTCTCATCGTGTATGCTTTTTTTTATTGGAAATTTAGGCTAAGTTTGGCATCTTTAAAAAAAGTTAAAAAGTTAAAAAGTCACTATCCTATTTAAATCACATCATTTTATTTAAGTCACATCACATCTCTGCCACATCACTTTAAACCCAACTCATATTTTATAAAAAGTCAAAAAGTGCACTTATTTAGAACATCTCAAAAACCCCTAGGAAAATGCTAATCTATTTAGTTCTAAGAATTTTTTTATGAACTAATTTTTTTTTTCTTTTGTTTGAAAAGTTATATTTATTTGATTTGGTTCCATTTAAATTTAAGTGAATGCTATTTTTTCATTCATTTTTCTAATTTTGTAATTTGTTTTGGGGATGAGAATGAAATGTGAGGTGTAGAATATTCTTTTTGGAGGGGATTGGTAGCTAAAGTGTTGATTGTCGAGAGTGAAAATCTACATTTTTGTTGGTGTGATTTTCTGGTATTAGATTGGAGTGTTACATTAAAGTGTTACATTTAGAAAAAAAAATATATTAAAGAGTTTTTGTATTACATTAATTGTAGTGTTACGTTTGAAAAAAAAAAATACACTAAGAATTTTTTTTTTTGAAATATTACGTTGTTATGTTTAAAAAAAATACACTAAAGAGTTTTTTAGTATGTTACATTGGAGTGTTACGTTTGAAAAAAGTACACTATAAAATTTTAGTGTGTTATATTGATTGGAGTGTTACATTTGGAAAAAACATAATAAGAAATTTTTTAGTGTGTTACATTAAGTGTTACGTTTGAAAAAAGTACATTAAGGAGTTTGTGTGTGGTACATTGATTGGAGTATTACACTTGCAAAAAGTACACTACGGAATTTTTTTTTAATATTACGTTATTATATTTAAAAAAAGTACATTAAGAAATTTTTTATTATAGTGTTAATATTAGAGTGTTAACGTTTGAAAAAAATATACTAATTAGTTTTTTTGAAATGTAACGTTTAATAATTTCAACATTATGAGAAAATTCACATTTGACTCTCAACTTATACTTGGTCATTTATGTAATTCACGTTAAAATGTGACTTTTAGATCTATAAAAAAATAAAAAATAAAAAATAAAAAAAGATCAAACAATTTATAAGATTGTTATTTGATTTTTTTTTTATTGTTAAAAAAAAGAAGAAGAAGGTGTTTTCTTTACTTGTTGTTTAAAATTTATTTATGTATATTTTTTTCATGATTGGGCGAGATTATTTATGGTAAATGTAACGGATGTGGATGGGCCACGATGCATGTTTCTATTGGTTTCGTATAGCAATCGGAGACCAATGAGAATTCGCTTGGCTTTACGCATGTGAATGAATAAAAAATTGCAAAGATAAGTATGGAATGAAGTACGATTTTTATTAATTAAAACAATATAATATTTTTTTTAGTGTAATAAATAAAATAAAATAAAAATATATTATTCTGTTTTCAATTAATTAGTCGTGTAAAAGTCTCAAAATGTTTTTTACATCTCAAATTCCAACATATTAGTTTGCAATTTGGTCAATGTAAGGATGATGGCTATTTTTTTATTTTTTATTTTTAATTACAAAAATCCAAGAAAGTATAACAATTCTCCTGATTTTAATATAATTGTATCAACATTCCTTTTAATAAACGCATAAAAAAATAAATAAGATAAAATAAACATTTCAATATAAAAAATATGATGACAATGTTATTTTTTTTAATCCATATGACTGACTTATAAATGTTATATGAATTAAAATATTAAAGAAATTTAATATTTTTTTTTCAAGTTTCAAATGATGTTAGTGTAATTTAAGTGATCATTTATTTTACTTTTCAACTTATTTGACAAAAATAAATAAAATTCATAAGCTGGAATATGTAATATTTTTTAGTTTATTTGAAAACTTTTAAATACAAAATAGTCTTAGCTTTTTTGCACAACAGTAAATAGTTGTGTGCAAATTATTTAATCAGACAAGTTTAATTATCAAAACTACAACATTTTAAGTTTTTTAATTAATAATTTTAAATATTATAATTATAAAAATTAATGTATAACCAGACTTTACCAAGTAAAACCGGAGCAATATCAAGACAAATTGAATTTAAATTAGGAAAATGAGTGAGAGCACTAATTAGTACTATCACTAATGATGTGACAGTGGGTCTCACGAGGAATGATTTGATGTTTTGGTGTTAGTGTTGTATTTTTTTTCTTTTTTTATTTAGTGCCATGTCATTAGTAGTCTTTTTAGAATTTCAAAATTAGTGATCTCTATCATTGTTGTTTAAATTATCCGAATTCACACCGCATTCCAAGACAAGTCATTCTCACTAGACTTTCCACGTCGCTTAAATTCCATAATATAAAACTTAATCAACAAGAAATTTTAAAAATATATAATAAAAATAAAAATAAGGCCTATTGCTTTTGTTTAGGCCAATAATGCATCTTGGGGTCAATGAACAATTATGGTCCTCTAGGTCTTGTTTGGGAACAGATTAATTTAGTAATTTTTTAGTTATTTAGTTAAAATATAAACTAAAAAAAATTAATATGTTTTGGATGATTTTTTGATTTTTTACGAAAAGATGTACAAAAAATAGAGAGAAAAGAGAATCTTTGACTTTTTGATATGAGTTATTGATTTTTTGACTAATTTAATAACTTTTTTGATTTTTTTACTAAAAAGAAAGATTCTCAAATGAAGCCTAATATTATTGCACCTAATAAATAAATAAACAAATAAAGTAGGACACTTTATTTGTGTTAGACCTAATCGTAAAACTTTACTGGTCATTAGATGAAGTCGCCATTAAAAACAAAAATCTCAACGGAAATTCTAATATAAACATTCTTCTAAAAAAATACATATTTTATGCATTTAAATTTTGATTATTAAATTTTAACAAAATGATTTTTGTTTTTAAACAAGTGAATTTGAGTTATTGATTATAGTTATATTTTGTTGTAATTAACACCATTTTAAGGCATAAAGCATAATAGTAGACCATTTTAGTTGTTACCCAAATCATCACAATAGCTCATATTTAACTTCACTTTCTAACATAAGAAAACACGATAATAAGTTTAAGTTTACAACAATGATAGAGACCACTAATTTTGGAGCTCTAAAAGACCACTAATGACATGACACTCAATAAAAAAAGAAAAAAAAATACAATACCAAGGCCAAAACATCAAATCATTCCTGGTGGGGCCCACTGTCACATCATTAGTGATAGCACTAATTAGTGCTCTCACTCATTTTCCTTAAGTTTAACTAACTTTGATTTAATAATTTGTTGGTCATATCACCACAATAACCTTTAAATAAATATTGCAATTGTTTGTAACTAACATTAATTTAAATCATAACTTGTATAAGATATGAGAGGGTAATTTATGATCTGGAGTTGGGCCGAGGTAACGGCCGAGCAGGTTGAGGGCCCAACGGTGCATGGGGCCGAGCTGATCAGCTATCCGCCTGGAAAGGGGCTGCCAGAACTTGAGCCGGGCAGAGTTTGGACTGTGTGCCACCCCGGACCGTACAGAGACTGCTCGGCCAGGAAGTGACCGATCGGACCAGGCTGCTCGGTTCGAGGATGGTCGAAGCCAAACAGACCGAGTGACCGGCGCCCGGAAAGGCGTGGTCAGCCGAGGTAGTTGTATGACCGGCAGGAAGGCCGATCAAAGTAAGTATCCGGGCTAGGCTCGGCCGGGATGCCGCTTAGCCCGGTCCTCCGTGTGTTTATCCGGTTAGGCGCTTGAAGTATGAAGCATGATATGACCGAGGTAGGGCAGCTCGGCTGCCGAGCTCCAGCTGTGATGACAGGCAGTTGAGATTAGGTGATGAATGACATGGTTTATGCTGACAGATGGGATGGCAGAGCTACGTGTCAGGAGATGGCAGGGAGTGGATATGGGGCTCAGTAGGTATATAAGCATGTCTGCGCCCCCCATACGCAACACACGAACATCTCTGTAAGAAATTCTTACACTCAAACACTCTCTCCCTTCTCTCTAGCTATCCTCTGTGTGTGTGTTCTAACTTGATCGTCGGAGGGTTTTTCCGGCCACACACCGCCGGGTAGCTCATCCTTATTGGCTCGCAGGTGATCGGACAGAGACGGAGCTCGGAAGAAAGGAGTACGGGCTCGCCGGAATATTTGCTCCCCGTACAAGATACATTAGGTATATTATATAGTGACTTTATTTGTAACATTGAACATTACAAATGTTTACTTGAATTGCAAACATAATACACACTCTATATGATAAGTTCCTTTTTTTCTCAATAAAATTAATAATGTACAGTATGATTCACAAATTTAAGGGTAAATTAACTATCAATAGATCTTAATAATTGGATTTAATTCTCATCAAGTTCTATTGAGAATAAGTCCTAGTAAAATCGTCACAAAAAATTATTTTTTTGTAACAATTTTTTGTATGTCGCTAAAAATTAACAATTAGTATTTTTTTTATTACGATTTTTGTAAATTGCAGCTAAAACTTACAATTATTGAATTTTTTTGTAACGAATTTTTCAAACTGTTGCTGAAAGTTAAAAATTAGTAACGTTTTTTTGTGACAATTTTTTTATATTGTCGCTAAAACTTATAATTTAATGACATTTTTTGTGACAATTTTTAAACTGTCGCTAAAAATTAGCAATTAGTGACTTTTTTTTAATAGTATTTAATAAAAAGTGCCATTAATTTTTACAGGACTTATTGAATAATAAATCTAATTCAACCTATTAAGATTTATAAATAAATCCCTCAATTTTAAATTGAGTCAATACAATTTTTGAATAAACCTCTCTCTTTTAGAGGAATGAGAAATTATGTCTTGTTACATTTTGAAAACAAAACCACTTTCCTATATGAGTTTTTTTTTTTTAATTTTAAAATAATTATTCTACTAGTGTGCAAGAAAAAGAAAAAGAAAAATAAATAAAAATAAAAATAGGCACATGGAAATAATTACAAGGCAATGCTGTTACTCTGTTTAATTGAAAAATGATATACAAGTTTATTTTTTAAATCCATTTTATAGATCTACGGATATGTCAAGAAGATAATTAATTAATAATTAAAGAATATTTAATTATCAATCAATTATTTTCTTGACCCATCACACGGGATTGTTTGGAATGATCTAAATAAATATATTTTTTAACTTTTTATAAAAAGATGTATAAAAAAATAAAAATATAATATGACCTAAAAAAGATTAAAAAAAAAAATATACCCCTCAAACAATAAAAAAATAAAAATAAAATAAAAAAAAGAAGTAAACACAACTAATGTTGAGGTGGGGCTGACATCTAGATATTATTACAAAAATCTAAAAGCAATTAATAAGTGTAAGATTCAGTGCATCCCTTTCATACTGTGACATCCCTTTCATACTGTAAATGGTTTCGTGTTGAGATTCACTTGATTGGAATATTTTAAATCCAAATTGAAATGTAAAAATATTACAACTTATTCCTAGTTTGGTTTGAAAAGATGTTTTTAATTCTGACTTTAAAAAAAATTAAAAAAAATACATATATTATAAATTTTGATCAAAATATAAAAAAAATACTAAAAATACAAAAATCAAAAAAAATAATTTTTAAAAAACACAACTAAACAAGTTGTATGTATTCAAAAAATTGCTGGTGCTACATATACCAATTAATGCATTGACTAGTGTATTAATATTAGTTATGACATTATTATTAAGTTCACTCATTATACAAATTACAAATACTAAAAATATTTTAAATTAAAAAAATATTTTGTAGCTCAAAAGTCTTTGTCTCGACTGGCTTGAAAGTATGTTTTCTCTCTCCTCTCTATCTCTTTGGCTTTTCTCGCCTCCTCTCTTCTACTATATTCTTGAATGAAAAAAAGGATTGAAACACTCTCACCTCTCTCTACTCATCCCTCTCATTCCACAGATCTCTTACATCCTTCTCATCTCTGCTAAACCTTCCCATCGCTCTCTGGTCGCAGTAGGAGGACGAACGAACAATGATGGACGACGACGAAGCAAGATGAACAACGACGGAGAACGAACAACGGCCTGTGAAAATTTGAACCCCTTGTTTTGAAATTTTGAACACTTAACTGTTTGATGTTTCTTAACAAAGTTGTTTTTATTTAAAAAAAAAAATTAGAATCAGTTCACTGATTTGTGCATAACAAAATAGTCTATATATGTAACTTGTGAAGAAAAAAAGAACAATTCTTGAACCCTTTTAATAGGTACCAAGCACAATTCTTGAACCCCTTTGTTTTGAAAATTTGAACACTTAATTGTTTGATGTTTCCTAACAAAGTTGTCTTCGGTTAAAAAAAAATTTGGAATCAGTTCATCATTTTCGAATCAGTTCACCATAGTAGAAATGTGTTTGGTAATAGCTACCAGACATATTTATAGCTTTAAATTTGTGAAAG
This sequence comes from Camellia sinensis, assembly GCF_055761805.1. NCBI lineage: Eukaryota > Viridiplantae > Streptophyta > Magnoliopsida > Ericales > Theaceae > Camellia > Camellia sinensis. Next base: position 203,000,208 of record NC_138963.1, read on the forward strand.
ATTGAGCAATTAACAAACAAACTGGTACTTTTTTATAATAATAGTACAGAATGAATATGAACAAAGGCTCAAGTAAGAGTATTGACTATCATGGTCATGGACAGATGAGAAATCTTACGCAATGGCCACAGCTCAATGTGCAAATTTTTTTTGGGGGGGGGGGTTAGCTCTAGTTTTCACAATCATCTTAATTAGTTTGATAATATTACTAGTTTTAACAGTAGCTAACAGCCACGGTAGCCACAATGGGCAGAGCAAACAACAGCCATAATGGATGGTTCCGCTAGGTTTTACGATGACATGGTGCTCTTCTCTCTCTCTCTGTTCTACTCTTTTTTTTTTTTTTTTCAAATGAAATGTCTGGGTGTATTGCACAGTAGCAGCAAGTTGAGTACAAAACTAAATTCGGGCCTCTCGAGCCATTAAATTTTGAGCTACGTAGCGGCACCCTTTAAATTATGACACATCGTCAATTGGTATACTAGCTAGTATACTAATTAGTATATATAGTATTATTCTCAAGAAATATAAAAGTTTTGCTATATCCCTTATTTTATCAATTCCAATTGCACATCTAATAAGGTGACAAGAAAATAGAGCCCCATATAATTGAGTATGTGACAAATTAAAAGTTAACATCTATCATTTCATATCATTAAAGATGAAATTTTGAGGATTTTATTAGGTTCTAAACATTTCAAAATGTATTTTGAAAATTATGAAGGGACAATTTTTTCTGTGTATAGTATTTATAGGGGGTTCGAGGTTAGGAAGGTGATTAAAGAAGCAAAATTATGCTAATGGTCTAACAGTGGTGGAAGTGGCTAGAGAATGAGCAGCAACAACTGTCTGGGAGTTGGAGAGTGTGTAGTTGGGTGAGGGTGAAGCATGTAGCTCAAGAAGGAATGTATGGTAGTACACAATGGGCAACATCTCCCTCAAATCTCCAAAATTCCTCTCCTTGAACCTTGGGAATTGGGTCCTATTTATAGACTTTTCCTTAGTACCAAGAGGACACCAAGTGGCTAAATAAATAGAGGACATGTGTCCTAGATGATCACATGAAATATTCTGCCTTGAGCCACCAAGCTACAAGTGCCACGTGTCTCTCTGCATGTACTGTGTACTATCTGTTTGCCTCTGCAACTACCTCTTTTGAGTCTTAGCAAGTGTAGTTATGACAGGAGTGTTTGGCGTTGCAACTCCCTTTTGAGCCTCAGCAGTGCAGTTGCGGAGAGAGTGTTTGCCGTTGCACTTGCCTTTTCAGCTCGAACCTCAGCAAGTGCACTTGCAGCAGTAAACCTTACTGTTGCACTTACTTTCTCAATTCTACTTGGTCAGTACATGCATTCTCAGGACTCTATTAGCCTACTATCGACTATGTTTGTACTCACCTTAGCGAAACCTTCACCCTTAGCCACCTAACCACAAACTTCCTAGCTTCCTAAGGCGAAGGGCACAACCAAGCTTACTATCAGCTCTGTTGTGCCTTAGTACCAAGCCCAAGGGGGCTTCCTCAGTCCTGCCTGTGCGACTAAGGTAGATTCATGACTTGGGTAATGGAAAGGGAGTCTCTTACACTCGGGCTACCCTGCTCCCATCTTCGCGGAGTTGCCGCAGTAAACTGGTATTTCTAGACCTACTATCAGCTCCAACTAGTAAGTCTTAGGACCTGCTATCAGAGCCAAGTTAATGAACTTTGGGGCCTGATATCAACTCTAAACTAGTAATGCCTGGGGGCCTGCTATTAGCGCCAAGCATTAGCCTCTACTTGCAGAGGGAAGCCTCTCTCAAAGGCTACCATCACATTGGCAGGATATTCCCTTTGCAACTTAGTTGCTGCGGTAACGATTTCTTGTGGCGAGTTCAAATGGTAGGACCGACAATATTAGAGATGGTGACGCTGACAAAATGCCTCCGCAACTTAGGTGCTCCAAGCACTGCCTCTACAACTTAGTTGCTTCGGTTTTCTCCTTCCCTCAATAACTCCAGATGGCTGTGGTACCGACATTACTTGGAATGGCGACGGCACCGACGTTATTTGAAATGGCGGCGCTAGAACGAAGTGCCTTTGCTACTTGGCTATCGCAAGTATTGCCTTCACAACTTAGTTGCGTTGGCTTTTTTCTTTTCCTCAGCAACTTCGAATGGCGGCGCTGAGACAAAGTGCCTCAGCAACTTTTCTTCTGCATATGTTCCCTTTGCAACTTCACTTAGGCAATTTCCTTCGTTGAGACCATTTGGACCATTGGCGGGTCGAACCTGCTTCAGCCCACTGTTGGCCCACTTCCTCTGGGCTTTAACTCATGTTCCTTTAGTCATTCTTAATCACCTTAAAGGGGCGATCCCAGCACTTAAGTCTATAATTTGAGACTTAATTTTTGACCCTCTACAGTATTGAATAATGTCTTTAAGTGAGTTAACAAGCAACGCGTTGTTTAACTTTCATAAAATAGGTTGTCAAGTGAAACTAGTGCCGTCCTATTAACAAAACGTATTAACGTTGTCAAGTCTTCTCTCTCAAATTACTTTAGAAAATTGCAAATCAGTGTCTTTACAAAATATTTAAAAGTTTATGAAAATATCTAAAATTTTAATAATTAATTTAATAAAATTTATCACTAATTTAAAATAATTTTTAAAATTTGCACTGAAGTATAATTTTTCCAATTACATTCCTCCTTCAATTCCTCTCCCTTTACTCTATTCTATCCAAACAATGTTTAAGGCTTAGAATTTAAAACCTGGCTTTACACATACAAAGAATTAATTTAACCCCACTAAATTTTAGATTTAAAATAAAGTGAAGAATAATCTTTGGACTATGTTTGGCATAAGCTTTTTTTTGTTTGTTTGTTATTTTAGCTATAAAAAGAAAAAATAAATTAAAAAATCAATAAAACAAAATGTCACATCTAAATCATAATTATTTTATTTATTTTTTATAAAAGTTAAAAAAATTAAAAAACCTCTTCTTTCTTCATAATTTTTTGTCTTTTTTAATTCAATACATTTTTTAATTATTGAATTACGTGTAAATTTCAAACCACATAAATTCTAAAGAATAATCTATTAGTTACAGGAGAAACTATAATAAGTGAAAGCACGTGGAAATCTTTGGGAGTTGTAATTTTTTAAGTGTTTTTTTATTAAAAAATACCTACATCTCATATATTTATAACTAATTTTGATTTGATTGGTTGTTGCTCCAGAACAAAACGGCAAAAAATTAAAGAATTTGAAAACATAAAATTATTGGCCAAACAAACAACACATAAAAACTCTGAAACAAAAACTGAGAGGGGGACCGTCGGATGGAATCAATATGAATCTGTTTGAATCCATTGATTTATATGGGACAAAGTGGGGAAGGGTGATGGGATTTGATAACGACCCCCAAACCCCAATTAAACAAGGTTCATATATATATATATATATATACCAATAGGGAGTCAGTTCGGTGGATAAGACTTTCAAATTCATTGCTCAAGACTTGAGTTTGAGTCTCCATAACCCCTTGTTAGGGTTAAACATACTCCTTAATGCCTGGAGCACGCGGGGTCTAAGCTAGTGCGGTGAGATTCCCTACAGACATGTTGTAAGTGCTAAGAGGCAATACACCCTGTTAGATATGTTAGAGTAGCCTATCTGCATATTCATTTTCAAAAATCAAAAAAATATATATATGATTTTTTATTTATATATATATATTTTTTTGAACTTTATAAATTACATCACACACATTCACGTTAAAAAATTAAAAATTTATTTTGGTGGGTCAGTTTTCAAAGTTAGATACAAATAATCAAATGGAAAGATACTCTTCCATGGATCCAGTCCATGAGCAGAAGATATTTTTTTAGTAACTTAAGATAAGAAGCAAAGCTGGCCACGTTAAAGCCGATTACTTGTAAAAATGAAAGTTTGATTTGAAAGTTCAAATACAATTTTGTACACTCAAGTGAATATTGAATGTGCACATAATTTATTGGAAAATTGGATAGAACTGTGACTTAAAATTTATATGAGAGAATTTGTATTAGATTTTTAATGTTCACGTAGAAAATATCATTATATCTTATTGGTTAAAACAATATAAGAAATAGGATGGATGTGGTGCTTTCAACATAACAATTTGTGCGTTTATACAGGTCTCAGAATTCGTTTTGATAATTTAAATCATTCACTTTTTAAATTATATTGATTAGAATATACTTGTAAGAAATTAAATTGATCGAACATCGTTAACGTTTTCATCGACTCACATTTGTATTCAATTTTGTATTTCAAATCATATTTGTTACTTATTTATAATGATATTCGATTAATTTAATTTTTTATAAATATATTTTACTCAATATATTATAAAAAATGAACGATTTGAATTATCAAAATAAATTTTGAAATAGGTCTACAGATGCACAATTGCTGTGCTGGAACACAACAGTGACCCGTTTCCAACAATATAATTTTTGGTTTTAAATGCGCTCAGTTGAGATTGCTCCCATCTAAAAAAAAAAAAAATTTGAAAAAAAAATTGAACTGACTCCGTTGTTTTAATTAACAAAAATATTTGAGGCACCCCTTTTTGGGAGTTTCATAACTTCCAACTTAAATTTAACTTTTGATGTGTGTGTAGATCTTACATTATAAGTGATTGAGATGAGAGTAAGAATTGTGGAGATCATATATATGTGAGGGTCCTTATCATAATTGTTTAACTAATCAATAAATATGCTTTTTCAAAATTCTTCTTCTTTTGATTCACTTAGGGTCTGTTTGGTGGGTTTGTTTGGTAACGTTTACGTTTTCAGTTTATATTTACAAAAAATTTATAAACTGATTTTTGTTTATTTTTTATTTATTTTTAGAAAAACATAAATTACAAACGCGTTTGGTGATTGACAAAATGTTTAAAAATTTTTAAAAATATATAAAAAAAAAAGAAATGACAAGTGGTGGCGAAAGACGATAGTGGAAAGTGGTGACGGTGGGCGGTGGGTGGGTGATGGTGGTGGGTGGGTGGGTGGGTGACGGTGGCGGGTGGTGGGTGATAACGAGTGGGTGGTGATGGTAGGTGGTGGGTGGCAGATAACGGGTGGAGGCGGGTAGGTGGTGGATGGTGATGGTGGGTGGCTGGATGGGTGACGATGGCGGGTGGTGGGTGGTAACGAGTAGGTGGTGGTGGTAGTGGTGGCGGGTGGCCGGTGGCGGTGGGTGGTGGCGGGTAGGTGGTAGGTGGTAATGGTGGATGGGTGGGTGACGGTGGCGGGTGGTAGGTGGTAACGAGTGGGTGGTGGTGGTGGTGGCAGCGAGTGGTGAGTGGTGGTGGCAGGTGGGTGAGGGATGGCGGGGGATGGCGGGTAGGTGGCAGGTGGTAGTGGTGGTGGATGGGTAAGTGACGGTGGCGGGTAGTAGGTGGTAGCGAGTGGGTAGTGGTGGTGATGGTGGTGGGTGGCGGGTGGCAGGTGGGTGGTGGTGGCGGGTGAGTGGTAAATGGCGGGTGGTGGTGGGTGGCTGGTGATGGATGGTTGTGGTAGGTGGGTGGTGAGTGGTGGTGGCAAGTAGGTGGCGGGTGGTGGATGGTAGTGGCGGGTGGATGGTAGGTGGGTGGTGGTAGTGGTAGTGGTGGCGAGAGATGGGTGGTGGCTAGTGGCTGGTGGTGGCAGGTGGGTGGTGTGTAGTGGTGGCAGGTGGGGGTGGGGGTGGAGGGTGGGTGGTGGTTTGTGGTGGCGGAAGACGGTGGTGGAAAATGGTGGCGGGTGGTGACTAGTATTGGGTGGTAAAAATAAAAAACTGAAAACTCAAAATGGAAACACATTTTTTGTGTTTTCATTTTTTGGCCAAATTTATAAACTGAGATCACTGATTTATAAATCAAAAATTTTACCAAACAATTTTTTATTTGAGTTTTTAAAATTTTTGTAAATATAAACAGAAAATTGAAAACGTAAGTATTACCAAACGGCAACTAATCATTCCGTTTTCAGTTTATATTTACAAAAATTTTAAAAATTATCATAAAACTTGTTTGATATTTTTTTTGGTTTATAAATGATTGTCTCAATTTATAAATTTAAGAAAAAAACGTAAACTCAAAAAATGAGTTTACATTTTTAGTTTTCAAATTTTTTTTTTCAAATATTTTTTTTTTTCAATTATTTTTTTAATTAATTTTTTTCATTTTTTTTCAATTAATTTTTTTTCCAATTAAGTTTTTTTTTCAATTATTTTTTTAATTTTTTTTTCAATTATATTGTGAGTAATCCCATTGTCATAAATAACAAAAATAAAAATAAATATTTTAGGCCCGAACAAACATATTTTTTAGTTTATGTTTTTAATTTTTTTTAAACATTTTTTTTAAATCAAACGTATTTGTAATTTATGTTTTTTTAAAAATAAACAAAAACTTGTTTATAAAATTTTTATAAATATAAACAAAAAAACGTAAACATTACCGAGAGCTACCTTAACAACTACGAGTGAATTGAGTTAGGGAACATAAAAAATTGAAAACAATGAATTCTTAGATAGGTGAACAAAATAATTGTTCATAAATTTATAATTTGTTAGTTGTCAAGCCTTGATTTTTCATTGGCTAAGTGGATGTGACGTGGACCAACAATTTCAAAGCATGTGAAAATTCTTTTTTTGGTTTTTTTTGGTAAAAAATTCAATTGAGTGTTTTGGGAACTTTGGTCAAAAAAAAGTAGTTTATGTTTATGTTTTTAAGTTTTTTTAAACATTTTATTTAAACCAAATACGTTTGTAATTTATGTTTTTTTTAAAATAAATAAAAATCTGTTTATAAAATTTTTATAAATATAAACAAAAAAACGTAAATATTACCAAACACTACCTTAACAACTACGAGTGAATTGAGTTAGGGAACATAAAAAATTGAAAACAATGAATTCTTAGATAGGTGAACAAAATAATTGTTCATGAATTTATTCGAAAACACCACTATGCAATGTGCTTTCGAGTATAGAGAGCTTTGGAAAGGTTAATCACTCTTTTTAGTAGGGACATGTTTACTATTTATGGGTTTAGTTTTGTAAGCTTTGATGCATATTTGGAAATTTTTGATTATTGGATAAATTATAAATATACTTTCTGAGATTTACTTAAATTATAAATTATCTCTTATGGTTCTAGAAATTATATTATGTCCCTTAAGATTTATAATTTCATAACAAATAGATCCTTTTATTAATAAATTATTAAGTTAATTAATAATTTTTAATAATGTTAAAATTTTATTTCAATTAATTATTCAAATAATTTTATTATTGTATATGTAAACAGTTAGAAATTTTACTTTTTCAATTAATTTTGACAAATAAAAAATTCTGACAAGAATGTATTTGTAATTTTTCAAATCACAGAAGACAATTCGTATTTTAAACAAATATCGAAAGTGTATTTGTAATTTACCCTTTTATTTTTTTGGTATATCAAGAAGGTTAGTTGGAACTCAAATGAAGAGGATGGCAAAGCTTCAAATTCAATAACTAGCACATGCAAAAATGCAAAGGGTAAAAGAAATCAAATGCAAAATAGAGGTGATACATTTTGATTTTCTTAATTTAAATTAAAAAAAATCCAAATTATTTATATTTTTAAAGGGTTTTACTAATGAGTAATCTTAGGATGTTTGATAAAAGGTTTGAAATGCTTGTACGTAATGCATGAGAGTCCTTACAACATGCAATATATAATTAATTTATACATTGTTAACCAATACTCTTAGCACATTCTGTTGGAAAATGGCTTTGCAAAGTCTTTATTTTTTTGCTAATTTGGAGCATTAATTATGGTGGGACCCAAGCGTTATTTTTAACGTTTTTCATTGTGTTCATGTTTAATGTCGCGTAGTGAATAAAACTGTTTATTTGGTTATTCAAAACCATTTCCGAATAAATGAGAATTCAACGTGCGTTTCGGGTTCGTGGAAATGGCTTTAGGTGGGTTTGTTACACATTTGTGAAATGTACTTGTCCCACATTGGAAATACTATGGATTTGTGTGGATTTATATACCTTAGCTTAGGATACTTGAGATGGGTCCCAAGGGGTACCCAAGTTTGTGGAATGCTAAGGTTTTGGGTAAAGTGAGCTAGACTCATTGGATAAAAAAAAACACCACACGCGAGCACCGCCACCATTCGTCCGGGTAGGTGCAAGGGTTGGGTTTGTCTGGCCTAATACTTATCTTTTTGGGCAAAAAACTTTTGTAATTTATTTTTTTATTTTTAATTTTGGTTTCAAAATTCAAAATAAATTAGTCTAGTTTTTTTTTTCTCTACCCAAACACATCCGAACAGGTTCAGAAAGTCCACACAAACAGGTGCAATTTCTATCCGAACAGATCTGTTTCTATTCTGAACAGATCTGTTCCTGTTTCGAACAGGTTTTTCTTGTTAGTACCTGTTCGAATAGCCACCATTCCTCCTATAAGTAGTTGGCCATCCGGCATTCATTCTCATCAAATTTTTGGAGAGCTTTTCTTCTTTTGTCTTTCTGTTTTCGTCCTTTTGTTTCTATATCTGTTCTGCATTTTATTTTAGGAAGAAAAAGAAAGAGCCACAACAAGGTTTTGGTTCGCTAGACTTGATTTTGTAGTGTTGTAAATTCAAGTTTTAGTTGTTGCATCTTGGGAAGTATAAGCCGGTTAAAATTCAAAGTACCGAAGTGAGGGCAAAATCTACTTTAAGGAGATTGTGTCTGACACAAGTCTCGACTTTAATTTCTGTAAGCGTTTAATTCGGAATTTAATTTATATAACTATTTTTTGAATTATTTTATTTCTTTGTTTATTTTAATTATACATTTAAATTTTCACACACACATACACACCACTATGGTTGTAACAATCTTAAAGTATATTTCATTTTTTGAATTTTTATTTATGTGTTAGACAGACAAGTATTTTGTTTCAGGAAATTAAATAGTAGTCATATACTGTTTAATTTCTTAAATAGTAGTAATGTACTGTTTAATGATTTCTTTGATAACATAGTAGTAATATACTGTTTATCATTGAAATTTTATTACAAAATATTATTCTGTATATTTTGTGTATAAATTCTTTTTTGTATAAATTTGTGATTGGTGTATTTTTATTTCGCCAGAATTATTACAACTGAAATAAACAATACTGAGACTGTTATTACTTTGACCCCCACATTTATTGTGCCAGTGATGACTGCGGCAGTACTGGTAAATCATGGAGAGAAGCCAGAAAAATTCAAAGGAAATGATTTTAAAAAATGGCAACAAAAGATGATGTTTTATTTTACAACATTGAATTTGGCTCACTTTACCTATGAAAAAGCACCGGCACTGAATGAAGTAGAAATTGACCGGTACCAATGAAAAAGCACCGACAATGAACGATGGAGAAACTAACTGGCAAGTGGTTGTCGCAGCCGATGCATGGAAACATGGTGAGTTTCTGTGTCGGAATTATATCCTCGATGGGTTGGACAATATACACTACAATGTGTATAGTATGAAAAGCACCACTAAAGAACTGTGGGAATCTCTAAATCATAAATATAAGACAAAGGATGCCGGTACAAAGAAATTTGTTGTCAGTCGTTTTCTGGACTTTAAAATGATGGATTCTAAGACGGTTATTAGCTAGGTTCAAGATCTCTAATTAATTCTTCATGACATACATGGGGAATGGATGGTTCTCAGTGAATCTTTCCAAGTAGCAGCAATTATTGAAAAATTGTTACCATCTTGGAAAGAATTCAAAAATTATCTAAAATATAAGCGCAAGGAGATGAAATTAGAGGAACTGATAGTGTGGCTCAGGATTAAGGAGGACAACCGTGGTTCCGACAAAAAGTCAAAAAACCATGTCATGCAGGCTGAAGCAAATGTTGTGAAACATGAACATAGGTCAAAGTTCAACAACAAAAAGCAGAAACATGATGGCAATGGTCCCAAACAAGGATCCACTAGTAAGATCAACAAAGGGATCAACAACGGGTTCAACAAAAGGTTCAAAGGCAAGTGTTTTGTGTGCGGCAAAAATGAACATCATGCTAAGGATTGTCACGCTCGCAAGGACGAAGGGAGTTCAAGCAAAAAGCTAGCACAAGCCAACACAACCGAGGATTTTTATCTTTTTGATGGAGTGGCAGACATCAATCTTGCTGTAGCAATCTCTGAAACAAATTTGGTGGGCAATCCCAAGGAGTGGTGGGTGGATACTGAAGCAACCAACCATATATGTGCAAATAAGAAGATGTTCACAACCTACAAAGTGGTGGAAAGTGGGGAACAACTTTTTATGGGAAACTTCTTCACTTCAACTGTGGAAAGACAAGGAAAGATCGTGCTGAAAATGACCTCAGGAAAAGAACTCACGCTCAATAATGTACTCCATGTGCTAGAAATTCACAAAAATTTGATTTTCTAGGTCATTGTTGATCAAGAATGGGTTTAAATTAGTCTTTGAATCTGACAAGGTTGTACTCTCCAAGAGTGGCATGTATGTGGGGCGAGGTTATATGAGTAATGGGTTTTTTCAACTCAATGTGAGTACTGTTGTACTAAATTTGGCTATTAATAATAAGAATACATCTTTTGTTTATATTGCTGAATCTTCTTTTTAATGGCATAGTAGACTAAGACATATTAATTTTAATTCTTTGCGTAGACTTGTTATTTTAGAATGCTTACCAAACTTAGAGTTTGATCCTAATCATAAATGTGAGATTTGTGTTGAGGTAAAACTCACTAAGGCATCATTTAACAAAGTAAAAAGAAGTACTGAACCTCTAAGTTTAATTCACATAGATATCTATGATTTAAAATTTGTTCAAACTAGAGGAGGTAAGAAGTACTTTATTACTCTTATTGATGATTGCAATCGATATTGCTATGTTTACTTATTAAGAAGTAAAGATGAAGCCTTAGAAGCTTTTAAGCAATATAAAATTGAGGTTGAAAATCAACTTGGCAAAACAATTAAGATAGTGAGGAGTGACAAAGATGATGAGTATGATGCATCATTTAAAGAATTTTGTTCTGAACATGGTATTATTCACCAAACCATTGCACCATATTCTCCTCAGTTAAATGGAGTTGTTGAGAGCAAGAATTGAACTCTTAAAGAGGTGATGAATGCAATGTTGATTAGGTCAGGGTTATCTTAGAACTTGTGGCGGGAGACGATTTGTTCAAACTAAAGGAGGTAAGAAGTACTTTATTACTCTTATTGATGATTGCACTCGAAATTTCTATGTTTACTTATTAAGAAGTAAAGATGAAGCCTTAGAAGCTTTTAAGCAAAATAAAATTGAGGTTGAAAATCAACTTGGCAAAACAATTAAGATAGTGAGGAGTGACAAAGGTGATAAGTATGATGCATCATTTAAAGAATTTTGTTCTGAACAAGGTATTATTCACCAAACCATTGCACCCTGTTCTCCTCAGTCAAACGGAGTTTCTGAGAGCAAGAATTGAACTCTTAAAGAGATGATGAATGCAATGTTGATTAGTTCAGGGTTATCTTAGAACTTGTGGGGGGAGACGATTTGTTCAAACTAGAGGAGGTAAGAAGTACTTTATTACTCTTATTGATAATTGCACTTGATATTGCTATGTTTACTTATTAAGAAGTAAAGATGAAGCCTTAGAAGCTTTTAAGCAATATAAAATTGAGGTTGAAAATCAACTAGGCAAAACAATTAAGATAGTGAGGAGTGACAAAGGTGATGAGTATGATGCATCATTTAAAGAATTTTGTTCTGAACATGGTATTATTCACCAAACCATTGCACCCTATTCTCCTCAGTCAAATGGAGTTGCTGAGAGCAAGAATCGAACTCTTAAAGAGATGATGAATGCAATGTTGATTAGTTCAGGGTTATCTTAGAACTTGTGGGGGGAGACGATTTTGTCTGCTAATTTTATCCTTAACAGGATACCCCGCAAGCAAATCAATCAAATACTTTATGAAGTATGGAAAGGTCAACGGCCTACCTACAATTACCTCAAAGTGTGTGGGTGTTTGGCTAAGGTGGCAGTCCCTAGTCCCAAAACAACTAAAATAGGACCAAAAACCGTTGATTGTGTGTTCATTGGTTAAGCAAATAATAGAAGTGCATATAGATTTTTAGTTCATAGATCTGAAAATCCTGATATGCATGTAAACACTATTATTGAGTCAAGGAATGTATCGTTTTTTGAACACATTTTTCCATGTAAGGAAACAGAAGAGCCAATTTCAAATAAAAGAACTTTTGATACTGCTATGGGTAGCAATGAAGACCACAATGATAATGAAGCAGATGAACCTAGACGTAGCAAGAGGGCTAGGATCTCTAAATCATTTGGTCTATATTTTCTGACATACCTGTTAGAAAATGAGCCTTAAAACTTCAAGGAAGCAATGTTAAGTCCTGAAGCTCCATTGTGGAGAGAGGTTGTGAATAGTAAAATTGAATCAATACTACAAAATCATACTTGGGAACTGGTGGATCTTCTACCAGGGTGTAAATCTTTTGGATATAAGTGGATATTCAAGAGAAAAATGAAAGCAGATGATTCAATAGATAAGTACAAGACTAAGCTTGTTGTTAAGGAAACAAGCAGAAGGAAAGCTTTGATTATTTTGACACCTATTCACCAGTGACACGAATAACATCTATTCGCATGTTGATTGCGATTACAGCTTTGTAAAATCTGGAAATACATCAAATGGATGTTAAAACAGCCTTTTTGAATGGCAAGATAAATGAAGAAATCTATATGGAACAACCGGAAGGGTTTCAAATTCCTGGCCAAGAGAAAAAGGTTTGTAAACTTGTCAAATCCCTTTATGGATTAAAACAAGCTCTGAAACAATGGCATGAAAAATTTGATCACACTATGCTTTCAGATGGTTTTAAGATAAACGAATGTGACAAATGTGTCTATGTTAAAAGCACAGACAAAGGCTATCTCATAGTTTGTCTTTATGTGGATGACATTCTCATTATTTGAAGCAATAATGACATGATTAAATTCACAAAGAAAATATTAAGCAAAAAGTTTGATATGAAAGATCTGGAAGTAGTAAACGTAATTTTAGGAATAAAAATTACTAGAACAGCTGAAGGATATGCTTCATCTCAGTCTCACTATGTTGAGAAGATTCTGGAGAAATTTGGACAGCATCACAACCGTCTTGTTAAAACACCTGTTGACATTAGTCTTCATTTGTCAAAAAATACGGGTGCAGACATATCACAATTAGAGTACTCTCGGATAATCGGAAGCTTGATGTACTTAATGAATTGCACTAGGCCAGATATAGCCTATGTTATAAGCAAATTGAGTAAGTATACAAGTAATCTAGGGTCCGATCATTGGAAAACGATAATTAGGGTACTTAGGTATCTAAGGCATACCCAGAATTATAGCTTACATTATACCAAATATCCAGTAGTACTCAAGAGGTATAGCGATGCAAATTGGGTATCGGATACTAAATATTCAAAATCCACTAGTGGATACGTCTTTACCCTGTGAGATGATGCAGTCTCTTGAAAATCCTCAAAGCAGACATGCATAGCAAGGTCGACAATGGAATTTGAGTTTATCGTATTAGATAAAATAAGAGAAGAAGTAGAATGACTTCGTAATTTTTTAGAAGACATTCCAATGTGGCCTAAACTTGTGCCAGCTATATGCATTCACTGTGATAGTGAAGCAGCAATAGGACGGGCTCAAAATCATATGTATAATGGTAAGTCTCGACACATTTGTCGAAAACATAATACCGTTAGGCATTTGCTCTCACATATAATAATTTCCATAGAATATGTAAAGTCAAGAGAGAATATTGCAGATCCATTGGCTAAAGGGCTAGCCAGAGAGCAAATGTACCAGTTATCGAGGGGAATGAGATTAAAATCTATTACTTAAAAGTCGCCATAATGGTAATCCAATCTAGTTGACTAGAGATCCCAAGATCTAGGTTCAAAGGTAAGGGTGTGCGCGGTGCGGGTCGGTACGGTTTAGGAGAAAAATAGAAATCGTATGGCGGTTGGCGGATTGATAAAAATATAATTAGAATTTTTCATTTTTCTTATAAAAAACCGGCGGTTCGGTTGATAAATAATGACGGATTTGCCTTGACGGTTTGGGTAGATTGGCAATTTAAAAAAAATATAATTAAAATTATATGAATGATAAATAAATAAATAAATAAAAATTAACAATGATAAATAAAAGTGAAGCCCATTCTCTTGCATATTATTTTGGATACAAATTATCAATAAATAAAAATTATTAATTATAAATATTATCAATGATAAATATACGTAAATAAATAAATAATAAGTATATTCCTGTGACCATTCTCTTGCATATTATTTATATAAAATCCTTAATGTGATAAATTTGTACAAAAGTGAAGCCCATACAAGTAGCTCATCTATGGCTTCTAAGCAAGTCAGTGTTTAACATTTCCATGTTCAAGTAAACAAGATGTGATAACAAATGAACACCTAAGGCCCACATATTCATGTAAACTGAAATTGACTCGACTTCTTGAGTCTAATGTATATATATAATTTTAATTTATTTTCAATGTTTTAACTTCACAAGATCATTGTTTATGTTGCTTTCAGTGTAAATAAAACAATAGATCTAAGGTTTCAAAATCAAAAAAACAAGCCATAGACACCAAGTTTAGAACAAAGAGAGAGCATAGAATATGTATATTGTATGTATATACACCAAGCCATAGACACCAAGCCATTGATGTTATATATATTATCTATATATATATATAGAGAGAGAGCATATACATCAGAGAAAGAGAGCAACGAAAGAGACTATTAAAGAGAGAGAGAGAGAGAGAAAGAGAGAGAGACTAACAGCGGTGGTGGCGGCGATCGGCACAGCAGCGGCGGTGAGAAAATGAGAGGCTAACAGATCGGCAAGGGAATGAGACGAAAGGCTGTCGGGGGTGAACCGATCAGCATAGAGGCAGCGACAATGTGTGTAAATCGATGAAATGTTGTAGTAGCGGCGATGAAATATTGCTATCAGCGGTGAGGAAAGACTGTGTGAGTGTGAATGAATGAGACGAAATTGAAATGTGTCAATTAGGTTTGATGAAGAAATTATTCTGTGTGTGTGAGAGAGTATAAACATAACAGGTTTTTTTTTTTTTTTTTCACATATGCGGGTCAGGTCGGTTTGACTTGCGGCTTGGGAAATTTCACTTGCGTCGACCCGCTAGTGCAGTGCCTTCTACTCGCCTAACCCGTCCACCAGAGTTGAAATTTTGCGCAGTTCGGTGCGGTTTGGAGCGATTCGGTGTGGTTTGGTACGATTTTGGTAGTTATGTCGGTATTATGCACAACTCTATTCAAAGGGACAACTGAATTATGAATGACTTCACGTATCACTAAGGAAATTTACTCTTACCCATTTCTATGATTAGAAGAGTGATATGCAGTGTTAGTAGGATAAGTTTTGCTTTTAATGATTCTTATAGCTTGGATATCCAAGTGGGATATAACGGGATACTCTTAATAAGAAGTCACCTATATGAGTGTGAACTAGACCGGTTCTGTAAGAATTAAGAAGGCTAAATTCTCTAGAGCACTCATGAATTACCAGGTGTTGTTCAAAGCCAAAATGAGCACAACTGCAAAAACCAAACTGTGTCTGCGGATACACTATATGTAGTCTATTGTTTTGGCTTACACAAATAGCTGAACAGTTCAAGGCATCGGGTCCATTGGTTAGCGAGTTAGTCTGATAGGCTTTCACTAGAAGAGGTTCAAAGCCAAAAGCTACCTATCTCGATGTGGTGTATCTTCTTAATATACTCTTTCTTTGTCTGCATCTTGTTGCATGTCCGTTCTCATGAATTTCATTTATGTGGCGAATTGTTGGAAAATGGTTTTGCAAAATCCTTATTTTTTTGCTAACTTTGAGCGTTAATTAAGGTGGGACCCAAGTGTTATTTTTAACGTTTTTCATTGGGTTCATGTTTAATGCCGCGTAGTGAATAAAACTGTGTATTTGGTTGCTCAAAACCATTTCCGGATGAATGAGAATTCAACGCACGTTTTCGAGTTCGTAAAAATGGTTTTAGGTGGGTTTCCTACACATTTGTGAAATGTGCTTGTCCCACATTGGAAAGGCTTACGGATTTGTGTGAGTTTATATACCTTAACTTGTGATACTTTGGATGGGCCCCGAGGGATACCCAAGTTTGTGGAAAGGTGAGGTTTTGGATAAAGTGGATTAGACTCATTGGACCAAAAACAAAAAACCACACGCGCGCACCGCCTCACAGTCCGTCCGGTTGGTTAAACGGGCTGGGCTGGGCCTGAGCGTGGGTGCGAGGTTAGGTTGGGCTTGTCCGACTCAATACTTATCTTTTTGGGCCAAAAACTTTGGTAATTTATTTATTTATTTTTAATTTTGGTTTCAAAATTCAAAATAAATTGATCCAGTTTTTTTTTCTTCACCCAAACACATCCGAATAGGTTCATAAGGTCCACATCCAAACAGGTTCAAAAAGTCCACCCGATCAAGTACAATTTCCACCTGAACAAATCTGTTTCTGTTTCTATTCTGAACAGATCTGTTCCTGTTCCGAACAGGTTTTTGCTGTTGGTACCTGTTCGAATAACCACCATTCCTCCTATAAATAGTTGGCCATCCAGCATTCATTCCCATCGAATTTTTGGAGAGCTTTTCTTATTTCATCTTCCTCTTTTCATCCTCTTGTTTCTACATCTGTTCTGCATTTTGTTTTAGGAAAAAAAGAAAGAGTCATAACAGAGTTTTGGTTCGCCAGACTTGATTTTGTAGCGCTGCAAATTCAAGTATCAGTTGTTGCATCTTGGGAAGTGGACCCCGGTTAAAACTCGAAGCACTAGAGCGAGGGCGAAATCTACTTTAAAGAGATTGTATCCAACACAAGCCTCAACTTTAATTTCTGTAAGCGTTTAATTCAAAATTTAATTTATATAATCATTTTCTAAATTATTTTATTTTATTATTTATTTTAATTATACATTTAAATTTACACACACACCACTATGGTTGTAACACACTCATTGACCAAACCCATTTTTAAAATACCATTATCATGTTATTTTGCCATAAAAGTATATCAATTAAAAAAAGAAAAAAAAAAAGTATCCTACCAAGTACAAAAAGGCTCCCACTTACAAGAGTTTAGTAGTGTTACTAATAAGCAACTTTACTTCCCCCACTTCTAATGTAAGTTTGTTTGGATTCAATTTTTAGAAATTAATTTTTAAAAAATTTTATTTTTTTATTTTTCATATTTTAATATTTTTAATGAATTTTTTTAATATTTTAAGTAATGTTTTTTAACTTTTAGACACGCCTAACATAAACACACTTCAAAAATATAATATTTGTGAAAATAATATTTAAAAAATACACTAAATACCAAAAAATATAAAAATTTAGTACATTTTTATATTTGTGTGTATTTATTAATTTTTTAAAATATTTTTTCATAAATATTTTATTATTTAGATATATCTAAGTAAAGTGCATCTAAAAAAATAAAAAAATTATTAACTAATTTTTAGAAAATTCAAAATAAGTTACCCAAAAAAGTAATAAAAGAAAAGAAAAGGGAAGCTTCCATGTTAAAGAAGCAACAGGGAACATGCATTGGTTGTATTTGGGCCCCATACCCAATTACCAGGAACTGAACATAAAGAACAGTTGTACAATGACCATATAACTAGAGAGAGAGAGAGAGAGATCTCCACAATCTACATAGATCACAACCATCCAAAGTCTTTGATTTGGGCCACACTCAACTTTGAATTGGATTTTGGATATGGGTGCACATGTAATCTCTCTGTTTCACAGTTCTGATGATCTCCATCACTTCGTCAGTTCTTACAGATCTCAACTTGGAGTTTCTTATAGCATATTATTTATAAATTAAAAAAAACATATATACATATATATATATATATATATATATATATTAGGAGCCCGCTTCTGTAATTGTAGCAGTAGTGGTTTGATCATTAAACAGCTTAAATTTTCATTTAAAACACCGCACAAAAAGAGAGCCTCGTGTTTTATATTTCTTCAACATACAATAAATGTATCACATAAAAATAATAAAAGTAACATCTCTTTATCCACACGCAAAAAATGAAAGTAAATACTCTAATAAAATAAACTGTTAAATATGAATAAAAAATATTTTTGTGATTAGACAAACAATAACATGTAGGCTATGTTTGTTTAGGTGGATATGAGTTTGAAATTAGATTAATAGTCTAATAAAATTATTAATCTGATATTTAGTTAAATAATTGAAATACGGACTAACAATCCATTCAGATATAGTATTTTACATATGATGAATATTCAATCTCACAGAAGGAGATGTAATATAAATTGAAGAACTAAGCCAAAGTCTAAACTATTAATCATTTCTTATAATTTTAACGCAATTCAAACACAAAATATGATATACAATCTAAAAAAATTTATAATCCTAAAACTATTAATTATAAAAATACTAATTTAATCTAATCTAATCTAATTTGTCTAAACAAACATGACCTTGCGTTATCGTACATGATTGATTTGTTTTATAGTTGATAAATGGGGTTTCTGCTTATAAATGTTATGCTAGTATTTGAATATATATATATATATATATATATATAATTTTTTGGGGGTGGGCCCAGACCACCCCACTTGGGTAGGAATGGCAACGGGGCGGGGCAGGGCCGGGGACCACACCCACCGTCCCCGATCCCCGGCGGGGAGCTCATCGCCCCTCCCGCCCCCGCCCCCGCCCCCGATCGGGGATCGGGTTTCCCCGACCCCGAAATATCCCCGATCTTTTTTTTTTAACACAAAATTAATCTGTTTTTTTACAACAACAAAAAAAAAATTAAATCTATCATCAAAATTTAATCTGTTTTTTCAGTATTCATCATCATCATCAACACTCATCATCAACAACTTAAAAAAAAAAAAAATCTGAAATTGTATCTATCATCATCATCAACATAAAAAAAAGAAAAAGAGAGATCTGAGATTGTTCTGTTCATCACCCACACACACGTATATATATATATATATATATATATATCTATCTATCTATCAGCATCATCAACAATCATCATCACACACACACACATATATATATATATACATACATACATACATAGAGGTAGAGAGAGAGAGAGCTTCACGATCTGTAATCTGTTCAGATCAGTGATCGGTGGTGGCAACGGTCACGATCTGTTCACGAGCGGCGGTGAGGAAGAAGCGACATCGATCGACGTCGTGTGTGAGAGAGTGAGAGAGGGAGGCGAAAGCAGCACTGCCCTGAGAGAGAGAGAGAGGCCCAACACTTCTGTGTGAGTGTGAATGAAATGTATGAGAACTAAACCTAAGCGCGCGCGCACACACATATATATATATATATATATATATATACTAGGCATAATTGTAATTTTACATCGGGGATATTCGGGGCGGGAGTTGGGGGCGGGGATCGGGGGCGGGGCCGGGCCGGGTTCGGGGATGGGATATGTATCTCCGAACCCGGCCCGAACATCATCGGGGATTTTTTTTTGAATACCATCCCCGGCCCATGGGGGATATTTTTTAGGAGATATTTTTCGAAGAATAACTGTTCGATTCGGAGTCAGGGGTCGAGTCACCGTCAGAACGGGTTTAAATTACCATCCCCACACTTGGGTCACTTGTTGTTATTGAATTCTGACGTTAGTATTGAACTTGGGCACCTTTGGGATTATCTACTGACCAATATGGCGACCCACCCACTTGTTGGGATGTAACGTTAACTAGTTGGTTGTTGATGAAATGAAGATGAACGGTTAAGATTAGGATATGGATGGTCTGTGGTAGGTTTGTTAGTTCCTCTTGGATGGACATTGATTAAGTCTCTTGTCCTTTTGTAATTAAGTTCAGAACCAAAAAGTTAGAATACAAATCAATTTACTTCCCATCATTGGTATGTTTGCAAAACCCATATTAGTCCCTTCCATTCATAATAAATTTTATTAATGATTGTTTTTAATATATTTTAAATAATTATACATTCTTCATAAAAATTAATAGGTATTATAATTGTAGTTAACAAATACCTTAAGATATTCGTTACATTTTTTTTTTTTTAACAATGCTACGTATTTAAAAATTTATTCAAACATATTATATGCATCATTTAAATTTATTCTAAGTGTGGCCCCAACATATAAGAGTTGGAAAAATACATTAACTTTTGATGCAATGTTTTAGACATAAATTCTGAATGTTTAAGCTTTGTTATTTTTGTTTCATCTTTAGCAAAGATATTCATGTAAATAGTGTTTTATTTCCTTTCATATGATCAATTCTGTTTTTAATATTGTAGGTTTAATTTGATTTTTTTTCAACTTTTGAAAACTCTTAAAAGAGCTACCTAGAGCACCTCCAATGAGGCTTTTTAAACCAGACATATTAGATAAGAGCACCTCCGATGAGACTTTTTAAACCAGACATATTAGATACTATAAACTTTTTGAATTTTTTAACTAGTTTAGTCTGGGGCTAAAAAGTCTCATTTGGAAAGAACTTTTGATTTTTTTAGTTTTTTTGTGAGAGGAAGAATGTAATGATTATGGGATGCATGTGATATTTTATCTTATTAGACTAAAAAATTTATATTTATTTTGTGTCTAAAATAGTAAAAAAAACCCAAACTTAACTTTCCAAACGAAACCTAATGGGCTAGATATAACCATATTAACAAAAAAATCTCAAAACTAGTTACATCTTAAGAGCCTTAAAAGATTTTTTAAACAGTCTGTGCATACAGATAAATAAAATAAAAAATAGAGTTAATATTATATAAATAAAAAAGAATTAAGTAAAATAAAAATATTTTTTTAATATTTTAACTAGTAAAAAAAAAATATGATTAGAATTGATCAGTTATTTTTAGAGATTCCCAACCGGTGGGAAAAGAAAAATGCTTGGGAGCACTAATTAGTGCTCCCACTAATTAGGTGGCAGTGGGTCTCGCCATTAATGATGTGATATTTTAGTGTATTTTTTTTTTTTTTACTTTTTTAATACATTAGTGCTATTAATGATGATATTTTTAGTGAGATAAATTATTGTTGGGTGGGAAAAAGTAAGTGTAATCACAC
Source organism: Camellia sinensis (assembly GCF_055761805.1). Classification (NCBI taxonomy): domain Eukaryota; kingdom Viridiplantae; phylum Streptophyta; class Magnoliopsida; order Ericales; family Theaceae; genus Camellia; species Camellia sinensis. The sequence goes on from NC_138963.1 coordinate 203,021,416, forward strand.
AGAGAATTGAGAGGATGAAGATGAATGTGGTGGGTCCTTGTTTTACCAGTTACTTGCACACAGCTAACTCTTTTGACGAAATAAACGATAAGAGAGAGAAAATGAGTGATACAAATAGAAAGTGGGAATGCAATCTCTCTTCTCTACCATGATTTGCTTTGTCTGTATGCACAATTGAAAGTGAGGTTGCCCATCTTCTAAGCCGGTGTATGACTGCGTTGTTTGCCTACCCTACTATCCATCTTATTTTTCTTTAAAGTTTTTTTCAATTGGTAAAAATATTATAATTATCACTAAAATTATATCAACTTGACTTATAAATTTAGGCCAAGTTTGAGAAGCGTAAAAAAAGTCAAAAAATTACTCAAAAAGTTATCACTATTTATCAAAAGTCAAAAATTACTGCTGCACAACTCCCAATACTAACTTTCCCTTATACACTAATTTATATAATTTTTTAATACATATTTTTTTCATAAAAAGTCAAAAAGTTAACCTAAACATTCATATTTTTTTCCTCAACGTTTTAATTCAAAAAGACAAAAAGTGCACTTATTTAGGATACCCCAAACAATCCCTTACTATCACTAACACAATTCTATTAACCCAACAATTGAAAAAAAAATTAAATCTATGAATAATAGGTCTCACCCCAAAAAGAGACTCTTTCTTAAGTTATTTAATTTTCTCAATTATCCACTCATTTCTTACGTTGGTAGTGTGGTTGTTGACAATGGCTTGCCAATACGTATTTTTGAACTTTTGTACTTTTTTTTTTTTTGGGTGTGCGCATGCTTGTGTGTTAGATTTTCTTACATAATTAATTATTCAATTTAAAATAATTTTTTATAATATTTATCAATTAAAAAAATGTATTGTCAATTATGTTCAACTTAATTATATAAATTAAAACAAACATAGGCATTCCTTGTAATAGTAGGTCTAACTCCAAAAAAATACTCTTTCTTAAGTAATTTATTTTTCTCAATTATCCACTCATTTCTTACGTTGGTATTGTGGTTGTTGACAATGGCTTGCCAATACGTATTTTTGAACTTTTGTATTTTTTTTTTTTTTTTTTGGTGTGCGCATGCGTGTAGATTTTCTTACTAATTAATTATTCAATTTAATATAATTTTTTTTATAATATTTATCAATTAAAAAAATGTATTGTCAATTATGTTCAACCTAATTATATAAATTAAAACAAACATAGGAATTCCTCGTTAGTGATAACAATTTTTTTTTTTTTTTAATTATCCGTATGACTGATGGAAAGGGACAAAGTGACCATCAAAATTAAATTTTTTTAAGGAGTATAAAGTAATAGTATTTTATTTTTTTTTGTACTTTCAAATAAAAATTAAAAAATAATCAAGGGGCAGTTTTATTCACCCTTTGAACACCTTTATAGACCAAAAGCTCATTCGTTTAGTGGACAACTCTTCAAATCCATTTGTATGGAAGGCCTTTTAAATACTTGGACATTTCTAAGCCCAGGCAATGGAGCCCAAATGAAAATTCTTTTTGAGTCCAAACAAATCATCACAAAATGAAATGCAGATCCATTGGGTTAGGGCCTTGAAAGGTTATAATGGGTGAGCAAGCCCATTAGCTATTGGGCTAGGGCCTTGAAAGGTTAATGTTACATAAAAATAAATTTTGTACATAGTTCGTATACAAAATGACATGACTTTTGTGTTACTTTCGTTTTAAACTAAAACAATTATCATTTTGTCTTATAATTTCAAAAATATCATTGTAACATAATTTTTTATGAATTTCTACATAAAAATAAAAAAATAAAACAAAAAACCCATCATTTTCATATTTTTGTGAAAGTAGTTTTTGTATTTTCTAACAAGTAGGTTGTTTAAGAAAATAATAATAATAAAGTTCATAAATGATATTTTTTTATATTTTCCAAAAAGTATATTGTTTGTTAAAAAAAAAATACTGAAAATAGTTTTCATAAACAATTTATAAAACAAATTTTCTGTATTTTCTACAAAATAATAACACAAAATAGAAAAACAAGCTCTTCTTAAATTTCTTTTTGATACTATGGTCATAACTGTTTCTATTCAAAGTATAGGTTTGACTTTAATTCCTTTAGCTATGCTCTCTTCAATAAACACATTATCTTAAAATTGGGAAAGTTTTGAGATAAAGGACTTCGTTTTATTTTCTATTTCACTGATCATACAACAATTAAGTAATATTATATAAATTAATAAATTTTATAATATTTTTTATTATTATTAATATAACACTTATCATATTAATAAAATGATTACGTTTCAAATTTTAAAATTTACTTATTACATGATATTTGTAAAAAAAATTATAAAATTGATTAATTTATATAACATGCAAACACAATCCTCCCACTAATCTTCTAATTTAAATAGGTAAATTATTAAAAGACAATTGTGGACTGTATGACCATGTTTGTTTGGGCGGACTGGATTAGCATTCCCATGACTAATAGTCCTAGGACTACGAATCCGTTGGATTATGTATCCTATCTTAACTAATAGTCAAGTTTAAAATAATTAGTCCCTACTTCAATTGTTTAATCAAACATCGGATTAATAATTTTATTAGACTATTAGTTCAATCTCAAGCTCATGTCCACCCAAACAAACAGGGCCTTACATCTTTGTCTTCTTGGGTGGGTTGCTTCATTGGCTTTATTGCAAATAGCTTTTTCTTTGTTCTATTGTTTTGGTTTTTAGTGCTAGACTTCTGACTTTAGATCCTTTAAACAATGTTGTTGCTACCATTATAAAATTGTTGAAATTGAACATTTACCCAAGCATTCTTTTTAAATGTTTGAATGGTTTCTCTTGATTCATCATACTATAAGAGTTTATGGCATACTTAGTCCTTTAAGCAATGCAATCTTCTTAGGATTCCTAAGAATAGGTGCTTTATGACTGTAATATGTATATATATAACACGATAGAAATTTTACATTTTTATTTTTTTACACAAAAAAGAGCAAAGACCACTATTGGTGAAAATATCAGAAAAATTATATTTTATTGATAAATAATGTAAAAAAAAATGAGATACAAATAAATCAGGCTGAGACACGGATATCTCGCTTTCTTTAAGGAGATCAAGCCCATTGCGATAGAAAGAACCCAAATATCGATGCAACAATCACTAAACTATGACTTGTCTCCTCCAAGATATAACAGCCCGACTACTTGTCGTATGGTTCAGGCCAACTTTTACAAGATGGTGAACCCAAAACTCCACCTAGAAAAAAAATACCATTTTTTGACTAGTAATCTCTCAAGTATAAATAATAGTTAGTGTAGAAAAAAGTAGATGAGAGGAACTATTTATAGGCCATTAGGACCTTACAATTTATCCAAAAAAATAATAATGATCACTAAACTAGAGATAAGGAAGAGTCTCCAAATATTAACTCATCACCAAGTTCATAAACTTCCAATTAATCTCCACTGATGAACAAGACAAAAGGTCACCAAAAAACAATGAATCTCCATACACTAAACAAAATAAGATTCATGAACTAGACAAAAAGAGATTTATGAACAAAATAAATAAATAAATAAAAGATATTAAAATGGTTCAACAATCCCCCAATCATTTTAATATCAACAAGGACAACAGAGATTACCAACCAAAGATAGATAGTATGCATCATGAAGGTGTGCCTTGCGTTGAACCTTCATTAGTAAAACAACAACCTCTACTCCAGAGTCAGTAGTGGTCTCAGACTTGAATTATGACTATTTAAGGGAAATAAAATATTACTGCTCACACATAATAATCCAGGTGTTGACATGAGCTTTTAATAGCCAGCACATTACGGGCTTGTGCCTATCCTAGTTTTCATGAGCATATTTGAGAATAAGCCTTATTCTCATAGAAAGCGGCCCCATTTTCATGCTCACATAGGTGAAATCTATCAAGGATATTCCTGTAATTTACACACCCCACTAAATAAGAACTACAAAATTTCATTAAAAGTATAAAAACTCAACCCTGTAACATTACAAAACAAATGCACTTACATCATAGGGATGAATAACGAAATATTAATGAGTGCATTTTTTACAACCACGATATGATTCGTTCTTTCCATTGAACCTAGTTACAAGATCTCTGGTCCCCAGGTTGGGTGTCCTCATACATGATTTATGATTTTATAGACTTCAAACTCATCCCCCTCGATGTATTCCAGATCCTATCTCTCGCCAAGGCCTTGGTTAACGGATCCGCAATATTATCACAAAATTTTACATAATTCACAGTTGTAATGCCAATACTTAAATAGGATCTCACATTACTATGTTTCCTTCGAATAGGTTTGGATTTACCATTATAAAAATTGTTATTCACTCTACCAATAGCAACAGTGCTATCACAACGAATTAACATAACCGGAATTGATTTTTCCCAAAGAGGGATTTCATGTAACAAATCTCTCAACCAATTCGCTTCCTCACATGCTGAAGCTAACGCTATATGCTCAGCTTCCATTGTAGAATTAGCAATTATAGTTTGTTTTTCCAACATATAACACCACCACCCAAGGTAAAAATAAAACCTGAGGTAGAGAGAGAATCATCTGAAAAAGTGGTCCAATCGACATCACTATATCTCTCGAGTACCACAAGATACTTGTTATAAAACAAACCATAATTTTTGATATAGATAAATATCTCATAATTCTTTCCATGACTAGCCAATGATATCGACTTGGCTTTCTAGTAAACTTGCTAAGTACTCCAACAGTATATGCAATGTCAGGTCTAGTACAGTTAGTAGCATATCTCAAACTACCAATCATGCTAGCATATTCCTTTTGATTAATCACTTCTTTTTTATTTGTTACAACAGATAAATGTATGCTTGTATCAAAAGGAGTAGCAACATGTTTACAGTCTAGAAAGTTATATTTCTTTTAAATTTTCTCAACATAATGCGATTGATTAAGAAAAATGCCATCATTAGTCTTGGTAATTTTAATTCTCAAAATAAAATTGGCTTCACCAAGATCTTTCATATCAAAGTGACTATTAAGCATATTTTTAGTCTCATTTATAATATGCAAATTAGAGCCAAAGATAAGTAGATCATCCACATATAGACTAATAATCACATGTGCATTCTCACAAGTTTTATAATATATGCACTTGTCACATTCATTAGTTTTATGGCCATTTTCAAGCATGCAGGAATCAAATTTCTCATGCCATTGTTTAGGAGCCTATTTTAAACAATAAAGGGATTTAGTTAGCTTACACAACTTGCTTTCTTGGCCAAGCTCCACAAAGCCTTCGAGTTGGTCCATGTAAATCTCCTCATCTAGATCTCTATTTAAAAATGTTATTTTAATATCTATTTGATGAATTTTTAAATCATAAATTGCAACCACTGCTATCAACAGTCTAATGGACGTAACTCTGGTAACCGGAGAAAAAGTATCAAAGAAAAAAAGATCAACTTGTTGCTTAAAACCTTTAGTGACAAGTCTCGCTTTATATTTATCTATAGTTCCATCCGGTTTAAATTTTTTACGAAGGACTAATTTACACCCAATAGTTTTACAACCTGGAGGTAAATCCACTAATTTCCATGTTTTATTTTAAAGTAGTGAATCTATCTTTTCATTTACAACCTCTCTCCAGAAAAAAGTATCAGGTGATGATAAAGCTTCTTGCACCGTAAAAAGAATTTCTTTTACATTGTAAAGATAATAATCAAGGCCAAAATCTTTTTCAACTCTAGCTCTTTTACTCCTCCTTGATTGGATTTGAAAATATTCTTGTTCTTGAAAAACTTGAGATGGAGTAGAAGAGTTAGGTATGGATAAAATATTTTTAGAAATTATTTGACCCAAACTATTTCTAGATTTGAAAGGAAATTTATTTTCATGAAAAATAGCATCACTTGTTTCAAAAATAATATTATTTTCCATATCAAAAAATCTATAGGTTGTACTATGCAACGCATACCCAAGAAAAGCACAGGTGGTAACTCGTTCACCTAATTTAGGTCGTTTAGGATCTGCAAGCCTCACAAAGACTAAGCAACCCCAAACCCTCAAATAACCTAGATTTATTTATGCCCCCGCCACAACTCATAAGGTACAATTTTAGTATTTTTGTGTAGCACTCTATTTATCACATGGCAAGCTGTCAAAATAGCCTCTGCAAGCCTCACAAAGGCTAAATAACCCCAAACCCTCAAATAACCTAGATTTGGTTTATGCCCCCGCCACAACTCATAAGGTACAATTTTAATATTTTTGTATGGCACTCTATTTATCACATGGCAAGTTATCAAAATAGCCTCGCCCCAAAGATTTAAGGGAGTACCTTAATCAATAAGCATAGTATTCATCAAGTCAATTAATGTTCTATTTTTTCTTTCAACTACGCCATTAGATGAAGGTGAATATGGTGGAGTAGTCTCATGAATAATTCCCAATAACTGAACAAAAGAGTTGAATCCAAGAGATTCATATTCCCGGCTTCTATTACTTCTAATTCTCTTATTCTTTTTACCGAATTGATATTCCACTTTAAGAAAGAATTCTTAAAATTTCTCAAAAATATCACTTTTATTTTTTAATAAATATACGTTTGTGTGTTTTGAAAAATCATCAACAAAAGTGTTAAAATATCGGTTACCACCACGAGTTAAAATTCCTTCAAACTCACACAGATCAATATGAAATAATTCTAGCAATTCGGTATTTTTCTCAGCACTTTTATGAAACCTCTTGGTAATTTTTTCTTTACTGCAAACTTCGCAATTCTCAAAATTTTTTTGTCACTTTAGGAATTAATTCTAAACTACTCACGATTCCCACATATTTACTGTTAATATGACACAAGCGAGCATACCAAAAATTAATATAAGACAAAGTATAAGTGGTGTCATACTAATAATTATAAAATTAATTAGTAAGGAAATTTAAGAGATAAAAATGACATTTATACTCATTTATATTGTACAAAGCCATTTTTGCTTCATGTGCCTCGTAGTCTTCATCATTCATCTCCATGGTTGGGATTTTGTTTGGGTTCTTCTCGGTAAGAACATATGCAACTTTCAAAAGGCTGAGGTAAAAAAGAATTTTTCCTTTCCACCTCTTAAAATGAACTCTCTTGAACTTGAAGACTTGTTGAGATCTCCAATTCCATCATTGATTTTTTCTGGTACTTGTTCCATGTTTGATCTCCTTAAAATTACTAGTGAAAATATCGAAAAAAATTATATTTTATTGATAAATAATGCAAAGGAAATGAAAAACAAATAGATCAAGCTGAGGCACGGATATCTCGTTTTCTTTAAGGAGATCAAGCCCACTGCGGTAGGAATAACCCAAATACCAATGTAGCAGTCACTAAATAATGATTTGTCCCCTCCAAGATACAACAGCCCGACCACTTATCATATGGTTCAGGCCAACTCTACACAAGATGGTGAACCCAAAGCTCCACCAAGAAAAAACACCATTCTTTAGCTAGTAATCTCTCAAGTATAAACAATAGTTGGTGTAAAAAAGAGTAGATGAGAGGAACTATTTATAGGCCACTAGGACCTTACAATTTACATCAAAAAATAATAATGACCCTTAAACTAGAGACAAGGGAGAGTCTCCAAATATTAACTCGTCACCAAGTCCATGAACTTCCAATTAATCTCCATTCATGAACAAGACAAAAAGTCACCAAAAAACAATGAATCTTCATTCACCAAACAAAATGAGATTCATGAACTAGACAAAAGAAGATTCATGAACAAAATAAATAAATTAATAAATAAAAGATATTAAAATTGTCCAACAAGCACTATAATGACATATTCATCCATTATCATATCTTTCCTCTTCATCTTTCTTATTATATAAAGGGAAAATTAGTCTAAGGTCCTTCTCACATTTTTAGTAATGGGAGAGATCCATAATATTATTTTGTAATGGCTAAGGTCTCTCACCCATCTCATATGTCTCACCTATTCTCATTCTCTCTCTCTCTCTCTCTCTCTCTCTTTCTCTCTCTCTCTCATCTTTATCGCTGGTTCTCTCACATCTTCTCATCTCTTTCTTCTCTACACTTTCATCTTCGCCATTGGTTCTCTCTCCTCTTTTTATCCCTCTCTCATCTTTGCTGCTGATTCTTTCGCCCTCGCTACCTCTCCGCTGCCGCCTCTGACGATCCTCTTGCTTGAAAGATTGATTCGATAAACCTCTTGTTTGAGCTCAGCGACTTCGAGCTCATCATGTTCGTCTATGAACCGGAGTTTTCTCTTTCTTTCTTTACCGATTTGTCTTGCCAATAACCAGCTCTTCCCTGCGATGGGCTTGACGGGTATAGAAGGCTGGTGTTCGATCATGAGGCGATAATGGACAAAGCACAGCGTATAAATGGACGAAGCATAACCTATGAAGGAAGAATAAGTTGCCCATTCGCATCAGATCTGTGGGAGGTAAGTTGTCTGTGTACTCCATTTTTCATCAACCAAACAGTGTTGTGGTTTCTTTTAATTGGGTATTTATTTGTTGTTGGTTTTCACACATACACACACACACATGTATATATATATATATATCAACTTGGTTGTTTTTTAGATTTGTATATTCCAACTTGTTAAAGAAATTGACAATGAGATTTGTATATTCCTAGTCTGTTTGATTATGCACTGAAGGTGTTTGTTGTTGTACTTGTGAGAATTGGTCAGTAAAATTTCTCTAGCCATATTTGCAAAGAAATTTATAAACACATAAAATTTGGTCAAAACACAGAGAAAATTTGAAAACCTAGAGAAATTTCAATTCTCTATTAACAAAGCCAGAGAAATTTATAAACAAAGTCAGAGAAAATAATTTTCTCTGGATTTCTCTAGTTTAAACCCAGAGAAATTCTCCTCTCTCTCTCTCTCTATATATATATATATATATATATGCATATTGGTTGTTATTGTTACTTATTTAGGTGATCAATTTTGTGTATTGTACATCGTGACTGAGAAGGTAGAGAACTTTTTTGGTTTAAACACAGAGAAATTCTTTGCGAAAACTAGAGAAATTCTCTGAAAATCAAGAGAAAATCTCTAGACTGGAATCTAGAGAAATTCTCTGGCCTTCTCAGAATTTTTCTAGAGAGAAATTTTATGGGAAAAGGTTCTCTGGGAAGTCCAGAGAAATTCTTTAAATCGAATTTTCTCTAGATCAATGTTAAAGGACCTTAAACATTATGAAAATATTGGATGTCCTTTTATACTATAAAATTTTAATACCAGTGTTGGATGTATAAATTGTATAAGCCAATCACAGTTCAACACGTGGCATGAGAAGGGCAATTTGGGAATGTAATATAAATTGCCAACCATAGCCAGACACATGTCAACCCATACTAGTAATAATGGGTTTGTGTAGCACTGGAGTGATCGAGGGATATAAGGTGATGTGGCTTAACGGTTATTCATGAGATTCAAATTCAAAATCAGGAGGAAAGCCTCACTGCAAACATAGCGTATCGGAGCTGACTGTGAGAGAGCACGATCAGCGATCATGGAGGGATATTTCGACGGTTAGGAGCCCATTTCGACGGTTATCATTGAGAAGTATAAATAGCAGAGAAGGCCACAGAAAAGAGGATCCAGACTCAGATCTAGAAATCAGTTTTTATTTACTTTATTTTACTTACAGTTTTTACAGTTCTTTATATTTCTGTACTTCAAATTCCTGTATCGCATTTCATTCATAGGAGTAGTTTTGAATAGTTTGTTGCTGTAAACCTCTACGAGGTTGAGTCAGATCATTGTAAGTTTTTCATTTTTACTTAATGAAATGCTGCAAGTGTTCTTCATTTAATTATTATTTACTAAATTCTCCTAAACAAGCCACCAGTAAAAGTCCTCTTCATTGAGGCTGAAAGAACTAAAACACAATCGTCTGATAATTGGTTGGTAATTAATCTTTTGTAAGGACTGGTTGATCCTTGCTGACACGCTTAAAATTACAATACTAATCTTCGAAAGCCAAAAAACTAACATATATTTTTGACACGCCTAGTGGGACTAATTGAAATGGCTAGACGTAGGAGACAAGGAGAAAATGAACGCCTAAAAGAAGGTGTGGAATGAGAGATAGAGGTACCTGATCTAGAGGATAATGTGATAACACATCCTATGGAAGCACCTATCTCATCAGAACCTATGGTCGAACAGGCTAGTAATGCAGAACATGCACCACGTGTCCAAAATAGTGGACGAGACCATGGAATTGAACCATCCACTATTCCATCTACTCAACCAATGAATCCATGGGGAGGCCTAGTAGATGCCATGGGATAGCAGTTGATGAACATAATAGAAAGATGGGCAATATCTTTTATGGATCGGATGAATACCCATCAACCAACTAATATAAGGCAGACAGAGGAGATTTCAAGTGTTCCTCAGCAAAGATTGGCTAGGGATAAACAACCTATGCAAAGTAATGGACATACTAATGGTAAAACTAGTAATCAAAATTATGAAAGACCATCACCTCAGTCTTGGTATGAGCCTCTTTCGAGGCCTATGGTAAATCAAAATGTCTCATTACTTAACAGTGAAGCCATACAAATTGGTGGATCTAGGCCAGCACAAGAAAATGGCCTGAGAATGTTTCCAAATCCCATGTTCGAAGCCATACCTGGCACAAGGGGATTCACTAATCCTTTGTTTGAATTCGTACCTGGGGGGTTGGAAGGGTTTCTTGCGGCTGGAAGAGAAACAACATATGTTCCTCCTATTACAACACCTTTCACAGGTCCTTTCGTAGGACAGGCTCAGAGAGGTCAACCATACCCTCAACAGCAGCCAGCACCACAGGGACAGCTAGTCCCAAATATACCTCCCTATGGACTAAGAGGACCTCAGACACAAGGTTTTCCACCAAATTTTGTGTTTGTTTCTCCAGTGGTAGTCCAACAAGTACAAAATATGGTTCCTAGGGACCAAATTGCTGATACTGTCAGAGAATTGTGTGGACCTATGGCTCGAGGGGTTCAAACTCCTGTGTATAGAAAACCATATCTAGTATTGGTGAATAGGGTGCATGAATACCCAAAAGGGTTTAGAATACCAGACTTTACTCTCTTTTATGAGAATGGAAACCAGTCAACAGTAGAACACATTACTAGGTTCGCAGCCCAATGTGCTGAATTTACTAATAATGATTACATGAAGTTAAGAATTTTTCAAAATTCTCTAACTGGGGTAGCTTTTGAATGGTATATTAACCTTACACTTGGCTCTATCCAAACCTAGCAGCAAATGGAGGAAGCATTTCATGCCTAATTCTTCCAAACAGAGCTAGAGGTCTCTATGGAAGACTTGGCAAGGTTGAGTCAAAGGACTGATGAAAAGGCTGCTCAATTTATTGCCAGATTTAAGAGAGCACGAAACAAGTGTAGGGTCGTTCTACCAGAGCCTGAATTTGTGAGATTGGCTCAAAATGGTCTAGAGTTTAGGCTTCGAAAGAAGTTCGACTCAACTAAGTTTCGAGATTTAGTAGAATTAACCTATAAAGTGTCTAGATATGAATCATTACTTGAGGAAGAACATGATCAAAGTAATGCATCATACAAGACTTATTATAGAGACCCTAACTACGAGATTGATGCAACAGAGATTGTAGGGAAAGAGCCTATAACCTGTGAGGCATTTATTCATAAGGATACTACAATCGGCCAGCAGTTTAAAAAGAAAAACCTTCATAGAAAATATTCTTTTGATTTGACAAAATGCAGATAACATTTTTGATAATTTACTTATTGCGAATTTCCTAAAGCTACCAAAAGGGGTTAAAATTCCTTCTCCAAAGGAACTTAAAGGAAAGATGTATTGTAAATGGAACAATTCTTGGTCTCATTTAACTAAAAACTATATTATTTTTCGGGACAAGATCTAAGAACAGATTCGAAAGGGGAGTTTAAAGTTCCCACCCAAAGCAGAAAAAGCTATGGGGATTAACACTAACCCATTCCCAGAGATTAGCGAAGCTACAACCAATGTTGGAATGCCTGAATTCCAAAACCTATCCCTGAAAGAATTGGAGGAGGTAAATGTGCAGATGCACGTTGCTAACTAGATTGATGTTAAGAAAGATATCAGAAATTCACCAGCAAATAGACAGAACTTTGCGGATAAAAAAGGAGGACTCTAGTGAAGAGGCATTGGATGATGATTCTCTAGAGGTGGCTGTCATACAAAGGATGTGTCCCAGATGTAGATTAAGTTATAAATGGTTGAAGGGCCTCCCAATAGATGGGAAATAGCACTACAGAGATGTGTAGAGACGCCCTAAACCAACCAGTGCCTACAACAAGAGGCCATACCCAACTGGTCCCAGACAACAGCCATTCTTGGCTGAACCATCAGCTACTAAAGCGCATTCTAAGGGTAAGAAACCTATGCATGAGGTTAGGCCACCCAATTATTATAGAATGGAAGGCAGTTATCCTAAGAGGAGGCTCGAGGTGGGATTAAGTCATGGAACCAGAGCCAAAGATTGGCCCCTAAGATCAGCTTCAAACAAGATACAAGGTAATCACCCAGACAGAAGGCCTGAATAAGGCTCAAGACAAGGAATTAGGGTCAAGAAGTGACCTCCACAGGCAGCTTTGAAGCTAGCTTCGAGGACAGAAGGAGCTAATTCAACAACTGAACTAGTAGGTTCATGGGTACCTGGGGTTCCAGATTGGTTTGTCATGCAGAATAAACTTAAGGAAATACCTACCCAGAAAAATGCTTTTGGAGACCAGGGTAGAATGATTAAACCTCCCCTGATAGTTCCAAACAATTGGGTATTGCTAAAACACCCAAAAACAAAGGAACCAGATATGGTTCTAGTGATTTCCAAGTCTCAAAGAAGGAAGATCCAACGAAGGTATACCTAGTACCGAAGGACCAGAAAGAAAGTGGAGAAAGTTCTTCATTGGCTGAATCAAAAGGTCGAGTAGAAGGAAAAGAAGGCCCAAAATTGGCTCGTCAAAACAAAAGAAGTGTCAGCAAGAAACAGTTGGCTACAGTTCACACTGAATTGAAAGCTAAGGAAAAATCCATCTTAGCAGGTCTTGAAAAGGCCTTGATGGAAAGCGACACTGAGACAGAAGGAGAAGTACAAGTAAGCCAAAGTAAAGAAATGGCTGAAGATGAAATGTTTGAAACCTTTATGGCTGAACAGACTTTTTTTACTTTGACTGTTTGAAATGTTTGAAATGCTAGAGTGCATCATGGAAGATGCTTTCGAAGTAACTGAACAAGTTAGTTTAGAAAAGCAACAAGTGGAGCCGCAGGTTTAGTTTGGCTCATTTTCTCCAGTATCAGTAAACATGGTGCTCATACTGCCGCAGGAGTTCCACGTTGAAGATGGAAACCGAGAAGATTAGGAGATTGACCCTATTCCAGTTTCTAGTGAAGAATCACATGTTAGTATGGCTCAAGATGAATCCGAAGTGGCCACACCAATGGAAACTAAGGACGAGAGTGAGGAAGAGATGAGTATTAATCTCTCATATCCTTTTGAGTATCCTACAACATCCATGACACAGCATGTCAAGCCCTTGTATATCAAAGCTTTTTTCAATGGGATACAGATGAATACGGTATTAGTGGATAATGGAGCAGCGGCGAACCTACTTCCAAAATATTCTTTGAAGAAATTAGGGAAAAGGAACCCCAGATTAATCCCAACCAGCACAACCATTGCTGGTTTTGCTAGAGATAAACAGATGGCTCAGGGTATTTTGCCCATCAACTTGAGTGTAGGAACCAGAGATTCCATGACAGTATTTTTTGTTATTGACAGCAATGGTAAGTATAATGCTCTACTTGGTAGGGATTGGATTTACACCAACAAATGTGTGACTTCCTCTCTTTATTAGAAGATAATGATGGCCTTGTGCAATGGAGAGACAGAGGAGATCAATGCAGACCCTCAACCCTTTGTCGCTTGTGCTGATTTTGCGGAGGCCAAGTTGTACACTGAAGGAGTAACACCACTCAGTATATTGAGAAAACCTAATAGTTCAACCGAAGTGACGGCTGATGAGGAAGTAGCACACCTGAAGCACTTGGTACAGGAGAATGCTAATGAAGAATTCGTCGTCAAAGATGATAATGATGCCTGGTTGTAGGCAAGAAGATGAAACCCAAGAAGCCAAACCTTTGGCTTTAATCAAATTCACAACATTGGACTTAAAAACAATAGTCCAAAAAGTTCAGGAATAAGAGAAGGAAGCCATGGTAGTTGGCTGTAAGCATAAACAACAACAGGTCAGACCTTTGACCTTTGATAAATATTGTGCATTAGACATCAAAACAAAAGACCAGGAAATATAGGAGGAAGAAGCCTTATGGACAGACTTTGTCTATGAGGAGAAGGGCAAATATGTTGAATCAGAGAAAATGGGAGCAGAACAAAGCAAAGAAATTGTTTCGAAGACAGAAGAAATCAAAAAAGAAGCATTAGTGAGTTCTCAGATACAAGACCCCTTGGAAAAGGTTAATTTAGGGAAAGGTTCTACACTGCAACCAACCTACATCAGTGCTTGGTTAAGTGCTCTTGACAGGGACCGGCTGTTGATGGTCTTAAAGAGATATAAAGATTGTTTTGCATGGTCTTATAATGAGCTGCCAGGATTGGATAGGTCATTAGTAGAACATAGGCTCCCTATGAAGCCTAATTTCAAGCCATACAATAAAAAATCAAGGATGAGTCCTGAAGTGATTCAAAAGGTCAAGGAGGAAATTCTTAGGCTCCTTAAGGCAGGCTTTATTAGAACAGCCAGATATGTTGAATGGCTATCTAATATTGTGCTTGTAGTTAAAAAGAATGGTAAAATGAGGGTATGTGTAGCTCGGCTTTTTGCACCCTTTTTTGGAAGAATGAATAGCCCTTACAGTTTGGACTCCACTTGTGTTGGTCCTGAATCTGATTTCACAAGTACAATGTGAAACAGTGGAAACACAAAAAGAGTCCAAATCCGGCAATTGCTTTTGGAAAATCGATGTTTTGAATCAAATGTCAAAAATAGTCTGCTCTGCTAGATATCAGAGTTGCCATCTAAATATTTATTGGGAAATTTAGGAAATCCCGTGACTCGTGCCAAAGGCCATTAGTCCGTCGTTACCAAAGTGTCTTGGTTCAAGAACTTAGGTATGAGAGGGGAAGGTCAATAATGAGCACCCCACTCACTTGATCAAAGATCGGCATCTACTAATTATGATGTGATTTTTATGTACATTATATGTTCTTATTTTATTTTTAACATACAAGTATAGACTAATTTCACTAGAAGTTAGAACGTTTGATTTTATGTTTGTTTTGAAAAAGTGTTTTGAATATGTACCACTTGAAAAAGTGATCTCATATATATACATTTAATCAAAGTATCCCAATTTCAGTAAATAGCCTTCGTCCACAGGCATTCAAACAGGTATATCAAGTAAGCATTTAGCCTTATGGTAGTATGTTTGATATGGCAGCAATCATATTCATGTAATATGCTAAAGAAAAAATGCTTACCTTATGTCCGAAGGCGAGTCAAAAGAAAGCAAATAGTTAGAAAAAATGTATGATCCTAATTAATGCAATATGACTAATGCAACACATACAACGTGCAATTAAGAAGCTCGGCTACTGGAATGGCATGCGAGTCAATTCAAGGTATGTGATAGCGCATGTATTCAAGTAAAGAGTTTGAATTTGACATTTAAATAATATGATAAGCCGAACTTTATGCATGCAAAACGAATGAATGCAAGTCGTGGAAATGCTAATTTGAAAGTATGATGTCCCTATGCTAACCATCATAAGCAGATAAATAAAAGGGAGAAAGAATGGGGATTGGAAGACATATAACTTATTACATATTTGTCCTCGCGAAGGAGGATCCGAATGTCTAAGTGTCCGAATAAATAATTATTACAAATCTGAATGAATAATAATAACTAAAAGGGGCTGTCTAATTTATTACAACAAATAATATGTAATGATTGCGCGATGCTTCTCAGGAATTACTCTGCCTGCCTTGCTGAGACTTGTTCTGTTTCACCTTATCATTGCTTTCAACCAAAAGGGTACTATTTGCAATTTATTAGAGCCTTGCCAACCCAAAACGAGACTTAGTCGAGCCTTAAATAAATCCAATCATACCTTGTTTTCTTTGTGGAAATCTATTTTTTTGTGCTTGAGGTAAAACGGTGCATACAGGGTATTCCTAGCCATGTTTGTCTCTTCTACCCTTTATCATAGAAAACACTCAAGAGATGGGCGAACTCGGTTCCCAAACCATCAATGGTTGCAAGTTGATTTGCATGATGATTTTGGACATGGTAGGACAAAGATCAATAAATGCAATGCATAACAACCACCTCTCCCTCCTATCATGAAGTGAATTCAAGAAGGGAAGTAGAGATGTTTCAAGGTTCATCAAATTATAATGAATTGAATGTAAGACAAGCATTGACACAATAGACTCCAGCATAACGTTTGGTAGTAAAGACGCTTCAAGATTCATCAAAACATCATGAATTGATGTAAGAGAAGCCTTGACACAATAAACTCGGTATAACGTCCGACCGAATTCAATTAATCATGTTGGTTCTTTATGTCGGTTGATTCATTTTAAACTCAATTTTATTAGCCTTTTTTATATTACCTTTCCTTTTCTTTAATCCATTAAGTCCATGGTGATATTTATATCTACTAAGTCTGAAATACAATAAAGGAAAACAAGTGTCGACTTAACCCGAGGAAATAAACCTTATTTTCTTCGGGAGAAATTACAAAGGAAGAGTCAAGCTTATTTACAAGTTAAAGATTTCAAGTCAAACCCAAGATGCGCAACAAGAACTAGTCAAACTCAGAAGAGTGATAATGACTTAGAAAAACTCAAAGTGAGCGATAATGACTTGAAATTCAAACTTGATAATAAGTGATAATGACACTTTGTTTGGTGATTTCCAAGGGTCCATTAGTCCCTTAAAAGTAAACACCTTGGTGATAAAAAGAAATAAAAAATAAAAGATTGGCTTTAGTATAAGAAAGATGTATGCCTTTGGTAATGAACCTCCGAAGAGATTAAACCATTAAGTATGGAAAAATTTCTTTCTTATACTTGAATAACAACCTTAATTTTTCACAACTTTTTAATCAAAATAATCACAGAATGGAGGGAGATTGTAGAGATGATTATGCAAAGTTGATTAATTGGTTATTATAGCACAAACGTAATATGTAAAACAAACTTATTGAAATAAATTAAACAGCCCCTAAATAGCATAAAATAGTGCTAGAATTAAGCTAACAAAGGTGAATAAGTATGAATAGATTACAGGTAATAAACAAGTTTAAGAAAGGGTGGCTAACTCCTCAATTTGTACAACTTCAAATTACATAGCTTAGATGTTGAAGAACATCCCCAAAACAATGGCAAAAATTGGCGAAAACAAGTGGGAAACACAAAGATTTAAGTTAGCAGTAAGGTTCAAGCAAGGGGGATTAACCCTTTCACCTTTGGGTAGTTTTTAATCACAAGTTTCAGCCCTCAAAACAGTCCAAAAATAATATGAAAACTCAAGAAAAAGATGAACAAAGATTGAAATAAAAGCAAGAAAGCTTTACCTCTTGTAGAGAAGGTGTTCTTATTGTAAATCAAACTTGATTCCAAAGCACCCTCAAGTTTGATTATGATTTTCAATTCTCAAATCAAGTTCAAGTTCAAGTTCAAGCTCTTGAATGGTATGTATGGATGATATGAAAGCTTCAAGGCTATTGAAGAACAAAGATGAACTCAACTATTGTGTAGTTCTCCCCTTTCTTTGATATTTCTCTCGGATATTTCTATATTTGATCTTTGTAACTAATATCTCTCATTGATGATAGTAATCTCTAACCCCTTTTACATTAGTTTCAGCCCTGTATTTATAGGTCTCGAACAAGTTTGACATAAATATCTGCAGAATTGGGCAGTTGGCAGAACACTGCTGAAACTGCCTAAAAAGTTAAGAGGTCCGGTCGGATATTGGTGTCTCTGGCCGGATTACTGAGGTCCAGCCAGACTTCAGTGTATTTCCACTATCTCTTACTTTCAGGTTTAATACAGGTTGATACAAGGTGCAATATTGAAAGCCCTGGGTAGAAATACAGTGGTTATGGCAGGTTGGAATTGTTTAGAGCTCGAGCTCGGATTCTTTTATTGAGAATTTAAACCACTGACTCAATGTAATCGCCATCATCGAGTGCTCGGAATCAAGCGCCTAAGTCTTACGAGCTGTCAAAATTGGGGTGTCTATAATATGCATCGATTTTTGAAACCTGAATTTAGCAACTCCAAAAAATAAGTACCCCATGCCTATAATAGATTTATTGGTGGATAGTTCAGCAAGGCACAAGATTTTATCAATGATGGATAGACACTCTAGTTATAACCAAATCTGCATTGCAGAAGAGGATGTCCATAAGACCGCATTCAGATGTCCTGGGAACATTAGCACCTTCGAATGGGTTAAAATGCCATCTGGCCTGAAGAATGCTGGGGCAACATATCAAAGGGCTATGAACACTATCTTTCATGATCTCATTGGAGGATATTTAGAGTGTTACATTGATGATATTGTAGTGAAATCCCAATCCATGAAGGAACATTTGTTTCACTTAGAAGCAGCTTTCGAAAGAATGAGAAAGTTCAAGTTGAAACTTAATCCTCTCAAATGTGTTTTTGGTGTATCAGCTGAAAACTTCTTGGGCTATGTAGTACACAGGAAAGGAATATAGATTGATCAAAATAAAGCCAAAGCCATCATTGAAGCCAAGCCTCCATCAAGTAAGAAAGAAGTATAAAAATTCCTTGGACAGGTTCATTTTCTTCGAAGATTTATTTCTAACACCGTAGGGAAAACTAAAGTATTTTCTTCCTTATTAAGGTTGAAAGATGAAAAGGAGTTTGTGTGGACAGCAGAGCATCAAACTACTTTCGAAAGAATCAAAACCTACTTGGCCAAGCCTCCAGTACTGATGCCACTAAAGAGTGATAAGCCCTTGAAGTTGTATATTGCTGCAGTAAAAGATTCACTAGGAGTTTTCTTAGCCCAAAACAATGAAGAAGGCAAAGAGCAAGCATTTTATTTCCTTAGTAGGTTCTTAAATTCTTGTGAATGTAAATATTCAGATGTAGAAAAGTTGTGTCTTGCATTGTATTTTGCTGCAATGAAACTAAGATACTATCTTTTGCCTACAACTGTCTTGGTAATTGCAACCACAGATTTGGTTAAGTATATGTTGTCTAGACCTATGTTGAGAAGAAGAATTGGCAAATGGATACTAGCTTTATCATAATTTCATCTAGAATATGTCTCCCAAAAAACAGTAAAATGACAAGTTTTAACTAATTTCTTGGCAAATCATCCATGTTAGACAGAAAGCCAAAAGATAATGGATCTTGGTATGGTTAATATTGAACCATGGCAAATGTGGCTTGATGGATCAAAAGCCAACGGTCTAACTGGAATTGGTGTTGTGATTAAGTCACCACAGGGGGTAGCAACTACACATGGTTTCAAAGTAGATGAAATTACTTGTTCCAATAATCAAGCTGAATATGAAGTTTTAATAATGGGACTGGAAATACTTATTGGGTTAGAAGCTCATGCAGTTGATGTGTTTGGGGATTCTCAATTGGTGGTTAACCAAGTGAAATGAATTTTCAAATGTCAAAGTACAAGCATGTTGCCATACTATATTGTTGCATTACATTTGCTTTCTCAATTCCAGATAGCAAATGTGACTTATGTCCCAAGATTCATGAATAACAAAGCCAATGATGTGGCTCAGAAAGCTTCGAATTTCAGGAGAAGGGATAACACTCAAATGAACATAAGCCAAACAATATATCAAAAGGTAATACCACCCTTAACTAAAAGGAATGTGGTGTTAGAAGTCAATCATAGTGACTTACAAGAACAAGATTGGAGGTATCCAATAATGCAGTACCTAACTGGCCCATCTTCCAAAGCCAGCAGAAAAATCAAATTACAATCTATGCAATACATAGTATATGGTAATGCTCTTTACAAAAGGGGAGTAGATATGTTATTATTGGAATGTTTAGGGCCAAAGGAGGCATTGACAGCCATGACTGAGGTTCATGAAGGCATCTGTGGTGCTCATCAACCTAGTGTGAAGATGAGATGGCTGCTTCGAAGACATTCCTACTATTGGCCAACCATCCTTAAAGATTGTATAGAATATACTAGAGGTTGCCAGGTATGCCAAAAACTTGGCATGATAAGACATGTACCAATAACTGATTTGCATGCGGTTGTGAAGCATTGGCCATTTAGAGGATGTGCTATGGATATTATTGGAAAAATACATCCACCCTCTTTAAAGCATCATTGTTTTATCTTAATGGCCACAGATTACTTCACTAAGTGGGTCGAAGCTAAACCATATAAGACTGTAGACCAGGCTGAAGTTATTGGATTCATTAAAGATGTGATCCACAGATTTGGCATCCCACAGACCATAACTATTGATAATGGGACTGTATTTGATGGGAAGATGGTAAAGTCTTTTGTGGCAGAATTTGGAATTAGCCTTGTTAATTTTACCCCTTATTATGCACAAGCAAATAGTCAGACAGAATTATCCAATAAATCATTGAAAAAAGGAATACAAAGAGTTATGGAAGACAATCCTAGAGATTGGCATAACTTACTATTGGATGTATTATGGGCTTATAGGACTTCTCAAAGATCAAGTATAGGAGTTACTTCTTATGCCTTAGTATATGGGCATGATGCAATGTTACTTGTAGAAATTAACATCAAGTGCTTGAGGGTGAGATGCCAGGATCAGTTAGTTCCTGAGCAGTACCATCAGAGTATGTGCTTGGAATTAGAGAATGTGGATGAAGTTAGAATTTTGGCATTAAATAGCATTCTTTTCCAAAAGAAGAAAGCAGCCAAAAACTATAATAAGAAAGTCAAGCACATTAACTTTGATGAAGGTGATTTGGTATGGAAGACAATACTCCCAATAGGGATTAAAAGCCATAAGTTTGGCAAATGGTCACCTAATTGGGAAGGACCATATCAAGTTCATAGAGTCTTGCCTTGGGGAGCATATTATTTGAGAAATTTGAATGGATATGTACATTTTAAAAAAATTAATGGCAGGTATTTGAAGCCTTATTATTCAACTGTGTGGGAAACACAAGGAGTATAGCAAGTGCTAAACAAAATAAGCACGAAAACACTCAAAAAAATAAATAAATAAAGATTTTATTTCATAAGGAGTTGAATACATGCAGCCATGGATTGGCCCAAAAGTCAGTACAATGTTTCAGTTGTTCCTTTACCATTGATTCTCTACTCTTAAGAGATGGGAACAACTGAATGGTCGTAGTCATCTCCTGCTTCCGATCAGCCAGTCCTTGGTTGGTAATTTGCAGCTTGGTGGCAGTTTGATCCAAAGCCAGGTTGACTGCTGATAACTCTTCTTCTAGTTGAGCTTTCTTCTCCAAAAGTTGGGCTCGAAATTGAGAGATAGAGGAATGTTGTTCTTTCAATTCAGACACTTCAGCATGTATTTGGGAAACAAATTTCTGGTCTCTCAACAATTTCTCCTTTGCAACTTTGGCAACATGACAGATGTTGATATAAAAGTCAATGGTAGCTGTTGCCTGAGATAAATGACTTGAAATAGCTATGCTAGATTGCTCAATAACCTTGCAGCACTGGAGGAAACCATTCTTGATAATAGGTCTTTGCAAGGCTTCAAAGGGGATCCTTGAGAACAATGTCAACAACTCCAAACAGCTATCCAAATCCAGTGAATGCGAAGAAGTCCTACTGGTGGTGGAAGAGCTCTAAAAAAATTTCAAGAGAGAATCAACCAAAACCAATGGCTCAGTTTCATTGCTAGTTGTTGGAATGGTAGAAGGCATGTAAAAATGACTAGCTAGTCTATCTTCGAAAATGTCCACCTCTTCTGTTGACATGGTTGGTGCAGAAAGGGCTCTAGTAGAAGGAAGAGATGTCTGCATAGGGATAGGAGAGGAAGATGAAGTATCCCTAACAGTTTCCATAGTCTTGGCTACTAGTAGGTCAAGAGAAGAGCGACTGAAGCTAGATAGAGATAGTGGACAAGGAACTGGTAAGCTACCAGTGTCTTCTCTAAGGGAATCAGTTATCACTGGAGATGAAATAATAACTGGGATTTCCTCAAGAGGGGAAGGAGCAGCAAGGTTTGAAAAGAGAATAAATTAGGCTGAGTTAAAGGATAGAAGAGGAAGGTATGGAGTTAAGCTAAAAGATAAAGATACAGGAATGTTTTGCCTCAAAAAATGTATGAAAAGTGTAGAACCAGGGAGTGAGAGTATTGCTTGAATGGGCTCCACATTTCGAGGCATTGCTTTTGATAGTCTTTCAACTTTAGATGAAACTGAATGAGTCCTTATTGAAGGAGAATGCAGAGTAGTTGTTTCTTTAAGAGAAGAAATATGAAGCAATGCTAAGTTTTAGTATCAAGAACTTGAGAAAAGAAATTAGAGACACAAAAGGAAATTACTAGTTTCAGAAGTGGTAGCAATGATTGGAGAGCTGTGAAGGGTATAATGTTTAGCAGTTTGTTGTTTCCTTGCAGTTTCTCTTTGGAGTTCATTAGCAGTAGGAGTTTCATCCCTAAGAATTTGTTGTTGTCTCCTCTTCTCAGCCCTCTAGAACACAATGATTTCTTTAGAGTGTTTCGCTTCCACTGCTTTAACAGATGCTTCATGAATGGGGTCCCCAGTAAAATCAAAGAGAGAGACGGTCATTTTCTTCTTTCTTTTTAATGGTGTCTCTTGTTCTTTTTCTGCTTCCTTTTCCTCCACGTGAGCCTTAGGTACCTTTTCTTCAAGATCAAGCAAAATCTTTTTTTTCCTTTGTTGCTTCTGCTTGCTCTTAAGGAGATTTAAAGCTTGAGCTCTTTGAGGAGAGTCTCCTTGTGAGGCACCTGCGCCACCTGCACCACCTGCACCAAAGAAGGAACTATAAGCAAAAGGAAAAAGTATCATAAAAAAGAGAAGAAAAAAAAAGAAGCAGCAGTGCATACTTTTCTTCGAAGCAGCTCGAGTAACTCTAGGAAGAGGTGAGGCAGCAAAAGCAGACTTTGTAGTAGCTGGGGTAAGAATTGGGGTAGCATGAGCAGTAGAGGAAGTAACAACTCCAGTCCCTTTAGACTTGGTTTGAAGCATGTCTAGTACCATTAATAGATCTTGGGGAGAAATGGCCAAGTGCACCTCTATATTGGCCATCCACCAGTACTGGTACCTTTTCAGTGTATTGCTTTGAGGTATGAAGGATAGGTACTCAAAATCAATTAGATCTTGGATAAATTTGGAAGTTGCTTCTTCCAATCTAGATCTTGGAACCTTCAAATCTCTACTGGCAAGGTTTAAATTGGACTGACTGCAGAGAGGGATAGGGACCCCCTGTGAGAGTCCAAATTGCCTAGCAAACTGAGCAAGATAATAGGGCTTAGAGATGCACTTATAAGCTCTGGGATTCATAGTACCAATGAATAGTTCCCTGGGGATCAAAATGGAAGCCCACATATTTTTGTGCTGAGGCATAGAGCAGGATCTATCACTCAAAAAGGTCCTCAACCAGGCTGGGCCAATATTGGTAGCTTCAAAGGGGCGGAAGGTGTGAGAAGAAGGGGAAGCTGAGAGTTGGTGAAAGAAAGAAAAGTAGAAGAAGAAGTTGGAAGAATAAAGTGAAACATTGGCTAACTTCATACCATAAGTGGTAGGGTTTGGCACCAAGAACTTTAAGCATTTAGACTGCAAATCAGTGAAGTATGCAAAAAGCCAGAGTTGGAGTATCCATAATGGGCCTCATTGATTGGCATCCATGGGTTTTTCACAAAAGAGGGAACAAGCTCTATAAACATGACCCAAAATATATGGAGCTAAGGCCACATTTCTTTGTAAAACAAAGGCTTTGGCAAGAGGGACAAACTCATGCATGATCCTCTGAGAAGAAATATAGAAGAGGAATTTGCAAAGCCAATACAATAAAAAAGAGAAAAATTCTCTATCAGTCACAGGGCCTTCTCTTTTGTTCTCAACCTTGACAAAGTCACTATAAGATGAGTTCAAAGGGGAGAGAGAAAAATGGGTTTTAAGGTCAGGATAGTCTGGGCCGATGGGGGTACTAATAGGGGATAATCCTAACAGATGACAGATGTCAAGGACAGTAGGAGCCATCATCCCATATCTAAATTGGAAGAAATTGAAAGTAGAATTCCAAAAATAAAGAGCAGCATGTATTAAAAATGGGTCTTCTGAAATGATGAACCTGGACAATTGAAGGGCGTCGAAGAGGCAAAACTTCTGAAGATCTAGTGCCCTAGCAGGGACAACCCAATCACACCATTCCTCCCACTCTGGTCTTACTGTGGGCCAATAGCGATGGGGTCGGTTCATCCTCCAGCTTCCCCAATCAAGACCGTCTTCATAAATGAGGCAATGATCCTCCAAACGCGGATACAGAGCTGGAAGCTCAGTAGGGGTCTCCTTAAAAATAGGTCCAAGCACGTATTCTTGTTGTTCATAGTGACGGGGAATGAAGATATGCCCGTCGATAGCACTTTTCTCACCAGCCTTGTATTTCTCACACTCTTCAGCAATGATCATTTTCAAGGCTACGGATGGACTCACACGCTCTACGACCGGTATTTTCAAGGAGGAAGAAGCCATTAACAGGAGTTTTTCAGAAGACGAAGTTGAGAAAGAGGGTAAGGGAAATGAGAAGTCAATAGAGATGAAGGGTTTGTGTGTTGGGCGAACAAGTGAATTAGAAGCACGAAATAAAAAGGTTTTTAAACCTTTCGGTCCAAAAAATTCCCAATCGTTTTAAATCGGTAGATCTCATAAAGAAGTACCGAAGGTACGGATATGAAAAGTTTATCTCAATGTTGATAATTTGGGAGGGAAACGTATCTCAAATATTAATATTGGCTTTGAAATCAAGTGTTTGGCTTCGAAGCCAAGCTTTGGCGCCAAAATCAGGTGACAAACATTCAGCTAAAGCTTCGAAAATAGGAAGTTGACTTCGAAGCACATTTCACACCTAAGAGTACAGGAGTGCCCAGGTATTTGTTTACTTTAAGAGGATTGAAGACCTACTTTTAGGTTTCTTGTTGAAAGTAAAATCCTTTGAAGCAATGTTTGAAATACTCTGCAGTTAGAATTTGTTTGTTCTAGACTTCGGAGTGACATAAAACCAATATTTGGTTGAGTAGTGAAGAACACAAAGGGAATCACTTTTTTAGAATAAAATAGTGCAATCCTTAAAGAAAGTTTCCATACTTCGGAAAATGTAGACTGTTTGTTCGAAGCAAAAATAGTTGATTCGAAACTGTTTGATTGTGTTAACCATATGATTGGGAAAAGAAGACCTAAGGCCTTTACACTCCATATGTTGGTGAAGTTCAAATTAGGTCTCCAGTATTCCATTGGATATATTTAAATCAGGTTTCAAATGACAAAATTGGTGAATTCGAAGCTCTGATTTTGTTTGTTTTGGATAAATAGAATGAAATTTGACCATGCCAAATAAAGAAAGGAAGCCTAGCTTTATTAAGATGAAATTAATTACATCAGAAAGTCTTTTTGGCTACATATTCAATTTCATAAAAATAAGGAATAGAGAAAATGACAAGGTCATGGAATTTGTTCCAACTGTGGTCAATGAATCTCTATTCCTTCTTTATTCTGTCTTCTATCTTCTCCAAGCTAGGTTGCTGAAGCTGATATGCTCTTATTTGATAAAAAAAGTTGTTCGGCTTTTATTTCGAACCCTATTTCCTTCAATCCTTGTTCTATCTCATCCATATTTAAGTCATCATCGTATGCAGAGTCTTTATTCTTGAAATCATTATATTCATTGATAAGGTTCTCTGCTTCATACTGGGTGTGAATTCGACGGGGTGAGATTTTGTCCAAAGATTGAGTAGTAGCCAAAGAAGTTTGATGCCAATGAAGAAGCAGTGGGAATTTATCCAAAAATATCTGAAGCTCTGCTTGGACAATGGGGTTGAGAACATGGCCCCGGGTCATAACGTCACAAGCCCATCGAAAGTTCTTAAGAGGAACATCACTCTCAACAACATTGAAGGGCAAGTGAGAGAAGGCCGCAAGCAGAAGCTGAGCTTGATATCGCTCAAAGATAGTAGTGAGAGCTGGAGGTTCATAGTAAGGAAAAAACTGATTCTCAAAGAGTGTAAGTCTCAGTTCTTCCACCCAATGAGGGTTTTGCAGAAGAAGAGGTGCAGGAGGATCCATCTCAAAAGAAAAAGGAAACTGGGGGTTGTTTACGCAATCAAGCCAGTTAGAAGAGCAAAATTTTCCTCTCTGGGCTAAGAATGACGAGGTGTACCCTTGTGCTTCCCCTGGACGACGAATGGCTTGCACTATCTTCGTAGGCATGGAGGATGTGTACCATGCTATAAGTAAGTTATATTCCAAACTGCGTTGGCGATCGATGAATACATATGGGTAAACCACCGAGCTCCGAGCGAAAGAAGAGAAAGATAGAAGATCAGCGGATTCGACGAAGTGATAATTAATTTGCTCTTTCAGCTTGGATTCCTCAGGTTCTAGCCAGCTTCCCCAGCCAAAAGCCTTAGAAGAAGAAGAAGAAGTTGTAGCCTCATCCCACGCAGAAGGTTTTGGGTTAGAAGAAGAGCTTCTAATATTCATGTTTGCAAAGTTTTGGGCTAAAGAATTATGAACAATAGGTTCGTAATCCAAAGGTCGATAGTTTGCAAAAACTTCCATGACTTGAATATATGGAGATGGATAGGTGTGGCTAATAAATGCATGAAAATTCTTTCGAGGACGAACATCATTATCTAACAACTCTTCGTATGCTCGATCTATGTCAAAGAAAGCCTGTTTGGCCATGTGAGCTGTATCAGTCTTTTTGAATGCTCAGAATGTTCAAGAATTTAATGCAGTCGGTTGCAGTTCTAAGAAGATGTGAAACCCATGCACGTCCTAGGACATGGATGAAGTGTTTTAATCCACTAATATCACCAAGTATTGGGTATATTAGTGCGAGGAGTAATGTTGGCTGTATAAATTGTATAAGCCAATCACAGTTCAACACATGACATGAGAAGGGCAATTTGGGAATGTAATATAAATTGCCAGCCATAGCCAGACACGTGTCAACCCATACTGGTAATAATGGGTTTGCGTAGCACTGGAATGATCGAGGGATATAAGATGACGTGGCTTAACGGTTATTCACGAGGTTCAAATTCAAAATCAGGAGGGAAGCCTAACTGCAAACATGGCGTAGTGGAGCTGACTGTGAGAGAGCATGATCAGTGATCATGGAGGGATATTTCGACGGTTATCATTGAGAAGAATAAATAGCAGAGAAGGCCCCAGAAAGGAGGATCCAGACTCAGATCCAGAAATCAGTTTTTATCTACTTTATTTTACTTCCAATTTTTACATTTCTTTACATTTCTGTACTTCAAATTCCTGTATCGCACTTCATTTATAGGAGTAGTTTCGAATAGCTTGTTACTGTAAACCTCTATGAGGCTGAGTCAGATCATTGTAAGTTTTTTATTTTTACTTAATGAAATGCTGCAAGTGTTCTTTATTTAATTGTTGTTTACTAAATTCTCCTAAACAAGCCACCAGTAAAAGTCCTTTTCATTGAGGCTGAAAGAACCAAAATACAATCGTCTGATAATTGGTTGGCAATTAATCTTCTGTGATTGATCCTTACTGGCATGCCTAAAATTACAATACTAACTTTCAAAAGTCAAAAAGCCAACAACCAGGGACCCTAAAAAAAATCCCCTTATATAAATTATTTATTTTGAAATTATTAATAAATTCATCCTAAGAAATTTTAATATAATCTAACTTAACAAAATATATATTAATTAGCTCACATGCAATAAATAATAATAATAATAATAATAATAATAATAATAATAATAATAATAGTAACAACACTAAAATTTTCATGTAATCTGGAGAACTCAAACCCAATACGACTTCAATTTGTTATACTAAGATCCAACTTAGCAAACAAATTCGGATTGAAAGGTGGGCCTTGATGAGTTTAGACAACTCTCAAGATAACTTAGGCATCACCCTCTCAACTTGATTGAAATCTACTCGAATTGCACCCATACTTTACATTAATCACAAAATATCACTCACGTGTCATCTTTTAAAAGTCTTAAAAAAATTTTATAATTTGACTTACAATAATGTGATATGATAAATATTAATTTTTTAATTGTCATACACTCAACTATATAAGGGCCAACTCTTTGACCATATCATGAGTAAATTTATAAATATAAATTATGAGTATGTAGCATTTCTCTCTTTTAAAATATCAATTAAAAATACTAATAAACCTCCAATATAATTATATTTAGATTTAAGTTGGATTTACAAATTTTTTGTTGACTTTTTTTTCTCTTCATATTCAACGAATTTAAAAATATATATATTACTTAAACTTTTATCAAACAAAATAAATTTGAAAAGTAAAAATTTTTAACATAAATTTAAAATTATCACTAAAAACGGAATTTAAAAAAAAAAAAGATTTATATAAGTGTTGTCAAAAGAGCAATTTTTAAAATTTTAAATTTTTAAATAAAGTCAAAAGGAGCAATTGAACACTGCATGTCAATCAATTTTCGAAAACCAACCAATAATCTTTCCTTTTATGCAGGGTTTTATCGATTTTTTATTTTATTTTATTTTTATATTTTATATATATATTTTTTGGACTCTGCTTGAGAGCTCTAATTAGAGCTGCTCAAAAGCAACTCTAATGAGCTGTCACCATTTAAAAAAAAAAAAAAACAGAGGGAGATAAAAGACAAAATAAGAGGGGGAAAATGACAAATTAATGCCATTTTAAAGCTCTAATTTTAGAGGTCTCAATCATTTTTGATATTTTTTTTAACAAAGGGTTTTCTAGATGTTGTGCACAGCACGGTGCTCCCACGATCCATTGGGTTTTGTCTCGGGTTATATCGTTGATTTGAATTATTTATATTATAAGATTTGTTAAATTTATTATTTATATGAAAATCAAGTTAATATATATGTAATCTTATAATTAAGACCTAACTATTTTAAAATACATTATTAAAATTATTCTAATCATTATTTTTTAAAAAAATAAATGTGATATTTTTTTAAATTATAATATTTAATTAATTTAATTTTTTTCATAAATAATTTATTTGACAAATCTTTAATATAAACAATTCGACTCAATAATATAGACTCGAGAAAAGGTCCAATGGACCGTCATAGCTCCGTATTGACACAACACACTCCCCAATCCCGATATTCATCACCCCCCCTAATGCAACCTTTCAAAATTAATCTCTATATTCTCTACTCAAATATAAATTCATAAATCATTTTTAAAATATCAAATTATCTTTTTATTAATAATTTGTTAGTTAATTAAATGAAAATTTGATATTACAATATCTTCTATGGTATATGTTACATATTTTATTTTTGTGTCTTTACGTCATCTGTATTACTAATTCTAATTTATCCTTTATTCAAAAGAAAGATTAATCTAATTATATCAAAATTATAAAATTTATTATATTTTCATAAAACTAATCTGTACTATATTATAGTAAAGTGACTTCTTGTGAGGATATGGGAACTCCAAAACTTCCAATTAATTTTTTGAATAAAAAAATAATTTTAAAAATGCTATTGACTAATATATTAATGTAATAATTATAAAAAATATTAATTATTCAATGATTTAGGTTTTTCAAAATGAAAGTCAAAAGAAAATCTTTCTTGATTTGTCCAAACCTATTATCCCTCACAAAAATTCAAAAGGAGAGATTAAAATTCATTATTCCTTCTCTTTTTTCTCCAATCTATTCTTCTTACACAAAACCCTAATTGTTACGAGTCTGTTTGGTAATCATTTTGTTTTCAGTTTATATTTATAAAAATTAAAAAAATTGTGCTAAAAACTTGTTTGGTAAATTTTTGATTTATAATACTAGTTCTCAGTTTATAAATTTGACCCAAAAAATGTAAACTGAAAGAAGGTGTTTTCATTGGTTTATAAATTTGGCACTGTAGCGAAAGCCACTCTAGCAGAGCTACAATAACTTAGTTGTTGGCATAATGACCACGGTTCAAATCTTCGGAGCACCCGAATTCAATTTATTTTCTCCCAACAGTAAAATAAAAGTTGTAGCTAAATCTTATCATCTTCCTCTACTTCATGTTGACTAAAACTTCAGCAAATCAGGTCAGTCTTTCTCTTCTCTCTCTCTCTTCTCTTTCTCCCCTCCCTTCTCTCTTTGTTTCCTCTTTCTTCTCTATGTTCTCCCCTCTGCGGATGCACGCACAACCATTATCCTTCTTGAAACACTGCCATTGTTGTTGTTGTTCTTAAGAGGAAATGCTACACTAGTCCTAGAAGAAGAGCTTGATGTCAAAGCATTACTTGATGATAATGAGAGCACAAACCCAGCTGCAGTTGATGCCTTGTTACATGTAGCCATGGCCACTTCTCTCTCTCTCTCTCTAACTTTGTTCTTTCTCTCTCTGTATCTATCTATCTATGAAGATGTTGTGAATGGTGGGTTTTAGATGATTCCAAAAACAAAACAAAAAAAACTAAAAGGATAATATTTAGGGAAAAGATTTTTTTTATGGTTTGTGGAAGAATTGAGATATTATTATTGTGGTTTGTAAGTTATTATGAACATTACTAATATGGTTATTAAATTTATCTATGGTTGGTATTATATAAAAATGGTTATTATGGATGCTTATTACAATGCGTATGATCCCATTGTCAAAAATTTTAAAAAAATAAAAATTTTAGGCCTTAACAAACATGTTTTTTAGTTTATGTTTTCAAAAAAATTTAAACATTTTGTCCAAATCAAACGTGTTTATTATTTATGTTTTTCTAAAAATAAATAAAAACCAGTTTATAAAATATTTGTAAACATAAACAAAAAACATAAACGTTACCAAACGTTACCTACATAATCACGAATATTTTTTTCACATTATATAAAACTTGCTTATCGCTCAAAATATTATTTCATATAATAGATCACCGCAATAATTTTAAAATCTTTTGCTAAAGATATTAAAGGTTAGATAATTTTTTGTAACGACCTTAATTTTTTCTATAAGTCATCATTTATTATTATTATTATTGACTTTATTAATTGTTTAGTTACATGAGAATTTAATGTGATATTTAATTGTATATAATTAATATGAATATTTATATATATTTATATTATATATGATGTATTTATATAATAAAATATAATATAATAGTAAGTTAGGTTATAAGAGTGCTGCCAAAAAAAATTTAAAAAAATAAAAAGAAAAAACAACACAAAAAGGATCAGCAAAGAAATTGAGAAAGCCGAGAGAGAGAAAGCGAGACTGCGAGAGAGGTGGAGAAAAAGAAAGAAAGCATTAGGGTTTTGTTTTGATAGTTTTATTAATTTTTTAAGTATTTTTTTTTATTTTCAAAAAATAATTATGAGTGTAAAATTCAATTTCCTTGATTTATGTTTATTTTGTTGTTATTATTTATTTATTTTTATTTATTTGATGCCGGTTTGATATTGTATTTACATAAAGATGATGGATTGATTTTAATTATTTTGATTGGTTATGTAGGCAAGGTTTAGGGTTTTTATATATATTTAT
Organism: Camellia sinensis; assembly: GCF_055761805.1. NCBI lineage: Eukaryota > Viridiplantae > Streptophyta > Magnoliopsida > Ericales > Theaceae > Camellia > Camellia sinensis. Next base: position 203,053,230 of record NC_138963.1, read on the forward strand.
TTTATGAATGTAATCACACTTATGGATATATGAAATTAAAATAAATTAGGAACCCATAGATAAATTCCGAATACTTCACCATGACTCCATGAATTTTTGTTTTATTTGAGTGCTGGTGAGAATAAGTGTATAAAAAAAAGAGAAAATTATTGGAAACTCCCATTTGGGAGAGTTATAGTCTAACAAGTCCTCATTTTAAATTTATACATGTGAAGGTCCTATTTTTTTTATAATATATTCTAAAGGATCCCATTCTGTTATTATGGAATGGATTTTGTGACTAATATACTCTTTTTGTTGTCACTAGAAACGCTTTTGGAAGGGATTTCTTGAATTCCGTTGATTACGTTGATTGGGTGTGAAAGATATGGGAAGATCATGTATAGGTAGATTTTTTTTTTTGGAAGTGGGAGGGGGGGTGACAAGGTTCTTGAGTATTTGAAGGCTACGTGGGAAGGGGTGGGGCAAGGTGTGCACGTTTGTTTGGTGGTGTATTCAACACACTGCTTCAGAGTTGTAGTCTGTGGTGCCGGGTTCTGGGATTGAGGCGAAGGCAATTATTGTTTTTTTTTATGCATTTTGGCATTGGGTTTAGTTTGGGGGAGTGAACGTTGGCATGTGTTCATGTTGTCAGCGGTATGTAAACACTTGTGTCACGATGTGACGTTTCACCCCACATTGTGAAGTAATGTACGTAAAATGCGGTATCGATGAATGTGAATTTTCATATTTAATCTCCATTTTTTGTTCTATTCTGGTGCAAGAAATGGCAAACAACATCATGTTGTTGTGTTCGTACGGGGTCAAAACGTTGCCATTATGGTTCATGCTGATTTCACGTTTGGTAGGTTGGCTGATAATATTTGCGAAAATCTGTACGAAAGACATAATGTTCCGACATCAGCCACATTTAAGTCATGTCACACAATCAGATTCACAACACCACATCAAGTGACCATTCATAACACCATAAAAAAAACACAAACAAAGTTGACTGTAGAAATCAAAAATCCACACCATAACTGTAATGCAAACTTTGTAGGTCATCAACACACAAAAAACGAATTACAGTTTCAATGTTTCAAACATAAATCATAGACGCGTTGCGTCGGGCTCCCAAAACTTAACATACGTAACTTTACGATGATAGAAAACGTATCATCAAGGTGACTTCAATTAAGATGCTAAACAAAACCCAGCGAAAACTAAGATAACCACAAAAAATTTAAAAATAAAAGACATGACTCAAACACACAATGTTCCATATCAGCCTAGCGCACTGTTTCCGGAGTCGTCATCGGACTTGGAATGGGTGAAAACCCAGCGCATGTTGTAACGATTGTTACAACCTCTACCGCCAAACCAAAATATCAGTAAATATCCACACGTATCAAGCTCACCAAGCATAACAAAACTAACCACAACAATACATGGGTATGTTTCATGTCTTAGATTTTATGGGATTTGGGGATTTCCTAATGTATATCAATCACGCGTAAACGATTCTATTCCAATGTGAAATGTGGGATTCGATTACGCCATATATGCAGCACACAATGACTACAAAATGCACCGCTGATTTAGGAAACAATAATTTCACATACACACACCCACAACAATCGCATACCAATTTCGACAGAATTCCATTCAAAAACCCTAGATCAGCAATCCGAATGTCTAACAAAATTGTATTCTGATGTGAAACCCTAACCGCCGGACTCACCAAATCATGGTATCCAACCAGGATCCTCAGTTTTGGAGGTTCACACTTTAGGTTTGGGGGCTCAAAGTTTTTGAGATGATCAAAATGTGAGGTTTCAAAAAGTGGCTTTGCAAAATGATGTGGGTCACCCAACATAAACTACTAAACCCACAAAAGCCTATAGTACGCTTTTGCCAAACATTACAAACACCTAAATTATGGAAACAACATATTAGAAAAAAAATACAATACATAAAATGGTAAAAACGTGAATCCCCAAATAATGGGACATTAGTGTCTACAAAATTAAATATGAGTCTGATTTGATTACAATTCCATATTTTGGGATTTATAGGTCAATTCCCTTAAAAAAAAAAGATGAGAATTATGAGATTTATTTAAATATCTTAGGCTTGACATTGTTATGTTTGTTCTCATAAGTAGATGAGGGGTTGTGTATATATATATTGTTGCCTCGTTTTTAGGAATAGGTGAGTGCTTTGATTTACGCGCGTATGTATATGCTAACCGTTCAGGGAGTGTGAGTCAAACTCGGGATGATATCCCCGTACAAGTTTGGCTTCGGAGTGGTGTTAGGTATACAGGAGGCACACGGGATATATGTGTAGAACGGAAGTGAAGGGCCGAAGTGGTGGAGTTAAGGTATAAAGAATTAAATATGAACTTATTGATATTGTTTGAATTGTTTTGATTTATACATCTCAAAAAATAGTAAACGATCTCGATAAATTACGAAATTTGGGTAGAGGCATGTATACATAATTTTAGACAATTTTTGTATTTTAATTTTTTACTAAAAAGATCTATTAGAACTTGTAATCGGATGATCTTGGTTACAATAGTTTTTATTCATTTTAGCAATGCAGATTTTAGATGTTGTTTTAACCCATGAAATGAGCTCATTGTCATTAATTTTGCATAAAATGAAGCAAAACTTTAATCTGAACACTTTTCGTTTGAACTTTTTTCCAAAAAAATAATCTTAGGGCAATTTCTTTACGTTTTCAATTTCAAGTTTTGGATCGATTTCTGTCTAGGTTCTTCTATCAAGTTTTTCTCTCAACCTATTCAGTTTTTACTAAATTATTTCATGTTACCTTTTAGGAAATTTGATTTTGTACAACTTTTGTTCTTTAAGTTCTGGTCAATTCAAATGATTTAAGAATGAAACGGTGCATTTCTTTTTTTACTTAAGAAACGGTGCATTTCAAGTTTTCTTACTTTTTCAATAATTTACTTATGATTAAATTATACTAACTTTATTTTTTTGTAGAATGGTGGGTCTTACTGTTGGAACAATCTTCTGTGTAAATAAAATAAATTGAAACTAAATCAAACAAAATAAAATAAAACTTACAGAATTTTTTTTGTCGAACCAAATGAAAAATAAAAGACCAAGTCGAGTGTGTGACACTCTGTCCTTAAGACAGATTCGCCTCGCTACGGTGCTTACGGATAAGTGGCGTCTATCTCCCAAGATACAATGATCTTCACAAATTTGTAGTAGCACACCAAACAAAATTGTCCGGCGAACTAGAACCTTGTGTTCTGTTCTCTCTTTAATTTTCTCTAAAACTAGAATGAAGAATAATACACCAAAATAACAAAGTTGGACAGCAAAATGAATTTTTTCAGACTGATTTTCGATACCCAAGACTGCTGGAAATGGTATGAATTTATAGGCAATCCAAACTGACCCGAACAGGTGCTAAAAGGAAATGAACAGGTGTGAAAAAAACTAGACAAATTCATTTTTGAATTTCAAACAGATGTAGTGGCAGTTTGAACAAATGCACGGCAATTTGCAACGTGTAACTGCCTGTAACTACTAAGCAGTTTGCAACACTGTTTGAAACAATTTGAACTGTTGGAATTCGGACTGGAGAGGTATCAAATGGACAGAAAAAATTAAATTCAAAAATTGAATTTATTTTAATTCAGAAAATTAAATTTTCCCGCAAGAATTTTGGAAAAAATTCAAATGAATTTTGTCCAAAAAATTAATATTAGAACCGACCTGACCCACACTCGCGCCCGGCACAGACGGACGGCGACAGCGCGCGCGTGTGTTGGTTTGGGCCAAGAGTCACTTTGTCCATAACTCCTCTCTTCTATAAACTTGGGGTGCCCCTTGAGGCCCAACTCAAGTGTTGTAGTCTAGAGCTTATATACACAAAAAAGCTCTCTTAAAGTTTCAATGTGGGACAACCCATTAAAAGGAAACCCACGTTTAAATTTTTAAATGTCCATTCCTCGAACCCGAAAATGACGTCAACTTCTCATTCACTTATAAATGGTTTTGACGAACTGTCTTCACCGTGTGACTTGCTACGCGGCAAGGAACACGTTACTTTTTCGAACCCGCCCCAAAAGACGTTCAGGGCCCACTCAATTTTGGGCTCAAAGTTGGCCCAAAATAAGCCTTATAAACCAAATTTTCTAACAATCCCCTACATGAATGAAATTTGACAGAGAGAAAATACAACAACATGATCTAATTATAGAGAGTACAGAAATTGGAAATATTCTGCAAATGATAGGTAGGTTTTGGCTTTGAACCTTCCCTTGTGAGACACTATCGGATTTACTAGCTAACCAGTGAACATGATATCTTGGACTGTTCAGCCATTTGTGTAAACCAAGACAATAGAACTCACACAGTATATCCCCAAACAGAGTTTAGTTCTCACTATTGTATTCATTTTGGCCCTGAACAACCTGGTCTTTCATGAGTGCTTTAGAGAATTGTAGCCCTTCACAAATCTCATAGAACCGGCTCAGTTCACACTCACATAGGTGATTCTTATGAAGAGTATCTTGCCATACTCCACTAGGTTTACCTAGATATAAGAATCATTAAAAATTCTACTTAACCTAAAACGATGCAGTCATCACTTATTTCATCCTAGAAATGGGTAGGAGTTGGACCCCCCAGTGATCCTTCTGAGTCATTCACAACTCGATTGTCCCTTTGAACCTAGATCTTGGGATCTCTAGTCAACTAGGTTGGGTTTCCATTGTGGTAACTCTTATTTAATAGGCTTTAATCCCATTCCTCTCGATGAATTCTCAACTAACTCTCTTGCTAACACTTTGGTTAGTGGATCTGCTATGTTGTCTTTAGACTTCACATATTCAATAGAAATAATTCCATTAGAGAGTAGTTGTCTCACAGTGTTATGTCGACGACGAATGTGTCGTGACTTACCGTTATACATATGACTCTGTGCTCTACCTATTGCAGATTGACTATCACAATGTATGCATATAGTAGGCACCGGTTTTGGCTACAGTGGAATATCTTCAAGGAAGTGGCAAAGCCATTTTGCCTCTTCCCCTACTTTGTCTAAAGCTATGAATTCTAATTCCATAGTAGACCTAGCAATGCAAGTTTGTTTGGAAGATTTCCAAGATACAGCCGCCCCACCCAGAGTAAAGACATACCCACTGGTGGACTTTGAGTCTCTAGTATCCGATATCCAATTTGCATCACAGTATCCTTCAAGTACTGCCGGATATCTAGTACAATTAAGCCCAATGTTACGAGTAAATCGGAGATATCTCAGAACCCTTATAATTGCTTTCTAATGTTCTACTCCCGGATTACTCGTATATCTATTTAATTTACTTACTGCATAAGCTATATCTGGGCGAGTGCAATTCATCAAGTACATTAAGCTTCCAATAATTTAGGCATACTCTAATTGAGAAATACTTTTCTGTACATTCTTAGATAGAAACAAATTAACATCTACAGGTGTTCTAGCATGATGATCATCATCTTTGCTGAATTTGTCAAGTATTTTCTCAATTTAATGAGATTGTGATAAAGCATATCCTTCTGATGTTTTGGTAATTTTCATACCAAGAATTACATCAGCAATGCCCATGTCCTTTATGTCAAAATGTTTATTCAACATTTTCTTGGTAGTTTTAATCATATCATTATTACTACCTATGATGAGCATATCATCTATATAAAGACATACAATGACTTAATCTTTATCTGTGTTTTTAATATAAACACATTTGTCACAATCATTAATTTTAAATCCATTTGACATCATTGCCTTGTCAAATTTCTCATGCCATTGCTTTGGCGCTTGTTTTAAACCATATAATGATTTAACCAATTTACACACTTTCTTTTTTTTTCCTGGAACAGAAAAACCTTCTGGTTGTTCCATGTAAATTTCTTCATCTAACTCACCATTTAAGAAAGCAATTTTCGCATCCATTTGATGAATTTCTAGATTGTACAAAGACGCAATAGCAATTAATATTCTAATGGATGTTATTCTAGTAACTGGTGAGTATGTGTCAAAGTAATCAAGACCTTTTTGTCTATACCCTTTGACCACAAGTCTTGCCTTGTATTTGTCAATTGATCCATCCGCTTTCATTTTCCTTTTGAAAATCCACTTATATCCGAAAGGTTTACAACCTAGTAATAAGTCCACTAATTCCCAAGTGTGATTTTGAAAGATGGATTCAACTTCACTATTGACAGCTTCTTTCCATAAAGGAGCTTCAGGACTGGACATAACCTCTTTAAAAGTTAAAGCCTCATTTTCTAACAAATATGTTAGAAAAATTGGACCAAAAGATTTTGAGGTTCTAACACGTTTACTACGCCTAAGTTCCTCTTTCTCATTTTGATCTAACTCTTGCTCTTGATCATGTTCTTGATCATTACTAGTAATAGCATCAAAAGATCTTTTATTAGTACTGGTCTCTTGTCCAGTCCTATTTGAAAATTCATGTTCAAAGAAAGATGCATTCCGAGATTCAATAATAGTATTTACATGCATTTCGGAATGTTCTGATTTATGAATCAAAAATCGATATGCACTACTATTCTTAGCATAATCGATGAAAATACAATCAACGGTTTTAGTACCTATCTTAGTCTTTTTAGGACTAGGAATAGCCACTTTAGTCAAACACCCCCACACTTTTAAGTATTTGTATGATGGTACTTTTCCATGCCACATTTCATAAGGTGTTTGATTCACTTTCTTTCGGGCTACTTTATTAAGTATATAATTAGCAAAAAGTATTGCTTCCCCCCACAAGTTCTGAGGTTATCCAGAACTTATTAACATGACATTCATCATTTCTTTTAAAGTCCTATTTTTTCTTTCAGCAATTCCATTTTGCTGAGGTGAGTAAGGAGCGGTGGTTTGATGAATTATTCCATGTTCTTTACAAAACTCACCAAAAGGTGATTCATATTCACTACCTCTATCACTTCTTAATTTTTTTGATTTTCTTACAAAGTTGATTTTCAACTTCATTCTTATATTGAATGAAAGTTTCCAAAGCTTCATCCTTGGTTCGAATTAAATAAACATAACTATATCTAGTATAGTCATCTATGAAAGTGATAAAATATTTTTTCCCACATCTAGTTTGAATTGATTTAAAATCACAAATGTCACTATGAATTAATTCAAGTGGCTCCATACATCTTTCAATTGAATGAAAATGAGTTTTGGATAATTTTGCCTCAATGCAAATTTCACATTTATAACTTGAATCAATGTCAAATTTAGGTAAACATTCCATATTAATTAATCTACGCAAAGATCCATAATTAACATGTACTAGTCTACCATGCCATAAATTTGAAGACTCAAGCAAGTAAGAAGAAGATGTATTTTTATTAATAACTAAGGGTACAACGGTCATTACATTCATCTTGAAATGGCCATCAGACATGTAACATTTTCCTACATACATCCCATTCTTAGTAAGTACAAATTTATCACTCTCAAACACTAGCCTAAACCCATTTTCCTACATGCATCCCATTCTTACTCAACAAAGATCCGGAAACAAGATTCTTGCGAATATCTGGTACATGCAGCACATTGTTCAGAGTGAGTTCCTTTCCAGATGTCATCTTAAGTACAATCTTTCCTTGTCCTTCAACTTTGAAAGTTGAGGAGTTGCCCATAAAAAGTTGTTCACCATTATCCACTGTAGAATAAGATGTGAACATCTTTTTGTCAGCACAGATATGGCGAGTAGCACTAGTGTCCACCCACCATTTTTAGGATTTCCGACAAGATTTGCCTCAGAAACAACTGCAGAAAGATTGATGTCATCAACACCATTGGAAATATTGTCCACTTTAGTCATATGGGCTTGAGCAAGGGTAGACGTGCCCCAAGAACTCCTTGGGATCCGCGCTGCGAGGGCGCGAAATCCGTTTTGTTCTTTAGGCTACTACAAGTTCAGACTCAATGTCACGGTTCTGAATCTAATCTCACAAAGTGCAATGCGAGACCGATAAATCACCAAAGAGTCCAAATCCGGCAAATCGTTTTGGAAAACTGATTTTTATAAAGAAGTGCCAAACATGGACTGCTTTGCTAGATACAGAGTCGCCACCTAAATATTTTATTTTGGGAGAATTTAGGAAACCCTAACTCGTGCCTAAGGCCATGTGTCCGTCATCACCAAAGTTGCCTTGGCTCGGGAACTTGGGTACAAGAGGGGAAGGTCATGCAATGAGCACCCCCGCTCGGCTGATCAAAAGATCGACCTTTACTAAGCATGATATCTTGTTTTTGAAAACACATGTGTTCTTATTCCGGTTATTAACCTAGAATTACTATGTGATGCACGCAGCATACAAGTATAGACTAGATCGCCTAACTTGGAACAAAACATTGCATGTTCGTTTGAAAACGGTTTGAAGTTCACTACTCGCAAGAAGGCTAAATCGAGGATTTCAATGAATTGTTCCAATTCAAGCAATCCAACCTTCACCCATAGGCCATCAGGCAGTTATATCAAATAAGCAGTTAGCCTCATGGCAAGCATGCTTTCATGGCAACATTAACACACATGCAGTATGCTAAAGTATAAACGCTCACAGTATACTCCGAGCCAAAACAAAGAACTAGTTAGAAATCATGCATAATCCTAGTTCATGTTAAGATGGCTAATGCAACACATGCAAAAATGCAGCTAAAATAGGCTCGGCTATTCTAGAATGGCATATGAAATGCAACTTGATATATGTATTCAACTTGGAATTGAAATACAATGCAGTTAGTATGATGCGTCGAGCCCGGTGCATGCAAAACAGATGAATGGATGCAAGCATGCAAGCATAAGGTATGCTAATCGAAATATGCCCTAAAATTAACCATCATAAGCGGTTAAGTAAAAGGGAGAAAAAAATAGAGATTGGAAGACATGCATCACACACACGCACACTTATTATAATAGTTGGCCCTTTCGATGGAGGGTCCGAATAAGAATCTAACTAGCTAATCTAAGCTAATTAAACTAATTATTACAAAACGAAATTGAATAACTAGCTACAACTAATTATTACAACATAAATTGAATAGCTAAGCACATTAGCTAATTAAGTACAAACCAAAGAGCTAACTAGCTAATCAAATCAGTTAAGTAAAGCGATAAATCAGGAGCCTCAAAAGGAGAAAAGGGTATGCATGCTCGGTCGCCTCGTTCGGAAATCCAACGCGATGCTCCAACTTGCCTCTGTTTGCAATTGTTCTCAGAACCTTGCAACAAGCTCCAGAAAGCTTCTAACTCACCTTGGGGACCTGTGGGAGGAAAACCGACCACCTAGGAGTGCTTCCAGCCATTAGTCGACCACTTTTTGTTGCTACAGACCAGAAAAAGTGGTCGGCCAGTTAGTTTTTCTGGCTGGCCGGCGAGTTTTTGCTGTATTTCTTTAGTTTGCTGCAACAGAGAGCAAGAAAGGACATAGCAATGTATTTGCAAGATATGTGTGCACAACTGCCCTCCCTATCATTTCATGATCTCAAGGGAGTGCGGTTCTCGACCCTCGGGCCACCAATCGCGCATTTCAATGCATGATGGCCGAGAAGCCAAATTGCACAATTCAATGTAAATGAATGCACACATAAACACATAAAGCCTAGAACTCTATCATGTATGATCAAGAACGTCGGGGACCGAGAATTAAGGCACGTTTCATCACTTCAAATATGAAACGCCCCTTGTTTCCCGTGTTTGGACTAACACCTATTCCAAACACAATGCAAGCAACAACATGCAAATATGCAATGCAACTCAAGAATGCAAACATGTAATGCAACTCAAGCATGCAAAACACAATGTAAGGTATGCATACACAATGCAATGCAACAACATGGCATACTCAATGCAATGAGATTATGACATAACATAGCATACTTAATGCCAATGGCATGCGCATTCAATGCAAAGCAATAAAATAGCATACACAATGCAAATAATAACATGGCATTCACAATGCAAGGCAACATGGCATACTCAACACAATGTAATATGGCATACTCAATGCAATATGGCCTAAGCATGTAGACAACATGGCATACACAATGCTAAATGCTAAGAACATGGCATACTCAATGCAATGGACAACATGGCATACACAATGCAAAGCAACATGAGCAACTTATCAATGTTAAGGACATGCATACTCAATGCAAGGCGATATAAGCATGCAACAACATTACGCAATGTAAGCATGCAAATAATATGAAAGCAAACATGCTCAATGGACTTAAACCAAAATGGATAGACCTCAGTCATGCCCAAATCAGTGGCCATAATGCTAAAACTAAAGCATAAAAGGCAAGGCAAACATGCTCAATGTAATGGCCCATCAACTAGGCCTAAGAGCACAACTCTCAAGAGTGCTCAAAGAGTGATAAACATGGAAGTGTAACAACACTAAGTGCACTGAAATTAAATAAGAAATGATGCCAAACCACTCAACCAATAGAAGCAAAGCATGCTAGAGTCCTTAAAGCATAAGGCTAGTAAAGAGGACTACAAAGGGGGCATGTAATACATGGCACAAATGCATGAACCAACCATGGACAGAGCTTAATTAGGTCTAAACAAAGACCAAAACATGCTGAGATGGGGGCTCAAAAGCCTAGGCAAGATGGCATACACATTGGTCCATAAGCTATGCAACAAATGCACAACACTCAAAGGCAGTCAAAGGCTGAATGAAGTAGGAACATAGCAAGTCTATATGCTCTGAAATGTCATGTTAAAGGATGCCAAATCATGTACATAACACAAATGAAGCATACTATGGTACCCAAAGCTTAAAACTAGCATAGGCATTTGTACTACAACTATGCAAAACATGAAGCATATGGTTAAGGCAACCTAAAATAGTCCTAGAACATGTCAAAATGAGTCTAAAACATGTATGTAAGGAGGCCAAAATAGGCTAGCATGAAGGGCATAAGGCATGATGTATACAAGGCAAATAAGGTGGATTACACTACACCTATCAAGACTAAGCATGAGATGACTTAACTAAAAAAAATTAGAGTTATATTATGGCAAAATAACTCCCAAAACACATTGAAATAATAGCTCGCAAGCTTAGGCATGAAGGCATACGCAATGATTCATATTTAAGGCATAAAGGGCAAACCCTCCAATGCATTGAATAAGTGACAAATGCAAGTGCATGACCATACTACATGGACTGAAATCACATTTCAAATGATGTCAAATCATTCAAATAGGCCAAACAATGCATACTAGTGGACTTGATACACAAAGCTAACAAGCTAGAATGCACTGTAGTTATACAAAGCATGGCATGCATGACCAAAATAACACAAATCAAAGCTTAAGCATGCTAAAACATGGACAAGATCTTCTAAGAGTTAAGCCAAAAGCATGCTAGAATGACATATTAAAGCATGGTACATATGAGACTACTTCATGGAATTGCACTACAAGTGCATGGAGCATGCGAGGGGCCATCAAACCCACCCAAAAAAGAGTCATGGCATGCTAAAACAACACCAAAAACCTACTGAAATGGAGTCAACATAAGCTAGAAAGATATGCTACTTCATGAAGCATACAAGACTAGTTTATGAAATTTACACTACAAGTGTATTAAGCATGCATGAGGTGATCAAGGCAACCAAAAATAGTGGCATGCCATCCAAAAATAACCCTAAATACATGCTAAGATATGGCCAACATAAGCTTAACAAACATGCTCAAACATGAGGCATATGAAGCAAGTATTCAAAACACAAGGAGAGGGGATGACCCTCTCCTATTTAGGACCCCAAAACCACATTTTCACCAGTGAAAATCCTCTGGATTTCAATGGTAAGAAGGCCATGCAAAGGCTAAAACAAAAGCCAAAAGGGATGGCTCAAAACAAGGCCTAACAAGGCCTAAGAGGGGGTAGACTACCCCCAACACAAAAGTAACCTTAAACAAACAATTTAAGCATGCAAAAACAGAACTTTTTTTTAGTTAAGAGTTAAGCTTGAATCATCATGAAAATAGGCCTAAAAGCTTAAGCAAAATCAAAGGATTTAAGGGTTAGAAGCTCACCCTTGATGAACACCTTCAAAACCACAACTCCAGCAGGTTTTCCAAGCTCAAACCAATCCAACAACACCAAAACCAACTCCTAAACACCTCAGCAACAAAAGGATGGTGTTTGAGTGTGTGTTTGTGTGTTAAAGTATGATAAAACTACACTTTAAGGCACAAAAATGAAGAACAAGAGCAAGATAGATACAAAAGTGTGTATGTATAGCTCAAGGCACAAAATATGAACCTAAAGGAGGGAGGAGGGGGTTCTCTTTTATAGAGAACCAAGAACAAGCTTGTTGGACAAGCTTGGGGTCCAAGGCCATCCCTCCATACACGTGTATGGAGGATGGTTTTGGTGCCTTCCAGTTATGCCAGCTGGATGAAAATATCTCCAAAAATGTGACAAAAAGCAGCCGACCACTTGAAGTGGTCGACCGACCACCACAAGTGGTCTCCTAAGACAACAAGTGGTCGGCCATGGTAGGAGAAGGTCTAGAGCATGAAAACAATGCAGTAGTGTGGTGGCCGACCAGAAAAGATGGCCCAAAGACCAAGGAGACTAGTTGGCAGACCAGAAAATTGGCTGGCGAGAAGAAAAGTGGTCTCCAAGGGGAAAAACTGGTGTTTCACCCTTGTACCACCTTCCAAACAATGAAAACAATATTTGTACCCAAAAAAAAAACCAAAAAGGATGCAAGACGAAAGTTCGGGAGACAAAGCGCGCAGCCGGAAGTCTCGAAAACTAGTCTACAAGCACCAAAAGTGGTTTACGACCACAAAAGTGGTGTCCCAGACCACAATGTCCCTCTAGGCAGAGGCAACAAGGTGTGGTTCAAAAACCACGCCAAACAGAGAACGTTAAGCGGTCCCGAGTCAAGGCGCACGGCCGAAGACTCCGAAAATCAGAAACTAGTCTCCAAACGAGAAAAGTGGTCTACGACCACAAAGAAGTGGTCTACCAGACCTCTCCCTCCCTTCAGGGAAGAGAAATAAGGTTCGGTCTGCAAACCGAGCCAAAGCACAAAGAGTTCAGAGGCCCGGAGGCAAGGCTCTCAGCCGAAACTCCGGAAACTCGAAACGAGCACAACATACACTATCACCGAGCGCTCAATCGATGACGTCTGAGTCTTAAGGTCGGTCAAAAATAGGGTATCTACAACAGGCTTCTTGCTTGTTCTTCTTTTGTTTTTGTCTTTGCTACGGCAATCCTTGGCCCGATGTCCCTCTTTGTCACAGATGTAACATTTGTCATTAAACTTGTACTTTTTATTTTTCCCCCCTTTAGAGCCTTGTGATGAACTTTCTCCAGAAGAATTTTGTTTCTTGGCTCTTGGAGCATGTTCCACCACATTTGCCTTAGATTCCATAAGATGCTTACCAGCCTGCTTTTCAAAATTGCAGTTGTCCTCCTCAATCCTCAAACGCACAATTAATTCTTCCAAAGACATTTCTTTGCGCTTGTGTTTGAAGTAATTCTTGAATTTCTTCCAGTCTTGTGGTAATTTCTCAATTAAGGCTGCAACTTGGAAGGATTCACTGAGAGACACGCCCTCTGCGTAAACGTCATGTAGAATGAGTTGGAGATCTTGAACTTGGCTGATCACAGTCTTAGAATCAACCATCACAAAATCTAGGAATTTGCTAACCACAAATTTCTTTGAGCCAGCATCTTCCGTTTTGTACTTTTTCTCCAACGACTCCCAAAGATCCTTTGTTGTCTTGATAAGACTGTAGACGTTGTATAATGAGTTGTCAAGTGCATTCAAGATGTAGTTCCGGCAAAGGAAATCAGCATGTTTCCTGGCATCGACTGCAGCAACCACTTGCCGGTCGGTTTCATCCTCTTTCAAAATAGCAGCATCCTCACTGAGAAAACGAGCCAGGTTCAGAGTTGTAAGATAGAACAACATTTTCTGTTGCCATCTTTTAAAATCAGTTTCAGAGAATTTCTCTGGCTTCTCACCGTGATTTACCGATACAGTCACAACAGGAGGGGGGTTGGCACAATTGCAGCCACCACATTAGTACTTGTGTGGGCATTAGTTTCAGTAGCCATGAATTCTAAATTATAAAACAAAATTATAATTAGAATTTATACTACACATAAAATTAAACTAAATTCACAGAATTAAATTCTGTAAAAATAAAAGAAACAATAAATGTAACTTTTATTTTTTAATTAATTTGGAAATAAAATAAAATTTTAATTAACCAAATTAATTCCACAAAAAAAATTAAATTTCTGTAATACTTCAATAATCAAAACACTAAAACAGAATTTTAATTAATGAACACTCAGAAAATAATTTCTAAAAATCAAAATTAATTTCTGACAAAATTCCATAAATAAATATTCTGAATTGTTAATGACACCAGTATATTACTACTAGTTGTCAAAAAAAATAGACAGTATATTACTACTATCTGTCAAATAATATATAATCACTATTTGTTTTTCCAACCAGAATATTATTTTGTAAATCCACAGAAAATAATTTTTTTGTAAGAACAAGAAAGAGAAAAGGGAACAAACGAAAAATTCTGTAAACAGAATAATTCGAATCTATCTTAAGATTGTTGGAACAATCTTTTGTGTAAATAAAATAAATTGAAACTAAATCAAACAAAATAAAATAAAAACTTACAAAATTTATTTTGTCGAACCAAATGAAAAATAAAAGACCAAGTCGAGTGTGTAACACTTTGTCCTTAAGGCAGGTTCGCCCTGCTACGATGCTTACGGATAAGTGGTGTCTATCTCCCAAGATACAATGATCTTCACAAGATTCACTTTGTCCATAACACCTCCCTTCTACAAACTTGGGGTGCCTTTTGGGGCCCAACCCAAGTGTTGTAGTCTAGAGCTTATATACACAAAAAAACTCTCTTAAAGTTTCAATATGGGACAACCCATTAAAAAGAAACCCACATTTAAATCTTTAAATGTCCATTCCTCGAACCCGAAAACGACGTTAACTTCCCATTCACTCATAAATGATTTTGACGAACCGTCTTCACCGTGTGACTTGCCACGCGGCAAGGAACACATCACCTCTTCGAACCCGCCGCAAAAGACGTTCGGGGCCCACTCAATTTTGAGCTCAAAGTTGGTCCAAAATAAGCCTTATAAACCAAATTTTCCAACACTTACTAACTTTTATGTAGGATTGACCCACCATATTTTATTTTTATTTTTATTTTTTTATACTCAATTTATATTTAATTGTGTACGAGGAAGAAACTAAATGTCACCGTATCTCGGGAAACTACCCATTCGTCTCGGTGCGGGTGGAACTACTTGTCTTGTCCCTTAACAAGAATTAAATGTACTTTTGTTTATGTCTAGTGGACACGTAGGTGTCCAATCTTGTACTCATACTAGTATACTTGTATACTAACCCGTTTTGTCTCTTGGCATCTTTGGTGTTTTTTGTTTGAGCACTGCTGAACTTCCTTTGCAGGATTAGTTGAGACTATGGCGGTGACGAGAAATAACTATGGTTGTAGGACATGTCTCTCGGACTTCTTTTGTTTTCTGGAGTTTAGGATTGATATTAGATTATTTATTTATGACCTTAGCATTATGACAATTTGGCATTGTGGGTTATTTTCTAACTTTACATTATTTAAATTGTTTTGATTATTTGTTACTACTTTAATATTGAAAGCATTGGATAGTTATGAATTTATAATGGATGGTTTGGTTGGCGTTTTATTTTTTTTTTATCCCTTGTAATTTTTTTTGAGTATTGAAATTTACTTAACCAAATTAAGACGAAAACATTTAAATTTTGTTTCACCTTTAAGATTGGATGATGAAATATTGATTGAGATTTTATCCTAATTTAATATTTAATTGTCCAAATTTCAAGACGTGACATTTTTATTGTTTTCTAATTGATTATGTCCCAATTTGTTCTTTAGAATTCATGGCTAAGTGGGGTATAGTTAAGGAGAAGGTGATAGCTATAGGGTGGAGAGAGAGGGCCGCATCAACAAATCTAAAATGTAGATCACCTCCAAAATCATTCATCATTTAAATTTCTATTAGCAAAGTATGTTCTCTATTAAAATATTTTCTATTGGTTAAAATACTCTATTAAAAAAGTTTTTGATTGTTTCTAAGTGTTTTTTGGAGAAATATGATCGAGGGTTTGTGACGATTAAGCATGTAAAGAAGATACCTTCATATTCATATTAAAAAAAAAAATTGTGTCCATATTTTTTTTAACAATAAGTATTTTAATTGTTCTTATTATAACATGCTACTAATTTTTTATTTTTTTTATTTGATGTTGTATCCGTGTTCATAGATAATTTTAAATGTCTTAAATTTATTTACTAGTAGCAAGTTATACATGAGCGGCAGAACATAATCTAACAAATTTTAAAAATCAATCAAAATGATGTAAAATTAACAAGTCAAAGTAAATTTTTTTTTTATATTTAAGATTATACAATTTCCAAACATTTTTTTTAAATGATTTAATTTTGCATGTGTTGAATATAGATTCAGTTATATATATATATATATATATATATATGTATGTATATATTTAAGAATTTGTGTCAAAGTATTTGTTGTAACATATATTTTATAAGACAAAATTATTTTAAATAAATTAAAAACTAAGAGATAAATGTTTTTACTTTCTCAGGTATATGTATTTTTTAAAATTTTATGTCTTGCAATGATTGTCCAAAATTAGATTTATATAAATTTAAGTGTAAATTTTAAATTCTCTAAAAGTATTACTTTAGATATGATAATTGTTATTATAATTTTTTTTTCTTCAAATGTACAGCCATAGTTGCAATGTAAGATTATTTGAAAGTAATTTTTTTTATTATTTGCAAATAATTCTTAATTTGGAAAAGGAAACTCTATGTGGGGATGTATTTTCTGAATACCAACACGTGACAAGGTGACGCCGACGTGTCAGCCGAAGTGCCACGTGTCCAAATTGTGACGCCGAGGTTATCTCGTCAAGGCCGAGGTTATCTCCGAAGATATCGGAATCCAAGATAAGCAGATAAGGGACAAGAGTCCTAGAGAAAAGAGAAAACTTTGCTAAGATAAGGATAAAGCTCTTAGGGAGTTTATCTTTATCTCTTGAGGAATCCAAAGTAAGTACTAAATTGGAGTCCATAGAAGTCAGGTTTCTAGTAGGACTTGGATTAAGTAAACTATAAAAGAGAGGCACCCCCGTGGGTCTAAGGTACGCAGTTTTATACTCAAGCTTGTGAGTTTAGCACTTGATTATCTGTGAGAGATATACTGACTTGATCGTCGGAGTGCCCCCGGGTGGAAGAGCCACCGCCGGAGCCTTTTCTTTCTGTTACAGGTTTGTTGAAGCCATCTATTCTGCCGGTGCTCTCCAGCTGATTACTAGGCGGGCAGTGTGGTCAGAAAATTACCCACACAATTTGGCGCCGTCTGTGGGAACTTAGAAGAATAGATGGCCAGTGACGGACAGAGGGAAAACATTGGGGGCGACACTCCTACTGGGAATGGCAGACCGATTAATCTTAACGTTGAAGGAGACAACCACAACACAGAAACTTATGGCCTGGGCCACGGAGAGAAAGACGTCAGCCAGGAGAACGACGCTTCGAAGAGGACAGACCAAAGCAAGTACTATAACGAAGATAACCTTCAGGTTTGGAGGGATAGGTGCCTACGAAGGGATGAGAAAGTAAAAGACTTGGCAAACAAGATGGCAGACCTTCAGTCGATCGTCAACTTCATGATGCAGAACAATGTAATGCAGCCACCATACCCGCTGCAAGATACGCCGATGCTAGCAATTAATACCCAGAAGGGAGGAAGGAAAGCAATCCCCGAAGCCCCTCAGCACACCAGGAGTGGAAGGCACTCTCACCGACCTTCCAGGGAAATCGGACGAGAGGAGCCAACGCAAAAAGAGTCCCGAAGGACACGTCACATGAAGGACCCAGGGCCCAAAGAACATCGGCTTGTTCAAGGGCAAGCACTCTACTTTGACACAACCCATGGAGAAAGATCGAAACGGGTCCACCACGAGGCCGAAAGTAGTGTGCCAAAAAGATTGAAGTCCAGGGACAGCCGGGCTCCAGGTAGGAGTAAAGAAGACTTGAGGGATTACCTCAAAAGGAGGCAGCAGAATGTTGAAGCTGAAGTTACTTCCCCAGTTAAGCCGAGAACACCATTCTCGGTGGAACTGGACAAATTTGAAGCACCAAAGAGATTCAACATGTCGAGGTTCCAAATTTATGATGGTAAGTCAGATCCCAACTTTCATGTCGGACTATACCTGAATTCAATGGCATTATATAGTGGGAACGAGCCGTTGCTCTGCAAAGTATTCCCCTCATCCTTCGGGGAGATCGCATCCGATTAGTTCCATAAACTACCGAAGGGAAGCATGAAGAACTGGGAAGACCTGGGCGAGATGTTTGTGGCCAGGTTTGTAACAAATAAACTACAACCCTTGAGGGTCGACGCACTGATGGCTTTAAAGATCGCCAAGGACGAAGGCCTTAGGGCCTATGCAAAAAGGTACTACGAGGTGTTCAATCGAATACCCGATTGCAACCAAAAGGTGGCGGTCGTGTCCTTCAAGAACGGCTTGAAAGACGACTGCCCACTACGGAAATCTTTGGCAAAAACATTGCCAAAAAGCATGGAAGAACTCATGGCGAGAATCGAGAAATACGCTAGAGCCGAAGAGGATACATCGGGAAACAAAGAGATAAAGAAGGAGAAGGGAAACGGCTCGTCGAAGCGAGGCCGAGGTAACAACGGGCTGACCAAACAAGAAACTGAATTGAGAGGTAAACAGGCAGTGACGACGGTGTTCCGAATCCCAATCCATAAAGTCCTGGATCAAATACGAAACCAACCCTATTTTAAGGCACCAGCAAGAGCACCAAGGGAATTTATGGGAAGAAACGTTGGTAGGCGCTGTGCTTACCACAATGAAGAAGGACACCCAACTCAGGGTTGCAGAGCCTTAAAAGCACACTTAGAAGACCTGGTAAGACAAGGCCTTATGAGGGACTTGGTTGATGAAGCCAGGACAAGGGAAAAACATGCAAGATTGCCTCAAGCACCAGCAGCTCCACCACCTCCAGCACAGCAACCACAGGCAGGAGGACCACGGGTGGTTAATGTGATCCACTCAAGGGCCAACGAGAGCGAAGTCAGAGGAGAGACCCAGAGGGTAAGGCATTTACAGTATGTCTACCAAGTCGGGGAAAAAAGACATCGGCCAGAAGAGTGCCAAGGGCCGGTGATAGCCTTTACTGAAGTCGACCTGGAGTTGGTCCAACATCCGTATAATGATGCCTTGGTAGTATCCCTCCAGGTTGGGGAATGCCAAGTGAAACGCATCCTGATAGATCAAGGCAGCTCTTGTGACATCATGTATGTTAGATGTTACAAGGAGTTAGGCCTTCACCCAGACAACATGGAGCAATCGAATGGCCCGATGGTCGACTTCAACGAAACGCCGACGTGGCCACTTGGCGCAACAAGCTTGGAAGTTCAAGCCGGCACGAAGAAAATCAAGACGGAATTCATTGTGATTGATACACCCTCGTCGTACAATATCATCCTGGGAAGGCCATGGTTGCAAGCAATGGGGGCAGTTCCCTCAACGTTGCATCAACTGCTACGGTTCCCAACAGAACAGGGGATTGAAGAAGTCAGAGGAGATCAACTGTAGGCAAAGAATTGCTCCATGGCAGTAATGAAGTCCACCTGCAGCATACGAGAACCAGAGAAGGCAGAAATTGAAGATGAGGACGTAGAAGTCCTAGAAGACGTCGGCAAAGAACTAGCCAAGAAGAGCGAAGAGACGCTAAAGAAAATCCTCATCCAGGATGGGGATGAAGAACGGTTCTTTCTTCTTGGCTCAGGCCTAGCCGAAGAAGAGGAGAAAGAGTTGGAAACTTTTCTAAGAACCAACATTGAGGTGTTCGCTTGGACACCTTACGAAATGCCTGGAATTGACCCCGAGGTCACTTGCCACAGACTGAATGTCGACAGGTCGGCAAAACCTGTAATTTAACGAGCCAGAAGACCGACGTTGATGCACGTAGAAGCAGTAGAAGAAGAGGTAGACAGACTTCTGGAGGCCAGGGCCATCCGAGAAGTTCACTACCCGACATGGCTATTCAACACAGTAGTGGTAAAAAAGAAGAACGGTAAATGGAGGGTCTGTGTAGACTTTACCAGTCTTAACAAAGCCTGCCCAAAAGACAGCTTTCCTCTGCCCAAGATTGACCAGCTAGTAGATGCTACATCAGGGCATGAAAGGATGAGTTTTCTGGATGCATACAGGGGGTACCACCAGATTGCCATGCACCCTCCAGACGAGGAGAAGACCGCGTTCATCACCCCTAAAGGCCTGTACTGTTACAAGGTAATGCCTTTTGGGTTGAAAAACGCAGGAGCAACTTACCAAAGGTTAGTAACAAAGATGTTCAAGCGCCTGATTGGCAAAACGGTAGAAGTCTACATCAATGACATGGTCGTGAAGACCAAGGAATCTAAGGGTCATCTTGCCGACCTAAAAGAGGTCTTTAATATACTCAAAACATACCGGCTCCGACTCAACGCATCAAAGTGCGCGTTTGGAGTTGGATCAGGTAAGTTTTTAGGGTATCTGGTAACAAGAAAGGGCATTGAGGCCAGCCCAGACCAAATCAAGGCCATCCTACAGCTGAAGAGCCCGACGTCGGCAAAACAGGTTCAGATGCTTACTGGGAGGGCCGCAGCCCTAAACAGATTCATCAGCAGAAGCTCAGATAAGTGCAGACCCTTCTTCAACTTGGTGAAAAAAGCCACAGACTTTCTGTGGACAGAAGAATGCGAAGCCGCTTTAACCAACCTGAAGAAGTACTTGACCACAACTCCGGTCCTTTCCAATCCAGAACCAGAGGAAGAACTGTTTTTATACTTGGCAGTTTCAGAACACGCAGTCAGTGCAGTACTAATCCGAGAAGAAAAAGGGGAGCAAAAAGCTGTCTATTACGTAAGTAAAACCTTGGCCGATGTAGAAACAAGGTATCTACCACTGGAGAAATTAATGCTAGCCTTAGTAATGGCTTCAAAAAAGTTAAACCATTACTTTCAGGCGCACAAGATTGTGGTCCTAACAGAGCACCCACTGAAGTCCTTATTGCAACAAGGAGAGTTAACAGGAAGGATAACAAGATGGGCAGTAGCCCTGGGCCAGTATGACCTGGAGTTCAGGCTGAGAACAACAATTAAAGGCCAAGTTTTGGCCAACTTTGTGGCAGAATTCACACCCGAAACCATCAAACATCGGGCTCCGTTGAGCCAGGATGAGCATTGTCCCAGCAAGCAAGGAGAATCTCAGCCTAGGGCAAAAGAGCAAAGGAAGGAAAAACTCAAACCCTGCAGCATCTACATCGGCGACTCCTTCAGACTATTTGTCGATGGAAGCTCAAACCGACAAGGAGCAGGGGCAGGAGTACTGCTGATATCTCCAGATGGAGAAATAATAGAACAGTCCATCCGTTTGGGGTTCAAGGCCTCAAACAATGAAGCAGAATACGAAGCATTAATTGCAGGGCTAAAACTGGCAGCAGCAGCAGCAAAAGCAGATGAGGTAATAGTTTTTTGTGATTCACAACTTATTGTTAACCAGTCAACAGGTGAATTTGCAGCCAGGGACGAAAGGATGTCGGCAAATGCAAAAGAGGTCATCAGATTGGCAGCCCTATTTCAGAACTGCCGACTACTCCAAGTAAGCCGAGGTGACAACACCCACGCCGACGCGTTGGCTAACCTGACAAGTTCAATGCAGACTGGAAAAACAAGAACAATTATGATTGACTATATGTCGGGTCCAAGCATAGAACCAGAGAGCACAGAACAGGAAGCAATGTGTGTGGACATGGGGCCAAGCTGGATGGATGCAATTGTTGCATTCCTGAAAGAAGGAAAGCTACCAGAAGATCATAAGGAGGCACACAAAGTCAGATTGAAATCGGCAAGATTCTGTTTAACAGCAGATGGACACCTCTACAGAAGGTCCTTCACTGGACCCCTTTTAAGGTGCGTACACCCTTTGCAGGTTGAAGATTTCCTATATGAAATTCATGAAGGAATTTGTGGAAGCCACGCTGGGGGCAGATCTTAGCCCACAGGGCCATTACCCAGGGGTATTGGTGGCCCTACATGCAAAAGGATGCTGAAGCCTACGTGAAGAAGTGTGAACAATGCCAAAGGTTTGCACCTTTGATACATCAGCCAACTGCTGACCTGAACCCAGTATCCAGCCCTTGGCCGTTTGCCCAATGGGGCATGGACCTTGTTGGGCAACTTCCCCAGGCAACTGGGCAGAGAAAATACTTGCTGGTAGCAACAAATTACTTTACAAAGTGGATAGAGGCAGAACCTCTTGCCAAAATCCGAGATGTAGACGTCAAGAACTTTATATGGAGAAACATCATCACCAGATTTGGGATTCTAAGAGCAATAGTTGCCAACAACGGAACACAGTTTGACAGCAAACTCATCAAGAACTTTTGTGCGAAATTCAAGATCAATAATTACTTTTCAACACCAAGTTTTCCCCAAGTAATGGGCAAGCAGAAGCATCCAACAAAGTAATTTTGGATGGAATAAAGAAGAGGCTGCAGGCAGCAAAAGGAAAGTGGGTAGACGAGTTGCCCAATGTGCTTTGGCCATATCGGACTACGCCGAAAAGATCAACAGGGGAGTCCCCCTTTGCCATGGCTTATGGCACAGAAGCTGTCATCCCATTGGAGATCGGCATCCCAGGGATCAGGACCCAGGGAGTAGCGAATGGCACCAATGACATACTCTTAGCCCGAGATCTGGATCTTTTGGAAGAACGAAGAGAGAAAGCTGCAATTCAGCTCGCAGTATACCAGCAACAGCTTGCCAGAGCTTACAACAAGAAGGTCAATCCAAGAGATTTTCAAGTCGGCGACCTAGTCCTAAGAAAAGTCATTGGCAACAAAAAGGATTCCAGAGAGGGCAAGCTTGGCCCAAACTGGGAAGGACCCTACAGAGTTACTTCGGTATTAGGCAATGGAGCTTATCGGCTTGAAGATAATGAGGGCAAAGCACTGCCAAGACCTTGGAACACTTGTAATTTGAAATTCTTCTATCATTAGATGTGCAGTATTTTTGGTCAATGTCATCAATAAAATCTTTTCCCTTTTCTTTAAAACACATATGATTGATAAAGTTACATATTGGTGTTTTTGGAGACATGAATAATGAGAACCCAAGTAGAACTCAGGTTCACATGGGGGGCAGAGAGAAGACAGAGATTATTCCTTAATTCACTTGTTGAAATTTGTACCAATTTACAAATTGGAGTTAAGCTAATTCCTTATCTTCACTTGTTGAAATTTGTAGCAATTTACAAGTCGAAGTTCAGCCGAGATTATTCCTTAATTCACTTGTTGAAATTTGTAGCAATTTACAAGTTGGAGTTAAGCTGATTCCTTATCTTCACTTGTTGAAATTTGTAGCAATTTACAAGTTGAAGTTAAGCCGAGATTATTCCTTAATTCACTTGTTGAAATTTGTAGCAATTTATAAGTTGGACTTAAGCTGATTCCTTATCTTCACTTGTTGAAATTTGTAGCAATTTACAAGTTGAAGTTAAGCCGAGATTATTCCTTAATTCACTTGTTGAAATTTGTAGCAATTTACAAGTTGGAGTTAAGTTGATTCCCTATCTTCACTTGTTGAAATTTGTAGCAATTTACAAGTTGAAGTTAAACCGAGATTATTCCTTAATTCACTTGTTGAAATTTGTAAGCAATTTACAAGTTGGAGTTAAGCTGATTCCTTATCTTCACTTGTTGAAATTTATAGCAATTTACAAGTTGAAATTAAGCCGAGATTATTGTTTCTCTTCACTTGTTGAAATTTGTAGCAATTTACAAGTCGAAGCGAAGCTGAGGTTATAGTTTGCACACTTATAGCACTCTACTGGTTGGTCCAACCAAAGAAGATGCTTAACACTTGTTAAAATTTGTAGCAATTTACAAGATAATGTTAAGCCGACATGTGATCATCTGTTGAAATTTGCAGCAATTTGCAGGTTGAGGTAAAAGTTAAGTATATTGTTTAAACACTTGTTGAAATTTGTAGCAATTTACAAGTAGATCATTGCTTAAACACTTGTTATAACTTGAGAAAAAGTTTGCAAAGTTAACATTGAGTAGTATATGTTTCACACTTGTTAGAATTTATGAAAAGTTTGCAGGTCAGTATCTTGCCGAAGTAAAAGTTTTGTAGCTATTATACCCGAGGTATGTAACCCCGAGAAGATTGCACAAAGGAGGCAAAGTATGAAAGGCATACAAAATATTCTAAGTATAGGACCATGCAGAAGCAAATCAAAAGAAATTAAAAGATTGAAGCATCCATAGAAAAACAGTTGCAGTTGTATACAAAAGAAGGCACTACGGCCTACTAGAAGTAAATTGTTTCGAAATAACAAAGAAAGGCACATCAGCCATAAAAGGAAGCTTACATTGTCCAAGAAAACAAAACAAAGTACAATGGTGCAAAAGAAAAAATATGAAAGTTAAGACTTTTCAACATCAGCATCTGGTTGGATCTGAACCTCAGAAGTCTCCTGAAGAGATACCTCGGCTTCCTCATCTGCAGCAATCTCGGCATCAATTTCGGCAAGTGTTTGATCAAGACTTCTATCAACTGGAGGAACATCAGATGATGCTTGCTCAGGAGTGGTCTCCTTGATAACATCCTCATCCTCCTCATGAGTCAAGTCAAGGACTTGCTCATTCTGAGGAGGGGACTTAGCCCCATTAGCATCCTTTGATTTTCTGACCAAAGCCTCATCCTCTTCCTCATCGGCATCTTCAGACTCAGATTCAGATTCTCCTTCAGGTTGACTTGATGGAGGAGGTGGGGGGAACGGCAGAGGAATAGCGTCGGCTTTGCGCAGTGGTGAATCATCAGGAATGTTAAGCTTTTTGGCGAGGGACATCCAACCAAGGGAAAAGCCCCTGTTGCATGCCTGCCTGACTTGTAGTTTGTATTCTTCTGTAACGTCAGCCATTTCTTGAGCATAGGCCTTTTCATCGGCCACCTTGATTTCAGCGTCTTTAGTAGATAAAGCATCTAGAAGTTCCTTTTCTGTTTGGGCCTTTTTGTCCTCGGCCTCTCTCTTCTCGGCCTCAGTGACCTTTCTAATAGCCTTGGCAGATTCGGCCTTTTCCTCGGCAAGGGTTTGGGCTTTGGTGGCAGCCTCAGCCTGGTCTTCCAGTTTTTTCATCTTTAATTGAAGAGATTTGTTTTCCTTTTTAAGGGCAGAAACCTCTCTCTTCAGATCGACCAACTTTGCTCTGTTTTCAAAAGCTTGCATTGAAAATGAATAGGCATGCTGGATGGCCTGAAAGAAAACAGAAGTGTTAGAAAATATTTTAAGTATGAAACAGAAAGAAAGTAGAAAATTCCAAGCAAGAACACTTACTTGAACGGAGTGCTGGAGCATTAAAGCGTAATTCTCGTACTCACTATACTCAACATTTCGCTCGAGGTCACTCGGAAGAAGCAACGCCGTGCTGAGGGCAACGTCGACATTTATGTCGTCGGCGCTTTCACTGGACATAATTGGCCTGTCTTCCAAAGTAATTTTAGGAGCCCAAGGGACATCCGGTTTCTTGAACCCCGAGGTAGTAGCTAAGGCCGACCTTGGCTTCTTTGACTGTGTGGACTCAGAGGGTGGGTTTTCAGCAGACCTTTTTGCAGGAGCAGAAGAAGTCTTCTTACTCTCAGCCAGTTTGGAAATAGGCAAAGTGTCCTCAGATTCAACCTGAGTCACTTTAGCCTTTGGTTGAGCCCTTTTTGTTCTTTTTGGCTTTGGTGGGGGCATGGATTGGGTTGGAACAACATCAACGTCGGCAGGTAGGTCGGCTAAGAGATCTACAGCAACAGGCTTCGGGCGACCCATCTCAGCAGTTTTGATAAGTCGTCGCCGACGTTTTCTTTCTGGTATTGGGATTAAGTATGGGGCCGAGGTAGATGGTTGATTGGTTGGGTCAGATGTTGACTCTTGATCTGTTCGTGATGTAGAGGCGGTTTGAGTTGTGGCAGTAGGAGGAGAAAGGCTTTTCTTCTTTCGTTTGGGAACGTCAGGTAAAGTCGACTTGTACGTCGGAATAAAATTCAGTACCAGTGGAGCCTTGCGCTTTTGGATTGGCAAATCTAGGAGCCTCTTTAAGTCTTTGCTGGGAACGTAGGATTGGCGAAAGTCTTTTGGTAACTTACGAACGTCTGCAAGAAGAAACAAACATTAGAAACAGATAAAATATTGAAGACTTAAACAGAGACAACTAAAGTATTGATACTGGGCTCTTACCCTTGCCCTCTTTAATTGATCGGGGAAGAGGGTAGAGATGGGCGTCCTCGTCTGCACCAAACTCCCAATTTCCCGAAGCAATAACATAGTCATCTCCAGCCCCCTTGTTGGAGTCTGGGAGGTCGGCTACGATTTTGTATTCTGTCGACCTCGGCTTAAGATAATAAACGAAGCCTTTTTCCTTCAAGTTAAGGGGGCACATGGTATAACAGTACTGAATGTCGGCCAGGGTGATCCTAGCGTTCTCCTACCTAGCTAAAGCTATGATGCCATTGATCACTCGATAAGAGTTTATGGCAAGTTGCATAGGGTTCAATTTGTAAAAGTGAAGAATTTCGCGAAAGAGAATGTTAAGTGGAAACCGGAGTCCGCACTCAGTAAAAGCTACTATAGGAAAGGGCATTGAATCATCTATGGGCATGATAGAGTCATTATCTTCAGTTAGCCTTAGATGGACATCGGCAAGAATAGAAAACTCTTGCCTAAAGTACTCAAGTTTGGTCGGGGTGTCTACCCTATGTCTCCACATACCCATAACGTCGGCCTAAAATCAGAAGGCTAGGTTTCAGAAAGAAGATGCTCTAAAGGGGTTATCAGGACCTCGGCGAAACCCTAGGTATATATTGATAAGGATTGTTTCAGTTTTTTCCTAAGAATTGACAGGTTCTATAGGCAAATCCCAAACCTAAATCTATGGGGGCAAGGATTGAAAGAAGGCAGAGATCTGGCAAAGACACAAAAAATAGAAAACAAAGGCAAAATTTCAGAAACAAGAACAGGGATGGGCTATCAAGAACATGAAGAATACAGAAGTAAAAGGTCAAGAACAGTGGCAAGAAAAGTGTTGAAACAATGCAAGTGTTCAAAATATAAGTGAAATCATGGAATAGACGCATCTAGATGAATAATTCAGCAAATCAAAGGTTTGAAGCAGAGCAATAATGGCAGTAAGTAAACGAAAGCACATAGAAGAAATCGGGAATCATAAGGAATAGTTGCTTACCAGAAAAAATGAAGCCGATGTGAGGGCTGCCAAAGTCAACGGAAGTTACAGATGTGACAGAATGACGAAAGTTCCACCAGGAAGACAAATACAGAGCTTGCAGGCTTCAGCAATGGCGGAATCGAAGGAACGAGTTTTAGAGAAAGAAATAGCAAATGCAAAAGTGAAGAGACGAAGAAGGGAAGGAAGAGTTTTGTCAAAAACCAAAAACGACGGCAAAAGGTAATCAATGCGCCTGGAGCAACGCATACGTCAGAAGGCACAGACAGATTAAGACGGCTAATAAGCGCGTCGCAGGCACGGACCAATAAGGTAAAAACGCGTAAATGAAACGGTTGAGAAGTGATGCATGACAGCTCATGCGCGTGGGAAAGTTCATTTGAGTTCTTGTTCTTGAAAACAAGGCATATCGGCTTGACAATCTCGGCCGAAGATTTCTTATGCCGAGGTACTAAGAAGACAATACATATATAGGTTCCATCACCTCAGAATGCCGAGGTGATAGAACCTAGGGGGCAGTTGTGGGGATGTATTTTCTGAATACCAACACGTGGCAAGGTGACGTCGACGTGTCAGCCGAAGTGCCACGTGTCCAAATTGTGACGCCGAGGTTATCTCGTCAAGGCCGAGGTTATCTCCGAAGATATCGGAATCCGAGATAAGCGGATAAGGGACAAGAGTCCTAGAGAAAAGAGAAGACTTTGTTAACATAAGGATAAAGCTCTTAGGGAGATTATCTTTATCTATTTAGGAATCCAAAGTAAGTACTAAATTGGAGTCCATAGAAGTCAGGCTTCTAGTAGGACTTGGATTAAGTAAACTATAAAAGAGAGGCACCCCCGTGGGTCTAAGGTACGTAGTTTTATACTCAAGCTTGTGAGTTTAGCACTTGATTATCTTTGAGAGATATACTGACTTGATCGTCGGAGTGCCCCCGGGTGGAAGAGCCACCGGCGGAGCCTTTTCTTTCTGTTACAGGTTTGTTGAAACCATCTATTCTGCCGGTGCTCTCCAGCTGATTACTAGGCGGGCAGTGTGGTCAGAAAATTACTCACACACTCTACACCTAAATCTTTCCATATTAAATTTTTCAGAATTTAAAAATCTTTCTATATTAGTCTTTTGAAGCAATATAATTAAAGGAAATTTGTAAAGCCATTATTAATGGATTCCATATTAATCTTTTCAAAATTTAAAATATAATTTTAAAATTTTTTCCATATTAGTCTTTGGAAACAATATAATTAAAGAAAAATTTATAAAGTCATTATTAATGGATTCCATATTAATCTTTTCAAAATTTAAAAAATAATTTTAAAAATATTTCCATATTAGTCTTTAGAAACAATATAATAAAAGAAAATTTTATAAAGTCATTATTAATGGACTCCATATTAATCCTTTCAAAATTTAAAATATAATTTTAAAAATCTTTCCATATTAGTCTTTGGAAACAATATAATTAAAGAAAATTTATAAAGTCATTATCAATGGATTCCATATTAATCTTTTCAAAATTTAAAATACAAATTTGAAAATCTTTCCATATTAGTCTTTGGAAGCAATATAATTAAATGAAATTTGTAAAGTCACTATTCATGGATTAATTTAAAATTAATTTTATTTTCAAATTTAATTTACTAAAGATTTTTAAAAAATGAAAAATAAAAAACTCAAAAAATATATTTGAGTTTGAAAATATTATGAATTTGTCACTTTTTTTTTCTTTTTCTATAGCCAAATTAAATTATACTTATATTTTATTTATAAAATAAATAAATAAATCACATATTTGAATTTAACAAATATATATGTAATGAGATCACTAATTATCTTAACATTAATTCTTTTAAGTGCAAATGTTGCAAGATTATTATTTTGGTTCATTTTAATTTTCTTTAATCAAAAAATTTTTTTGAAATAATTTATTTTTAACATTCTGCCTATTTTTATTTTTTTTGAAAGCATTTATTTTTAAAAAAATGAACAATAAAAAAATACGTGTGTGTGTGTGTTTTAGAGTTTACACTTAAACATTTGTTAAGAGGGTAAAAATTATTTTCAATTGAATTTTGATAATGGTCCAAATTAAAATTAATATGAAAAATAGCAAATTCATTTAAAAGCACTCCAAAATAATAATAATAATAATAATAATAATAATAATAATAATAGTCAATGTATAATGGATTAATTTGAAGGTTATAATTTTTTTAGGGTCAGGTTTATAATGACTATATTAATCAGTTATGTTGGGTTGGGTTGAATTAACACATAATCTTTTTATGTAGTTTACTTCAATCTAACGTTAACTCGGTTAATATCTGTATACCAAATATATTTAATAGACAATTTATCTAATCAATATAAAATATAATAGTCTTTAACAAAATTTAACATTTTTTTAATAATTAATTTAAATTTATTAAACTATTTTTATTATAATAGAAATTATTTTTTAAAATTTATATATATACGACAAATTAAAAAATATAAAATTTTCGCTCCATGAATAGTACAAGTTTGTTGTTAGTGTAATATATTAAAGTATAAATCATGAATACACTTTTTGAGGTTTGCTTAATTGAAAAAATAAAATTTCTAACTGTTCATCTGTACAATAATAAAATTATTTGAATTATTAATTAAAATAAAATTTTAACATTATTAAAAACTGTTAATTAATTTGATAATTTATTAATAAAAAGTTTATTATAAAATTAAAAATCTTAAAGGACATAATATAATTTTTAAAATCACATAAAATAATTTATAATTTAAATAAATCTCAAAATGCTTTGGGTCTGTTTGGTAACGTTTACGTTTTCAGTTTATATTTACAAAAATTTTATAAACTGATTTTTGTTTATTTTTTGTTTATTTTTAGAAAAACATAAACAACAAACGCGTTTGGTAATTGACAAAATGTTTAAAAAAATTTAAAAATATAAAAAAGAGTGAGAAATGACAAGTGGCGGCGGAAGACGGTGATGGAAAGTGGTGACGGTGAGTAGTGGATAGCGGGTGGTGGTGGGTGGTGGCGAGTGGGTGGTGGTGATGGGTGACGGTGGCCGGTGGGTGGTTGTGGTAGGTGGGTGGGTGACGGTGGCGGGTGATAGGTGGATGGGTGACGGTGGCGGGTGGTGGGTGGTAGCGAGGGGGTAGTGGTGGCGGGTGGTGGGTGGTGGTGGATGGCGGGTGGTGGTGGTGGTGGGTGGATGGGTGACGGTGGCCGGTGGTGGGTGGTAGTGAGTGGGTAGTGGTGTTGGTGGTGGTGGCGGGTGGTGGTGGTAGGTGGGTGGCAGATGGCCGGTGGTGGTGGGTGGTGGTGGATGGGTGGGTGACGGTGGCAGGTGGTGGGTGGCAGCGAGTATGTGGTGGTGGTGGTGGTGGTGGGTGGGTGGGTGACGGTGGCCGGTGATGGGTGGTAGTGAGTGAGTAGTGGTGATGGTGGTGGTGGCGGGTGGTGGTGGTAGGTGGGTGGCGGATGGCTGGTGGTGGTGGGTAGTGGCGGGTGGTGGCGGTGGTGGATGGGTGGGTGACGGTGGCAGGTGGTGGGTGGCAGCGAGTGGGTGATGGTGGTGGTGGTGGCTGGTGGTAGGTGGCGGATGGCGGGTGGTGGTGGGTGGTGGCTAGTGGTGGTGGTGGTGGGTGGGTGGGTGACAGTGGCAGGTGGTAGTGGTGGTGGTGGTGGCAGGTGGGTGGCAGGTGGGTGGTGGTGGTAGTGGTGGTGGTGGGTGGTGGGTGGAGGGTGGTGGTGACGGGTAAGTGGCAGGTGATTGGTGGTGGTAGGTGGTTGTTGGTGGTGGCGGGTGGTAGATAGTGGTGGTAGGTGATGGGTGGCGAGTGGTAGATAGTGGTGGTGGTGGTGGTGGGTGGTGGGTGGTGGTGGCGGGTAGGTGGCAGGTAGCTGGTGGGTAGTGAGTGGTGGTGGCGGGTAGGTAGCGGGTGGTGGTGGCTGCCGGTGAATGGTAGTGGCAGGTGGTGGGTGGTGGCGGGTGGGTGGTGGGTGGTGGTGGTGGTGGTGGTGGTGGCGGCGAGGGGTGGGTGGTGGCGGCGAGTGGTTGGTAGGTGGGTGGTAGCTGGTGGCTGGTGGGTGGCAGGTAGCTGGTGGTGGTGGCGGCAGGTGGTGGGTGGTGAGTGGTGGTGCCAGGTGGTGGTGGGGGTGGGTGGTTAGTGGTGGTAGCGGAAAACGGTAGTGGAAAATGGTGCTGGGTGGTGACTAGTGTTGGGTGGTAAAAAAAAAAAAAACTCAAAACTCAGAACGGAAACACATTTTTTGAGTTTATATTTTTTTGCCAAATTTATAAACTGAGACCACTGATTTATAAATTAAAAATTTACCAAACAAGTTTTTATTTGAGTTTTTAAAATTTTTGTAAATATAAACAGAAAACTGAAAACGTAAGTGTTACCAAACGACACCTTTGTAATTTATCTTATATTAAAATAATTAATAAAAATAAAAATTACAAATACAGACTACCTGATAAAGTACACCCACCCCACCCAGCACCTTCCGGAATAAGGAAAAAGAAAAAAAAGAAGCAAAGTCGTCGACTCGTCGTCTTCTTTCTCGACAAGCGTCAGGAAGCAAAGAATTCCATGCGACTTTTGTTGGGTTTGCAATTCAAAATGTTCCCGGTTTCCGGTAAAGATGATGCAATTTAGGGACCCACATCCCCAATTTGGACTTTTGCATTTAGAGCTGTTAAAAGGTCAACTCTACCTCACTGGCTCCAACCTAAACCCCACCCTCCCAGGCTCTCACCCCTATTTCAATCCAACGGCTCATTACAACCTTTTGACTTTTTTTTCCACCTCTATTTCTCTTTCCTTTATTATAATTATTACTGGCTTACCCGTTATCCGGTACCACCATTGGAGTTTTAGGTCAAATGCTCCTCCTCTTTTCCCATCCTAATTAGGCCATGTGGAATCATTCTATTTGCTATAGAGTTTGACTGCAGCGGGACAGAAGCGACATCTCATCATCCGTTGTCTTACATTTGCTTGTGAATGGAATGGAGTATTTGAGAAAAAGATTGAGATAAAATAATTTATTAAAAGATAAAATAAATTTAAATAATTAATAATATAAAATATTATTTTTTATTTTTTATTTTTTTTTATCATCATCAAATTAGTTTTTTAAAAAAATTAACAAAATTTTCAAACACAACTATTTCAGTAAGCTTAAAATAGTATAAAAAAAAATTAAATTAAATTAAATAGCTAACTTTCATTTGACTCACCTCTCTCTCTCTCTCTCTCTCTTATCATCTTCTCTCTCTTCCTTTAAAGATTCAACTCCTCCTGCTTTCCTCATCAACATCTTTTCTCTATTTATATCTAGTTGTATCAAATCTAGTGGTAATATTGAATGTTGTTGCAGACATGGCGGTTGAGCTAATAAGTTACAGAGACGACAGTTTTGGGTCAAACATGGAAGAGAATGCGGCACAAGAGGCTGCGACCGCCGGGCTTCAAAGCGTTGAGAAGCTCATTCGAATGCTCTCTCACCAAACCCAACAACAACAACAACAGCAACAACAATCCTCGAACGACTCTGAAATGGATTACAGAGCCGTTGCAGATGTCGCCGTGAACAAGTTCAAGAAGTTCATTTCGTTTCTCGATCGAACTCGAACCGGTCACGCTCGCTTCAGAAGAGGCCCTGTGACTCCTCACCAACAGCAACAGAGGACCCATGAAACAGAGTTGGTGGAGGAAAAGCAGGGTTCGGTTCCTAGAGTTTACTGTCCGAAGCCGATTCAGAGATTGCCTCCTCTTCCTCACAATCACCAAGTGAAAAACGGATCTATTGATCGGAAGGAGTTAGCGAAGACGATCAATTTCGCGGCGGTGGCGTCGCCGCCGAATTCGTTCATGTCGTCTCTGACGGGAGACACCGACAGCCTGCAGCATTCGATGTCGTCGGCGTTTCAGATTACGAACCCGTCGTCGGCTGGTCGGCCGCCGCTGTCCAAGAGGAAGTGCAGTTCGATGGACGATGGGGTCGCCAAGTGCGGTGCCTCCTCAGGGCGATGCCATTGTTCTAAGAAAAGGTAGGGTTCATTATTCACATCATCAAATAGTTAATTGTTGTTATAATTATTGTATTTTATGGATTTCATTGAGTTTTTTCTTTCTTTTTTTATTTATTAGGAAATTGAAGGTGAAGAGAGTGGTGAGAGTGCCGGCAATAAGTGTGAAGTTGGCCGACATACCACCGGATGATTACTCCTGGAGAAAGTATGGTCAAAAGCCCATCAAAGGTTCCCCACATCCAAGGTGTGTGATCCTCTGTTTTTCTTTTTGAGCATATCATGTGGTAGTACTGCAAGTGAAACTGGGGTAATTCTATTGGCGCACTGAAACTAGTTTTTACCTATGAAAATAGTTTTTAGTTGGATCAACGGTAAGAAAAGAAAAAAAAACATGGAATCGAATCTTTAATGGGAAGTATTTGGGTGTACGAAGTGTATACTGTATATATTTACGTAAATTTTCATAAATAAGTTTACATAAATATACTTAAATTATAATTTCTTAAATTTTTATAAATTATATATATTTATAAAAATTTATGTAATTTTATAAAATAATTTATATATATTTGCAACAACTTACATAAGTATATATTGCACACTTAAAAATTGTCTTTATTTTTACGAGTTAAGAAATTGAAACGATGACAAGCAATCACATATGATGTTATGACTGTTTGATTTTATGGACTTTTTGACCGTAGAAATTTATTGTATGAGATTTCAAGTAGTTTTATAAAAACATGAAAAATCTTAGTATGGAAATAAATGAAAAGAAAGGATTGAGAGATTGTTCTATAAATACTTTTCTAATATTTTGATTTGCGTGTATGTTATGAAAATTAAAATTATAAATAAATTATTATTTTATCACAGACGAGAGACCCTCCTGTGAAAATTGACAGATGATCAAAATTTTTGCTCTATCAATTTTTTTTTAAATTTTGTTGTTTGGTTTGGTCTTTGATGATCAGGGGTTATTACAAGTGTAGCAGCGTAAGAGGTTGCCCAGCACGGAAACACGTGGAGAGAGCATTAGACGATTCAACGATGCTGATCGTCACATACGAAGGCGAGCACAACCACTCTCACACTGCCACGGAGGCTACCCCAGCTATCGTACTCGAGTCTTCTTAAATTTCTTCATCATCACATCATCCAACGGCCTAAAACAAAATTCAAAAAGAAAAGTGGGAACCAACCTAATCACAGCCGTCAGTGGCAGAGAAAAAGACAAGGTGAGATGATTATGCAGCAGGTGGAGCCAATGGTCAACGCTGAGGCCTGGTACGCCAGCTGGCTAGACAAATCACTAGACGGGTCGGGTCCATTTGTTTACTTTTTTTTTTTTTTTTTTACCCTTACCCGTTTTGAAAACTTATTTAAATTCTGTATGCAAATAGAGAAAACAAGTTTGATTTGAAGAGAACATGTAGTGAGAGTGATTTTGAATTGTTGGTGCTGTGACTTTTTTCTTTTTTTTTTTTTTTTTTTTTTTTTGTGGGTTATTGCTAATAGATATAAAATTATTGAGTTACAGTAGTGATACACAAAATTTTTATTAACCTTTACAATATGAAAAAAATTGTATTCATGTTATCATAATCTAGCCAAAGGTAGAAGTCAACCAACAATTAATTTTAAAAATGTTGCATAATGGAGAATAAATAAACAACATAATAAAGGGAAATTTATTAATTTTTATATTTAACGAAAGATTGATTAGCTAACCTTTTGGATATATATATGAAGTAGTGATCAATTAAATTATTCCAATTAATTAATAAA
Source organism: Camellia sinensis (assembly GCF_055761805.1). Classification (NCBI taxonomy): domain Eukaryota; kingdom Viridiplantae; phylum Streptophyta; class Magnoliopsida; order Ericales; family Theaceae; genus Camellia; species Camellia sinensis. Next base: position 203,088,540 of record NC_138963.1, read on the forward strand.
TAAACACTTTAATTTCAAGATGGTTATCTTGTGAGGATTCCCACTCAATTTGTATGCATTATGTGTATTATGTTAGAACGCACCCATAGAATTTTGTGGATTTGTAATAATATAATAAGTGACGTGTCGTGTATGGTACGATTGACATTGACAATTTAGATTTTAGAAGCTTTTATGTTGTATTTGATTGGGGGATTTGGAAAGGAATTTGGAAAGAAAAAGAGAAAAGGTGTGTGAAACTAAATGAAATGTAAATATATATTTTATTCACATTTCACTTAACTTTTTCATTTTTCTTTCCAAATCCATTTTAGTAAAAAATAGTTGATGAGAGTTATATATATGTATTAGTGGTGGGTGGAGGGCTGGTATGAATGAAAGATGATGGGAGGAGGTGTTGCCTGGTTGTGTGGGTATGTATATAAATGGGGATGGCTTTTGTCCAGTTCTTAACGGACTGGACTAGATCGTATTATTGGGTTTGTGGAGGTATATTATGGGTTTCGTTTTGATAATTTGAACCGTTGAATGTGTAGAATTCGTCGAGTACTATATGTCTGTAAAAAATCACATTGATCGAATATCGATAGCTATGTGATCAAAAGAGATTTTTGTCAATCGTTAATTTATCACCGTCTATTTTTTTTATATAAAACTGATTTGATCACGTAGCTATTGATATCCGATTAACGTGATTGTTTACAGCCACATAGTACTCAACGATTTTTACACATTGAACGGTTCAGATTATCAAAACGAAACCCGTGGTGAGTCCCCATGGACCCAACAACATCGGACTGAACAGAAGTCATGCCATATAAATATGAATTGGTTTTTGTTGTTGATGATGGAGATGGAGGGAGGGAAGTTAGGAACTTGGAATCATTGTTGGATTTGAAAACAATAGTATGGGAATCCAGAGATGGTGGTCTACATATGGATGACTTTTTTCATTTTTTTTTGTTTTTGTTTTTTGGGGACGAGAAGTCAAAAGAGGGTGGTGGAGTTGATGATGATATGCCATCACCATATGACTAGCCAAAGCCACTCCTTCCTATGCTTTTTAATTTTTTAAGTAACAATGATGGTTCTTTGCTTCCTGTCCTTAGCATTGCCAGTTTAAACTTTATTTATACATAAATTAATGGTTGTGCAGTATGTTATGATTTTACGAAGTAGTTGAGAGAATTTTTAAAAAAAAAAACATAAACAAAAAATGGAAGCAGTATATTATAACATAATTCACCTTGCTTATTTTCATTTTTCAAAAAATTCTATTTTCTTATTTTTTGAATTTTTTTTAATATTTTAAGCAATTTTTTTTACTTTTTAGACACACCTAACATAAATACACCTAAAAAGTAAAAAAATTGTAAAAAAAATCTTTTAAAAATTTACTAAATACTAAAAATACAAAAAAAATACAAGAATTCAGTATATTTTTTTATTTTTATGCATTTATTAATTTTTTAAAATATTTTTTTATAAATTTTTTACTTTTTAGATACATCTAAGTAAGGTGCATCTAAAAAAGTAAAAAAAAAAATATTTAAAATTTAAAAAATATTCACTAAAAATAAAAAAATACGAAAACCAAAAAAATAAATTTTTAAAAAATTTAACCCAGAAAACTCAAACCAAACGTACTGATTGCTTTTATGTACTTCTTCTTGTTCGTGTATTTTCAAGTGTTGCACAATTTTATAAAATTATAAATTTTATGTATGTAATTATGTTGTGTTTGGTTAGGAGATTTAGAGAGAGATTTAAAAATGAAAAGGAAAAAAGTGTATAAAACTGGGTGAAATATAAGTATATTTTATTCTCATATCACCTACCTTTTCTCTTTCTCTTTTCAAATCTCTTCTCAAATCCTTCAACTAAATACAATGTTAGTATTTCTTAGATCATGAGTATGAATTTTCTATCTTTGTTTTTTTCTTCACCGTATGGCCTAAATCTTTTATCTATTACATGGTTTGCATTCCTCTCTGTTACACAATTACCCTTCTTTGATTTTATCATATGATAAATAAATAAATAAAATAGAACAAGAAAACACGAAAAATGGGGCATACAATCTTCAATGAATAAATCAATGGATTTCAGATGAGGTTTTTCTCAAGAGAAATATAATTTATCAAGTGTGTTGATATCATGTGTATATATATAAAACTCATCATATTTAATAAATAGTAAGAGTCACCATGCTATATAAAAATTCATATTAAAAATAAAGAATTTTAATAAAGAATTTTGGTGATACGTGAATCCTGTTTCCAATTTGCTTTTGTTTGTGTCTTTATATATGGTCAAAAAGTAAGAATAAATGGTCCTCAAGTTTGGCATCGTATTCCTATCACACTACCCGACCTGCATGCTTGGGAAGGCTAAATTCTTTTTCTTCTTTATATTTTTTCGAAAAGGGGTAATTCAAATCCTTGGGACTTACAGCTTTCGAGATCAGTAAACATGGCTGTGAAATTCGATGGAATGGACAACAATACAAAATACACGAGTGGTTATGCAGTGGTATTATATATATATTAATTAATATATATATTAGTCTATCCATTAGTGTTATATTATTATTGTTTACCCTATTTATTATACAAATTATAAATATTTAAAATTTTTAACATTTTGTCACATCTTCTGTTAGTATATTAGTGATTACATTAATTAATACGTATAGTATTATTTGTGATTATATTATTTTAATATTAAAAAAATATGTCGAGTATTTAATTAGACATAATTTATTTTGAACTATCCCTATACTTAAGAACACAAACATAATCACAAATGAATTATTTGTTATTTTCACAGCAAACAAACATAAGATTCACATCAAAAAATAATTTGTGTTTTTTTTTGGTTATTGCCATGTAAATTCAATCTAACGAGACTATTTGTTCTTGACCTTTAAGTCAAACTTCTTGGAATTCCTTGGTATTAGATGCTTCCTCGGGCCCTAGAAAGAGTTTATGGTGATTCATCAAAAGTAAAACATTTGAATTCAGTCATGGGCCATCAATCATATTCTTCCTTTCTTGGTTTTCTTAACAAAGTAATTTGATGAATCCACATAAGAAGTTATGAATCTCTTACCTTCACATTTTAGCATACAACAGCAATAATCACAACAAAACAAATAGTAGTTGTTGACCAGATGGAATGGAAGACAACTAACCTTATTTGGTTTCAGAAAATTGACCCAATTTTTTTAAAAAAATGATTTTTTATTTTTTATTTTTAATTAAAAATTTTAATATTTTAAGAAATTTTTTTATCTTTTAGATGCACTTAATCTAGATTTACTTAAAAAGTATAATATTTATGGTAAAAATCTTTAAAAAATTCATCAACTACAATATATATATATATATACATATATAAATTCAGTACATTTTCGTATTCTTGTGTATTTATTGAATTTTTTAAATACTTTTTCACAAATATTTATTTTTTAGATACATTTAAGTCACATGCATCTAGAAAGTAAAAAATTTACCTAAAATATTAAAAAATTTACTAAAAACAAAAAATTTAATTTTTAAAAAATCAATCAAAATCAAACAAGGTGAATGGTTTTTATTTTTTGGGTTAAAATGGAAATTTTTTATTTATCAAAAAAATTTCGTGACCTTTGGGCTAAAATGTCCAAACCAACGTATTAATAGAAATTAGGACGGTAAATGAGTTAAGTAAATTTGTTTAAATTTGAATTCAAAACTAACGGGTTTTAAAACGTATTCAAGCTTGGCTTGTTAACATTTCAAATTCATCTCAAATGAGTTCTAATCAAGTCGAGCTTGTGCAACTTGATTTTTATAATCTAATACAAACTTATCGAACTTAGTAACAGATTTTTCAAATTTTATTTGAAAACTTAGCAATCTTTCTTAACTTATTTAAATAATAACAAAATCGGCTTAGTTTATTTCACGGCCCAAGTAAAAATGAGAGAGTATAAATCCAGCCCACTAAAGACCAATCCAGCCCAAAAGTACGGAACAAGGCCCAAAGCTATTTGGGTCCTCAAATCAGAATGTTCCATCCCCAAAAGGGCAAGTGATGATTTACAAAACAAGAATACGTGGAGTTGGTAATGTATGAGATGCAGACAGCGAAGAACGGTGTATTGCAGTAGAAATCGCTAGAAACATTCAGGTGATTTGATTTCATTCCTATGATCAATCATGATTGTCAACACATACACACAAAAAATCGATATGTAAATCCGTATAATACAATAGAGATATTTTTTGTGTATATCTATATCTATATATATGAAAAGGAAACCTAGGCGGTGAAATGCTAGATGACGCCATGGACAGTAGGGACGCTGACATGATGGAGGCCGAGGCGGCGACGGTGGCGCCGCCGCAGGAGATGACGTCAATTTCCGACCAAGTCGAATCCGTGAGAGGTTTGCTCACATTTGCTCGCCAGCTCATCGATCAGGGCAAGCCTTCACAGGCTCTTCAAGCGGTACAATTTTTTAATTTTTTCTATGAATTCAGTTCGTAGTTTGTTCTCTGTATCGTTTTTATTTTTCTTCAATTCACTTTGTTTGATTAGGTATGGTAATAAGGTTCAATTCACTTTTATTATTATTATTATTATTTTTTTTTTTTTTTTCCATTGCTTCAACTTAGAAATTATATAGTTTAGATTATCATTCTTTTAGACTTTTTGAGAGAATCAATTAACTACTAAATTCAATTTGAAAATGTCTTCTCTTAATGGTTTGCTGTTGTTAGGTTTCATGAATCCTGTTTTGCTATGCACTATTTTTCATGTGAAGACAAAATATATTAACTTGCCCCTTTCATAGTTACAAAAGTTTGCCCCAAATGCATTTTATTATATGATATGCAATGTAATGTGCAATTTAACGATATGACTAAGTACACATCTATGAGATTAAGAATTGTTTTGAGAAGTAACTATTTTAGTTAGTCTCTTACTTTTTTACGAGAGGACGTGCAAAAAGTAGATAGATGAGTTGACTCTTTGGTAGTAGCTTTTTAGCTATTTTAGCTAGTTGCCAAGATAGGCCTAAGTGTTGATGAATTCCATATGATTATAATTAATGGAGACGTCAAAACCGTTCAGTAGTAGGATAGATACGGACATGGGAGCATGCTGTGTCATATCATAAGGCACAGCATGCTCCCCAATTCCAGATAGATACTGTATTATCCTCAAAAGCCACCAATATGTAACTAACCTCTGTGCTAAAGGGAAAGACCATGAACATTGTGTTCCATTTGACTTCTAAGGGGCCTTTTGATGCATCTAATAGCACAGTTCATTGGATTAGAATCAATCCTCTTCCTGTTTTCAGTAATATCAATGATCAAAATATTGTTGTAACTCACTCACTGGTAATAAGTCTTGAATTATAGCCATTTAATTCTAAAGCTATTGGAGGTAGAATACCTGTTCCATGAATCCCCTCTTTTTTTTCCCCTAATCCTATTGGTTGTAGCATGCCTTCGTGACGAGCATTTTAAATTTCACCTTTTATTGACTCATTCTTTATCAAATTATGTAGATGATCTAGCAATGGAATACGTATGAACAGAGGATTTTTTACTGAAATTGAAATTTTAAATAGATACGAATGGAAAAGAATAATTAGAGGAATCCTAGAAATAGAATTTGCCATGTAGGCTTATTTTGTTTTGGGATTTTATGTAAACAATCAAAACAAAAATGATCGGATTATTAGATATTAATGTTAAAGTAACTGATCATGAAGTTTCTTGGTGTGAAATAATGTTGACATGGAGTTTAGAGAAGACTATTAGAAGTGTTTAAATGGTTTCCTTCTTCTGACACAACACCATTTCTATATGAATTTTATTTTCTTCAGTCACCTACCATAAGCAATTTGGTGTGTAAAGTAGGGTATTTCGGTTTCCATTATAAATTACAAGAAAGTATTTTCCATTGCCAACACAAAGATGTAAATGAAAAATAGAACTGACAATCATAAGTTTGGTTGAAGTTTTTTTTATTTTTATTTAAATTATAGAAGTTCTCTAATATGTAGTTTAAAAAAGAACTTTTTTTTCTATTGAGGAAAATTCTAAATGGGGGAGAGATAGGGAAGTCTCTTGAAAACAAAGCTAGAAATTGAGCAATGTAACAAGAAAAGTTGTGGAGGGATTTTAAAAATATCTGAGATCAATCTTGTTGCCTGTAGGCAAAGCAATAAATTTCTATGGCAGCATGTAGTTTTATTCACACTCCTCAAGGTTAAGAGCAAATCCCCTTTGGTTGTTGCCCCTCCCGCCAAGTGCACACAAAAGACAAAGATAGAAAAACTGGTGTTGTGATTTGCGAATTCGGCATCTGACAAGAAGAGTGCACCACTGATGTAGGACAACAATTGACTTGGCAAAGGAAGGTGGGAATACAAAGAACAAGAAGTATTTTGGGTTATGAACAATGGTGGTAACAGTAAACTGTGACTGTTTGGGGGGTTTAGTTTAAAATTACATCATTGGTGCTAAAAAGTTCACAAAAAATCAATGTTTGGTTCATATTCATTCTAGGTTTAGGTTTCTCCACAATACAGTCATAATGAATCTAAACCAACCACGTTAAATTTTTTGTAATTTTTTTTTTTAATTCTATATACTTAGCATTACTGAAACAATACATAACCTTTCTTTAATCCAAATTCAACATCACACTAGCCATCCCTAAACTAGATGAATCTCTCTCTCTCTCTCTCTCTCTCTCTCTCTCAAATTAATGAAACTCAAAAAAGCCTATCTTTACCACCAACAGGGTCAATCATAGCCTCTCTTCTGCCGTCTCTTTGTGGCGGCACCCCTTAGTATAAAATTCTGGTTCCACCCCTGCCTTTAGGATACCATTCTGGCTTGACTCAAACTATAACCATGTCTCCTTTGTCAAACTCAGCAAAACTTCTTCTCAGATCAGCGTACCTTTTATAGCTTTCATTTGCAATCTTCCGTTGAACATCATCATGTGTATCATGGATATGCTTGCTAAAGGCTTCAGCACTAGGAGTAGCCTTGACCTAAAAGAACCAAATCAATTGGTTTCCTAGGAAGTAATCCTGTCACAACCTCAAAGGGGCTAAGACTTGTAGATCTGCTTAAAGAATTCTTATATGCAAATTCAGCCATAGGAAGTATTTGATCCCAACTAGTAATATGATCACCAATGAGGCAGAGAAGCAAATTACCCAAACTGCAGTTAACAACCTCTGTTTGGCCATCGGTTTGTGGGTGAAAAGTAGAAGAAAATTGTAGCTTTGTATTCAACAATTTCTATAGCATGTGCCAAAAGTAACTCACAAACCTCACATTGAGACAATAGTCATAGGCAACCCTGGAAGTCTAACAACTTTGAAGAACTTAGCAATGTGGACAACATTTGAAGTCTTTGAACAAGGAATGAAGTGCTCCATTTTAGAAAATGTTTATAACAATAATAGAGTCATGTCCTCGAAAGGTTTTTGGCAATCCAAGGACAAAATCCATATTTTAATCCTGCCATGGCTTGTCGGGCACTGGTAGTGGGGTTTGTAAACTTGTATTCTTCTTTCTTACCTTTGAAAGTTGGCAAGTTCGGCATTGGGAACAACCATGGCTTCATCCCACTCCAGCTTTGACCAATAAAAATAATTTTCAGCCATTGCAATTGTCTTAATCTCTTCCAAATTCTGGAATGCAATTCCCAATTCACTTGTGTGTTCATGGATAGATGTGTTGGGTAAGCAAAGTTGAGTTTCCTTGAAGTAACTGTCATGCGAGGAAACATCTTCACATTTTCTCTGTCGTCCAGCCAATAAATGAGCATGTATATTGCTGTAATCCTTGCAAGAATGATAGTCTTTTCTGAGCAAATTGAAACCCACAACTTGTACACCCATAGAGGAAAGAACATAAAACACCCAGCTAAGTGCACCAACTGCCTTATTCTCAACACTGGCCTTATGTTTGATAACGAAAACAAAAAGTAAAAATTTTGCAGAAATGAAACCCACTTGCTATGTCAATGGTTTAGGTTCTTTTGGGAGTTGATGTATTTGAGTGCTTTATGGTCCGAATACAATACAAACTCTTTAAAAAGAAGATAGTGACACTAATGGTGAAGTGGTGTACTTTTGCTTAGCTTCATTGAGCTTTTCCCTAGAATAAGCAACGGGGTGCCCTTCTTGACTAAAGCACACTTCCAATTCCGACATTTGATGCATCACAGGCCACTTCAAACACCGTTGAGAAGTCTGGAAGATATAGAATAGGAGCGTCCGTTATCCTTTTCTTTATTTCTTCAAAAGGTTTAGTTGCTAATTTGGTCCAAACAAATTGTCCTTCCTTCATACAATTTGTGATATGTGCCATTACCTTGCTGAAATTCCTAATAAGGTGACTGTAAAAAGTTGCCAGCAAAAACTACATCACGTAAGGAACAAGGGATCGACCACTCTAGAATAGCTTTAACTTTACTTGGGTCAACCTCCACTCCTTTAGATGAGACAACAAAGCCCAAAAATACATCACTTGGACTTATAAAATAACACTTTTAGGTTTATGTAGAGCTTCTTTTGGCGGAGAATCCTCATAGTTTGCTGAAGATGAAAGATGTGTTCTTTCTTGGTCTTGCGATATATTAGGATATCATCGAATTGAACGACTAGAAATTGACCAATAAAAGATTGCAATGCCTGTGTCATAAGGCACATGAAGGTACTTGGGGCATTTGTAAGCCAAATGGCATGACGAGCCACTCATAGAGGCCATCTTTCATCTTGAAGGCTGTCTTCCATACGTCTCCCGATCTTATGTGTATTTGATGGTTTCCACTAGGGAAAGAATTGAATCACCAGATTAAACCGACTCACCATTCATCTCCCTGTCTTATGTTTTGCTATTTCTTTGAAGAATTAAGTACTTCGCATTATAAATATTTTTTGGGGTAAACTACTAATAGGTCTTAATAGTTGGACTTAATTCTCATCGAATCCTATTGAAAATAAGTTCTAATAAAATCGTCGTTAAAAATAATTTTTTTGTGACTTTTTTTGCTTATGTTGCTCAAAATTGACAATTGGCGACTTTTTTTGTCATGGTTTTTTATAAATTGTCCCTCAAACTTACAATTAGTAATATTTTTCTATGACAAATTTTTCAGACTGTGGCTAAAAGTTAAAAATTAGTGACTAAAAGACGATTTTTTTTAACTATCACTAAAACTTATAATTAGTGACATTTTTTGTGACAAAATTTTTAAACTGTCGATGAAAATTAATAATTAGTGACTTTTTTAATAGTGTTTAATGAAAAACGCCATTAATTATCATAGGGACCTATTAGACAATAAGTCAACCTATTAGGATTTACACATAAGTCCTATTTTATTTTATTTTTGGTAAGGTATCCAACATGTCAAAGTACTAAAAAAATGGTAAAATTACATTTTCAATGAGTTAGAATACAATACATTTAATAATAGAAAATGGGGGGAAAAAAAGAAAACGGAAAGAAAGTTGGAACACACTACATCTCTGTGTGTACTAATTTCTTCTGGTTATAGGTGGTGATGGCAATGAAAACCAAAGGCGGAGATGAGGCCGTATTTCAAGTCCTAAACAGTACACGTGAGCTGTACAGAAACAAGTTGCAAGCAAGTGCTGCTGCTGATGAGTTGGCTTCTTTATTTGCCGAGTGTGCAATTGCCGAAGCCCTGCCTTTGAAGTCTGCAGAGTCTGAACATAACACGGTGAGTGAATCTACTGAACACAATGCTCATCGAACTTCTATCCTGGCAGAGACTGGTCGGAATCAAATTGTGCTCGACGCCTTCTCAGATGGAAGTAGCTTTGTATGTTTACAATGTGGGGGTCTAGTTAGTAATCATCGCAAAGAGGAACATTATGCATACTGGTGTGGCAAAATCTGACCATGTCGGGCACTTGAGCAGGACACTAGCTCTGGTTCATGATGCACGTGATATGTGGATACGGTGTGCACAATCATACTTGTATTGCATTGGACTGCCTATCTTGTAGCTTTTGATTCCAGCTCTATGAGTCCCGCAGTCTTGGTCATTTACCAGCAAAACTTATCATGCATCAGATTTAGAGGAGTGATTAGTAAAAATATGTTCCCTTGTATCTGAGAATCATGTACCCATGCAGTGTTTAAATCTTTACCATGGAAAAAAATGAGCAATTATTTTGCTTCTGTAATGGCTTTCAAACTATGTTTTGGATTGTATTGCCACGATAACAGCATCTTTGGTCCTGTTTTACAGGGTCTTGGCTTAATGAGTTAATCTCATATAAGCTTTTAACGATCTAAACATGTTTCGAGTTCAATGATGCGATGGTGACTGTTGATTGTCAGTATATTCTTTAAGAATAATGGTTATGTTATTTTGATGGATGTTGGGTGTTTACTTCTAGTTCGAATCATTTTTATTTTTTATTTTTCCGTTGTTGTGAGTGCTCTAGCCTACATTTACTTTTTGGATTGTTTTGTTTACCAGGGGAAATTTCATCACTGGTTGGTTGATATAGATAGTCTCTAATAACCGACAACCACAAACACTACATTGCAAGTAGTTTTTTTTATGAATATTTTTTTTAAGAACAGGGAAATATATTGCAAGTAGTTTTGGAAGTTGGGTTTCCATTTATACTCATATTACGTTTTGGAGTTATATATGCAATTTGAGAGATATATGCAAATGCAATTTGAGAGTTGTATATGCAAATAATTACTGGCAGACGTTGCTCCGCACTATGCAAAGGTTTTGCTCCCCTGTTTAGCAATTCTCAAGGAATTGGATAAGTATTAACCCACCAAATTGTGAACTTCCCAATTTCATGTGTATTGTTTTCTTGGAACCTTGTTGAACTAACCATGTACAACCACATACATAGTATCTAGAGAGTACTACTACCTCTTTCATTATAGCCAATGTGATGATTACACACAAAAATAAGAACAATAGGCATCCATCCGCAAACCATTTAACATTTTGTCGCGGTGAACAAAATCATTATATATATTGTGTTTAAACACACCAGGAAAAAAAATAGCCAAAGAAAGTGGCAAAAAAAAAAAAAAGGAAACAATTTGAAAAACCTTTCAATACACAAACTATGGGCTGATGAAAGTATTTCTTCCCTTGAAGTAACTGTTATTGGCAGAAATGTATACTGAGAGTAGTGGAGATGAGACCACCAGCACAAGCTTCATCTCCTTTCCTCACCGTGTATTGCTGCTATTTGCACCACCTGTGACTTGCTGGCAGATTCCTTGAGACTACTCTCCGGTGACCCATCGATAGCATCAAACTGCTTTACAAGATGCTCCCGATGTAGTAACCCACAGACCTAGAATTCCAATACACCTACTTTACCCAAAATCCAGTTCATCCAAGACAGGCTCTAACTGGCAGACAATCCCCCCATGTCATCGATTCACAAAACTGTATTCATATTTAAAAAAAAAAAAACAAAAAACAAAAAACAACAAAAAAAAAACAGAGAAGACACATTAGTTTCATGGTGAACTAGCTACATGCTGACTTGGTTATCCAATCAGAACATAGATGTTTCAATTGGCTACCTCTTAACAAGCTAATTTACCCATCATAATTTCACATTCTAAACTTACTTATGTTGGTAATAATTTTTGATATTACTGAATAAAACCCAGTTGTTGCTAATTATCTATAATTTAGAGATTTGCCTGCATCAGCATAGATGTTGGCTTCTTAGCAGATAAAACATTGGTCCTTGGACATGTCAACAATATAAATTAACTGTTCGCAAGGAAGACTAATTCAATAAAGTTAATGAGATTCACCTGTAATTACTTCTATGTTCTTCACTGTATCGTGTGGTGGGGCCGTGTCTGGGTCAAATATGGATATACAGGAGAAACTATTAGCTAATGATTGTGATACATCACATCTGGTAGAGCCTGTGGACGAGGCCTTGCCCTCATGATTGTTTCGTCACTGTGCCTAATCCACTCCGAGAGTTTCCAAGGTTTCTGCCACTTCCATTTGAACTGCAACAGCCACTGGTGATGACTTCTCTTCCACCTCCATAGCTTCCCGGCTTGCCCTACAACCGCTAATTTCTTCATTGACAACTGCCCCATTGGCACCATCTGCACCCACAGGAGACCTCACAACATATTATTCAAGCCAAAGAGAGGAATTAGGTAACCAATATTGAGCAAACATGAGAAGGAAATTAACCTTTCGTGTCTGATCCATGAAGGCTGCTGACTCTCTGACTGAGCCATTAGCAATGCCTGCTGTGTATTTGAGCTGTTTCTGTGCCGGAACAGACATCGGAGACAACGGAGCACTCATGTCATCGGCAAAGTGTTTCAGTGAATTGTGAGAGTTCCCCTGTTCGACATTCTTAAAAGTTAAAAGAAAACATAGAGAGAGAGAGAGAGAGAGAGAGAGAGAGAGAGAGAGGTTCTCAGCATCCTATTTAAGAACACGAAAATGCACACAACAGTTCGAAACCTGTAGACCTCCATTATATATAATACTTTAAGGTGGGAAAATCTGAAGCTCTAGAGGTTGCCCATATGAACTTAAGATTGAATGTTCAATCTCCAAACTCAAATTTATAGGATCCTAGCCTTGATACGGCTCGACTGTTTTGTACTACATGATCTGAATGAGTATTAGATAGTTATACGACGCATTAACAGAAAATATAGAGACAAGAAGTAATCTCACCGAAGCTGAAGTAGCCAATGCAATCGCAACAGCTTGTTCACTCAGTTTTAGCTCCTTCTCAACTTCCTTTCTTCGTGATTCACTCTGTCGTAGCAGGCCTACAAGTTCTTTCAGTTGTTCTTTCATCTCTTTAATTTCAATTTCTTTCTCCCACATTTGGCACCTGTTGCAGCAGAACACTGATACTTTGCAATTTGTCCATACCAAGGAAACTTTTCCGAACTACCATAAGTTTAGAAGAAAATTTTAATCTACCACTTCAAATTGACCATTGCATATGACAAAAGGACTAATTAGAATTAACTAGGCCACCTTTTTCTGGTCAGCTTAAAACATATGGCAAATTTGATGACATGAAAATTAAGCTGAACAGACTTGTATTTAGTTTTAAAAGATCCAAGCATTTTTTATGTTTTGTAAGAAAAATGACTGCCTACCTATCTTATAATATGATTCAATGGAGTTTGCAGGCATACTTACAACTTTCTACATCCCTTCCCCTACATCTGGATGTCCCTTCTGATTCCAGCCCTAAATCAACAGGTGGGAATAAACTGCTTCACCCACTGATTATATGAGAGGTTTTTAGTGGATACAACAAAAATAGTGATGTTATGGATCTAAGATGGGGGACATTAACACAATGTAGCTATTGTGCTACCTATTTTTACTGACCCAGGACAAGTGTAAGTATTCATATTTCAAAGCCAACTTGCAGAGTCACCACAACTACAACTGCAAACCTTTTAAGAGTAAATGTATTAGGATGGAAGTCGATGATTTTTTCAAAGATAGTGAGCGTAATTGTACTTTGAGGCCTATAAGGCTATAACATAAAAAGTATACACTTGTTCGAGTGTATATATGTGTCCCTACCTCTACATAGACACAATAAAAATTCCAAATGTTTTCAGCTTTGGTGAATTTCAAATAGGATACCTGAAACCCCGATCCACAAACTGGGCACTCAAAACCAAACCCATCTCACTACAAGGTTAACTCCAAATTAGGTGCGTGAAGGCGCTATATGGTGTAATCATCTTTCTTTCATTCTTCTACTTTTTATTTTCTTTTGACAAAACGTATCCTTCGTGTAATTGGCAACCATCATTTCTCACAGGATTCACCAAAAGCAGAAACTTTCTGTACCCCGACCAAATCTGAACAAGAAACGTAAGAAGAAATGAAAATGAAATTATTCAGAGCATCAGTAGATTAAAGGAAACACCTTGCATCTGCAAGAGAATTGAACATATACTGAAGTAAGCTCTTTGCATCTCCCATTGAACGCAACTGGTTCCACCGTCCACGATTACTGAAGGCACGGTCCCGTTCTTCTGCTTCAGAAAGTTGTGAAGCCATTGCTACAAGTGAATTTGATGAAATGCTAAGCATGTTCTCAAGAGAAGATATTCTCGCCATTCTGGCATTTGGTGACATGGAGGACACCCTGAACAAATGAGAAACCAGTAACAGAAATGGTTATAAATATAACAAAAGTGTTTATGCATGAAATGAAATATACATGAAAACAAGGCTCACCTGGCAAAACCATTTTTTCGTCTAGGAGGGCTAAGCCCCTTTGCAGCAAATTCATCAACCTGTTTCAACACAGCTAACTCCTCTGCAAGGGCAGCTCGTCTGGAGATAGTAGAACAATTATTTAGAAATTACAAACTAGCTCATGCAAAACTTACTGACTAAAACAAGTTTGAACCGAATACGTACACTTGGCTTTGCTTCTCATATTCGTAGCGAACTTCATGAACATTCACCATGACTTCAAGCTCGTGATCAAGCCAACGTTGTAAGGATTTATCATTGCTCTGAGAACAAACTTAGGTTAAACTTGTTTTGGAATCAAGTATGCAACATGATCGACAACTTGCAAGAAGAGGAAGCATAGCTGCTTACCTGGCCATTTACTCCATTTCCATTGGTAACTACTGGGAAAGAAAAAAAAATCTATTATCAGAAAACAAGAAAATAGAAGGGACAGGCACATCACATCACCACCCCCTTGTTTTTGATGAAGCACGTAGCTCTGTTGTTTGAAAAGTACCCAAAAAACAAAACTACTTCTAATGCCTTGTTCAAGAAAAGGTTTACAAAAAACAGGGGTTCCAAACAAGTAGTTCAGCATTATGTTCAAATGAAAACACATACCGGAGTTGTCACGGGATGCAGACTTGCGTGCTTCTAGCAACTCTTTTAGCCTCTTTGTGGCCATTGCAGCCTCTTCCGTTTTTCTTTGAAGCACCTGAAACATTTTTTTCTCAGAATGAACAGAGACAATAATGCTTCTGAATCTCTAGTTTTGTTCTAGGTGTTAGTATTCACAAAATAGATGTCGACTCTATAAAAGAACACATTGCTTTATGTTATCTAATTTGGGAAAATTTATTGTCATCTACTCCAAAATAAAGGAGGTACCAAACATCAAAGCATTTCATACAGATCGGGGCTTGTACAATCAGGAAAACAAACAGGCACCGTCATTTCATTTGCTTTTAACTCCTGAAAGTGAAGCATCCTTAGTTCTGTTGGCAGTTTCAAGAACACTTGGTAAGTGTACTCTACAAAGGAATGCTCTCAAAAGGACAATAAACCAGACCAAGCAAGTTTACAAGTGACAATGCTTCTGACCAAGTAATTTCCATAAATTCTCATATGTAGTGTAGCTAAGAAAATCATATTTTGACAGGATGAGCATTTCAGAGGCTTATGGCCCAAAGAAACTGATAGGGGTTATAGTTTTTTTATCGTGTGCTTCACAAACGAAGGCAAAGGAATAAATATAAAATCAAAAAGAAATTCTCACCAGTTTCTGGCGCTGATTTAGAGCTTGCAATTTATGCCTTTCATACTCATTCCTCCTCCCCTCCTTCCTCAACTACATAAACAAATACAAAATCAACACATAAAAGTTCAAAATGTGAATAGGATAACTCATTCAATCAAATTTACAATTGAATGAACTGCAAATTTGTTCAAAGGCTAAGAAGCGTGAACACTTCTATAGAAGAGTCATGTTGTGTCAAACACGACACTCTGCGGACACTGCGAAAAATGTATCCAGCACTTTTTCAAAGTGTCTTAAATTAAAATTTTAAATTCATGATATTGAACATTTTACATATACTTCTCAAACACTTAGGCGACACTTCTTGTACTTTCCGAACACGACCTATATGATGAATCTCTTTATAGTAACAATGTTATGAATTCTTCAAGATGCAACTTGTGCACTCTAATATGTTTTTTTGAAACACTGAAAGATATATGCATCTATAATTCAATGTTCTACAATTCTTTTGCATTATTTAGAATGCAATCATTAGGTGAATGATATCTTAATGTTTGAGTTATGAAATATATGATTTTTACATTTTAATTAGTGTTATATGTTGCTTTTTTTCATTACCTTTAAATAAATTATTTATATATTTAACATATAATAAATTTATAAATAAAATATTTTTAGTGCGTCTCAAGAGTACCGCGTCTAGCCTTTTTTGAAAATCACCATGTCTGTGTTACTTAGTTCAAAGATAACTTGGGTATCTCACATCAGTCTGTTTTAGTCGCATAAAGAAATAAGCTGCCATTATTTCATAAGTGCATATAAATCAATTCCCTTTGGTGCTATTAAGATTCTCATTGAGCGAGCTTCACAAAACTAGGTTGATGACCATACGATATTTTCCAACTATTATGTTTAGAAACTTCTCTCGATAATATGACCACTACTGTTATATGATCCCAATAATATAAAATAAGATACAGAAAGAAAAACTGATGTACCGTGTAGTGGTAAGCTAACCATTATAAAGAGGTAACAATCAACAATGACTAATTTGTTAAATTGAAAAGTATTCTCAATATAGCATGTAGAAGTGTCATGATTGAAATGGAATATGGGACGTCCACCAAATGCAATAAACATCACCACCAAGAAGTCCTAGTCCACAACACTTCTCCGTAAAAGATGTTGCCAAATAAAAAGTTGAGTTTAATGTCAAAAAGGAGTCTATGTAAAATTAATTTTACAAAGCGCAGCCTCCCTTTTGTTGGCTCAACTATTTTGGTATTTTTCTGCAATTTTGCAGGAGGAAACTTTTAAATGGTCCTACAAAGTTGGTTGCACAACATTCCCAATCCAATTATAGGAATAAATAAATAACTGAATAATTGAAAAAATGTACCTGCAGCAGTTCCTTCTCTCGAGAGGCTTTCCAATGTCGAAATTGTTCTGCCTCTTGTTTTATCTTTTGTTGCAGTTGAACCTACAACCTCAGAAAAAATTAGCAGCATACACTAAAAATAAAAATAAAAAAAAGAATACAAAGGTGATCAACCAAAACATAATCCAACCTTTTGGGCCTTGATGAATTGAATTTCTTCTTGCAACCGTTTTGCTGCTTCATCACTCTTCTGCTTTTGCTTTAAAAGCTGAACCTGGTTCTCTTGTTTCTTCTTAAGATCCTGAATCTGATGTGTATAAATGTGGGTGAATTTTTATTAGAATAAATTATCATAAGGAAGATACTTTTAATCTAAAAATAATAGCATCTTAGCTAAAATTATCACCTGTGCCTCAAGTGCTTTTAATTTCTGGGTATGAATATCTTGAAATTTCTGTGTTTGTCCATCATTATTAGCAGCGAGATTTTCAACTTCAGCCAACAAACGATCCCTTTCTTGCTGCATAGATAAAACAACTGAAAAAGTGAACATCAACTCTCAAGGTCATGAAGACTCAAGGATACATACAAGAAGCTTGTATTAACCTGAACAGTTCTTTTCTCATCCTCAAGTTCCACGATTTTCTTTCCAAAGTGTTGTTTAAGGGCCACTGCGTCAGATCCTCCAAAAAGTTTCATCTCCGACTGCAGAGACATTAAATGCAAAAATGAATCTAAGAAGAAAGAAGACCAATGTGCAGAAGTCACATTCAAGAATGCACAGAATAATGCAATAAAACAGCATATTTTAAATATAAGAAACACCAAAAACATTACACCACCCATGGGTATAATGGAAATATTTTTGAATCAATAAACACAAATATGATGTGTACGACTGCTGGTGTGCTGATACAAAATTGTTCATTCTCAAACTATACAGGAAGCAAAGTAACACCAATGTATTGATTTCATAATTACAACATAAAGCATGTTCCAGTAATTCTGTTTTAGATTTATAATAAGCGTGATTTAATTGCAAAACAAGATTTTGAGATGTCTAAGATAAACAATGGTTACTGAATCCCCATGCTTTTGAAACCAAAACCGTACCTCTTTCTGCTCTAAACGTCTATTTAACTCATTCAACTCTTTATCCATAGAATTTTGCAGAAGTGTATGCTCCCACTCTTTTGCTGCTTCCTCATCAATTTCCCCAGAATCACCTGCAAAAAATGGCATTGGTAACCTAAATAAAAGAATAAATAAAATGAAGGAAATTATTTCTCATAGAACGAGGAAAGAAAAGTAAATGGAAATATGCTTTAGAACAAATAATTTCATAAACAAACACAACTCGGTCTGGTCAGCCTTCTCAGTATTGAAATGCAACACCTAGTTAGAGCTCAAGTTATTAGTTGAGAATCTGAATTCGTATCCAAGTTCTAAAGCAGAGGTATCATACCCATCATATTTTCACCCATTTGATAATCAGATGAATCAATAATTTGCAGACCCCTCTTAAGCCCTTCACTTCTCACAGAACAGGTGTCAGCAACCTTAACAATAAATTTTCATGTGTGAGTATGACAGGGTTCAAACATTCAAACTAATACACTTAATCCACTCTTATTTTTAAAAATTCCATTTCAAAATATATATATATAAAAAAAAAAAAAGAATAAGAAATAAAGTATATTATAAGTCCAGATATATCACATGCACATCTGTTTCACATTGCTCTGTTACAGCACGTCTGCTGCGATATTCATGAAGTTCCCGACAAAGATCCTCATTAGTAGCCTCAAGCCATGCAATCCTTTCCTTTAGAACCTACAGAGAAAAAAGAATCACTACTAGCTTTTGCTTTGTAAATAATCCAATACAAACTCCCTCCATAGGGGAACAAAATTAAGAATGACCGAGAATTTAATATAGCAATCAACAAAGACATAGGTTCAAATAATAGAAGTACCTGTATTTCATCAGATGAAGCTCCTCCCCCGCGTGCACAAAGTTCTGCCTGCAAGAATTCCAATTGTTGGCGCATCTTCAACATCTCATTGGATAATGGATCTCTGTTGACCTGCTCAACCATGAACAAAATCCTTGGTTAAACAACTCTCTACAATGCAAGGCAAAGAAACTCTACCTGAATGCGGTAAAAAGGAAAAAGGAAAAAGGAAAAAGGAAACGTAGGGTGTTCATAAAACTTACAACAGGCTTATTCTGGATGTTGCGAGCTCGATTTGCATACTTTAGCGTGTTAAGAGTTTCCTCAGCATTTATATCAGCAGGACTAATGCAGGCTGGAAAATAAGTAATTTAATAAGCATCATAAAAGCCAATTAAAAAAACTAAAAATAAAAAACTTCCAGGTATTAGTCATAACATCATTATGTATTTAATAATTCTAAGAAAAGAAAAAATATTAATTGAAGTGCATAAGAAACACAAAAGACACAAGACAAACAGGTTATCTCAAGTATCACATCTCACAATATGCAATTATACATTTGCACAAACGAATTACCCTGGTTTTAACCAGATGCAAAATGCATCTGAGTGAGTGCACATGAGGACTAGAAAACAAAAGAAAATGCCAGAAGGTTTGAATACTAAAAATTGGAGGTATTGATTACTTGTGTGTGAACAATGTCAAAGAACGCTAAACATGCATGCTTACTTTGTAACCTGTCAGGAAATATACTAAAGAAAATTCAACTGTCTTCCAGAAAGACCCCATCTGAGAGAGTAGTTGAGTGAAGGAAAGGAGCAGAAAACGTGGTCAACTACAGAGAGGAGCAACTTGGGAATAGGACATATAGAACACAAAAATTAGATGTAAATAAATATGCAGCTTAGAAACTCCATCATGACATTAACTTCTCACTTTAAACACTGTGATTAAGTCATCCATCAAAAAACTAATTAAGTAACATCTTAGCATGAGGATAGTTCTACTATGTTCAAACAAGAATTTACAAAGTCAGGACAACATTTAGAAACGAAAAGAAATTTGAAACACAAGAATGTTTTATAAAGAAAACTAGGGAAGCAACAAACAAATGACGCATAAGTGGGACAGCTTTATACTATTGCCATGGTTAACATCTCATGCTGCGCAAAAGCAGATTCAAGTTCAAAGAAACAAAATGAAAAACTTACCTATCATGACAGTTCTGCTGTTACCACCAAGGGAATCCTGCCAAAATGCCAAAACTTAAGACAAATTTTAAAAATAAACAAGCAAACAAACAGACTAACAGATAAGGAGAAGATGACTAAGGAACAATTGATCCAAAGCCATTTAGGCACGGTTACACCCTCTTCGTTAATAATGACCAATTCTTACAACAATCAAGTCAATTTTTTTTTATTTTTTTGATCGGCACTGGGTGTCCGGATCAAAGCCCGACTAATCCCCAGGGGTGCATAGGCCCTCAATAAGGAGTTTCCCACAAGTGCACCACGGTTAATTCAAGGGTTTTCTCGTAGTCCGATGACCGCAAGGAATTGTTAGCACCTAAAAGGTTTCGATCCCTAAACCTTGGACAGAGCACACCCCCAAAACCCAAGGCCTTGCCACCAGACCAACCCCTTGGGGTTACTACAATCACATCAAGTTCTGCAACCAAGTTTCAAAAACAAGGAATATTCAACAGTTATCTGGTGAAACTGATGAGTCCATCTCAAGAACCTGCCTTAATCAGCCTCAAGGTATACAGAAAGATAAGCTCTATGGTATCAGACATGCAATTTTATGTTTATTCTATCAAGTGATTCATTGTGAAATCCTACTGTTATTGTGCTTATTAGAATGTTTAATAATCTAATTTTCATAGCTAGCATAAAATCCTAGCAAAGTGATCCATGGCAACCATATTATGTGAATTCAACTTTGTTTGGTGATTTCCATCTCTACTTCAATTAATTAAACACCACCTATTAATCTTGAACATACTCCGTCCCATGACATTTGACATTTGAAGTAGTGAATTATTTAGCTTTGTGGTTTTCTTGATGAGTGGTGTTTAGTTGCATCATTTTAGATATGCTAAAAAGGATAATGGTTATGTCAAAGACACAAAGTTGTAATTTAAAAGGACGATGCCTTCACATGCTGTGAGACATAGTGTACACCAAAAGGTTTAGTCACTCAACAAACCAACAAGGACACGATTTGTTATTAACAGTTTAATTAGTAATATTTATCTCTTTAATCATACTGGATAATAAGTTGTTTCCCCCTTTGGTTTCTACTAAAAGGTCAAATATTTTTCTGTATATCTATCAACAGAAATTTTATAAAAGGGCATTGAGGGAAAAAATTCACTCTAGTGGAGACTGAAAATCTTCTAAGCAAATCAGAAAGAAAATTAAAATAATGAAATCATTAAAGAGAAAGTGTGTGGAACCTGCAAAAGCCTAGTAAGTTTACTATCTCGATATGGAACATGGACACCTTCCTTCCGCTTCTTTTCATCACCAAGTGCGCTGATAACATTACCGAGCGCCAGAAGGCCCTTGTTGATGTGAACTCCTGTTCAAAGCAATAGCATATTACATAACTCTTTTATGACCAAAAGTGCCTTTAAATGCAAAAACTGGCAAACAAATTCCTCACCTTCCTTAAAACGCAGACCATCAGAACCAGTTCTTTTGGCTCGCTCAGATCCTGCAAGATCCACTAAATGCAATTTGGCACATAGATATTCTTCACTCATACTGTCGTTAAGATTGCTATCACCAGGAAAAGCTGGATTGAACTTCCGCATTTGCTCTAATGTGATGGTGAAGATGGCATGTGAACGACTGCATAAACAAACAAACAAACAAACAAATGATAAAAGCAATAATTTTAGCCACTTGTAACTACTGAAAATTTAACAGCAGATTGTGAAGCAAAGTCCCACATCGCCTACGTACTAAAGTAATATTAAGCATATAAGCGTGACGGCACCCTTAAAAACTCTACTGTTAGATAAGAACCCATTGGTAAATGATTATTCCACCACACCCAGCCAGTTCATTGACACTCAAGGGAGGCCAAGATCATCAACCAATGAGCACATGACACATAAAACGTAACTTCGAAATTTGAATCATTGCAATAGACAGCTGTATAAATTCTCTAATTCTCCAAGTTTAAAGAATAGAACTTTAAAATACAATGGCTACTTCTTCATACACCTAGATAATGAAAAACGACATCCTCACAGAACCTATCTTTCTGTGAGGTAATATAAATGAAATATAGAAATGTGAGGTTGACCTTGATTGATTATTCATGTTTGTACTCCCTGTCGCCCTGTTCAAAGATCCTTGCTCCAGGTAGCAAGCCATTTCTTTTAGCGTTCTCACACTGACTTCAGTAGATCCTGCCAATGTAATAACACCATTTGATGTCTCACGAATTTGAATTGGTGGTTTCCCAGGAACAGTTACTTTTCCCACATGCCCATTTGTAGTTTCTGATTTATGCACAGCCGTGTGATCCAGCAAGTCTCGTACTTCTTCTTTTAGGATCTTCACATAAAAAAAATCCAGTTACACACTTGCTATGGGAAATTGAACAGCAGATCTCAAGGCAGTGAAGTTTGGTGAACAAATACAGCAACACAAAGTACTATTACTAGTACTACAATTATTATTACTTCTCTTTAATGACAACGTGATTTTTCAACCAAAATACCAATAGCTGCAAGTAATATGCCAAGAGTACCATAGTACATGAATCAAGGAATATGTTTGGTATGTGTACACATGCAAAAACAAGAAGAATAAACAAATCAACCTCAATGAAGGAAACATGCAATTGGAATTCAGTTTGATGCTTTAAAGCTTCAATCTTGCTGAACAAAGCATTCATAACTTGAGGAATCAATCCGGTTTGGCTACCATCTTTGAAGCTAGTACCCATTGTATATGTTTTCCCTGAACCCGTCTGCAGCACATTAAAAGGTCAAGTTTTACAAATTGTGAGGAAATTGAGCTGCAATACAGAGGGCAAAAAAAACACTTCCACATAAATAATAACAGCCTTTACCTGACCATAAGCAAGAACAGTAGCATTATATCCCTGGAACAAACCGTCAACAAGTGGAGCAACACACTCTTCGAACATGGCTGATGGGGGAGAACCAGTACTCCCATAGACATGATCGAAAGTAAACGAATGTGTGCCAATTTGCACCTGCAATATAGTAACAAGCAACATTAACCCAAAAAAGGTCATATGATTGCCTCACAAAAATATATAAGTAAATAATGGCAAGACGACTGAGTATTACATTAATTATGTAAGAAGCAATAATACTTGTACGATGTCTACAATGGAGAAGTTGAAAACATAGTTTTGGTTTCTTCAATCTATTTAGTTGTCGTTTCTATTGCTACTTGTTAAATAGTTCTTATTTATATTTATTTCTGGTCATCAGGAGTTCATCACTTTATACAAGGTATGCAAAGTAAACAAATAACCATAATACTAAGGACTTGGAATAGGTATTTGGTAAAGAAAACTAGCTCATCTTATGTATAACAAGACATGAAACTACGAAAAATTGTGTACATAATAGTCTTCTAATCAGCTTTCACATGTGTTTGTATTACTAGGCAAGTTTGAAAGCAGCATACTACGGTTTAAATTCGGACCTTCTAATTATTTTTCAATGGTTTAAGTTTCCTGACCAATTGCAAGCTCTTTGACTGCGTAACTAGTGCAAGCTGACATGGCAATGTAAAATATAAATTGCTCCCAGGTATCAAAGTTGAATGAGAACATTGCATAACAGAGCAGTTATATAAAACCAATAAAAATAAGAGATCTCAATTTGAAGTCACCCTAAGGGTTTGCCCGGTTATTAACTTCAAGTTCGAGATCAATGAAATGAGGTCCGAGATCAATGAAATATGGGCAAGCTGGCCGGACAGCCAGTTATAAAAATAAACTAAATAAATACAAAAAGCAAGAACCAATTAGCTGAAGACAGTAATGTACCGCCCCAAAAAATGAATAAAGTAGCTGTAAATTACAATTATATAGAGGAATAACATTGCCAGAAACTATCATAATATGGCATGTTTGCTTGTTATTGCCAAATAAAAAACAAGATAGAACAATAAAAAAATTGCAAATCTGATCCAAATTACGCAAAGAACATAAAAGACACAAACCTACGGGTTCAATGTCAAAGAGATACAATGTTCCTTCCTTAAACTAATGACCCCGTTTGGCCTACTCAGTCAAAACCCTGAACTGATAAATTCAGCACAGCAAATTACAAAAGGTAATCTATAAACCAGTTGATGCTCTCTTTTTTTATTTACCTAAAGACCACTACAGAGACACCGACATATAAATATAAATATATATAATAGAATAGAAAAGTCAAAAATTGTAAAATTGGCACTGTTTTAAAAATAAAATAAAATAAAAAGTGGCTAGAACCTCTTCAATTTGACAGAATTAAGCTGAAACTTTTGACAGCTCAATCACAGAAGCATCGGAAAATGGTTAAAATTCAGATTTAAAAAAATAATAATAATACTAATAATAATAAAAAAAAATAATGAGAACACTACTAGTTTTGAGTCAAACATGCATGAATCCAGGATTTGTCAATAAAAGAAAACAAAATCGTAAAACTCAAGCAAAGCATCTAGGAGATCTAGATCTCGAACAACTCGTCGCTTTTTTTTTTTATTTCTTTTTTCTTTTTTTCCTTTCTCACAGAAATGACGATCCTAAAAAGTAAATTAAGAACAAGCACACACAGAAGCTCTAAAACTCTGACAATCACATTGACATTTGAGAGAGAGAGAGAGAGAGAGAGAGTACCTGAGGCTTTCCAGAGACGACAGTGACACAATCTGCACAACCTTGAAGCCTCTCATCGTTGATGAGTGGCCGGATGTGAACAGCGACTTTTACGCAGCAATCCTCCGTCGCGGAGGCTTCCATGGGAAGAGAAGCACAAGGAAGAAACAACAGTTATGGCGACAGAGAGAGAGAGAGAGATAATGTGGAAACAGTTAGTTAGTGAGAGAGAGACCAATTTTTACAGAGAATTATAGGAATTTTCAGGTGAGGGAAAGCGATGCAGTAACAGGAAAGGAAAGGAAATTAGAGAGAGAGAGAGAGAGAGAGAGAGAGACAGAGTTTCAGACAATGTAGAGAGAGAAAGGGAGAGGAATTATAGAGAGAGAAAAGGGTAGTTGAGGGAATAGAGGGACAGTAGTAGTGTAGAGAGAGAGAGAGAGAGAGAGAGAGAGAGACAGAGTGTGTGTGTGTGTGTGTCTGCAAGGCCAACAACAACCACTATCATTTTCCTTGGTATTCACTGCAAATAACACGATACCAATGCCACACATACATACATAGAGATACAGACGGTTAGGAGTAGTGGTGACTGGTGGTGGTGAGATGGAAACTTTGGGGTCACTCTTTCCCCGATTTACCCTTTTGCCTTTTCTGGTTCACAACACAGCTCAGTCGTTTGGGGGGATTACGAAATTGCCCCCATCGCAACACTTCCACGTATGTACTGTATTGGTATTGGCATATAAAGGTAGTTATTTAGTAATTTTAAAATATAAATACGTGATATTTTATAATATTATAATTGATAAAAATAAATAAATAAATCAAAAAAATATTATATTCAATAAATAAGAAAAATAAAAATAAATAAATAGAATATTATATTCAATAATTAAGAAATATAAAATAATATATTAAATAATAATTAATTAAAAATATGAACACATATAATGGTTTCGTTTGGTAGAACTGTGGGAAAGTGATTACAATTTATAGCCTAAGAGTTTATAACTTATAACTATGAACATAAGTTGATTTTTGACTTATAAATTAAGCTTCTCCTTCCCCACTCAAAGAATAAATTGATTTTTGACTTATAAAAAGTTATAAATTGTATTGTTAAGCTGAACCAAACATATTAAAATAGCTTAAATTAAATTAAAAACTGAAATAAACTGAAAATAAGACTTACCAAATAGGACCAATATTTCAAAAACATTTTTATATTAAAAATACGAACACATATAATATTTCAAAAACATTTTTATATTAAAAATACGAACACATAAAGCCTCCGTTTGGGAAGTGGGTTGGCTTTTTGGCTTTTTGGCTTTTTGACTATTTTAGCCTGGGCTATTTTAGCCTGGTTTGGGAAGGGCTTTTTGACTTTTTGGCTTTTTTGGCTTTTTTTGTGAGAGAGGATTGTAATGATTATGGGTTGGATTTGATGTTTTGTTTTTTGTGACTAAAATAGCCTATTTTGTTTTTTGTGACTATTTTAGCCAAAAAAGCCTGGACTTTTTCTTGCCAACCGGAGGCAAAATATTTCAAAAACATTTTTATATAGGTGCCGTGGAATAAGGTAGAAAATGGTATGAAACACAGCGCAAAGCCACGTGATCAAGAATCGCAAATCGCACGCTATTAACATCCGAGAAGTTATTGGGTGTGAAAAGTTTGCACCAAAATTATCATAAAATCAGACCAATCTCGTAAGATGTGAATTTCTCATTCCATAGAAAAAGGTTAAGCCTTTGTTTGGCTTGCTAAATTTTTTAATTATTTTAATATAAAAATATAAAATATGTTAAAAAATTAATAAACTAAAACGTTACATCTAAATTATAATTATTTTATTTTTTTCTTACAAAATTTAAAAATCAAAAAATTTATCCTAAATAAAATTTTTAAATTTCAAACTAAAAAAAATTAAAAAATTACAAAGTCAATTCACATGCCAACCACACCCATATATCTGATTTATATAATTGATTTTTGTTACAAATGGAAGACTGGATGACATTGGGCAGTGCTGTTCCACTTTAAATGTAGTAATTGATTTATACAAATCAATTTTATTTTTATTTTTTAATATATGAGTTTATCAGTTATTGTATACACCTAGACTATTTTTAGGACCACCGATGGTTGAAACCCTTTTTTTTTTTTTTTTTTTTAAGATTCTCACAATTTTTTTTTACATCTCCACCATTAATAGTATAAGTTCCACCCATATATGAATGGATCTCATACATATATCAATGGTAAAGATTCAAAGAAACTTGTAAGAGTCTCTAAAAAATAAGAGTCTCAAGTATTTTTCTTTTAGGGCTTTAAAATTAATAGTTGCGCAAGCTTTTAGTAACTTTTTAGAAGTTATTTGGAATGGTTGATTCTACTCACACTACTACTTTATTTCTTTATACTTTTTATATGAGTTTTTTTTTTTTCTCAATTTTATCCATATGTGAAATTACCTTTAATCCCTACTCTTCTTTTTCCTTTCTTAATTTTTCTTTTCTATTACACATTTCTTTTCAAAAAGTGAGAATCATAGTACTTTGATCAGTAAATAAAGTAATGGATGAAGAAATGGTGACAAAGAATCATAAAAAAAGTGAAAATAATGAGTTTTTTTATTTATTTGGTAGGTTTTTGTTTCGTTTTTCTAGACTGGTGTTTGACTTTCGTTCGGTAGTTAGAAATTGAACAAAATAAAATAGTTCGGCATCATATTGTCGAACAAAAAATATAAGTTTTGTAGCCAACTACCAAATAAAAGATACATTTCCAGTAGCACCAAACCGATTTTTTTTTTTTTTTAATTTGTTCGGCTTCTCATTTCCATGTATTTTCAGTTTTATTTTGTTATATTTTTTATTTTTTTTACCTGGGGAATTATACTTATACTCATTGCAACAACGCAAGTACTGCAATATTAATGGACTCTAGTCATGAATTCATTACAGACAAGGTTTATTAAGTTTTTTTTATGAATGCGATTTTTTCTTATTTTTAATTTGTATTGAGTTTTATTAATAATTTGATGTGTAAATGTATTTATTATCTTTAGTTTTTTAGTAGTCATGACGCATTAATTAAATGGGCTTATAACGTTGAAAAGAAGATTGGATTTGTCATTGTTATAGAGACATTAGATGCAGGAGGTAATGGCAGAAAATCAAGACTTGCACTTGCTTGTAAAAGAAGTGGTTACTATAAAGACAACATGTAGATTAAGGAGGAACGATTGAGGTTGACAAGTTCTAAAAAGTGTGGATATCTATTTCTATTAAGGGGAAAAAAATTACTTATAAATTACTAAGACAGATTGTAATAATATGTTTGATTGATAGATACAAACAATGACTGATTTTATGGATACTTTATGAATATTCGTACACTTGATTTTTTATGAATACTCTTTATGTATGATTTTATGAATGCGTGATTGATTTATGAATTTTTTTATGAATGCTTCAAGGGAAAAGTAAATCTTTTAATATACAGCGACAAGGCCCTAGACAACTCTATTGTAGCTTGGCAACATGACACTAAAGTAATCTCATTTGTATAACAATGTATCACTGAACATGCACTTCACAAGTAGCCCAAATTAATTTCTTGTTATCATCTAACTGGACAGCAACATAATGCTAGGAAAAAAAATATTGTTCGATAACATGGCACTAGAGTAATTCAAATTAATTAGCGTTGTATTACCGAACAAACCCACCACAAATTAAAAAATTATTGTTTGGAATAAAGTGTCTCTTTAAATGTATAGCAACAAAATGCTGGAGAGATCTATTTTTTTCGGCAGCATAACACCAGAATAATGTAAGTTATTTAGCATCGTATTACCAAAATTAATTGTGTAAAGAGATGAAATAGTTAATTTATGGTTAGTTTTGGTAATATATTGAGAGTGTAATGAGAATTACATTTTTTTTTTGTGGTGTAAAGAGGTTAAATAGTAATGTAGGTAGAATCACCTTATTGTGTATTATTTGATTTTTTACAACAAAAAAAAAATGTAAAAAAATAAAGAAGTAATTTGACTCAAATAAGTACTTTTATTTAAATCATCTTCAAACAACCCTTAAGGCTTGGTTTGGAGACAAACTAAAAAAACAATTTGTTTATTTGCTACAAATTATCAAATTACTTCTCTATTTTTTTATATAATTTTTATAAAACAAAAATAAAAAATCACTAAATAAGCAAACTCCAAATCATTCCTTAAAATGCCACAAATTTAAAATTCAAAATTTTATTATTAAATTTTTACTGCTTAATTAATCCAATGAAATTGGTTATAAAATGCACCACAGGTCAATGTTTTTGTTGGGATAAATAACACTTTGCACCCCTACACTTTGCACCAAATTTTACTTTGGTATCTACATATGAAATCATTACAGTCACCCTCTTACATTTTTGGTCAAATCTCATTTTGGTCACTACACATGAAATTGTGACCGTCAACCCCTTGTACTTTTGATTAAATCTTATTTCGGTCCATACACAAATGTCATTTTTCTGTTACTCATTTGTTTAGATCTTTAACAGAATCTAATTATGTGACAAGAATGTGACTACGACATGAGGATAAGAGAAAAAATTCTACATTTTTCACTAATACACACTTTGTCCCAAATTTTACATCAAATTATGATTGTATTAGGTTAAAACAAAGCACATATTGTGAACGATTAAGAAGATAAACTATGACTTTGCATAATTAGAATCACAAAACCCTATTTTTTACAGTCACACAATCTTCTGTCTATTCATCTTACTTTCTCTTTGATTTCTTTATCGTATTTTTTTTATTTCAAAAATTCTATTTTCTTACCTATTAGTTTCAATTTTTAGCATACAAACATATATATATATATATATATATATTTTGTATTATATAACTCTACGTGCTTATCATATAGGATAGAGTATATTGGTGAAAAACATGAATGATTTTTTTCTTTTATCCTCATTTCATAGTCACATTTTTGTCATATGACTGGATTTTTTTAAAAATTTAAAAATGAAATAACAGAAAATGGATATTGACACTTATGTAGAGATCAAAAAAAATGCAGGGAGTTGACTATCACGATTTTATGTGTAAGGAACAAAGTCAAATTTAATTAAAAATATAAGGAATTAATTATCATAATTCTATATGTAAAAATTAAAGTGAAATTTAGTACAAAGCCTAAAAATATAAAGTATAATTTACCTTTTTGTCGAGAACGGTATTTCTTCCGTCCTGCACTGTCTCGTGGGGATTTTTTTCTACTTTCCTCGTCAAATGTGGAACGAAAATGAATTTTCAATTTTTTTTTTTACCTAATTATATATACTAAATCATTTTTAAAATATATATAATTTTTTTATAATGTAGTAAGTTCAGTTTTCTTTCAATCAATAAGAATTTATTTATAATATAAAAATAACTATATTGGAACAAAATTTAAGAACATCGACTTTTTAAATAAGATTTGTTAGTTATTATAGCAAATATTATCGCATTTTACGCTCCAACATGTTAGCTATTTTTTTTAGGTACATCAAAAAGGCCAACATGTTAACTATTATAATAGTTATTTTAATTAAAAAAAATTTAAGACTAATTACGTTTAAAAAATCTTGAGAAACTCTTTAAATAATTTGTATATATAGCTAGGTAAAATAAAGAGTATGATTGAAATTGCTATAAGAAAGTAATTCAAATTATGATTTTGATTTGGGCGAGGAACTATGAAAAATAGAAAAAGTTCCCAATCTAATTAAAGAAAGTAAACACCACGAATGTCATGCCGAGTTTATTCTTTAGTATCATAAGGTTTAAATACTAAAATATTATACCCAATATTGACTTTTATTTCTTCTTCTTCTTTTATGTCAAAAAAATGCATTAAGTGATTGTTTGGAATGATTTAAATAAATATATTTTAGTCTTTTTATAAAAAGATGTACAGAAAAATAAAAAAGTGATGTGATAAAAAGAGATAAAAAGATTGATTATTTTGTAATAGTCAAACTTAACCTAAAACGAAGAGGTTACAAATTTTTCGAGAGTATAAAAAGCCCCTGGCGTCTCCATAAACTGAACAGAAATACAATTTGGAAATAGATTGAGAGATAGTGAGGCCTAAGTTGCTGCTGGAGCCTTCATGCGCAAGAAGGCCTACGCATTTGATCCCTTCAAAGGTGTGATCAACTTGAATAATCTCTAGCTGACCTAGGAGATACTTGTAATCATGAATGATGTTATTAAAATGGTGGTGCTCAATGTTGTGCGCGAGTAATAGATCAGTTAACTAATTGTGCATCAATATCAGCGGCAAGAGGAGTAAGATTTAGGCCTAGTTTGACATAATATAAAAAAGTTAAAAAGTTAAAAAGTTACTATCCTATTTAAGTCATATAATTTCATTTAAATCACATCATCTCTTTACCACATCACTTCAAATCCAACCCATATTTCACATTTTTTTGTAAAAAGTCAAAAAGTACACTTATTTAGATTATCCCAAACAATCCCTTATTTTTAGTGCTATATTTTTGGACTCCCAACTATTAAATTATATAAAGCTTTATTTGGTATTAGTTAATATAATTAATTTTGTTATGTTGGGACTTTTTTAACTTCATTTGGTTTAGTTTTTTGATTTTTTTAATTTTTGTAAGAGAAAAAGTGTAATGATTATGAATTGAATGTGATATTTTATCTTATAAGCTTATTAATTTTTTTTTTGTCATTTTGTACTTTTTTTTAATTCTAAAATGATAACTAAATCAGGGCTAAATTTTTTAAAATATGTAAATTTAAAATTGCCTATTGAATATTGATATGAATAAGAGAGATGTGTTGGGTGTTATGCTACTACATACTACGTACGGTACACCAATAGATGAGTTGGGGGTGTACTACTATGTACGTAGTCATCCACCATATGCTAAACCACTTACTGAAAAGCTTACTAATATTTAAGCTTTATTTTTCCTATAAAGTGCTCTTTGATGATAACAAATCTATATCTGTGTTATTATTTAAAGTCTTCACTGATTTTTTTACTTTTTATTTGTCGTCTCTGAATGGACCCATATGTCATGTATTTTAAATTTATATTAAACCCCCTAAAGAAAAGATAATTACCAGTGGTGTCAAGTGAAAAAAATCACAAATTAATAAAAAAAAATTATAGCATTAATTATTAATATTTATAATATTTTTTATTTATTTATAAATAAATTTTCACTGACACATAGCAGTGTAATTTTCCAAAAAAAAAAAAAGTTCTTGAGTTGAAGGAAAAGGTTGGTGCTATGTGTGCATAGTTGGTGGTTGTGGTGGTGTCTAGAGTGATCCCCTGGTCTATTTTAGTGGTTACCTAGAGGCTAATATGACTGTTACATGAGAGTTCACCATAACCCTCTGTTAGCTTGAGACTAATCATTAGATAAGTTAAACTTATCTAATAAAATGTTCACCATAACCCTCACCAAAATATATATCTTCTATACTATTATATATGTGAGCACATGACTTGGTGTCTAATAGTGTGGTAGCTTCTCCTTCTACCACGTGGCAAATTTTTCTATCCTAAAATAAAAAAATGTTATTCAAAGGCATGAGTAAGATTTGAACCCAAGACCTTGGGTTTCATTAAGAACACTCTTACCATTTAGACAATATACATATTATGGCATTAATTTCTTTATTATTTGTTTTTATGCTTATTTATCTGAATTGCACATGCATCGCATGTGCCACACCACTAGTATATATATATATTAATGCATTGACGCAATTCCATACAAGGCTTAGGATGGGATTAGTTATAATTTTTTATTATTTTTTTAAGCCTCCACCAATTATGTTTTCCCTCAAACTCAAAACATATAGTTCTCTATCACTATTTAAGGCTTGTTGTAGGCAAAGTGATTAGGGTTTTTTAATTTCCCTCAAACTCAAAACATGTAGTTCTCTATCACTATCTTCAAGGCTTGTTGTAGGCAAAGTGATTAGGCTTTTTTAAACCATATGTAACAGTGAAATTAAAATAAAAAAATTAAGCTTAAGTACTTTTAAACTTATTTTTTAAACTCAAGTTATTTAACAACTTCATGAAACATAGGTTTAGAAAATAAGTACAAAATTATTTGAATTTGAGAATTTTGTTTTAAAAAAAAATATATATATATATATAAGATAGGAAGAGAAGTTATCAACTTCTTAGAAAAATTTGCTCAAAATCAAATAATGTGCAATTTTTTTTTATTTTTTATTGTTTTGTTATTTATTAATGTTATAAATTAAAAGCACCACTCCCTAATTTTAGGATTATAAAAATAATTTATTTATTACATAAATCGTAAACATAAATTACAACGCGAATCATAAAAAATCCATTACCACACTCAATAAGTATATATATAGGGAGGGAGAGAGAGAGAGAGAGAGAGGGAGGGGAGTATAAGAAATGTTTTAAGGAGAGTTAAGATGGAAGCAAAGGTTTGGGAGAGGGAAGGGGAGGGGAGGGAGCCTCCATCAGAGTAAAGAAAAGGACTGTTGGGGTTTGGAGAAGTTGGAAACAGAGAGAGAGAGAGAGAGAGAGGAGAGAGAGACCCACATATTTTGACATAGCCAGGCTGGTGGTCTCCTACACTCACATGGCCTTTTTTAAGACTTCATTATAATAATTATCTTTTGTGGACCCCAAGCCTATATCCCCACCACCCTTCACTCACTCTCATCAGTCAAGACTCTCCCTCTCTACACCCAGATGGATGGATGGTTCCCAACTTTTTTTTGTGTTTTTTTTTTGTTTTACAGAATTTGTGGCAGTCAATCGCCTCCTCTCTTTTTTTTCTTTTCTATCTAGAAGAGGTATTGGAGGAGGGGTAATCATCTTTTGAGATTAGATTTGAGTACTAAAAAGCCAGCTCATCTCAACTTATTAGCTTGTCAATTCCAACATCAAATCTTGTTTGGTTTTTAAATTTAAGATTTATTTTGATTTAAATAAATTATGTTTTAGTAAAATTAGTTTACTTTTTAAATGAAATTAATTTAAATATGTAAAATATTTATAAAAAAAATAATACTAAAGACAAAAATTAGAGAGTATGTTTTCTTGCTTTCTTGATTTTAAAAATTATTAACTCATTTAGGGGCATCAATGGTCCTTACCTTCACCAATCATCAAATATCAAGTCTTCTCTTATTTTCCAATATCTCAATATGATATAAATTCTACCCCTTTCGCCAATCATAACATTTCCAATGCCATTCTCCAAAACCGTGAAATAACTTTTCCAAATCATCGTCCCTGTATATGGCTGTCAATTGTATTGCCCTTTTAAATGGAAAAAATGCTTGGGACTCATTTTTTTGAGACTCATATAATTTTTTTTGGATCTTAATTATTGATATTTGTGTGGGACCCACTCATGTATACGTGAGGCCTACGCCATTAATGATTGAGATCCAAAAGAAATTATGGGGGTCTCAAAAAAAACGAGGTCTCAATCATTGTTGTTCGAACGATTAGACATTTGGCCATTGGAATTTGATTGAAAAGTCTCCTCAAGAAGGATCATAGAAGTATTTCTACACACACAGCTACTAATGTTAATGATCAAATTTTAGTACTAACTTATTTGCTATCTAACTAAGGCTGCAATCAAATCGAGCTGAGCTTTGCTGAGTTCGAGCTCAACTCGCTTACTTATCGAGTTCGAGCTCAGCTCGATAACGAATTGGGCTTGAGCTCGGCTCGTTAATATTAATGAAACTGAAGCTCGACTCGATAATTTTTTTTAATATTATTTTATATTATTTAAATAAAAAATATTATTTGATATATATTATAATATATTATTTAAATTATTTAATATATAAATGATGTATTTATTATATAATTTAAATAATGATAAACGAGCCGAGCTTGATGAGTCGAGCTTATGCAAGCTCAAGCTCGACTCGTTTACTAAACGAGCCTAATATTCGAATTCAAGCTCGAATTCGGCTCGTTTTTTAAACGAACCGAGCTAAGTAGAGCCGAGTGTTCATGAATAACTCGATTAATTTGCAGTCCTATATCTAACAAGATATTTTACATATAAAAATTAAATGTATATATACATATGCATGTATATTTGTTACAAATCTCTCAAAAATCAGCAGGTGAAAATTTCACGAGGTTATCATGTATATATTTTATACAGAATTTCATACAAGTTTTGATTTAACCTTCATTTGGTATTGACTTTTTTAATTGACTTTTTTGTGTTGGGACTTTTTTAGCCTCATTTAGTTTTATTTTTTTGATTTTTTTGACTTTTGTGAGAGAAAATGTATCATGATTATAATTTGGATGTGACATTTTATCTTATTAATTTATGTAGTCAATTTTATCTTTTTTTGTTTTTTTAATTTCTTCAAATTATTTTTCTAAGTAATCGAAATGTATTTTCTAATTATTTAACACGTTTCACCAAAAATTTTAAAAGGGAGATTTGGTGATAGACTCATCACTGTCTAATTTGTCTTTAAAAATGATAAGAATTATATAGGTACTTTCAGAACCCTCCAATATTTTAAAACTTATTTCTTTTACTACATTACCTTCATAT
Organism: Camellia sinensis; assembly: GCF_055761805.1. Classification (NCBI taxonomy): domain Eukaryota; kingdom Viridiplantae; phylum Streptophyta; class Magnoliopsida; order Ericales; family Theaceae; genus Camellia; species Camellia sinensis. Next base: position 203,123,961 of record NC_138963.1, read on the forward strand.
CTATCAGCTTTCCTATTAAGCCATCCTCACAGTATATTTCAGAGTAAAATTTTACTTTGAATGATAGTAAACTTTACTCCGAATCATAGTAATTTTACTCTGAATCGGAGTAAAGTTTACTATCATTCAAAGTAAAATTTTATATCGTTAAGCAAATCAATATGTTTTTAACTTGAGTAAAATTTTACTCTGAAAGTACAATTTTATTTTGAATCAGAATAAAGTTTACTATGATTCGAAGTAAAATTTTATATTGTTAAGCAAAACAACATGTTTTTAATCAGAGTAAAATTTTACTATTATAAAAAATAAAATACATATTAAATGAATGAACCAGGGTCAAATTTTACTCTAAGATCTATTAACAAATAAAAAAAAAAATTTACTTGATGCTTTGTGAATCAGAGTAATTCAATCGTTATTGTGTTTTCTATCATTATTGTGTCTTCTCTCTCTCTCTCTCTCTCTCTCTCTCTCTCACACACACACACACACACATACACAGCTCTCTCCCACAAATATTCACCATATCCACATATTATCTCTCATACCTCCACCATTTCCATCGTCAATTGGTGTTGCTTATCATCACAATCATCCGAAAAGAAAATTATGAGTGATGATTTTTTCTGCTTTTGAGATAGAGAGCTTATTCCTTAGGAACAAACAATGAAGCCATTGATTGAGGATGAACTTTTGCTATTTTGATCTTCTTATCGTTTCTATGGAGGCATTTGCTACCAGATCTGGTCACTCTAACCAGATCTCTTTTGAAACTCTAGCCATGGCGTCATCGTCTATGTATAAGCAATAGTTGTATCAGACAAAGCTTGATAGATTGAGATGGTGATTAGGGAAGATTTAGTTGAGGGTATAATAGTCTGATAAAATATTTAAATAATAAGGTTTGTCCTTTATACAAGACTTTATAATTATGAAAGGGTTTTAAAAGTATAATTTTTTTCTTAGTCCTTTTAACAATAAAAGAAAGATGAGAGGGGTTTATAACCGTATTTCTCATTTTAAAACACTATGGTATGGTACTCAACTCATATTAAAAACGTGTCAAAATTGATTTTTTGCTGATGACTTTTGAATGCATTCTTTCAAAAATTAAATGCCAAACGCTCAAATCACTACAAAAAAAAAACACTTTTAGCGACCTGTTTTTTAGTCACCAAAAGTGTAATTTTGGTTGCTGAAAGTATCCGCGACATGAACAAAATTGGTCGCTGAAGCCCTGTCACTAAATGCTTCGGTGACCAAATCAATTTTGGTTGCCTTTATAAATAAATTGGTGACCAAATACTTCCGTCGCCAAAAGACTAAAATTTCGTCGCCATAAATTAAAATTTAGTCACTAAAAGTAGCCTTCAGCTGATGACATGTTAAGTTTCAGCGACATATAAATGCGTCACTAAAAATATCTTTCAGTGACTAAAAGAATTGGTTGTTGAATGTTAAAACTTTTGGCGACCAATTAAGTTTTGGGTCGCTAAAAAAATTATGGACACATACTTTCAGCAACATAAATAAAATGTCACCAAAAGTAAATTTACAACTAAAAAAACCTGTCACCAAAAATTTATTATTTATATTTTTTTTAACAATTTCCCTGTTCAATACATAATTCATAAACCTATAAACATAAGCAAAATATAATTCAAATTAACACACTTGTGCAAAGCATCCAAAATATAAACTTAATTCAAAAGTAGTACCATATTAAATATAAACAACATATCAAATCCAAAACATCCAATTTAAGTACAAATCTCTTACAATCCCAAACTTCAAACATGTAATGCCCAAAGCCCTTCTAAGCTTGCAAATTCATAACAAAAACCTATGACAAAATATATCAAAAAATTCAAAATGTAATCCTTTGATGCTCCCCGAACTATATTTCATCCATTGCCAATCCAAAAAACCTTCCAAGCTTGCAAATTCATAACAAAAACTTATAACAAAATATATCCAAAAATTCAAAATGTAATCCATTGATGCTCCCCGAACTATATTCCATCCATTGCCAATCTGTCAAACATATGGAAAAAAAAAATTATAATGTTAAAATGTTAATAATAAAGGTCTTGGTCTAAAAACATTGGTTTCACATTATAGATAAACAAATTGAGAGAAAATTTTCCTACGGTGAATTACAAAATTTCAATATACCAAAATCAAAAAGTAACACATGATTCACCAGTTAAACTTGGCATATATGAACTAATTACAAGCAATATCTCTATAAATTTGTAAATCAGTCACATGTTGTCCAACCAAAACCTAGCTCAAATTATGTCATTATGGAATACTGATGAAATCCAATTTCAAGGTTCCAAAACAAGAGCAAATATCAATTGAGTAGGAGCTATCACTGGAATGAGATGTAATCCAAAGTGCTAACTTTACTTTCATGACTAAATTGAAATCAGAAGGACCTAAATCTTAAACTTGAGGCTGCTTTTACTTACATTAAGGTCAAATTATGACATGTGTGACATTTCTAGTATAGCATTATAGTGTTCTTAGGAAACATAATAAGAGTTTAACATTGGGATAATGAAATTAAAACACATCTTTGGTCCCTAGATTAAAACAAAATATAGCAGCAATCTCAAAAACGTAGGGATAATAAATCATCCTTTCTTTGAAACTCTCATTCCTAAACTCTACTAGTCTCCTTCCTAAACTCTCATTTTCTTTTCTCTAGTTCCTCTCTAAACCCACACATCCCACCATACAAACCCACTAGCATTAAACCTACAATAGCCATCACGGCCAATAGATAGATAGTAGCCATACCTATATGGAATTAAATCATCCAAGGAGTTCTTTGCAGATTAAGAAGATGAGATCTAACAAGTCCAAGGAGTTCTTTGCAGAGCTCAAGGTCTTGTGCAAGATACATCACATTAATGTGGTAAGTAACATTTTCATATCTGCAAAATGAAATTTAATGTGATTTAACAAAGTTCAAACATTTTTTACCAATCAAGCCTATATGTATTTATAGGTGGAGTTGTTGGGGTATGCCAGTGGAGATGACCACCTCTACTTGGTTTATGAGTACATTCAAAATGGATCTATCAGTGATCACCTTCATGATCCATTACTCAAAGGTATTTATTTAGCATAGGTCTCTCAACAGATTGAATTCAGACTGGTTTTAGCATAATCTGAATCTAAATTTGGTTTACTTGGCTTAATCCAAAGGTATTCATCACAACTCATTTTAGTATATATGTTGCTTACATCTTGGAGATTAGTTTACTTATTCTTGAAGTTGTTCTACATAAACAGGAACACTTGGAACTAATGTGCATAACAATTTCTATTTTTTCATTGTAATTATCTCATTTAATCCTTTATCCCAATGCATCTGCTAGCATAGAACAAGGAAAAGAATGAAAACTTAAGATTTTATTTGTTTTACTACCTAAGATGAACAAAAACAGTTCTTTGGATTTGCTAAATTGATCTAATGTTTTTTACAGGTTGCAGATTTTGAAAATCATAAGGACCTAAATCTTAAAGTTGAGGTTGTTGTCACTTACATTAAGGTCAAAAAGTTGTTCAAATAAAAACTAGATTGAATATGAATAATTTGATAGCATTATGACTGTGACTTGGCAGATCTTCCTATGGTTGGCCTCTTCAAAAGTTCTGAAGGCATCTGCTCTATGAACCGATATGACTGTGACTTGGTAGGTCTTCCTGTGGTACTTCTTGAGCAGGTATGTCTCTATTTTTATGATTTTAGTGTGGTTATTGTATATAACTACATTAGTTGTTGTAGCTGCATATACGAAACTTAAACTCGGTAATGCTAAGCACAGGGACTGTTGTCCTTGCATTAATAGATATTTTAGTTTTTGGTGATCTATGAGCTGTCTGTACCAAGTTTCAACCTACTGCATTTTTCGTATGGTGTATTTTGTCATTTACATATCGCAAGCACTAGTTTTTTATATAAATAAAAATAAAGAAAAGCATGCACAGATGTAATACTACCATTATTTGAATAGATACACACCAAGTGAAGTTTATATACTTGAATGATTAGGTATCATTAACCATTTATTCACATCCGACATGAAAAGTTACAGTCAAGTGATTAGTTAGTGAACTTTCTGGGAAAATAAATCCTCTAATATGCATTTTAACTGGTTGCAAATAAAGCCTACTTTCTGGTTGCTCAATTGGGACATTCTCATACAAGCCTAGGTACTCTCTATCATATAACCCAATTGAAAGCCTAGGGAGAGGGAGAGGGCCTACATTCAGAATATCAAAGACAGATAAGAGAACAGAACAACGACCTAAAAAGAGGGTCGCGATCTGCTGTTGCCCAGTGCTGCTATGCAGTTGGCATTCGGCGGCAGGTCGCAACCCTCTTTTTAGGTCGCTGTTCTGTTCTCTTCTCTGTCTTTGATATTCTGAATGTAGTCTATGCAGTTGGCATTCGGCGGCGCGAGAAAGAAAGAGGGAGAGGGAGAGGGAGAGGGACTACATTCAGAATATCAAAGACAGAGAAGAGAACAGAGCAATGACCCAAAAAGAGGGTCGCGATCTGCTGCCACCCAGTGTTGCTGCCGCCGAGCATTGCTGTGCCTTTCGCATTTAGCGGCGCGAGAGAGTAAGAGGGAGATGGAGAGGGAGAGAGAGAAGAAGAAGAGAAGAAGAACATACCTGATTTGTGCTGTGCCGTTCTGTGCTGTGTGCCGTTTCAGATGGATGAGAAAATGAGAAGAAGTTAGGTCAATTGCTTGTTTATTCACTTGTCAACAATTTTTGGCAATAAAAAATTTGGTAAAAAAAATACAAATTAATTTGTCTCTAAATTATTTGTCTTTAATAATTTGGTAAAAAATAAAAAACTTTGTTTATAGAAATAATTGTCTTTATAGAAGTTATTTGTCTTTAATAATTTGCCTTTAATAATTGTATTATTTGTCTTTAAAAAATACAAATTATTTCTATGAATTATTTGTCTTTATAGAAATAATTGTCAAATTAATTATTTCTATATTTTTACAAATTTCTATACAAATTATTTCTATATTTTTATAGACAAATTAATAGATTGGTTCAAATTAATAAATTAATATTTGTATAGAAATATAGAAATAATTGTATAGAAATTATTGTAACAATTAATATTTGTATAGAAAACATATTAATATTTGTCTTTATAGAAATAATTAATATTTGTATTGTAACAATTAATATTTGTATAGAAATTATTAATTTGCTACAAATTTCTAGACAATTATTTCTATAAATTATTTTTATCGACAAATATTTGTAACAAATTATTTCTATATTTTTGGCAAACTTTGTTTATAGAAATAATTGTTTTTATAGAAATTATTTGTCTTTAATAATTTGTCTTTAATATTTGTATTATTTGTCTTTAAAAAATACAAATTATTTCTATAAATTTTTTGTCTTTACCAAATTGTTTATTCACTTGTCAACAATTTTTGGCAATAAAGAATTTGTAAAGACAAATAATTTATTGGCAACCAAATTAATTTGGTTGCCATAAATATTATTCAGATTTTTAGCAACCAAGTAATGTTTGTCGCCAAACAAATACAATTGGCGACTAAATGTTCCGTCGCTATAAATTAATTTGGTCGCTGAAAAGTTTTTCGCGCTCCTGCGTAAGAAATTCACTTGGCGCCAAAATCAATAGCGACCAAAATTATAAATTCGTCGCCAAAAGTTTATTTTTAGTGACCACAAATATTCTGTTGCCAATTATGTATCTTTGGCAACTAAATTTTTGTTTGGTTGCTAAAAAGTGTCGCCAAAAATGCTTTTTGTTGTAGTGAATCTTATTTTTTATATATATATATATATATATAAAAGAGTGTTTCATGAAGTTGGTTTTTTGATTTTTTTTTTGATTTTTTTTTTTTTTGACTATTTTGTTTTTTTAGGTAAAAAAGTGAGAGATGATGTGATCCAAAATAAATTAAAAGCTAAAAGTTGGCTTTTAACTGGGTTGCCAAAACAACCCATATTAGTGGTAACTCGTGTTATGCATGACATGTAAAAAAATTAGTAATATATTTTTATACAAAATAATATAAATAGTTAAATTTTTGTATGCAAATTATGAAGGGTCCAGCTTGTCTCAAGTTAAGATCAAGACTGGACCCGTCCAGTTCGGCCCATGGGGCCCATTTTTTGGGTCCGTTTTGATAATCCGAACCGTCAATATGTAGAACTCATCGAGTACTACATGCCTGTAAAAAATCACGTTGATCGGATATCAATAGCTATGTGATCAAATCAGTTTTGTATAAAAAAAATAGACGGTGAAACAATTAACGGTTGATAAAAAACAGCTTTGTTCACATAGCTATCGATATCCGATCAATGTGATTTTTTACAAACATATAGTACTTGACAAGTTCTACACATTGAACGGTTCGGATTATCAAAACAAGACCCGTGGTGGGGCCCCACGGGCCCAACAGCACGGTCCAGTCCGATCTTGGACTGGACCAAAGCAACTGCCAATTATGAAAACAAAAAAGATTAAAATTTACAATTTAAGTCTTACAATTTTATCATAATTTATTTATTATTTTTTAATTTGTCACAAATTTAATCATGTAACTTTCAATCTCCCTTACTAGAATTGCAAATTTAGGTGAGCTCAACCCAACCAACTTGAGTCGAGCTTAAAGTTTTTTAAAGATTGAACAATATAATTTTTAATTAAGTAAGGACCTATGCAGAAATTTAAAAATTTAAATTAAATTTGAGTGGATTTGAACAGAGCACCAAATAACCTAAGCAACTAAAACAAAATTATATACATAAACATATAAATCATTTGATAATTTATTTTTTAAATAATAAATAAAATTAATTAAAAGTTTATTATTAATGAACAAAAGAAAAAGCAATATACTTAGATTTTCAATAGAATTTTTCTTGAAAATATTTTAAAAATACACCCTATAGAAAGGGATTATCGAATAAAGGGTTGTTTGGGAAGTGTCATATTAGCTCATTTTTTAAAATCTTTTTTGAGTCACATTACATCTCTACTTTTCTACATATCTTTTCATAAAAAGTAAAAAAATATACTTAATTATCTTACATATCTTTTCATAAAAAGTAAAAAAATATACTTAATTATCTTTTTTGAGTCACATCACATCTCTACTTTTCTGTACATATTTTCGTAAAAATAAAAAAAATATACTTATTTGGCACTTTCTAAACTACCACTAAGTTGATATTAAAAAAATTTATTTTTTATAATGGCATAAGTAATTTAAATATGATTTTTTAGAAATTCTTTTTAATTTAAAAATTACAATAAAATATTAAATAGAATAAAAACAAATTTCTTACAAAATAAAAGTATTTGAATAAAAAAAAGTTAAGAAGAAAATTAAATATGGTGTTTTCATTTAATCTGAAAATAATTCAAAATGAATAATAAATTATCACCTATCACTTTTAATTAAAAAAAAATTAACGTTTCTTTCTAATTTATTTTAACAAAAGTAACTTTTTAAGCCAAAGATATCTTTATTCTTTATTTTAATTTTTTTAATGGACAATTGAGATTAAAAAAAAAAAAAGCTAACAAAATCTACCATGTTTGGTAAGTACTAAAAAATGGTAAATTACAAATACACCTCCTAAGGTTTTATTAAAATACGAATCGCGCCCTATGGTTTTGAAAATTACATTCCACCCCTGAAGTTTCTAATTTCATAACAAATTGCCCATTTTATTAATAAATCATTAAGTCAATTAACAGTTTTTAATGATATTAAAAATACGTTTCAATTACTAATTTAGATAATTTTATTATTGTATAAGAGAGCAATTATGAATTTTATTTTTTCTGTTAATTCTGTGAAATAAAAAATTATAATAAGGTGGTATTTGTAATTTTTGAAACTACAGGGGCTAATCTATATTTTAAGCAAACCTCGGGAGGTGTATTTGTAATTTACCCCTAAAAAAGTTATGTTTTTTTCTTTTGTTAAAAAAAAATTATATTAAAAAATACTATTGTTCAAATCCTTATAATTTAGAAGGATATAATTTTTTTTTATAAAATTTAAAGCAAAAAAAGAAAAAAAATAATAGCGATTAATAATTTGAATACATGTATTTAAACAAATTATATTTAGATTAATAATGGTATGACATATACTGAGAATAAATTTATAAGAAGAAGAAGAAGAAAAGACTGTAAAGGGGTTCGAAAATATTTTAGAGAAAAAGGAGAGAGAGGTTAGGGTTTGAAACAAAAGAACTTGAAGCTTGAAAAATGTCTCCCATGGTAGCTTTTTCTTCCTACACCTCTTCCCACTCCTCCAAAAGTGGCTAGGCGACTATTTCTAGGGTTTTGATGATATCCTAGCCAAGTAAATAGGGTTTTCTTTTTGCTTTTTAATTATGTAAAGGTTTGAACAAATTATATGGTGTTTAAGATGTTTCAAATATATTTTCCAATATTCTCTTCAAGTATTATTCTTTCTGTGATTGTTGAATGTTTTCTATACAATGGTTTTTTGTGCTTTTATGTTCAAAATATGAGACGAGCCATACTACGAAGGACGAATCGTGTTGCTACCCTAGTTTAAAGCGAATGACTCATACTACTTGAGATGGTTTGTATCTACACATTGAATGTATTAATTTTCTCGATAAAAGCTTCGTGCTTGTAGTAGCGAAGTATTATTTAGTTCGAACCATAACATAATTGAGTCTCAAATTGAAGCCTTATTTATATAACTAGTGGTGAATTCATTACCCTAGTTTTTTCCAAAAATCAACAATTCCAATTTTATTTATAAGTGTTAGTTTAATCTCTTAGTTTAATTTAGTTAGTACTAGTTTATGATTCCTCAATCTTTTTATCAAATTAATTTAGGAACATAGGAACATGGATGTGGATCTGGATATTCAAGCTTGGGAATACGGGAAGAGGCTCTAAGTTTCCTAAGAGTCCTTTTTAGTTCAATGTCCAAATTCCACAATTCAGGGAGATAAGAACGACGCCTGTGCATACACCACTCACACACACACGCACACTAAGTTCTAACTCTGTATACTAAGTTATGAAAGCAAAATACCAAAGGAGAAAATACTTACAGCGGTTTAACGAAAACGCTTTACTCGTCTTGCGGGTGCTTGACGTGTAGACCGTTGTCTCCAACCTCCAATTGAACTCTTTCTTTCTTTTAGCACTTTGGTGCTTTGTTTGCGAGTATTAACTTCTCTTTTTTTTAGCACTTTAGTGCTGCGGTTTGTTTTTAAAGCTCAATTACGCTCCACTTGCACTTCGGTGATAGCTCCATTTGTAACGATTCTGTACACTTAGCAACACTAAAATATAAAATCCTAAACTAAAAATTAAAATAAGAATATAACTTTAAATTAATTAGTTTCACCAGAGGTCCCTGGCAACGACGCCAAAAATTTGATGGGTCGTTTCACACACAAAACATAAACACTAAACTATACTAGATTCCTTAGAATAATGGTAAGTCCAAGTATCGATCCACAGGGATAAATGAGAAATTAAACTAACTTAATTATTAAATTCCTAAATTAATTTTGATAAAAAGATTGAGGACATAAACTAGTAATAACTAAATTAAACTAGGAGATTAAACTAGCACTTATAAATAAAATTGGAATTGTTGCTTTTTTGGAAAAATCTAGGGTAATGAATTTACCACTAGTTACATAAATAATGCTTCAATTTGAGACTCAATTATATTATGGTTCAAACTAAATAATACTTCGCAACTGCAAGCTTGAAACATTTATCAAGAAAATTAACATGTTCAATGTATAGACACGAACCATCTCAAGTAGTACGAGTCGTTCGCTCTAAATTAGGGTAACAACACGACTCGTCTCTCGTAGTATGGCTTGTCTCATACCTTGAACAAAAAAACACAAAAAACCATTGCATGGAAAGTATTGAACAATCACAGAAAGAATAATACTTGAAGAGAATACTGGAAAATATATTTGAAACTTTTTAAACACCATACAATTTGTTCAAACCTTTACATGATCAAAAAGCAAAAAAAAAAAAAAAAACCCTATTTACGTGGCTAGGGTTTCATCAAAACCCTAGAAATAGTCGCCTAGCTACTCATGGAAGAGTGAGAAGAGGTGGAGGAAGAAGAAGCCACCATGGGAGACATTCTTCAAGCTTCAAGTTCTTTTCTTTCAAATCCTAGCCTCTCTCTCCCTTTTCTTTGAAATATTTTCGAACCCCTTTACAGCCTTTTTTCTTCTTTTTATTCCTAGCAGAAGAGCCTTAAGTTTTCATGTACGCAACCCTAGATGGGCCGCTCGAGTGGTGGTGGGCCGTACGTGCGGTGGACCTTGGCCGCACATGCGGTGAGGTGGTAGGCCGGGACTTTTCACTACTCTCACGAAAAATCTAGTTTTGCACCATTTTTTGCTTGAATTTGTGTGTTGCCTGCCAAATTTGTACAAGTGCACAAAATACACCATCTCCACCAAATAAACAAAATTCAAATGCTCTAAATGTAACTTAAGCAGCCTCGATGTGGTACCTTTCGGCCTACATCAACACATCATTATGATACATGTGAATATTGATCTCATTCTAATTATAGTAATATAATTTGAAAAAGAATTTAAATTTGAAAGTTTATTTTATAATTTAATAAATGATGCAAAACTTAAGGAATGAATATTGATCTCATTCTAATTATAGTAACATAATTTAAGTAAGAATGCAAATTTGAAATTTTATTTTAAGAATATAAAATTAATTTACAGACCAATCATATTGTAACACGTATTGACAAAAAATTAAACAAAATAAATAAAAAATGAGAAAAAAGAATTACAACTTTCAACCTTAATGAAATGACAATATTTTGCAATTATAATAGTTTACAGATATATAGATAAATCATGGAATAGATCATTATTTAAAACTTATATATTATAGGATAAATCATTATAATTATAAATTTAAATTAATGGAATGCTTTTCATATTTTAGTGCCCCTCAAATTTGAATTTTGAAATGGATTAGTACACTTTCTATTTTTTATTTTATATATTTGATATACTTTCCATTTGAAAGTCATAATCAAGAGATATTATTTTATTTATTTATTTATTTATTTGCTTGAAAGAGAGCTATAGAGAATTTTTTTAATATTTAAAATCTAAAAATTAGAAATTTTAGTTTAACATATTAGAACTCCTACAAGACTTGTGGTTAGAAGCCCTTTTTTACTTTTATAATATATAGATAGATAGATAGATTTAATAAGAATTTATATTTGTTTTAGATTTTTTAATAGACAAATTATTTTTTTTAGATTTTTTATAAAAATAATTTAACAATCCCATCACTAACCATAGTATATGGAAAAAATTGAAAATGGTGTAGCAGTAGGTATGGGAGAAGTCAATAAATGCTGAAGTTTTTTTTTTTTTTAAATCAAAAAATTAAAAAATTAAGATTGAGATGTTAGAGCTCCCATAAGACTTGTGGATTACAAACCCTCTTTTCTGTATATAATATATAGATTTGTTAGGAAAATTTTATGATAATTTTTAGGGTGTGTACTATATTCATTTTAGTTATGACATTTGTAATTTTTCGTTATGACTTATTGTTAGTTACAACTTACTGTTAGTTATGATTAACTGTAATTTTGGGTATGTCATTATTATAGTTATGATTTAAGAGTTATTTAGTTATACCTTATGTGGTATTTACCACACTGCCCGTTTAGTGATCAGCAGCAAAGCACCGGCAGAATAGATGGCTCCAGCAACCTGTAACAGAAAGGAAAAGCTCCGGCGGTGGTTCTTCCACCCGGGGGCACTCCGACGATCAAGTCAGTATGTTTCTCAAGGATAATCAAGTATTAAACTGAATATTCAAAGTATGAATTACATACCTTAGACCCACGGGGGTGCCTCTCTTTTATAATATACTTAATCCAAGTCCAACTAGAAATATGACTTCTATGTACCCCAATCTTAGTACTTACTCTGGACTCTTTAGGAGATAGAGATAAACTCCTTAAGAGGTTTATCCTTATCTTAATTAAGTCCCCTCTTTGCTTCAGGACTCTTGTCCTTTATCTTCGGATTCCGACATCTTCGGAGATGACCTCGGCTTCTCCGAGATTACCTCGGCTTAACTACTAGGGCACGTGGCACCTCGGCTGACACGTCGGCGTCACCATGCCACGTGTTGGCATTCAGAAAATAAGTCCCCACAACTGCCCCCTAGCTTCCATTACCTCGGCATTCTGAGGTGATGGAATCTATTCCGAAATTTTGTCACTTCTTTTCTGAGCAATGGCTCAAAAAAACTGTTTTGCCAAGATTATCTTCTTTCAGCCGACGTGTTCTCTTCGGAGAACGAGGCTTCGGTCGTACTCCCCCACGCGCATGAGCTGTCATGCATATCCAACTGTTTCTTTTACGTGTTTCGTCTTTATTGGAGCGTGTCAGTGACGCGCCTGAAGCTGTCCGTTCGTTCGTCTGCGCCGTCTGACGCGTGCGTTGCTCTAGGCGCAATAATTGCCCTATTTTTGCCGCCGTTTCAAATTTTTGACAAAACTCTTTTTTGTCTCTTCTTTTCCTTCACTTTTTCATTCTGTCTTCTCGTTCTCTCTCTTTCTGAAAGCTTTTTCTTCTTCGAATCCGCCATTGCTTCAAACTTTCTTCTGGAACTGCTTTTGATCCTTCATTCTTGCAAAAGCCCTCTTTGTTGTTGCAACTGGTTTCTGGGTTCGGTGAGCACTGCCTTGGCTTCATTTGTTCTGGTAAGACCCTTTCTTTTAATTCTTCAATTCTCTTTATGTGCTTTTGTCTGTCTACTGCCATTACTGATTTTGTTCGAGGTCTGGGATTTATTTGTCTCTTGAATTTGTGGCTATACTTTGAGCTTCTATGCTTTTTCATCATTCTCTTTGCCGCTGTTTCTTGATTTGTTTCTGTATCTCTATTGCTTCTGAGAACTATACCTCTGTTCTTGAATCTGAAACTTCGTCTTTGTTTTCTTCTTTTTTGTATCTGTCCCAGATCTGTGCCCTCGATCTTTATCTTCATAGTTCATAGATTTGGGATTTGTCTGTAGAACCCTTATTCTTTAGGGAAACTTGAAAAACGCCCATCTTTTAAGACGTATTCCTCTTAGTCTAAGCCAACATAATGGGTATGTGGAGGCATAGAGTGAATACCCCAACAAAACTTGAATACTTTAGACAAGAATTCTCTATCCCAGCCGATGTTCATCTTAAATTGGCTGGGGATAATGATACCATCGTGCCCACAGATCATACAATGCCCTTTCCAATAGTTGCTTTTACCGAATGTGGACTTCGGCTTCCACTCGATCCCCTCTTTCGTCAAGTTCTCCATTTCTATAAGCTGAACCCTATGCAACTTACTATCAACTCCTATAGGGTAATTAACGGTAATATTGCCTTAGCTAGGCAAGAAAACCTTAGAATCACCCTAGCCGACCTTCAATATTGTTATACCATGTGTCCTCTCGATCTGAAGGATAGGGGTTTTGTCTATTACCTTAAGCCGAGATCCACTCAGTACAAGATTATAGCCGACCTTCCAGACTCCAACAAGGGGGCTGGAGATGACTTTCTTATTGCCTCTAGAAATTGGGAATTTGGCCCAGATGAAGATGTCCATCTCTACCCTCTTCCTCGAACACTTACAGAGGGCAAGAGTAAGAGCCCTGAGTCAATACTTAGTTGTTTTCATTCAACACTTAAATACTTTTGTTGTTTCTGACGTCTGATTCTTTGCAGATCTTCATCAACCACCGAAAAATTTTCGTCAATCCTTCTTCCCAGGAACAGATCTGAAAACACTTCTTGGCCTTCCAATCCAAAAACGAAAAGCCCCAGTTTTACTAAACTTCATCCCCACATACAAATCCACCTTACCCGACGTCCCAAGAAAAAGGAAAAAGAGCCTTTCTCCACCTACAGCCACAACCTTAACTGCTTCTACATCCCGAACGGATCAAGAGTCCACATCTGCCCCAGCCGATCTTCCATCAACTTCGGCCCCCTACTTAATACCAATTCCAGAACGTAGACGCCGAAGAAAGCTTGTAAAAACAGCCGAAATGGTTCGTCCAAAGCCTGTCGTCCAAGATCTTCTTGCCGACATTCCAACTGACGCCGAAGCCGCACCAACGCAAACAATGCTTCCACCCAAATCGAAGAGGGTAAAAAAGGCTCAGCCTAAGGCCAAGGCCACAGATGCCGAGGCTGAGGATGCTCTGCCGATTTCGCAGCTGGCTGAAAGCAAAAAATCAGCCTCTACTTCAACCAAAAGGTCTGCTGAGGGCCAACCCTCAGGGTCTGTACAAACAAAGAGGCCAAGGTCATCGTCTGCGATGACCTCGGCTTCGAAGAAGTCCGACGTCCCCTGGGCCCCTGATCTATCCCTGGAGGATAGGCCTATCATGGCTAGTGAAAGTGCTGATGATATCAACGTCGCTGTCGCCCTTAGTACTGCTCTTCTTCTACCAAATGACTTGGAGCGAAATGCCAAGTTTAGCGAGTATGAAAATTACGCTCTGATGCTCCAACACTCTGCTCAAGTAAGTATTTCTATCTGTACTTGTGATTCTTTCTTCCGTTCTTCACTGAGAGTACTGTCTCACATTTCTGTTCTTTTTGCAGGCCATTCAGCATGCCCACTCATTTTCCATGCAAGCCTTTGAAAATCGTCAAAGGTTGGTTGATATGAAGAGGGAAGCATCTTCTATGAAGAGAGAGATCAGGTCTCTTGAAGCAAAAATGAAAAAATTGGAGGATCAAGCCGAGGCTGCAACTAAGGTTCAAACTCTAGCTCTTGAGAAGGCCGAGGCTGCTGAGGCCGTTAAAAAGGTTGCTGAGGCCGAGAAAAGAGAGGCCGAGGTTCAGAAGGCCCAAGCGGAGAAAGAACTACAACAAGCTTTGGCCACCAAAGAGGCCGAAATCAAAGAGGCCGATGAAAAGGCCTATGCTCAAGGTATGGCCGACGTTGCAGAAGACTACAAGCTTCAAGTCAGGCAAGCATGCAACATGGGATTTTCCCTTGGTTGGATGTCCTTGATAAAGAAGCTTGACCTTCCTGCTGACTCGCCATTGCGTCAGGCCGATGCTATTCCGTTACCATTTCCTCCACCTCCTCCTGAAGGTGAATCAGAGT
The DNA here is from genome assembly GCF_055761805.1 of Camellia sinensis. NCBI lineage: Eukaryota > Viridiplantae > Streptophyta > Magnoliopsida > Ericales > Theaceae > Camellia > Camellia sinensis. The sequence continues at coordinate 203,139,198 of NC_138963.1, forward strand.
CCGAGGCCGAGGAGGAAGATGAAGAAAAAGATGATGGTGAGGCCTTGGTGAGAAAACCCAAGAATGCTGCCGAAGTCAAGTCCCCTCCTCCCGCTGAACTGGTTATGGACTTAACTCAAGATGAGGGGGGTGATGATGCTGAGGAAGTGCCCAGGGAGTCTGTTCAAGGGTATCTATCATCGGACCTCCTTCTGACTGAAAGAAGTCTTGACACAACATTGGCAGAGATAGATGCCGAAATACAAGCGGAGAAAGTGGCCGAGGAGATTCCAGCCGAATCATCCGAGGTTCCAGTTCCTGCTGCTGCTGATGTTCAAGAGTCTTGATTTTCCCTTCTTTCTTTTCTGGATTTTGGACTTTGTTTTTTCTTTCAATTCCCGGACAATGTATATTCCTTCTTATGGCCGATGTGCCTTTTTCAGTATGTAATTGCAACTGTTCTTGCTATGAATATTTCAATCTTATGATGTTCTGTTGTTTGCTTCTGCGTAGTTCTATACTTAGAAATTTTTGCTTGCTTTCTGCTTTCTTTGTGCAATCTTCTCGGGGTTACATACCTCGGGTATAACTGCAAAGCTTTTACTTCGGCAAGATACTGACCTGCAAACCTTGTATAAATTTTGATAAGCACAAAACATATACTACTCAATGTATACTTTTGCCATCTTTTTTTCAAGTTTTCAACAAGTATTTAAACAATGATTTCGTTCTAATCTACTTGTAAATTGCTACAAATTTCAACAAGTGTCTAAACAATATACTTAACCTTTGCTTCAACCCGTCAATTTTCTGTATACCTCAGCGGGTGATCATACGTCGGCTTAACATAAACTTGTAAATTGCTACAAATTTCAACAAGTGTTAAGCATCTTCTCTAGGGTTTAAACAACCCACATATTGCTATGAAAACTTAAGCAATAACCTTGGCCTATCTTCAACTTGTAAATTGCTACAAATTTCAACAAGTGAAGATAAGGAATCAGCTTAATTCCAACTTGTAAATTGCTACAAATTTCAACAAGTGAATTAAGTAATAACATCGGCTTATCTTCAACTTGTAAATTGCTACAAATTTCAACAAGTGAAGATAAGGAATCAGCTTGATTCCAACTTGTAAATTGCTACAAATTTCAACAAGTGGATCAAGGAATAACATCGGCTTAACTTCAACTTGTAAATTGCTACAAATTTCAACAAGTGAAGATAAGGAATCAGCTTAATTCCAACTTGTAAATTGCTACAAATTTCAACAAGTGAATTAAGGAATAACATCGCCTTATCTTCAACTTGTAAATTGCTACAAATTTCAACAAGTGAAGATAAGGAATCAGCTTAATTCCAACTTGTAAATTGCTACAAATTTCAACAAGTGGATCAAGGAATAACATCGGCTTATCTTCAACTTGTAAATTGCTACAAATTTCAACAAGTGAAGATAAGGAATCAGCTTAATTCCAACTTGTAAATTGCTACAAATTTCAACAAGTGGATTAAGGAATAACATCGGCTTACTTTGCCTGAGTTTGATATGTCTTCAAAAAACATCCGTGCATAACTTTATCAATCAATCATGTTGAAAGGATTCTGAAAAAGACTTTATTGATAACATCGGCTAAACAATGATGTTTTTCTAATGATAGAAAAATTTCAAATTACAAGTATTCCAAGGTCTGGGCAATGCTTTGCCCTCATTGTCCTCAAGCCGATATGCTCCATTGCCTAATACTGAGGTGACTCTGTAGGGTCCTTCCCAGTTTGGGCCAAGCTTGCCTTCCCTGGGATCCTTCTTGTTCCCGACGACTTTTCTTAAGACTAGGTCGCCAACTTGAAAATCTCTTGGATTAACCTTCTTGTTGTAAGCTCTGGCAAGCTGCTGCTGGTATACTGCGAGCTGAATCGCAGCTTTCTCTCTTCGTTCTTCCAATAAATCCAGGTCTCGGGCTAACAGTATGTCATTGGTGCCATTTTCCACTCCCTGGGTTCTGATCCCTGGGATGCCAATCTCCAATGGGATGACTGCTTCTGTGCCATAGGCCATGGCAAAGGGGGATTCTCCTGTTGATCTTCTCGGCGTAGTCCGATATGCCCAAAGTACGTTGGGCAGCTCGTCCACCCACTTTCCTTTTGCTGCCTGGAGCCTCTTCTTTATTCCATCCAGGATTACTTTGTTGGACGCCTCTGCTTGCCCATTGCTTTGAGGAAAACTTGGGGTTGAGAAATAGTTCTTGATCTTGAATTTTGCACAAAAGTTTTTGATAAGTTTGCTGTCGAACTGTGTTCCGTTGTCGGCAACTATTGCTCTTGGAATCCCAAATCTGGTGATTATGTTTCTCCAGATAAAATTCTTGACATCCACATCTCGGATTTTGGCAAGAGGTTCTGCCTCTATCCATTTTGTGAAGTAGTCTGTTGCTACCAGTAAATATTTTCTTTGCCCAGTTGCTTGGGGAAGTTGTCCAACCAGATCCATGCCCCATTGGGCAAACGGCCAAGGGCTGGATACTGGGTTTAGGTCGGCAGCTGGCTGATGTATCAGAGGTGCAAACTTTTGACATTGCTCGCACTTCTTTACATAGGCTTCGGCATCCTTTTGCATGTAGGGCCACCAATACCCTTGGGTAATGGCCCTATGGGCTAACGATCTGCCCCCAGTATGGCTTCCACAAATTCCTTCATGAATCTCATAAAGAAAATCTTCAACCTGTAAAGGGTGTACGCACCTTAAAAGTGGTCCAGTGAAGGACCTCCTGTAGAGATGGTCTTCCGCTGTTAGACTGAATCTGGCCGATTTCAGCCTAATTTTATGTGCTTCTTTATGGTCTGCTGGCAGCTTCCCCTCTTTTAGGAATGCAATGATTGCATCCATCCAACTTGGTCCAAAGCCCACGCACATTGCTTCTTGTTCGATGTTCTGTTTATCTATGCTCGGGGCCGACATGTAGTCGATCATAATTGTCCTTGTTTTTCCAGTTTGAATTGAGCTGGCCAGGTTGGCTAATGCGTCGGCGTGGGTGTTGTCATCTCGGCTTACTTGGAGTAATCTGCAGTTCTGGAATAGGGCCGCCAGTCGGATGACTTCCTTTGCATATGCCGACATTCTTTCGTCTCTGGCTGCAAATTCTCCTGTTGACTGGTTAACAATTAATTGTGAATCACAAAAAACAATTACCTCGTCTGCCTCCGCTGCTGCTGCTAGCTTTAGTCCTGCAATTAATGCCTCATATTCCGCTTCATTATTGGAGGCTTTGAACCCCAGCCGGATGGACTGTTCTACAATTTCTCCATCTGGAGATATCAGCAGTACTCCTGCTCCTGCTCCCTGGCGGTTTGAACTTCCATCGACAAATAGTCTGAACGAATCGCCGATGTAGATGCTGCATGGTCTGAGCTTTTCTTTCTCTTGCTGTTTTGTCTTTGACTGGGTTTCTTTTTGTTTGTCGGGGTGATGCTTATCTCGGCTCGACGGAGCCTGAGGTGTGATGGCTTCAGGTGTGAGTTCTGTGACGAAGTCAGCCAAAACTTGGCCTTTTATTGCTGTTCTTGGCCTGAATTCCAGGTCAAACTGGCCCAGTGTTACTGCCCATTTTGCTATCCTTCCTGTTAAGTCTCCTTGATGTAATAAGGACTTCAATGGGTGCTCTGTTAGAATCACAATCTTGTGTGCCTGAAAGTAATGGCTCAATTTCTTTGAGGCCATTACCAAGGCTAGCATTAATTTTTCCAGTGGAAGGTACCTTGTTTCCGCGTTAGCCAAAGTCTTGCTTACATAATAGACAGCCTTCTGCTCCCCTTTTTCCTCTCGGATTAGCACTGCACTGACTGCGTGTTCAGAGACTGCTAAGTATAAAAATAATTCCTCCCCTGGGACTGGGTTAGAAAGGACCGGGGTTGTGGTCAGGTACTTTTTCAGGTCGGCTAAGGCAGCTTCACATTCTTCCGTCCACAGGAAGTCTGTGGCTTTTTTCACCAGGTTAAAGAAGGGTCTGCACTTGTCTGAGCTTCTGCTGATGAATCGGTTCAGGGCTGCGGCCCTTCCAGTGAGCACTTGAACTTGCTTTGCCGATGTTGGACTCTGTAGTTCCAGGATGGCCTTGATTTGGTCTGGGCTGGCTTCAATGCCCTTTCTTGTTACCAGATACCCTAGAAATTTACCTGACCCAACTCCGAAGGCACACTTCGAGGCGTTGAGTCGGAGCCGATATCGTTTGAGTATGTCAAAGACTTCTTTTAGGTCGGCAAGATGACCTTCTGATTTCTTGGTCTTTACGACCATGTCATCGATGTAAACTTCCACCGTTTTGCCAATCAGGTGTTTAAACATCTTTGTCACTAACCTCTGATAGGTTGCTCCTGCGTTTTTCAGCCCGAAAGGCATTACCTTGTAACAGTACAGGCCTTTCGGGGTGATGAACGCGGTTTTCTCCTCATCTGGAGGGTACATAGCAATCTGGTGGTACCCTCTGTATGCATCTGAAAAACTCATCCTTTCATGTCCCGAGGTGGCGTCTACCAGTTGGTCGATTTTGGACAGAGGAAAGCTGTCTTTTGGGCAAGCCTTGTTGAGGCTGGTAAAATCTACACAAACCCTCCATTTGCCATTCTTCTTTTTTACTACTACTGTGTTGGACAGCCATGTCGGGTACTGAACTTCTCGGATGGCCCTAGCTTCAAGGAGTCTGTCTACCTCCTCTTCCACTGCTTCGACGTGCAATAACGTCGGCCTTCTGGCTCGTTGAATCACTGGTTTTGCCGATCTGTCGACGTTCAGACTGTGGCAAGTGACCTCGGGGTCAATGCCAGGCATTTCATAGGGTGTCCAGGCGAACGCCTCTATGTTTGCCCTTAAAAAATCTTCCAGTTCCTTTTCCTCTTCTCTGGCTAAGCCGGAGCCGAGAAGAAAAAATCGTTCTTCGTCGCCCTCCTGGACGAGGATTTTCTTTAGCGCCTCTTCGCTTTTCTCGGCTGGTTCTTTCCCAACATCTTCCAGGACTTCTATGTCCTCATCTTCAACTTCTGCTTTCTTTGGCTCCCGTATACTACAGGTGGACTTTATTGCTGCCATGGAGCAATTTTTGGCTTGTAGTTGATCCCCTCTGACTTCTTCAATCCCATGCTCTGTTGGGAACCGGAGTAGTTGATGCAACGTCGAGGGAACTGCCCCCATTGCATGCAACCACGGTCTTCCAAGGATGATGTTGTATGGTGAGGGTGTGTCAATGACCAGGAATTCTGTCCTGATCCTCTTAGTGCCGGCTTGTACCTCCAAGCTTGTTGCACCCAGTGGCCATGTCAGCGTTCCATTAAAGCCGACCATCGGGCCGCTGGATTGCTCTAGGTCATCGGGGTGAAGGCCTAGCTCTTTGTAACATCTGACGTACATGATATCACAGGAGCTGCCTTGGTCTATTAGGATGCGTTTTACTTGGCACTCCCCAACCTGGAGGGATACTACCAAGGCATCATTATGCGGATGTTGGACCAATTCTAGGTCGGCTTCGGTAAAGGCTATCATTGGCCCTTGGCATTCTTCTGGCCGATGTCTCTTGTCCCCAACTTGGTAGATATGCTGTAAATGTCTTACCCTCTAGGTTTCTCCTCTGACTTCGTTTTCGTTGACCCTTGAGTGGATCACATTGACCACCCTTGGTTCTCCTGCCTGTGGTAGCTGTGCTGGGGGAGGGGGTGCTACTGGTGCTTGAGGCAACCTTGCCTGTTCTTCCCTTGTTCTGGCCTCATCGACCAGGTCCCTCAGGAGGCCTTGCCTTACTAGGTCCTCCAAGTGTGCTTTTAAGGCTCTGCAACCTTGAGTTGGATGCCCTTCTTCATTGTGGTAGGCGCAACGTCTGCCGACGTTTCTTCCCATGAATTCCCCTGGTGCTCTTTCCGGAGCCCTGAAATATGGTTGATTTCGAATCCGATCCAAGATTTTATGGATTGGGATCCGGAATACCGTGGTTACCGCCTGTTTATTTCTTAATTCTATTTCTTGTCTGGTGGGTCCATTGTTGACTCGGCCTCGCTTTGGCGAGCCGTTTCCCTTTTCTTGTTTCACCTCCTTGTTTCCCGATGTATCCTCCTCGGCCCTGGCGTATTTCTCAATCCTTTCCATGAGTTCTTCCATGCTTTTTGGCAATGTTTTTGCTAAAGATTTCCGTAGTGGGCAGTCATCTTTCAGGCCGTTCTTGAAGGATACGACTGCTACTTCCTGGTTGCATTCAGGTATTCGGTTGAACACCTCGTAGTACCTCTTCGCATAGGCCCTGAGGCCTTCTTCTTTGGTGATTCGTAGAGCCATCAAAGCATCAACCCTCAGGGGTTGCAGCTTGTTGGTCACGAATCTGGCCACAAACATCTCGGCCAAGCCTTCCCATGTCTTTATACTTCCTTTTGGTAACTTGTGGAACCAATCAGATGCAATTTCCCCAAAGGACGAGGGGAATACTTTGCAGAGCAACGGCTCGTTTCCGCTATATAGCGCCATTGAATTTAGGTACAACCCAACATGAAAGTTCGGATCTGATTTACCGTAATAGATTTGAAACCTCGGCATACTGAATCTTTTGGGTGGTTCGAATTTGTCCAGTTCCGCCGAGAAGGCTGTCTTTGGTTTCACTGGGGAGTTTACCTCGGCTTCTCCATTCTGTTGCCTCCTCTTGAGGTAGTCCCTCAAGTCTTCTTTGCTCCTCCCTGGAGCTCGGCTGTCTTTGGATTTTAGTCTTTTTGGTACACTGCTTTCGGCCTCGTGGTGGGGTCGTTTGGATCTTTCTTCGTGGGATGTGTCAAAATGGAGTACTTGCCCCTGAACATGTCGATGTTCTTTGGGGTCTGGATTCTTCATGTGGTGTGTCCGTCGGGACTCCTCTTGCCTCGGCTTTTCCCGTCCGACTTCCCTGGAAGGTCGGTGTGAATGCCTTCCGCTTCTGGTATGCTGAGGGACCTCGGGGATTGTTTTTCTTACCTCCTTCTGAGTGTTGTTCGCTGGCATCGGCGTATCTTGCAGCGGGTATGGTGGCTGCATAACATTATTCTGCATCATGAAGTTGACGACTGACTGAAGGTCTGCCAACTTGTCCGCCAACTCTTTTACTTCCTCATCCCTCCGTAGGCACCTGTCCCTCCATATCTGGAGGTTATCTTCATTGTAGTACGTTCCTTGGTTTGTTCTTTTTGACGTGTCGCCTTCCAGGTTTACGTCGTTTTCCCTGTGGCCCTGGCCACGGGCTTCTGAATCGTGGTTGTCTCCTTCAATGTCGAGGCCAATTGGTCTGCCACTCCCAGTGGGAGCGTCATCCCCAATATTTTCCTGTTGTCCGTTAGTGGCCATCTATTCTTCCTTCGTTCCCACAGACGGCGCCAAATTGTGTGGGTAAAAATCTGACCACACTGCCCGTTTAGTGATCAGCAGCAAAGCACCGGCAGAATAGATGGCTCCAGCAACCTGTAACAGAAAGGAAAAGCTCCGGCGGTGGTTCTTCCACCCGGGGGCACTCCGACGATCAAGTCAGTATGTTTCTCAAGGATAATCAAGTATTAAACTGAATATTCAAAGTATGAATTACATACCTTAGACCCACGGGGGTGCCTCTCTTTTATAATATACTTAATCCAAGTCCAACTAGAAATATGACTTCTATGTACCCCAATCTTAGTACTTACTCTGGACTCTTTAGGAGATAGAGATAAACTCCCTAAGAGGTTTATCCTTATCTTAATTAAGTCCCCTCTTTGCTTCAGGACTCTTGTCCTTTATCTTCAGATTCCGACATCTTCGGAGATGACCTCGGCTTCTCCGAGATTACCTCGGCTTAACTACCAGGGCACGTGGCACCTCGGCTGACACGTCAGCGTCACCATGCCACGTGTTGGTATTCAGAAAATAAGTCCCCACAGATTAGTACACTTTCTATTTTTTATTTTATATATTTGATATACTTTCCATTTGAAAGTCATAATCAAGAGATATTATTTTATTTATTTATTTATTTTTTTGCTTGAAAGAGAGCTATAGAGAATTTTTTTAATATTTAAAATCTAAAAATTAGAAATTTTAGTTTAACATATTAGAACTCCTACAAGACTTGTGGTTAGAAGCCCTTTTTTACTTTTATAATATATAGATAGATAGATAGATTTAATAAGAATTTATATTTGTTTTAGATTTTTTTAATATACAAATTATTTTTTTTAGATTTTTTATAAAAATAATTTAACAATCCCATCACTAACCATAGTATATGGAAAAAATTGAAAATGGTGTAGCAGTAGGTATGGGAGAAGTCAATAAATGCTGAAGTTTTTTTTTTTTTTTTAAATCAAAAAATTAAAAAATTAAGATTGAGATGTTAGAGCTCCCATAAGACTTGTGGATTACAAACCCTCTTTTCTGTATATAATATATAGATTTGTTAGGAAAATTTTATGATAATTTTTAGGGTGTGTACTATATTCATTTTAGTTATGACATTTGTAATTTTTCGTTATGACTTATTGTTAGTTACAACTTACTGTTAGTTATGATTAACTGTAATTTTGGGTATGTCATTATTATAGTTATGATTTAAGAGTTATTTAGTTATACCTTATGTGGTATTTAGTTACAACTCTTTTTTTAAGTTACGGCCTGATTGAGTTATTACATTTAGGCTTTGTTTGTTTTGGGGTATAGGGGGAGGGATGAGATTAGGATAGAGGTGAGACCAATTTAATGTTGTTTTTGTTGGCAGATTTGGAGAAGAGATTGAGATGGAAGGCTGGATTAGGTTAGGCCTTGGAAGGGGGATTGGGATGGAGGAGGTGGATGTGGCATTAGAAAAATAGTCCATCGGATTATTTTTTACATGTTGAGCATTTTTTTTTGACATTAATGTTTAATTTTTTGTATTTTTTGTTAAGTAAAAATCATTGTTTTATTTGTTTTATTTTTTCCTATTTTTTTAATTTTTTACATGTTAGGCATTTTTTTTGAATATTAATGTTTAATTTTTTTATATTTTTTTTTGTTTTATTATTTTATATAAAAAATAATGTAACAATCCCTACACCAACAACTATCATCAGAACAAACACAATTTGACTTAATTCCCTCACTACGAATCCACTCCATTCTACATCTGAAAACAAACGGGGCCTTATAGTAATCAAACCTACAAATATTCATAACTTGCATATAATATATACCTTTTTGAGATTGTATGCTATAGCATTTTCCTATTTTTTTAATTTTATTTTTATTGTTGTTTTTTAGACCTATTTTGGAAAGTAAGTTAAAAATTAACTTTCTAATTTTTTTTTGATTTGTTTTAAAAAATATATAAAAAAAATAAGAAAGATAATATGATAAAAAAAATTAAAAAGTTGATAAACTGATTTTTAATCTAATTGTCAAAACAGACCGGACTGGTGTTATTGTTGTTGTTTCTTGGTGGTGGCGTGGGAAAAGTTGCTTGTTCTGTATTCAAAGTACTATTAATGACTCAGAAAAATAGATGATTCTGTCTTTTTTTTCCTCATGCATGACACAATAAGGACCACTTCCAAAAAGTTAAAAGTGGTTTAAGCCAATTGAATTTTGATCATAAGTTCAATCAATCCCCAGCTTATTTATTAATTTGGTTGGTTTTTATGGCAACGAGTGAGACCGTTCTGAAGTAGTTTAAATCTAAATATGCACTTATTTAACTCAAACTCAACAACCTTTTTTTTCGTCAATTACTTGGGATAATTTTAACTGAATATTCATTTTCTATAATTAATTTTATTTGTAGTTAGTTGAAAATAAACTATTTATATACAAATCATTTCTTATCATCACAACCCAACAACTCATTCAACAGATAGTTTTGTTATTTATGATCACCTTAACTCAAATGTTGCATCCCAAGTGTTAAACCAAACGAGAACAATAGACCACCAGACCATGCAATTTTTTATCACCTCAATCCAAATATAAAGTAAACAACAATGATTCATCCCACTAAAAATATCACCACTAATAGCACTAATGTATTAAAAAAGTAAAAAAAAAAAAAAATACAACTTCAAGATCAAAACATCACATCATTAATGGCGGGACCCACTGCCACCTAATTAGTGGGAGCACTAATTAGTGCTCCCAAGCATTTTTCTAAAGTAAAACTAGTTCAGTGACGTTAGCAACCACTCAAGAGTGCTTAAAATATAAATTACCCTTGTGATTTGGAGAATTACAAATATTTATTTGTTAGAATTTTTTTATTTAACAGAATTAATTAAAAAAATAAAATTCTTAACTATTCTCATATACAGTAATAAAATTATTTGAATTATTAATTGAAATATATTTCTTAAATAATTAAATATTGTTAATTGACTTAATAATTTATTAATAAAATGGGTTATTTGTTGAAATTACAAACTTCAAGGGATGTAATGTAATTTTCAAAATCACATGAGGTAATTTATATTTTAATATTTTGTAAATCTCAAAAAAATGCATTTATAATTTATCCAAATAAAAAGTAATGATCTAGTGTGGATTACTAATTGGAAGGTTGAAGTCATAATTTTTTTTTTTTGGGTCAAAAATAGAATGTTAATACAATTATGTTACAATTTAAAGTGATTATCACTAATTTATCAGCTCAAACTCTAATGTTTGGTTGTGTTTCTAAAATGTGATTCTACACTTACATTTGCAAATGATGTTTGGAACGAGTTTTGGAAATACGTTGTCAAAACTTTGCAGAGAACTCTGAGACAAGCGCGATTTTTGAATTTTTTTTTTTGCAAATTTTGCCTAACCAGTCGTCCCACCGGTTGACCGGAATAGTGAAATTTTTTTTTTTTGTTGTTGCAATCGATATGGTAATTTTTATATATTCGAAAAAAATATTTTCTGGATTTTTAAATTTTTTTTACAAAAATGACTTAAACCCCCAGCTGGGGGTCGTCTGTGATTGGGCAAAATTTTTTTTTTTTTTTTTTTTGTTTTCAGCCAACCCCAGGTCGACACGTGGCATTAGGGGGTCGCTGGGGTCGTCCGTACTGGGGTCCGAAGCATTGTTGAATTTTTTATGTGCTTTAAAATAATTTTGAGTTGTATGTTTGGTTATGAATTATAATTTTTTGTATCAAATATCAAATGTCACATCAACAATTCTCCACTCAATTCAAAATTCTTTTCAAAACTATTTTTCAAATTCTTTGTCAAATTTATTTTTCACACTCAAATCATAATTTCAAATCTCACAAATTCAAAATACAACTTATACTCTCAAATCATAATTACAAAACTCTATCGAACGCAACTTAAATCTTTCGCTCACCGCACCCTGAAGTGCGGCTACACACCACTCAGCCACAGGGCTCTACTTGAAGTCATAATTCAGTTACTCATAAATCCATTGATGGCACCAATACTATACCATGTGGAGTATACGCAACTTTATGGTAGTAGGTCATGCCCGAACTAATACGTCACGTTCCCATTCAACTTAGCAAAATTATAAACATTAGCTTTCCGAATTTATTTTCCAAAACCATAAATTTTCAAAAAAATAATCACCTTATTTAATTTCAATTTTTTGAATGTACTTTTTTAAAAATTAGAATTTTTTATCTTTTGTATTTTTTTACATTTTCACTGAATTTTTTTAATATTTTAAGTAATTTTTTTTAATTTTTAGATACATTTAACATAAATATAGTTAAAACGTATAATATTTATGAACAAATCTTTAAAAAATTCACTAAATATCCAAAATATAAAAAAATATGTATAAAAATTCAGTACATTTTCATATTCATGTGTATTTATTAATTTTTAAAAATATTTTACTTTTTAGATACATCTTAGTAAAGTGAATCTAAAAAGTATTAAAAAAATTACTTAAAATTTTAAAAATATTCACTAAAAATAAAAAAATATGAAAAACAAAAAACTCATTTAAAAAAAAAATTAATCCAAAGAATTAAAACCAAACAAAGTGAATAATAATAAAAAATCAATGTTGTTGGGGGTAATACCATCAATGACCACAGTTGTAAACAAATCGAATTGAATAATAAATTATATAAATTTAATTTAAAAACTTAATGAATTTTAAATTATGTTTAAATTTGAGTTTTAAATTTTCGTGTCAGCCTCAAATTACTTTAATTAAGTCAAGTTCAATAAGTGATTTATTTATTTATTTAATGCATATACGGTGGTGTTTGGCAAGTTGGGTTGGGGCTAAAATAGCCACAAAAGACAAAACAGACTATTTTAGCCACAACAAACAAAATATCACATCCAACCCATAATCATTACACTCTTCTCTCACAAAAAAAATCAAAAAAGCCAAAAAGCCAAAAAGCTCTTCCCAAACCAAACTTTTTAGCCCAGGCTAAAATAACCAAAAAAGCCAAAAAGTCAAAAAGCCAACCCACTTCCCAAACGGAGGCTACGTTTATGAAGTTGAAGTGGGATTTGGCAATTACCTTTTTAGCCCCTTTTTTTATTTTTTATTTTTTAGAATTTAAAATGGCTAATGTGTTTGATAATTGTTAAAAAAAATAATTTTTATTATTGAGAAAATTTTGTGAATCTTTTCAAACCTTTTCTTTTTTGGTGAAAAAATATCATATTAGTATTTGTGGAGTCCATTGGTAAATGTTAATGTATATGTGGTATTCTTAGATATATTAGGTATTGATTTCTTAGATATATTTAAGAATGACCATAGTTATATTCTTTCTCATAGTTAGGTTTCTAGTAGGATACTCTTTCTTAGCATATATATACAAACCTTTTATTATATAGAATACATTCAACTCTACAATCATTCAATATAATACATATTATTTTCTCTCTTTCTACTATTCTAACAGTAACATAACAAAAGAGGTACAGTAAAATCATCTTTATACAAATCAAAAGAGATTATGAAAATGTTTTTTTAATGGAGAACTTCTTATTTAGCCAAACCCGAACGTATTTTTTACTTCTAACTTTTTTAATCAAAAAACAGTTTATTTGGAAATTGACAAATAGAGCCTAAATAATTGCTCTAAAATTTGAGATTAAAATTGATGATATCAGTAGGTTGGCAGCAGAAATGTTTTTTGTTTTTGTTTTTGTAAATTTGAAATATTGTTGTGGGTAGACTGCAAGTTAAGCAAACAGCCCCCCCACATTCACCCAACATTTTTGTGCAGTTATTCCTACTTCTTGATTCACAAGGAAGAATGAGAGAGAATGGAGAGATGAAAGCTGACATAAAAGTTATTTTAAAATCAAGTTTTCCTTTTCCCAAACCTAACTCTCTTTTCATTGTATTTGTTTGTTTGTTTTGTTTCCCCAATCCTACCGTTAGCTTCGATGCAAAACCCACTCTCTTGCCCCCACAACCCCCAACGAGGACCCCACTTAGTTTTCTTTAGTTTCATTGTGACAATCTAATGTTGTTCAATGTTAATAATCACAATTGCTTTCTATCTTTGTTTGAAAACTACTTGCCAACCTCAAACCCCCAAAATACTCAAAATTAATCTCACTTTGATGTGAACATTACTTGGTATTTCTTTGTCTAAACTTTCCAACCAATACAATGAACAAGGGTTCCATATATTTTGTTCAGCATGTGTAATTTTTCTTTTTCGCTATTTTCATATTACCAATTATATCAAAATAATAATAATAATAATAATAATAATAATAATAATAATAATGTGTTATTAATTAATTAACATATAAATATATATCATGAAATGTAAGACTTATTAAATCTGTATATATATATATATATATTTTTTTTTTTTGGTAAACAAAGCATAATCATATAACAAATTAGATGACATGTAAAATTTTATAGTCAAATTTAGGGCGTGTTTGATTGAGGGGATTGAAGGGGGGGACTATCAACTATTTGGATTACAATCCAAATAGTGTTCCTTATCCGCTGTTTATTTATTTTTAGTCTGCCGGACATGGAGTCCGGCCGGTGTCCCCCATATGGGGGACTATTGTGTCCTAGGGGGGGTGGGATAGAATGTGGGGGACTATTCACTGTTGGGATTAGATGCGAAAATGACCATTTTGACCCTCTACTATTTAATTATGTATTATATTTAATAAAATTCAATAAAATTTAAATGTCTCAATTTAAAAATAAAATAATTTTATTTAACTTTTTATTGATGTTTTATTTATTTAATTTTTAAAATAATTTTTTATAGATATTTTATTGATGTTTTATTTTAAAATTTTGTTTATAATTTATTTAAATTTTAATATGTGTTTTATTTAAAATTTATTTAAAATTTTAATTAAAAAAATAATATAAATTTTTTATACAGGTTATACAGTATTTTATTAAATCAAATTTAGTGGTTATTTATTTATTTAATTGTGTAAAAAAATAAATTTATTTTATTGTGTAAATAAACAAACACAGTAAAGTTTTGCATGTAAAAAAAATATTGATTTGTTATACAGTAATGATTTAAAACAAATTTTATTGATATTTTATTTATTTATTTATTTAATTTAAAAAAAACGAATTTATTTAACTAAAAATAATTAAAATATTAAAGATATGTTTAATATTGCTATTACTTAGTAAACAATTGAAAAAGGGTAAAATAGTCTTTTGTTCATTTATCCTATCCAGTCCGTCCAGCCAAACGTTGGATTCACTGAAAATAGTCCTATCCAGACATTTAATCCCATGAAAAAACAAACACAGGATACATATCCAATCCGACCAAATAGTCCGGGAGATTCACAGTCCCAGGACTCAAGTCCGATGGATTCTAATCCCCCATTTTTCAGTCCGTCCAATCAAACACACCCTTAAATTATTATATTTTAATTGTTATGTCTAACAAAGAATTTGTTTGTCAAATAATCTACACTAGTTGACACAGCCACCTTAAAACATCTCTAATGAGATGGCTAAAAAAAATTGTTAAAGTGTGTTATATGACAAAAAAAAAAAAATATAGAAAGTAAAATTCAAGTGTGTATTATTTGTTAATTTAAAGAGCGAGTGTTTACTCTAATAATATAATTAAAATGTGTGTTAAATATATATTATAAGTATAAGGTCCACACAAATATATATAAATAATATTTATTAAATTCTTTTTAGAAGGTATTGTAACCATTTACATAATTTAAATATATATATATATCTAGTACGGCAACACAACACACCCCACACACACACACACACACACACACACACACACACTCTCTCTCTCTCTCTCTCTCTCTCTCTCTCTCTCCCTTAGTTAGTGTCCTCTCCACAATTGGCTAACATTTTAGAGAAAAACACTACCATTGTGTCTGGTTAAAAAATTTGAGAAGAGATTTAGAAAAAAAAAATTAAGTGAAATATGAATAAAATATATATATATTTCATATAATTTCACACATTTTTTCTTTTTTACTTTTCAAATTCTTTTCCAAATCTCTAAATCAAATAGAACATGGCTTCGTTTGGGAAGTGGGTTGGTTTTTTAGTTTTTTGACTTTTTTGACTATTTTAGCTTGGGTTAAAAAGTTTGGTTTGGGAAGGACTTTTTGACTTTTTGATTTTTTTGATTTTTTTTTGTGATAGAAGAGTGTAATAATTATGGAATAGATGTGATGTTTTGTTTGTTATGACTAAAATAACCTATTTTATTTTTTGTGGCTAAAATAGCCAAAAAAAACCCATGAACCAACTTGCCAAACAGAGGCATAAGTAACAAGTCAAACAAACCCATTGAAAAACAAATGAAATTGCATGGTTTGTTAACTGCTATGTACTGACACTAATAATGGGTTTAACAAATTCATTGACGATGCTCTTATAACTCCAACTCAACCGTCATCTTAGGATCGACTAGGAAGACTAATGCTACACATGCACAATAATATATGAAGTTTTTATATTAAATGATGTGGTTGAATTGAAGTCATTTATTTTCAAATAAAATTTCTATTAAGATTATAAAAATATCATCACTACATGATCTTAGATATTTTTTTTGTATTAATCTAAGGCATTTCATGGGTAATTAGATAGTTAAAAAAGACGAGTTCACACATTAAAAATTAAATGTGATGTTTTTGGTATATTAGAAAAAAATTGAAGCCAAACCTATAATTTCTTAATAAGATACATGATGGATAATGAACTATAACCTGTAGTTAAATGCTCCTTTTTTGAACAGGTCTAGCTTTTGTGATTAATTTACATAATAAATTAGAAATTAAGCTTTTGATTAATTGATCAAGCAACTGTGAATATGGGTAGACATAAAATTTAAAACAAGGAAAGAAATATGTGAGTATATACACTTACTCTGGATTATTATTTAAATAATTATGTAAATTAATTAATAACTTACTTTAGCACAAATTAACTTTCAGAGTAGCATTAGGAATACATATAACATAAAAATAATCACAGATATAACATAAGGGTAGATCCCACCCTTTGTCTGACATGTATTTTTAGATTTTTCCAAACTTTAAAGCAAATTGATTCTTGTAGAACAGCTAAATTTTACTGTCAGTGACCAATTGATGATTGTTCTTCGTCCTTGGCTTCTCTCTTTTTGACATGAGAAGGTGCTATGCACACTCAATCTTCAATACTGCTCTTTTTTTTTTTCTTTCTTTTTTTTGGGGGTGGGGGGTGGTGCTTTAATCAACTTTTCTAGTTGGCCACGAGACGTTTACAGCTTTCGGCCATCCAAAATGCATCTCTTATAATTACTGTAAAAATATCAACACAAAACATTCTCATTAGTCAATCAGGAACTAATTGAACTAACCCACATGACTGATGAAATAAATAAATTAAAAAAGAAAAAAATTATTTTATTTTGCAAAGTGAAAAAGGTTAGAAAGAGTAGAATTCTCACATCTCATCAGGAAGTCTAGAATTCAAATCTTCTCATCAGCATGTGACTCTTGTTCTTTGCATATACATATTTTTTAATTTCTCTTTTTTTTTATAATTTTTTTTTATAGTATTAATTATGTATTATATTTAATTTTTATTATGAATATAATTCATAAAATTTTATTATAATATGATACGTTAATTAGAAAGAAAATAAAAATTGATAGAAAGAGTCCGCCAACACTTGACAACCCTCGAGGGAATGATTTTGTTCATTAACCTGATATGTGAGTAAACAAAACTCACAACTCTTATTATTTTAACCGTAAGATAAATCTCATTCAAAAGCAGTAGACTCTATTATTTTAACCAATTAAATGAAAGATTTTATTTTGTGTGTTCACATGTATCAAACTCAATCTTCTCTGAACTTGTTATGCGGTTTATAACAAGTTGAAAGTTGAAAATTTTAAAACAGAAGTTAAATGCATGTTTCTTCGTTTTTTTTTTTTTCTTGCATAATTAACTTAAAATTGTTTATATCTCGTAAGTTATAGGAAGTTGAAACTACACTAAATATTATGACTCTAAATTTTAAAGTTAAAAAAAAAAAATTGTAAGTAACACAATAAACTATAACCAGGGACGGAAAGGCCTCCCCCAACGATTGCTATAACCTATATATATTTGAGGGATAAATATTCTATTGGTCTTCTCTATTCAATTTTCAAGATAACTTTTCAGTACCAATATATTATTTGTAGAGCTATTCTACCTATTCTAATGTCACTTTTCATACTAAATTTAATGAAATATTATTTACTTTGACTAAAATAAATATAAAATAAGTGATAAAAATAGAACGCAAATAAAAAATCCTTTAATTATATTTATTTTTATTGACTATTGATATATTTTGACGCATTGCAATTTACAAATTAAAATATAAAAAAATATATAAATATAATTGGAGTTGAATATGTATAATATTTGACCCTCTATCTTAAAATCCTGATTCCGTCCCTAACTATATAACAAATAAAATTTAACCAACAAGCTTTTGATTTCCTTTCAAATTTGAGAGACGGATGGCAACTTGTGCATACTTTTATTCCCCTTTTTTTCCTGTGCTTTTTTCTACCCCATGTGGAGCTTAACATCACATGTTATGCTAGCTCTCAAACTTCTTTACATATATGATAGATATTTATTTGTATCTCACACCATTCAATTTATTCCCATCATTCTTTTTGAGTCCAATGCCTCATGTCTGTGTCCCCTTTCGTTGCATCATTCCCACAAGCCAAACACTCCTCTTTATTTGCTGCTACTACTACAATGATCACTTAATACCACAATAATAATAATCAAAAACTAAAAGGTTGGGAGTCCAATAGGCGCACTTCTGCTATTCAGTGCACTCATTTCAATAATTACATACATTAAACCTCATATTATGGTTTGGTTTTATTAAGGATATATTATTTATGTCGGTTTGTTTGGATTGGTGCAATTTGATTTTGTGGCCTGTTCCACTTTGATGTTGTCAATAGTTGAGTGGAAGATATGATTTTGAAAATAGAATGTTTATTTTTTTAAAAATAAATATGATAAAATTATGTGATTAAAATTGTTAAATTAATCTGATTTTTTCATTAATGATCTATATATTAAGATTGTTAAGATGAAAATTTAAATTACCAAAGTATGACTCGAAATGAGCCTTAAAACCCAAACTGCACCAATCTAGTTCCTTATGAAAGTAGAGACAAATTATTTTGTACATATTTGGGTCTAATAGGTTCTCTCTAGTTAGAGAGATGGACTAGACCGTCAATTGTTGACTTTTAAATTTTTTACACATAGATTATCTATAACGAAATAATAATAAAAAGAAAAGATTGATTTCGTAATATCATTTCATCGCATAGGTTATAAATTTTTTTTGATAATAAATATAAATTTAAAAATATACTATTAATTTTTCTAAAATAAATACAATAAAATAACATAATTGAAAACTACTAAAATAATTTAACTTTTTTTCATGGTCTATATCGTCTCAACTAATACTATCATCAACATCTATATATAAAAGATGAAGGAACGCTCTGCGTAGATCCTGAAATTAGTGAAGGTGTACATAAGTTCGGACATTCAATTATAAAAAAAATAAAAAATAAAAAAAATGTTAAAATTAAAACGGTACAAATTATGAATGGACCCACTGGATCGGATCGCAGTGTCCCTCTTGTCATCTCAAAGCCCGCACATATTAGTAATCCAATTGTGCCCCTTTTTAGTTTTTTTGGGTGTACCTCTTTTTAGTTTTGTCTTCCATCACATTTATATTTATATTCATATTCATTTATATTCTTTGGATAAAAACTACAATATGCCTTTCAGAGCTTTTTTTTCTCTCTCATCTCTCTTAATTGTTGGGCTCTACGCATGAAAAGCAGAGTGTGGAAACATATCATGTGCACCACTACAAGAGCTCATCATAGGCCACCCCACCCCCTTCCCTCAAGATTTCGTTCCATCACTAATGGACCTACTCCTACCCTCTCTCTACTTGAATTTTGAAAATAAAAATAAAAATAAATTACATACAAAAATTAATTATTAAACTTTTGCTAAGGAAAATAATGGTGAAATTAAATCACAAACAAAAGTCGACCACTGTATCTGTGACTAGTTACAATCAAACATAGTAGTCGATTATGATTTGTAATTCAACGAGTAAATTTTTTTTCCCCTCACTAATGAGTAATACTAAAATGATTGACTGACTATTGACTAAGCAAGTATTTGTTCTCAGTGGGAGAATACCTCCTTAGTTTTTATATTTTCTTACTTAGATTTTTTAAGATTGATCTTTATGATATTTTACTTATAATCCATTTTAATTATTCTTTGTTGGACAGGGAAAGGAAGGTCATGGTTTCATTTTGATAGATGTGAACCTCGTGTCCCAATTAAGATCATAACGTAGTTCAAAAAATACATTATGATTGAGTAGCGAGTTCAAAAAAGTGGTGTACCTTCATTTTTGTTTTGTTATTTATTTATTTTATTTATTTTTATTTTTTTTAATGTTGGAGTGTGTTAAAAAAATAAATGTCGAAGCTCAGGCCTTCCATAGTCTGGGCTTAAGATGAAATTAGGCCACTTGTTTTTGGAATCAGTAACACTTCATCACAGGCTGGGCCTGGTGTCATTTCAGTGTGGAGGTCATGCAGGCCCAACGTAATTAATGAATATCCAGGACTAATAAACTCTCTTCCCTAACAATACGGTTCCCTTTGGATCATATACTTAAGTTGAAATTAAAAAAAAAAAAAAAGCGAATTAAATATACATTATTTTATTTTCTATTTATGTTATATTTTATTTTTTGTCCTAAATTTGAAATTCAAATACAACTTAAGAAATTTAAAATGATTATAATACTCAAAATCCATCCGTATTATAATTGAAAAAAATTATAATTTGATGTTGAGATTAAAAAATCATTTTGCAATATCCCAACTCCATCTCAAATCATAATCTCAATCTCAAATTATATAAATAAATAAATAATTTATCTATATAATTTTTTCACCGAATTTCCAAATGTGTTTCTCATCGGTGAATTAGCGGATTAATAAGCTTATGGGTTGGTTTGGAAAGTGGGTTAATTTTTTGATTTTTTTTGACTATTTTAGCCTGAGTCAAAAAGTTTGGTTTGAGAATTTTTTTTTAATTTTTTTTTACTTTCTTTGTGAGAGAAGAGTATAATGATTATGAATTAGATGTAATATTTTATTTGTTGTGATTAAAACAACTTATTTTATCTTCTATAACTAAGGCCTAGTTTGGGAAGACTAAATAAGTGCATTTTTTGACTTTTTATGAAATATGAGTTGGGTTTGGGTTGGATTTGAAGTGATGTATTAGAGAGGTAATGTGACTTAAATAAGATGATATGACTTAAATAGAATAGTAACTTTTTAACTTTTTATCTTTTTTCAATCTTTCCAAATTAAGTCTAAAATAATCAAAAAAATTCACAAAATCACTTTTCAAACGGTGCCTATATGCAGTCATACATGTGAGTGCGGGCGTGACGTGTAAATTAAAAATTAGGCGTGAGTGTGACAGGTGGGAATTAAAAGCAATAAAGATTTCCGTACGTGTAGGGGCATATCATAGCTTGATTCTTACGCCCAATAATATACAATTTCTTTGACTTCACTCTCTCGTTGGGGATTCTCTTATTGGCAACTATACTATTTTTGTCTTTCACAAAGTTGTCCTATTGGTTTTGCAAACAAACTGATTTTTTTTCTTTTTGACATCATCGTTGGCATTACTTTGAGATTTTGAGACATAATTACTTTTTCACTTACAAATTCTTCTTTCATTTTCAATTCTTTTCGGGTCACTGGTGGGATTGTGTCCATTCTCCCTTTTCTTTTGCTTTACGAGTAACGTTACTTAAGGCATTAGAAGTCTTATAGAATCTATTAACTCACTAGATTCAAATTTTTTACTTTGAATAACAATTGAGCTCATTTGATATGCTGCCTTGTCTTTTGATCGATACATAGTTGAAGAGACTGATCACAAACACTACGTGTGAGAGTAATGCTAAAAACACTCCGAGATTGTAAATAACATAGTAGTCCAGACGTATTGAAGTTAAACATTTGTCTTTTACAAAATTAAATTTTTTATTTTTTTTAATAATGAAAATATCATAAAGTGTGAATCAAGATCCATATTTTGTTTTGTTTTTCTTTTAATTGAAAATCATTTGAAATAAATACAGTTATTGGACTTTTTGATCTGTTAACATATAATATACATTACACTATAGTGCATTTGTAGCTGTAAAGGGCAAACACCCACTATCACACACTTTCAGCTTTAGCAGTAGCTTTTATATTGTTTTAATGTATTGTCTTATGCTTTCAGTGCTCCATTGTCTCCTTCTCCTCTCTATAAAGAGAGAGAGCTTATTCTCTTGTAAACATACAAATACAATAACAAACATTGTATATACCAATCTTTTATTTCAGTCTCTCTCTTTTCTCTCTCTCTCTCTTTACCAATCTTTTATGGTATCAGAGCACAGTAATACAATTCTGCCATTCTTCAATTTTGGTGTTTAGTCCCGTACACAGTGGAACTACACCAAATAGCTCGGAATCTCCTTACGATTCCAACGGCACCAAGCCCGTCACCAGAAACGCTCTCACGCGCTCTCACGCGCCGCCTTTTTGCTCGGCGCGTCTCTGCTTCCGTTGCCACGCTCACACGCGCCTTCCACTCTGCCCTTTCGTGCGCCACGCCTGCTACCGTGCACCTGCGTGCGCCATTCGTCTACTATGAGCCGCGCGTGCGCCGTTCCGCTATTGTGCACCCGCGTGCGCCATTCTGCTACTATACGCCGCACGCCCTCTCTGCTACCGTGCGCCGTACGCCCTCTCTGCTAACGTGCGCCGCTAACATCATCTCTACACAGCCCACCTTTCCTAGCTATTTTCGACCTTCCGGACTCACTAGTACACTCTGTTCACCTAATTTTGCTCCTACAGGTCTATTCCTATCAATTTAGCCCTACTCAACTATTATTATGGATCGTCATGATGCCTCTCATCCCATTTCCGTTATTTTGAATGGTTCCAACTATGTTCTATCGGCCCAAGCCATGTCTTTCTTTCTCAAAGGAAAGAAGCTCTGGCGAATTATCACCGGGGACATGACCCAACCGGTGAAAGACACTACTGAAACCACTGTTTCTCCTGCTGCTCCTACATATGAAGATCGCCTTGAGGAATGAGACAGTAAGAATTACCAAATCATTACCTGGTTTCGAAATACTTCTGTTACCTCTATCAGTCTTCAGTTTGGTCGCTTTCAGCTTGACTCTGTCACTACTCCTGCAAAAGACATCTGGGATTTTTTGATAGAACGATACCAGACTACTGGTCTTGCTCATCAATATCAACTTCAGAGCCAACTTCATCGGATGTGCCAAGAATCTAGTTAGTCCATCAATGACTTCCTTTCTCAAATGTACTCCGTTTGGGACCAGCTTGCTCTTTTCGAACCGACTTGGCCTTATCGAGAAGATGCTGTTTTATTTACTGCCTATCGAAATCAGTAAAGGTTGGTGCACTTTCTCATGGCTCTCACTTCATTTTTTGAGCCCGTACGTGCCTCTCTTCTTCATCGCCATCCCTTGCCTACTCTGGAATAAGCTATTTCTGAGTTGCTATCAGAGGAGACTCGTCTTGGTACTCTCCAAACTCATCATGTGGACTCTGTTCTTGCCACTCCTCCGTACCGGCCATCTTTCACCCAGCGGACCACTGCCTGCCTCTACTGTCAGAATCGGGGCCTTCCTTCAACACATCTCCTGGTCAATTGCCCTGTCAGAACCTGCCGATACTGCAACAAACTTAGTCCTGGTCATCTGCAACAGGATTATTTTCGCAATCCATCCCGCTCATCCTCCAACAGCCACTCTTCTCGCGGTGGTTCTCCTCGGGGGAGCTTTCATCATTCCGGGAATCAGTCTCATTCCGGGAATCAGTCTCATCACACTGCTGCTGCTGCCGCTGAGGGTTTTTCTGAGTCTCCTGCTCCGTCAACCCCTCTCTTTTCTCCAACGGATGTCGAGGCCATGTTCAAACACCTTCTCTCCCCTTCTGGTACACCTCCTCATACTGCTTTGTCTGTAATTCCAGGTAACTCTTCTTGGTATTTTGACTCTGCCTGTTGTAATCATATGACCTCCAGTTCAACTATATTTTCTTCCATCTCTTCATCTCCTCATATTCCCTCAATTCAAACTGCTGATGGTTCTCTCATGACTGTCCGTCATATTGGTACTGTTTCCACATCTTCTTTATCTTTACCTCAAGTTTATCATATCCCTGCTCTCACTTTAAACCTTATCTCTATTGGTCAATTATGTGAACTTGGTCTAACTGTCACCTTTTCTGCTACTCATTGTTTGGTGCAGGACCCTCAGACGGGGCAGACTATTGGGATCGGCCGTAAGCACAGACGTCTCTATGAGCTCATTGTAGACGCGCCCGCGGGCCTCATGCTACAGTTCGGACTCGATTTGTGTCACGGTTCTAAATCTGAACCAAAGAGTCCAAATCTGGCAAATCGTTTTGAGAAACAGATTTTTGAAAAAGTAGTACCAAACATGGACTGCTTTGCCAGATACAGAGTCGCCATCTAATATATTTTTTTATGGGAGAATTTAGGAAACCTTGACTCGGTGCTGAAGGCCACATGTCCGTCATCACCGGAGTTGTCTCGGCTCGAGAGCTTGGGTACGATCGGGGAAGGTCAGCTATGAGCACCCCCTTTCGCCCGGTCCGAAGACCGGCCTCTACTAACCGTGATATCCGTTTTTGAAAACTTTATGTGTTCTTAAACCAATTGTTAACCTAGAATTACTATGTTATGCGCGCAGCAAACAAGTATAGACCAAATCGCCCAAATTGGAACAAAACATTTCATGTTTGTTTTGAAAATGGTTTGCTACTCGCAAGTAGGCTAAAATGCAGATTTTGCCACCCTCAAGTGGGCTTAAAACTCACAGTTTTAATGCATTATTCCAATTTAGGTAATTCAACCTCCATCCACAGGCATTCAAGCAGTTATATCACATAAGCAGCTAGCCTCATGGTAATCATACTGTCATGGCAACACTCACACGCATGCGATATGCTAAAGCATAAAAGCTTACCTAGTACTCCGAGCCAAAACAGAAACTAGTTAGTAATCATATGCATGATCCTAGTTCATGTTAAGATGGCTAATGCAACACATGCAAGATGCAATTAAGATAGGCTCGGCTATCCTAAAGATGGCATGTGAAATGCTGCAACTAACAAGTTCTCAACTTGGAATTGAAATACAAGTGCAGTTAGCATAATGTGCTGAGCCTGATGCATGTCAACAAATGCATGAATGCACGCATGCATAGCATAAGGTATGCTAAAATAAATGTGCCCTAATCTACCATCATAAGCAGGTAAATAAAAGGGAAGAAAGAAGTGGGGTTGGAAGGCATACATTACACGCACGCACACTTATTACAAATATGCCCTCGCTCGGAGGGACCAAATAAATATTACAAATTAATTAACTACGCAAGCTAATTAAATATTACAAATTAATTAATTAATTAACAAATTAACTAATCTAGGAAAATAGGTAAACCGCCTCGGGAAATGCGCCGCCATGCATAGGCTGCCTCTGTTTTCTTTCCTCTGCTCCTCTGAAGGCTACCAAAACCTTAGGACTGCTTCCTTGGACACTGAGGAGTGCCACCGGCTGAGTAGAATTGCCACCGGCAGTGTGGTGTAGTTACCGGCACAAGATGAATCCATCGGCTGCTTGTTTACTGCCGGTCGGCAATATATACTGCCGGTCGGCAAGGAATGTCTGCAGAACCTGCAATTGACAGCAACAGAGTGCAAAGCAAAGCATGGCAGCACAATTCAAGGCATATATGCACCATTCATGTCCCTTATCATGGTAATGACTCAAAGGGGCATGTGCCTCGATTCTCGGACCACCAATCACGCATTTTCATGCATGATGGCCCAAGGAATCAAGTATGCAACTTTCATGTCAAATGAAATGCAAACCAATCAAACAAACTAAAGCCCAACCTCTATCACATGATCAAGAGGCAAGGCATGCATGCCAATGCAACGCAACCTAGGTATGCAAACAAGAATACAAGCATGCTATGCAACTACATGGCATACACAATGCTAACAACATAACATGCGCAACGCTTTGAAACATGGCATACACAATGCAAGGTGGACTTACACCAATGTGAGTGGACCTCAGCCGCACCCACATCAGTGGCCATAAGATAAAAAAGGAATGCCTCGAAATGCGTGCACACGGGCACGCAAACCGAGGCAATGGCATATGTAATGCAATGGCTAAAATGGCATATAGAATGCAACATGGACTTATACTAACATGAGAGAGCCTCAGCCACACTCACATAAGAGGCCGATGGATGAAAATGAAGTGCCTCGAAATGCGTGCACACGGGCACGCAAACCGAGGCAATGGCATATGCAATGCAATGGCATGGAAAATGATATGCAAACATGCCAATGGGATTTCAGCACTGAAAAGTGGGGGAAAACAGCCCCGAAATGAGGCGAAAACACACCCGATGCATGGAATCTCTCCCGAAATGCAAATTAGGCACATAGAATGAACTACAGCTATACAAAGCATGCATGATTGGTACATGGAATGAATAGACAGAAGTAAGGCAGCCTCAAAATAAGCATTTTTCTAGTACAAGTCATGGCCAAACAACAAGCAAAGATAGGGCAACAATGGCATGCAAAAATGGCCCCAAACATGAGGTTATGAAGCAACTCACAGCTGCTAACTCCAAACAGGTTAGGGCCCTTCAACAACATTGAAGAGGGGCCCAAAATAAGCCACTTTACAGAACTGTAAAAACCCAAAAACAGTATACAAACATGCTAGAAATGCAATGCAAAATGAGGCTCAAAAAGAGGCTATAACACAAAGTGTGCAAAATATTCAACAAACAGCCAAAGACCCTTAATAAAACATGTTAAGAAGGTTAAAATAAGACCTTTTCTAGGCCTGTAAAAAGATCAAAAACGGAAGCACAATGGGCTGCCAAAGCATGCAAAAATGGGGACCAAAAGAGAGTATAAAGGCAAGTATATCATGGAGGTCCCAAACAGTGTTGAGCCCTTCTTCAATGTTGAAGAGGGGCTCAAAATAAGCCTATTTTCAGTTTACATCAGGCTCTAAAACAGATCACACGCAAGCCAAAAATTCTATGCAAGATTATGGCATTCAAGGAGGATATTGAAGTAAGTGCAAGCTAATGTCCTCAAACAACAAGAGGTCCTCAATCAAACATGAAGAGGACCTCAAAATATGATGATTTACAGTTTGGGTCGGAGCCCAAAAATGCAAGCAACTATGGCTTAGATATGAAGCAAGAAAAGACTAGAAAAGGGAAGAGGAGGACTCACCCTTGAAGACCAGCAAACCAGCACCTCTTGGACCAAGTTTAGGTGCTCCTAAGCTCTGGAGAACAGCCTCAAACTGCTGGAATGGGCGTTGGATGCCTTGTGCTATGAGTTGATGAAGAAATGGCCCAAGAACAAGGGTGTTTGATGGTTGAATGGGAGAGATATAGTGAGAGATGAAGGGATATATGTATGTATATATCAGATATATCTATATATCTCTGGTTTTTTGTTCCAAAAATCCAACCTCACCAATGGAGGAGGAGAGGCCTCTTATATAAGGCAAGGGAAGCACTTAACTTACAAGCTAAGTAAAGGGAAAGGGTCCAAGGGATTCAAGGGGGGTGCAAGGCTTCTAGAGGAAGCTAAAACAGCTGGCCAAGCTTCTCCAAGAAGCTTGGCCAAAGGGTTCAAGCTTCTAGAAGGTTAGGGGGTTCAAAGACTCACAAGGTGCAAAACAACCACACATGTGCACGGGGGATCGAATCTGTGCACTCCAGCTGGCACAGCTGGAATCCACTCAATCTGCAGAATGCTCCGGAAGGTCGTCGGCTAGCAAAATTGGCCGGTCGGCTACTTTTACTGGCCGGTCGGCACAATAAATTGCCGGTCGGATAAATATAGTGCCGGTGGATGGCCGGTAAGGTCAAAAAATGGCCGGTTGGTGTCCAAATTGAAGCCCCGGAAGTTAGCTTTCCAATGGCGCAAACGTTGCATTAAAATTCCTCCTGTGGAAAAAGTTATGCCCATTTTGGTGAAGCCGCGTAGATTCGATCCAACCGGGATGATCCCCAACTTCAGCTGATCATATCTCCCCCACCCGGACTTGGCTTTAAGAGATTCTTGAGTGAAAAATGAAGCCCCGGAAGTAAGCTTTCCGACAGTGGTGGCCTCATAGCTAAACTTCAAGTGTACAGATAGATAAGCCCGATTCAGCGAGGGCTGCTCGACTCGCTTCTACCCGGATTCATGCCGAACGTCTCCCAAACTAGTTTTCTCCTCTCCTTTCCTCTTTTCTTCAACTCCAAAACCCTAAACAAAGTGTTTTGAAAGATTTGCCCCTCTTCTAGCTGAAGAAACTGATTCTTTGCCCTGCACATCTCTCAACACCGAGCAAACCATCAGTAGTGCCCAAGTCTTAAGGGCGGTCAAAAATGGGGTGTCTACAGTTGCCCCTCTTTGACAGAACTCGAAAGTCATAACAATGACGGGAGTGAATGTCAAAGCCCAGAGACGACCCATTTTTGACAAGGCCGAAGACTTGGACAAACAAACAAAATACCGATAAATAAATGGTTGTGCCCACAGGCTGCCTACGTATCCCTTTGCAAGGAATCAAACCAGCGTAGTTCAGGGGCATGATGCAAATGATATGCAGGAAGACTTTGATAATTGGACTTATACGCCACGCGAAGCTAGTTTGCACTCAAAACAATGCAATGTACTAACAAGTACAAGTGAGGTGCGCAAAATAGCGCGAATGTAGCTGTGATGAAGCAATTATGCAAAATAAATGCAACATTTTAAGCGAATGGTATGCCAGCAAGTAGACATGAACCAAACTACATCTCATGCAGAAATGATGTAAGAGAATTATGCAATTCTCACGAACATGTGCGTTAGATACACAAAAGTGAACGAAGTGTGATGGACATGCTTACACGAATAAAGTGTGATTGATACACTAAGCAAAGCAAAGTGTGATAGATGTTAGAATTTACCACCACTACCACCTCACCTACTCCACTAAACCTAACCCACTCTACCACTACCACCTACCACACTTCTCCTACTCTCCACCTACTCCCAAACACACTCCTATATAATAGGAATCTTTGTAATTGTAATAAAACAACACATCAAGACATCAATCAATAATACATAAATTTTTACATGGTATCAGAGCAAGGTTAAGAATTTAGTATTTTTCGCTTCACCGGCGGGCGGCAACCTCGCCTTGGCCGCCCGCCGGACCTCAACCTAGTCCGCTAGAATTGTCTACTACATACCTACCTCCTCATCATATCTTCATAACATCTCATTCTCTCTCGGCATCATAGTAGCCGTGATACTGCTCATACTTCTGGACAGCGGAGAGAACATCGTCTTTCTCGATCTTTCCGCCGACGCCGGTGGCGAGATCCAAGGCTCCGGCTTTCGACATCACTCTCCCCAAATAGTCCATAGCAGCTTCTCCACCGTCTCCATCTCTGCCTACGGCGACACCACTGGTATTCCCTCCTCTGTCTAAGCAAGCCCTCAACAGCACCGGCATCTCCTATATTAACAGCAAAACAAGGTCTCCACCGGAAAGATACTCCTAATAGCAGCGGAAAAAAGGTGTTTCCCTCAGCCAAACAAGGCTCAATAGCTGTGGTCCTCATCAAAATACGTGTAATTGCTACTCCTGAACTTGGTTTCCCTATCCTTGCTAACAAGCTTCTCAAATGCTTCCGGGCCATGTTCTTCTATGTACTTCTTAGCAGCAGTTAGAATGTCATCTGGCTTACTGAAGATGTCCTTCTTCCTTGGGACATACCAGACGTTAACAGTCTGCTGTGGGTTAAGAAAGAAAGGCCTCAAATAATGCTCATAAACATATGCAGCACCTTGAAATTTATTTTATTTTATTTTCTTATCTCTCTTTCTGACCATTACAACACAGCACCAGCACACTTGTTCCCACCTTTCATCATGGTCTCCACTTTCTTTTCCTTTTTTTATATTTATTTTAATCCATCTTTTTGAAAACAAAACCAATATCACTTTTTTTAATTCCTTAATTTATTTTAATAACATGAGTGGCTTCTCTTTTCCACCATCTCCCTCTTTTTCTACACAATATTTTTGTACCACCGCCCACTCCATGATTTCCATATTAATATTATTATTATTATTATTATTATTATTATTTTCACCAAAAAAAAAAAAAAAAAAAAATTCATTCCAGTTGATTTTTCTGCCTTACCACACCTACCATTCGAGTTTGCCAAACACACTTATTTTATTCATGTCAGGATCAACCCCGATCATAATTTTACACGAAAAAAAAAAAAAAACCACCATAACACACCCAACACCCACAGTGGGATTTTTCTTCTCTACTCTGCTGCAGATCTCTTCTTCTTTCCTCCGTCCTGGGCGGCCCTTGACGGTGTTGCCTCCGTGTTTCCCACTCCACTGGGCACGATCACTCCTCCCTGCTCCTCCACTGCAGCATACGGCGGACCTCCAAATCGGAACATCACAGTGGCCTTCCGCTTCAACTCCTTATTTTCTGCTTTCAGCACACTTATCTCTGCTCGCGCATCCTTATACATGCGTTGGAGCAGAGCCAGTTGGGCATTTAAATGCTGCACCTCATTTGTCCTACTCTGCAGCCGGTTCGACAAGTTTGTGACCGCCGTCATGCTTTCCACACATGCCTTCAAAGTATACTAATTGGCCTCCACATCCGACTGCACTGCCATTCTTTGCTCCACAGACCGCATCAGAAAGTTCAACGGAGTAAACTCCGGGGCGCTTGGTTGAGGTTCCAGTGCCACCGCACCAGTTGTCTCTCTTGTTGACTCGTTGAGTTCTGGAAAGAGCGTGAGCAGACCACGGGAAGAGGAGGCCATGTTCTGGGTAGCTGGACGGGAAGAAGAGGCCATGTTATGGTTGCTGAGTGTTTCAGAGATGGGTTGGTTACAGAGTGTTTACAGAGTGTTACCAGTGTATCTCTCTCAGCCCACGAAGAGTTTTTCAGAGGTTTCAGACTGGTTTGATTTCCACATGTTCTCTCAGCCTCCGCATTGCTTTATATAGAACATGACGAAGAGGCCGACACGCGCACTGTCGATCACGTGCATCGCCGCGTGTCTGGCGCGCCTTTTGATGGCTCGTCTTTTGATGAATTGGGCACGCTTTTTGATGGCACGCCTTTTGACAAAATTGGGC
The DNA here is from genome assembly GCF_055761805.1 of Camellia sinensis. Lineage (NCBI taxonomy): Eukaryota > Viridiplantae > Streptophyta > Magnoliopsida > Ericales > Theaceae > Camellia > Camellia sinensis. The sequence goes on from NC_138963.1 coordinate 203,170,054, forward strand.
ACACCTTTTGAGGGTGCAACTTTTTCAACGGTCCGACACGACCCCATAAACTGTCCCGACATTGATTCCGGTTAGCTCCTTTATGGGTCCGACAAGACTCTGTAAACTGTCCCGACATAGATTCCGGTTAGTTTCTACAAGGGTCCGACAAGACTCTGTAAACTGTCCCGACATAGATTCCGGTTAGTTTCTACAAGGGTCCGACAAGACTCTGTAAACTGTCCCGACATTGATTCCGGTTAGTTTCTACAAGGGTCCAGCAAGACTCCGTAAACTGTCACAACAACTGTCACAACATTGTCTGCTACAACGGTCCGACATGACCCCATAAACTGTCTTCTACATCGGTCTGACACCGCCATCCAGTGTCCTCTACACCGTTATGACACCACCATACAGTGTCTTCTACAACGTTATGACACCACCATACAGTGTCCTCTACAACGTTATGACACCACCATACAGTGTCTTCACCAACGGTCTGACACGACCATACAGTGTCTCCTATCATTTTTTTTTTTTTTAATGTATTTTCTTGTTTTGTTCCTCTCTTCAAACTCAAGTTGGTTAGTTTCTATCCTCCTTGAGTTTGCGGGGGGCTGTTAGAATTTACCATCACCTACCACCACTACCACCTCACCTACTCCACTAAACCTAACCCACTCTACCACTACCACCTACCACACTTCTCCTACTCTCCACCTACTCCCAAACACACTCCTATATAATAGGAATCTTTGTAATTGTAATAAAACAACACATCAAGACATCAATCAATAATACATAAATTTTTACAATAGATACACAAAGTGAAACAAGTGTGATGGATACACTGAGCAAATATGTGATAGATACACTAAGCAACCGTGTGTGGTGGATGCACAAAGGGAGCGTGTGATGGATACACAAAGTGAACGTGTGATAGATACACAAAGTGAGCATAGTGTGATAGATACATAAAAGGTGAAGCGAGTGTGATGGATACACTATATGGAGCAAAGTGTGAGCGTGTGATAGATACACAAAAGGTGTGCACAAAGTGTGATAGATGCACTAAGTGAACAAGTGTGATGGATACACAAAAGGTGAACACAAAGTGTGATAGACGCACCTAGTGAACAAGTATGATAGATACACAAAGTGAGAGTGTGTGATTGATACACAAAGCGAACGTGTGTGATTGATACACAAAGCGAGCATGTGATAGATACACTATATGAAGCAACATGTGATACATACAGTAGTTGAGCGTGTGATAGATACACTAAGCGAGTATGGTGAGCATAGTGTGATAGATACACAAAGGGTGAACACAAAGTGTGATAGATGCACTAAGTGAACAAGGTATGATAGATATACTAAAGGTGAACACAAAGTGTGATAGATGCACTAAGTGAACAAAGTATGATAGATATACTGAAAGCGAACACGAAGTGTGATAGATGCACTTAGTGAGCAAGTATGATAGATATACTAAAAGGGAACACAAAGTGTGATAGATGCACAGTGTGAACAAAGTATGATTGATATACTGAAAATGAACACAAAGTGTGATAGATGCACTATGTGAACAAGTATGATAGATATACTGAAAGCGAACACGAAGTGTGACAGATGCACTTAGTGAGCAAGTATGATAGATATACTGAAAATGAACACAAAGTGTGATAGATGCACTATGTGAACAGAGTGTGATTGATACACTAAAAGTGAACACAAAGTGTGATAGATGCACTATGTGAACAGAGTGTGATTGATACACTAAAAGTGAACACAAAGTGTGATAGATGCACTATGTGAACAGAGTGTGATTGATACACTAAATCAAAGAAGTGTGATACAGAAAACGAGAATATGTGTGATAGATACACAAAATGAAAGAAGTGTGATTGATACACTAAGTGAGAGTGCAATAGACACAAAAGCGAATATGTGCGTGATAGATACACAAAATGAGAATGTGTGTGATAGATACACAAAATGAAAGAAATGTGATTGATACACTAAGTGAAGAGAGTGTGATTGATACACTAAATGAGAATGAAGTGTGATAGATACTCAAAGTGAGTAAAGTGTGATTGATACACTAAGGCAAATGAAGTGTGATTGATACACTAAGCGAATGAAGTGTGATTGATACACTAAAGTGAGTGTGTGTGATTGATACACAAAAGTGAATGACCTTAAAACGGAACTTCTTTGAATGAACCGTGCATACAATATCGTGCATGACTGAGGAAGAAACTTGATAGGTATAATGCATTACAATGCAAGTGAAGTGGGTGCATAACAATGTAAGTGGAAGAGTGTATAACCTTGAAGCAGGATTGATCTTGCGCCTGAGGTAGAGGTACACTCATATTTCAGAGCATTGACAAGGCCCTGAAGAGGTACGTCCGGAGTACAATCACAGAATTTTCTGAAGTTGACACAAATTTAGATACTTCGATTTTCGCTCTTTTGCTTTTACTTTGCAGTCTGGAACTATCATAGCTTCAGATAGGTCCTGGTTTCACCGTTCACACTTATCGGGGGTGGACCCTGCAATTTTATGGAAAAAAGAATCTTGTTTTGCACAAACGTGAAGGATGTCACAGCACTCTGAGCACAAAATGATTTATTTTTGAAATTGAGAGATGAGTTTTCAACCAGGTATTGAGCCTACGACTGAACACAGCGAGAAAGACTCAACAAACAAAAGGTAAACAACCTAAACACGTCGAGACACGCTCGGAACGACTCAAAGCAAGAATCGAGACAAACAAAACAAAAGACATGACACACAGACGTGCACAGGGAGCCTGTTTCATCGGGTATTATTCCCACCCTTTCTTATTTGTGATTCTCACATCACTCGGCTCTCAAGCTCGGTTTTTTCTCTCAAAACCCTTTTCTCGCTTTTTCTCTCAGCGCACATCTCTCTATTCTTTAATCTCTCGTTTTTCATCCCTTCCCTGGGTGGTTGATGGATAAGCTGGAAATTGTGGGCTCTTGCCCCTGGTATTTTACCAGACTCTTGTTCACAACAGTAAGTTTCTCCCATAGAGGGGTTGTGCTAAAACTGGGTGTGTAGCAAATCTGCAGCTAACATCGGTTGATGATGCCCTGCTGGGGAGTTTGGACGTGGTTAGATCTGTCCAGATGAGGGAGTGGAACATCTCGATCCGTTCCCGTCCGTGCTTCACACTTGGCTTGATACCTCGTTGCGTGGAGGATGTGAGAGCCTTCTGCCCTTTTGCGGTCAGCTTCAGAGGTCCCCTTTTCTGGCAGGTAGAGTGCCCTTCTTGGCAAATGCATTGACAACAGGGAAAAGACAGGAAGCCTGACTCAACTGTGCCCCTAGTTCATCATTTTGACCATTTTTTGTTTTGGTTTTCTACTAAAACAATTTTGACCAATATGAGAGTTAGATTAACATACTTGTTCGATTTTTGATTTGAAAATCATGCAAGTCAGGCTATGAGCACTGAAAATTTTCCTTTTTTGGGTCCAAGAAATGGTCCAGTTTTTGGAAAAGATGGAACAATTTTCGAGAAAAGTAGTCAGCTTCAGTAAAAATTCTCAAAAATTATTTTTGCAAACGGCCAATGCTTAACAAGCACGAAACCCACTCTTGAGACGCACAACCTCGGATTTGGAGGAAAATTGCCCCCTTGCTCGAAGAGAGCTACATGGCAACGGAAAGTTGCCCCTTGTTTGCACGGCACCGCAGCGCATTGAATGGCAATGGAAAGTTGCCCCTTGTTTGAATGGCACCGTAGTGTATTGTAATCAGTCCTCAGAGCGACGATTGCAACCGAACTCCCGGATACAGAAAAGACAAAGATGACTAGAACCATTACATAGACACAGTTGAATTTGAAGTGTTTCAGGGCTGGACTTCAGAATGAAGTTGCCTACGTATCCCAAAGATGGGAATCAAGCCTTACGTAGTTCGGGGTTAAGGTACACTCGGGTATTTAACCTCTCCTTTTTAGGCTCTAACTTTTGCCAAGGCGCCCGATGCGGGTTTTCGACCTTGCGAGCTTTGTTTTTCTTTTCTTTTCAATTCTTTTCATTTCTTTTCTTTTCATTTCTTTTCATTTCATTTCCTTTTTTTTTTTTCTTTTTTGTTCTTTTCTTTGCATTTTTTCTTTTTTGTATTTTTCTCTTGCTCTAACTTTTGCCTGGGTCGCCTTTCCGGGTTTTCGGCCCAGCGAGCCTCTCAAAGGGTAAAAGTGTAACAAATCCATGCCAAATGGTTTTAGGGTTTTGAAGCCATCCGTATCCAGGAGAGTGGCTGTTGTATTGATTTACTGAAGGATCCATCTTCGGCTCTTCGAGCATATCTGACATTTTTGCCCCTAGTTTGAGGGGGGGCTTCTGATCTAGCTTTACAAGCTTCCTTTGATCTGATCTTCTTGATCTGACTTTGGTGCCTCTTGTTCGAGGGCTGCTTCAAAATGGCCACATAGGCCTCACGTTGTGGTTGACCGTTGAACGTTCTGAACTCAGGTTCAAGGTTTGAAAGTGAGGGGTCGAATCTCGAGGCTGAGAGCGATCCTAAGCTGCACAATCTCAAGAGTGATCCCACACAAGTCTTCGCAGGACTGCGCAAAATATTTTTTGAAATTTTTTAAGAAAGCGACAAATCGCTCGCGCCGAAGACAGTGTAGAACCAATCTGGATCAAGCCAGGGTCCTTCTCAGTACTCACATTAACAAGCATGATCTCAATCATTAAGGGCTTAGCATGCCTCTCTTTCTCTCAAATGATCAAAATTTTGCAAATCTCGAGGAATTCCTTCCTCTTCGTTTTCACCGCAGTGTTCAAAAAAAGTTTTGAAAAAAACTTAGGTCGATACAATGATTTCAAGGCACAGAAAAGGCAGGCGAAGAGCACTGTCATTCCATTCAATACTTCTGGCACAACTGGCACACGGCAGAAGCAAACACAAGAGTGTGAAAATCACTGCTGTTCATTCAAATCTGTTGGTACAACTGGCTCCCTGGCAGAAACAGACTCAAAAGGACAAACACAAAGCAAAATAGTGATATCCGAAGTAACACCCCCGGAATCACCCGAATTTAACAAAACAGGACTGACTCGATACAACAAGACAGACCCGACTGACTCAGTATGAAAAGACTGACTCAATACAAATTGAGAAGACTGACCCAATACCTAAGTCAGAAAACACAAAAACTAGCATTCGTAAAATGCTCGAAACAGTGCGTGCCAAACGCCACATCTAGAGTAAACTGAGTGCCGCCCACAGGTGGTTCATCCCCTGATCACATAACAACACAAGTCCAGAGTACCCAGGGGATATCAGACCCTTCTGATGCTATGGTTCCAAGACTACTTAGCAAAAGGGAAAACAGACAGCATCTCAGCCCGATTTCACGATAACCCATATGAGCAGAGCTGAATGACTGTGCCTCCTACTGAATTCTGCCCCAAAATTCTGCCCCAAATCTGAGTCTGATACCTACAGGTAAAGCTGACTCCCAAATACTGAACTGGTGCCTGCAGGCCTGATGCCCAAACCCTGTAAACTGATATATGCATTCGTATGGAGACGCACCCCAAAAGCACATAACAAGTAAGTGAGAGCCAAAAACACCCCTATGTTAGGGTAGGGTTTCCCTGTCCTATTTCATCAGGAGCTAGGGTTTCACTACGCACGCAGCGGTTTCAAACAACCTATAAACGGGTAAGCAACCTGTCCTAGTTTGGAATGGTCACTATGGATCCGAATATGCACTAGGTCGAATGGTCAAAAAGGGTGCCCCGGTAAAACCGGGGTTTGTGTTCCCATACTGTCAGAGCCCATAACCGGTCAGCCTTATGGTCATGCCTTGACAAGACAAGCCTCCGGCAAACCGTTCAGGAATAGCAGATGGCAAACACGGTGTTCCTAGGCGCATCAATGCACATGCAATGCAAAGAAACACATAAGTGAAATCAAAACAGGATATCACGAGTTCGAGTCAAGCTCTCTAAATTTCCCCAGCGGAGTCGCCAGAAACTGTAGACGCGCCCGCGGGCCTCATGCTACAGTTCGGACTCGATTTGTGTCACGGTTCTAAATCTGAACCAAAGAGTCCAAATCTGGCAAATCGTTTTGAGAAACAGATTTTTGAAAAAGTAGTGCCAAACATGGACTGCTTTGCCAGATACAGAGTCGCCACCTAATATATTTTTTTATGGGAGAATTTAGGAAACCCTGACTCGGTGCCGAAGGCCACATGCCCGTCATCACCGGAGTTGTCTCGGCTCGGGAGTTTGGGTACGATCGGGGAAGGTCAGCTATGAGCACCCCTGTAGACACCCCATTTTTGACCGACCTTGAGACTCAGGTGTCACCAGTTGAGCACTTGGTGATATTGCATAATGTGCTCGTTCAGAAGTTTCAGAGTCGCGGCCGTGAGCCCTGCTTCCGGACTTCAGAACCCTCTTCTATGCCTTGTCTCGGTTTGCGAACCAGACTCGATTTTCTCTGTTTCTTTTCCTGAGGGGAGGGAGAGGTCCAGTAGACCATCTCTCAGTGGCCGTGGGCTACATTTTTGTGGCCGCAGGCCATTTTGCCCATTTTGGAGTCCGGTTTCCGGTTTTTCGGGACTGTTGGCCGTGTGCCTCGGTTCGGGACCGCCTAACCATCTCCTTTTGCTCTAAATTTTGGCACACATCTTATTTTCTCCCTTTCAAGGGACACTGGGGTCTGAGAAACCCACTTCGTGGCCGAACGCCACTTTCGGTGCTTAGCAGCTCATTTTCGGGATCCCGAACTGCGTGTTTTGGCCCCCGAGCATTCATTTCGCATCGTTTTTTGTTCATTTTTGGCAGGTGCCTCTTTTTTATCACCGGGAAGGTCACTGGAGGGTGGGAGGCCAGCAATTATCTTGGCAACCAGTTATATTCCATTTTCGCCCTCCGACGCCCGTTTTTCGCACTTCCGGGCCAATGTTGAACACCTTGGAGCCATTTTCTTCAAACCCAAACCACATATTTGTGATGTACACACATGGGAGGACCCTAAAAGTTCATGGCCGGCCACTAATGCTTCTTGACCCTTTTGAACCCCTCCTTCCGAGCCAATGTTGAACACTCTTGGGCCACTTTCTTGAACTTTGAACCACATATTTGTGTTGTACACACATGGGAGGACCCTAAAAGTTTATGGCCGGCCATTAATTCCTTTTGACCCTTTTGAATCCCTCCTAAAATTGGCTTGTTCTCTCTCCTGTTTTAGAATTTCCAAATTCGAACCACAGGGTTGTGAAGAGGAGACCTGGGAGGCCACCAATATGTGGTGGCCGGCCACTAATTATACTTGACCCTTTTGACCCCTAGCTGGCCGGCCACCTGCAGCAAAAGTAAGGGGCCGGCCTGCTTCCTCTCAACTTGCACTTTACAGCTGTGCAGCTGTTTCCCCCAGAAAATATCCCAATCCGCGGGATATTTTGTGGGGGAAAGCTTACCTCCTTTTTGCCCCACCTTTACACCCTCTTTTTGTCCATATAACCAGCTGGTGGCATCACATTTGGGGGTTGGAAAATTTGTTCTTCAAGCCTCAAGATCCATATCTCCCTCCATCCTTCTCATTTTCCTAAAAAACCTTAAGTCCTACATCTTATTTTCTTCATCACCACCAAGCTCTACCACCACCACTTCATTTCCAGCAACAAGGAGGGCTTCTCAAAGGCTAAAGGAGCTGCAAATTGGTCCAAGAAGCAACAAAAGACTTGTCTCCAAGGGTGAGTTACCATTTTCTCTTTTTTGAGCTTTTCTTTGCAATATTTCTTAGCCTCTCCTTCTTATACATTCAAGCTCCGGCCCTAACTGAAAGTGGCCCTCTTTTGAGCTCATTTTCACTTTTCGTTAAGGGCTTAACCCTGTTTGAGCCCTCCATGATGCACTTGCTTCATTGATCCTCTTATTTGTCATAATCTTGCATGCTATTTTTGGCCCATGAGTAATCTGTTTTTGAGCATGATGTAATCTGTGAATATGCTTATTTTGGGCCCTTCTTCAACATTGTTGAAGGGCCCCTCACCATTTGATGCCTCCATGTTATACTTCCCTTTATATCCCTTATTTGGCCCCATTTTTGCATAAATTGGTAGCCCCCTTTGCTTTTGTTTTTGGCCATTTTACAGTTCTGGAAATAGTCTTATTTTGGCCTATACTCCATGTTTCATTAACATTTTTTTTCTGTTTGGTGATTATTTTGTATACTTCATGTTATAGCACCTTTTGAGCCTCAATCTTGTGCCTTTTTTTAGCATGTTTGTATATTGATTCGAGGCTTGCCATATACTGTAAACATTCATATTTTTGGTCCCTCTTCAATGTTGTAGAAGGAAATTTTTCAGTTTGAATTTTGCTTATATCACTTGCTTCATTACCCCTCTCTTGGCCCCTATTCTTGCATGCCATTTTTGCCATACCTATGCTTGCTGTTTAGCCATGTTTATAACTGTGAAAGTTCCTTTTTTGGGACTGCCTAGCTTCTGTCTTTGCATTACATGTCCATATTGTGCATGTTTGGCATAGCTATAGGCCATTTCGGGTGCCTAAATTCGCATTTCGAGGCACCTCATTTTCATTCATCGGCATCCTATGTGAGTGTGGCTGAGGCTCACTCATGTTGGTATAAGTCCATATCATGTTTCCATGTCATTACATCGCATTCTGCCATTGTCTCGGTTTGCATGCCCGTGTGCACGCATTTCGAGGCACTTCATTTTTCATCCATCGGCATCCTATGTGAGTGTGGCTGAGGCTCTCTCATGTTGGTATAAGCCCATATCATCTTTCTATGTCATTGCATCGCATTCTGTCATCGCCTAGGTTTGCGTGCCCGTGTGCACGCATTTCGAGGCACTTCATTTTCAACCATCGGCATCCTATGTGAGTGTGGCTGAGGCTCACTCATGTTGGTATAAGCCCATATCGCGTTTTCATGTCATTTGCATTGCATTCTGTCATTTTCTCGGTTTACGTGCCCGTGTGCACGCATTTCGAGGCATCTCATTTTCATAGCATAGTGCATACTAGGTTGTATCTTAGATTGCATTCTGTCATTTTCTCGGTTTGCGTGCCCGTGTGCACACATTTCGAGGCATCTCTTTTTTATAGCATTGTGTATGTTAGGATTGCATCTTAGTTGCATGTCATGCATATTGCATCGTGTTCGGGATAGGAGTTAGCCCGGGCACGGGAAACGAGGTGCATTTCGTACTCCGAGTGACGGAATGTGTCTCAATTTCCCAGTCACCGATACTCCGGATCATCTATGATGGAGTTAGGTTCTTGTTGTGTTTTCATATGCATTCATCCTACATTGAATTGTGCAATTCGACTCCTCGGCCATCATGCCTCGATATGCGTGATTGGTGGCACGAGGATCGAGGCGTGCATATATCTGTGAAAATACATTGCTATGCCCCTTTCCTGCTCTCTGTTGCAGCAAAACGAAGAATCAATAACTTTTTGGGGCTTGGCACGCATTTCAAGAACAGGTGTAAACAGAGGCTAATTGGGGCATTCCGGTGGATTTCCGCGCAAGACAACCCGGACATGCATCATCCATCAGAAGCAAGGCAGTCCCTGGCTTGCACGCCAGTTTTACTTGCTTTCTTAGTTAATTTGTTAATTAATTAGGAATTTGTACATTATTCGGACTGTAATATTTTGGACTGTAATATTCTTTTATTCGGGACTGTATTATTTATTCGGACCCTCTGCGCGAGGGCACAACTGTAATAAGTGTGCGTGAGTGTGATGCATGTCTTCCAACCCCACGTCTTTCTCCCTTTTATTTATCCGCTTATGATGGTTAGATTAGGGCATATTTAAATTAGCATACAGTATGACAGCATGTTTGCATCATTCATCTGTATTGCATGCACCGGGCTCGGCGCATCATACTAACTGCATCGTACTTTCAATTCCAAATTGAATACATGATAGTTGTAGCATTTCATATACCATCTTAGAATGGCCGAGCCTGCTATAATTGCATTTTGCATGTGTTGCATTAGGCATTTCTGTATAGTTAGGATCATGCATGATTTCTAATGAATTCCTATTTTGGCTTGGAGTACTCGGTAAGTTCTATGCTTTAGCATCCTCGCATGCGTGTGAGTGACTGCCATGAATAGCATGCTTACCATGAGGCTATGTGCTTATGTGATATAACTACCTGAATGCCTGTGGGTAAAGGTTGGGTTATTTGAATTGGAATAATTCATCAAATGTGTGTGTTAAGCCCACTAGATAGTGGCAAAATCATGTTTTCTAAGCCCACCCGAGGGTGGCAAATCTACGTCTTAGCCTACTTGCGGGTAGCACCATCAAACCACTTTCAAATAAACAAACATGAAATGTTTTGTTCCAATTCAGGCGATCCAGTCTATACTTGTATGCTGTGAGCATCACATAATAACCTAGGCTAATAAACCGGAATAAGGACTCACAATGTTTTTAAAAATAGATATCATGGTTAGTAGAGGCCGGTCTATGACCGGGCGAGCGGGGGTGCTCACGAAGTGACCTTCCCCAATCGTACCCAAGTTCCCGAGCCGAGGCAACTTTGGTGATGACGGACACGTGGCCTTTTGGCACCGAGTCAGGGTTTCCTAAATTTCCCAAAATAAAATATTTAGGTGGCGACTCTGTATCTGGCAAAGCAGTCCATGTTTGGCACTTCTTTCAAAAATCTGTTTTCTTAAAATGATTTGCCGGATTTGGACTCTTTGGTTCAGACTTAGAATCGTGACAACGAAAGTCGAGTCCGAGCTGTAGCGAGGTCCCCCCGCGGGCTTGTTACAGTTTCTGGCGACTCTGCTGGGGATTTAGAGAACTTGACTCGAACTCTTGATATCTGTTTTTGACTACGCTTGTGTGTTTCTTTGCATTGCATTTGCATTGGTGCGCCTAGGACACCGTGTTTGCCATCTGCTATTCCTGAACGGTTTGCCGGAGGCTTGTCTTGTCGAGGCATGACCATAAGGCTGACCGGTTGTGGGCTCTGCCAGTATGGGAACACAAACCCCGGTTTTACCGGGGCACCCTTTTTGACCATTCGACCTAGTGCATATTCGGATCTATAGTGACCATTCCGAACTAGGACAGGTTGCTTACTCGTTTATAGGTTGTTTGAAATCGCTGTATGCGTAGTGAAACCCTACCTCCTGACAAAATAGGACAGGGAAACCCTACCCCTTCATAGGGGTGTTTTGGCTCTCACTTATCGGTTATGTGCTTTAGAGTGCGTCTCTACAGGAATGCATGTATCAGTGTATGAGTTTGGGCATCAAGCCTGCGGGCACCAGTTTGCAAATTTGGGCATCAGGCCTGCGGGCATTACTATCAGTATTTGGGAGTCAGCTTTACCTATGGGCATCAGACTCAGATTTTGAGGCAGAATTTTGGGGCAGAATTCAGTAGAGAGTACACTCATTCAGCTTTGCTCATGTGGGTTATCGTGAAATCAGGCTGAGGTGCTATCTGTTTTCTCTTTTGCTAGGTGGCCTTGGAACCATAGCTTCAGAAGGCTCCGATATCCCCCGAGGTTCATCGAACTTGTGCTAATAGACTTTGTTAGATCAGAAATTCAATTCAAGGGCAACCAGTGTTCTTTCGCTGAGGCAAGGTAAAGAAAAGCCGGTCAGGGCTCATCTGTTCATCTAATCCGTCAGTCGCCAGTCACATCACCTTTGTTCAGACTCAGCAGACTGTGATGGCACAGGGTTCGGAAGAGTTTGCGGCCGTGACAGCAGCGCTAAATCAGGGAACTACCATGCAGGCTGAGACCAGTATTGAAACGCAGCGCCCATCTGGGGCATCTGCCTCACATCCAGCTTTGGGACCCCAGCCGAACTTTGACCCAATTCCACCAGTTGAAGACTTGCAGTGTCTGAATCCTCGAGAAGGGTCGGCTCAAGCTCAGGTGCTCAGACCCCTGGTGCAGCCTAATGAGAGAACTCAACCCTTTCATGTTGATGAGTTCAATCCGACTGCAGTGAAAATTGCAAACCTTGAGAAGCAATTCAAAAGGGCACAGAGCCTTAACTCCATTCCTGGCATTGAGGATGGGCGCATCGAGGCTGCCATCCGGCTCCCAGACGGATTCAAAATGCCATATATCGACCGTTTCGACGGGTCTGGAGATCCAATGGTACATATCCGACTTTTCTTAGATGTCCTGAAGCCGATGGGTCTGACTAAGCCACAGAAACTCTCTCTGTATGGAAGAACCCTGTCGGGTGTAGCAGCTACTTGGTATACCAAATTGGAGGATACAGTGAAGCAAAACTGGGAAGAACTGGCTGAGGCCTTTGTCGATCAGTATTCCTACAATACCCAAGTTGAAATGACCATCCAAGAGCTTGAAGCAACCCACCAGAACCCAACAGAGCCTTTTGTGGAATTCGTTGCAAGGTGGAGAGCAAAGGCAGCACAAATGACAGATCGTCGCCCTTCTGAGAAGGATCAAGTGCAGATGATGGTCCGAAACCTCGAGCATGATATGTTGCAAAAGTTGATAGTTGCTCCACTATTCACTTTCAAAAGTTTGCATGAACTGGGGGTTCAAGTCGAGAATGCGTTCAACAGCGGGATCATTCCCAGGACAAGGGAACTGACAAGGAAGGTACGCTGGTAGTAGCGCTATTCCCAAACCCACCGAAATCAATACAGTCGCCACAGCCGACCCTTTTGCCAAACCAAGCCTACAAACGGCTGGCCCAGCCCGAGCTCAGGGTAAAACTTTCACCCCCCTCTATATGAGCCTGACTAGCACACTGAAAGTCTTGATGGAAAAAGGGCATCTCAAACCCCTCGATCCTCAACCTCTTCCTAACCCACTCCCAGCCAGACATAACCCCGCCAAGTACTGCATGTACCATCAACAGTGCGGTCATGGCACCGACCGTTGCTACCGCCTTCGTCATGAGGTCCAAAATCTCATCGACAACCGGACGATAGCTCCACCCTCAGACCCCGGTGACCAAACATCTCCTGCCTACCTCAATCACATCCACATACTGCCATCCACCTTTGACCCCAGCATATACATCACCCTGGCCCATCTACCCAAGCCTGAGGTGTTTATCCCAGAGAGCATGGACTTATGCATGATGGGTGCACCTGAACCTCAACCATCTCAAACCCGTGAACCCACTACTTCTGAGTTGATGGGAATGATTAAAGATCTTCAAAAAACCATGACAGATCTGGCCTTCGGGACATTGGCTCCATCATCGACCACACCACATACCGGGAACTTCATGTCAAGAGACTCCCCGATGTTGGGACGAGCTGCATTTGAGGAAAGCCAATCCCTTGGCAGAATGGAGGTGAGTGGGAGGAACAAGATAGGGGTGGACATGGATCCCAATGAACATCTTCTGTTGGCTGTTGAGGCTTTGAAAGCCGAGGGACTGAACAAAGAGTAAGTCCTCCCAGTTGTTGCAAAAGCTGTGGATGACACTTTCGCTACTCAGGTTGGGGGCAGTCCGAATCAAAGGGAACATCGGGAAAAGGGCTGTCATACCAGAGACGATCCTGTTATCTCTAATCCTCCACTTGGAAGAGATCGGCAAACCAGGCCAGCACCTGCCAATCCCTTTGCTGGTGCGCCCAGTAAAAATCCACAAGCCTTGAAGTACCAACCCCGAGGTCGGAGGGTCTTCCATGCCCTCTATATGCCTTTATCCAAAGCTCTCCAAATCCTTGTTGGACAAGGCCATCTCAAACCCCTTGAGCCTCGGCCTCTCCCGAACCCTCTTCCGGCTACACATGATACTACCCAGTACTGCGCGTACCATCAACAAACTGGCCATACTACCAACGCCTGCTTCCGTCTTCGCCATGAAGTACAGGATCTATTTGACAATGGAGTCATCCCCGCACCAGGTCCTGCAAAATCTATCAGCACTTGATCAGTGAACTTGTAGGGGATAATGTGATGTGATCGAGGGATGAACCACCTGCGGGCAGCGCCCAGTTTACTCCAGATATGGTGGACGGCATGCACTGTTTTGAGCATTTGCAAATGCTAGTTTTTGTACTGTCTGACTCGGGTATTGGGTCGGTTTTGTTGTTTTGTTTTGAGTCTGTCTTTTTGCTTTGAGTCAATCTCTTTTTATTTTGGGTCTGTCTTGTTGTATCGAGTCAGTCCTATTGTGTAGGAGTCGGGTGATTCCGCGGGGGGGGGGGTGTTGCCTCGGGCATCACCATTTTGTTTTGTGTTTGTCTTTTCGTTTTGTTTTGAGTCTGTTTCTGTTAGGGAGCCAGTTGTGCCAACAGATTCTGAATGAAACAGCAGTGGTTTTTCATGCTTTGTGCTTGCTTCTGCTCTATGCCAGTTGTGCTAGAAAGTTTGAACGAAACAGCAGTACTCTTCGCCTACTCTTCTGCACCCCAAAATCATTGCATTGACCTAAGTTTTTTTTAAAACTTTTTGAACACTGCGGTGAAAACGAAGAGGAAGTAATTCCTCGAGTTTTGCAAAAATTTGATCATTTGAGAGAAAGAGAGGCGTGCTAAGCCTTTAACGAATGGAATCATGCTTGTTAGCGTGAGTACTGAGAAGGACCCTGGCTTGATCCAGACTGGTTTCACACTACCTTCAGCGCGAGCGATTTGTCGTTTTCTTAAAAAAAATTTTCAAAAACAAAATGTTTTGCGCAGTCCTGCGAAGACCTGTGTGGAATCGCTCTTGAGATTGTACAGCCTAGGATCGCTCTCAGCCTCCAGACTCAACCCCTTTGCTTCCAAACCTTGAACTTGAATTCAGAAGGTTCGACGGTCAACTACAATGTGAGGCCTGTGTGGCCAGATTCAAAGTAGCTCTCAAACAAGAGGCAAGGAAGTCAGGTCAAGAAGATCAGGTCTCATCAGAAGAGGCTTACGAAGCAAAACAGCAGCCATTCTCCTAGATTCAGATGACTTCAGGATCTCAAAACCATTTGGCATGGACTCGTTACACTTTTACCCTTTGAGAGGCTCGTTGGGCCGAAAACCCGGAAGGGCGACCCAGGAAAAAGTTAGAGCAAGAGAAAAATACAAAAAGAAGAAGCAAAAAATGCAAAAAGAAAAAAAGAGAACAAAAAAGAAAGATGCAAAGAAAAGAAGAAAAAAATCAAAAAAGAAAAGAAATGAAAAGAATTGAAAAGAAAAGAAAAACAAAGCTCGCAAGGTCGAAAACCCGCAACAGGCGCCTTGGCAAAAGTTAGAGCATAAAAAGGAGAGGTTAATACCCGAGTGTACCTTAACCCCGAACTACGTAAGGCTTGATTCCCATGTTTGGGATACGTAGGCAACTTCATTCTGAAGTCCAGCCATAAACACTTCCAATTCGATTATGTCCATGCGATGGTTCTGGTCATCTTTGCCTTCTCTGTATCTGAGGATTTGGTTGTTTTCATCACTCTGAGGGCTGCCTACAATGCACTGCGGTACCGCCCAAACAAGGGGCAACTTTCCGTTGCCATTCAATGCGCTGCGGTGCTATTCAAACAAGGGGCAACTTTCCATTGCCATTCAATGCGCTGCGGTGCTATTCAAACAAGGGGCAACTCTCCGTTGCCATTCAATGCGCCGCGGTGCCGTTCAAACAAGGGGCAACTTTCCGTTGCCATGCAGTTCCCCTCAAGCAAGGGGCAATCTTCCTTCGAATCCGAAGTTGTGCATCTCAAGAGTAGGTTCCGTGCTCGTTGAGCAGTGGTCGTTTGCAAAAATAGTTTTTGAGAATTTTTACTGAGGTTGACTAATCTTCTCGAAAAGTACTCCATTTTTCAAAACTGGACCATTTCTTGGACCTAAAAGAGGAAAATTTTCAGTGCTCACAGCCTAACTTGCATGATTTTAAATCAGAAAATTGAACAAGCATGCTAATCTAACTCTCATTTCGGTCAAAATTTTTTAGGAGAAAACTAAAACAAAAAAATGGTCAAAATGATGAACTAGGGGCACAGTTGAGTCAGGCTTCCTGTCTTTCCCATTGTCAACATACTTGCCAAGAAGGGCACTCTACCTGCCAGAATAGGGCACAACTGAAGTTAACAACAAAGGGCTGAAAGCTCTCTCATCCTCCAAGCAACGAGGTATCAAGCCAAGTGCGAGGCACGAACCGGAATGGGACAAGATATTCCACTCCCTTATCTGGGCAGATCTTATCACGTCCAAGCTCCCCAGCAAAGCATCATCAACTGATGTTAGCTGCGGATTTGCCACACACCCAGTTGTAGCGCAACCCTTCCGTGGGAGGAATTCACTAGCTGTGAGCGGAAGAAAGAGAATCTAGCAGAATGCTAGGGGCACGAGCCCACAGTTTGCTGTTCGTCCATCAACCACCCAGGGGAGGGATGAAAAATGAGAGAATGAAGAATAGAGAGATGTGCGATGAGAGGAAAAGTGAGAAGAGGGCTTTTTCAGAAAAACAAAGCTTGAGGGCCAAGTGATGTGAGAACCACAAATAAAAAAGGGTGGGAAACACTACCCGGTGAAACAGGCTCCCCGTGCACATCTGAGTGTCGTGTCTTTTTGTTTTTATCTCGATTCTTGTTTTGAGTCGTTTCGAGTGTTACTCGATGTGTCTAGGTTGTGTGCCTTTTATTTCCTTGTTGAGTCGTTTGCTGTGTTCAGTCGTAGGCTCGATACCCGGTCGAGAGCTCATTTATCAATTCCAAAATAAAATCGTTTTGCGCTCCGAGTGCCGTGCCGTTCTCCACATCTGTGCAAAACGAGATTCATTCTTTCATAAAACTGCAGGGTTCAACCCAGGTTATGTCTGAACAGCAAAACCAGGACCTATCTGAAGCTATATAAGTTCCGGACTGCAAAGCAAAAGAAAATAAGGAAAATTTTGAGCATCTGAGTGTGTTTCACCTTCAGAAAATTATGAGATTGCATTCCATATGTACCTCTTCAGGCCTTGCCAGTGCCCTGAAGAATGAGTGTGCCTCTACTCCAAGCTTAAGCATGCTTCAAGTCAGAACGGCAATTAAAGCAGCAGCAACAGATGTTATCTCTCACCAATATGAACAGGGTGTGCCCTTTTTGAGCTGAGTGTGTTGCAAAGTCCTCTAAGAGGTAAATTAGAGGCACCAGAGTACATATTTGTGCTCCTCTACTACATAGAATGTGCATTTTCATATACACTGTTGTCGCATGCGTGCCGCACATCGTTATGATTCATGCATAGAATATGTTTGCTTTCGATCCTGCATAGAATTTGCTTTCAATATTGCATAGAACATGCTCCTGTTTCTTGTATAGAAAATGCTCGTATCTTTTGCATAAAAAATGCACTCTTCCATACTTGTATAGAAAATGCACCTCATTTGCATAGAACATGCATTCACTCGCACTATCTTGTGCACTTACACTTTGTATCTCACTAGCACTGTCTTGTGCATCTTGTGGTTGTATCTCACTCGCACTGTTTAGTGCATTTCAATCGCGCTGTTTAGCGCATCGCATTGTCTAGCGCATTTCAATCGCGCTGTTTAGCGCATCGCACTGTCTAGTGCATTTCAATCGCGCTGTTTAGCGTATCGCACTGTCTAGTGCATTTCATTTCAATCGCGCTGTTTAGCGTATCGCACTGTCCTGTGCATTTCAAATCACTCGCGCTTTCTTGCGCATTGCACTGTTTTGTGCACCTTACTTGCATTTTGCATGCATTCCATCGCGCTATCTTGCGCATCTCACCTGTACTTGTTAGTGCATTGTATCGCGCTATCTTGCGCACCTTATTTGTATCGCACTGTTTTGTGCATTCACCTTGCTCGTACTGTTTTGTACACCTTTAGCATCGCACTGTTTTGTGCATTCACCTTGCTCGTACTATTTTGTACACCTTTAGCATCGCACTATTTTGTGCATCTGTTTAACACTGTTTTGTGCATTCACTCTGCATCGCACTGTCTTGTGCACTCCCCGGTCTAGGAGACCTTAAATCCTCCGGTCTGCGGAGACCTTAAATCCTGCATCTTTATTCGCACTATCTTGTGCACTCCTGGTCTGGGAGACCTTAAATCCTCTAAAGGTGTAATTCCTTTGGTGTTTGTCGTGCCCGAACAACTTCCGGTGATCCGGTATAGCCACCTGCCTGTGTTTGCAGTGAGTTCCTAGGAGACCAACTGCGACGGTGGAAACTAGAGTTCGAATGGCTGATGCCTAGAACGTAAAGGTTCGGGATTTCCGTGACTAAAGTCTGGTTTAAATACCCAGAGGCGTGTCCTCGGCTTGAAATCTGTATGGAAGCCCCATAGGTTGAGATAGCGTGTATGCACCTCAATTCTGGATACTGAACCAACCTAGCCTGTCACCCCGTTGGAGAATAGGGAAAGCTGCGACCATGGTCAGGGAGAAAAGTTGTACCTGCAGTTCAACCAAAAGAAGCGGAAGATCCCCAGTAGCATGAGGTAAGTCATTGCCAATTGCCCCTGTAAGGTACCTTTACCTCTTAGCTATTACATTGCATTTTAGCCACTACGTTACAGTGCATTGCCTGAATCCCCAACTTTCAAATCGGCTTCGCGTAGCGTATAAGTCCAACTTTCAAATCGGCTTCGCGTAGCGTATAAGTCCAACTTTCAAAAACCGGCTTCGCGTAGCGTATAAGTCCAACTTTCAAAAACCGGCTTCGCGTAGCGTATAAGTCCAATCTTCAAAATCTTCTCGCATATCATTTTGCATCTTGCCCCCCTGCCTGCGGGCATGCCTGCGAGCGCATCCCTTTTTATCTTGTATGTTTGTTTAAGTCTTCGGCCTTGTCAAAAATGGGTCGTCTCTGGGCTTTGACATTCACTCCCGTCACTTGTGACTTCCGAGTTCTGTCAAAGAGGGGCAACTGTAGACACCCCATTTTTGACCGACCTTGAGACTCAGACGTCACCAGTTGAGCACTTGGTGATATTGCATAATGTGCTCGTTCAGAAGTTTCAGAGTCGCGGCCGTGAGCCCTGCTTCCGGACTTCCGAACCCTCTTCTGTGCCTTGTCTCGGTTTGCGAACCAGACTCAGTTTTCTCTGTTTTTTTTCCTGAGGGGAGGGAGAGGTCCAGTAGACCATCTCTCAGTGGCCGTGGGCTACATTTTGTGGCCGCAGGCCATTTTGCCCATTTTGGAGTCCGGTTTCCGGTTTTTCGGGACTGTTGGCCGTGTGCCTCGGTTCGGGACCGCCTAACCATCTCCGTTTGCTCTAAATTTTGGTACACATCTTATTTTCTCCCTTTCAAGGGACACTGGGGTCTGAGAAACCCACTTCGTGGCCGAACGCCACTTTCGGTGCTTAGCAGCTCATTTTCGGGATCCCGAACTGCGTGTTTTGGCCCCCGAGCATTCATTTCGCATCGTTTTTCGTTCATTTTTGGCAGGTGCCTCTGTTTTATCACCGGGAAGGTCACTGGAGGGTGGGAGGCCAGCAATTATCTTGGCAACCAGTTATATTCCATTTTCGCCCTCCGACGCCCGTTTTTCGCACTTCCGGGCCAATGTTGAACACCTTGGAGCCATTTTCTTCAAACCCAAACCACATATTTGTGATGTACACACATGGGAGGACCCTAAAAGTTCATGGCCGGCCACTAATGCTTCTTGAACCTTTTGAACCCCTCATTCCGAGCCAATGTTGAACACCCTTGGGCCACTTTCTTGAACTTTGAACCACATATTTGTGTTGTACACACATGGGAGGACCCTAAAAGTTTATGGCCAGCCATTAATTCCTTTTGACCCTTTTGAACCCCTCCTAAAATTGGCTTGTTCTCTCTCCTGTTTTAGAATTTCCAAATTCGAACCACAGGGTTGTGAAGAGGAGACCTGGGAGGCCACCAATATGTGGTGGCCGGCCACTAATTATACTTGACCCTTTTGACCCCTAGCTGGCCGGCTAGGGGGGGTGGCTGGCCGGCCACCTGCAGCAAAAGTAAGGGGCCGGCCTGCTTCCTCTCAACTTGCACTTTACAGCTGTGCAGCTGTTTCCCCCAGAAAATATCCCAATCCGAGGGATATTTTGTGGGGGAAAGCTTACCTCCTTTTTGCCCCACCTTTACACCCTCTTTTTGTCCATATAACCAGCTGGTGGCATCACATTTGGGGGTTGGAAAATTTGTTCTTCAAGCCTCAAGATCCATATCTCCCTCCATCCTTCTCATTTTCCTAAAAAGCCTTAAGTCCTACATCTTATATTCTTCATCACCACCAAGCTCTACCACCACCACTTCATTTCCAGCAACAAGGAGGGCTTCTCAAAGGCTAAAGGAGCTGCAAATTGGTCCAAGAAGCAACAAAAGACTTGTCTCCAAGGGTGAGTTACCATTTTCTCTTTTTTGAGCTTTTTTTTGCAATATTTCTTAGCCTCTCCTTCTTATACATTCAAGCTCCGGCCCTAACTGAAAGTGGCCCTCTTTTGAGCTCATTTTCACTTTTCGTTAAGGGCTCAACCCTGTTTGAGCCCTCCATGATGCACTTGCTTCATTGATCCTCTTATATGTCATAATTTTGCATGCTATTTTTGGCCCATGAGTAATCTGTTTTTGAGCATGATGTAATCTGTGAATATGCTTATTTTGGTCCCTTCTTCAACATTGTTGAAGGGCCCCTCACCATTTGATGCCTCCATGTTATACTTCCCTTTATATCCCTTATTTGGCCCCATTTTTGCATAAATTGGTAGCCCCCTTTGCTTTTGTTTTTAGCCATTTTACAGTTCTGGAAATAGTCTTATTTTGGCCTATACTCCATGTTTCATTAACATTTTTTTTTTCTGTTTGGTGATTATTTTGTATACTTCATGTTATAGCACCTTTTGAGCCTCAATCTTGTGCCTTTTTTTAGCATGTTTGTATATTGATTCGAGGCTTGCCATATACTGTAAACATTCATATTTTTGGTCCCTCTTCAATGTTGTAGAAGGAAATTTTTCAGTTTGGATTTTGCTTATATCACTTGCTTCATTACCCCTCTCTTGGCCCCTATTCTTGCATGCCATTTTTGCCATACCTATGCTTGCTGTTTAGCCATGTTTATAACTGTGAAAGTTCCTTTTTTGGGACTGCCTAGCTTCTGTCTTTGCATTACATGTCCATATTGTGCATGTTTGGCATAGCTATAGGCCATTTCGGGTGCCTAAATTCACATTTCGAGGCACCTCATTTTCATTCATCGGCATCCTATGTGAGTGTGGCTGAGGCTCACTCATGTTGGTATAAGTCCATATCATGTTTCCATGTCATTACATCGCATTCTGCCATTGCCTCGGTTTGCATGCCCGTGTGCACGCATTTCGAGGCACTTCATTTTTCATCCATCGGCATCCTATGCTGAGGCTCTCTCATGTTGGTATAAGCCCATATCATCTTTCTATGTCATTGCATCGCATTCTGTCATCGCCTCGGTTTGCGTGCCCGTGTGCACGCATTTCGAGGCACTTCATTTTCAACCATCGGCATCCTATGTGAGTGTGGCTGAGGCTCACTCATGTTGGTATAAGCCCATATCGCGTTTTCATGTCATTTGCATTGCATTCTGTCATTTTCTCGGTTTGCGTGCCCGTGTGCACGCATTTCGAGGCATCTCATTTTCATAGCATAGTGCATACTAGGTTGTATCTTAGATTGCATTCGGTCATTTTCTCGGTTTGCGTGCCCGTGTGCACACATTTCGAGGCATCTCTTTTTTATAGCATTGTGTATGTTAGGATTGCATCTTAGTTGCATGTCATGCATATTGCATCGTGTTCGGGATAGGAGTTAGCCCGGGCACGAGAAACGAGGTGCATTTCGTACTCCGAGTGACGGAATGTGTCTCAATTTCCCAGTCACCGACACTCCGGATCATCCATGATGGAGTTAGGTTCTTGTTGTGTTTTCATATGCATTCATCCTACATTGAATTGTGCAATTCGACTCCTCGGCCATCATGCCTCGATATACGTGATTGGTGGCACGAGGATCGAGGCGTGCATATATCTGTGAAAATACATTGCTATGCCCCTTTCCTGCTCTCTGTTGCAGCAAAACGAAGAATCAACAACTTTTTGGGGCTTGGCACGCATTTCAAGAACAGGTGTAAACAGAGGCTAATTGGGGCATTCCGGTGGATTTCCGCGCAAGACAACCCGGACATGCATCATCCATCAGAAGCAAGGCAGTCCCTCGCTTGCACGCCAATTTTACTTGCTTTCTTAGTTAATTTGTTAATTAATTAGGAATTTGTACATTATTCGGACTGTAATATTTTGGACTGTAATATTCTTTTATTCGGGACTGTATTATTTATTCGGACCCTCTGCGCGAGGGCACAACTGTAATAAGTGTGCGTGAGTGTGATGCATGTCTTCCAACCCCACGTCTTTCTCCCTTTTATTTATCCGCTTATGATGGTTAGATTAGGGCATATTTAAATTAGCATACAGTATGACAGCATGTTTGCATCATTCATCTGTATTGCATGCACCGGGCTCGGCGCATCATACTAACTGCATCGTACTTTCAATTCCAAATTGAATACATGATAGTTGTAGCATTTCATATACCATCTTAGAATGACCGAGCCTGCTATAATTGCATTTTGCATGTGTTGCATTAGGCATTTCTGTATAGTTAGGATCATGCATGATTTCTAATGAATTCCTATTTTGGCTTGGAGTACTCGGTAAGTTCTATGCTTTAGCATCCTCGCATGCGTGTGAGTGACTGCCATGAATAGCATGCTTACCATGAGGCTATGTGCTTATGTGATATAACTACTTGAATGCCTGTGGGTAAAGGTTGGGTTATTTGAATTGGAATAATTCATCAAATGTGTGTGTTAAGTCCACTAGATAGTGGCAAAATCATGTTTTCTAAGCCCACCCGAGGGTGGCAAATCCACGTCTTAGCCTACTTGCGGGTAGCACCATCAAACCACTTTCAAATAAACAAACATGAAATGTTTTGTTCCAATTCAGGCGATCCAGTCTATACTTGAATGCTGTGAGCATCACATAATAACCTAGGCTAATAAACCGGAATAAGGACTCACAATGTTTTCAAAAATAGATATCATGGTTAGTAGAGGCCGGTCTATGACCGGGCGAGCGGGGGTGCTCACGAAGTGACCTTCCCCAATCGTACCCAAGTTGCCGAGCCGAGGCAACTTTGGTGATGACGGACACGTGGCCTTTTGGCACCGAGTCAGGGTTTCCTAAATTTCCCAAAATAAAATATTTAGGTGGCGACTCTGTATCTGGCAAAGCAGTCCATGTTTGGCACTTCTTTCAAAAATCTGTTTTCTTAAAACGATTTGCCGGATTTGGACTCTTTGGTTCAGACTTAGAACCGTGACAACGAAAGTCGAGTCCGAGCTGTAGCGAGGTCCCCCCGCGGGCTTGTTACAACCCCCTTTCGCCCGGTCCGAAGACCGGCCTCTACTAACCGTGATATCCGTTTTTGAAAACTTTATGTGTTCTTAAACCAATTGTTAGCCTATAATTACTATGTTATGCGCGCAACAAACAAGTATAGACCAAATCGCCCAAATTGGAACAAAACATTTCATGTTTGTTTTGAAAATAGTTTGCTACTCGCAAGTAGGCTAAAATGCAGATTTTGCCACCCTCAAGTGGGCTTAAAACTTACAGTTTTAATGCATTATTCCAATTTAGGTAATTCAACCTCCATCCACAGGCATTCAAGCAGTTATATCACACAAGCAGCTAGCCTCATGGTAATCATACTGTCATGGCAACACTCACACGCATGCGATATGCTAAAGCATAAAAGCTTACCTAGTACTCCGAGCCAAAACAGAAACTAGTTAATAATCATATGCATGATCCTAGTTCATGTGAAGATGGCTAATGCAACACATGCAAGATGCAATTAAGATAGGTTCGGCTATCCTAAAGATGGCATGTGAAATGCTGCAACTAACAAGTTCTCAACTTGGAATTGAAATACAAGTGCAGTTAGCATAATGTGCCGAGCCTGATGCATGTCAACAAATGCATGAATGCACGCATGCATAGCATAAGGTATGCTAAAATAAATGTGCCCTAATCTACCATCATAAGCAGGTAAATAAAAGGGAAGAAAAAAGTGGGGTTGGAGGCATACATCACACGCACGCACACTTATTACAAATATGCCCTCGCTCGGAGGGACCAAATAAATATTACAAATTAATTAACTACGCAAGCTAATTAAATATTACAAATTAATTAATTAATTAACAAATTAACTAATCTAGGAAAATAGGTAAACCGCCTCGGGAAATGCGCCGCCATGCATAGGCTGCCTCTGTTTTCTTTCCTCTGCTCCTCTGAAGGCTACCAAAACCTCAGGACTGCTTCCTTGGACACTGAGGAGTGCCACCGGCTGAGTAGAATTGCCACCGGCAGTGTGGTGTAGTCACCGGCACAAGATGAATCCATCGGCTGCTTGTTTACTGCCGGTCGGCAATATATACTGCCGGTCGGCAAGGAATGTCTGCAGAACCTGCAATTGACAGCAACAGAGTGCAAAGCAAAGCATGGCAGCACAATTCAAGGCATATATGCACCATTCATGTCCCTTATCATGGTAATGACTCAAAGGGGCATGTGCCTCGATTCTCGGACCACCAATCACGCATTTCCATGCATGATGGCCCAAGGAATCAAGTATGCAACTTTCATGTCAAATGAAATGCAAACCAATCAAACAAACTAAAGCCCAACCTCTATCACATGATCAAGAGGCAAGGCATGCATGCCAATGCAACGCAACCTAGGTATGCAAACAAGAATACAAGTATGCTATGCAACTACATGGCATACACAATGCTAACAACATAACATGCGCAACGCTTTGAAACATGGCATACACAATGCAAGGTGGACTTACACCAATGTGAGTGGACCTCAGCCGCACCCACATCAGTGGCCATAAGATAAAAAAGGAATGCCTCGAAATGCGTGCACACGGGCACGCAAATCGAGGCAATGGCATATGTAATGCAATGGCTAAAATGGCATATAGAATGCAACATGGACTTATACTAACATGAGAGAGCCTCAGCCACACTCACATAAGAGGCCGATGGATGAAAATGAAGTGCCTCGAAATACGTGCACACGGGCACGCAAACCGAGGCAATGGCATATGCAATGCAATGGCATGGAAAATGATATGAAAACATGCCAATGGGATTTTAGCACTGAAAAGTGGGGGAAAACAGCCCCGAAATGAGGCGAAAACACACCCGATGCATGGAATCTCTCCCGAAATGCTAATTAGGCACATAGAATGAACTACAGCTATACAAAGCATGCATGATTGGTACATGGAATGAATAGACAGAAGCAAGGCAGCCTCAAAATAAGCATTTTTCTAGTACAAGTCATGGCCAAACAACAAGCAAAGATAGGGCAACAATGGCATGCAAAAATGGCCCCAAACATGAGGTTATGAAGCAACTCACAGCTGCTAACTCCAAACAGGTTAGGGCCCTTCAACAACATTGAAGAGGGGCCCAAAATAAGCCACTTTACAGAACTGTAAAAACCCAAAAACAGTATACAAACATGCTAGAAATGCAATGCAAAATGAGGCTCAAAAAGAGGCTATAACACAAAGTGTGCAAAATATTCAACAAACAGTCAAAGACCCTTAATAAAACATGTTAAGAAGGTCAAAATAAGACATTTTCTAGGCCTGTAAAAAGATCAAAAACGGAAGCACAATGGGCTGCCAAAGCATGCAAAAATGGGGACCAAAAGAGAGTATAAAGGCAAGTATATCATGGAGGTCCCAAACAGTGTTGAGCCCTTTTCAATGTTGAAGAGGGGCTCAAAATAAGCTTATTTTCAGTTTACATCAGGCTCTAAAACAGATCACACGCAAGCCAAAAATTCTATGCAAGATTATGGCATTCAAGGAGGATATTGAAGCAAGTGCAAGCTATTGTCCTCAAATAGTAAGAGGTCCTCAATCAAACATGAAAAGAACCTCAAAATATGATTATTTACAGTTTGGGTCGGAGCCCAAAAATGCAAGCAACTATGGCTTAGATATGAAGCAAGAAAAGACTAGAAAAGGGAAGAGGAGGACTCACCCTTGAAGACTAGCAAACCAGCACCTCTTGGACCAAGTTTAGGTGCTCCTAAGCTCTAGAGAACAGCCTCAAGCTGCTGGAATGGGCGTTGGATGCCTTGTGCTATGAGTTGATGAAGAAATGGCCCAAGAACAAGGGTGTTTGATGGTTGAATGGGAGAGATATAGTGAGAGATGAAGGGATATATGTATGTATATATCAGATATATCTATATATCTCTGGTTTTTTGTTCCAAAAATCCAACCTCACCAATGGAGGAGGAGAGGCCCCTTATATAAGGCAAGTGAAGCACTTAACTTACAAGCTAAGTAAAGGGAAAGGGTCCAAGGGGTTTAAGGGGGGTGCAAGGCTTCTAGAGGAAGCTAAAACAGCTGGCCAAGCTTCTCCAAGAAGCTTGGCCAAAGGGTTCAAGCTTCTAGAAGGTTAGGGGGTTCAAAGACTCACAAGGTGCAAAACAACCACACATATGCACGGGGGATCGAATCTGTGCACTCCAGCTGGCACAGCTGGAATCCACTCAATCTGCAGAATGCTCCGGAAGGTCGTCGGCTAGCAAAATTGGCCGGTCAGCTACTTTTACTGGCCGGTCGGCACAATAAATTGCCGGTCGGATAAATATAGTGCCGGTGGATGGCCGATAAGGTCAAAAAACGGCCGGTTGGTGTCCAAATTGAAGCCCTGGAAGTTAGCTTTCCAATGGCGCAAACGTTGCATTAAAATTCCTCCTGTGGAAAAAGTTATGCCCATTTTGGTGAAGCCGCGCAGATTCAATCCAACCGGGATGATCCCCAACTTCAGCTGATCATATCTCCCCCACCCGGACTTGGCTTTAAGAGATTCTTGAGTGCAAAATGAAGCCCCGGAAGTAAGCTTTCCGACGGTGGTGGCCTCATAGCTAAACTCTAAGTGTACAGATAGATAAGCCCGATTCAGCGAGGGCTGCTCGACTCGCTTCTACCCGGATTCATGCCGAACTTCTCCCAAACTAGTTTTCTCCTCTCCTTTCCTCTTTTCTTCAACTCCAAAACCCTAAACAAAGTGTTTTGAAAGATTTGCCCCTCTTCTAGCCGAAGAAACTGATTCTTTGCCCTGCACATCTCTCAACCCCGGGCAAACCATCAGTAGTGCCCAAGTCTTAAGGGCGGTCAAAAATGGGGTGTCTACACTCATTCACCTTTATGTTCCTGACTCTCCTTAGATCGCTGCTCCTGCATCCGCTTCCTCATTATCTCCTTTTCATCTTTGGCATTGTCGCTTAGGGCATATTTCTATTAATCGCTTAAAGTCTTTGGTTTCTAGTGGACAATTGGGTCATGTAATTCCAGATACTTTCGATTGTATACCTTGTCAACTTGCCAAACAACCTGCTTTATCATTCAATAAAAGTACTTCTGTTTCCTGTGCACCTTTTGATCTTATACATTCGGATATTTGGAGCCCCTCTCCTACTACTACTATGGGGGGATCTCGTTATTTTGTTGTTTTATTGATGATTTTTCCCGGTTTACTTGGATTTTTCTCATGAAAATTCGGTCTGAACTCAAAACCCTTTATTATCGATTTGCCCAAATGATCCACACCCAATTTTCCAAATCCATCAAACTTTTTCGCTCTGATAATGCTATGGAATATCGGGATTCAGATTTCCTTTCTTTTCTCCAGAGTCATGGTACACTGCCTAATCGTTCCTGTGCTAGCACGTCCCAGCAAAATGGCCGTGCTGAACGGAAACATAGGCATATTCTTGACACTACTCGCGCTCTCTTTCTCTCTTCTT
Organism: Camellia sinensis; assembly: GCF_055761805.1. Classification (NCBI taxonomy): domain Eukaryota; kingdom Viridiplantae; phylum Streptophyta; class Magnoliopsida; order Ericales; family Theaceae; genus Camellia; species Camellia sinensis. The sequence goes on from NC_138963.1 coordinate 203,197,905, forward strand.
CCTGCCCTGAAAGCTTTTGGGGGGAAGCTGTCCTCACTGCTGTCTACACTATCAATTGTGCTCCTACCCCTGTCATTCATAATCAAACTCCCTTTGAACGTCTGCATGGCACTCCCCCTCGCTATACTAATCTTCGGATTTTTGGCTCTGCCTGCTTTGTTCTCCTTCAATCTCATGAACACACCAAGCTTGAACCTCGTTCTCGTCTTTGTTGCTTTCTTGGGTATGGAATTGAACATAAAGGTTTTCGCTGTTGGGACCCTCTCTTTAAACGTCTTCGTATCTCCCGCCATCTTGTTTTTTGGGAACACCAAATGTTTTCCTCCCTATCCTTCTTTCACTTACCTGCACTTTCCACTAATGTACTGTTTACTAATCCTTCCATAGATCTCTTCTCTGATGATTTTGATACAGGTTCCTCCTTCATTGAGACGCCCTTGCTCCCTCCTACTCCTGACCAGACTGCTCTCCCTGAAGGTCCACCTCTCCTTGCACCACCTTCTTCTCTACCGCTTCTTCTTCCCACCGATCCTCCTACGGGTCGACCACACTGGGTAACTCAACCTCCTATCCACCTTCATGATTATATTGTTGGGTCTGCTGCCTTTTCTACTTATGAACCTACCTCCTATCGTGAGACTTGTACTAATCCTCTTTGGCAGCAAGCTATGACTGATGAACTTCAAGCTTTGGACAAAACTCATACTTGGGATCTTGTTGATCTTCCTCCTGGCAAAACTGCGATTGGCTGCAAATGGGTTTACAAAATCAAGACTCATTCTGATGGCTCTATTGAATGCTACAAAGCTCGTCTTGTTGCCAAGGGTTTCAACCAAGAATATGGGATTGATTATGAGGAAACCTTCTCCCCTGTTGCTCGGCTTACCTCTGTTCGCAGTTTACTGGTTGTTGCTGCTGCTCGCCATTGGGAGCTCTTTCAAATGGATGTCAAAAATGCTTTCCTCAATGGTAATCTTCCTGAGGAGGTCTACATGCAACCTCCACCTGGGTCTACTTTTCCCCCTCATAAGGTTTGCAAACTACAGCGTGCCCTCTATGGCCTCAAGCAAGCACCCCGCGCTTGGTTTGCTAAGTTCAGTTCTACCATTCATGACTTCGGGTTCACCTCTAGCTCCTATGACTCTGCTCTTTTTATACGGACTACTCCTCATGGTACCACTCTTCTCCTTCTGTATGTGGATGATATGATTATCACTGGTAATGATGCAGCTGGTATTCTCCACCTCAAACGTTTTCTCCACCGTCAGTTTGAGATGAAAGACCTTGGTACTCTTAACTACTTTTTAGGCCTTGAAGTCTCTCATGATTCTACTGGTTCTTATTTATCTCAGGCCAAATATGCATCCGATCTTCTGGCTCATGCTGGTCTTACTGATTGCAAAACTACATCTACTCCAGTTGATCCTCAGATTCGTCTTACTCCTCTCGATAGGGCTCTCCTCAATGATGCTACTCTTTATCGCCAGCTCGTCGGTAATCTTGTCTATCTCACAGTGACTCGTTCTGACATTGCCTATGCTGTTCACATTGTTAGTCAGTACATATCGGCTCCTCGCACTCCCCACTATACTACTCTACTCCACATCCTTCGATACCTCAAAGGCACTCTGTTCCATGGCCTTCACTACTCTGCTTCCTTCTCTCTTGAACTGCGTGCCTTTTCTGATGCTGATTGGGCTGGGGATCCTACGGATTGACGCTCCACCACGGGATTCTGTTTCTTCTTAGGGGATTCTCTTCTTACTTGGCGTAGCAAGAAACAATCACTCACTGCCCGTTCTAGCACCGAAGCTGAATACCGAGCTGTTGCTGATACTACTCAGGAACTTCTCTGGCTTCGCTGGCTCCTCACTGATATGGGTGTTTCCTCTTCTGGTGCTACCTCTCTTTATTGTGACAATTAGAGTGCCATTCAGATTGCTCACAATGATGTTTTTCATGATCGCACCAAGCATATTGAGATTGATTGTCATTTCATTCGACAGCATGTTACACGTGGTACTGTTCATCTTCTCCCTATTGCTTCTGCCGATCAACCTGCAGATATTTTCACCAAGGCTCATCCTTCTGGGCGCTTTCGTGATCTTGTTTCCAAACTCAACTTGGTCGATGCCTACCCTCCTTGAGTTTGTGGGGGGCTGTTAACATATAATATACATCACACTATAGTGCATTTGTAGCTGTAAAGGGCAAACACCCACTACCGCACACTTTCAGCTTTAGCAGTAGCTTTTATATTGTTTTAATGTATTGTCTTATGCTTTCGGTACTCCATTGTCTCCTTCTCCTCTCTATAAAGAGAGAGAGCTCATTCTCTTGTAAACACACAAATACAATAACAAACATTGTATATACCAATCTTTCATTTCAGTCTCTCTTCTTTCTCTCTCTCTCTTTACCAATCTTTCATGATCAATTACATTGGCTTGATTGCAAATTATAATTACTCCCACCTATGGGTTAATTCTTACTCACTAGTCATGGAGGAAAAGTAAATGGACTTATGGTCAATTGAATGACATTATCTTAATACTTTCTTGAAGAAATTAATTTATAAATATAATTTTTATATAAAAATTTGTCACAATAATAATGTGATAATGGTACTTTTAAAAGTAAAAATAATTTTAATAGATGTTTCATTGTAAAATTATAACATCTAATTCTAAATAAAAAATTGTATATGAATTTTTATTTATATATCATTATTCAATTTATGTTATGATGAGGGCAAGAATTGAATAGCCTCAGTTGTGCAATTGTGTTTGAGTTTGAATATCTTTCTATTAACACTCTACTCAAAAGAGGGGGAAAAAATTAGTTATCTCTTGGCAATATTTAAAAAAAGTCAATTTATTGATTAGATCATATCACTTTTCTATTTTTTTTATATATCTTTTCATAATAAGTAAAAAAAATCAATTTATAAACTATATACAAAACAACTTTATATCTTTTTATTTTATTTTATTTACTTTTAAAGAGAAAACATGATCAAACCTTGGATGAGAGTCATCATTCTATTTTGTGGGCTTTTATTATTATTATTATTAATTTATTAGCTAAAAATAAATTAAAAAAAAACGAAATTAATGCTACAAAAGTTAAATTGTCTGGTGCATTTCCATTTTTTTTATTTACTTTTATAATGATTTTTTAAAGTGATAAAATATTTTTTGAGGAAAAAATACATTATTTATTGAACATTTTTTTTTTATAAATTTTTTTTATAGCAAAGCTAATATTTTTAGTCAATAAACTAATTTTCAAGCATCCAAGCAAGTATGGCTGCAGTTGGGAGATCGCAACAATTGGTTTTTTTCACCATATGGCTTCATGGCGATGGGTTAGAAATCACATTTTGCCTCCGTTTGGGAAGTGGGTTGGCTTTTTGGCTTTTTGGCTTTTTGGCTATTTTAGCCTGGGCTATTTTAGCCTGGTTTGGGAAGGGCTTTTTGGCTTTTTGACTTTTTTGGCTTTTTTTGTGAGAGAGGATTGTAATGATTATGGGTTAGATTTGATGTTTTGTTTTTTGTGGCTAAAATAGCCTATTTTGTTTTTTGTGGCTATTTTAGCCAAAAAAAGCCTGATTTTTTTCTTGCCAAACGGAGGCAATGCGTCCAGAATGCAGAAGACACTTTACACACACAGCCCTTTGCCATTCAACAAACTTTTGTGCAACAATTTGTGAACCTATTCTCGACAGCACAGGGGATGGATAGGGACCCTCCGGATGCAGGATGTTTCAAGGGCAACCAACGATACAAATTCATGGACGTTCATCATAGATGGTTCTTGGAAATCGTCTAATACCAAGGATGGGATAGGATGGATTTGCTTGGACCAAAACAACCAACAGTTCTACCATGAAGCTATGATAATGAGACATCTTCAAAGTCCGTTGGTGGTAGAGGCGTACGCCTGTTTGAATGCAATCAAATGGACAGTACACCTTGACATCGTGCAAACGGACTGCCAAGTATTGGTGAGGATGCTACAAAAGCAAAGCAATAAGGATGATTGGCAGCTAACTGCTATTGTTCATGATATTATATATTACAGCAATGTTAGGTATCATGAAAAGTCTTTCATGAAAATAGTCATGAAAGATTTGTAACCTTTAGATTACACTTACAATAAAGCACCACACACTAATCAAGGTAATCTAAGGGTCACAAAATTTTCATGATCATTTTCATGATCTCTAAGATTTCTCTATATATTATGCTAGATGTTTGGACTACCTAGGTATCCGTAAAGTAGAAAGAATTGTAATTCAACCCGCACATGTTGTGGCCACTGATGTAATTAAGTTAAAGTAATGCTATCTTTTTGATGTCGTTCTCCCAAAAAAAAAAAAAAAAAAAAAAAAAAAAAAAAAAAAAAAGCGTAAATGAAACACTTTTTTAGCGACGTGTTGTCCGAATTTGAAGACTATGTGCTGCCAAAAAAGAAAAATAAAACCATTTTAAATTTTCTTAATCAATGTAAGCTTGTTAAAGTCTTGTTTGGTAATGTTTGCTTTCATGTTTTTAAAAATATAAAATTGATTAAAAAGAACTTGTTTACACTTGCTTTTGAAATAAGTTGATCCTATTTTTTCTTTCCTATTATCTCCCGTTATCATTTATTGTTGGCCATTCAATAACTCTGTCAAGTTTTAATGAGCTCTAGCCGCCATGTAATAGACTCTCGTAATTGAACGGTCATTTCATATAATCTTTTATCATATTTCAACAACTCTCTAATTATATGTAACTTGTGACGACACTGCTTTATACAATTTTACCACTACCGTCACATGCCACATCTATCCACCACTAGCCAATACTTTCAACGACTCATCAAATATAATTTTTGTTTTTATTTTCAAATATTTTGTGTATACTAAATTTGTTTATTATTTATTTATATTTTTTACAAAGTAAGAACTTCCTCAACCCCCAACTAGTATAAAAATTGAGGTGTGTATAAATTGATCTTTCCTTGGAAAATCAGCGTTGAAGAAGAGAGAGAGAGAGAGAGAGAGAGAGAGTGGAGAAGAAGAAGAAGACAGCACAAGGATTCTCTAACATGTCCGGAGGCATCGCTCGTGGTCGGCTTGCTGAGGAACGAAAAGCCTGGCGTAAGAATCATCCACATGTTAGTTCCATTCCACTCTCTCTCTCTCTCTCTCTATATATATATATATAATATATATAGATATATTGTTTCTCAACCTGTATGTACTATACATATATCCACTGAAATTGCTTTGTAAAACAGTGGTTTCAATTTCGAATGATGCTTTTCAATTTTATTTTTTTTAGGGTTTCGTCGCCAAGCCGGAGGCTGCTGCAGATGGTTCGGTCAATTTGATGATATGGCATTGCACCATCCCTGGCAAGCCTGGGGTAAGTTTTCCTCTTTTTTTCTTCGGTTTTCCTGAGAAAATTGATGTACAGAGAACAATAATTTAAGAATAGACTTGGAATTTAAGATTTACTTGGGACATTTGTGTCTCAATTTGGGTCTGTACTACCTCAATTGAAAAACCCAACAATGTTTTCCAATGATATGTATAGTGGATTGTTGCTTTAAACTTGTGTTATTTCCTGTATTTAGTATTGTTCTGTTCTTTGTTGTTGTTGATGATGTTGGTATTTCAGGCTTTTGAAATTGCAAAAATGCACATATGCAATGGAACCGTCCTTTTGAGTTGAATAATTGCATTCAGTTTTTCATTGGATCATTTTGACTGATTGAGTTTGCAGTTTTTTGTTTATGGGCATGAATGCATGCTTTGAAGTGGATCAGTTTCTCTGTCATGCGGCAGATTTCTTACCTTGGCTGTATAAAGGTTACCTCTTTATTCTTTTATGATCACTTCAATGAAGGTGGCATTCACATTGATTGGTTATTGATTAATAAACTGTCGTAAAGAATTTGTTTGAGGTGTTACAGTGTCCCAGATCCTTGAATATTCAATTATGATGCATTTTATTGGATTGTTGGGCTTATTAGCAGCTTAGTTTTTTACTAACTTATAATTAATATGAAATAGAATATCACAAGTATAAATTATTGAACACTGGGTGCAACACAAAATTAATGTTTGTTTCCAAACCTATTGTTTTCATAAAAGAAGATCAATTTAGGAAATGTCTTGCAAAAGGAAGTCAACCGGCACCTCTCAGCCACATGTTTACATGGTATATGTATATCACGGGGACCTTAGAATGCACAATAACAGTTTCGTCACTGGTCTCTCAAGTGCTTTTGTAGTCTCAAAATAAATTTATTCTCATGGTTCTGTTTTTGTTATTCCTTTGCACAAATGGATTATTTCCACTATAATGCTTTCTGTTTGTCAGACTACCTATTAGTTAGTTTCTGTTCTTAGTATCTCTCCATTGTGTCAACTCTGCAAAAATGTGTTAGCATGAAATGCTAGATATAGCTTGTGGTCTGCTCTGAAATTTGGTTAGTGGGCAGTGTTTTTAATCACTTGTTTGTCTATAGCTCTATGACCTTGTTCTGAAATGAAACTCTATTTTTCTGTGACTTAAGTTAGTTATACCAGCAATGCTTATTCTTTTTCTGAGAACAAGTTGATGACCCTCAACAATAATCATGGAGAAAGATGTTTATTATATATATATATATATATATTTGTATTTTCATGCAATATCAATGACGAAACGCCAAAGTTTTTATTTTTATTGGTGAGTGTTGTTGTGTCTTCTGTCTTGGTTTTTTCATTTCTTCCCTTGATTCTCCAAAATTCCAAGAGTTTTCCTTGTTTCAAATTTTTTTTTTTTTTTAATAAAAATTCTCCCTTTGCTTTTATATCTGTGTGTGTGTGTGTGGATTTGTTTTTGGATTTTGGAGGTTTGTAGCTTGAGAATTTGTGTCGGTTGGGTTGTTGGAGGCTAGAAGCATTTTGGCCTTGTTTGGTTTGTTTTTCAGAAAATTTTTTGGGAAAAATTCTCTTCAAACAAATTTTCAAGAGTAATCAAGCCAAACAAATTTTTTCAAAAAAAATCTCAAAATTTTGTTTGGTGACCTACTTTCCAAAATCACTCTCTTTCTCATACGCGTCAAATCAATCACTTTTTTTAGAACTCTCTCCCCAAAATAATTTTCCAAAATCATTTTTGAAAAAAGACAAACCAAACAAGTTTTCGTACTTTTTATCTAAAAAACTACTCTACAAACACAAACCAAACACACTCTTTATTTTTTATAATATTTTGCTATTATCTCTGTTACATGGACTTGCTGGTTTAGGGCAGAGTATCCGTGTTGACACTACACGACACGACACGACACGACACGGGTGCGGGTGTGAGATATGTGTCGGATTCGACATGGGTTTCTCGGACACGGCTAACATGAGAGGAGAAAGAAAAAGGATTGTTGAGAGAAACTTACAGTGGACCAATGGTAGCAGGAGGGTGAAGATCTATGTCGATCTGTGTCGTCTTCTCTGTCTTCATTTGTGTCGATCTCCTCTTCTCTCTCTGTCTTCATCTCTCTCAATTTCCTCTTCTCTCTCTGTCTTCTCTTCTTTATCATCTCCTCCTCCTCCTCGTCTTCTTCTTCTTCTTCTTCTTCTTCTTCTTCTTCTTCTTCTCTCTCGTCGATTTGTGTTCTCTATCTCCCCCCCTCCCGTTTTTAACGTATAATAAATAATATAATTTATTATATAATAATAAAATTAATTAAATCATATATAATAAAAAAATCTAATAAAATCTATAAAATAAATCATCCAATTTTTATTTATTGTTTATTTTAACACGTTTTATTATTCCTTATTTGTTATATTTTTTTATTGATAATATATATATATATATATATATATATATCAATGAAAAATAATAAATAAATTATATGAATAAATTAAACATATTATCAATAAAAATAATACATAAGATAAAAATAATAAATATATTTAAAAATAACTGTTTAACTCATCTTTATATAATAACTATATTTAAAAAATAACTATTTATCGTATCTTTGTACCCGTATCCAAATTTGGATCCATATTCACGCATCTTCAATTTTTAATTTTGAAGTATCCGACCCCTAGATACTCACCCGCATCTGCTCCCGATACCCACACCCGAGTTCGTGTGACATGGGTTATTATAGGATTTTGGGTAATGACAATGAGGGTGAATTTCCAGATTGCGAATGATAATGATTTTATAAATAGTAAGGAGATCGTAAGATATAAAAAGTGATTCTGCGGCTATTTGCTAGACATGTAGGTTATGTGCAAGTGAAAGCCTCAATACATTTAACACAGTCATACAGAGTTTCCCTTTGATTTTTAGAGAAAAACTGTGGCCTTAGTAAGGCAAGCCAATGTGTGTGGTCATTTTGTTTGTTACATTCCCTAGCTTCTTCGCAATTTAATGCTGAGTATCTTTGTCAAGGAATTGCATTGTGCCTTGATGGATGTACATGAGAGCCAAATTCTACATAACCAATTAGAATTGTTTCTTGGTGTTGCAGTTTTCTTGTTAAAAACCTAATCCTTTAACTAGCACATTATTGCTCTTGTTAGAGGATATAATATAACTAATCTTAAAAATTCCAAATATCAAATATCAATTTGCCCAGGTAGGAGTTTGTTCCTCTGTAGGACACCAATGATATGCTGTGATGTGAGGTATGGAATTGATTTGAAATCCGAGTTCATTTAAGTTAAATTTAATTGAGCTGCATTGAAGTGTAATTTTCTTCTGTTTGGGTTGGTATAATTAAGTTCTATAATTGATTGTGGTGGCTGTAGTCACGGTAATAGCAAAGGAAGCCAAAGAGGATCTGTCTATTAATTTGGTGCCCTAGAATTCCTAGTGGAGTTGGTTGTGGTGGTGAGAGTTGAAATCACTGCTAGGGTGTTGGTATTGGTGGTGGACCTGTAGCGGTGAGATCTGTTCCTTCTCCCCTTCCTTTGGTGCGAAGCTGAAAGGGTGGCAACATTACTCTGGCTGCATTGTTAATCTGTGTCATTCCAAAAATTTACAACATGAGCAGTAACATTGATTATTGGTGCTTTGCATTGTTGGCTTAATGCATTCTTAGAAGCTTGCACTTTTTCTTTTGCTTTAGCCAGCCGTTAAGAACTGTTGAGTTTGAATGAGTTAGAACTCATGGATGCTAGATGCTGACTGCTGTTTTAAGTGGTCATTTGGTAATAGTAATCAACATAACTCTTTGATAGATATGTCATTGTCCACCTTGGGTCATGCATGAAGATGATTGAACAGGAACTAAGTAGGAAGTGTGATCTTAGTAATAACCCTTTTTATTGTTGTAGACTGACTGGGACGGTGGCTTCTATCCGCTGACACTCCACTTTAGTGAGGACTACCCTAGCAAACCTCCAAAGTGCAAGTTCCCTCCAGGTTTCTTCCATCCAAATGTCTACCCTTCTGGAACTGTATGTTTGTCCATCCTCAATGAGGACAGTGTAAGTACTCATCTCTTGGGCTTTTTTTTACTTTTTACTGATCTGTCTGCTGGGTGCTTATAGCTACGAGTAAAAGCCACAGTCACTCATCTTGTTTGGTGTTTTCTCTAGGGATGGAGACCAGCCATTACTGTGAAACAAATTTTAGTAGGCATTCAGGATTTGCTGGACCAGCCCAATCCCGCTGATCCAGCACAAACTGATGGTTATCAGCTCTACATTCAGGTATTCTGCTCACTTGAAATCTCAAATTATTGATTCTTTTGAAGGCCCAATATATCATCCGCTGAATTTAGTATTGTTTGTGAATGTTGAATATAATATTCCAAATAATGGCGTACCATGATATTTGCAGGAACCTGTTGAGTACAAGAGAAGGGTGAGGCAGCAGGCTAAGCAGTACCCGCCTCTTGTCTAATGTTGTGTCTGCTTTTGTGTGGTAGTTTTTATCAACTGATAGTTATCTTTTGTTAGATTGTGGTTAATTATGATCGATGGTTCCATTTGATATCCAAATAGCTCAGGGCCGCTTAAAAACCTGGTTGTCTATATCAGTTATGGAGATGTATGTTTTGTCATATGGTATGCTTTGTATTGCTATATGGTGATGTGATGACTGTTTCAGGATTCATTAATATCATGGAAACTTCAAGCTTTAGCTGTTGTTTTCTAATGCTGGATAAAAATGTGCTAAATTTTGTGTTTAACAAATTACACTGATTTAGAAGCAGTGGATATAAACAAATGATAAAATGTGTTAGTTTTGCCATGTTTGTCATTGATCAATCCATAGAATGTTGGAGGGTTGGGAATGGTTGGAAGAGTTTGTTTACTATAAGGAACTGGCAAGATTTTCCAAACTTTCTAACATATAATAAAATTGTATATTCACTTATATTTTTTGAAATTTTGTGTTAGTGTGTCCATTTCATGTCTATATTTGTATTGTGTCATGGATCCATGATTCTTAGGCCCTAGTTGCACAAACGCCGGAATGGTTGAAAGCCTCCAACACCTGCATATTATATAAATTGGCATTGTATATTCAATTTGGACTGTCACCATGACCAAATGATAATATTTTTAGAGGGAAATGTATCACTTTATTTTTTAAATTATCAATGTGAACAATTACTCCCGGAAACCATTATATCATTAGATCACTTTATACCAAATCGTCAATGGGGTTAAAATATTTTTGACACAATATCACAACTATCAGTACAAAAAAAATGTGTGGGCACGTAATTAGCTTAATTTGGTTGTATGTAGATGCAGTTGGTTGCATTTTGTGTTTCATTAAATATTTTTTAAAATATCAGTTGGGTATTGTTGCATTGTATTTCAATATGACTAATGGTGTATGTATTAATTAGTATATTAACTAGTGTATAAATTCACGATCTGTCATAATTTAAGATGTTTTGATATTTATAATTTGTATAATGAGTAGGGTCAATAATAATGTCATAATTAGTATTGTATATTAGTTAGTATACTAATTGGTATACGTACCACCACTCATTAAAATTTCCCCTTTTACGCTGTGTTTGATTGGAGGATTTGAGGAGGAATTTGGAAAGGGAATGAGAAAGTTTAGGTAAAATGTGAATAAAATATATTTACATTTCACTTAGTTTCACACACTTTTTCCCTTTCCCTTTCCAACTCTCTCCCTAAATCTCCAAACCAAACATAACATTAAACTATTTGGACAGTCTCGAAAGTCCTATCTCTGAATCATGCATACTCATAAATCTTATGTTTTTTCTTATGATCACATAACTTCTATCACTTTGCTTGGTTAGAGATTTTCAATAATATTTTTCTGAAAATTTTACTTTCTTATTTTCTGTATTTTTTTATTTTTACTGAATTTTTTTAATATTTTAAACATTTTTTTTAAAATTTTTTTAGACATAGCTAACATAAATATACTTAAAAAGTAAAAAAATTATGAATTTTTTTTTAAAAATTCACTAAATACCAAAATTATTAAAAAAAACGAGAATTCAATACATTTTTTTTTGTATTTTTATTTATTTATTAATTTTTAAAAATATTTTTTCACAATTTTTTTACTTTTTATATACATCTAAGTAAGGTACATCTAAAAAAATAATAAAAAAAGTTTAAAATTTTAAAAATATTCACTAAAAACAAAAAAACACGAAAATAAAAAAACTCAATTTTTAAAAAACTTAATCCAAAAACCCAAACCAAACACACTGATTATTGTTTTCCAAAGGTATTCCATGAGATCCTTTTAGATTTATTTTATATTATATTAAATTTTTTTACTGTTTTTCAAATGTAACACTTTAATATGACAAATATGATGTGACATTAAGTACGTTTAGAAGGTCTGCTAAAAAATTTCTTAGTGTATTTTTTTGAAATATAACACTCAAACAAACGAAAACTTTTTAGTGTACTTTTTTTGAATGTAACACTCTAATATAACATTTGAACAAGAATAATGCAATATGTACCAATTAATGTACTAACTAGTATGTCGATGTGACATAGTTTTAGAAGTTTTGAGTATTTGTAATTTGTATAATAGGTGAGGTCAACAATAATGACATAACACTAATTGGTGCATATAGTACCACCGAATTTTAATATATACCCTTTTAAAAAGGTGTTACTATATGTACTTTTAATTATATTTTTATTTTTATTTTTTATAGTTATAATTAATTTTCTTCTTTAATTATGATATTATTTTAATTATGACTTATGAGTTTTTTAATTATACTTCATGTTATGTTATGTTTAGTTTAGTTATAATATATATATATATATATATATTTTAGTTATGACTCAAAAAATTAAAATTATATTATTATTTTTTAATTATAAGATGTATATAGTGTGTAATTTTTGAAAGGGTCATCATAATATTTCCGTTTAATAAGAGAGGAATTGTTCAAATTAACAATTCATTATAACCTCGTTTGGGAATAGGATAATTTAATAATTTTTTGGCTATTTGATTAAAATATGAGTTAAAAAAATTAGTATGCTTGGGATAACTTTTTAGCTTTTTACGAAAAGATGTGTAAAAAGTAGAGAGAAAAGAAAATCTTTGACTTTTTGCTATGAGTTATTGACTTTTGAACTAATTTAATAATTTTTTAATAAAAAAAAAAAATTCCCAAACGAGTCCTACATGGCATTGGTGTGAAAGAACAAAATGATTTATTTTCCCTACTTCTAGGTAATAATATACCAAGCGGGTAGATGAACCCTTGCTCAATAATGATAAGTTTAGACAAGCAACTAGTCTCGAGTTCAGATCTTCGGCCGCTCTTTCCAGCCGCGCTCCCAGCAGCGCTACAAAACGACGTCGTTTTGTGGCTAAAAAACGACGTCGTTTTGTTTAGTTGGTTTTTTTTTTTTTTTGGTTCCGAAAAATTCGAATTTCCCGCCTGATCGTTTTTGACTTCATCTTCTCTGTTTTGTTTTGCCCTAACAAACGACGCAGCTGGATAGAGAGAGATAGAGAAGAGAGGCGCTGGAGAACGGAGAGAACGATGGTGGACGGAGTGGACGGTAATAGAGAGAGGTTGGCGGTGGGACGCGAGTCCGGCGGTGACGCGACGATGGCAGAGGGACGCGAGTCCGGCTGTGACGCGACGATGGCGGATGGACGCGAGTCCGGCGAGGTAAATTTCAGTCTCTGTGTTATGTATATATGTATATTTCAGTCTGTGTATTTACATTTTGTATGGATAATCAATGTATACATTACAAATATGTCAGTGTATATATGTCAGTCTGTATTTGTATGTATTTTGTATGGATAATCAACTTTATTAATTTTTGTTGTTTTAATATGTGAATAATAGATAATAAAATATTAATTTTTCTGCAACCCAGATAGAAAAATTAATAAAGTTGGGAAATAATTGTTTGCCCATCTCTATATAATTTTTGTTGTTTTAATATGTGAATAATAGATAATAAAATATTAATTTTTCTGCAACCCAGATAGAAAAATTAATAAAGTTGAGAAATAATTGATGGGTTACAACTCAAAACTGGTATTGAAATGCTCAGCAAAATCCATATCCAGATGTGCAAAAAAGCAACTTTTTGAAGGGGCATTAGTATTAGAAGATGAGAAGTGAACCTTGATAACAGATATAAAAAGTTTAACAGAAAATAACTGATACCAGAGGGAGAGAGTTTGCCCATCTCTGTATTTGTTTGCCCATCTCTGTATTTGTATGTATTTTGTTTGCCCATCTCTGTATTTGTATCTCTGTATTTGTATGTATTACAAATATACCAGTGCTATATACAATTTAATTTTTCAGACTAATTTTTCAGACATTACAAATATTAATTTTTCAGACTAATTTCTCTATTTCAGTCGTATCAAATATAATTTTTCAGACATTACAAAGAGATTGAAATAAGTATATATTATACCAGTATATACAAATATACCGATGTATATATTAATTTTTCTCTATACATTTCTCTATATTAATTTGTATATATAATTAAGGATTTTGTGAATTCAGAAATTAGTAATTATAAAGAAGAGTGATTAGTAACTATGATTGATTTTGCAATGTCATTTATAACTACGATAGTTATATATAAAAGATATCATTTATAACTATGATCTGGTCCATCATTTCAAAGAGATTTACAAAATTATAAAATAATTAATTTTTCTCTATACATTTCTCGATATTAATTTTTATATATAATTAAGGATTTATATATAATTAAGGATTTTGTGAATTCAGAAATTAGTAATTATAAAGAAGAGTGATTAGTAACTATGATTGATTTTTCAATATCATTTGTAACTATGATAGTTATATATAAAACATATCATTTATAACTATGATCTAGTCCATCATTTCAGAGAGATTTACAAAATTATAAAATAAAACTACCTTAATAAACCACTCCCCATAACCTATAAATCGAATTGCAGGTAATCGAAGAAAATAATGTTGTTAATGAGTTGGCTAATTGTGGTTGGAAGCCAAAATTGGGCATGTCATTTGACTCTGAACAAGCTGCATATGATTTTTATAATACCTATGGCGGAAAGGTGGGCTTTAGTATTAAGAAGCTATATGCACACAAGAACAAACATACTAAGGAAATAACTTCACGGACTTTTGTATGTTACAAAGAGGGAACTCGGGGTATTGACAAGCGAGATCCACTAGTAAAATTTCCGAGACAAGAGGTGAGGTGTGGTTGTCGTGCTCGATTTAGTATCAAGTTAGATAGAAATTTAGGAAAATATGTTGCCATTGATTTTGTTGAACATCATAATCATGATCTTGTGCCTCAAGAGTGCATTCATATGTTGCCATCCCAAAGAAAAATATCTACCACCCAAGCAATTGAAGTAGAATTGGCTGCAGAATCTGGAATTCCTCTTAGGTCTGCTTATGAGCTATTTGGTAGGGAATCTGGTGGAAGAGCATCACTTGGCTTCACCAAATTGGACCAAAAAAATTACTTGAGATCGAAGAGACAAAAAGATTTGGAATATGGAGAAGCGGGTAGTGTGTTGCAATACTTTCGTAAGAAAAGTTTAGAAAATCCATCCTTTTATTATGCAGTCCAATTAGATTGTGAAGAGCAAATAAGTAACATATTTTGGGCGGATGCACAAATGATAATGGACTATGCTCAATTTGGTGATGTAGTGACCTTTGACACTACTTACAAATTAAATAATGAACATAGACCTTTTGGAACCTTTGTTGGATTTAATCATCATCGAGAAACTGTTGTATTCGGTGCAGCGTTGATGTATGATGAGACTGCCGAATCATTCACATGGTTGTTTCAGATTTTTTTGGAGGCAATGTCAAACAAAGCTCCAAAAACTATTTTCACCGATCAAGATGCTGCGATGGCTAAGGCCATTCCCATTGTCATGCCTAGTACAAACCATCGACTTTGTACATGGCATTTGATGCAAAATGCTGTGAAGCATGTGAGTTCCCTCTTTCAAGATGTTGGGGTAAAGGGTGTCTTTTCAAAATTTATGCATCAAATTGATGATGAAGAAGAATTCAAAATACAATGGGACCAAATGCTTCATAGGTATGATGCACACAACAATCATTGGTTGGCGCAAACTTTTGGTGTGAAGGAGAAATGGGGTTGGCCATATATTATGAATTCTTGGGCAGCTGGAATGAGTACTACTCAACTAAGTGAATCATTCAATGCATTTTTGAAGGATTATCTCAATTGTGATCATAACTTGATGGAATTTTTCAAGCATTTTGAGAGGGTGCTCTATGACAAAAGGTATAAAGAATTAGAAGCCGAGTATAATTTGTGTCAAAAATTGCCAAGGGTTGCCATTCCAACTGTGATGTTAAAGCAAATGGCTGATATTTACACCAAAACAATTTTTGAGGAATTCCAAAATGAGTACGTGCAGTCCATTGAAGCGTCCATTGTAGGCACTATTCATGATGGTGAGAGTACCATATTCACAATTCAAACGGATGTAGATGGAAAAAAAGATAAGAATGTGACAATGGATAGAGATGGCTTTTTGAGTTGTAGTTGCAAGAAATTTGAAGTGAAGGGCATAGTGTGTCAACATTGTTTAAAGGTGCTTAGAGAGATAATCAATGCAAAGGACCTTCCTGCACAATACATACTCAAACGATGGACTAAAAAAGCAAGGGCTGAAACAGTGAAAGATAGGCGTGGGTATGATGTGAAGGCTGATGTCAAACTACATCAAAGCGACCGATATAGGTCATTGATGAATATGTTTAGAGCTATAGCAAGTAGAGCCGCCGAAAGTGAAGAAACTTATCATTTGTCACTTGCAAAAGGTGAAGAACTGAGTGTCATGGTTGAAGAAAAATTAAGTGTGCACACTTTTGGTCAAGTGGAGATCACTGAATTCAGAAATTCCTTAGCTAACACATGCCCACAGAGTGATGAAGTAGATTGTCCAATCCAAGCCAAGGGACTGAAGAAAAGACAAGCAACTACTAAGGGAAGAAGGAGGATCAAGGGCGGGATGGAAAAATATATTGCGAAAAAGAAAAGAATGCAATCTAAGCAGGTAATTAATTGAAGTTATGTCTGATTGTTATGTGTTATCAATTTTGTGTTATGTGTGTTACAAAAATAATTTATTAAATAATTTGGTTGTTTGCAGGGTGATAGTTTTTGTACTCTTGAAGGTCAATATGAGCCTCCTGTTGCTATGGGTAATACTTGTAGTCAGGTAATTTTTACTATTGTGTGCAACCTTGTATTAATTTGATGGATTGATTATTCTTGCAACTAGTAGCGTTATATTGATTATTTTTGGTCTTTTGTGATGCACGTAGGATGGTTCTTTTTCTACTTATCAAGGTCAATCTCAACCTTCTTCCGACATGGGTAATCATTCGATACAGGTAATATTTAATTTAGGGTGTTTACCTTTGACATGCGTAGACGTTAGGAAATTGAACCTCATACGGAATTATGAACTTTGTCTTATTCTTTGCTTTATGTTGGTTTACTTTAGGGTGTTTACACTCCACAAAGTCAGTCTCGACCTCCTTTTGCCATGGGTAATATTTCTACTCAGGTAATTTTTACTATTGTGTGCAACCTTGTATTAATTTGATGGATTGATTATTCTTGCAACTAGTAGCGTTATATTGATTATTTTTGGTCTTTTGTGATGCACGTAGGATGGTTCTTTTTCTACTTATCAAGGTCAATCTCAACCTTCTTCCGACATGGGTAATCATTCGATACAGGTAATATGTAATTTAGGGTGTTTACCTTTGACATGCATAGACGTTAGGAGATTGAACCTCATACGAAATTATGAACTTTGTCTTATTCTTTGCTTTATGTTGGTTTACTTTAGGGTGTTTACACTCCACAAAGTCAGTCTCGACCTCCTTTTGCCATGGGTAATATTTCTACTCAGGTAATTTTTACTTTTGTGTGCAACCTTGTATTGTTTGTTTAATATCACATATTGTTTGTTTTTGAACATGAAAATGCATTATGAATTGTTTTTAAAATGCATAGTCTTATTCTTTGATTTATGTTGGTTTACTTTAGGGTGTTTACACTCCACAAGGTCAATCTCGACCCCCTTCTGGCATGGGTCGTAGTAATTACGTTCAGGTAATATTTCATATTGTATGTTTTTAAAAATTAAAATACATTATTATTTTTTTTGATAGACATTCTTCTTTTATTTGTGTTGGTTTACTTTAGGGTCATGGTCGCGAATCCCAATCTCAACTTTCTTTTTCCATGTGTCATACTAATTATGCCGAGGTAATATTTCATATTGTATGTTTTCTAAAATGAAAATAATTTATTACTATTTTTGAATTCATACTTTATTTTTTTACGTTGGTTTACTTTAGGGTGATGGTCGTGCAACCTATATTTCTCAACCTCAATCCCAATCTCGACCTGAATCCCAATCTCAACCTTCATTTGCCATGGGTCGTACAAGTGTACATCATGTCATGTATCCTACATATGATGTGAGTTGTAATTGGTTACGTACTTTACATTGAAAATGTAGTATAGATTCTAAAAAAGGTTTAATACATGTATCACTATTGCAGGGAAATAACACGCCTCAGTCAATGCCGCATGATTCAATGCCTTTACTGTATCCCACTCCGACATCGTTTCAGAAATTGCTTCGAGATAGTACTGCAGTCCAACTGTCACAAGCCTCACATAGTCCTGCTGACAGTCGTGTGGATGGACATCCCTGGAAGGCTTGCACTGAACGATGATGTTATTATATTTGTGGATTTGGGTGTTTTTTTTTTTTGATCGGTGGGATTTGGATATTTTTGATGGACAATTTTTTGTATGTATTTGTAATGTTTTGTGGGATTTGTATAATTTTTATGGATATATTTTTTATGTATTTGTATTGTTTGGTGGGATTTTATGGACATTTTTTATTACACCCAAGAAGGGGTGAGAGTTTAGTATTAATGTATTCATGTTTGGTGGGGATTTGAATGTTTGCGTACATTTATGGATATATTTTTTATGTATTTGTAATGTTTGGTGGGATTTTATGGACATTTTTTATTACACCCAAGAAGGGGTGAGAGTTTAGTATTAATGTATTCATGTTTGGTGGGGATTTGAATGTTTGCGTACATTTATGGATATATTTTTTTATGTATTTGTAATGTTTGGTGGGATTTGAATTTTTTTATGGACATTTTTTATTACACCCAAGAAGGGGTGAGAGTTTAGTATTAAGTATTCATGTTTGGTGGGGATTTGAATGTTTGCGTACATTTTTATTACACCCAAGAACGATGATGTTTTTTTACTTCACATGATAAATTCTTCATTAATACGGTCAGAATCCTTTGTTTGATTTATAGTTTACTTTGTTTTTCCATTCAATTTTTTGTACTGGTTGGACTGTCCACTTAATTGTGGTAATCTTCATGTTATGGTTTCCATTATAATTCTTCAAACGCCATTCTTCAATTCGAATTTTAAATTTTCCTGTTTTGATTACACCATGTAATGTAATGGACAAGTTGAACTTATTTCCGGTTATTTACTGTTTTGATTACACCCTGTAATGTAATGGACAGGTTTGATTTAATTTCCTGTTTTGATTACACCCTGTAATGGAGAAAATACACTTATTCCCTATTTTCATTACACCCTGTAACGGACAGGTTGAACATAATCATAACTACACAAAGTGCAAAACATAACCATACAAACTGATTACACAGATTACACAGCTCTGCTGGACAAAATGAACAAAATAACCAAGTTTCATTACATAACCATATAACCATACAAAATTAACAAGTCCAGTTAACCATACAAAGATATAGTTTACCTAACCACATAACCATACAACCTGCCACTAGCTGCCATGGGTCGCAAAAATTAAAAAAATATTACATTTTTATAACTAACACGATCCCAATTACAAGCAAGATACACAACCCATAAATACGACTCGAATTTTGATTTATGTCTGTTTCCAACTTAAGCATCTTCGCCCTCATAAATTGCAGTTCTTCGCTTTGAAATCGAAGTTGTTCATTCATAAGTCGAAGTTGTTGTTCGGTGACAGTTGACATATTTTCCATTTGCACTACTCCTTCACGTTTACCTTGTGAATTTGTAGGCAAGCACCATCCCATAAAATCGCCGCAATTTTTACAACAATAAAATAATTTGTTTCTGTTTTATTCCGTCTCCGAAATTTGAATAGTTGCTTTCTTATGACATTTAGGGCAATTTCTGTTGTTGAACGTCAACTGATCTGAGGTACCTCCGTTAACAGTTGAACTTGACATCTGCAAAATTATGCACACAATTCATAGTAAAGTTATATACACATTCAACTTCAATCATATCATTCCTACATACACCTAAATAGGAAGCTCTGAGACTTCCATGAAGTTAGGGTTAATTTGCTATATTTACATTTGCATATATAAACAAAAACCTTGGCATTTAAATTTTGACACTTTCATATTCCAACATTTTCAACAATCTATTACAATATTTAAAGCAACTCTTTCTCTCATATCTTGTCTAATTATTAATCAATAATCTCATTTAAATATCATTTGATTTAAAAAGTGAACTTGTATATTATTTTTTTAAAAAAGTAATCAATAAAAAATACATAGTTCTATGTGGCAAAATGATAGCCATATTGGGAATGGACATATAAGAGTGAGCCGTATTCGGTGACTTCTTTAATGACTATAGACTTCCATGTATGAGACCATCTTCAATGGTAGTGTGGAAAATGCCTCCTATGTAATTATAATGTGATTCACTTCAATGTACTTGTTTACTATTGTATGTTACAAATCGCATCATTTTCTTCAATATGTGATATCCTACCAATGTGAATGCAACAATGCTTTGGTTTTTTCTACTATTGTAGGATAGGACTACCAGGTTTGGGTTAGGTGACTTTGAGAATAACAAAAATTTATTAAAAATTTAAAAACTACTTCAATTTGAGAATTTAGAACAATGTGGTGCATTTGTAATGTCTACAGGTTATAGGAGCATACTTTGAAAAACTTGGGTCAAATTCATTTGCAGTTTACTCAATTACAGTGACAGATGCAGATGAAAAATGATTATCATACTACTTTATTTTCTAGTTATCTATTCTGTAATTGAAAGAAATGCGATGGGTGCGTATAATTTCTCTTGGTTGTGTTCTACTCTAAATATGACTAGAAGCATGCCCTTTGAACCAATTTTGAAACACAATTATATCCAAATTCTGTCCTATATTCCCTCTTCTGCTTGAATTCCTGTAAAGATTGACCAATTTATCAGTCTCGATCTGCAAATATTGTCTCATGCTAATCAAGTCATTTTAAAGGAGAATTATAATAAGTGTTCAGCAATTCCAAGATATATGTTCTTTGATAAAGATATATGTTGTTGGATTTTTTGTTCTTTCTAGTTTGTAGAAGCAACACCAAAGCTGGTTCTTCAGTTGATGGATGTGAGAGGACTCACCATTTCACATGTCAAAAGTCATCTCCAGGTTTGTTTTTTTGTTTTTGTTTTCGTTTCTCTTTAAGTGAGATGACTTTGGATTCACCATGTAAGTAATGCATATCTTTGTTTTTGTTTTTTTGGTTGTTTTGGTTCCAAACAGATGTACAGAAGCATGAGCAGTGACCACATCAAACAAGGTATCCAAAGTTTTGACATCCCTATATCCGTTGACATGCATACATAATATGATTTTAAATAGACATATCAATCGACGATTATATATCGAATGATATTAGACTGTGTTAATTGATGACCGATATATCAGTCTAAGACTATGAATATCAGGTGAATATTTTTGTAATAATCCCTTGTTGGTCCAAAAAAATAGACGAAGCTGGGTTAGCCGAGAGATATTCTATTCTCCGTTCAAGGACTTAATGTGATCTACTAATTTAGGGTAAAAATGGGTTTAAAAAAAAATGCATCTATTCGAGTAATAATAGGTGCTATGGCACTGTCCAAAATCACAATTCGTATTGTATTGAATATCTATGGGCTAATATTTAAAATTTTGATATACATTAATTATAATGTGAACAAATATGATTTCCTAGAATTGTTGCAAACCCAAATGCTATTAATTTCTTTTTTTTTTTCCCTTCATTTTTATACAAACTTTGGATACTCAACTGGGATTTGCATAAAAATTTCTGCACTAGGAAGTTGTATTTAATTCACTATGTTTTTTTTTTTTTTTGGTTCCTCTGAAAAAGGTTTCCTCTACTGGTTTATCTTTGTCCCAAATCAAAGTTGATGTAATCGCATCTTTACCAAAATGTGTTTGCATCCTCACTTCATTTATTGTTTCATTCCCCATGAAGTTGTCCCCTTTTAGCCAAAATTTTGATGAGCACAGAATAAAACAACCATCCTTTTGGATCGAAAATCGGAAGGGAAAAATCGAAAAGAATGGAAAGGGAGAGAAACGAACCTCGTTCTTCCAGATCGTCCAGATCTTCTCCTCTCCTTCGAGTCGTCCTGTATCGTCGCCTCCCTCAGATCGTCCAGCTCTTCTCCTCTCCTTCGTGTCCTCTGTCTAGGGTTCAAAAAAGGGGAAAGGTGAATACGAAGACAAGAAAGGAAAAATATATATATATATATATATATACAAAATGGCCTCACCAGCTCTTCCCCTCTCCTTCGCTCTTCTCCTCTCCTTCGTGTCTCCTTCGTCTCCTCTCCTCTGTCTAGGGTTCAAATGGAAAGGGGAAAGGTCAATAAGAAGAAAAGAAAGGGAAAAAAAAAAAAAAATTATATACAAAACGACGTCGTTTTGTAGCGCTGTTGGGAGCGCGGCTGGAAACAGCGGCCGAAGATCTGAACTCACTAGTCTCTGCTTCCAAAAGAGGTGTATGCTTTTCATAAAACAGGAACAATTCAGAGCTTTTTTTTTGGTAAGAACATTGGAACTAAGATAATTATGTAAGATAAAATATGTTATTTTAATTAAATAAAATAAAATATTATATTTAATTTATAATTATTTCATTTATTCTCTTATAAAAATTAAAAAAGTTAAAAAGTTTATCTCAAATGAGACTTTTTAATCTCAAGCTAAAATAATCAAAAAATCAAAAGCTAAAAAGTTAATCCATATCCCAAACGAGCTCTCAGTGTGTTTGATTTCAGTTTTTTGAATTTAGTTTTTAAAAAATTAAATTTTTTACTTTTCGTGTTTTTTTGTATTTAGTAAATATTTTTAAAATTTTAAACAAATTTTTTTTTTTACTTTTTTAGATACACCTTATTTGGATGTATCTAAATAATAAAATATTTGTGAAAAAATATTTCAAAAAATTAATAAATACACAAAAATAAAAAAAATGTATTGAATTTTTGTATTTGTTTTAGTAAATTTTTTAAATTTTTTTCAAAAATATTATATTTTTTAAATATATTTATGTTAAGTGTATTTAAAAATTAAAATAATTACTTGAAATATTAAAAAAATTTATTAAAAATAAAAAATAAAAAATACAAAAAATAAAAAATATATGTATTTTTAAAATCAAAATCAAACAAGGTGGTTGATGTTTTCGGTTGAGTTCTACTGCTTCACAAGTCAAATTGAGCACAACTTTTTTTTATATAAAAAGAAGAGCCACTTATTTTCTTCTGCTTTACAAATCAAATTGAGCACAACTTTTTTTATATAAAAAGAAGATCCACTTATTTTCTACTGCTTCACAAATCAAATTGAGTACAACTTTTTTTTTTTTTATGTAAATAGAAGATCCACTTCACATTCATGATGGATCTGACTTATGAGGTTGGGATTCTATCTTACGTGAGATATTATTTTTATGAATAATAATGTCAAGAATAGAAAAATCAAATATAAAATGAGACATAATTTTTTTTATAACGGGTTGATTTTAATTGTGGGACCTATATATTTCTTGTGAGAAAATTGTATCTCATTTTGTGTTTAGTATCTATGCACATAAAATTATTCTTTTGGGATTGGCTTTTATCCAGTCGGATGTATTGTCTAGCCCATTAAGCTCACTTTTGGATCTCATTTCGGTAATTCAAACTATTTACATTTTAGGGTTCGTTGAGTACATCATTCTTGTAAAAAAATCAAATAAATTGGATAATGAAAACCACGTATTCGGATTAGTTTTGTATGAAAAAAATGAACGGTGAGAAAATTGGTTCATAAAAAATTGATCCGAATATGTAGTTTCTGTTATCTGATCGACTTTATTTTTTTCAGAGATAATGTATTTGACGAATTCTAAAATGTGAACAGTTCAGATAATCAAAACGAGACCAAAAAATAGATCCAACGGGCCGAATTGAACTATCCAATCCGATTTCAGACTTGAGACAGTCTGCATCCATTATTTATTTTTGCTTCTAGGACAAATCCGTGTCGGTGTCCTAACTTATCATTCATTGGTTAAATTAATGGAATTTAATACTTTAGTTTGATTTATACGTAGTAACTTGATAAAATGTCTAGTAATAAATAGAGGAGCTTCTATTTGCACACACCATTTTCACTCTTTACACATTCTTCTCACTACACACACCTAAAAAATTAATTCTAAATTATTTTACTCATTGTACACACCTTTTATTCCACATTTATCCACATACACACACACCCAGACCCCCAAACCTAGCTCTCCGAATGGTGCAAATACATACCCATTGAAGCTGCATCTCTCACACACGTCAATCTTTCACACGTCTCTCACACCTCACACAAGTCCATCTCTCACACCTTTCGTCCCCAAAAGCTTATTGAAGACATCTCATTGAAGGATTGAAGAATCTCATTGAACCATTGAAGGAATTCTTCACATTTGAAGAACTTAGGTTAGTTTACTTATTTCAATCCTCATTGTTATTTCATTTGTAATGTAGGGTTTGTTTTTACTATTTTTGAAACGAATGAACGCGCAGTCCACGGAAATGAGCAATCTGTTCCTCATTTGGAACTGGTTTTCCAAAAATAAACAACTTGTTCGAAAGTAGCATTCCGAAAATTATCATTTATTTCAACTGTAGAATTTCGAAATTTTTTCATTCTTTCGACATTCAACTTCCGAATATATTTAATTCGGACAACATTCAACTTCCGAAATGAATTTGGTTTTTCAGTTTTCAACTTTCGAACAGCAATGTGTCCCACCTACTGCTTCAAATAGACGACATCGTGAATTGGATGTTGACCATGAATGGGGACGAAGGTGTGGGTAAGGACGAGGTCGGGGTCGTGATCCAGTTTCGGTAGAATGTGATATCCCCAGTGCCAGTCAAAGTCGGAGTTGAAGCTAAAGACAAGTTGAAGGTGATGATATGCCTGACATTGCCGTGGAGGATGCCTCTTTACCCGATTCTTCTACTGTCCAGGAAGAGGACCTTACTCACGTTTTTTCAGGTGGACCGACTGATCCATCAATACCGCGGAGTTTCAATAGTCATATCACTGCAACTGTTTGGCATGAGGAGGTAAACATTCTTGAGTAGAAGTGAAATTCATTTGTACATGATTATTATTATTATTATTATTATTATTTATGTTATATGGTAGTTTCTAATGACATATTCATTTGTTTTATAAGAATGAGGGCCCCTAAAGTGTCATAATCACTCTTCGAAGATCCTTGCATGGCCATGGTGGTCAATAGACAACAACACCAGATTCAAAGCTATTATTGAGCGGTATGGGCTGTCACAGTTAGCTCGTTGCACTTATTGGTTCGTCAACAAGCTTCTAATCTCCAGTCTTGTTGAGAGATGGCAAACTGAAACGAACACATTTCATATGACAGTTGGTGAGATGACCTTGACCTTGGATGATGTTGGCATTATTCTTAGCCTTCCCATTGTAGGCAGATCAGTTAGCGTACCAGATGTGACGGATCTTCATGAAGTTACACTACTGGTTTCTGGCTTAAGGATTACTAAACGTGTAGCACATGACGAGGTTTCTACTGCTGGTGGGAATTCAGTCAGGCTTAAGTGGTTGCGAAGTCAGTTTGCTGGTGTCACAGATTCAGACCCAGAGGAGGTTGTATAGTGCACTACTAGAGTTTATTTGTTGTTTCTGTTGGGATATACGCTCTTTAGTGACAAGAGTGGCAGTAGGGTTCCTGTAGTTTACCTTGACTTATTGATGGATTTGGGATCCATTCATACTTACGCCTGGGGTGTTGCTGCATTAGCATTTATATACAGACAGTTGGGGTATGCTAGTCGGTCCGGTGTTAAGCAGATAGGTAGTTATATGACACTTCTGGAGGCGTGGATTTATGAGCGCTTCAGAGCATTCCGACCTCACCAGAACATGGGCTACAATGAAAACATGCCACACGTGTACCATTGGACATCTAGAAGAGAGACGGGTTCCTTTATTGATCATTTGAAATCTTTTCGAGCGCAGCTTGACAGTTTGGTAGTGATTGATGTAAGTTTACTCGTCCTGAGATAATTTTAACACTTTCTATTTATCTTACCTTTTATATACTTTAATTCAAAAATACTTTACGTTTACAGGTTATTTGGGATCCATACCACAGTTGCAGAGACCGGCATCCATGTAACCCGGTTATGTTCTACCATGGATACTTGAAGTGCTTAAACATGGTCGAACCCTATCGTCTAGATAGAGTTCTGAGGTAGTTTGGCAGGGTTCAAACCATTCCAGATGCATCGTTGGCTCCCACTCGTGGTGCTCGAGGCAACATATTTGCACGACATACAGTCATGTATAGATACTTGGATAGGATCTATTGGGATAACCACGTGTTATTTGAGTAGCGGAGGAGCACACCAGTTCGTCAGTCTTGGGAATGCGTACCAGGTTACATGGATTGGTATAAGAATATCACGCATCTATATGTTGAGCGTATTGATGGACCACGTGTGCATGAACATCAGGATTTCAACCAACATGCCGATGTAATATATTATCCTCTTTTATGCATTTGTAACTTACTTTAGCTTTTTTGATATGTTCCCTAAAACGTGATATTCTTTTCAAATGCAACGTATTGCACATGTACTAAGAATTGCATATCCTATCATTCAAGCTGGTTATGAGGATGGGATTCGACATCCTCATCGACTTTACCAAGCTATCGAGGCTGTGGCGCATTTCCTTGAAGGTTAGCATATTGACGAAGTTAGACCTAGTTCTGCTGGACCTAGTTGTACTGGAGGTCACTTTTTATCTCCGACATTGACATACAGTCGTAGGCCTAGTCGTAGGCATACAGATGATTTACGACATGTTATTTGTCAATTGATGAATTTTTTGTGCTATTTTTGTAAGCTGACATTGTTGTACACATCTTTTAATGACATTATAAAAGATATTTTGTTATTAGAATGGAATGGTAACAATGGTCGATAACATTGTAAATGATATTTTGTTATTAGAATGGAATGGTAACAATGGTCGATGATATTATAAATGATATTTTCTTTTTAGAATGTAGTAGTAACAATGGTCGATAACATTCAACCCATGCCACAGAACACATCAACATAAAAAACACATCCATTAATTTCTTTCATAATTCTAACATTGTCAAATACATACATGTGTCATTCGACATCAATATCAAATGTCTCTCAAGTAGCTACAGTATCATGAATGATGTCCCGAAATGTTGAATGTGGCGCACATATGCATCATCTAGTCAACAGCGCAAGGGTGACGGTATTTTTGCCAATTAGTGGCTATTGGAGGAATTAGATGGCCTGGCTGCAAAAAACTTGCACCAAATGTCAATTGAGTTAGTGGTAATACCTCATAACTTCCTGTATATGCATAAAGTGATAAGTTTCTCTTATACCTAGGCGAAATGATTTCCATTGACAAACCCAATGGCAATCTCACGTCTATCAAGTTGAGATACTGGCACTGTTCTAAGAGGTAAAAAGGTGAGACATTGTTGTAATGACAAGTGGTATAACACAAGATTGTAGCACGATGCAACAACTTACCCCATGTCTGGCATAATCATCCAATGTGAGTAGCCAGGACTGTCTTCAAAGTATGACAATATGCTTGTCAATTTTTCAAACCTTTCGTAGGACCCATAGAGTGCAATGTATTCCGCTTTGTGTGTGTGTAGCTCACCCAAAAGATCACACCTAACTTGAGCCCAATCATCTTCTGTGTGACCAATTGAAGCAGCTATAGCCCTGAAACCATAATTCTTATCTGTAGCTACATCCTTGGCAAACTTAATGTATGGTTTCAACCCAGAAGGGAAAGCATCAACATATGCATGGGGTTTTACTGTTCTGGTAAATTTGTAATGTATACCTTCTTCTTTGTATTCACCTTCTCCTTTCCCTTAACAGGTCGCTTCTTCTTGGTTTCTGGAGTAAAAGCTAATATAGTGATTTGAGTGTCCCTAGGTGAGAGGAATCATGTCAAGATTGCACCAACTCAAATGCACATGGGTCACGACGAGTAGAAACATTGATCTTCTTATAACCCTGACGACGTGTTTTGGGCTTCACCTCCAGCTCAAAAAGAAAAGTGCTTCCCAGACATACAATCTTTTTCAACTTCTTTAAAAGCTTCAACTGCATGGTTCTATCACTTTCATTGAATTTTTTCACAAACAACTATACTTTTGCATGACAAGTCACCTCCATTTCCTCTTCTTTGTTGCATATGGAGATATGAAATTGCCTCCATTGTGAGTGTATTGTAGCAAGTGGTATAGGACGATCTTGTCTGATGTAGTCAGCAATCTCATGGGCACAAGGTAAACCACAAGTTTCAACATCAATACCAATGGAATTGGCTCTCTTACCCTCTACAAGCAAATACTCTAATGCAGAAATAAACACATTACCCCATAGCTCCCTAAACTAAAAAGGCTTGAATTGATGTTGCACAACAGTTAGACTTTTCTCAAATGAAACCTTGATATCAGTGTGTTGCAACTCAAACAGACTGTGTATTTTCTTAAATGACGCCTCAAATGAGACTTGACATGAATCTAATTGTCTTTTAAGTTTTGCATTTGCACTCTTAGCCCTATTCAATTTAATGTAAGTCAAATAAAAATCAAGTACATGACACTTATTAATAACTTATTGAACAAAGTAATCTTACCGGTTGGTTATAACATTGCCATAACGCATACACGTGTCTGTCCATGCCGCCACAAATTTCTCCTTGTAAGGAACCAACCAAGTATCCATAAGTAGTTCACTGCATCGGGATAACTACTGAATTCCTTAAGTAATGATCTAAGACGCTCATCGTATTGAATTTCAGAAGATGAATACACTAAAGAGTTCCACTCATGGTTGAACTTCTCCTATTTCTGCTTTGTCTCAAACATTTTCTTGTATTTGGTCAATACATTCTTACTGATATGCCAACGACATAACAAATGTCTATCACTTGGTAATATCTTCTATATGGCATTCATCAAGGCTAGCTCTTTGTCAATGACAATAATCGTTGGCAAAACAAAACCATCAATGACATCATGCAATGTAGCTAACACCCACGCATAGTTATCGGCCCTCTCAAACTGTAAGTATGCGAAAGCTACTGAGAAAGTCATTTCAGTTGATGTCACTTCCACAATTTCAAGAAGAGGAAGACAATATCTATTGGTTTTATATGTGCAATCCATAATCAATATACGTGGGAAAGACCGAAATAAGTCCAAACTGGTAGGACGTGCCCAAAACAAGTCTGTTACAGCCATTGTGGACTCTTCACATCAATGGCGCTCAATGTAATTATACTTGGCCAATTCACCTAATAAGTGTTGCATCTGTGATCTTCCAGCTCTTTGTACCACCCTGTTTCGATGGCGTACATTGTAAATAGTTTTTAGTGTGCTTACATTGAGGGCAACTCGTTGTTTCAAGGTTACTAGGATCTCTTTTGGTTTAACCATGCTCTTTGATATATCTATTAACAATGCTTTCTCATCCTTTGATAACCTCCCTGCATATGAATGTCCCTCAAGGTGCTTCGCAGGTGGATGGTTATGCAATCCATATACTACGGTCAATGTCCATTCATCATTTATGGTAAACCCGTGAGCCCTCATATCAAAAAGACAACCACACTTCTTCGTACTGGTTATTCTTGATGTATTGTTGCCATCATGTTTTAACTTCTTTGTCACTCTATATTGGCCACACCTCTCACAAGCAAGATACATCTTGGTTTTTTTTTTCCTCCACCATAGTTTGATGTTTTGATTACAATGACCAAACCATTTCTCGTTCTAACTTTACGTACCTAGTTAAGCAATTCATCTTTACTTTTGAATACCTACAAAGTCAAATAAATATTATAAAACATTTACATTTGTTGAGCAATTCAAAACACAATCATTATAATTTCGTAGAGCGAACCTATTCAGTTGTGAATTGAGTAGTGTAATCCAACACACTATCTGCGCAAACCTAACTTCCTTGAGTTGAGACGTATTCCTGCATGTTTTGTATAACATTACAAATTTGAAATGGTATTATAAAGGCAAATTTGCAATTTGAAACTGCAAATTTAGTATGCAATTTACGAATTTGGAATATAAAATGGATTTTTTTTTTTTACTTCATTTGGAAGTACAGTGTTGAACAAAATGATAATGTTCGAATGTAATTGTCCAAATTATTTTTACCGGTTCGGAAGTTGAATGTTGAAAATTTTAAATTATTTCGAACGACGACTTCCGAAATTACATAATTATTTCGGTAGTAAACTACCGAATAAATTGATATATTTTGACCCTGGTTATTCGAAAGACGCTGAAAAAAAAAAAACCGACTTTCACATGGAAAAACTCACCTTTCCTTGGCTATTTTCTCATAAACATTTATATCTACTTCTAAAAATCTGAATTTTCAGAAGGGAAATCTTCCATAACAATGATGAATGAGGATGAGGTTTAGTGTGTAAAATAATTTAAAGCTAAGAATCAAGAATGAGGGTGTTTAGTGTGTGTAAACTAATGAATGGAAGCTAACAATGAAGGGTTTGAAATGATGAGGATGGAATGTGGAGGTTTAGCAAACTGAGTATAGAAGTGAGCTTCAGCAGCTTCAATGTGGAAATGGATGTGGGTGTGCAATGAGAATGTGTGTTTATTTGAATTTTGTGTGATGTCCATAATGGTAATTTCACTTAAGGATAAAATTGTAATAAAAATAAATATCATTAAGTTTGTGCAAAGAGTGGAAAGAGTATGTGCAAATAGAAGCTCCCGATAAATAGTGAGGAGCAATCTTTTAAAATTACCTTTCAGTCTGGGAAAAAAATCCTTAATCACTCGCCGCATTAATTGGAAAACCACTTGACCTAGGCATGCTAAAGCTCAACACTGATGGGGCTGCAAAAGGAAACCCAAACACAGCTAATTGTGGGGGAATTCTTAAAGACCACCTTGGTAGATGGGTTGTTGGCATCACCAGAAATATAGGCATGGCTGCAAGCATCTGTGCTGAATTATGGGGCTTAAGAGATGGCCTTAACTTTTGCCTAGAAAATGGTTTCACAAATTTAGTAGTTGAAACGGATACTCTTCTTGTTGTACAACTCATCTTTGGGGATCACAATGACTCTCATCATCTCAGTAATCTTATATGTGATTGCAGGTATCTGCTGAACTAACTGGGAGTGCACTCAATTGAGCATACTTTCTGTGAAGCCAACAGATGCATCGATACTCCAGCTAATTTTGGTTTACAATTATCAAATGGTTTGCACATTTTGCACCAATTTCCTCATTGTATTGCAACCCAAATGTAT
Source organism: Camellia sinensis (assembly GCF_055761805.1). Lineage (NCBI taxonomy): Eukaryota > Viridiplantae > Streptophyta > Magnoliopsida > Ericales > Theaceae > Camellia > Camellia sinensis. The sequence goes on from NC_138963.1 coordinate 203,229,224, forward strand.
GATGAATGCTACAGGGATTATTTATCCCTAAACTTTGTACTCTTCTCTTTAATCTATATTCAATTCCACTTTACACAAAAAAAAAAAAAAAAAAAAAAAATAATAATAATAATAATAATAATAATAAAAATAAAAAAAATTCAAAATTAAAAATTACCAAATAATTACTTTTTCTTATGTAATTTTAAGCGTAATGTGTGTCCTGTCAATGTGGTCATTTCACATTTTTCAAAGTATTTTTGTTTTTGAATTGGTGGCCACACAGGACCACGGTCTCGTGAGGTTAATGGTCTATTGTGTAGTTTGTCAATGGAAAATCTTGTACATGCTACTACTTAAAGCATCTCCAATGATCCAAATGAAGGATCAGGGGAGCTACGTGACCCCTTGCTTTTTAAAAATTATACTATTACTCATAAATATTAAGAGCATCTCTAACATATTCCTATAAAATTACACTAATGCCCCTCTTTAATTATTTTAAGATACTTAATATTTTAAATTTTTTTTATGAAGAACACTTAATTGATATTTTAAGAAAATTGTGAAAATGCCTACTTACTCTTACTAGTGGACTCTCTCTAACAGATTGACACTATTTGTATTTCACACTCATTCTCTCCTTAAAAGATTATTCTCTCTAATAATAACTATATAATTAGATGACAGTTGTTATTAAAAAAATAGACAATAATTATAATTAAAAAAAAAAGACAATTTAATTGTGAAAACTCACATTTAATTAGTCTTAAAAGAAAATAAATAAATAAATTAATTAATTAATTTTATTCAGAGTCTATCTAAAATATATAATAGTGTAAAAGTTAGTTTTAAATTAACCCAATTCAATCACTAATAAAGATATTATTAAGAATAATAATTTTATGGGTATTCAATATTTATTGTTTATAAATTATTTTAATTAGGATTCAGCATGATAATTATTTTTACTAAATATCTTAGTTAAAAATTTTAGTGTATCAATTTTAAGCAACTCACATATATACAAATATATATATATATATATATATATATATATATAATAGATTTTTGGTGGCAACTTTACCATATGTTTATTTGCATATAAAGATAGGAACTCTCACCTCATCATAATTCTTGGGTTGAGAAGATACCAAGTGACAAGAATGATGAGAAGAAAGAGAGAAAGAGAGAAGAGAGAGTGAGAAGCCTCAGTCAGCATGTTTATATATATGAGCATGCTATTCTTGGAGTAAAGAAGGTAAAGGAAACTAAGAAAAGAAAATCTGCGAAGGAGTGAGTTAATAAGAGGAGAAGGTTAAGAATGTTTCATATTTTCTTACCATTTCACTATTCTGTTTCAATCCTACAACTAAGTAAGAAAACCCTCTCAACCCTCTTATTTTTTTTTAATTGTTGAAATTTTCAGATTTTATTCATATGATAAGATGACTAATTTATACATAGAAATTTTTATATCTATGTATATAAACTCTGTGATGTGTATATCAAATATTTGAAGATATTGATAGTCTTAAACTCATGGTATTATTGTGGAAATAGACTTGCATATATAGTTTATACCATTATAGAGAGGATTGAAGAATTTATTTGGTCCTTGAATTTGTCAGAAATTTTGTACGAATTTTTAGGTAATTTTGTACTCAAAATTTGAAGATGATTTTTTCTACGGCTATTTTGGGAAGATGGTTATAATCAATTTTTTGGTTAAAAACTGATTATAATTAACTTTTTGTGAGAGAGGGAAGTGGGTTATAGTTGTTGGAAAAAATGATTTTTGGGGACTTTAATTTAATATTAAAGTGTGGTGACTTTAATTAAAGATTAAAGTGGGTCCCAACCATCTATTGTGTTGGGTCCAAGTGGGTTTAGATACTTTGCATTGAGATCATTACACCACAGATAGAATGGCCAAAAACCATTGAGATTTGAATGAGAAATTACCTCATAAAGTTAGCTTCATGGAAAAAAGGTAATGAAGTTTGTAACTCCTGCATTAATGGGGTTTGTAACTCCTACATTAATGGGGTTTGTAACTCCTGCCATTATTGCAGAGGTTAATGGTGCATTATGAACAGCCATAAAGGCTGGAGGCTCTTCCTCTCTCCCCTATATATGTATAAATTGAGACCCTCCTGTCAAGTCTCAAACACAGAAATTTTTACTTCCATTTCACAAGTCAGTTTGCCTAAAAGTTCCTACAGTGAGAGAGTACTGCCACTGTTTTGTTCGCTAAGCTAGACAGAGAGTGCTTCTGCCGTAGCTGGTTTTGACCGTCGTATCCTGGGAGACAGACGCCGAGATTCCTCAAGCACTCGACCAGTGAGGCGGCGAAATCTGTTTTAAGGAAACTGCTTCCGTGCAGGCTTCGGTTTCGTCTCTTTACCCTTTTATTGTTTTGTGTATTTCTGTTGAAATTTAGTTGTAATTATTAGTATGTGTTCTTAGTATATATATAATTTGATTTCTTCATAAATCTATTTATTTAATTTCAAAATTTGAACAACAAGCTTAAAACAGATTTCTCATATATGTTTTTCCTATGAAATTGATCGAATAGATTTATATAGACATTTGTATAATGTTACTAGGAACTGTTGCGGAATTGCTCCCTATTTCAATGATTGTAAATTATGCAATGTGATTCTCTAATTGTTTAGTTTAATTAGAATGCTCTATCATAATTTGTATACTTAATTGTATTACTCTGATCTTATTTTATGAGTATGGTTCATCATTCCCCTTCTATGATTTGCATGAATTTTAAGGTTATAAAATATAATTTATTGATGTTGCAATTTTGACATGCTAATTCTATTCTATTCTAGGTTTTAATTTGTTACATGCTTATTATTTTCTAGACTAGATTACATGATTTAATCTTTAGAATCTTTGCATGTTAATGGTTGAATGGTTATATACTTGAAGTGCTTGGTTATTAGTTTATTACATATAAACAATTCAAATTATTTACATAAACTGCATGCTACTTATTTGGTTTCATCCTATTTGTCTAATGTTGCATATGTATATTTTGATTTTGCATGCTTCTAGCTTTACTATCTAATTTGCATGTGAAATTGCTTCTAGTTTTCTAGAGTTATACACATAAGTTATTTCCATGAATAGTGTGTGATTTAATTGGATGAATTAAAGTTTGAATTAAATGTAGTTCTTTGGAGTTATAAAATTTGTGTAACTTGCCTATATTTATTTACATGGTTATTGTGAATTAAATTCTTATATAATTTATGGCAATTAATTTTTTTAATTTAATGTAGAAGTTATAAGGTTTCGTAACTTGTATAGTATCTTAATTCCTTAGTTATTTTACTATTCTATGATTTGCTAGAAGGTTAAATAATATTTGATTGTATGTACAATTGCTTTATATTATGTTGTCGTTTTCTACTAACTCTCTTTGTAGGCATACCTAAACGAAGAAAGGAATTGTATGGACTACTTATAATCCTCAATTGGATTGGTTATTTTTCTTTATGTTTGAAGAAATTTTTTACTTGAGATTTAGTTGGTTTGTTTACCAATTTGTAGTAGCAAGTTTTATTTGCTTATTAGACACATTTTATATGCATGTATTTGGTTGTAGCAATCTAGAAATTCACTAGATGGATGTAAAGACAGCTTTCTTAAATGGAGATTTGAATGAAGAAATCTACATGGAGCAACCTAAAGGATTTTCAGCTCCAGGGCAAAGCAGGAAAGTTTGTAAACTTGTCAAATGTTTGTATGGTTTGAAGCAAGCGCCTAAACAATGGCATGAGAAGTTTGACAACGCAATGTTGTCAAATGGGTTTAGAATCAACGAATGTGACAAGTGTGTTTATGTCAAAGACACTGACAGAGGTTATGTCATTTTGTGTCTATATGTTGATGATATGCTCATTATAGGTAGTAACGATGAAATGATCAAAACTACCAAGAAGTTGTTAAACTCTAAGTTTGACATGAAGGATATGGGCATTGCAGATGTTATTCTGGGAATTAAGATTACCAGAATCTCTGACGGAATTGTACTATCTCAGTCTCATTATGTTGATAAGATACTTGAGAAGTTTAGTGGATCAGATACGAGTGTGTCATCGACACCTGTAGACTTAAGTCTACATTTTACCAAGAATAATAATGAAAGTGTCTCACAGTTAGAATATTCTCGGGTAATTGGAAGTTTAATGTATCTGATGAGTTGTACTAGGCCGGATATAGCTTACTCGGTTAGCAGGCTTAGTAGATACACAAGTAATCCCGATGCTTTTCATTGGAAGGGTATTGTGCGGGTGTTAAGGTATTTACGCTACACTCGGGATTATGGGCTGCATTATACTCGATATCCAACGGTGCTTGAAGGCTATAGTGACGCAAATTGGATATCAGATATAAAGGACTCAAAGTCCACTAGTGGATATGTGTTCACTCTTGGTGGAGCAGCGGTGTCTTGGAAATCTTCCAAATAAACGCGTATATCTAGATCAACGATGGAATCAGAGTTTATTGCTTTGGATAAAGCAATGGAAGAAGCTGAATGACTTTGCCATTTCCTTGAAGATATTCCAAGTTGGTCCAAACCTGTGCCTGCTATTTGTATTCATTGTGACAGTCAATCTGCAATTGGTAGGGCACAGAGTAATATGTATAATGGAAAGTCTAGACATATCCGTCGTAGACATAATTCCATACGACAACTACTCTCGAATGGAGTTGTCTCTATAGACTATGTAAAGTCTAAGGACAACATTGCGGATCCGCTAACCAAAGGGTTAAATTGAGTGTTAGTCGAAACGTCGTCAAAAGGAATGGGGTTGAGGCCTTTGGAAGTTACCGGAATGGAAACCCAACCTAGTTGACTGGAGATCCCAAGATGTAGGCTCAATGGGACAACCTAATTGCGTGTAACGGTGGTATGTCACTGAGGAGATTAAACCTCCAGCCATTCCTTATATCAGTGATGCCTGCAAGTGTAGAGGTTAAGCTGAGCTTTTAATGACTCTAGTATCACGGGTCCGCGCGAGCTCTTTTGCCAGCCCGGCGTGTTGCTTGGCTTGACTCCCCGGCAGCTTGAGAAGCTAGGGCGACCACAGCGCCCCTTGACTGACCGGCGGCTAGAGAGCAGGTGACGACGCTCGGTATCTCGACAGACGTTGCGGTGAGCAGGTTTTTGATTCGGCTTCGTTTGGCCATCTCTTGCTCTTCTGTCAACCGGATTAGTAGAACGTCTGGCAAAGTTGGATCTGAAGGAGGTGATGGAGCACAGAGAAAGTCTGTAACTTTACTCCGGCGGGGAGCAGAGTATCTGTAGGTTGGAGTATAACTGAGCAGCTCGTTGCAATCTCGGTAGCGATGGCAGAGCACGGTCCGAATTGCCTCTACGTTGGGAAATTGGTAGTTGGCTTGCAAGGCTTGGATTGCTGCAAAAGAAACAAGAAAATTGGTTAATTATAGAATAAAGAAGGTAGGCTGACCGAGCAAGTTTGAGCGGCTTACATGAGGAACCGAAGTTCTTGCTTATAAACCAGCCCGGTACCTCGGCTGTTTCGTAATTGCCCGACACCCAGAAAAAATCATCGTCGTGCAAGTCTTTATCCGGGGTGTCGGTTACAATTTTCTCTTTGCCCCGTCTGATTTTCAAATAATAGGCTAGGTCGTCACCGGTGTGACCCATCGTGTATTGCCTTAATATCTCGGCTAGACCTAAGTTGGTGCCTAGCCGGTTGTTCAGTTCATGGACGCCGTTGATAATTCGGTAAGTGTTGGTGGACACTTGTGTGGGTGCCAGCCTAGTGCGGCGGAGGAACTCGGTGATAAGTGGGTTGAGTGGGAAGCGGAGGCCTCCTTCGACGATGGACAGCACGGTGAAGGGGCATTGTTCTGTTCTGCCCCAAGGCGTGGTCTCTTCTTCTGCAAGCTCAAGATGGACGTCGGTCGGGATGTCGTACTCTTCCCTGAACGCAGCTAGCGCAGCTGGAGTATCTACGAGGAAGCAGAATTTCCCTCTTTACGATCGGCTAAATTAGCTCGGTTGTGGTTTGGCATTGTCAGGTGATTTGTGGCTGCTCGGTCTTTGGGAGCCTCAGGAATGGTCAGTGGTCCCCTTGGACTCTGCAGGAAAAGGAGGGCAAGTGTAAGAGGGAGGGCGGTCGCGCAAAGCGAGCTTGACTTTAGCTCGGTCGTCTAGAGTGCCAAACCACCTCGGTCGTAGAGGCTAACTAAGGAGCTCGGTTGCCCAAGCAGACCAAATTTTAGCCCTGTTGAGCAGCCAAGACCTTTGTTATCCCGGTTCTTGCTATGGTTAAGTCTAACAGGTTATTTGCTCGGTCGGGATAGTTTTTTGGATCAAACGAAGACTTGGAGCCCGGTCCGCCCCAGTTCTTCGAAGTTCATCAGCGAAAATGAAGAACACCATGAACAGTGAGAGGTTTGGGACGATTTCTATGGCCTATGTCCTAAGAACTATGTTTTATTGCCCTATTGTGTGAAATATCAAGGAAAATAACAATAACAAGGGTTGGAGGGCTTACCAATATAGAGCAGTGGCTGCTTCTTCTTCGAGCGCGAGTTCAGGAATGGCAGAGGAGAGGCAAGAGCTCTGGGTTGCTTGGAATGGCAGTGAGTCAGTAAGAGCTCAAGGAAGATGAGGGGGGAAATGTTTATAGAGGATACAAGACCGCCCAAATTCAAATTCTGGCAAGACGGTGGGTTGGCTGCTCGAGAACCAATGGCAGCCTGCCACGTGTCCCCATTTATGACGACGTCAGAACTAAAGAGACAGGTTGAAGAGTTGAGTCAACCGGGCTACTTTTGAAGAAGAGGACGTCAACCGAGGAGTATAACCGGGCGAGTTCGCAGATAGGAATGTCAACTAGCCCGGTCGCCATTTCGCATTCTGAGGACCGAGGAAGTGTTATCCCGGTCGAAATAAGTAATCCCAGTCACGCTTTTGCGGACGGAATTAAGGGGCAATTGAGAGGGAGATTTATGATCTGAGATTGGGCCGTGACATTAGCCGGGCAGATTTGGGCCGAGGTATTGGGCTCCAAGATCAGGCCGTGATATTGCTCGGTAATGGCAAAGCTCACGTAGAACCGAGTTATCTGATCTCGGTTCCGCGAAGGCTGGATAGGTGGAGGAACAGCCTAGATGAGGCTCTCCGGCTCACGCGTTGCAAGGTTGTAATGCACGCACCTTAACCCGGTAGGAAGGCCTGTGCTTGGAGCTTGGCCGAGAAGGTCTTTGGCTGACCGGCGTCACTAATCTCCAGCTCAGCTTCGTCAGAATACAGTTGAGCACGGCTGGAATTAAGCCCGGTAGTAGGAAACTACGACATCAACTGCACTTGGGCATGCTCGGTATGGCCGTTGATAGCCGAGACAATGTTGCCCGGCTGCCGTGCTCCCAGCAGAGTGGGCTGGCAGTTGGGTTAGGTGATGTATAGCAAGATTTGTGCTGACAGATGGGATAACAGAGCCACGTGTCGAGAGACCAATGGGAGTAGATTTGGGGCGCAGAAGGGTATATAAGCATGTCTGCGCCCCCCATACGCGACACAAGAATATTTTGTAAGGAAATTCTTACACTCAAACACTCCCCCCTCTCTCTCTCTCTATCCTAAAGTGTGCGCTAACTTGATCGTCGGAGGGTTTTTCCAGCCACATACCGCCGGGTAGCTCACCGTTATTTGCTCGCAGGTGATCGGACAGAAACGGAGCTCGGAAGAAAGGAGTACGGGCTTGCCGGAATATTTGCTCCCCGTACAATTATTATCTCTCATAATAACATTTTAATGTATTAAGAACAAACATAAAAAAAATTCTCGAAAAGTCCAACACAAATGATTATTATCAAAATATTAAACTTTAATATAATATAATAATAAAAGAAGGGGGTTTTTAAACTTTAATCTATACGATATATTAAGCAAAAGGGGATTTTTAACCCTAAGCCTTGTAGGAGCTCCAATCTCCCAATCTAAATTTCTTGATTTAAAAAAAAAAAAAAACTTTAGCATTTATTAACTTTTCCCAACCCCCAAGTCTTTCCCTCATAATAACACTTTAATACATTAAGAACAAGCATAAAAAAATTCTTTGAAATCCAACATATGAATTCCTTGAAAAGTCCCAACAAATATGATTATTATCCCTCATAATAACATTTTAATGCATTAAGAACAAGTATAAAAAAAAAATTCTTAAAAAGTCTAACACATATGATTATTATCAAAATATTAAACTTTAATATAATATAATAAAAAAAAGACATTTAATTCCTTGAAAAGTCTAACACATATGATTATTATCAAAATATTAAACTTTAATATAATATAAAAAAGGAAAAAAAGAAGACATTTGAAAAAAAAAAAATTTAAAAATCGCAATTCAAAAAAAAAAACCTTAGTATTTATTAATTTTTTCCAACCCCGAAGTCTTACCCTCATAATAACACTTTAATGCATTAAGAACAAGTACAAAAAAAATTCTTTGAAATCCAACACATATGAATTCCTTGAAAAGTCCCAACACATATGATTATTATCCCTCATAATAACACTTTAATGCATTAAGAACAAGCATAAAAAAAATTTATCGAAAAGTCCAATACATATGATTATTATCAAAATATTAACTTTAATATAATATAATAAAAAAAAAGACATTTAATTACTTGAACAGTCTAACACATATGATTATTATCAAAATATTAAACTTTAATATAATATAAAAAAGGAAAAAAAGAAGACATTTAAAAAAAAAAAAGACATTTAAAAATCACAATTCACATATATAGATAATTGTAAACACAATCCGTGCATAGCACGGGTGATATGCTAGTTTGTAATTAATATAAAAAGTAACTGAAACGATTAACAACTTATACAAAGTTAACAATTGAGGGTTAATATCAGTTGTTCAGGGTGAGCCTTGGTTTTTAATAATTTTTACGTAAATTGTGTCGCGAAATCCTAAGTTGGCACGGGACTTATTTGAACCCTTATCGGTATTTGGTTTTGGAATAAGGGTGGATGTGCGGGTGGCACGTAGGGAGATTACATACCCCTGACAGACCATTCCCTTGGGGCAGACCATAGATGCCACAGTTTGGGTATATAACCCCGGGTGTAAGCATCTTTGGTAATTCTTTAATATTTGACCTAGGGGGGGTTTCCAAATTAACCGTGGCCATGGCTTAGTGGTTAGTAAGAAAATCTCTTTGGTGAGATTTTGAGTGTCACCTAAATTATTAAAATTGTCAAAATTATTATAATGGTTGTTACATTTATCATGCTATTGAATTTTACTATTATTTTAATTGTCATGATTTGATTCTTTTCTCTTAAAAAGAATGGTAGGTTGGTTACGTTTTCTTACCGTGTTGTAAAACTCATGGCATATATTTTGTTGCCCTGGCATTTCATACCAGATTATGTCGAAAAAGAGACTGAGACTGAATTTGGAGCTGCTGCTAATATTGAACCTTAGCTAATTTAAAGTCAAGACTCCATCGAAATAAAATTTTATTATCTTTGGGATTAGTAATCACGAATGTTATAAACTTGTTGTATTATTGTATGTGGACTCGTAATTTAGTTGTTAAGTTTTGACTATGTGAAAAACTAAATTTCCCTAATTAGTTGTTAAATTTTTTATTTAGTAAGTTATTTGTTATTTAAATTTTATGATGTTTCAAAAGAAAAATTGGAACGTCACATTAATAGTTTGAAAACAAATTTAATTAATAAAGCATTTACAATTATTTGATTAATTTAATTTTTTATGAGCAAATCTTGTTAATATATTTTACAATATGAATAATTCAAATTATTGAAACGGATTCACAATGACTCAACAACCACTCCAATTGACTTTGCCGCCAATTAATAAAAAAAGACAATTGAAGAGGAGCATATCTCTATCTAGGCCTCGTTTGTTTTCAAAAATGAAATGTGTAGTTTCACAAAAATTATGTTTGATTTAAAAATTTGTCATGATAGTAACAGTGCCATGGGGTTAGAGGGACTAGCAATCCAATAAAGGAGGTGGTACTGAAATCAAATTACATAGGATTAGAGGTGAAAAAACTTATTTGTTTTTACTTTACAAAAATAACAAAATCACATTTTAAATAACCATATTTATTTATTTATTTATTTATTTTTATGTAATTTCATAAATTTAATCCAACAAACTAATATAAATATACTTGTATACAAACAAACACAACTTATTTTATATCTTCAATCTAACTTAACCCGACAATCGTACTGTATTAATAATCCCAACTGCCAATCTTATTGTATTAATAATTACATCCAACATACCTAATCTTACCGTACTATTATCTCATCCCACCACATTAATAATCCAGTGATTCTAGCATAAATTTTTTCATTAACATGAATGCTTACCAAAAACTCTAGCTTTGATCTCTTCAATCAAAGCACCCAAATCAGAGTAAGAGGAGCCACCTTCTTCCACAGGCTTGTGAAGCATCACACCAATCTCCTTCGCCCGCCGTCTGATCTCCTGAACTTCCTCAGAACCACCCATTAACCAAGTTACAGCCTTCACTATCTTATCTTTCCCCACCACAGGACTCTTGATCTCAAACCCGGAATTCCACTCCTCCGACCCGACTTCCACCCCAATCTTCAGGACCCGACTGATCAGCTTCTCGTTATAAAACTGTTCGGCAAATAACGGCCACGTAATCAACGGCACTCCGGCGGCGACTCCTTCTACAAGCGAGTTCCAACCACAGTGAGTCATGAACCCTCCGATCGCCACGTGGCCCAAGATCAAATCCTGTGGGGCCCACTCTCTTTTTATCAGACCCCTTTGACCCGTTTTCGTTTCGAACCCTTCTGGCAACCAACTTTCTTTTTCTTCCTCTCTCTTTCTCACCACCCAAACAAACGGGTGCCCCGATTCTTCCAGAGCTAATGCGATTTCGGCGAGTTGGGTGTCGGGTATTCGCATCGCGCTACCGAAACAGACGTAGAGAACCGAATTGGGCTTTTGTTTATCCAGCCAATTCAAAATACTGTGTTGCTCTGTAATGGAGTTTTTTTCTCCGCTGTTTCTGTCACTGGAGTGAGAAGGTACATCCACATGCCAACACTTCCTTCCCATGATTTTCTTGTAATGGTTAAGGGGTGGTGACCACTATTAGGGACATGTATGAAGGGGTGATGATCACTATTAGATCGCCAGTTAGAAAAACAAATGAATTTCTTATCACTGTAGAGTTACACCAAGAATCTACTTAAGTCCTTATATTTTGCTTTAGTTATGGACGAGTTGACGATAAATATTCAGGATGACGTGCCATGATGTATGTTTTTTGTAGATGATATTGTGTTAGTGGATGAGACTAGAGAAGGAATTAACACAAAGTTGGAGATTTGGAGAAAAGCTCTTGAATCTAAAGGATTTCGGATAAGCAGAACTAAGACAGAGTACATGGAGTGTAAATTTAGTAACAGTAACAATGAAAGCAGAAGAGAAGTGAAGATTGAGAACCAAGAACTGCTTAAGAGTGAACATTTTCGTTATTTAGGGTCGATTATCACAACAGCGGGAGAGATTGATGCAGATGTGGCCCATAGGATTAAGGTGGGATGGTGTAAGTGGAGAAGTGCGTCTGGGGTATTGTGCGATAAACGAATACCCACTAGATTAAAAGGTAAGTTCTATAGAACGACTATTAGACCAGCTATGTTGTATGGGACGGAGTGTTGGGCAACCAAGAAACAACATGTAGACAAGATGAGTGTGGCTGAGATGAGGATGCTAAGGTGGATGTGTGGTAAGACTAGACAGGACAGGATTAGGAATGAGTGTATTCAGGAATGGGTAGGAGTAGCACCGATAGAAGATAAGTTGAAAGAGAATCGTTTGAGATGGTTTGGTCATATTCAACGGAGACCAACAGAGGCAGTAGTGAAGAGATGCGATGCTATAACAATAGATGGAAGTGTTAGGAGACGGGGTAGGCCTAGATTAACGTTGACTAGCATTATAAATAGAGATATGAATCTACTTAATTTGACTAATGAAATGGCCTTTGATAGGGCCGCGTGGAGAAGAAGGATTCATGTAGCCAACCCCATTTGATGGGACTTAAGGCTTGGTTTGGTTTGGTTTGGTTTGGTTAACGTAATTGGGTTCGAGATCATAGTAACTGGTGAAAACAATTCCATAACTTCGAAGCTCTGACTCTTTAATCACATTAACACTTGTCCATAACTTGTTTTCGTTTTGAGATGGTCTTGTAATTGAGACCTCGTCATCTCGATCTCGTCGAGGAGTCCAGAAACCACGAAAGTCTCTGTTTCGGACCGTACTTTCTCGTGAGGAGCGTAAAGCTTCAAGTTATGGAACACACAGTGATAGAAACAGTTGGAAGCATGTAAGAGGAGTCTGGGGATATTGAGCTCGTCGGCGAGATCGACGGTCCAAGGGTAGAACATGTCGGAGACGATGCAATCTGGGTTACTATCGCGAATCAACTGCTTCAGCGGTTGTCGGAGGAGCTGAATACCTGCGGCGAGTTTGGAGGCCATTTCGGGGGAAGTGATTGAGCCGAAATTCTCTATGCTTTAAGGCAAACCGATTTCGGATGAAGGGAATTTGAGGTTGAGGAGTGTGATTTGAGAATGGATTGATTGTTGGAACAAGAGGGCGTTGGATGGGGTGGTGATGATGGTGGCATTGAGGCCGCGGGTGGCGAAGAGGCTGGCGATGTCGACGAGGAGAATTAGGTGGCTGGTGACGAAGTAGGGGAGGAAGATCATGTTGAGCTTTCGATCATGATCTTCGGTGGCCATGAATTTTGTTTTGCAATTGTAAGAAGTTGGAGGTGATGGAGAAAGTTTTTTTTTTTTTTGGAAGTTGAAGAGCAAAGGAAGTATTGGATTTGCAATTTGATTGGGTGGTGGCTTATATAGACTTGGGAAATCACACTGCATCTTTCAAAAATAATTTCTTTAAATATGCACTATTAATTTGATATTTTGAACACATTTTGACTCTGTTTGGTGGAGGTCTGAAACGTTTCAGAGCTTAATTACAACATGATGTTTATTTATGATTTTTAAAAATTAATTTTATATTTATTTTTAAAAATGCGGTCGAAGGCGAGAAAATTTGGACTAACCGGTCGTTCTACAGGTCGTTCGTCCGTTTGACTGGAACAGTGCAATTTTTTTTGACACATGTTAATTTTTATCTATTTAATAAACAATATTTTTCGAGTTTTTTAAAATTTTTTATGAATTTTAATAGAATTTTGAGTTGTGTGTTTGGTTATGAGTTGTAAATTTTTGTATAAAATATCATATATCACATCAAAAATTTTCCACTCAATTCAAAACTCTTTTCAAAACTCATTCACCAAATAAATTTTCCTCACTCAAGGCTGGTTTGGCAACCTTAGAAAAAGTCAAAAAGTCAAAAAGTTATCAAAAAAGTTAAAAAGTTATCACCATTCACCATAAAAAATATATTAAAAAGTTAATATACAAATATTAATACAAATCAACTTTTTGGCCCAATCTAGGTACGGACGTGATGAATTAGTCAGTGAAAGGGGAAAAAAAAAAATTCCACGTGCATATTCACTAAATTGGATGGTAAAGTTGGGCCCGTGGGGGGCCTACTATGGGTCCCGTTTTGATAATCTGAACCATTCAATATTTAGAACTCGTCTAGTACTATATGCCTACAAAAGATCACATCTATCGGATATCGCTAACTATATGATCAAATCAGTTTTGTATTAAAATGGAAGGTGTTATAGTTAACAATTAACAAAAAAACTAACACGATTAGATAGCTATCGATATCCAATCAAGGTGATTTCTTACAAGCATATAGTACTCGACGAGTTCTACATATTGAACGGTTCCGATTAGAAAAACGGGACCCGTGGTGGGCCCCCACGGGCCAAACAACACCATCCAATCAAAGGCCGAAAAGGAGACAATATTTTCTCATCTACTCAACCACCTGACTCCACAATCAGTATAGCCTCCTACCCTATCTTCTTTTACACACTTATTTATACAATTTTTTAAGACACATTTTTTTTTATAAAAAGTCAAAAAGTTAACCCAAACATTCATGTTTTTTTCTCAACTTTTTAGTTCAAAAAGACAAAAAGCGCACTTATTTAAGACACCCCAAACAACCCCTCAAATCATAATTTCAAAATTCACAAATTCAAAATACAACTTTATTCTCAAATCATATTTAGGATTGGTTTGGGGTGTTTGAAAAAAATCAAAAAACCAAAAAGTTATTACAAAAGTCAAAAAATGATCATTGTTAAAAATATATATATATATAAAAAAAAAATCCCAAAAAAGGTACAAGCCAACGTCATGGTTGAACGCGACACAGTGGTTTGAAGTGATGACGAGTTTGAAAAGAGGGTGCACACAAAAATTACACAACACGGTGTTGTTCGGCCTGTAGGGGCCATTACAGGTCATTTTTTGATAATCTGAACCGTTCAATATGTTGAACTCGTCGAGTACTAGTTATTTGTAAAAAGCACGTTGATCGGATATCAATAACTATATGATCAAATCAATTTGATATAAAAAATAGACAGTGCACAAAGTAACGGTTGACAAAAAATTAATCCGATCAGATGGCTATCGATATCCGATCAACGTGATTTTTTACAAATATAAAGTACTCGGTGAGTTCTACACATTGAACGGTTCTGATTATCAAAACGAGACTCGTGATGAGCCTCCACGGGCCGAACATCACCGTCCTGTGTAAACAACACCGTAGGCAAGTTTTTCTTATATCTCTTGCTGCAACCGTACTGCCTTTATGTACCACTCTCAATACATATTTATATATGTAGGGGTAAAAACATAATATTTTTATTTTATATAATATTTTAATACATATTTTTTTCCTAAAAAGAATAAAAATTATCTGAAATAATCATATTTTTTTTCTCTACCTTTTAAACTAAAAAAAATCAAAAAATACACTTCTTTAAGACACCTCAAACAACCCTTTAAAAAACTCTACCAACACAACCTTTGATTTTATCTTTTAAAATAATACAACAAACTCAGAAATATATTCAAAATTTTGTTAAGAAATATCAATACCTCATTCAAATTCTTATTTTAGACATGAATTCACAAAACACACGCCCATTAAATCTACACCACACAATTGAAATCTAACATATTTTTTAATCACTTTTTAATGTTTTCCTTTATTTATTTATTTATTTTTTTGTCGACAGTAAACTTTTTGCTTTTTATTATTACTTAATTCGTTCCATATCAATAATCTCTTTTAAAAATTATCAACTTTTTAATGAAACATAATCATTATATTTTGAATTCATATTTTAAAGGATTAATTTCAAAAATACATTTTTATTCTTATTTTTAAATATATTTATAATTATTTTAAAAGAGATAATTTTAGAAAATTCTAAATTTAAAACTTTGATTTTTCAAAGTGGACATCTAAGTTGGTAACAATAAAAAATAAAATAACGAACCAATAAAATGGGGCAAAGAGAGTAGTACTTAGAGTATCTCCAATCGTCATTGTCATTTTGACAATGCTAAAGTTATAATTTGGCATAATACAGTAGTACAATGTCCAATTATAACAATGATGCTCCAATGATTACATGTCATTTTGGCACATCTCCAACCAATTTTTTTTTTTTAGGTGGTTTTTTTTTTTTGAACTGAGAAGGCTCTTAAGCAACAAGAGAATCAGCAACAAACAAGTGCCTCAAATACAGAGGAGGATTCCTAGTCCAATCTAAAGGGAGAACATCCTTCAATCTTGAGGAGGCAAGCCAATGGGCCACATAATTAGCTGCTCTAGGCACCTAGGAGAAGGAAAAGGAGGAAACTTGGCCCATGGACCTGATGTCAGATACATAGGCAGAGCACTCCCAAGGAGGAACCAGCTCAGAGACACATAAGTCGATAACTGTTTTGCAATCACTTTCCACCTGGACATTTGAGAGTCCAAGAGCCTGGAGAAACATACACGCTAACTGGATAGCGCGGGCTTCGCCTTGAGTGACTGAAGATGTATGGGTTGTGGAGACAACACCATCTATAAATTTACCTGTCCAGTCCCGCAAATTCACTACCAAGGAGGTCTTCTTGCCGTTGGAGGCAAAGCTAGCATCACAATTTGCTTTATACATACCGTGAGGAGGGGGAGTCCATCTGTTGCAAATTTGGACTGCAGAATTAACAGATACCGGAGAAGAAGCTATCAAAGCGGCCACCGAGCAGCCCTCCCTCCACAGAAAAGAAGCCTGTCTAATAACCTGCATCGGGTCCACTGCCGATTGATTGAAAACCCATTCATTACGAGCCTTCCAAAGGCTCCATCCAACCGTGGCAGCCTTGCCCAAACTCTCTTTGCGATGCCGATCATTATGATAACTCTCGAGAACTACCTGAGTCCACTGTATTGTAGAAGAGGAGGAATTGAACCCCGATAAAAAGCCCAGATCACACCTAAACCACACTAGCCTAGTCCAATTACACTGAAATAGAAGGTGTTCGATAGTCTCCGGACATGAACCACAGATAGGACAAGTAGGGGTAGAAGCACAATGACAGCGATGAAGATTTTCTTTAGTAGCTAAACTGTTAGTACACACCCTCCACCAGAAATTTTCCAGTGGTGTTTGAATCTAGTTTTTTGAGTGATCAGCTGCTCCACTAGTTCATGGAGGAGCTAAATAGCTGCGGCAAGTTTAGAGGCCATTTTCGGGGGAAGTGATTGAGCCGAAATTCTCGATGTCTTCGGGCAAACCGACTTCGGATGAAGGGAATTTGAGGTTGAGGAGTGTGATTTGGGGATGGATTGATTGCTGGAACAAGAGGGCGTTGGATGGGGTGGTGATAATGGTGGCATTGACGCTGCGAGTGGCGAAGAGGCTGGTGGTGTCGACGAGGGGAATTACGTGGCTGGTGACGAAGTAGGGGAGGAAGATCATGTTGAGCTTTCGATCATGATCTTCGGTGGCCATGGATTTTGTTTTGCAATTGTAAGAAGTTGGAGGTGATGGAGAAAGTTTTTTTTTTGGAAGTTGAAGAGCAAATGAAGTATTGGATTTGCAATTTGATTGGGTGGTGGCTTTTATAGACTTGGGGAAATCACACTACATCTTTCAAAAATAATTTCTTTAAATATGCACTATTAATTTGATATTCGGAACACATTTTGACTCTGTTTGGTGGAGGTATGAAACATTCTAGAGCTTGATTGGAACATGGCGTTTGTTTATGATTTTTAAAAATTAATTTCACACTCATTTTTGAAAACGTGGTTGAAGGCGAGAAAATTTGGGCTAACCGGTTGTTCCATCGGTCGTCCGTCTGTTTGACCGGAACAGTGAAAATTTTTTTTTGACACATGTTAATTTTTATATATTCAATAAAAAATATTTTCCGAGATTTTAAAATCTTTTTATGAATTTTAATAGAATTTTGAGTTGTGTGTTTGGTTATGAGTTGTAAATTTTTGTATAAAATATCATATGTCACATCAAAAATTTTCCACTCAATTCAAAATTCTTTTCAAAACTCATTCACCAAACAAATTTTCCTCACTCAAATCATAATTTCAAAATTCACAAATTCAATATACAACTCTATTCTCAAATCATATTTAGGACTGGTTTTGGGGTGTTTGAAAAAAGATTAAGAGTAATGTTATAGACCACTAATTTGCCATCACTAATCCCACCACTAGTGAGGTGGCAATTGAAAAAGAAAAAATAAAAAAAAAACTGTGGCAGTATCATTAGAGCCACCACTAATTAGTGGTCTAAAACATTTTCCAAAGATTAATGCTTGGGAGCACTAAAAAGGGAGCACTAGTGGAGCACTAATGAGGTGGCTCTGCCTTTGATGTGATGGTTGTCTTTTGTATTTTTCTTTTTTTTTTTAATATTTTCCAACTCATTAGAGTTATTAGTGATGAGATTTTTTAGTGATCTTTATCATTGCTGTTGAAAAAAAACCAAAAAGTTAAAAAGTTATTACAAAAGTCAAAAAGTGATCATTGTTAAAAAAAATATATATATAAAAAAAATTTTTCCCAAAAAAGGTACAAGCCAACTTCATGGCTGAACGTGGCACAGTGGTTTGAAGTGACGACGAGTTTGAAAAGAGGGTGCACACAAAAATTACACAGCACGGTGCTGTTCGGCCTGTAGGGGCCATTACAGGTCCTTTTTTGATAATTTGAACTGTTCAATATGTAGAACTCGTTGAGTACTAGTTATTTGTAAAAATCACGTTGATCGAATATCGATAACTATATGATCAAATCAGTTTTATATAAAAAATAGACGATGCACAAAGTAACGGTTGACAAAAAAACTAATCCGATCAAATAGCTATCGATATCCGATCAACGTAATTTTTTACAAATATATAGTACTCGATGAGTTCTACATATTGAACGGTTTTGATTATCAAAACGGGACTCGTGGTGGGTCTCCACGGGCCGAACATCACCGCCCTGTAAACAGCACCGTATGCAAGTTTTTCTTATATCTCTGGCTGCCACCATACTGTCTTCATGTACCACTCTCAATACATATTTATATATGTAGGGGTAAAAACGTAATTTTGTTATTTTATACAATATTTTAATACAAATTTTTTTCTTAAAAAGAATAAAAATTATCCGAAATAACTACATTTTTTCCCTCTACTTTTTAAAATAAAAAAATCAAAAATTACACTTATTTAAGACACCCCAAACAACCCCTTAGAAAACTCTACCAAACACAACCCCGTAAAAAACTCTACCAAACACAATCTTTGATTTTATCTTTTAAAATAATACAACAAACTCAGAAATATATTCAAAATTTTGTTAAGAAATATCAATACCTTATTCAAATTCTTATTTTAGACGTGAATTCACAAAACACACACCCATTAAATCTACACCACAAAATTGAAATCTAACATATTTCTCAATCACTTTTTAATGTTTTCCTTTATTTATTTATTTATTTATTTATTTTTTGCCAACAGTGGACTTTTTGCTTTTTATTATTACTTATTTCGTTCCATATCAATAGTCTCTTTTAAAATTTTTCAACTTTTTAATGAAACATAATTATTATATTTTGAATTCATATTTTAAAGGATTAATTTCAAAAATACATTTTTTTCTTATTTTTAAATATATTTATAATTATTTTAAAAGAGATAATTTTAGAAAATTCTAAATTTAAAACTTTGATTTTTCAAAGTGGACATGTAAGTTGGTAATAATAAAAAATAAAATAACGAACAAATAAAATGGGGCGAAGAGAGTAGTACTTGTTGGAAATGGTTATAAAATTCTGGATAAAATCAGAATTTTTTCCTAAGTTTGGTCTATTTTTTAGGTGGGCCCCGAGTGTCGATTTACTCGGGTCAAAGTGGTAACGCGTTCTATGCCGCGTTGTGATTCACGTGGTATATTTGTTTGCTCAAAACCATTACCGAGTGAATGGGAAATTGAAGCCAAAGTGTGCTCCATGGAAATGGAGTTTTGGTGGAAATTCCTTAAGGTTGTAAATTGGCTTGTCCCACATTGATTTGGTGGGAAGTTTTGAAAGGGTTTATAAGGCTTAGGGTGAGATACTTGGGGTGCGCCCCAAGGGGTACCCAAGTGTTTTAGAGAGAGAGGTTATGGGCAAAATGGGCTAGACACATTGGACCCAAAAACCACCACACACGCGCGCGCGCCGCCGCCTCCGGTCAGGCGGACTGGGCTTGGGCGCGGGTGCATGGTTGGGTTGGGCTTCTAATCTTTTTGGGCCAAAAACATTTGGCCCTTCCCGTTTTCAAACAGAATTAAACTGATTTGGATTTATTGCTCATCCAAACAGAGCCCTTCCCGTTTTGCTATCTGTTTGAATTCAAAACCAACAGGTATCATACCTGTTCAATTCAAAACCAAGAGCCACATACCTGTTCAATTCAAAACCAAGAGCCACCTTCACATCTATAAATAGGACCACCCTCATTTGATGTTTTCCATTCAGAAATTTCGTATTATATTCTTCATCTTGCTGCATTTTATTTCCGAAAGAAAGAGTGTAAACACTTAGTGTGTTCGTAAGGCAAGCAATTTGTAGTGCTGCTATTGTTTGCAGTAAGATCATTTCATCCTGGGAGATAGACGTCCAAATTCTGAAAGCACCGTGGAGAGGACGAATCTGTCTTAAGGACACAGTGTCAAACACTGGACTTGATCAGAAAATAATTCGAAGAAATTAAATCAAGTAAGTTATTTAATTTATTTTCAGTGTTGTTTTTATTTATTTAAATCAGATTTTAATTTTATTTTTGTAACAAAATAAAATCTGTTTTTATTTATTTATTTTTATTTCGAGTTTGATTTTTGTAATCAAACAAATTCTCTCCTTTTCTTTATTTCTTTAAATTCTATTTGTTGTTGTGTATACAATAGAATTAAATCTTTTAAATACAGTGTAGATTGTCCAACAATCTTAAGACAGATTCCTTTTTTGGGTATCTTCATTGTATTTAATTTTCTGCGTTTTCAAATTAATATTCTGGTTGGAAAAACAAATAGTGATTTATACTATTTGACAGATAGTAGTAATATACTGTCTCTTTTCTTTGACAACAACTAGTAGTACGATACTGGTGTCATTAACAATTCAGAACATTATTTGGTATTACAGAAAATTCTTGCTATTTTATTTTTCTAGTTTTAGTAATAAGGAAAATAAAATTATATTATTTTCTAGTTTTAGTAACAAAGAAAATAAAATTATTTTGTGTTTTAATTTATTTTCTGGTTTTGGTAACTAGAAAATTATTTTGTGTTTGTTCTGATTTTTGTAATTAGATAATTTTATGGTATTTTATTTTCTAGTTTCAGTAACAAGGAAAATAAAATTACAGTATTTTTTAGTTTTAGTAACAAGAAAAATAAAATGATTTTGTGTTATAATTTATTTTCTGGTTTAAGTAACTAGAAAATTAATTTGTGGTTTGGTTTTCTGATTTTTGTAATCAGATATTATTTCGGTATTTTATTTTACTAGTTTTAGTAACAAGGAAAATAAAATTATTTTGTATTGTAATTTATTTTCTGGTTTTAGTAATTAGAAAATTAATTTTGTTAATCAATCATGTAACTTTGTGACTCGGTCACAATCTGTTAATTTTGTAAGTAACTTATGGTTTCGTTTGGTAGAGCACTTACTTTTGAACCATTTGTGAAAATGTGTTAATTATTTTGACTTTATCATAAGTATACATGGAAGAATTTGTTTCTAGAGTAAAATATTAGTTTGACAAACTAATTTTATTTTTATTACAATGTGAATTCATAGTCTTGAATTGTTTCTGCACTTGAGTCGAAAAATATATATATATATATATATATATATATATATATATATATATATTCACAAGAGCATTTTAATGCATATTTAATTTGTTTATTTATATACAAATCAAACTTATTAAATGAAGGTATGTTTTGTCATTTTGAAATTTAAAGTTTAAATGCGTTGGATTTTATTTATGAGTTGAGAATCCTTTTATTTCATGATGCAAGTGATAGGATCGTGCATGATTAATTTATTTTGTTAATTCATTATTTTTAGTTGATGCGTTTGATATGCATGTATGATATCTACTCAAGTTATTTCTTAACAATAATTTCAAGTGATTTGGAATGATAAATTGTTATGTCGACTTTGGACATAAACAGGTTAATTTGAATATTTCTAATCAATTTTGAATGAGTGTTTAAACACCAGAGAAATTTAAACATGAAGATGTATGTAATTATATCGGTCCGTTTAATTGGGAAGTAATTTAAGAAATCTTTTATGTTGATTATTGAAATTATGTGACATGAGATGTCATTAATAATTATTTTACTTGCGTAGTAGAATTTGTTAAAGCATGAACCATTTTATTAATATGGGGGTGTATCTCTTGCATTAGTTGAGATAATTTAATTTTCTTCAGTCACAAATATTTTTATGACAGTGACATTTATTTGTTATTGAGTTGCAAGAATGTATACAATCAAATGGGTTTTTGAATTGTTTGATTCTTAGGCAAAATTTTTTATGAGGATATGATTTTGTCAAAACATTAATTCTGCCTGGAGTAGTCATAATTATTTTGGTTTTTTCTTGAATTTGTTTTAAAATTCATTGATTTATATTAGAAGTGATAGGGGTGGTGAATATGATGCACCATTAAATGAATTTTGTGCACAACATGACATTATTCACCAAACTACAGCCCCTTATTCTCCACAGCAAAATGGAATTACTGAAAGGAAGAATAGAACCCTAAAAGAAATGATGAATGCCATGTTAATAAGTTCAGGCTTACCACAGAACTTGTGGGGGGAAGCAATTTTTGTCTGCTAATTATGTTCTTAATAGGATACCCCACAAGAAAACCAAAAGCATTCCTTATGAATTGTGGAAAGGTCGATCGCCTTCCTACAAATACTTAAAAGTGTGGGGGTGTTTGGCAAAAGTTGAAGTTCCTGTTCCTAAAAAGACAAAGATTGGACCAAAAACAATAGACTGTGTGTTTATTGGTTATGCTCAGAATAGTAGTGCATATCGGTTTCTGACTTATAAATCAGAAATACCTGATATAAATGTGAACACTATTATAGAGTCAAGGAATGCTGTGTTTTTTGAACATGTCTTTCCTTACAAGAAAGGACAGGAATTAAGTTCACAGAAAAGAACTTATGATTGTACACAAAGTCAAGAAACTAATGACAATCAAACACAAGAGACTAGTAATAGTCTCGACCAACAGGATTTAACTAATGATGAACCAAGACGAGGTAAGAGAGCGAGAACATCAAAATCTTTTGGTCCAGATTTTCTGACATATTTGTTAGAAAATGAACCTCAAAGTTTTAAGGCAGCAATGACAGGTCCTGAAGCACCTTTGTGGAAAGAGGCTGTTAATAATGAAATTGAATCCATTATGCAAAATCATACTTGGGAATTGGTGGATCTTCCATCAGGTTCTAAACCTCTTGGATATAAATGGATATTCAAGAGAAAAATGAAAGCAGATGGTTCAATTGACAAGTATAAAGCAAGACTTGTAGTTAAAGGTTACAGACAAAAGGAAGGTCTGGATTATTTTGACACATATTCCCCTGTGACAAGAATAACATCCATTCGTATGCTTATTGCTATAGCAGCGTTGTTTAAATTAGAAATACATCAAATGGATGTTAAGACAGCTTTCTTAAACAGTGATTTAAATGAAGAGATCTATATGAAACAACCCGAAGGGTTTGTAGTAGCAGGGCAAGAAAAGAAAATTTGTCGACTTGTAAAATCCCTTTATGGATTAAAACAAGCACCTAAGCAATGGCATGAAAAATTTGATCATGCAATGCTTACTAATGGGTTTAAGATAAACGAATGTGACAAATGCGTCTATGTTAAAAACACTGACCAAGGATATGTCATAGTTTGTCTTTATGTGGATGACATGCTTATCATCAGAAGCAGTCAAAACATGATCAAATCAACTAAGTAGATGCTTAACAAAAGATTTGATATGAAAGATATGGGGGTCGCAGATGTTATATTAGGAATGAAAATTACTAAAATATCTGACGGATATGCATTATCTCAATCTCATTATATTGAGAAAATTCTTGATAAATTTATCAAGGATGATTTGAATTTAGCTAGAACACCCGTAGACATCAGTCTTTATTTATCAAAAAATAAAGGTGATGCAGTGTCTCGGTTAAAATACTCCCAAATCATTGTAAGCCTAATGTACCTAATGAATTGTACTCGTCCTGATATAGTTTATGCTATCAGTAAATTGAGTAGGTACACTAGTAACCCTGGAGAAGACCATTGGAAAGCGATCATTCGAGTTCTTAGATATCTAAGATTTACTCGTGATCATGGTTTGAACTTTACTCGATATCCAGTAGTACTCGAAAGTTATTGTGATGCCAATTGGATATCGGATACTAAAAGATTCAAAATCCACTAGTGGATATGTCTTTATTTTAGGAGGCGCTGCTGTTTCTTGGAAATCCACGAAACAAACTTGCATCGCACGATCCACAATGGAATCCGAGTTCATTGCTTCAGACAAAGCAGGTGAAGAAGCAGAATGACTTCGTCACTTCTTAGAAGACATTCCAATGTGGCCAAAACCTGTGCCAGCTATTTGCATTCATTGTGATAGTCAATCTGCAATAGGCAGGGCACGGAATCATATGTATAATGGTAAGTCACGACATATTCGTCGTCGACATAATACCGTAAGACAATTGTTGTCAAACGGAATAATCTCAATAGATTATATAAAATTTAAAGAGAATATTGCGGATCCGTTAACAAAAGGTTTGACAAAAGAGCTAGTGTATAGTTCATCGAAGGGGATGTGATTAAAGCCTATTACATAAGAGTCGTCATAATGGTAACCGTACTTATATGACTGGAGATCCCAAGAACTAAGTTCAAAGGGACAACTAAGTTATATATGGCTCGCCAGAAATCACCAAGGGATTAAAATTCCTACCCATTCCTATGGTGAGAGTGATATCTGCAACATATGTTGTCTGCAGGGGTATAAGGATAAGCTTTGCTTTTAATGATTACTTATATCTTGATTAAGACATAAAATCAAGATGAGTATAAGGAGATACTCACAATAAGAATCACCTATATGAGTGTTGAACTGGGGCCGGTTCTATGAGAATGAAGAGGCTAAATTCTCTAGAAACACTTATGAAAACCAGGTGCGTTCAAGGCCAAAACGAACACAACAGTGAGAACCACGATGTGTTAGAAGATATTTTGTGTGAAATCTATTGTCTTGGCTTACACAAACGGCTGAACAATTCAAGGCATCGCGTCCATTGGTTAGCCAGTAAGTCCGATAGGTTATCACTAGGGAAGGTTCAAAGCCGAAAACTACCTATCCTGATGCAAGATATTTTCGACTTATACTTTTTCGTTAAAGTCTGCATATTGTTGCATTTCCGTTGTCATCAAATTCCATTCATGTGGGGGATTGTTGGAAATGGTTATAAAATTCTGGATAAAACCAGAATTTTTTCCTAAGTTCGGTCTATTTTTTAGGTGGGCCCCGAGTGTCGATTTACTCGGGTCAAAGTGGTAACGCGTTCTATGCCGCGTTGTGATTCACGTGGTATATCTGGTTGCTCAAAACCATTACCGAGTGAATGGGAAATTGAAGCCAAAGTGTGCTCCATGGAAATGGAGTTTTGGTGGAAATTCCTTAAGGTTGTAAATTGGCTTGTCCCACATTGATTTGGTGGGAAGTTTTGAAAGGGTTTATAAGGCTTAGGGTGAGATAGTTGGGGTGTGCCCCAAGGGGTACCCAAGTGTTTTAGAGGGAGAGGTTATGGGCAAAATGGGCTAGACCCATTGGACTCAAAAATCATCACACGCGCGCGCCGCCGTCCGGGCGGGCTGGGCTTGGGCGCGGGTGTGTGGTTGGGTTGGGCTTCTAATCTTTTTGGGCCAAAAATATTTGAATTTAATTTAATTTTTTATTAAAATAAAATCCATAATTCAAATTAAATTGGTTTGGATTTTTTGTTCATCCAAACAGGGCCCTTCCCGTTTTCAAACAGAATTAAACTGATTTGGATTTATTGCTCATCCAAACAGAGCCCTTCCCGTTTTGCTATCTGTTTGAATTCAAAACCAACAGGTATCATACCTGTTCAATTCAAAACCAAGAGCCACATACCTGTTCAATTCAAAACCAAGAGCCACCTTCACATCTATAAATAGGACCACCCTCATTTGATGTTTTCCATTCAGAAATTTCGTATTATATTCTTCATCTTGCTGCATTTTATTTCCGAAAGAAAGAGTGTAAACACTTAGTGTGTTCGTAAGGCAAACAATTTGTAGTGCTGCTATTGTTTGCAGTAAGATCATTTCATCCTGGGAGATAGACGTCCAAATTCTGAAAGCACCGTGGAGAGGACGAATCTGTCTTAAGGACACAGTGTCAAACACTGGACTTGATCAGAAAATAATTCGAAGAAATTAAATCAAGTAAGTTATTTAATTTATTTTCAGTGTTGTTTTTATTTATTTAAATCAGATTTTAATTTTGTTTTTGTAACAAAATAAAATCTGTTTTTATTTATTTATTTTTATTTCGAGTTTGATTTTTGTAATCAAACAAATTCTCTCCTTTTCTTTATTTCTTTAAATTCTATTTGTTGTTGTGTACACAACAGAATTAAATCTTGTAAATACAGTGTAGATTGTCCAACAGTACTTAGAGTATCTCCAATGGTCAACGTCATTTTGGCAATGCTAAAGTTATAATTTGGCATGCTACAGTAGTAAAATGTTCAATTATAACAATGATGCTCCAATGGTTACATGTCATTTTGGCACATCTCCAACCAACTTTTCCTTTTTTTTTTTTTTTTTTTTTTTTTTTTTAAGGTGGTGTTTGAATCTAGTTTTTTGAGTGATCAGCTGCTCCACTGGTTCATGGAGGAGCTAAATAGCCGCGGCGAGTTTAGAGGCCATTTTTGGGGGAAGTGGTTGAGCCGAAATTCTCGATGCCTTCAGGCAAACCGACTTTGGATGAAGGGAATTTGAGGTTGAGGAGTGTGATTTGGAGGTGGCTTGATGGTTGGAACAAGAAGGCGTTGGATGGTGTGGTGATGATGGTGGCGTTGACGCTGCGGGTGGCAAATAGGCTAGCTGCATTGACGAGGGGAATTAAGTGGCTGGTGACGAAGTAAGGAAGAAAGATCATGTCGAGCTTTCGATCTTTGGTGGCCATGGATTTGTTTTGCAATTGTAAGAAGTTGGAGGTGATTGAGAAAGTTTTATTTTTGTGGAAGTTGAAAAGCAATTGCAGCAGGGGACATTGGCTTTGAATTTAATTGACTTCGGGAAATCACACTTTTTCTTTAAAAATAATTAGCCTATCACGTGCTATGCATTATAAATATTTATATTTGTTTAAAATTTTTTTAATATATAAATTATATTTTTAAAATTTTTTTTATAAAAATAATTTAACAATCTTATCACTAACCATAGTGTATGAAAGAAGTTGAAAATGATACTGCAGTAACTATACACTAGCCTATCACCCGTGCTATGCACAAGATAATTATAAATATTTATATTTGTTTTAATTTTTTTTTAATATATAAATTATATTTTTTGAGATTTTTTATAAAAATAATTTAACAATCTTATCACTAATCATAGTGTATAGGAGAAATTAAAAAGGCTACTGCAGTAACTATGCATGGTTGTATCTATAATTATTTGTATGAGGAGATTTTATATGATAATCAGGTATTTTGACCAAATCAATAAATGCAGACATGTGGAATGAAAAAAGTTAATAAATGCTGATTAGGGGATTTTGACCAAATCAATAAATGCTAAGTTTTTTTTTTTAAAATCAAAAATTTAGAAAATTAAGATTGAGATATTGGAGCTCCTACAAGGCTTGGGGTTTAGAAACCCCATTTTCCTTAATATATTTACAATTGTCTATATATGTGAGTTGCGATTTTTAAATATCTTTTTTTTTTTTTAAATGTCTTCTTTTTTTTCCTTTTTATATTATATTAAAGTTTAATATTTTGATAATAATTATATGTGTTGGACTTTTCAAGAATTTTTTTTATGTTTGTTCTTAATGCATTAAAGTGTTATTATGAGGGCTAATAATCATATGTGTTGGGACTTTTCAAGGAATTCATATGTGTTGGGACTTTTTAAGAAATTCATATGTGTTGGATTTCAAATTTTTTTTTTTCATGTTTGTACTTAATGCATTAAAGTATTATTATGAGGGTAAGACTTGGGGTTTGGAGAAGCTAATAAATGCTAAGGTTTTTTTTTTTAAATAAAAAAACCAAAAAATTTAGATTGAGAGATTGGAGCTCTCTCAAGGTTTGGAGTTAAAAACCCCTTTTTACTTAATATATAGTATAGATTACAAGTTTATGAAAAAATTTAATCATTTAATTATGGATAATGATATATAAGTTCATCTTGTATACTTATTTTTTAGATTTAATGTTGTGTAAATGAAATGATTGATAGATGATAGGAATAGTTATGATAAAGAGATTTATCTTAGATATTTTAATAGACTGATATATATTTGAGTTCAAAAAATATGTTTAAATTTTAGGCTTGAATAACACTACTTTTTATTATTTAAATTTATAAATTTTGTCACTGATTTAATTTTTTTTTTCAAATTCACACGAATTATTATTTTTTTAGTAAAAAATTTTTTTTTTCTTTAAAAAGATGAAAATTTATTCATATTATAAATTTATAATTTCTTTAATTATGCTATATTAATTGATATTTTGAACACTTTTTGATTTTATTTTTCAATAACTCAAAATATATATTCAAAATTTTATTCAGAAATACTAATATGTCGTTCAGAATTATTGGACACGGATTCACAAAACACCCATTAAATCTACTAGCAATGTTTGAGATTCATACTTAAATACAAAGGCACAAGGAAATTCAGAGAGTAAAGCAATCAACATGGAATTGAAAATATAAAACGTCACGGAAGAGAAGTAATTCAATATTGGCCACCATTGACAAACAGATCGAACAAAGCAAGCATATTTATAAATAAATAAAGAAAAGAAAAAATACATAAAGAAGAAAAATGCAAACTTGGAAAGCCCTTTTCAGCAATTCTTCAACTATCTGAATTCCCCAGAAAAAGTAAAAAATTTAAAATTTTAAAAATAATGTAGAGAGAGAGATCTTGGTTTATCAATGATTTGAACTAATAAGTTGCTTCTTGAGTTACGGTTCCCATTGCTCCTCTTTCATAAATGCACACAATGATCGAATTTATCACTTGGAGCAACAAAAGTGTAGAATTAAACACAATTTAGAGCTTATATATGCTTCAAATGTAGAAAAAGAGTAAAACCCTAAAATGATTTTATTAAAATCCTACAACATCAAAAATAAAATCAAACCCTAGATTCGCGACGGTGAGGGAAGAGAGAGAGAGAGAGAGAGAAAAAAAAACCTGAATGTGGATGAAGGGGAGAGTTGTGATGGTGGCCGACAATAGCGAGAGTCGCAATGGTTAGCGACGGTGACTATTAGTAGCGATAGTGATTCTGTGAGAAGAGGGAGAGCAAGTGATCGTAGGCTTTTGTTTAGGTGTATGTAGTGTAGACACCGAGGGAGAGAAATAAAAAATAATAATAAAATTAAACATAATTAGTGAATTGGGCATAAAATTTGAAAATACACCAAAAAATTTGATACTTTTACTAACTAAATATTTTTAGTGACTAACTTTTTACTCGCCAAAGATTAAAAGTAATATTTATGTTAGTCTATTGGCGACTAAATTTCTTTAGTTCACAAAAATTAGTATACAACAACTAAATATTTTTTGGTCACTGAAGATCAATATTTTGCTACTAAATTAGGTAGTTACCAAAGATTTAAAGTAAATTTATGGTAGTTATTTGGCTACTAAATTTATTTTAGTCATCAAAAATTAGCATACAGCGACTAAATATTTTTTAGTCACTGAAAATGCATATTTGCTGACCAAATTAGGTAGTCGCCAAAGATTTAAAGTAAAATAATGCTAGTTATTTGGCTAGTAATTTTAATTTAGTCGGCAAAAATTAGTATACCATGACTAAAACAAATTTTAGTAGCTTAAAACCTAAACTAACGCTAACCAATATTTTTTTAACTGCTTTGCAACAAACCAATGTAATTTTTAGTCGCCTATTGTATAACTTTTGGCAACTAAATTCTTAAGGCACCGTTTGGAAAGTGGTTTTGTGGATTTTTTTTGGCTAATTTAGCCACAAAAGACAAAATAGACTATTTTAGTCACAATAAACAAAACATCACATCCAACCCACAATCATTACACTCTTCTCTCATAAAAAAAGTTAAAAAAGTCAAAAAGCCCTTCCCAAACCAAGTTTTTTAACCCAGGCTAAAATAGCCAAAAAACTAAAAAATCAAAAAGCAAACTCACTTCCCAAACCAAACCAAATTTGATTGCGAAAAGTATAAATTATTGTAGTGGTGCCAAAGGAGTGAGACCTTATATTATTAAATGTCTAACCAATCAAAAGTTGACATATATAATGTCACATCATTTTAAGTACAATTGTAATTTTTTTATTTTTATTTTTTATGAATATAGCGATCCCGGGTTTACCCTTGTTGTATAGTGATCCGGACATGTGTCCGTGGATGTTGGTAGTTGTTTATTATTTTGTTTACATCCTTTTTACTTAGTATTTGAGTTATAGGATGTGTTGGGCGGATTTGTTTCAGGTTGGTTGAGTTTAGAAACCAAAACTAGTTGCCTAGATTTTTGGCCTGTCCGCTCGAGCGGAGGTGTTGGCGCTCGAGCGGGGAATACATCCATCCAGTATCTTGTTGTGCAGTGTTGTGAGCTCGAGCGTAGGGATTGGGAGCTCGAGCGGAGGCCTGGTTCTGCAAAAGTGCTGGGCGAGTGCATTCTGCGCTCGAGCGGGAGGTTGGCCGCTCGAGCGGGAGTCTGTGAGTGACGCTCGAGCTGGGGTTTGGACGCTCGAGCGGGGCGACTTATATACAAATCCGAGATCCGACTTTTGGATCACTTTTTCACTTTCTCTTCTCTCTCCTACTTTTTCAAAAACTCCATTGTTGAGCCTCTCACTCTAGATACTACCTTCTCTCTAGGTTTTGATCTAGTAAGAGTGATTTGCTCACCTTTGGCCTTTACAAAAAGGTTGTTGATCGTCGAGGGCTACATTTTAATCTAAAAATCTCGGGTTTTGGAGCACGTTGGGTTTTGTCGTCTTCTCCTTTGGGACTCCGAATTTGAGGTAGGGATAACCTACTCCTCTTTATGGGTTTTGTCTTTAAATTTTGGTATTTTGAGATGTTGGGCTTGGTTTGGTAAATTTGTGAAAGTTTGGGGCTTTTGTGTAATTTTACAACAGTTGGGGTTTTATTCATAATAAACCTAGATGCATGTTTGGCATAGAAAAATAGTATGATTGTTGAATCATTGATGAAAATGGGACCTAAGGGTTGAAATGGTAATTATGGAAAATGGCCTAATTACATTGTTTAATTAATTGGGATAATTAATTGGTGAGAAATGAGGAAATGAAATGTTGATTGAATATCCATTTGTGCATTTATTTTCTGTTTTAGAAATAACTGCTTTGGGCTATCGGTGGAGGATAGTCGAGATTGTTGTAGACAATGCATGATGATTAGGTAAACGAAAACTAATCAATGGAATGTGTCATGGAACTTGACGGTTGATAGAATACATTAATTGTGTATATTGTGTGATTGTATATAGAACCAATGTGTTTATATACGTTATGTGTAGAGGAGGAGATAGGGGATGTACTCCGCGGTTTAGGGGAAGATAGGGGATGTACCTCTAAACCGGATAGGTATTGGGAGGAGATAGGGGATGAACTCCGTAGACAGAGCTCATATGCTTGTCTAGAGAAGTGAAGATAGAGCTCATATGCTTATCTTTGTGAAGTGTGGAAACAGCTTGTATGCTTATCTGTGGATATTGTTGATATACATATCTGTTGTAGAGTGTGGATACAGCTTGTATGCTTATCTGTGGATATTGTTGATATACATATCTGTTGAGATTGTGGATATAGCTTTTATGCTTATCTGAATGTGAGATATAGTTTTTTTACATATCTGTGGAAATGATGATAGAGCTAGCATGCTTATCTGTTGAAAAAGGGAAAATGAAAAGTAATTGGGACTTGTAAGTCGTTGACATAAATATGTAATTTATGTGATTGTATCAGTGTTGACCAACTATCAATTGCTAATGTTTTAGTCATTGTCCATGGTTGGTTTAGTGTATTTCTACTGGGCTGTGGCTCACCCTATATGGGAATATCATTTTCAGGTACAGGAAGCATGCCACCTCCAAGGACATAGCTTGGGAGGCTAGAGGCGGACATAGTGTAGTTGTTTTACTTTTGATGTATTACATGTAACTTCAAGCCAAGGGCTTAATGTGTAAACGAGTTAGTACTCTTTTGTTGTAACCAAGTGTTAACTTGGAAAGCTGTAAGCCCGTAGGGCATTTTGTTTTGATGTTAACATGTAATACTTATGTAATGAAACTCAATGAAATAAAGAAATGTGGTTAGTTTAATGTTATTATTTTGAGGGTGTTACAACTTGGTATCAGAGCGTACCGGGTTCGAATACTTTGGGTACGTGGGAAGTGATTAGGATCACAATGGGTTTGTCTCGCTTGATAGAGACGTAGATGTAGTACCATATGCTATGTGTTTATTTGATAACATGCTTATGTGACTATGTGGGTATGGGATTTAATTTCTTGGATGTTGATCGGATCCTTGAGTTTCTGGGAGTCTTGTTGGAAAAGCACTTGATCAACGCTGTTTCTAACCGGAACTCTAGTAACGCCTCGGGACTATCATTATCCGGAAATGAAGTTCGTAAGTGCTTATGTGTTTATATGCTTATGTGGAGTGAATTACAGTTGTCCAGGCATTAGGACGTGAGTGTTTAGTTTCGGCACATTTATGAATGTGCTAACGTTCTGTGTTGCCTTTATTAGGATGTCAGGACGAGGAAGAGGTGCTAGGCGTGGTAGACCTGCGAGGCAGGAAGTACCGTTACAGGGTGAGATTCCGGCAGTGCAGGAGGGAGTTGGGCAGGCCAATGTGGCCGAGCCAGTAGGTCAGCAGGCTATGGGTGCCTTGGCCAGAGAGATAGCAGGAGCTTTGGGTATTCTTAGAGCTGGGAATCAGGCAGCTGAGACAGGACCTTCCTTCTTGAAGAGGGAGTTCTTCCGGTGTAATCCGGACGAGTTTATCGGGGATCCTAAAGAGCCGCTTAAGGCAGATGAATGGCTCGAACAGACAACGAAGACGTTTGAGATGCTTGGCATCGAGGACGGAGCACTGAAAGTGACCTTGGCATCCTTCCAACTGAAGGGAGACGCGGGTCAATGGTGGAAGTACGAGAAAGCTCGTGTTGGTGGTACTTGGGAGGCGTTTGTGAATGCTTTTCAGGAGAGGTTTTTATCAGCAGCAGCTAGGGAGAAGCTGAGGGATCAGTTTAGCCAGCTTAATCAGCAGGGCTTGTCAGTGGCCGAGTTTGAGGCTACTTTTACCAGTCTGTCTAGGTTTGCACCTGAACTGGTGGCGTCTGAGGAACGCCGTTTCTATGAGTTTGAGCGGAAGTTGAGGCGGGGCCTCAAGTTGAGAATTGGTGGGTCTTATATTCGAGAGTATAGACACCTAGTGGACGCTGCAGCTCATATGGAGCTTATGATGCAGGAGGAGGATGAGGGTCAGAGAGGCTCCAAGAGGAGCCAGGATAGTCAGAGTGATGGCAGGAGACAGAAGGGTTATAACCCTCAGCAGTCGCAGGGTGGTGTTGCTAGATCGACCTTCCCAGTGCCGAGTGCAGGCTCCGGGAGAGGTGGTCAGGGGGATTTCACCTGTTACAAGTGTGGCCAGCTGGGTCACAAGGTATCTGTATGCCCGCAGAAGGGTGGGGGTCAGAAAGCTGCTTCTTCTTCAGCTAGACCGCAGAGTCAGAGTTTGGGCAGGGGGCAGCTCTTGACTTGTTATCAGTGTGGACAACCTGGGCACATGAAGAGGTTTTGCCCACAGTTGAGTGCCATTTCGGGAGCGTCTGGTTCTAGGCAGACGCAGGGTTTTCAGCCAGCTCAGTCTGTGCAGGCCTCGAGGGCCAATCCGGGAGCTTCGTCATCCCAGTCTGTGCAGCAGTCTTTTGCTCCGAGAGGTGAGCAGGTAGACCAGGGGCCTACGGGGCGCGTGTATGCTGTTACCGCGCAGGATTTAGTACCGGCTCCATCAGTAGTGAGAGGTACTTTTCTGTTTTGCAACTCAGTTGCTAATGTGTTGATAGACACGGGTGCATCTCATTCTTTTGTATCTGCTGCATTTGCATCTGTTTTGGAATTGGAGTTAGCACAGTTAGCATCTCCTATTTGTGTGGTATCGCCTTTGGGTGGTGAGTTGATTCTGAAACAGGGTGTTAGAGGATGTGATATAGAGGTCGCCGACTATAGGCTTCCTTTTCCGTTTGTTGTCATGCCCATGAAGGGTTTTGATGTTATTTTGGGTATGGACTGGTTATCGTCACACCGGGCTGTTATTGATTGCTACCGCCAGAGGGTTACATTGTGTACCTTGAGCGGGGAGTGGTTCCATTTCTTGGGAGACCGGGTTGGTAGTGTTTTGCCACCGGGGTATGATTCGCGAGGGCGAAGTGAGCTTAGTAGTCTACTTGCCGGCTTTGAGAGTGGTGAGAGTGGTGAGACCCAGGTTGTATTGCCAAGGGTGGTTTGTGAGTATTCGGATGTCTTTCCCGAAGATCTTGTTAGTTTGCCACCTCACCGAGAGATAGAGTTCTCTATTGATTTAGTGCCTGGTATGGCGCCGATTTCTATGGCACCTTACCGTTTTGCTCCAGCAGAGTTGGTTGAGTTGAAAGTTCAGCTCCAGGAATTGCTAGATAAGGGCTTTGTTCGCCCTAGTGTTTCACCGTGGGGAGCACCGGCACTCTTTGTTAAAAAGAAAGATGGTGCCTTGAGATTGTGTATAGACTATCGGAAGTTGAATCGGGCTACGGTTAAAAATAAGTACCCTATGCCCCGTATAGATGATTTGTTTGACCAGTTGAAGGGTTCCCGTTGTTTCTCTAAGATAGACTTGAGATCGGGTTACCATCAGTTGAGGGTCAGGGAGGAAGATATTCCTAAGACGGCATTCCGTACGCGGTATGGCCATTATGAGTTTTTGGTGATGCCATTCGGACTTACCAATGCACCGGCAGTCTTTATGGACTTGATGAACCGGATTTTCCGGGAGTTCTTAGACCGATTTGTGGTTGTTTTCGTGGACGATATCCTTATCTATTCGTCTTCTGAGGAGGAGCACGAGGCACACTTGAGAGTGGTGCTTGAGTTACTTAGAGCCCATAGGCTGTATGCCAAGTTTGGGAAGTGTGAGTTCTGGCTGAGGGAAGTCAAATTCTTAGGCCACGTGGTATCCGGGGAAGGGGTGTCTGTTGATACATCCAAGGTTGAGGCAGTGCAAGATTGGGCATAGCCTAAGAGTGTGTTTGAGATCCGCAGTTTTCTGGGATTGGCTGGGTATTACCGTCGGTTTATGAAAGATTTCTCCAGGTTAGCGTCACCGTTGACTAGACTGACTCAGAAGGGAGTCAAGTTTGTGTGGAGTGAGACTTGTGAAAAGTCGTTCCAAGAGTTGAAAGTTAGATTGACCACCGCTCCGGTGTTGATTATTCCGGAGAGAGGGTTGAGTTATGCGGTTTATTGTGATGCTTCACGAGAGGGTTTGGGTTGTGTGTTGATGCAAGAGGGAAAAGTGGTAGCTTATGGCTCACGTCAGTTGAAAATACACGAGAAGAATTACCCCACACACGACCTAGAGTTAGCAGCTGTGATCTTTGCCTTGAAAATCTGGAGGCACTACCTTTATGGTGAGAGGTTCGAGGTATTCTCGGATCACAAGAGTTTGAAGTATCTGTTTACACAGAGAGACTTGAATCTGAGGCAGAGGAGATGGATGGAGTTCATCGAGGATTATGATTTTGAGTTGCATTATCATCCGGGAAAGGCCAATGTTGTGGCCGATGCCCTTAGTAGGAAAACCATTAGTGATGTAGCTTGTATAGCCATCAGGGAATGGGTGATGTTGGGAGCACTTGGCGAGTTTGATTTGCTACTGGGCGAATCTGTTGAGGCTGCGGCCTTGTTTTCTGTTGTTGCGCAGCCTACACTTGTGGTTAGAGTGTTAGAGGCACAGCGAGGTGACCTTGAGGTAGAATCCCTCCGAGAAAAGATCTCCAGTGGGAAAGTTGAGAAGGGTTTGACGGTGTATCCCGACCTGAGTGTGAGATACCGAGACTTTTTGTTTGTACCGGAGTCTTGCCGAGAGGAAGTACTCCGAGAGTTTCACCATTCGCGCCTTGCGGTGCATCCGGGAGGTACTAAGATGTATCAGGATTTGGGTCGCCAGTTTTGGTGGCGGGGTATGAAAAGAGATGTGGCTGTTTTCGTATCGAAGTGCCTTACTTGCCAGCAAGTGAAGGCCGAGCATCAGAGGCCAGCGGGTTTGTTGCAACCCTTGCCTATTGCCGAGTGGAAGTGGGAGCATGTCACTATGGACTTCGTTGTAGGTCTTCCGAGGACTCAGCGGGGTAGTGATGCTATTTGGGTGGTTGTAGACCGGTTGACTAAGTCGGCGCACTTTATTCCTATGCGCGTGAGAGATTCGGTAGATCATCTTGCCGATTTGTATATTCGGGACGTAGTGAGATTGCACGGGGTCCCAGTGACGATCGTCTCAGATAGAGATCCTCGTTTTACTGCTAGGTTGTGGCAGAGTTTGCAGAGTGCCTTGGGCACTAAGTTGACCTTTAGTACGGCTTATCATCCTCAGACTGACGGACAGTCCGAGCGTACTATTCAGATCCTCGAGGATATGCTTCGGGGTTGTGTCCTGGACTTCAGTGGGACGTGGGAGAGGCACTTGCCATTGGTAGAGTTTGCCTACAACAATAGTTTTCAGTCTAGCATCGGTATGGCACCGTTTGAGGCCTTGTATGGCCGACCGTGTAGGTCTCCAGTTTGTTGGGCCGAGGTGGGTGATGCACCTTTGTTGGGTCCGGAGTTGGTTAGGGAGACGACGGAGAAAGTTGAGCTTATCCGTAGGAGGCTTGTTACAGCCCAGAGTCGACAAAAGAGTTATGCCGACCGTAGGAGGAGGCCTTTGGCGTTTGAGGTAGGTGATCATGTCTTTCTGAAAATATCACCTAGGCGAGGCCTGATGAGGTTTGGGAAGAGTGGGAAATTATCCCCTCGGTTTATTGGTCCTTTTGAGATCCTTGAGAAGATAGGTGAGGTTGCTTATCGGTTAGCCTTACCGCCGCAGTTGTCCGGAGTGCATGACGTGTTTCATGTGAGTATGCTTCGGAAGTATGAGCCAGATCCATCACATGTGCTGGATTGGAGCGATTTAGAGGTAGATGAGGATGCCTCGTATGAGGAGAGACCGGTTCGGGTCTTGGATAGGCGGGATCAGGTCCTGCGTGGTAAGACCATTCCTTTGGTGAAAGTCTTGTGGAAACATCACGGAGTGGAGGAAGCCACTTGGGAACGTGAGTTGGAAGTCCGTGAAAAATATCCGGACTTGTTTGTTGATGTGTGATCTTGTATTTAAATTTTACATTATGTTGAACTTAAGAGCTTTTATATATGTCTTAAGTTGTAAAACATTGAGAATGTTTTGATTATTGGAAGCATGTTTTGGAACTTGCCTTATATGGTAGTTGGATGTAACACTATATATGTTGAATATATTGTTGACATTGGAAAGTTAGTGCATAATGTTGGTGCATGTTAATAATACATATGTTGTTTACATATTGTGATATGTCTCTTGTTAAAGGGATGAGATGACCGGTAATGGGTCGAATTGTTGAATGTTAAAATGTAACATTGTTTAAAATAGAGGAAAACTTGTTTTTGAAAACTTGTGTTTAATTTCGGGGACGAAATTCTTTAAGGGGGGGAGGTTATAGCGATCCCGGGTTTACCCTTGTTGTATAGTGATCCGGACATGTGTCCGTGGATGTTGGTAGTTGTTTATTATTTTGTTTACATCCTTTTTACTTAGTATTTGAGTTATAGGATGTGTTGGGCGGATTTGTTTCAGGTTGGTTGAGTTTAGAAACCAAAACTAGTTGCCCAGATTTTTGGCCTGTCCGCTCGAGCGGAGGTGTTGGCGCTCGAGCGGGGAATACATCCATCCAGTATCTTGTTGTGCAGTGTTGTGAGCTCGAGCGTAGGGATTGGGAGCTCGAGCGGAGGCCTGGTTCTGCAAAAGTGCTGGGCGAGTGCATTCTGCACTCGAGCGGGAGGTTGGCCGCTCGAGCGGGAGTCTGTGAGTGACGCTCGAGCTGGGGTTTGGACGCTCGAGCGGGGCGACTTATATACAAATCTGAGATCCGACTTTTGGATCACTTTTTCACTTTCTCTTCTCTCTCCTACTTTTTCAAAAACTCCATTGTTGAGCCTCTCACTCTAGATACTACCTTCTCTCTAGGTTTTGATCTAGTAAGAGTGATTTGCTCACCTTTGGCCTTTACAAAAAGGTTGTTGATCGTCGAGGGCTACATTTTAATCTGAAAATCTCGGGTTTTGGAGCACGTTGGGTTTTGTCGTCTTCTCCTTTGGGACTCCGAATTTGAGGTAGGGATAACCTACTCCTCTCTATGGGTTTTGTCTTTAAATTTTGGTATTTTGAGATGTTGGGCTTGGTTTGGTAAATTTGTGAAAGTTTGGGGCTTTTGTGTAATTTTACAACAGTTGGGGTTTTATTCATAATAAACCTAGATGCATGTTTGGCATAGAAAAATAGTATGATTGTTGAATCATTGATGAAAATGGGACCTAAGGGTTGAAATGGTAATTATGGAAAATGGCCTAATTACATTGTTTAATTAATTGGGATAATTAATTGGTGAGAAATGAGGAAATGAAATGTTGATTGAATATCCATTTGTGCATTTATTTTCTGTTTTAGAAATAACTGCTTTGGGCTATCGGTGGAGGATAGTCGAGATTGTTGTAGACAATGCATGATGATTAGGTAAACGGAAACTAATCAATGGAATGTGTCATGGAACTTGACGGTTGATAGAATACATTAATTGTGTGTATTGTGTGATTGTATATAGAACCAATGTGTTTATATACGTTATGTGTAGAGGAGGAGATAGGGGATGTACTCCGCGGTTTAGGGGAAGATAGGGGATGTACCTCTAAACCGGATAGGTATTGGGAGGAGATAGGGGATGAACTCCGTAGACAGAGCTCATATGCTTGTCTAGAGAAGTGAAGATAGAGCTCATATGCTTATCTTTGTGAAGTGTGGATACAGCTTGTATGCTTATCTGTGGATATTGTTGATATACATATCTGTTGAGATTGTGGATATAGCTTTTATGCTTATCTGAATGTGAGATATAGTTTTTTTACATATCTGTGGAAATGATGATAGAGCTAGCATGCTTATCTGTTGAAAAAGGGAAAATGAAAAGTAATTGGGACTTGTAAGTCGTTGACATAAATATGTAATTTATGTGATTGTATCAGTGTTGACCAACTATCAATTGCTAATGTTTTAGTCATTGTCCATGGTTGGTTTAGTGTATTTCTACTGGGCTGTGGCTCACCCTATATGGGAATATCATTTTCAGGTACAGGAAGCATGCCACCTCCAAGGACATAGCTTGGGAGGCTAGAGGCGGACATAGTGTAGTTGTTTTACTTTTGATGTATTACATGTAACTTCAAGCCAAGGGCTTAATGTGTAAACGAGTTAGTACTCTTTTGTTGTAACCAAGTGTTAACTTGGAAAGCTGTAAGCCCGTAGGGCATTTTGTTTTGATGTTAACATGTAATACTTATGTAATGAAACTCAATGAAATAAAGAAATGTGGTTAGTTTAATGTTATTATTTTGAGGGTGTTACAATGAAGGTTAAAAATTTTCCTAAATTTGCACCACATTTGAAATTTCTTGATCGCCTTTAGTATATTTTTTAATTTTTAAATATTTTTTTTTTTTGCAATAATAGACTTTTTGCTTAGAGAATCCTCTGATTTCTTGTTCTTATGCATATAATGAACTAAAAAACTAGGACATAACTAGCCAATGAAAAAGAGAGCTATATAATGAAAAATAAACAAACAAATTAAAAATGCAATCAATGTCAATTGAGGAAGTGGAAAGAAAAGAAAAGAAAAAACAAAACAAAAACATAGAACATATAACATGAAAAACACAACTTAAATGGAAATGGTGGAGAAGCAGATGAAAATTGGGCGTATTGGACGTATTTGGTGTAACTTCTCACAAATTAAGGCCTGGTTTAGCATCTTCAAAATAATTTAAAAAGTCAAAAAAGGTATAAGAAAAAGTTAAAAATTTAACATTATTTACCAAAAAAAAAATAATAAAAAAATTAATTTTATACAAAAAATAATAAAACTCGGTCTGAAGTCCAGGTGAAGCTAATTTTTATGAAAAAATTGTACAGCCATATTGCACAAAAAGCATGTTGCAGTTCAGTCCGTGAGGGCCATCACAGGTTCCGTCTTGATAATCGGTTCGTTCAATGTGTAGAATTCGTCGAGTACTATATACTTATAAAAAATCACGTTGATCGGATATCGGTAACTATATGATCAAATCAGTTTTGTATAAAAAAAATGGATGGTGCTATAGTTAACTGTTGAAAAAAAATTAATCCGATCAGATAGCTATTGATATCTGATCAACGTGATTATTTACAAATGCATAATAGTCGATGAGTTCTACACATTGAACGGTTTCGATTAGCAAAAAGGGACCCGTGGTGAGCCCCCACGAGCCGAACATCACAGTCCAATGCAATACCCGCAAATGAGACAATCATTTCTTAAGTCAAATTCCTCTGCCCAAGACGGTTGCCGTGCTTATACAATAATTTATATAATTTTTTAATGTACGTTTTTTCGTAAAAAATTAAAAAGTTAACCTAAATAATCATATATATATTTTTAACTTTCTAGTATAAAAAGATAAAAACTACATTTATTTAAGACACCCTAAACAACTCAAAAAGTTCATTATAATTAAATAACATAAATTAAACTATTTTTATCGCATAAATTATTCATAAACTATACCAAAGGGTCATGCTACGTCGCTCGAAATTGAGCGACCCCTACTCCCTCAAATTTTTTTTTTTTTTTTTTTCAAAAGCAGGGGAAGGAGGAGGACGAGGAGGAGGTGGAACTGGAGAGGGCCATCAAAATGGAAGGAGGCGGAGGCGGGGCTGGACAGAGGCTGCGACAGCGGGGCGGCTGGGCAGACGACTGGGGCTGGGCAAATGACCGGGGTTGGGCAGACGACCGATGGCGGCGACAAGCTGGGCGACGACGGCGACGGGCTGGGCTCTCTTCTCTCTCTCTCTCTTTCTCTCTTCCCCTCTTCTTCTCTCTTTCTCTCTCTCTCTCCCTCCTGCGTTTTAGAGTCAAAATGGAAAAAGAAGAAGAAGAAGAAAAAAAAAAAGGCCAAAATGACATTGTTTTGGCCATTAAAGAGATTCGGAGAGAAAAATTTCGGGGGACAAATCATTTTCCCTATACCAAATAACCCATTAAAATTTGTTTTGAATGTACTCGACTTTCAGTATTATTAAAATAAAAAATACTAGAAGTATTAATAGTAGATTCCACCATGGACTGTTGTCATTATTGATCAGATGGTCGGTCTGTAAGAACTAACAATTTGACCACCAAAATTGTCCAAATAAAAATGCTGAAAACTTTTAAAATATCAAATTTAAATTTATTTATAATGATATTATGCACTCGTTTGACAAAAAGTTACGAAGCTAAAATAGTAAAAAAAAAAAAAAAAAAAACAAAGAAATGATTTGACATTACCTTTAAAAGTTAAAAAGTCAAAAAAACACTAAAAGAACAAAAAAATTTAGGCTCCGTTTGGTTAGGGTTTCAAATTATAGTTTCACCCATTAATTTAAGTGTATTGTTTGTTTTGAACTTTCAAATTATAATTCTATACCCATTTTTCAAAACTCAATTCAAAACATAATCATTACTTTTCAAAACTTATAACCAAATACATAATTCAAAACTCTTTTCAAAACTCAATTCAAATCAGTATTTTAATTTTTTAAATATTTTAAAAATATTTTAATTTTGTTAAGATTTTAAATATTTTCATATTTAAATATGTTACGATTTTTTTAATTTTTTAATTTTTTGAATATTTTTAAATATTTTAATTTCAAAATATTACAATTTTAATTTTTAAAATTTTAAAATATTTTTTAAAAATAAATTCAAACTCTATTTTATAAAAATATTTTTAAATATTTTAATTTTTTTGTTATGTATTTGGTTACGATTTGAGTGTAGAGTTCTGAAAGTAATATAGAGTTTCGAGTTATGTGTTTGGTTATAATTTTTAAAAATAATTTCTTAATTGAGTTTTGTTGTGTTTGGTTACGATTTGAGTGTAGAGTTGTTTTTAAATTTAAAATATTAACATTTTAAATTATTTAAATTTTTTGAATATTTAAATTATTTAAATTTTTACGATTTAAATTGTTTGAATATTTATTTTAATTTTTTACTTATTAAATTTTTTAGATTATTTAAATATTTATAATTTAAAATTTTTGAATATTTAGTTTTTAAAAAAAATTATTTCCTTTGTAGTATTTTCAATTAAAAAATTGATTAATGTTATTTTTTGTTAATAATAAATTTTTTTAATTGAATTTTAAAAAGAGTTTGGTTATGAGTGTTGATCAGAATTTTCAATAGTATGAAAGTAGTGTGTTTTGTTATGAGTTATAACAATTTGAATTAAGTTTTGAAAACTCTTTTCAAAACTCATAACCAAACAATTTTCTTACTTCACATGTCAAATCAAATTTTCAAAACTCAATTCCATACTCAATTCAACACTCTCTTCAAAAATCATAACCAAACAAATTTTCTACACTCAAATCTGTTGGCTTATTTTTCCTACGAAGGAAAATATCATAAATGCGAGCGTGCCAGCAAGGATTGAAAAATCCTTACAGATTAAATTCAAGCCAATTATCAAGCGATTGTGTTGACGGTTCTTTTGCCTCAACGAAGAGGACTTCAAATTTGCCAAGTGTAGCGAAAAGAAAAAGTAAAAGAAGAAAAAGGGACGGAGAAAGATGATTGAGTGAACAATCAAAGTAATAAATATTTACCTCTACTTCTATGCTTCGAAAAGAAAGTGCATAAAATGCTTCGAAATGGAAATGCTGAAAATAAATGCTTCGAAATATAAATCTATGTTAAACTACTCTTAAGATAAGGAAAATGACAAGAAATATTGAAATCAATTGTCTTTGATTTAAGTTATGGATGCTTTACAATGTAACCATTAATGGCTATTTATAGAAGAAAAAATACAGCAATAACTA
The DNA here is from genome assembly GCF_055761805.1 of Camellia sinensis. NCBI lineage: Eukaryota > Viridiplantae > Streptophyta > Magnoliopsida > Ericales > Theaceae > Camellia > Camellia sinensis. Next base: position 203,272,417 of record NC_138963.1, read on the forward strand.
CTTAGTAACTACCCATTTCTTCCATCTTCATTCTTGTCTTGCCATGTGTCCTTCCACTCATCCACTTTGTCCTCCCACTCATCCACTTTGTCCTTCATATTCTCCATTATCTCTATAACTTCTTTTAACTTCCAAATGAATAAGAGAATGACACGTGTCCCATTTCTTCCATCTTCATTCTTGTCTTGCCATGTGTCCTTCCACTCATCCACTTTGTCCTCCCACTCATCCACTTTGTCCTTCATATTCTCCATTATCTCTATAACTTCTTTTAACTTCCAAATGAATAAGAGGATGCCACGTGTCCTGCAATTATATAAATAATAAATAATAATAAAAATTACAGATTTATGGTGCTAACAAAATCATAATTCCACAACTCACAAATTCAAAATACAACTCAAACTCTCAAATCATATTTATAAAATTTTACCAAACGCAACCTTATAGTGTCTAACAAAAAGTTTGTGGGTTAAAAAAAGAACAACACTGCTACATACCCCCACTGGGGGTCGACCCCCAGTGACGTGGCGCAACGCCATTCGCCAATTTTTTTTTTTTCTTTCTCTCCTACCAATCACCCACAGCCACGTGGTCACTGGGGTCGCCCCGTACTGGGGTCCCCCGCATTTTCCAAAACAGAAAATAGTACAACCACCCCCCCCGGGCGGGGTGCAATAAGTGGCATAATACACATTCTCATAAAAAAAACAAAAATTGAAATGAACGAAGAACCGAGTGAGGCCTTCTGCATGTGTCGGTAAAGGTAATTCGGTAATTTTGATATTTGTTATAATATTTTATTATAATTTTTTCGTAAAAAGTTAAAAAATTCTTTCAAACATTCATATTTTTTCTTTAATTTTTTAATTAAAAGGCAAAAAATATACTTATATAGATCATCCTAAATAACCTCAAAATAGATTAAAAAACTAATAATACAAAATGTTACATTCAAATCATAATCATTTAAAGGGTATGTTTGGTTTGGATTTGTAGAGTGATTTTGAAATTTTTTTTTTTAAAAAATTTGTTTGGTATGTAAATTTTTCAAAACAATTTTCAAAATCACTCTCTCTCTCTCTTACCTATCAATCAATCACTTTTTCTCTCTTCCCTCTCCTTCTCAATTATTTTTTCTCTCACACACATCTACTCAATTATAACAAAATATCAAATCATTTCAAACACTCAAATTCTAAAACTACTTTCAAAATACACAACCAAACAAACTAAAAAAATTTCTAAACTCCCTCCCCAAAATAATTTTTAAAAGTTACTCTCCCAAAACCAAACCAAACCAAACATATTCTTTATTTTTTTCTTTTATAAAAATTAAAAAAATCAAAAAAATAATCCTATACAAAAATTTTTAACGCCTAATTAAAATAACTAAAAATTTAAAAAATCAAAAACCGACTCACATCACAAACCAGCCGTATGATATTAACTGTTAGGACTGTTTTGTGTTATGGGCAATGACTGTTTCGCATCCTTTGATTAAAATATCACACTAGCAATCTATTTATTTATTTATTTATTTTTGGAGGGGGGGGACAATTATTATGTCTAGATGCCACATTAAATTCATGACAACTAACTCATTTGAGAAGTTACCTATTTTAGTTAGTTCTTTATTTATTTTAATTTGATTAAAAAAATTATATTTGAAAAGTTAATTGGCCTCTTTTTTTAATTGATTTGATGGTTGTAAAAAAAAATAATTATAATTTGAATGTGACATTTTATCTTATTTGTTATTTTAATCCATTTTATCTTTACTAGTAAAAAAAAAGCCACCAAACTCGCTTCCAAATGGGGGTGTAAATCTGACCCGGACCGACTTGGCCCACTCGGGCTCGGCTGGGTTGGCTCACGGGTCAAAAAATTAAGTCCAGGCCCAGGTACAAGCCCAGGGGTATTCAGGTCTTGAGCGGGTCTAACCATTTTTTTTTTGTTTTTTAAAGTTTTTTCTACCAAAATTTTATTATTTTTTATTAAAAAATACGCTGGGCCTCAGGCGAGCCCTAAGCGGGCCGATGGGCAAGGCCAAATGGGTGGGGCCCATGGGCCGATACGGATTTCAAAACGATGACCCAAGCCCTAGCCCTAGCCTAGGGGCTTAGGCTTGGCTCGGGCCTGGGCCCAAGCGGGCTGGGCCCATCTCGGCTTCGGGCGGGCCGCGGGCCATTTTTATACCCCTACTTCCAAATAGCCACTGAATGTGTCTTGCAACTTATCCATCTATATCTATATCTATATCAATATCTATATCTATATTTATATCTATACTATATATATCTATACTATATATATAAACAAATGTAGTGGTCTCTTAAAAAATTTCAAATTCTCAATCCTAACATCTCATGAATCTCTTTCCTACGTGGCACATTCATTCTTCTCTCATTCTATTTTCCTATTCTTTCTTATCTTTTTTTATATTTTTTATTTCATTTTTTAATTACTTATGGCATGGATATAAAAGATTTTCAAAATATTTAAAGATAAAAGATTTTCAAAATATTTAAAAATAAAATATGAGTTTGACTCTAATTCAAATTTCTTCATCAATTTATGTCTTACTGAAGGATATTTGAAATAAATAAATTTATAAATCTCAAAACCTAACTTCTATGACAATATGAAATTAGACAAAAAGATTGGAGAACAAAAATAACGTTGTAAAGAAATTAAACGGGTGATTTAACCAATTATGGAAGATTTTTGGCATCTTATGTGAAAAGAAGCACATGTTTTAAGTCTCATATTGTGTTTTTTGCTCTCTTTTACTTTTGCAATTTATCTAAGTTTCTCTTTCTATATTCATATAATTTATCTTCAAATTTACATTTGATTTTTTTTTTAATCTTTATCTTATATTTATAGGATCAATTCTTGCTTTTGATTTTCAATTAAATTTATTCTTTTTTATCTAATTTTCACTTTCTATATTCTTATAATTTTTGATTCTTTCTTATTTCAATTAAGTAGCTTTAGAAGACAAAATTTGATATTATAGGTAGTAGACACAAAATAGAGTTAAAATTTGTATAATAAGATAACATAATTGCTTATTTTTTAACTACACAAAATTTAAATTTTAAAAAATTATAAGTGGCACTTAAATCTTATCTGATTTTTAACATACTACCTCAATTTTATTTAAGTTTTTTTTACAAATTTTAAAAAATTATAAGTGCCATTTCACTCTTATCTAATTTTTTAATTATTACCCACTCCATTTCTTCTGTTATTAGAGTTATATTAGATTTTATTTTTCTTTTCAAGTTTGTCTTATCTTATTTTTTAATTTTAAATTTCAACTTTGTTTTTTTTTTTTCAATTACTGAATTTCTCTCTACCTCATTTTTCTAGGATTTATCTAATTTTCTTATATATATATATATATATAGTTTATCTTCAAATTTAAACTTAATTTGTTTTTATCTATATCTTGTATTTACAGAATCCACTCTTACTCTTAGTTTTCAGTTGAACTTTTTTTTCTTCTAAAATTTATTTAATTAAATATAGTAAGATCACTAAATATATTATTTCAATACCCATCTAAATTAATATCATAACATTTAATTGTTAATTTTTAGCATGTTCAACATTATTTACCATTTTTTGTTAATTGCCCGTGCATAGCACGGGTTACCACTAGTTTTAAATATAAGCAAATGTAATGGAATATGAGAAATTTTCAAATTCTTAATACTAAACTCTTACAGATTCTCTGTCCTACCTCTCAAGTCTCCACCTCATACTTTTCTTAATTTTTAATCATTTGTCAATTATCTAAATCTTAAGAGCCAAAAGAATAATATATATATATATATATATATATATATATATATAAATAAAATGATAACTATTTAGATTTGAATAACAAATATTTAGATATGAACAATAAAGAGGTACAGATAAAAATATAAAAAAATAAAATAAAAAGATAACTATTCAAATTTCAATCACGATATAAAGAGTCAAACAAAAGATTAAAAAATAACTAAATAAAAAATATTACGAGTCAATTAATTTAAAAAATAAAAATTTAACTATTTATATATGAACAATTAAAAAATATTTAAATAAAAAAATATTACAAGTCAAATAATTTTTAAAATAAAAAGATAATTATTTATATATGAACAACAAAAAATAGAGCTAAAAATATATACAAAAAAAATATAACTATTTAGATTTGAACTGAAAAATAAAAATTCAAATAAAAGATAAAAAAAAATTTAAATAAAAACATTCGATTGAGATATAAATCCCAGAAAGAAAATTAATTTTTTAACGATCTATATTTACCTTCTGTGAGATTGTTATAGAATTCTCATATATTTTAGCTTAATCTTTTTAAATATTATCTTCGAGTTGAACTTATTATTTTACTGTTTAAAATTATCAATTAATTATCCATATAAAGTTTAAATTTAATACAATCCCATATTTTGAATTGATAAAAATTCAAATAAAAGATTAATATTCAAATAAAAAAAATTATGAGTTAGATAATTTTTAAAATAAAAATATTACTATATATATGAATAACAAAAAAATAGAGATGAAAAAAAATATAAAACTAAAAATAAAACTATGTAGATTTGAACTGTAAAATGAAAATTCAAATAAAAGATAACAAAATAATTAAATAAAAAATACTAAGATTGGGATATAAATATCCCAAAAAAATGATAATTTTTTGACGATCTATATTTATCTTTTGTTAGTTTGTTATAGAATTCTGATATATTTCAGCTTAATTTTTTAAAAGTTTGTCTTTCAGTTGAACTTAATATTTTATCTTTTAAAATTTTCAATTAATTATCCATATAAATTTTAAATATGATAGAATTCTGTATATGTCTTTTGTCTAAACCATAATCTTTTCAATATAAAAACAAGTTTCTGCAAAAGGAACCATGAACAGAAGATTGGTGGGAAAAATAATCAATATTGAGCCATTTACGATCCCTTTTTGGTGCCTAAAAATCTTAAATATTTGCTTTATATTCGAAATATGTGCTTGCATGAGTTTTTGCATTTGTGAGAAAGCGAGTTTATATAAATGGATATTATTATTTTATTTTTAAATTTTTTTGTTACAATCTGTATTTTTCTTTATTTCTTTCTTTTTGCTAATAATCTGTCATTTAATTGAGATTTTATTTTATTTATTTATTTATTTATTTATTTATTATTATTTTTTAAAGCGCTACTATTATTAATTTATAACTCTCTTACTTATTGACTATTTATGTTTAATTTTTTTTTGGTGTAGAAGTCAAACGAATAAAAAAAGTCAAGGACTAAAATTGAAAATAAAATGTTATCTAGGACTTCTTGCCAAACTATTTCCTAAAGCGTAATCACCACTTAACCCTAAACAAAATTAGTGTTACTTTTAATTAATATTAGTCATTTTGATTAATTATAATATGCCTTTGTTACTCTACTTTTGGCTGTCTGAAATAATTCTTAGATAAATTAGTTATTATTTATGTGATGATTTAATTAATGTATGATAGTATTTTAAAATTTTTTAATAATGTGAAATATTAAATATTTTTAATGATGTGAAGTAAGATTTATATACACAAACTAAATAAAAATATTAAGAAATATAATCAAATAATAATTTTTTTTTAGTGATTATTGACTTTCTAAAACCCCATGTATCACATGGGTGACCACTAGTATCTCATATAGTAATGTAAACAATGTAAACATGATCATTGTTGGTGAAAAAAGAAAGGCAATTACTGAATTGGAAAGGGTGGAGGGATTATAAAAAAAATATCACGAAATGCTTTACGAAAATTATCTACTCTTAGATTACAAATATAATAGAATATCACATACTAATTAAAAGATGAAAAATATTTATGATGCATATGATGATATTTTTTTTTAAAATCTCTAACATTACTTGTGCACAGATGTTTGGTGTTTGAGTATTTGGTGGGTTTTTTTTTTTTCCATCTTAAGTGAATTCTTTTTAAAAAAAATTCAAAATCTTTGGACTTCTAAATTCAGCTTGATAAGATGAACCAGAAAATTAAAAAAAAAAAAAAAAATTAAAAAAAAGTCCAGAAAAGACAAAAAAAAAAAAAAAAGAAGCCAAAAATAGTGGAGTTTTTGGCTTATTTTGACTTTTTTTTCAATTATTTTTTTGGAATGTTTCAATTTTATTTTGTTTTTTAGATTCATCTATACAAGATGGGCAAAAAAAAACAATTTTTTTTTTCTTTTTTTTTTTTCATTTTATATAATTTTGAAAAAAAATTACTAAAAATATAAAAATTAAAAAAAATGTGACTTTTTTTGAACAATGCAAAGTTTTCAAACTAGGTAACGTGAACAATGTAAACATGATCTTTGTTGGTGAAAAAAGAAGTCTAGGTGTTTGGGATGATTTAAATAATTGTATTTTTTGACTTTTTATGAAAAGATATACAGAAAAATAGAAAAGTAATGTAACTCAAAAAAGATAAAAAGTGCGCTTATATAGCACACCCCAAAATTTTTGAATTTTTAAATTTTTGGATGAGTGATTGTGTGATAAAAAATAAATTTATGTAATATAAAGTTTATATGTTAAATAAATTTAAATTATAAGATAATAATTTTAAATAATTTTTAAATAATTAAATTCATAATATTGATAATGAAAAATAGGAAAGCAATAATTGAATGAGAAAGGATGGAGAAGCAGGTGAGACATTGATATTACCAAAAATATAAAAATTAGAAAAAAAAATGTGACTTTTTTCGGACAATGCAAAGCTTCAAACTAGGTGACGTGAACAATGTAAACATGATCTTTGTTGGTGAAAAAACGAGTCTAGGAACTTAGAGGGGTTATTTGGAATCAATTATATAAATGCATTTTTTGAATTTTTGAGTAAAAATGTGAAGAAAAAAAAATGATTGTTTGGAATAACATTTTAACTTTTTATGAAAAAATATATATTAAAATATTAGATAAAATAACAAAATTACATTTGTCCCCATATGCATACTAACATGGAATCTTCTGTATGTGAGTACGGGTTTGGAGAACCTCTGTGGCCTTCGTAATTGTTGGAAAATAATTTTTTTTTTTTCGTGGTCTGGTACAATGTTTTCAAAAAACTGTTGTTAATTTTATTTATTTATTTATTTTTGTTTATTTTTATTTTTTGGTTTTTTGGTTGTTTTGTACTTGTATGGAAGTGGTGCAAGTTGTTTGTACTAGTTTGTAATTTTCTCTTTTGTAGGTATATTGATTTGAACAAAACCATGGTGCTACAGTTGCAGCTCTCCCTCAGTCAGATAATTAATTTTTATTTTTTATTTTTTATTTTCTTTTTTCTTTTTCCATTTGAAGAACACCATAATGGTGGTAGCTAATTTGTACAATTATTGGTCAGCAATATGGAAACCGATAGTCTTTGGCAAATAAATAAATAAATAAAAATAATCCAAACAATTATTGACCATAATGTTTTCAACATCTCATACATGACTTCTTTTTTGAAAGTTGTTGATTTGATCAAAATTATTTGTGGTTGTTGATAATTTTGTACAACAACTTATAACCGTGGAAGCGATGATGACATAATACAAATTTTTTGGGTACAACATACATTAAGTTAATATAAGATATAGCGAAGATAACACATGCAACACCAACAATTGCTTCGGATTTACACGTGCGCTTGTTGTCGCAGTGCGTATGTAATATTCGCTCTGACAGTGGCCATTTCAGGATCTAAGTCCCCTGGCTCAATGATATCTGCAACTTGGGTGTATTCGGGGTGGTTGGGCATTTGCAGGGCCATGTACTCGTCGTTGTCTGGGATATCAAGCATGACTATGTCATTGTCACTGTGGCGGGCTATGAAGTATGTAATGCCATCGACGCACATACCTGATCGGAAAATTTAAACTTCGACATTTCCGTAAAGCCCCTCATTTCGACTTCCAAGCACCGAATGTCTGCTCGATACAACTACGCAAGGACGAATGTGCCTTGTTGAATCGTTTGAAGTCGTTTTGTGGTATTCGGTTCCGATGGGCATTTTGGTGATATCTGTACCTCTTGTACGGGGCTTGATATCCTGTCGTCAAGCTGTAGCTGCTATCGACTAAATAGTATTTTCCTATACATGGTAAAAAATATAACTTATTAATATGAGGATGATTTTTTCATGAATTCATATAATGACAGGGTTGTTATCTACTTTTACCCTTCATATTTGAAAATTTTACTCTTGCTAAAAAAAAAACAAAAACAAAAATTAACATTAACATCTAATTATTTGTACAGTATTGCAATGTTGTTCGAATAATGTTCAAAATACATTATCAAATATTACGACTTTAGAAAAGGGTCGATACCTACATTGCTTTTCTGAGATGGGAACCATTTTGTATGAAATTTCATATTACATGTTACGCATGGTTATAAATGATATTACATGAATTTCCTAATAAAGTTAAGACGAATTATACTTTCCAAATTACAAATGTATATATATATATATATATATTTCCATGGTGGTGCTACGTTTTTTTTTTTTGTTTTTGTTTTTGTTTTTGTTTTTTTGCAATTTATTCAGAAATAATCTATAGAAAATGTTAAAAGTGGTCCACACAAACAAGTCGGCAAAGAGAGAAGTTGTTACCGGGCGCAGGGTGTGGAGAGCGATGTTTAGGCTTGGTTCTGACATAGTGCAACACCTGCTGTCGTGCATGCTCTCATCCCAACCGGCGGAGACGAACATGAAGCACAAATCAAAGTCACATACGGCAATAATATTTTGTGTTGGCATGCCTTTTTGGCCGTAGTACGAACTAGCGTATTCTTGGGAGACACGGGCCATCATGTGCGTGCCGTCCAGTACACCGATGCAATCCTACGCGACACAAGCATTTTAGAAAATGTAAATTAAAAAAATTAAGTTTTTAATTAAAACATTAGGCAACAAAATTGATACACGCCATCACCTTGAATGGTCGGTACTTTCGCCTCGACCGTAAATGTGGATGGCCTCCTTGTTGAACTTGCTCCGGCACAAGACTCCTACTATGAATTGAAGTAAATGGTATCATTGCTTGCAAAACCTCGTGGAAATGCCGTGCCAATGTCTCATTTGAGTGTTGGAACTGTTCTTGCAAATTTCTTCTCGAAATTCCCTACAAAATAGAAATGAAAATCTCAACCTTCTTTTTGAGCAACACTCTATGCTCCCGCTACGGCATTGTTAACCCAAAATCGTGAAGCGCGTTGCACATCAACAAGAAGACTGGTTGGGTCATATTGACGGCATCTTCAAACTGGGCCGGGTGGCCGTTAAACAACTCGTACATCCATAACCGTCTCGACAGTATTGATGTATTTCTCGGGACTCTGTAGTAATGGTTGTAACAATACCTTGGCGCATTGTTGCGTGTTTCTACCAAGTTGTGATAAGTTTCTAACACCATTTCTCTCACGATTTCTTTGATTGCTTCTTGTAACCCTGCATTTTCGTAGATGTTACTTAGATCGGTTTCATCCGACATGTTACCTATACAAAGCACACAGAAATGGAGAAACATAATAATTTATTACGCATGTGAAAATATTAATTTTACAAAATAACCACCATATGTTGTGTTATGTATTTCATTTAATATTTATTTGTGTGTCATTAACCTTGTCTTCAACCTAAATTTTGTAAAAGTCCATGAATTGTAAAACTGTGAACAATTTTGTAGGTGATAAAAAATTTCCCTGGAAGTCAATGGTGAAATATTAAAAGTATTTGAAATATGAAATGTCCTTACAACATAAATGTCAGTGGTGCACAGAAAAAACTTCCCTGCAACAAAAATGTCATTTTTGAAATATGAAAACTGTAGGCAAAATTCATTGAAAAATAAAATTTAGTGGGAGTAGATGCATAAACCAAACTGAAATGCATTAACCAAACGGAAGTAGATAGATAAATGTCGCAGTATTTTCGTAGGCAAAATAAAAATAAAAATGAAAACAAACTAAAAACAATTCCATCATAGTCAACAACATATGAAAGTGTTTGTTTAAAACACATGTCCTCAAAACCACCCCCCCATTCTAGATCCATGAGATGGTACGAATGGGCCACCAGAAATTTGTGACTTCTTGATGTGCAACCAACTAATGACCACCTCATCCAGCGAAAGCTGGAACAATATGGCTTGATTTGTCGGGTTGTCCATGAGCGATACAACAAAAGGTATTAGCAGGTCTTCTGGGTCAACACCGTGTAGGGAGTTGAACCATGTGAGACACTTGCCAATCACCTCTTGCATGGAAATCCCGTAATCATGAAGCACTCGGGCCTCATGTTGTTGTGATTTCACAGAGGATGCAAGGTTCTCCATGCTACTGGCCAACAATGAAGCTCCCTCGCTTTGCCCTTTTTGCGTTACTTGTTGTTGGTGGCGGGGAATTTGCGTTTCATCGCTCCACTTGTAGGTGTGTCATCAATGTGAATTGCCGACAACGCAGCGTGTACTGTAGTTGGAGTTTGTTCCACATGCACATTAAAGTCATCCACTGTGCTGTGTAGGTTGGAAATGGGGCAGCCTGCTACTGTCTTCGCAATCTTCCTCATCCATAGGCTTCGGCACATCATCCATTCTGGCTGGATCGAAATTTGCGCTGGATGTCCATGCATATTTTCCTGTTGCCATGACACCTTCATACATCCTGCGCATTAGTTGCGCGTGCTCTAACGGTTTCGATTTGAACTTTAAAGCATTCTTGTCAAACTGAAACCAAAAAAAAAAAAAAAAAAAAAAATTAGGCAGCAACCATAAAATGAAGATAACAAGCAAAAGTTGTGTAATGAAATTGCAGTGCAGGGTGTATGCTTTCTCCTAAAGAGATAGTACTGTGTAGAGTTCGTGAACACAACGCATGCCAAAAAAACTATAAAGAAAAAGAGGAGTGCTATGCAGTAGAATTAGGAATTTTAGGATGAGGTAACTATCTAGATGAAATATTTGTTCTGCCCTGATGCCAAGAGTAACAAGAGAATAATTTCTAGACAACCCCCACTATACCACTGACATAAATAAACTATGGTAGAACATTGTCAGGATTGCAGCATGTTTCAAAATTTGCCAAATCTTTGTGAGAATTTAGTTAAAAGAGACGGTTTAATTTCTAATTTCTAATTTTTCAAATTTGAATAAAAAGTCTAAATATTGGGTCATGTGCTTCCTTCGCACCAGAATACTTGAGAATCAAAGGTTATGTACAAAATGGAACTATATAGTTCCCAACATCTAGTGACCAAACTAGTTTGACACATAAACTAGGCAAGATATTCAAATTTATTTCTAAAACATACAACTCATATGCTATACAACAATCTATACTGTTTGCTGACTAATTTATAAGAACTGAATGTCAAAAGAAAGATGAGATGCACATCATTAACAGCTCCCTGGTATGCCAAGTACATCACTACAAGTTATAATCACATTTATGTAAGGCATATGAAAACATAAATAATTAAGAGCCGTGATTGACAAAAATGTAGTAACATTTAGCATTCCTATAAGTCTGATAAAAAGTCAATCTAGCCTAGCCTTATCAGCCTATATATCAATCGCAAACCCTTAAAAAAGCATACAGGAATGGAATGGGTGACATAAATGCAATTTAGATGGCATATGTGCAATTTAGATGGTGTAGACCGCCCGAACTCTCTCCGAGCGCCCCTCTTTTCGAAGAGGGCGTGAATTGGGTTCTAGCTACTACAGTTTGGACTCCTGTCACGGTTCTGAATTTAATCTCACAAAGTGCAATGTAAGACTGATAAATCACCAAAGAGTCCAAATCTAGCAAATCGTTTTGGAAAATCGATTTTAATCAAAAAGCGCCAAACATGGACTGCTTTGCTAGATTTCAGAGTCGCCACCTAAATATTTTGTTTTGGGAAATTTAGGAAACCCTGACTCATGATTAAGGCCACGTGTCTGTCAACACCAAAGTTGCCTCGGCTCGGGAACTTGGGTACGAGAGGGGAAGGTCCTGAAATGAGCACCCCCGCTCGCCCGATCAAAGATCGGCCTCTACTAAACATGATATGTTGTTTTTGAAAACACATGTGTTCTTGTTTGATTATTAGCTAACTTACTATGTGATGCACACAACACACAAGTATAGACTAAATCGCTCGATTTGGAACAAAACATCTCATGTTTGTTTTTCGAAAATGGTTTGAAGATGCTACTCGCAAGTAGACTAAAACGCGGATTTGCCACCCTCAAGTGGGCTTAAAACAACATGATTTGCCACTCCGCAAAGTGGGCTTAAAACTCACAATCAATGAATTGTCCCAACTCAAGCAACACAACCTTCATCCACAGGCATTCAAGCAGTTAATCATTTAAGCAAATACCTTATGGTAAGCATGCTGTCATGGCAACACTCACACACATGCAAGGATGCTAAAGCGTAAACCCTTACAGTGTACTCCGAGCCAAAACAGAAGCTAATTAGAAATCAATGCATGATCCTAACTATGTGAAATGCCTAATGCAACACATGCAAAATGCAATTAATAGGCTCAGCTATCTAAGATGGCATATGAATGCAACACTTGATAACATGCTTTCGAACACGTATTCAAGTAAGTGTATTGAAATACAATGCGGTTTGAATAATGCGCCGAGCTCGGTGCATGCAAGACAAATGAATGATGCATTTATGCAAAGCATAAGGTATGCTAATCGAGATATGCCCTAAACTAACCATCAAAAGCTGATAAGTAAAAAGGAGAAAGAAATGGGGTTGGAAGACATGCACACACACACGCATCCTTATTACAACATTTGCCCTCTCGATGGAGGGCCCAAATGAATTTAGCTAAGCTAATCTAAGCTAAGCTAATTAACCTATCTAATTAAGCTAAATTAGATTAATTATTACACAACAAAACGAATAACTAGTAAACTACTTACTAATTATTACAACACTCAATTAATTAACAAACTAATTAATTAAATTACCAAATTAAGCTAACTAACAAGTAAAGCTAATTACAAATCATATTGCCTCAGCTCTGCTCCAAGAGGTTGAAGATGCATGCTCGGTTGGCGTTCGCTTGGAAATCCATTACCATGCTGTCAATTGCCTCTGTTTGCACTTGCCTTGATCTTTGAAAATTATGCCAACCTCCAGACTGCCTTTACTTTAAAACAGGAATCTGTTGGTGGGTTGCCAGCCAGAAAAAGTGGCTGCCAGCCACTAAAACTGGCTGGTCGGCTAGTGCTACTGGTCGGTCGGCTAGTAAAACTGGCTGGTCGGCTAGTTACTGCTCCAGGCTTTTGGTTTTGTTGCGACAGAGAACAATAGAGGCACAACAATGTATTTGCAAGACAATGTAGGCACTATCACTCTCCCAATCATGTCTCAAGCTCAAAGGAGCGTGGCACTTGGCTCTCAAGCCACCAACCAAGCATTTTCAATGCATGGTGGCCAAGAACCACGCTTATACCATGTTTATGAATGCACAAACAACACACAAAGAGCCTCCACCCTATCATGCTTGATCAAGGGTATTAGAGACCAAGAAACGTGAAATGTTCCATCACTTCAAGTATGAAATGTCCCATATTTCTTGTGTTTGGATTAACATCTGATCCAAACACATGCAATGCAACACACATGTTATCTTGGTATGTTTTAGTTGACTCAATACTTGTTTACACATTTTACATTACCAATCCATTCTTTAATTGGTTAAGTCCAATGTGCAAGTCCTCTAATGGGAAAGATGGCTTCAACCACAAGCACCTTGAGTATGAAAGAAGCCTCATGCTTTTGGTTAGTAGAAACCCTCAAGAGAAGGCTAAAACCATTAGGTATGAGAGCCTCAATTCAATGCTCAAGATAACAAGGGGCTAAAGACCTTTTTCAAAGCGAATGAAAGAGTGAAACAATGGAGTGCAATGGCATATATTTCAGCACTAAAATGACATGCAAAAGACATTAAGATCATGTAAGCAATGCATGCAAGGCATGCTAAAAGGCCAAAAGCACCAAAGCTAGTGAAGTGCAATACACAAGAGGCATGCAATACATAGCACAAATGACCAAACCAACGCTAGACAGAGCTCAATCATGCCAAAATAATGGTCTAAACATGCTGAAATGGGGGCTCAAAATACTAGAAGAACATGCACATATGTTGGCCTATAAGCAAGGCATAATACACAACCCTCAAAAGCTATGAAGAAGTGAAGAATATGAGAGTGTGACTACAATATATGCACTGAAATTACATGCTAAATGGTGCCGTACCATGCAAACATCACATGCATAACATGTTAAAGGCCTCAAAACTCAAAACTAGTCAAGGCCCTTTACACAACAACCATACTAAGCAATGGTCAAATGACCTTGACCATTCAAAATAGACCTAAGGTAGGTCGAAACAGTAGCAAAAACATGCTAGACTTGCAGCATAGATAGCAAGAAAGATATGCTCATGTATTGGCTCACAAACAAGGCATGAGGCTCAACCTCTCAAAAGCATTGAAAGAGTGATACATATGAGAGTATGGCAGTGATATATGCTCTGAAATCACATATTAAATGATGCCAAATCATGCAAACAACCCAAGCAAAGCATGCTAGAGGACTCAAAACACAAAGCTATTAAAGCCTATCATGCTATAGCCATACAAAGCAAGCCTCATATGACCTAAACCACTCAAAACAGAGTTAAAGCATGCTAAAACATGAGTAAAAGCATGCTGGAGTATAGCCAAAATAAGCTAGAATGATGGGCTAAAGTAGCAAGCATGCAAAGCTAGTGAGCAAGGTTACACTACAAGTGTAAGAAACATGCAAGAGGTGACTCAACCAGGCCAAAATAGAGTTACAACATACTGAAATAAGACCAAAAATAGGCTGACATTAAGCCAACACATGCTAGAATAACAAGCTAACTCATTAGGCATGCAAGGTTAGTGAGCAAGATTACACTACAAGTGTAAAGAACAAGCAACCAATGATCAAACAAACAAAAAATAGAGTTTTGGCAGGTCTAAAAAGTCACAAAAATATACTTGAAAAAAGCTACAAAGAAGTAGAAACACATGCTCATTTAGTAGACCATTAACACATGCAAAGAAGACAAGAGGAGAGGGGACCACCCCCTCCCATTTTGGACCTCAAAACCACCTTTCCACCACTAAAATTCCTCTGGAATTCAGTGGTTAAAGGGCCAAAAAGAGATGGTTTGAAAGCCTTGAAAGATGGCACAAAAAGCTATACAAGCTAAGGAACAAAAGGGAGAGACAACCCCCTAACACAAAATACGCCTAAACCACCATTTTAGGACTGAAAAAAAGAGATTTTCTTAGTTCAAAACCACCCCAAAAATAGTGTAGAAAGATGGCAAAACAATAGTGCACAAAGAGCTTAAAAGGGATAAGAGGTTACCTTTGAAGCACAGCAGCAAAAAAGCCCCAATCCTGAGTTAAAACCACCTTTTGGAGCTCAAACAAAATCCCAAGCTACCTCAGCCCAAATATTATAAACTTTGGTTAAGGGTCTCTTTGCAAAAGTGTAGAGAATTCTAAGCTTAAGGCTCAAAAACAAGAGGAGAGAGAGGCTCCTAAAGAGAATGCTGAAATTTTGTTCCCAAAATTTTGTAGAGAGAGAGGGATTTCAGAGAGAGAGCCTCCCAAACTTGCCAACCTCCTCAAATGAGAGATATGGCTCCAATATATAGAAATAATGGAGCATTGGTCGAAATATCTAAAGCTAGAAATATATGGAGCAGTGTCAGACAGCTGGAGGAGAAATATCTGCCATTTCTGAGCTTTCTGGAAATTTCTGGCCGACCGGCCACTTCAACTAGCCGACCGGCCACTTTTTGTGCCTGAAAAGGATCATTTTAGGCCGGCATATGGCCGGCATGCTCCATTTGTGGCCGACACACTCCCATAGGGGCTGTTGGCAAAAACTAGTCCCTGATCCCGACTTCAACCAAGCGTAACTCCTTTATCTAGACTCCGTTTCAGGTCATTCTTGTCTCTAAACTGAAGCCCCAGAAGTCTTCTTTCCAATGGTGGAAGCCTCACATCAAAATTAGAAGTGTGCTAAGAGATATCCCTCTTTTAGTGAAGACTACTCAGTTTCAGTCCAACCTGATTGATGCCTAACTTCAACCAACCATATCTCCCCCCATCCAGACTCGGATTTAAGAGATTCTTGAGTGAAAAATGAAGCCCCAGAAGTCCTCTTTCCAATGGTGGTGGCCTCATAGCTGAAATCCAAGTATACAAAAGGATAGGCCTGATTTAGCGAGGGCTGCTCGACTCTTTCTTAACGGTTCACACCCATCTTCTTCCCCAACCGGGTTTCTTCTCTCCTCTCCTATTTTCTTCAACCCCAAATCTCTAAACAAGATGTTTTAAAGATTTTATCAAAGAGTTCACCTCTCTTTCATTCATTTTTACTTTGTCCTTGCTCAGTTTACCGAAAACACAACATTTAACAAAATGTGAGCATCGGAACATCGTAGAAACTTTGTTTCAAAAATATTTTGAAAGAGTGGGTTTTAAGGTCTAAAAACCATTCAAAATAGTTTTGGTCCAAAATGGGGTGTAAGGTTGGGATTTGACTCTCCTCTTGCCGAAGAAATCGAACCTTTGCACTGCACATCTTTCACCACCAAGTAAGCCATCAGTAGCGCCCAAGTCTTAAGGGTGGTAAAAAATGGGATGTCTACTGATGGCACATTTGAAATTCAGATGGAAAATATGAAAGTTTAGCTTTAACTAATTTAGATGGAATACCAAAGTAGACCAATTTAACCAATTTAACTCAAATACATATATGTCACTTTTATTTTCCCAAATGGCCTCTTATTAGAGGTCTTTCAGTATATGTCGCAGGCTCCTCTATAGGTTAGTTGAATAACAATCCAATAAAAAAATTGTCATATCAAGATGATAGTTGCCACTGACTTGACTTGCCGTTAAACAAACACAGAGGGCATAACAATTTAAGATGGAAAACAATCATTATGCAATTGAGAATTTACATGTACCCTTGCTGACAGTTGTATTGTGTACAATGAACCCCATTATCACCTCGGCACGGTCCTCTAATTCTCAATAGGTTTGGAACTGTTATGTAATTGTTAACTGGTTTGGATTGCCCTTATATATATATATATATATATATCTAGATGAAATATCAGTGAAAGTCAGTTTTTAGTTTTATACATCTATGGATTGCTTTGTTTCATAGTTCACGGGCAATTGAACTGTGCTGTCATCATGCAGAATTTGAAGGAGCTATGCTTATATTGAATGATTCAACGTCAACAGTGCGGCAGTGAACACGGATTTGTATTGATAGCAAAATACATAGACATGGAAATGTTACCTTCTCATATTTGGCTCATCATTCATTGGATGCTTGTATCAAACCGGTTTGTTCATTGTAACTGATGGCGGTTGGGCCGTGCCTTGTGTCCATAAGGCGTGACCACGACTGCCAATCCTTTTTCAGCAAATTGTACTTGTTTTACAGTTGCTTCACCTCATGGAACCTATTGTTATGCTCTTGGAAAGCCTTGGGTACAACCCTGTATTTATGCATTGTTATTGTTTGGAAGTTGCCTTTGTAACCGGCTTTCAACTCCTTCACAACAAGTTCTAAGAATAGCCGGACTGCGTCGGAGTCCCAAACTGCCTTATGCACAAATGAGGACTATGGCTCTGGTTGAGTCTGATGCTGAGGCAGATGGTGACTAGTACCCCGCTTAAACAAATTTTTTGAAGACGTAGACAGCGTTTGAGACTGATCCATGTCGGTACTACAGTGCATCAATAATGGTGGTATTCGTGCAAAAAAGCATGTCAAACGTAAAATGCACTTTCATAACATGGCAAAATCATGGACAAGCATATAACAAAAGACAGAACAATAGAATATTGTGTAACCGTACAACATAGCATAGTAGACATTGTAGTCAGTTAGAAAAAACAAACATACCACCAGCCAACTAGTACATACATACAAGTTACCAACCAAAGCAAATCAACTACGAAACAACAACGGTACAATAACTACACACAAGACGAACGTCACAATTTGAAGGGCATGCAAAGAGTGCTGCAGGTAACGGATGTTAGCCTTTAACTGGAAAACCATGTCCATAAGTGAGTTTTGAGTGTCAAGCACGGGTGTTTGGCCATATTTCTCACACCTGCCAATCCAAGAACGACATGGCTGAATAGACACACGTATTAGTGTAGGTCAAAACTATGTAAAAACAATTTCATGTGACTACTCACCACTGCATGAGGGCATTGGTAGGCACGACCGGGATTTTCTGGAAGATCTTGAAATC
The DNA here is from genome assembly GCF_055761805.1 of Camellia sinensis. Taxonomy (NCBI): domain Eukaryota; kingdom Viridiplantae; phylum Streptophyta; class Magnoliopsida; order Ericales; family Theaceae; genus Camellia; species Camellia sinensis. The sequence continues at coordinate 203,290,830 of NC_138963.1, forward strand.
TTCACAACACATGGGCCAAAGCCACAGGCATAAAAGGGTGCTGTATGCGCAGACATGGTAGAGAACACAAACAAAGCCATCGTCTGTTTTGGGAACAACCATAGATGAAAGCAATGAAATGATAACATGGACATGGTTTACAAGTTCTCTTATATAATAATTTCACCTTGTGTGGACATGGTGTATGTGTGCAATAATTTGGGAAACCATGCTGTAGACACCCCATTTTTGACCGCCCTTAAGACTTGGGCACCTCAGGTTGATCACTTAATGATGAAAGTTACACTGCCCAAACGTTCGATTTATTCAGCAAGAAGAGCTTCTAAATCCCAACTTTACATCCTATTTTTAACCTCCCTTGTGACATGGGCGCCATCACTTGCACACCCAATGATGAATGCATATGCTTGTCAAGTGCTTGAAAGTCCTTGGTGGAATGCTATAACTCTGAGCCTCAAAACCTTGCAAACCTTGTGCCTTGTTTGTGTACTTTTTGCACCAAAACCCTGACATTTCGAACCTAAAAAACTTGGGATCTGCAGCCCATTTTTGCGGGCTGTCGGCCACCCTTTTTGGCTGCTGGCCAAGAGTGTGGCGTGCCAGCCAGAATTGGTGGCCTGCCAGTCACAAGTGTGTTTTACAGATATTTTATGACAGCTGTGCCAGCTGTTTGCACAGATGCTTGCATCTGCTCCCACGTGTATGGATGGATGTTTCTGAGGGACTGGCCTATTTTTCTATAAATGTAGGACCTCCTCTCCCATTTTTGAGGGTTAGAAAAATTGGAGCAAAATTAATTTTCTCTCTCTCTCTCTCTTGCAATTTCTTAGCTTTTTGCAAGCTTTTGCCTATACACTCTAAACCAAACCTTACCATCTTTGAGCTGAGGTAACTTTGTGCCTAGTTTGAGCTTTTGAGGGCTTGTAAGCCTTGATTTGTTGCCTCGAATTTATTTTCTCTTCAAGAGGTATAAGGCTTTGCTTGTTACTTTGCTTTAGTTGCTAGTTTTCCTACTGTTTTTTCTATTGTTTTTGGGCTGTATAAACTCTGTATTTTTGGGCTGAAACTTGTGGTTTAAAGCCTTTAAAGGGTGGAGGGGTGTTTCACATTTTTTTCCACCCTACTTCTCTAGCCTTTACCCTTGTGTTTCCCACCTTTACACTATCTTTTTTTGAGCTTTTAAATATTGATTTTCAGAGTTATTTCAGTGGCTAAAATGTTGTTTTGAAGCCCAAAATTGGAGGGGTTAGCCTCTTGTAGACAGCCCATTTTTGACTGCCCTTACAACTTGGACATCATCGCTTGCACACCGAATGATGAGTGTATAAGCTTGTCAAGTGCTCGAAGTCCTCAGTGGAATGCCACAGCTTTGAGCCTTCAAACCTTGCACCTCTGTTGCCTTTTTTTTTTTTTTTTTTTTTTTTTGTACCAATGCCTTGGATTTTCAAGCTTGCAACCTCTTGTGGCATGTCAGCCATTGCTATGGGCTGTTGACCTTTTCTTCTGGTTGCTGACCACTGATGTGGCCTACTGGCTACGAATGTGTTTTGCAGATATTTTTTGCCAACTGTGCCAGCTGTTTGCACAGATGCATGCATCTGCTCCCCTCTTGCTTTGGGGGTTAGATAAATTTTGGAGCAAAATTTTTCCTCTCTCTCTAGAATTCTCTCTCTCTCTCTTGCAAATTTCTTCACCTTTGCCTATATACTCTTCACCTTTGCCTATACACTCTTAACCAAACCTCTCCATCTTTGAGCTGAGGTACCTTTGAGCCTTGTTTGAGCTCTTGAGGGTGTGTTTGTCTTGATTTGTTGCCTAGAATTGGTTCTCCTCTTCAAGAGGTATAAAGCTTTGCTTCTTTACTTGCTTTATCTACTCTTTTTCCTACTATTTTCCAACTATTTTTGGGTTGTATAAACTCTGTATTTTTGGGTTGAAACTTGGGTTTTAAGGCCAATAAAGGTTGAAGGGTGGTTCACCATTCTTTACACCTTACTTTCAAGGCCTTTACCCTTGTGTTTCCCAACTTTACACTATCTTTTTTTGAGCTTTTAAACATTGATTTTTAGAGTTATTTTAGTGGCTAAAATCATGGTTTAAAGTCCAAAATTGGAGGGGTTACCCACCTCTCCTTGTATCTTGCTTACTAGCCTAGCATGCTCCTTATTTTAATTTATTGTCCTAGCTATTTTTGTCTTAATTCCAGCATATTTTAGGACTTATTTAGCACTATTTTAGGACTATTTTTAAGTGTTCAATTCATTTGAGCCTTGTATTGTATGCTTGTAGTGTAATTGTCCTCATAAGTTTGGTGGTTTAGGCCTTAGCCATCATCCTATTTGAGTTGATAGTGTTTATTTATGGCTTTCCATACTTGTGATCACTCTTAATCACCTCTACAACCTCCCTCATTTCTTGGCTTTTCATTTGCTTTGAAAGTTGGTTCAAACTAGTTGTTTGTTTAAGCATGGGATTGAGGTGTCATGCTTAATGGTTTAATCCCTTTGTGGGTTCATTACCAAAGGTATGATGTCTCTTTTATGCCCAAAGAAACACTTGGTTTGAGCCCTCTTTCCATTAGAGGACTTAATTTTCACCTTTGGACTTAATGTATTAAAGAATGGAAAGGTAATTAAAATGGAATAATAAAACTTGGACTAAAATGATGCATGATAATTGGTTTGGGTTCAATCAGACATTAATTGAGCCATTGAGTCTTGAGTCGTTTCATACTCATTAGTGATGAAAACGGTTCAAGATTCAATGTCAACTATTTCCCTTGATCTTTCATGATAGGGAGGTGGTTTTGAGAGTCTTGTTTTGTTGCATTTATTGAACTTGCACACTTGATTCACAAGCTATCATGCAATGAAATTGCATCCATTGGTGGTTTGTGAATCAAAATTACTACTCCTTTGAGCTGTTCAAATGATAAGGAGGGGTAAATTGTGTAAATAAACCATTGAGAATACCCTATCCCTGCTCTGTTTGCTCTCTGTTGCAGCAGAACAATCCAGTCATTACTGGTCGATAGGCTACCATCAGTGGACGACAGGCCATCTGCTGGCCACTAGTGCAAAATTCAGTAGTGTACTTTTGAAGCATAACAGGGTTGGTCCTGAGGTGGAAAATAGTAAAAGTATTTAACTGTGCAACAGAGGCATTCAGCAGCAGAAATAGTGGCTTTTTTAGGTGGAAAGTCCGTGCATGCATGAGCATTCCTCGTTTCCTGAGGTGGAGTAATTAGAATAACTAGTTTAGCACTCTTTTAATGTTGTATTGTAACGCCCGACTTTTTTTGCGCGCCCCCCTTTCGGAGAAGGCATGAATTGGTCGTCCTATAGTTCGGACTCCTGTCACGGTTCTGAATCTAATCTCATAAAGTGCAATGTAAGATTGATAAATCACCAAAGAGTCCAAATCTGGCAATTGGTTTTGAAAAATCAATTTTGAATCAAAAAACGCCAAATATGGACTACTTTGCCAGATTACAGAGTCGCCACCTAAATATTTTATTTTGGGAAATTTAGGAAACCCTGACTCGTGCCGAAGGCCACATGTCCGTCATCACCAAAGTTGCCTTGGCTCGAGAACTTGGGTACGAGAGGGGAAGGTCTTGAAATGAGTACCCTCTCTCGCCCGATCAAAGGATCGGCCTCTACTAATATGATATGTTGTTTTAAAAACACATGTGTTCTTATTTTGATTATTAGCTAGCTTACTATGTGATGCGCACAACATACAAGTATAGACTCAATCACGAGAATTGGAACAAAACAATTCATGTTTGTTTTCGAAAATGGTTTGAAAATGCCACCCCACGGTGGGCTAAAGCGTGGACTTGCCACCCTCAAGTGGGCTTAAAAAAACATGATAATTTGCCACTCCGCAAAGCGGGCTTAAAACATATATTTGATGAATTGTTCCAATTCAAGCAATAAAGCCTCAATCCACAGGCATTCATACAGTTTATCACATAAGCAAATAGCCTCATGGCAAGCATGCGATCATGGAAACACTCACACTCATGCAATATGCTAAGGCGTAGAAGCTTACCGAGTACTCCGAGCCAAAACAAAAGCTAGTTAGAAACAATGCATGATCCTAACTATGTTAAGATGCCTAATGCAACACATGCATAAATGTAACTATATAGGCTCGGCTATTTGAGATGGCATATGAATGCAACACTTGATAACATGCTTTGAAACACGTATTCAAGAAAGTGTATTGAAATACAATGCAGTTTGAATGATGCGCCGAGCCTCGGTGCATGCAAGACAAATGAATGATGCACTCATGCAAGTATGAGGTATGCTAATCGAAACGTGCCCTAATCTAACCATCGAAAGCGGTTAAATAAAAGGAAGAAAGAAGTAGGGTTGGGAGACATGCACACATACACGCACGCTTATTACAACATTGCGCCCTCACGAAGGAGGGTCCAAATAAATAAGCTAAGCTAAACTAAGCTAAGCTAATAAACTAATCTAATTAATCTAATTAATTATTACAAAACCAATCGAATAACTAGTAAACTACTTACTAATTATTACAACACTTAACTAATTAGCACACTAATTAATTAAATTACATAACCAACTAAACATGCATGATATTTAAATTAGGTTGCCTCAGCTCTGCCTTGGGAATTAGAAGATGCATGCGCTCGGTTGTCGCCTCGAAACACCTTCCAGTTTGCTCTTGAGAGGCTCTGTTTGCAGGGTGTCTCCAAGAACTTTATGCTAAATCTTACCAATTCCATGCTGAGGAATTCACTAGTGGCCTGCCGGCCATGAGGGCTTGTTGCCGACCACCTGCCTACCAAAATGAGGCACTGCCGGCCATCAGTGTGCCACTGCCGGCCACTGGTGTGCTGGATCACCAAGCTGCAATAGAGCACAAACAGAGGAAAAAGGAGGGTTTTCCAAAAACATGTCTGTACTGTGCCCCTCTTTATCATCTCAAAACATCAAAGGAGAAGCACTCTTGGATCCAAAATCACCAATCAAGCATGTTCAATGCATGATGGCCAAAGATCTAAGTTGTACACTTTCAATAAATGCACAAAAACAAGACACAAAGGACCACCACCCTATCATGCATGATCAAGGGTGATGAAGACAAAGGAGATTGGCTCATTTTCATCACTTTGAGTATGAAATGGGCCAATCTACCTTGTGTTCAATATAACGTCCGATTGAACACAATGCAATGCAACTACAACATGCTTATCTTGGCATGTTTTACTTTGCTCAATTCTTGTTTACACATTTTAGCTTACCAATTAGTCCTTTAACTGGTTAAGTCCAATGTGAAAGTCCTCTAATTGAAAAGATGGCCTAAGCCACAAGTGCTTTGAGCATGAAAGAGGTCTCATGTTGTTGGTTAGTAGAAACCCTCAAGAGAGGATTAAAACCATTAGGCATGAGTGCCTCAATTTCATGCTTAAGCCAACAAGGGGCTCAAGACCACTTTCAAAAGAAAATTCAAAAGTGAAGAACAAAGAGAGGTTGCAAAATTTTCAGTGCTGAAATGGCATGAAAAGTAGTGCTACAACATGCAAGCAACACATGCACAACATGTTAAGGGCCAAAAACATTAGAGCTAGCGAAGGACACAACACTAGAGGCATGCAATACAATGCTCAAAGGACCAAACTAGCTCTGGATAGAGCTAAGACATGCCAAAATAGTGGCTAAATCATGCTGGAATTGAAGCATAGAAAGCAAGAAAAACATGCTCACATGTTGGCTCACAAACAAGGCTCAAAGCACAACTCTCAAAAGCAATGAAATAGTGAAATATGTGAGAGTGTGACAGAGGTATATGCACTGAAATGACATGTAAAACAATGTTACAACATGCAATCATCTCAAGCAAAGCACGTTAGAGGCCTTAAAACTCAAAACTAGTAAAGGCCATTTGCACTATAGCTATGCAATACAAAGCTCACATGACCAAGACAGCCCAAAACAGTCCTAAAATAGCCTAAATAGAGTTCTAAAACATGCTTGAAATAAGCTAAGAATGGCTAGACTTAGTGGCCAAAACAATAGCACATGTTAGGCAATTTAGCACAATTGCACTACAAGCATACAAAGCAAAGCTTGAGTGATCAAACTAGCTCCAAACAGAGCTTAAACATGCCAAAACATTAGCAAAAATGTGCTGGAGCCAAGCTAACACAAGCTAGAATGATAGGCTAACTCATTAGGCGTGTTAGACAAGTAAGCACAATTACACTACTAGTGCAAAAAGCAAGCAAGAAGTGACTCAACCAACCAAAAATAGTGTTAAAGTAGGTCAAAATAGAGCCTAAAACATACTTGAACAAAGCTACAAAAAGGTAGAAATACATGCTCACATGTTTGGCCATCAACACATGCAAACAAAACACAAGGAGGGGAGGCCACCCCCTCGTATTTTGGACCTCAAAACATGGTTTTTACCACTAAAAATTCTCTAGAATTCAGTGGTTAAAAGGCCAAAAAAATTTGTTTTAGAAAGCTTTGAAAAATGGCACAAAAGCTTAACAAGCAAAGACACAAGAAGGGTGGACCACCCTTAAACTCAAAAGGGGCTTAAACCACCATTTTTAGGACTGAAAAACAGAGTTTTCTTCAGTTCAAAGCCAAGCCAAAAATAGTTTGCAAAGGTGGTAAAAACAAGAATGAAAACAAACTTAAAGGGTGAGTCTTATACCTCTTGAAGGGAAGACAACACTTAAGCAACAAAACCAAGCCAAATGACCTTCAAGAGCTCCAAGGAAGCTCCAAGAGAGATTCAAGCAACCTCAGCCCAAAGTTGAACCACTTTCATCAAGGATGAATAAGCTAAAGTTTGATGTATGCAAGCCTTCAAGCACAAATGCTCAAGAGAGAGAGCTTTTAGAGAGAGAGGCTCCCAAGCCTTTGCTAAATTGTTCTAACCTCAAAAACCATAGAGAAGCCTCTCTATATATAGAAAAACACAAGCTTTGATCGAAAATATCTCAAGAGAGATAGCTGGAACAGTTGGACAACAAATATCTGCAAAAATCTACTTTTCTGTATCAATGGCCGGCACTTCTTCATTGTTGGCTGGCATGGGACACTCTTGGACGGAATGGGGCTGGCATTGGCCATTCATGGCCAAAAAATCCCATATATGGTCAGAAACCTCCACCTCTGGTTGGCCAGAAAAATCTGCTTTTTGGGCTCGACTTCAAATGGACATATCTCCTTCATCTGGACTCATTTGCAGGTCATTCTTGAGCATAAATTTAAGCCCCGGAAGTCTTCTTTCCAATGGTGTCATCCTTATATCAAAATTTAAATTGTGCAAAAAGTTATGCCTCTTTGAGTGAAAACTGTTCAGTTTCGATCCTACCCGGATTCATGCCGAACTTCTTCTCCAACTTGGTTTCTTCTCTCCTCTCCTCTTTTCTTCAACTTCAAACCCCTAAACAAGGTGTTTTGAAAGATTTTTCAAAGAGTTCACCTCTTTTTCATTCATTTCTACTTTGTCCTTGCTCGGTTTACTGAAAAGCGCAACATTTAACAAAATGCGAGCCTCGGAACATCGTAGGAACTTTTTCAAAAATATTTTGAAAGAGAGGATTTTAAGAACTAAAATCTTTGGTCAAAATGGTTTTGGTTCAAAATGGAGGGTAAGGTTGGGATTTGACTCTCCTATTGTCGAAGAAATTGAACCTTTGCACTGCACATCTTTCATCACCAAGTAAACAATCAGTAGCGCCCAAGTCTTAAGGGCTGTCTACAGTTGCCCCTTTTTGACAGAGCTCAGAGTCATGAAATGACGTGAGTGAATGTCAAAGCCTAGAGACAACCCATTTTTGACAAGGCCGAAGACTTGGACAAACAAATAAAATGAAGATGCAGAAACAAATGGTTGCACCCTCAGGTTGCCTACGTATCCCTTTACAAGGAATCAAATGAGCGTAGTTTAGGGGCAAAATACAAAATGATACACAATGCAACAAAACAATACAGACGATATGCAATGCAATGCAATGCAATAATATGATCAAACCACGAGTAGTGCAAAACCACACAATATCATAAAGGGATGGAGATGCAACATCAAACTACGTTTAACATAAAAAAGGTGTGGGCACGAGCCGAACGACGTCTGACACAGGCTAAGTGCCTACATCCTCAGTACTGGCCTCAACCTAGCATGGATGCTTACACATAACAGAACCGTGTTTCAACGTGAAAGGCGTGCGAGCACACGCAAAACTATGTGTTTCGCAGAGAGACCACAAAATACAAGTAATTGGGTGGGATGATATAAGCGAGGAATGATCTGCTGTGGAAAGCTCGTGATCCTACATGCTGAATGCAACAAAACAAAGTACGATGCAATGAATGTAATGGATGAAGTGAATAAGGCGCGCGGCCAAACCATATCTTTCCTAGAAAAGGCATGGACACAGAAAAGACCACGTCTAACACAGAAAAGGTGCCGAAACCCTCATACCACAATTCTCTTAGTGGAATAGGCGCGTACACATTATCACAGAACCATGCTTCAACGAAGGAAATGTATAAGCACATACCAGACTAAGCTTAACATGGAAATGATGTAGGTATAATGGACAATGCAGTAAATGCATGCGATAAATGCTATATGCAATGCAATAGAAGTACTAGATAATCAAATGCGATGTAGCTGGGAAGTGAAAGTACCTTACAGGGGCAATAGGTGATGACTCACCTTATGCTGCCAGGGATCTTCCCCTTCTTCTCGGTTCAACCACAGGTACTACTTTTCTCCCTGGCTATGATCGCAGCTTTTCCTATTCTCCAATGGGGTGACAGACTAGGTTGGTTTAGTATCCAAAATTGAGGCGCATACCCGCTACCTCAACCTATGGGCCTGCCATACAGATTTCAAGCCAAGAATACACCCCTGGGTATTTAAACCAGACTTTAGTCTCAGAAATCCCAAACCTTCATGTTTTGGGCATCGGCCATTCGAACTCTAGCTTCCATCGTCTTAGTTGATCTCCTAGGAACTCACCACAAACACAGACAGGTGGCTATACTAGACCACTAGAAGTCGTTCGGGCACGACAAACACCAAAGGAATTGCACCTTTAGAGGATTTAAGGTCTCCTAGACTAGAGAGTGCACAAGACAGTGCGAAGAAGAGTGAATGCACAAAACAGTGCGATGCAGGTGCACAAGACAGTGTGATGCAGAGTGAATGCACAAAACTGTGCTATACAGGGTGCACATGACAGTGCAAGTAAGGTATGCAAAATAGCGTGATGCAATACACTAACAAGTGCAGGTAAGGTGCGCAAAAGAGCGCGAGTAATGCACTAACAAGTGCAGGTAGGGTGCGTAAAGGAGCGCGAATGCAATGCACTAACAAGTGCAGGTAAGGTGCGCAAAACAGCGCGAATATAAATGGCACAAAAAAGTGTGATGCACAAGAAAGCGCGAATGTAAACTGCACAAAAAAGTGCAATGTGCAAGAAAGTGCGAGTGTAAATGTAGACTGCCTGGAACTTTCTCCGTGCACCCTCCTTTCGGAGAGGGCGCGAATTGGGTCCGTGCTGCTACAGTTCGGACTCCTGTCATGGTTCTGAATCTAATCTCACAAAGTGCAATGTAAGACTGATAAATCACCAAAGAGTCCAAATCTGGCAATTGGTTTTGAAAAATCAATTTTGAATCAAAAAACGCCAAACATGGATTGCTTTGCCAGATTAAAGAGTCGCCACCTAAATATTTTATTTTTGAGAAATTTAGGAAACCCTGACTTGTGCCAAAGGCCAAGTGTTCGTCATCACGAAAGTTGCCTTGGCTCGGGAACTTGGGTACGAGAGGGGAAGGTCCTGAAATGATCACCCCCACTCGTCCGATCAAAGGATCAGCCTCTACTAAGCATGATATGTTGTTTTATAAACCTCATGTGTTCTTATCCGGTTATTAGCTAATTTACTATGTGATGCGCACAATATACAAGTATAGACTCAATCACGTGGATCGGAACAAAACAACTCATGTTTGCTTTCGAAAATGGTTTGAAAATGCTACCCTTAAGTGGGCTTTAAAACATGATTTTGCCACTTCGCAAAGTGGGCTTAAAACTCACAATTATCGAGTTGTTCCAATTCAGGCAATCAAGTCTTCATCCACAGGCATTCATGCAGTTAATCACATAAGCAAATAGCCTCATGGTAAGCATGCTAAACATGACAACACTCACACTCATGCAAGTATGCTAAAACGTAAAGACTTACAGAGTACTCCAAGCCAAAACAGAAAACTAGTTAAAAATATCCATCATCCTAACTATGCTAAAATGCCAAATGCAACACATACAATATGCAATTAATAGGCTCAGCTACCTAATCATGGCATATGCATGCAACAATTTGATAACATGTATTCAAATAGGTATTGAAATACGATGCAATTTGAATGATCCGCCAAGCTCGGTGCATGCAAGACAAATGAATGATGCAAACATGGAAAGCATAAGGTATTGTAGACACCCTACTTTTGACCGTCCTCAAGACTTGGATGTGCTTGTAGGTACATCCAGCAACAAGTTTAATTGCTCGTCGAGTGTTCGACTTTCGCGACGGAATGCTCCAAGTTTGATCCTTCCAAACCTTATTTCCATTCTGTCTTGTTTTTGGACCATGTGTTGGTCTTTTCTTTATGATGTCCTTGATGGCCTGCAGGGCATCAGAGAGGGCTACCGGCCATGGGCTTGGCCCTGTCGACCATCAATAGGCCCTGCCGGCCACCACTGATGGCCGGCCGGCCATTATTGTTTCAACAGATATTTTTGAGCCAGCTATTTGCAGGATTGACCATCTGTACCCACGTGGAGGGCTGGATTGCTTTGAAGGCTCTTTGTATCTTCTATATATGAGGCTATCTATATGCATGCAAGGGGTTGACAACATTTGAGCTGAGATGTTTCATCCCTCTCTTTTTCTTGAATACTCTCTCTCTCTCTCTATATATATATTTTGTACTTAAAAGTGTGTTTTCTTTACATATTTGCACTAGAACACCTAGTCAAGCACCTTCACCTTAGTGTTGAGGATCTTGGGGACCTTGTTTGAGCTCCTTGGAATGGTTTTGACTTGGTTTTGGCTCAGAAGCTTGCTGTTTTCTTGCTGTGCTTCAAGGGTAAGAGTTTCACTCTTTTAAGCTTTGTTCTAGTTCATTGCTTTGCTATCCTTGTATGCAACTTTGAAGCTGGTTTTGATCTAAAAAAAGTGCTATTTTCAAGGCTTAAAAATGTTGGTTTGAGTCTTGTGTGGTTAGGTGGCGATTCCCCTCTTTTGCTCTTTGGCTTGTAAAGCCTCTTGAGCCACCTTTCTAAGCTTTTGAGTTGATCTTTGCTTGGCCTTTCTACCACTGAAACTCAGAGGAGTTTCAGTGGTAGAAAGTTGGTTTTGAGGCTTAAAATAGGAGGGGTTATCCCCTCTCCTTATATCTTGTTTGCTTGTGTTAATAGCCTCATACTTGAGCATGTTTTTCTACCATCTCTTGACTTGATCTAAGCATGTTTTTGTGACTTTTTTTTAACATGTTTTGGCTCTGTTTGTGGTTGGCTTGGCCACTTCTTGCATGCTTTTTACACTTGTAGTGTAATCTTGCTTGTTAGCATAGTATGACTCATGGTTTAGCCTATTAATCTAGCATGTGTATGCTCCACTCCAGCATGTTTTTGCCCTTTATTTAACATGCTTAAACTTTGTTTGAAGTGGTCTTGGCCATGTGAGGCTTGTTGTGCATAGTTATAGTGTAAAAGGCCCTTGACTAGCTTTGAGTTTCAAAGTCTCTAGCATGCTATGCTTGAGTTGTTTGCATGCCTTAGCCTCATTTTTCACATGATTTTAGTGTATATAGTGTAGTCATACTCTCACACACTTCACTCTTTCATTGTTTTTGAGGGTTGTGTATTGTGCCTTGTTTGTGGCCTAACATGTATGCATGTTTGTCTAGTCCTTTGAGCTTCAATTTCAGCATGTCTTGACCTTTGATTTGGCATGATTGAGCTCTATCCAGAGCTAGTGTGGTTGTTTAGGCTATGTATTGCATGCCTCTTGTATGATGCTCTTCGCTAGCCTTAGTGTTTTGGGCCCTTAACATGTCTTGCATGCATTGCTTACATGATAGAGTCTTGTGCATGCCACTTTAACATTGAAATATCTGCTATCTTTCCCATTAGAGGACCTTTCACAATTGGACCAACCGGTTAAGGAATTGATTGGTAATCTAAAATGTGTAAACAAAATCAACCAAGTAAACATGCCAAGATAAGCATGTTGTTTGTATTGCATGGTGTTCAATCAGACGTTATATTGAACACAAGGTGAATTGGTCCATTTCATACTCAAAGTGATGAAAATGAGCTAATTCCCTTTGTCTCCATTGCCTTTGATCTCTCATGATAAGGCCATGGTCTTAGTGTCTTGTTTGTTGTGCATTTACTGAATGTGTACAAGTTGGGTCTTAGACCATCATGCATTCAAAATGCTTGGTTGATGGTCTTGGATTCAATTATGCAACTCCTTTGATGTTTTGAGGTGATAAGGAGGGGCATGGTACACACATACCCTTGGGAGACCCTCCATTTCCTTTGTTTTGTGCTCTGTTGCAGTTTGGTGTCATAGCACACCAGTGGCCGGCAGTGCCACATTGATGGTCGGTACCCTTGCGTTGTTGGCCGGTAGAGGCCCATCTTTGGCCGGCAGGTGGCCGGCAGAAGCTCTTCATGGCCGGCAGGCCACTGGTGCACTTCCCAGCATTGGTTTGGTAAGGTTCAACAGAAGGTTCTTGAAGACACCCTGCAAACAGAGCCTCTAAAGAGTAAACCGAAGAGCGTTTCGAGGCGGCAACCGAGAGCATGCATCCTCCATTGTTCAAGGCAGAAGCTGAGACAGCCTAGTTTACATATCTTGCATGGTTAGTTAAATGTCATGATTAGTTAATTTGTTAATTAATTAAAGTGTTGTAATAATTAGTAATTAGTTTGCTAGTTATTCGATTGATTTGTAATAATTAGTCTAATTAGTTTAATTAGATTAGTTAGTTAGTTAGTTAGCTTAGCTTAGTGTAGCTTAGCTAGCATATTCATTCGGACTCTCTGTCGAGAGGGCACAATGTTGTAATAAGGGTACGTGTGTGTGTGCATGTCTTCCAACCCCACTTCTTTTTCCATTTTATTCATCTGCTTTCAGTAGTTAGATTAGAGTCATTTTCAATTAGCATACCTTATGCTTGCATGTTTGCATCATTCATTTGTCTTGCATGCACCGGGCTCGGTGCATCATTCAAACTGCATTGTATTTCAATATCTATTTGAATACGTGTATCAAGTGTTGCATTCATATGTCATATTAGATAGCTAAGCCTATTTAGTTGCATTTTTGCATGTGTTGCATTAGGCATTTCACATAGTTAGGATCATGCATTGATTTCTAACTAGCTTTTTGTCTTGTCTCGAAGTACACTGTAAGTGTTTACGCTTTAGTATCCTTGCATGAGTGTAAGTGATTGCCATGTTTAGCATGCTTGCCATGAGGCTATATGCTTAAATGATTAACTGCATGAATGCCTGTGGGTGAAGGCCTGATTAGTTGAATTGGAACAATTCATCAAATGTGAGTTTTAAGCCCACTTGGAGTGGCAAATCATCATGTTGCTTTAAGCCCACCTTGTTTGGTGGCAAATCCGCGTTTTAGCCTACTTGCGAGTAGCATTTTCAAACCATTTTCGAAAAACAAACATGAGATGTTTTGTTCCAAATTGAGCGATTGAGTTTATACTTGTATGTTGTGCGCATCACCTAGTAAGTTAGATTAATAACCGAATAAGAACACATGTGTTTATCAAACAACATATCATGTCAGTAGAGGCTGAACTTTGATTGGGCGAGCGGGGGCGCTCATTTTAAGACCTTCCCCTCTCATACCCAAGTTCCCGAGCCGTGGTAACTTTGGTGATGACGGACACATGGCCTTTGGCACGAGTCAGGGTTTCTTAAATTTTCCAAAAAATAAAATATTTAGGTGGCGACTCTGTAATCTGGCAAAGCAGTCCATGCTTGGCGTTTTTTGATTCAAAATTGATTTTTCAAAACCAATTGTCAGATTTGGACTCTTTCGTGATTTATCAGTCTTACATTGCACTTTGTAAGATTAAATTCAGAACTGTGACAGGAGTCCAAACTGTAGTAGCTAGAACCCAATTCGCGCCCTCTCCGAAAAGGGGGGCGCGCGGAGAGAGTTCGGTCAGTCTACAGTTTCTGGCGACTCCGTTGGGGATTTAGAGAACTTGACTCGAAACTCATGATATGTTGTTTTATTTACATTTATGTGATTTTTTGCATTGCATTTGCATTGGTGCGCCTAGGACACCGTGTTTGCCATCTATTATTCCTGAACGGTTTGCCGAAGGCTTGCTTAGAAAAGCGTGCCATAAGGCTGACCGATTACGAGCTCTGCCACGATGGGAACACAAACCTTGATTTTGCCAAGGCAGCCTTCTTGACCAATCGGCCTAGTTGCATATCGGAAGCTATAGAGACCATTCCAAATTAGGACCGGTTGCTTACTTGAATGTAGGTTGTATGAAACCGCATGCATGCGTAGTGAAACCCTAGCTCCTGACAAGATAGGACAAGGAAACCCTACCCCACCATAGGGGTGTTTTGGCTCTTACTTGCTTGATATGTGCTGTTAGAGTGTATCTCTACAGGTTGTATGTATCAGTTGCAAGTTTGGGTATCAGTCTGAGGACATCAGTATTTAGGGGTATCAGATTTGAGGCAGTGATTTGGGGACAGAGATCAGTGTTTGAGAACAGTTTGTTCAGCTTACGATATCAACTATGTGTTGTCCTTATCTAAAGACGGAATGCTGTCCGTTTTCTGATTTTTGTTTTCTTTTTACTTTATTTATCTTTTTGCAAGGTGGTGTTGCATCATTGCTTCCGAAAATGCAGATACCCCCCGAGAACTCTGGACCAGAGTTGGGAGAGTTCATCGATTTGAGGATCTAGTTGACGGACAACCAGTGTTGGTTTCTTTACCCTCGGTTACGAGACAGAGGTCGTCCAGGCACAGATCATCAGTACAACGGTTACCAGATCAGCGATCATTATTGTGACGACCCAGAATTTTTCCCTCCGCTCGAGCGGAAGAGTTAACGCTCGAGCGGACTTTTGGGGGTTCCCAGTAATTGTGCAGACGGCTTGAGATTCTGGGAGTTGTGATTTCCCGCTCGAGCGGGGGAGTAGACGCTCGAGCGGATTGCTTTGTTGGTCTGTACGCTCGAGCGGGTCGTCTGGTTAAGTTTGCTTCTGAGGCATGTGGGCTCATTTTTGATGTTCTTCTTTGTGTATTTGGAATGTTTTTACCTTATTTTGGGGTATTGATTGAGATGATAATATGATGGTAAAGTAAGATTGGACCAAAAACTTTAATTTGAATAATTCGTTTACGACCAACCTTCACTCATTTGCCCTTTTATTTTTCCACACTTTGAATTTGGATGTGAGGTTAGAACCATTGGAAAGCTTATTTCCAGGGCTTCAATTTGGACACAAGAACGACCTAAAACGGAGTCCGGATGGGAGAGTTACGCATGTTTGAAGTTTCAGAATCTGTACTGGGAGCAGGTCCGCTCGAGCGGGAATAGGGACGCTCGAGCGGAAATAGCGGGTACAGCAGCTTAAAAACGGGATTTTGAGATCATTTCTTATGTTTTCCTTTCCTCTCTTGATCCCTCTTGCCCTAAGTCCGAAAACCCTAGGGTTTTGATCCCCAAATACCTCTATTTCCCTTAGGTTTGAGCAAGATCTTCCACCAAGAAGTGAAGAAGGCAAGAAGATGAACATTTTCAACCAATTGGAATTTCGAGATTTTGGTGGATTTTTCTCAAATCTTTGCTCCCTGCTTGGTTCTTGAGGTAGGGGTCCTTGTTCTCTTACAATACTTGCATTCATGGATGGATTTGTCGTATTTTGAGTATATAAATACAAAATCTATGGTTTTGAGCATTTTGTGTCAACTTGAGATTTGGGGTTTTATGGTTTGTGATGTTGGGAGTTAATTGTTGGGTTTAAATGATGGATTGTGAATCCTAGGTGTAGAATTATTGGGAAAATTGGAATTAAAAGTGGTGATTTAAGAAGTTTGAATTTTTGCTAAAAATCATCATTTTCCTTGAAACCCTAGGTTGATTAATGATGAAAACCAATGAATTGGTCCAAATTGAAAGTAGAATAATGAAATTGAGATATTGAATTAGATGTGTTCAAGTTTAATTGGAATTTGGAAATGTTTGGAAATTATGTTTTAAATTTGCGAATGAACTTTGTTATAAATGTTGGAATTCATGCTATCATGTAAAGGAAAAATTAGAGAAATAATCTATTAAGGATATGGATGACATAAACTCGATTTTGGAATGTTAAAATGAGATTCAAGGGTTTATTTTGAATTATGTTGAATTGTAAATGGTGTTAATGAACTAAATGATGTTGTACTATGATGGATTATGTTTGGATTACGTGATTTGTGTAGGGTTAGCTTCAAGGGTGGACCACGCACCTGAATACTGTGAGTAATAGTACTTTGATGTACCCTTAACCATTTATCGTTATTGATGTTAAATATTCGTCGTAAGAATTATGTTGACATAAATGTTATAAATGCTATGTGAGAAACACTGTGATATTATGGAAACTTCAAAAGAGTTTATGAAGTTATGTATGTTATATGAGAAACATTATGGAATTATGAAAACATCAAAGGAACTTGTGAATGTGTGAATCCCTCAGGCCAAGGGCCGAACTGTGAAATTGTGAAACCAATAAAGTCATCTATAATCTAACGAAAATGTACTTACTTTTCGTTACTAATGATCAGGAATGTCCTGTTAACCTTACGTTAATTATATCAACTCATGGAAATGATGTAACAGTTACCATTAGGACTATGTTAATTACAAGGCAAGGGAACTATGTTAACATATAAGAATGATTAAACAAGGGTGTATGCTATTGATAAGAGAGCACGTAAAGTAAGTCATTTACCCAAAAGAATTTATGTTCATTCTTGAAGAATGGATTCTGAGTAAATATAAGAGTAGCTGCATGTATCCAGATGAATTGAAGTTAATTTGACATGTTGCTTATGAATTGGAAGTGATCCGGAATCTACGATATAAGTGCAAAGTTTAGCATCATTATGTGACTCTCATGAGAATGTGAATTAGTCTCTCATTGTTAAACGTACGATAATGACACGACACAACAAGAAATCCTCTAGTTATGATATGTTCCGTTTGAATTAATGAATGATGTTGAAGTATGTTTCAGGCATGTTTCCAGTATGTTACAAGTTCAAGTATGTTCAGGTATGTTTCAAGTATATGTTACAAGTTTAAGTCTGTCACAAGTTTATGTATGTTACAAGTTTATGTTGTTACAAGTCGATGTATGTTACGAGTTTATGTTGTTACAAGTTGATGTATGTTACAAGTTTATGTTGTTACAAGTTTATGTATGTTACAAGTTCTTTGTTTTAAGGGCTTTCATGCCAACTTTTTAAGGGCTTCATGCCAATCTTTCAAGGGCTTCATGCCATATGTTACAAGGGCTTTATGCCATATGTTTCAAGGGCCTTAGTGCCATATGTTACAAGGGCTTTATGCCATATGTTTCAAGGGCCTTAGTGCCATATGTTACAAGGGCTTTATGCCATATGTTTCAAGGGCCTCGTGCCACCATGTTTCAAGGGCTTATAGCCACCATGTTTCAAGGGCCTCGTGCCACTATGTTTCAAGGGCTTATAGCCACCATGTTTCAAGGGTCTCGTGCCACTATGTTTCAAGGGCTTATAGCCACCATGTTTCAAGGGCCTCGTGCCACCATGTTTCAAGGGCTTATAGCCACCATGTTTCAAGGGCCTCGTGCCACCATGTTTCAAGAGCTTATAGCCACCATGTTTATGTTGCAAGATTGAACTTAAGGCTGTTCTATATATATATTTCTAGGCCAAAAGGCTGTTCTGTTATATATATATATATATATATATATGCATTTCTGGGCCTATGGCCATTTTGTATCTGCAGACCTATGGAAGTTCTGTACATACTGGGTTTAAAACTACTCTGTTAAGAAAATTGAATTCATGGTTGTTTTGAAATGATTATGGAATGAAGTTAATCATATGTCTCTGCAGTCTTATGCCTTACTATTCAGGTTACACTTTACATTATTTATGTACTATTATTCATTGAGTTTCACTCATTCTGTATTTTGTCTGTTTCTGTAGGTGATCAACTGGGAAGCCAGTCCTAACCCTTAACACTCGTCTCTCTCTTGTCAACCTCGATGTGTCCAGGCACTAACCGAAGCCCATGTATTTGTTATTGAGTTTTTGGGGTTTATGCTTCGGTTGTCTTTCATTAATATGCTTTGTTATATGCCCAATTATGGGCTGAGTCAATGTATGTGTATGTATGTTTCTGTATATTATTTACTTTTATGATACTGTGATCCTGGCATGATAGTGGTAGCTCAATGGAATAGATTTTTGTTTATCAGGTGCTTCCGTTCAGGCCCCATAGGTTATATTTATCAGGTTTTATGTCCATTTTTTTGAGGTGGTCATGCCCAAACTTTTAGGGGCGGGTCTAGGGTGTGACAATTATCTACCTCACTTGTGCACAGTTGGGCTGAGATATCTGCTTCTACCTCAGAGAGGGAACATACACCTATTCAGTCAGATCCGCACTTTACAGTCGATATGGAGGGAATGATGTGTCAACTCCAAGAGACCATGCAGGCCATGCAGCTGGATGCTGCTCGTCAGGCGGAGGTCACCGCACGTCAGGCAGTGATTGTAGCTCAACAGGCAGAACTGATTGCCAGGCTTCAACAACAGTAGCAACCACAACAAGCCGGAGCATCTGCTTTGCATCCACCCCCACCCCTACCTAGGGTTCTGACACCTGGGGAAACCGCTTACGTCCAGGAGAATATGGACATTCCAACAGGGCCAGTCCCAACAGGGCCAACAGGCAGAACTGATTGCCAGGCTTCAACAACAGCAGCAACCACAACAAGCTAGAGCATCTACTTCGCATCCACCCCCACCCCTACTTAGGGTTCTGACACTCGGGGAAACCGCTTACGTCCAGGAGAATACGGACGTTCCAACAGGGCCAATCCCACCACCAATCCCACCTCAGATGTGTAAAGCACCGGCTAATCCAGTGGACGCGCCGTTCGAATTTGAGGTTGATCTAAGCGCTCTGAAAATGAGTAAGCTCGAAAAGCTATTCAAGCGAGCCCAGGGAGTTAACTTGATCCCAGAAATAGAAGATGGATACACCGATTTGGCGGTAACATTGCCGGACAGGTTCAAGATGCCTCACATAGATCGTTTTGATGGCTCGGGTGATCCTATGGTTCATCTGAGGCTATTCTCTTATATTTTGCGCCTGATGGGCTTGACGAGGCTCCAGAAACTCTCACTTTTCGGGCGAACCCTGTCGGGTATTGCGGCCATCTGGTACACCAAGTTGGGGGACTCGGTGAAAAGAAGTTGGGAGGAGATGGCTGAGGCCTTTGTCGCCCAGTATTCATACAACACCCAAATCGAGGTCACGACCCGTGATCTTGAGGCGACCAGGCAAGAGCCGAAAGAGGGCTTTTCTGATTTTGTCACTCGATGGAGGGCTAAGGCCTCCATGATGACAACTTGGCCATTTGAGAAAGATCAGATAAGAATGGTTGTGCGCAACCTGTAGCCAAAGCTGATGCAGAGAATGATTGTCTTATCCTTCCCCACCTTTGCTGACTTGCACGAGATTGGGGTACAGATTGAAGATGCTATAAGGCAGGGCCTTATTGACCAGGAGAAGGAGCAGCCCAAGAGGGCGTTTACCCGCGGTTTGAATGCAGTTACCAGTAGTAGTGCAGCCGTAAGAACTTTTGACGTCGGCATGGTCACCACTACTCCAAAAATAGCTACACCGTTTATAAGAACCTCTGCGCCCAGCTCACAACCAGCCAAAAACCAAGCCTGGGGCTAGAGAGTCTCCACCCCGCTATATATGACTTTGTCTAAAGCCTTAGGAGTTTTGATCAGGAAAGGGCATTTGAAGCCCCTAGAGCCACGGCCATTACCAGACAAACTTCCTTCTTTCCATAACCCAGCCAAATATTGCGCCTTTCACCAACAACACGGTCATGACACCGACTTTTGCTACAGACTGCGTCATGAGATCCAGGATCTCATTGACAACAAGGTGATTGCGCCTCCCGATAAGCCAAATGTCACTACTAACCCACTCCCACCACATAACCAAGCTCCACCACCCAAGCAAATCAACCTGATCCAAACTACGGCCATCTCATATGACCATAGCATATACATCACTCCCTTCCACCTACCCAAGCCAGCGGTGTTCATCCCCAAAAGCATGGATTTGTGCATGATGAACACCTCTCTAACCCAGCCTAAGCTAGTGGTGGTGACTGTTGAAGAAAGAACCAGGGTGACCTTAGAGGAGAATGGGAATGATGGTTCAGAATCTGAGGGATCTGGGAGCTTTACTGAGGAAACATACAACCCGTGCAGTTATATTGTGTCAATAGATCAGGCTAGACCGACGGTAGAGTTGTCGACTAGGGCATAGATCAATGTGGTCCGAGAAGATGGGCCGAGCCAGGGGTTAAATGACCTAGCAGAGCTGGAGAAGGATATTGTCAACCTGTAGTTCTTTAACGAGCAGGATCCAGGGGATGTGAACATCAACTGGTTTGACTTAAATGGATCAGCAGATACCACCGGGTGGCTCAGTGACGAGCCAGATGTTGTTGAGATACCTCAGCCAGAACAGGGACCGCCAGAGACAGGGACAACTGCAGTGGCTGGAATGGCCGAGAATCAGGAAGAATCACCGGAGAGCACCGGTGTGAAGAATTTTGCTCGGGACTTGGGCAGTTTATGTACAGTAGACACTGAATAGGAGGCTGCATTGAAGAGGTTTGGGCAAGAGAGAATTGAGAATGATAACAGGGCTAGAAAAGCTAAGGCACCTGAGGGCGCAGACTGTATTGTGAGCACAGAAACAGCTATAACGGAACCGAATAGCTGTCTGTCGGTTGCTGATGGCATATGGTGGGAAGACAATGACTTACGTCTTGCCCACACTGACGACGACTGGGGGCAGAATCAACCAGATGATACCTGGTATATCGAGGAGGTTGACCATATGACCAGGAGTGGGTGGTACTTCAAGCCCCCACATTTGAACCAGCTGGAGGCATCCAGGAAAGACAAAGAGGCAGAAAGGCAGAAAGAAAAACTACTAGAGGAGGAAATTGTGCTAAAACAGCTAAAGAAAATTCAAGCAGACATCTCTATCTGGGGACTGCTTATGGCTTCGAGGGTTCACAGACAAGCTGTCCTTATAGCCATGGGCAGGGCTAAGCTTTCAATTGATACAACACCCGAGCAGTTGGTAGGGTTGGTTTTCCCGGGTGGAGCTTCCCCGACCTTGACCTTCAGCGACAAAGAACCACCGCCTGAGGGCTCTAAACATAACAAGCCGCTCTATATTTCTGTGGAGTGCAAGGAGAAGTGGATACCGGTGGTCTTGGTCGATACGGGGTTTGCAATCAATGTATGTCCGTCGAGAATGGCGTATGCTATCGGGCTGAAGCCCGCATATTTCGCACCAACAGCCCAGGTAATCCGGGCCTACGATAACACTAGTCGAGAGGTGATGGGGACAGTATAGATCAAAACTCAGGTCAGCCTGGGGCAGCAGGACATTGAATTTCATGTCTTAGATGTTCCAGCCACCTTCAATCTACTACTGGGGCGGCCGTGGTTGCACCAGGTAAGGGCTGTCTCTTCTACCTTACACCAGATGCTGAAGTACCCCCACGAGAAGGGGGTGGCAATTATTTTTGGGCGCTCGTCCATACATTCGCCGCTAGAGGTTTCTACACTAGTTCTGGAGATTGAGCATAACGTGAAGGATGTGTTCTTATTAGGATTCACCTTGGCTGAGGCTCGGGTTGTACATGATATGCTGGTTGTTAATGAGGGACTATATGTCAGTGCACAATCTGTTTACCTCATGAACAAGCTTCAACACATGCCCGGAATGGGATTGGGACGAAGTGGCCGGAAGGGCGTCACAGCATTGGCCGAAGTGCCATATAACCCATATACCTTTGGCTTAGGTTATTCGCCTACCAAAGAGGATTGGGCAAGGAAAGGAACGGAGATGGCCGGAAGAGCCAAGGCAAGGCAAGCCGGGAAGTACTATGAGTTAGTGCACAGGCCTATCCAAGGGACCCTGAACGAACGCTTTTTCCGGGAGGGGGAAGACTTCCCGTTTTGTGGCTTTCTGGAGCCCTAGCCGAATTCAGAGCAGCGGCGCTTGCCCGACTTCGAGATCTTGTTTGACCTTCAGTTGTCTAGGGATGAAGTTGTGGAAGAGCAGACAGACCCACCAGCTGAGGCTGAGCAGTACAAGGAGGATGAGTTCGAGAGCATAAAAATTGAGATGGGGGTAGTGCTGGCTTGTCTCCTTTTAGATCCTTAGATCACATCGGAGTGCTCAGGGGGTGATTTCTCGGTTTCCATGATTGGAGATGACTTGGCTGTGTGCCCACCTTCTGACATTCTGGACGCATCCATCGCACCTTCCCTCGTCTGGCAATACAACGAAGGCTTTTTATTGAGCAGTTCTGGGTCAGGTAGTGAACCAGAGTCTGATTCCACAGAGTCTGTGGAGTCGGAATTAGATTCTGGATCTTCTAAGTCAGAGTCCGGTATTCCTGGGGTGATAACCTGGATGCCACTGCCCTATCCCGGTCGTCTTTTCCTTTTTCCTTTGAGTCTGTTGTAACCGAAGGATCAGACGGACTGGATGTTATTAATGAGAATGGTACAACTGTGGCTTCTGAGTACTTTTCTGTGCCTTTAGTTTATTGCATTAATCAGGACTTTCAAAATTTTGATGAAAACGATGAGGAAGAAATTTCTCTGGTTTTGAAACATTTGCTTGATCAGGAGCAGGAGAGGTTTGTAAAACCTTTGGTTGATGAAATCACCTCAATTAATGTTGGTACTGAGAAAGACCCGCGGCTGGTCCAGATTGGGTCCACGTTGTTTTCTGAGGAACGCGAGCGCTTTGTCGCTTTATTAAAAGATTTCAAAGATGTTTTTGCGTGGTCCTACGAAGACAAGCCTGGAATCGATCTTGAGATTGTATAGCATTGGATCCCTCTTGACCCAGAGGCCCAACCTGTTAAGCAGAAGCTCCGAAGGATCCGCCCGGACTGGGCTCTGAAAATCAAAGAAGAGGTCACCAAGCAGATCGACGCAGGGTTCCTGTTAGTATCTGTGTATCCAACTTGGTTGGCCAATATAGTTCCGGTGCCGAAGAAAGACGGCAGAATTCGAGTATGTGTGGACTTCAGGGATTTGAACAAAGCCAGTCCGAAGGACGACTTCCCTCTGCCACATATCGACGAATTAGTGGACTTCATTGCTGGGCATGCGCTGCTCTCGTTCATGGATGGGTTTTCAGCCTACAATCAGATTTTGATGGCACCCGAAGACAGGGAGAAAATTGCTTTCACTACCCCGTGGAGGACCTACTGTTATAGGGTGATGCTGTTCTGTTTGAAAAATGCTGGGGCTACATATCAATAGGTTGCGACCACGATTTTGCATGATATGATCCACAAAGAGGTTAAGGTGTACGTAGATGACATGATTGCCAAGTCTAAGGAAAGAGAGGGCCACTACATCGCCTCTCAGAAATTTTTCCAACAGATCAGAGAGTATCGGTTGTGATTGAATCCTCAGAAATGTACTTTCGGTGTTACAGTAGGGAAAATACTGAGGTTCTTGATCAGATAGAGGGGCATTGAGGTCGATCCTTCCAAAATCAAGGCCATCTTAGAAATGCCACCACCGAGGACTGAAAAGGAGGTGAGAGGCTTTCTGGGTAAAGTACAATTCATAAGACGGTTTATTGAAAAATTAACCTTGACTTATGAACCACTATTTGGTCTCCTGAAGAAAGGAAATAAGTTCCAATGGGATGACCGATGCCAAGTTGCTTTCGAGCAAATCAAGTAATATTTACAGAACCCACCTGTGTTGTCATCGCTAGAGCTAGGAAAACCATTGATTCTGTATCTATTAGTGACCAAGACGACAATGGGTTGCATGCTTGCACAGGAATCTGAGGACAAAGTGAAAAAGGCTATCTACTATCTGAGCAAGAAAATGCTAAATTACGAGACCCGCTACACTCCGCTGGAGAAGGCTTGTCTGGCCTTGGTATGGGCTACCAAGAAGTTGAGACACTACCTGTTAGCTCACTCTGTAATACTGGTTTCAAGATTAGATCCCATCAAATACCTCTTCGAGAAACCAGCACTTACGGGTAGGCTAGCTCATTGGTTGCTTCTTCTCTCTGAATTTGATCTGAAGTACATGATGCGCAAGTCAGTGAAAGGGAGAGCAGTAGCGGAGTTCCTAGCTGATCACCTAATGGAAGACGAGGATGAAGCAGCAGAGTACTTGTTCCCAGATGAGGCCGTTCTGCATGTTGAAGAAGAAACTTGGACTATGTACTTTGACGGAGAGTCAAACCAGTACAGGTACGGGATAGGGGTGTTGCTTATAGCACCCGACAATTCCCGTATACCTTTAGCTTTCAAGCTCTGGTTTAAAGTATCGAACAATGAGACAGAATATGAGGCATGTATTGCTGGACTAGAAGTCGCCCTGGAACTAGGGACAAAACGGTTGGATGTCATCGGGGACTCGAACCTTGTTGTATCTCAAGCTAAAGGAGATTGGAAAGTTAAAGAAGAAAAGATAAAGATCTATCACCAGACCTTGGACGTTCTGATTCGTCGGTTTAAAAAACTGAACTTCGCTCATCTGTTAGGAGAGAACAACAGGTTCGTTGATTCATTAGCAACTCTATCTTCTACGATAGACATCCCTTTTGGAGTCCGGATGTGTCCGATCATCATTGAATAGAAATTCGTGCCGGCCTACGAGCTGATTGCTGCCATAGATGAGGTATAAGATCATAACCCCTGGTACCACGATAATTGGAACTTCTTGGAAAAGGAGGCTTATCCACTAGGGGCAAACGCCAAAGATAAGAGGGCAATACGAAGAATGGCCACTCAGTTCTTTGTCTGCGGGAGTAAACTGTACAAACGGGGTCATCTTTGGATGTACAAACTGTGTGTTGATGCTGAAGAATCCAAGCGCCTGATGGAGGCCATCCATGGAGAAGAGTGCGGAGCGCACATGAGCGGGGTAATGCTGGCTCAGAAGATTCTCAGACAGGGTTATTATTGGTCAACCATGGAGGAGGATTGTATTGGCTTTGTCCGGCGATGCCACAAATGCCAAATCCATGCAAACCGCATGAACATTCCGCCGTCGAAGCTATACAACATGACTTCACCATGGCCATTTTCAGTCTGGGGGATTGATGTGATTGGGGTAGTTACTCTAAAGGGGTCAAACGGGCATGAGTATGTTCTGGTAGCGATAGACTACTTTATAAAGTGGGTCGAGGCCCAATCCTATGCCGTGCTGAAGGCATCACATGTTGCTAAGTTCATCAGGAACAACATCATCTGTCGCTATGGGGTCTTGAATGAGATTATTTCGGATAATGGTTCCCACTTCAAGAAGGAGGTGATCGACTTGTTGGAGAAATACAACGTGACTTTTCATAAGTAATCCATATACCGACCGCAAACCAACGGAGCTGTTGAGGCCACCAACAAGAACATCAAGCACATTCTGCAGAAGATGGTGGAAACCTACAGGAATTGGCTAGATAAGCTGCCATTTGCTCTTTGGGGCTACCGGACTTCAATTCGAATTTCTACTGGGATAACTCCGTACTCCTTGGTCTATGGGATGGAGGCTGTTCTGCCTATCGAAGTTGAGGTTCCGTCATTGCGGGTTATGGCTGAGTGCCAGATAGTTGAGGTAGATTGGCAGCAACGCAGGTTCGAAGAACTCATGTTGTTTGACGAGAGAAGGCTGAAAGTACTGTATCACGTCCAGGATTATCAACGAAGAATTGCCAGGGCTTTCAACAAGAACGTTAAGTCCAGGAATTTAAAAGAAGGGGATTTGGTGCTTAAAGACAATCGAGCTCCCATTCATGACCCTAGGGGCAAGTTCAAGCCTAATTGGACTGGTCCTTACATTATCAAGTCAATCTGGTCAGGTGGAGCTGTGGTTTTTATGGACTTAGATGGTCTCGAGTTCTGCCAGCCGATCAACATGGACAAGTTGAAAAAATACTATCCCTGAGCGGCTTGTTAGGTCGAAAACCCGAAAGGGCGACCTAGGCAAAAATTAGAGCACAGGAAATTTGAAAAAATAAAAACTGAGCTCGCAAGGTTGAAAACCCAGAAAGGGTGGCCTTGGCAAAAGTTATAGCGCAAAAGGAGAGTATTAATGCACGAGTGAACCTGAACCGAACTACATAAGGCTTAATTCCCATCTTTGGGATACGTAGGCAACTTCATTATGAAGTCCAGCCACAAACACTTCCAAATCAGCTTTGTCCATGTGATCATGTTGGTCATCTTTGTCTTTTCTGCATTCAAGAGCTCGGTTGTGATCTCCAGTGCAGTGCTATTTAGACTAGGGGCAACTTTTCAGTTGTTGGGATCTGGGGATGTACATCTCAGTGATAGATCTCAGGCGTGTCCAGTTGTGATCCATATCGAAAATGGTTTTGAAAAGTTTTAATAAAAGTTGATTTTGTTCAAATTAATCTTTTTACAACTTAGATCATTTTTGGACCAAACGGAAAATTTTTAGTACCCACAACCTTCAATTTCATTAATTTCAGTACAGAGTTCTCCTACTCTTGAATACAAATTGAAGTTGCTTTTTATTACATTCATAAGAAAACTTGAAAGTACTGATTAAAGCAAATAAACTCGGGGCATGGATAAGTCAGGTGTTCCTGTGCCCCCTCCTAGAGCTTGTGGAAGCCTTTGATGCCAAAGTAGGCCCGATCTGTGCTTCTTCATCAAGCCAAGCTATGCACTCACTGGAAAGGGCACAGCTGAAACTGGGAGCGGGGGCCAGAAGTTCTCTTGTCCTCCATACTGTGGCATATCGAGCTAGATGTGAGCCTCAGACTGGAAATGCAGTAGGGTACTCTATCCTCTCTTCCGGACAAGTTTGATCGTGGCCGAATTGGCGCCAAAATCGAAATGGAAAGTAGAAGACACAGTGTGTCAGACCAATTAGCTGAATCCAGTGTGCTGGGACATGCTGTAGCTCATCGCCGACAGATTAAGCCAGGGGTAGCACCAAGCAATGTTGCCAGCAGATAGGCTGCACATTCATTCGCACCACCATCCCTCATCTGGGGCATCAACTAGTCGCTACCGAAAGAAATAGATGTGTGCTGAATATGCTGGGCAGGAGTCCACCACTTTCAACTTGTCCATCAACCATATCTGGGGAGGTATGAAAAATGAGAGATTAAAGAATAGAGAGGTGTATGTGGAGAGAAAAGTGAGAAAAGGGTTTTGAGAGAAAAACCGAGCCTGAGGACCGAGTGGTGTGAGAAATATACATGTGAGGAGGGTGGGAAATATTACCTGTAAGAGTAGTGGACTCCTCGCGAATCTAGTCGTCTCCCAACGATGGAAGGCATCCAAACCCATCAGAGTCTCAGCTAGTGTCATGCTGATGCAGCTCTTGCCCTCTTTCAAACCTTGGGCAACCTTAATCAAACGGACGCTAGACCCTCCGAAGCCTGGGGCAAGCAAGAAATGAGACAACATGCATAAATAGAGGGCATGTCGCCGAAAACTCTGCCAAAGATGGTCGTCGCGGTCACCGACACCAGAAAATCGATGAATCAAGCTCGGAATGTCTAGCTGTCTGTCGCGAATCAAAGATTGAGTGTCATGCAAAGTAAGACCACACATCTGTCCTAAAGCTTGGATGTGGCCAAAACGGAATTGGGGCAAGATCTCTTTATCGCGCTGAGATTCCATCAAAGCTTTGAAATCTTCAAAAGTGGGACATATCTCTTGCCCGCCAAAGCTAAAAACGTGAGTTACCGGATTCTAACACCTAGCCATAGCATGGAGGAACAGAAAACGCAGCGGGGTGCGGCTTAACGTGAATAGTGCATTTATTCTGAAACTCCGGAAATTCAAGCTTTTCGAGCCATCCAAAGCTGCAAGCCAATCGAAGAGTTTTTGGGCAAGAAATGCTTCCATTTGGGACAAAAATAAAGTTAGAATGAAGAACCCATGAAGTTGGAATCTTTATAGAAGATAAGGGATTAAGTGGAGGACATGTGTCAACGTTTCAGAGGTTCTGCCATCGATGGCCGGCAGCAGCACATTGATGGCCGGCAGGGTATCATCAATGGCTGGCAGGGGGTCATCAATGGTCGGCAGCCTTCCTTCATATTCAATGATCTCCTTTGTGAAGATCCAGATGCTTTCAGAAGTTGAATTCTGTCATCGGTACCTTTCGGGGTCTTGTTTTGGTTCTTTTTGGGCTTGAACATGCCTGTTTAAATTGTAACTATGTAGTTTGCTTATCGAGTTGTATGCACTTTGCTTATCGAGTTGTATGTATTTTGCTTATTAAGTTGTATGTAGTTTGCTTATCGAGTTATTGCATTTTGCTTATCGAGTTGCATTTGTTCTGTTTATAGAGTCGTTTTTTGTTCTTTCGGTTGTTAGTTGGTTCACTACTTGATTAAGAGCAATGCATTTTGACTGTACAGTTTTCAAACAAAGAGCAATCTCATTTTCATGCTATGTGATGCGATGCGATGCTTAGAATGTAAAATGTAACACCTTTTGAACCAAAAAGCTATTTCATTCCCATCATGGTTTCTTTTTGCAAAAGAGTACAAGTTTTAAAGAAAATAAAACTGCCTAAGGCTGTACAATGTGCAAAAACTACTAGCAAAAAGAAAACAAAGCAAAAAGCGTCTGAGCTGGTGCCGTCTATCTCATGATCGAGAGGCTCTCTTCATCTTCTTCCTCGGTCGAGCGAACTCTGGAGCACTGTCACCATCGACACCACTGTCTGAAGCTAAACCGGAACTCTCTTTAGCCTCTCCAGCCTCACTACCTGTAGAATCTGAGCCGTCGTCACCTCCTCCATCAGATGACTCGGACTGTGGACTCATTGTCTCAGCCTCCTCGCTCATCTCATCATCATCATCACCCAGAACGGGCTCTGAAGGGCCACTCTCACTGCGGCCACCTCTAGCTCTACCTCGGCCGTGTGCCTGAGCCTATCTCTCTCTCCTTTCTGTCGATGGGGGGGGGGGTGCTGAAGGTCCTGCCTCTGCTCCTGCTAGGGCATATGACATGACTGACATCTCGAAAGGAATATGGAAAGGGCAATTTATGAGAATGCATTAGTTTGTGTACATGGGATACAGAAGATGATGTGCTGTAGGCAGTAAATGATTGCAGTGTATGTGCCGTGAGCAGTAACCAGTTGTAGTGAGTATATGCCATGCACAGTTCATAGAAACAGTGTATCGATGCAATGTTTTGGTGTAATGTGCCAGATCAGTGAAGTTTGGAACAGTTGAAGTGCTAATGCATTAGCAGAGAGTTTCATGACATGAAATGAAAATTGAAGAAAGATTACCGAGATCCTGTAGAGGCTGAGCGGATCCAAGCTCATCTGTACCATGTTTGTCAAGGAAGCCACGATCTCAAGGGCCTGTCTTGTGTACTCAATGGGTGCCTGCAAGTGCATCGAAGGGATCAATACTCTATACAGCATAACTGAAATGAAGTAAATATGCAGAATTACAAAAATGTAAAGTTTGGTACATACCGGAGTCGGATCTCGAACCCAACAAGTGCATGACTAGCTGGTGCAGGCTCAATGGGGATTTGGAAAGTCTCCCCAGAACGTCTCCGGTAAGTCAATGTAGTAGGCAGCTCTAGCCATCCAGTCCCTCGCCTCACCTCAGGATCTCTCCTCTTGTGAGATTTGGTCGCTCTGCCTTTCCCTCTCGCAGCTAGAGCTCTAACTCCCTCAGCTCCGCGAATGTCGATCAGAGGCGGCATCAGATGCGTCTGAATGAAGGTCGCATAGTCGCCCTCCATGCGGAAAAGGTTTGCATCTAGTCCTACCATGAACTGGATCACCTCCTCCTCAGAAAGTTTGTGTGTCTCCCTCATAAATACTGGAGGTGCCATCGGTATAAATGGGGCAGGCAAGCTTAAGGTCTGGCGTACGAAGTGCTCGCTCAAGAACCAAGCGCGACAGATTGGTCCCTCAAGGAGGATGTGGTAGCGAGCCAGGACCCTAGCGGTCTCATATGCGAATCTGGCCCCTGACGGTATCACGTCCCACGACTGCCATGTGATCTGAAGGTGAGAAAATGAACAGATGATTAGTCGTTATCAATTGACTATTGTGTGTATCAAACTAGTTGAAAAGCAGCATGACTATTGTGGGGGCCGAATAGTGGGAGAAGTAAATACGCCGAATAATTGGACCAGGAGAGTCGAAATATATACATCGCATTCGGTCCTATTCGGCCAAATAGCCGGTTGAGTAAGGGGCCGAGTGGAAAGCGGTTTGCAGTTAAACAAGCCGAATAAACAGTTATACGGCGAATCAAAAGTGGGCCCAGCCCCTCGGCCCAAAAAAGAAAAGATATAAATAGAAGAACATCAGCTAGAAAGAGGTATGTGAGAATTAGTACGCTTAAATTAGAATACAAGTAACCAAGAGAGTATATACTGACTTGATCGTTGGAGTGCTAATTTCGGCACCCCCGACCAGAGTGTTTGTTTCTTTTCAGGTCGTCCAGGTCTTCAGCTGAGGATCTCGAGTGTCTTAGTGGATCAAAAGAGTATTTCCAAACCACTTCCCCACAATTGGCCCCATCTGTGGGAATACTCAAATACATCTATGGCGGGTGTAACAGAAGACCCTTCGATAGTCACTGACGAAACCACACAGAGAGACGACCTCACTCCAGCAAACATGCTTGGACCGTAGACTATCGCCGCAAGGAGCACCTTGAACTTCGCCTTACCCTCGACTTCAGCGCATGAGACAATGCAAGCGATCATGAAACAAGCAAAGCAAAACGAACAGAGGTTGGAGAACATGATCGTTGAGAACGAACGTCTCCATCAGGATTTGGCCTTGGAAGTGGCGAAGTCCAAACAAGCTGTACGCCAAGATCCGGAAAGACCTCTAAGGGCAGGCGGTCGACGACCTCTAGCTCGACAACAAGACACTGATAGTGACTCCGACTCATCATCCGCAAGCCCAAGAAGAAGGGATGACCCGACACTACCAGTTCCTCTAAAGAGAGTCCACGTATAAGGCATAAGTGAAGGAGGAACAGTTCAGACGAAGAAGACCAGCACGATCCCTTTGTACGACGGATTGCAAGGGCAGTGCTACCCAAGAAATTCAAAGCACCGACATTCACTTTGTACGACGGTAAATCAGACCCTACCGATCACATCCACCATTGCAAGCAAGCCATGACGCTGCACGCAGATGATGAGGCTCTCATGTGCAGAATATTTTCGAGCAGTTTAGGACCACTGGCTGTCAGGTGGTATTATAAACTGGAGTCGGCTTCGATCAAAAGCTTCCGCCAACTCCAAAAATTCTTCAGGGCAAGGTTTATCACTAATGAGGTCTAGCCAAAGCAAGCTGATTCCCTCTGGGCAATGCAGATTCAACCGGGGGAAACCCTCCGTGCGTATTCGGTGCGGTATTGGAAGTGTTTTAATCTGGTAGATTATGCTTGCAATGACTCCATGGCCATTACCGCCTTCAAGATAGGGTTACATCCCGATAGTGTCCTTCGCAGCTTTTTGACCAGACGGCCTCCCAAAACGGTCTGGTCGTTGATGAAGAAAGTTGAGGAATACTGCAAAGTGGAAGATGACGCCTTTCGGGTTAAAGCCGGAAACACGGCCAACAAGATGGCTCCTTCTGAAATTGCTCAGCTGTTAAATTCTGTACCACCTCAGAGCCCTGAACCACGGCATTGGGCTAAACGAGACAAGAGACGGGATTCTCGCCGATCAAGCGACCAATGCTCCCACCGAGCAAATGAACAACTGCAAGTCGATAGCAAGCGTACAAGGTGCGCCGACAAGAAATATACGGAGTTGTCAGAGCTGATCAGTGCAGTTATGTCCAAAATCTAACACCTTCTGTTCTTCAAATGGCCGTCGAAAATGGTAGGACCTCCCAACACGCGAAGATGGGATAGGCGGTGCGAATATCACAAGGATCATGGCCATGATACTGAGAGTTGTTATGCATTGAAGGATCACCTGGAAAAATTGGTACAAGATGGTCGGCTACAACAGTACGTCCGAAAAGGCAACTCAACCAAAGCAATAGCCTTAAGACAGAATTCACCGCTACTCAGCGTGATCCACATGATATACAGCCTGCCAATATCATCCGCGGTGCATATGATTCAGTCGAATCCTGACCCTCAAAATCACCTCACTCCAGCTAAACGGCCCCATGAAGCTGCGAGCATTGCTTTTGACGATTCAGATTTGGCCGGAGTGACACTTCCCCACATCGATCCCTTGGTAATCGAGTTACGCGTAAACCGATTCACCGTTGAGTGCATACTCATTAACCCAGGAAGCACATCGGAAGTTATGTATTACAAGACATTCACCAAACTCGGCTTCTCTGAATCGGTTCTTTCTCCAGCTCCTTATCCACTATTCGGCTTCAACGCCAATCCAGAATACCCGTTGGGAAAAATCATACTACCCGTTCGAGCGGGCTCTCGAATAGTGGATGTGGAATTCTTGGTCGTCAAGCTGCCATCGCTGTATAATCTCATCATGGGGCGAACTTGGTTCCATACTATGCAGGCCGTGCCAAGCACCTATCATCAGCTGCCACGCTTCCCAAAAAACCGCGGCATTGACTAAATCCGTGGTTCCCAGAAATCGGCACAAGCATGTTATCTCCTTGCTGGAAAAAGCCAAAGGAGTTGCAAGTGAACTCTATTAGGGTAACGAATCAGGAGAGCCTCGACGATGTTGGGCACCTCCCAAGTGAAAAGGCCACGGAAGCCCTAGATCGAGTTGAAATCGACAGAAACCCAGATAGGTTCTTCATGGTCGGCGCTTTCCTGAATCAAGCCGACAGATAGTAGCTAATTTCCTTCCTGCTCGACAACCTTGATGTATTTGCGTGGACTCCATATGAGATGTCGGGTGTAGATTTGTCTGTTTCGCAACACCGTTTAAATGTTGACCCTAAATGAAAGCCAATCATTTAGAAAAGCCGACGGTCAGCTGCAGAGCACACTGCCGCCGTTGTTGAAGAGGTTGACCGGTTGCTTAACACCGAGGCGATCAGGGAAGTGACGTACCCTACATGCCCTATATGGCTCTCTAATACTGTGGTTGTGAAGAAGAAAAATGGGACTTGGCGAGTGTGCGTTGATTTCATGGAGCTAAACAAAGCCTGCTCCAAGGATTGTTTTCCTCTTCCCAGAATAGACCAACTTGTAGATACGATAGCACGCCATCAACGCATGAGCTTCCTCGATGCTTACAGAGGCTACCATCAAATTGCCATGCATCCGGAGGACCAAGACAAAACTGCATTCCTCACCCCAAGAGGAACCTATTGCTATAAGGTTATGTCTTTTGGGCTGAAGAATATAGGGGCAACTTACCAAAGACTGGTCACTGCCATGTTCAAGGAGCAACTAGGCCACACTATGGAAGTGTACAGTGACGATATGGTGGTCAAGTCCAAAGAAGAGCAAACTCATCTAGCCGATCTGGAAGAGACATTCGGCATTTTATGCAAATACAAAATGAAGCTAAACGCTTCCAAATGTGCGTTTGGGATCGACTCTGGCAAATTCTTGGGTTACATTGTCAACCATCGAGGAATTGAAGCCAACCTGAGGCAAATCACAGCAATCTTGGAGCTTGGCTCTCTTCATTTAGTGAAAGAGGTTCAAAAGTTGATAGGGATGGCCGCCGCACTCAACAGGTTCATCCGTCGGTCCACAGATTGCTGCCGACAATTCTTTCATACACTACAGCAGGGCAAGGTTTTTGAATGGTCCGCCGAGTACGAAGCCGCTTTCAACGGCCTTAAGACCTACCTTCGATTAGTTCCACTCCTGATAACACCTTCGGTAGGTGACCCGCTCATTTTGTATTTGGCAGTCTCTGACCGGGCCGTCAGCGCTGTACTGATAAAAGAAGAGCTAGGGGAGCAGCGGCTAGTTTATTATGTGAGCAAGGCAATGGTTGATGCCAAAACACGCTACCTTCCGTTACTGTTTTGCTTGGTTTTAGCTCTGTTTTGAGCTAGTTTGGTCATTTGAGGCTTGTATTGTGTGGTTGTAGTGTAAAAAGGGTTCACTAGCTTAATGTTTTAGGTTTTTTCAGCATGAATTCCATGAGTTACTTGCACGTTTTAATGTCATTTTTCACTCAATTTTAGCATTGAAATGTGAGGCCCTAACTTTTTGTAATGTCCCCAAATGCTTATAGTTGAAGAATTTCAATAAGAAATCTTGTTTCTCCATTTCTTGCAAATTAAACCCTAGAAATCAAGAGCGACTGTGCGAGCTAATCAACAAACCCTAATCAACTCTAAGAACTTAAGAAACATTTTAAAACCTTGAATTAATAATTTAGAAACCCTAGAATGAAAAATTATAAGAGAAAAACCCTAATTTTCGGTAATCGCAATTTTAGCCCGGTATCTCCTCTTTTGTTACAGATTAGCACCCCGTGGCCCGAATTATTTTTTCCATCATTATTTTATTAATTATATGACTTAAACATAAGTTTTATTTCAAAATTTTTGATTGTACCCTTTTCTTTTTTAATTATTGCATTTTGGCCCCAAAACCTTAATATTTTATTCAATAAAGGTACAACCAATATTTTATTAATTTATACAAAATATCCTCTATATTTTATTAACAAAAAAATCAAATTTTCACATGGGTAAATAGGGTAGCTAGCTATGGGTGGTGAAAAGGACCAACATCGTTAGATGATGTATGGTTTGAAAATGAAATGATATTAAGAGTTACATGCTAACAATATATTTCACATGATATTAAGAGTTACTACATTGTTAGATGATGTATGGTTTGAAAATGAAATGTTCCTCTTGTTCCTTGCAATTTGCAGTAAGCTTTTCTTCAAGGTTTTTGATTTTATTTCCATAGCAAACCTTCACCAACTCAAAATCTATTTTAAAGGGGTATTAATTGACATGTATAGAGTATGTGAAAATTTTGGCTAAGACTATGGATGTGTTTTTATGACTCCTTTTATTTTTCTAAATACTTGGTGCAAGAACCTATTTAAAACAGGGAACTTTAATATATTCTAGAAAATTATAGCAAAATGATCTTGTGTTCATTTTTATATCAAAATCTTCCTCTGAAGGTTATCTTTTAAACAAAATTTATTTCAATGAAAATGAATGAGTATTTTAAGAGAAACGCCAAATTTTGTAACCGTTGTCAAATCTGGGCAGAGTTTGTGCATTTCTTAAATATCTAGAAATAAAAAAGGGGCACCCTACTTCTGTAAAATGATTCTGAAACTAGACTTGATTCTCTACAAATACTCTAGAAGCCATATTTCTAAAACCCTTAAAAAATATTTTTCTATATTTATTTTTGAACCGGTGCAATGCTGGAATCTGAACAGTGTAGTTCTTGTTGTAGCCAATGCTTTTGTGCTATCATGGCATATTTGTTATAATATATGTTATACTTGCATGCTTGAGTTTCACCTTGAATGGCCTTATTTTTCTCTTACTTGTGCTAACCACTAATATGTATTAAACTTAATGTGAAAAAGGGGAAAACTAAATGGGTTGGTAAAGAGGGTTAACGACCACACTAGTCATACATCATAAATGATGAAAATGTTAAGTTGATATTAGTAGTGGATTAAAATGAGCAAGTCTTGCGCAACTAGTTGTTCGAAACCCTTGAATGAAGCGGTTGTATTCGGATCCTAGGTAGTTCAGTGTAAGGAGGGGTTTGGGCTAGGCCCATCATTACCGTCTCTTTTGAGGCCCTCGGTTGGCGCTACATGGTATATAACCATTGGTAGGCATCTGAGGTAAGGTCTGCAACAAAGTAGCAAAAGAGAGGGCATACTGAATAATCCGTGTCCAATTCTTGGAGTTGGGAGGGTGGAATCTCTTTGGGGGATTTCTAGACTACTAACAACTAACCATATAATATGTGCTATAAACTTAAATGCCATGATCCTTTCCTCTGTCTTTTGTAAATGTTGTTGTGTATTGGATTGGGAAAAAGGATGGGGTGTGTGTGCATTTACTGGGCATTTAAAGCTCACGACATATAATGCCAGGTGCCAAAGAGGAGGTTATAGCAGAAGATGACGAGCTGGAAACCTTCGAAGACATTTGGCTATCTTAGAAAAGTTAGAAATTTCCCTTTTGATGTTTTGTAAGGCTCATATGAAAATTTAAATTTTTTTTGGGATGTAATGTAATGGAACGAGCTTTTTGTAATTAAGAATGTTCGTAATTATTATGTACTTATATTCTAACACCAATATAACCCCAAACGTTGCTTATGAGACTTTGTGTCAATGCCTTTTAAGATCTGTCAAAAAGGTAGTGCGGTACCTAAGAAAGCTGGACTTAGAAAGGAGGCTAATTTGGCTCCTTTGGCGATCTGGGATCTTACTTGGTTATTGACCATAGGACTCATTAGTGACTTTCCCTTGAATACAACCAATAGTGTAGATTTGGGGCGTCACATGAAATCTCTGCAATCTCCCTCTATTCTTCACTTTTTCATTTAATTTGAAAGTGGCTTTGAACCTCTTGTTGGCTTGAGTGTGAAATTGAGACTCTCATGGCTAATGGTTTAATTCCTTCGAGAGTTCATTACCAACAGCATGAGGTCTATTTCATGCACAAGGTACTCACCTTTCATTACCATGGTTTAAGCCCTCTTTCCGTTAGAGGACACTCACCTTTTGGACCAATCAATTAAAGAATGGATTGGTAAGTTAAAATGTGTAAACAAAATGAACAAGTAAAAGAGGCAAGATTAAGTATCTTCGTGTTTCATTGCATGTGTTCGAATCAGATGTTAATTCGAACACGAGAAAAATGGGATGTTTCATACTCAAAGTGATGAAACGTGTCACTTTTCTTGGTCACCATCACCCTTGATCATGCATGATAGGGTTGTGGTTTTGTCGAGTCTTGTTTTGCATTCATTAACTTGTGCAAGCTTGGCTCCTTAGCCATCATACATTGAAAATGTTTGGTTGATGGTTTGAGGGTCGAGAATTACACTCCTTTGAACTTGTGTAATGATAAGGAGATTAACAATGCACACAAACCTTTAGAATACACTACTTTGCCTCTGTTTGCTCTCTGTTGCAGCAAAAAAGAAGTTCAGGGCAGGGGTGGCCGACCGGCCAGTTATGGTAGCCGACGGCCACCTTTGGTAGCCGACTGGCCACCAATGAAAAATTGTACAAATGTCCTCTGAGTTGGAGCAAAGGCATTCTGGGAGTTGGCACAATTTTTAGTGATCAAGCGAGTGCAAACAGAGGCATCCGATGGCAAGGCAGTGGTATTTTCGGGTGGAGCAACCGAGCATGCACGCGTCCCTCGCCCTTGAGGCCATTTAATTGCTTTAGTTAGCTTAGAATAGCTAGTTAATTCAAATGCTGTAACTATTTAGTTAATTAATTCATTTTGTAATTAATTAGCTTAATTCGGTTTGTAATATTTAGCTAGCTTAGAATAGTTAGTTAATTTGTTTCAATTATTGTAATAATTAGCCAGAATAGTTAATTAGTTTTGGCTTGTAATAGTTAGGTTAATTAGCGTAGTTAGCTTAGCTTACTCATTTGGACCCTCCTTCGTGAGGGCATAATGTTGTAATAAGTCTGCATGCGTGTGTGCATGTCTTCCAACCCCACGTCTTTCTCCCTTTTATTTAATCGCTTTTGAAGGTTAGATTAGGGACATGTTTTGGTTAGCATACCTTATGCTTGCATGTTTGTATTCATTCATTTGTCTTGCATGCCCTGAGGCTCGGCACATTATTCAAACTGCATTGTAATTTCAATACTTCTTTGAATACGTGTTTCAAAGCATGCTATCAAAGTGTTGCAAATACCATGGTTAGGCAGCCGAGCCTATTAATTGCATTATTGCATGCGTTGCAATAAGCATCTTTGTATAGTTCGGGTCATGCATTTTTCTAACTAGCTTTTGTTTTGGCTTGGAGTACTTGGTGAGTTTTATGCTTTAGCATACTTATATGAGTGTGATTTCCATATTGCCATGATTTGCATGCTTATCATGAGGGTATGTGCTTAAATGCTAAACAGCTTGAATGCCTGTGGATGAAGGCTTGTTGTTTGAATTGGAATAATTCAACGAATGTGTGTTTCAAGCCCACTTTGTTGTGGCAAATCATATTTTAAGCCCACTATGCTTGGTGGAAAATCTACATCTTCAAGCCCACTTAAGGGTGGCAAATTCAAACCATTTTTGCAAACAAACATGACTTGAATTGTTCCAAGTCTTGCGACTAGTCTATACTTGATTGTGTGCGCCACATAGTAAAGTTAGCTAAAAATTGGAATAAGAACACATGAGGTTTATAAAAGAACATATCATGATTAGTAGAGGCCAATCTTTGATCGGGCGAGCGAGAGTGCTCATTTCAGGACCTTCCCTTCTCTTACCTAAGTTCCGGAGTCGAGGCAACTTTGGTGATGACGGGCATGTGGCCTTTGGCAACAGTCAGGGTTTCCTAAATTTTTC
The DNA here is from genome assembly GCF_055761805.1 of Camellia sinensis. Lineage (NCBI taxonomy): Eukaryota > Viridiplantae > Streptophyta > Magnoliopsida > Ericales > Theaceae > Camellia > Camellia sinensis. The sequence goes on from NC_138963.1 coordinate 203,329,749, forward strand.
CAAAATAAATATTTAGGTGGTGACTCTATATCTGGCAAAGAAATCCAATTTTAGCATTATTTGATTTAAAATTGATTTTCTAAAAATATTTTCCGAATTTGGACTCTTTGGTGATTATCAGTTTCACATTGCACTTGTGAGACTAGAGTTAGAACCGCGGGAGTTCGAACTGTAAGGCCTTCTTTTCAAATCCTTTCCGAAAGGCAGGGGTGCGGAAAAAGGCGAGTCCACAGTTTCGGGTGACTCTGCTGGGGAGTTAGAGAACTTGACTCGAACTCATGATATGTTATTTTATCTATACTTATGTGTGTCTTTGCATTTTGCATTTGCATTGGTGCACCTCAGTCACAGTGTTTGCCATCTGCTATTCCTGAGCAGTTTTTCGAAGGCTTGCTTGGAAAAGCGTGCCATAAGGTTGACTGGTTGCAGGCTCTGCCACGATGGGAACACAAGCCTTGGATCTAGACTACCGCTGTACCGTTTGATCCTCTTTTCACTTCTCGGTGTTAGGTGTGAGAGATATATTAGGTAGTCTTGCTAAGGTACCCTTTTGACCAATCGACCTAGTTGCATATCGGAAGCCTTAGAGATTGTTCCAAAATAGGACAGGTTGCTCACCCGAATGCAGGATTGTATAAAATTGCTTGTTTTCATAGTAAATCCCTAATTCCTAACGAAATTAGGACAGGGTAACCCTACCTACCATAGGGGTGTTTTGGCTCTCACTTGCTCGATACGTGCTTTTAGAGTGAAACTCTGCAGGAATGCATGTATCAGTTGCAAGTCTGGGTATTAGTTTGAGGGTATCAGTTTTAAGGAAGAAATTTGGAGTAGAAATCAGTGTTTGAGTACAGTCGTCCAGCTTAAGATTACAACTGTGTGTTGTTTCTGTCTGAGTCGAGGTGCTGTGCATTTTCTAATTTTTGTTTCTTTTGCTTTATTTTCTTTTGCAAGGTAATGTTTCATAATTGCGTCAGACGAGGCAGTTGCCCTCCAAGCACTCTGGACTCGAGTAAGGCGACTTTGCCGATCTGGGGATCTTGTAAGAGGACAACCAGTGTTTGGTTCGCTGCCCCTGGTTACAAGACGGGGGAGAGTCAGGCATAACTTACTGGTTTGACAGTTACCTTCCTTCAACGAAGTCCAATTTTCTGCTTCCACCTCGGAAAGAGAGTATACACCAATTCTGATAGATCAGCACCCCTTAGACAACATGGAAGAAATGCTATGCCAACTTCAACAGACTATTGAGAACATGCAGCTCAACGCCGCCCGTGAAGCGGAAGTCACCGCTCGCCAAATGGAAATTGTAGCTCAGCAGTCTGAGTTGATCGCTAGGCTATAGCAACAACAGCCGCAACAGGCAACAGCCTATGCATCCCATCCACCTCCTGCAAACATTCTAGTACCCAGAGCTCCTGCTTCCATAGCCAATGTCTAGGAAAATATGGACATCCCTGTGGATCTGATTCCACCACAGACTTCCAAAGCATCGGTTTACCCAACAGAGGCGCCCTTTGAGTTTGAGGTTGACCGTACTGCACTGAAAGTGAACAAGCTTGAGAAGCTTAGGGCGTTAATTCGATCCCTGGTATAGAGGACGGCTATACTGATGCGGCGGTGACATTTCCAGACACGTTTAAAATGCCGCATATAGACTGCTTTGATGGCTCGGGTGATCCCATGGTCCACTTGCGGCTATTTTTAGATATTTTACGGCTAATGGACCTGTCTAAATTGCAGAAGTTATCCCTCTTCGGCCGGACCGTGTCGGGTATTGTGGCCGTTTGGTATGCTAAACTTGAAGATTCTGTAAAGAGGTGCTAGGAAGAGATGGCTGAGGCCTTTATTACTCAATAATTCTATAACACTCAAACCGAGGTCACAACTTGTGATCTCAAAGCAACTCGTCAAGAGCCGAAAGAGGGCTTCTCCGATTTTGTCACTCGGTGGAGGGCCCAGGCCTCTATGATGACCTTCCGGCCAGCTGAAAAGGACTAGATAAGAATGGTCATCCGTAACCTACAACCAAGATTGCTACAGACAATGGTAGTCATACCTTTGCCTACTTTTGCTGACCACCATGAAATAGGGGTGCAGATAGAGGATGCAATGAAGCAAAGTCTGATAGACCATGAGAAAGAGCAGCCTAAGAGGGCTTTCACACGCAATTCCAATGCGGCTATGAGTAGTACTGCAGCTGCAAGGCCTTTTGATGTTGGTATGGTCACCACCACACCGAAAATTGCCAATCCCTTTGCCGGTACATCCGAAACCACCTCACAACCTGCAAAACATCAACCCTGAGGCCAAAGCGTCTTTACCCCTCTATACATGTCCTTATCCGCAGCCCTAAGAGTCCTGACCAAAAAAGGGCACCTAAAGCCGCTAGAGCCTCGTCCTTTATCCTACCCTCTTCTCCCAAAACATAACCCGACCAAGTACTACGCCTACTACCAACAACATAGTCATGACACTGACCTATGCTTCAGATTGCGTCATGAGATTCAGGAACTCATTGACAACAAAGTGATAGCGCCTCCTCAAAAGCCTAACGTCACTACAAATCCCCTTCCACCACATAACCAGGTTCCCCCACCTCGGCAAGTAAACCTTATCCAAACACAGGTCGTTCATTACGACCCTATTATATACATCAACCCCCTCCCACCTACCCAAGCCAGCGCTGTTCATCTCGAAAAGCACAGATTTGTGCATGATGAGCGTGCAAATATCCCAACCCAAACTTGTGGTTGTGACAGTGGAAGAGGAAGGCAGGGTAACCTTGGTAGTGAATGGGAATGTCGGTTCAGAACTTGAGGGATTTGTGCACCTAGCAGAAGAGGAATACAACCCTTGCCGCTACATTGTGATGACCAATCAAGCTCGACTAGAGGTGGTGTTGCCAACAGGGTTGGAGGTTAATGTAGTCCGGGAGGATGGACTAACAAAGGGACTGGATGACTTAGTCGATCTAGAGGAGGACATCAGCAATCTGTAGTTCTTCGATGAACAAGATCTGGGGAGTGTACAAATGGACTGGTTTGATATGAACGAATCAGTGGATAATTCGGGGTGGCTCAGTGATGAACCGGATGTGGATGAGGGGTCTTAACTAAAGCTGGAACAACCGGAAGCAGGAACTGCTACAACGGCCGAAACGGTCAATGACAAGGGAAAGTTGCCAGAGAGCACCGGTACTAAGAATTTTGCTTAGGAATTGAGTAGTGTTAGTATAGCTGATAAAGAACAAGAGGCCGCGTATAAGCAGTTTGAACAGGAAAGAACTGAGAAAAGTCAGAAAACTGGGAATGCCAAAGGCCCTGCAAGGACTGATTGTGATATGGATTCGGGAATACTTACAGCGGAACCGGACTATTGCTTGTCGGTAGCTGGAGGAATATGGTGGGAAGACGATGACCTACATCTTGCCCATACTGATGAAGATTGGGGACAGAATCTGCCAGATGATACTTGGTATTCTGAGGAAGTGGATCACATGACTAGAAACGGGCAGAACTTCAAGCCCCCACACCTGGACCAACCAGAAGCATCGGGAATAGATAAGGAAGCTGAAAAACAAAAGGATAAAACTTGATTTTGTTCAAATTAATCTTTTTACAATTTAGACCATTTTTGGACAAAAGGAAAATTTTCAGTGCCCACAACTTTGAATTTCGTTGATTTCAATACAAAGTTCTCTAAACTGTTGATACAAATCAAAGTTGCTTTTATTACTTTCAAATGGAAAACTTGAAAGTACAGATCAAAGCAATAAACTTGGGGCACAGATGAGTCAAGTGTTTCTGTGTCCCCTTCCAGAGCTTGAGGAGGCTTCAGATGCTAAAGTAGACGTAGTTTGCACCCTCATCTTTAAGCCAAGCTGTGCATTCACCAGAAAGGGCACAATTGAAATTGGGAGAGAGAGCCAGAAGTTCTCTTGTCCTCCATGCAGTGGGATATCGAGCTAGTTGTGAGCCTCGGATTGGAAATGAAGCTGGGTACTCTACCTCCTCTTCTGGGCAAGTCTGGTCATATCTAAACTAGCACTTGAACCGGAATAGAAAGTAGAAGACATAGTGTGTCAAGCCAATTAACTAAATGCCAGGTTGTCGAGACATGCTGCAACTCATCTCGGGTATATCAAACTAGGGACAATGCCAAACAATGTCAACAGCAGACCTGTTGCACATCCAATGGCACCACCACCCCTCATTCGGGAAATCAACTAGCTGTTGGCGAAAGAAATAGCCTCGTGCTGAATATGCAGGGCAAGAATCCACTACCTTCAACCTGTCCATGAGCCATATCTGGGGAGGGATGAAAAATAAGAGAGATTAAAGAATAGAGAGGTGCATGTGGAGAGAAAAGTGAGAAAGGGTTTTGAGAGAAAAACAGAGCCTGAGGGCCGCGTGATGTGAAAAACACATGTGAGATAGGACGGGAAATATTACCTGCAAAAGTAGTGGACTTCCTGCGAATTTGGTTGTTTCCTGCCTATGGAAAGCGTCCAAGCCCATCAAAGTCTCGGCTAATGTCAAGCCAATGCAGCTTTTGTCCTCTTTCAAGCCTTGGGTCACTTCGATCAGTCGAATGCTAGACCCTCCGAAACCAGGGGCAAGCAGGAAATGAGCCAACATACACAAGCAAAGGGCATGTTACTGAAAACCTTGCCAGAGACGATCGCCACGGTTTGCCAGAGTTAGAAAATCGATGAATCAAACTGGGGATGTCCAGCTCCCCGTTGTGAACCAAAGAGTGGGCATCGTGTAAAGTGAGCCCACACATCTTTCCTAAAGCTTAGATATGATTAAAACGGGACTAGAGAAAGATTTCCTCGTCACACTGGGATTCCATCAAAACTTGGAACTCTTTAATTGTTGGACACATCTCTTTTCCCCCGAAGCTGAAAACATGTGTAATCGGGTTCCAACATTTAGCCGCGACATGGAGAAACGGAAAACACAATGGGGTATGACTTAGCGGGAATAGTGCATTTATCCTGAAACCTCGAAAATTCACTTTTTCTGAGCAATCTAAAGTTGCAATCCAAGTCGAGAGTTTTTTGGTGAAGAATAGCTCCATTTGTGGGAAAAACAGAGCTAGAATGAAGAAACTACAAATTCCCAACTTTTGTAGAAGATAAGGTGTTGAGTGGAAGACAGGTGGCAGCAATCTAGGGGCCCCCTGCACTGATGGCCGACCGGCCAGTATTGGTGGCCGACCGGCCACCTTTTGTAGCCGACCGACCACTTTTGGTTGTCGACAGTCATCACTAGTGGCCGACAGCCCCTGTTTGTGACCAGTAGAATTCCTTTGGTCTTCCTGTGTGTTGAGAGTGCTAAGAACCTGTGTTTTGTTCTGCTCTTGATGCATTCTGCTGTCTTGTTTTAGTAGAGTTTTGTTCAGTTGTTCGCAAATTGTTTCAATTTGTTTATCGAGTTATTTTGCTTTGCTTATCGAGTTGTAGTTGTTTTGTTTATCGAGTTGTTGCATTGTTCATCAAGTTGTTTTTATTTGTTTGTTGTGTGTTGGTCGGTTCATTACCTGATTAAGCGAATGCCAATACATTACACAAAGTTTCAAATTCCATTGCTCTTGTCTCTTTATGCTGTGGTGCTATGCAATGCTTAGAATGTAAAATACAGCACTTTTTTCCCAAAATCCATTTTTTTCATTCCAATCATGGTTTCTTTTTACAAATAGTACAAATTTTTAAGAAAATAAAACTGTCTAAAGCTGTACAATGTGCTAACACCACTAAAAAAGGAAACTAAGCAAAAACACATGAATCAGCGCCAGCTAGCTCAAGCTCTAGAGGCCTTCTTCGTCCTCTTCCTCGGCGGAGTGGACTCTATAGAGCTATCTCCATCCGCACTGCTATCTAAGCCCGATGCTGAACCAGAATCGGAACCGAAATCATCATCATTCTCTGCATCAGAACCTGGCTCAGCCTCATTTCCACTAGCGAAATCTGAGTCAACATCATCATCTCTGCTCTCGGATGACTCGTCATGCTGATCTGCAGCCTCCTCAGTCTCACTAGTCTCATCGTTATCATGCATGATAGACTCACGACGTCTCTCTCAGTTGTGTGCTGGAGCGTGACTCTCTCTCCCTACTGCTAGAGGGGGTGCTGATGGTCCTGCTGCTACTGTCGCCGGTGCTGTCAGTAGAGGTGGGACCTGAAAAGGAAGTTGGTATTTGTCAGGCTTAGTATGTGTATCAGATGCAACTATGATGTGTGTAATGAGTACATGTAGAAGTCAGGTATAGAGTATAAATACAATGTGTAAATGTAATGTGTCAGACGTGATCTACAGATGTAGTGAATCAGTGCAATGTGGGGAAATGTTCAGTCGAAGTGTCGGTTTCAGTGTGTCAGTAGAAATATGATGACCGAAATATAAGAAAATTGAAAAATTACCTAGATGCCATGGAAGCTGAGCAGGGCCTCCCTTCGCAAGATCATGCCCTCTAATGAGGCCAACATCTCAAGCAATCCCTCGACATAACCTGCGGATGCCTGCAAATGTAATTTGGAATGATCAGTGTCTGGAATGAATATCTGAGTATCTGAGCAAGAATAGAGAAAATGAGAACTACAGTACATACCAGAGGTGAATTAAGTGTCCTGACATATCGGTGACCAGGCAACGGAGGCTCAATCGAAATCTGATAAGCCTCTCTGGAGTACCGCCAACCTGTCAACTCAGTCGGAAGCTCTGGCTAGCTGAAACTCTGCCTAGCGAGGTGCATCTCTCTAAACCTGCTCTTCGGTGCTCAGGCCTTGCTCGTCGAAGGGGCATCAGCTGCTCTCCTGGCACATAAGCACGAACACCCGTCAAGGGAGGCATGAGGTGCATTTGAATGTATGTCGTGTTAGTCCTCCTCTCCGAGAAAATAGTCCACCTCCACGCCTCCCATAAAGTCAATGATCTCTTGGGAGATGAGACTCTCGGTGGCCTGCATGGATGGCGGAGGTGGCATGGGAACTGTCTATGGTGGCAAACCCAACGTCTGGCACAAGAAGCGCTCGCCCAGGAACCAAGCTCGGCCTACTGGTCCCTCAAGCACGAGCCGATAGCAAGAAGCGCCCCAAGCGCCGATGAACTGATATCTGACACCCTCTGGCATCGTCACCCAAGGCTGCCATGTGATCTGCAGATAGCAAATGCATAGGTTGTTAGTTGCCATTAGATATGCAGTATGAGTCGGAGCTGAAAGTAGAAAGAACTGTGAGTTTTGAGTTATCTTTGTTGCCCTCACTGTATTGAAATATCGGTGGAAAAATGAAAGGGTCTCCCGGGTCCTCAGCCGGCATCTCCCATCATATCGGTGAGAGTATTGCACCCTAGGAGGCATCTCCACCTCCAGCTCTAGGGCAAGTGTCGGAAAATAGGCATACACCCATAGTTGTGAAAAGCACAAGGGCAACAGTGAGTATACAACTGTTTAAACAAAGATAATGCGGAAAGCAGAGTATGTGTGCAATGTCCAGAGAATACAGAATACAGAGAAAATATGGAAAGCAAGGTGTGTAGTACAGGTTACAGAAAGTACAAATGCAAAGTAGAGATTAGACTATGTGTGTGCAGTGTACAAAAAGTGCAAAGCAGAAAACACGACAGATAATGTAAAGCAAAAAAGTAAAGCATACCTCCCAGGCTCTCCAATAGCCGCCAACTTTGTTCCCACTCTTGCGAGATGTCGAGCTCATATAGCAGTACAGGGGAGTGAACCTAGCGCCGCCCCAGTCGTAATGTCGGACCTGAGATAAGTCCACCAAAGCACTCAAAAGATATAGCTCGACTGTGTTCGCCCTGTCGGTGAATAAGGTAGTGCCAAAGAGGAACATCAACAAGGCTCGGGCATACTGCTCGGTCTCCTTTATAGTCTCCGGACCTATCCCTCTAAATTGGTCTGCAAACTAGCTGTATCGAACTGTCCTTGATCGGAAAATAGGTGGGCGTGCCCCCAACAAATAGATCTAGGCGGCCTCCCACTCACCCATGTCAGTATCATGTGGGATTGGCCGACCTCCTACCTCGATTCCCGTGAGCATAGTAAAATCATACGGGGTCATCATCAAGTCTCCCGCCGTAGAGAAATGGAAAGAGTTGGTGGTGTCCCATAATCTCTCTACCAGCACACCAAGTAGGTACCTGCTCACCATGAGGCGCGATAGCCCCATGCAGAATAAACGAAACCCTGCCTCATCGACGATCTGGCAAACACTGACGGGGAGGTCCATATACCACTCTCTCGCAGAAGTGGTCCCATATCCTCAGGTAAAACGGGAGTTCACCTGTGTTCAAAATGAGCAGATAAAAGGCAGTGTAAGAAATACAGTGCGTGAATGTGTTTGGAATGAGCAAATGAAAGACAGTACAAATATACAGGAAATGTAAGGTGCATCACGGAAGATGTAGGAAAATAGTGTGTACCTCGGAGGTGCCATAAGATAAGTGAGACTCTGGCTCTCGTAGCAAGAGATCCTCTAGTGCACCTCGTGCAAATCCGCTGAAATGACGGACTATATCAGGCGGTAGTATGTGTACCTTGGGGTGATATCTTTCTAGGTCGAAGGGTCGGACCCTGGGTGGTAATGGTATGTTCTCGGGATCTCCCTCCATCCCTGGAGAACCTCCATCGTGGGGAATGTCGTCTACCATCTGGAAAAAGGGTGAGAAAGAAGGTGAGAATGAGCAAAATAGGTGAAAAATGCTAAAAGTCAACAAAAGTCAACCTCGGAGAGAGAAAATGGGAGAAAAAGTCAAAGCCTGAGAAAAGGTGCCAAACTCAAGACAAACTCGAGGGAAACAAACCTCAAGTGGCGAAAATGGAGAAAAAAAGCACCAAAAAGAAATTCAAATCGGTTCAAAACGGAGGAAATCAAGAGGTTTTAGCGAATCAACTTCGCGTGGGGCGTTGGAAAACGCGTGTAAAGCTCGAATCTAGAGGGGAAAAGTGTCTAGGGAGGAAGAGAAAACAATTTCGGCAATGTAGGTGTGAGGAAATGAGGTTTGGAGATGTGTACTTAAAGATCTCTATACAAAAAGACCAAAATGGTCCAAATTGCCACAAGTAGCCAACCGGCCACTATTTATGACCGACGGCCACCATTTCTAGCCGACAGAATTCCCTAGTGGCCGACAAGTGGCTGACACTTCTTTAGGGTGGCCGACAAGCTTTCAGTGTTCTCCCTGTGTGTTTTTATGCTGTTTTGTGTCCTTAGTTCTCGAGAAGGTACAAGAAAAGTTCACTTTTCAGCTCAAAGTGTCTCTGTGGAAGTTTCGAACCATGTCTTTGGTGCGTGACTCATCACCAGTCGGCATGAACGAGGTATATCCTTTTGACATATATTGTTACTCCTCCGAGAGGTAAATTGGAGGTTGCAACTAAATCGGTTTTATTAGACACACTTTTTACCATTACATAGAACGTGCATTATTTATTTATTCGGTATTTTGTGTCAGGCGTGTTATTAATCCTCGCATTGAACATGCATTTTCGCAATTGATTATTGCGTGCATCCTATCCTATTGCATAGAATATGCATTTCCCCGTCTCTTGCATAGAACATGCTTTTGTTATTACTGCATAGAATATGCTTTGCTAATCTTGCGTAGAACGTGCACGCTTGCTATATTATGCTTGTTAAGCTTCTTTCTTATGCAGGCATGATATTGTTTATACGGTTTATTCAAAGCTGGTGCAACCAGATGATATTTTATGAATGGTTCATTCAGAGGAGTTCCAGGTGAGACCGCTCCTGTCCTTTGATCCGCCTTGTTTCAGTTAGAAGCATTTGGACGTGTTCCGATGCTTATACCACGCTCCTTGTTTTGGTTAGAAATATTTGGGTACACCTAGTGTTTACACCGCTCCTTGTTCTGGTTAGAAACATTCGGGTACGCCCGGTGTTTACACCACTCCTTTTGGTTAGAAACATTGGGACATGCTCCGATGTTTATACCACCCCCCGATTAGAAGCATTTGGAATGTGTTTCGATGCTTATACCACCCTGTTTTGGTTAGAAACATTGGGACGTGCTCCGATGTTTATACCACCTCCGGTTAGACATATTTGGACATGTTCTGAGGCTTATACCCCGCCCCTTTTGGTTAGAAGCCTTCGGGTACGCCCGGTGCTTACACCACTGCTTGTTTTGGTTCGAAGCATTCGGACAAGTTCTGGTGTTTACACCACTCCCTTTCCCCTCTTGCATGTGACGCGTTAGGATGCTTCGGTTAGAGACATTTGGGTGCGCCCGGTGTTCTTGTTTCGCATGTGGCGCACTAGGACGCTTTTGGTTAGAAACATTCGGGTACACCTGATGTTTATACCATACTCTTCTCCTCTTACGTGCGGCACATCAGTACGCTTTGGTTAAAAGCATTCGGACGAGTTCCGATGCTTATATTGCTCTTTGTTTTGGTTACATATATTTGGACGTGTTCCAATATTTATCACTGTTCTCTCTCGTTCGGAACATTATGGTTTGTCCCTGGGTTCACACCATCTCTCTCCTCGTGTGTGCCATGCGTTAGGATCCTGTTTGACACCTCGGGTGCGCCCGACGGTTGTGTTGTTCTTTGCCTTTCCTGCATGATGTGCAGTTAAGATTGCATAATTTTCTTACATCCTTTCTACATGAAACATAGTTTGGCTTGTGCTTTTGACATGTGGCGTGTTTACTTACTTCTGTTCATGTTTGAGTTTGCTGTAGTGTTTCTATGCATAACACTTGCATCTTGATGTTTCATTATAGCCTCATTACATGATCATAAGTTATGTTGTTGCATCGTGCATATCATTTTGCATCTTGCCCCAGAACTACGCTAGTTTGATTCCTTACAAAGGGATACATAGGCAGCCTGCGAGCATAACTGTTCTTTGTTTTGTTTGGTTGTCTGTTTGAGTCTTCAGCCTTGTCAAAATGGGTCGTCTCTGGGTTTTGACATTCACTCCCATCATTTCATGGCTTCCGAGTTCTGTCAAAGAGGGGCAACTATAGGCACCTCATTTTTGACCGACCTCAAGACTTGGACGTCATCGTTTGTGTACTTGATGATTGTGCTTGTTTGTGCTTGTTTTCAGCACCCGAAGTCCTCGGTAGAATGCCTTGTCTTTGAGCCTCTAAACCTTTTTGTTTTGTGCTTTTTTTTCAGCTAAAACCTTGTTGCCTTTTTCCTAGAAGGGAGAGGGAGCTTGTCAGCCAGTCCTAGGCCTTGTCGGCCACTAGTTGTGCTTGTCAGCCACTAAGAGTGGCTGACAGCTACTGAAAGTGACCGACGGCCATTTCTCTCATTTTTTAGATATTTGTTTGCCAGCTGTGTCAACTGTTGTTCACTGAAGTGCATCTCCATACTGTAGACGTCCCCGAACGCCCCGGGAGGAACGAGCTCCCGTTCTGTTCATTTTGGGGTCACTACAGCTCGGACTCTCAAATTTGTCACAGTTCTAAATCTGAACCAAAGAGTCCAAATCCGGCAAATCATTTTGAGAAAACAGATTTTTTGAAAGAAGTGCCAAACATGGACTGCTTTGCCAGATACAGAGTCGCCACCTAAATGTTTTTTAATGGGAAATTTAGGAAACCCTGACTCGGTGCCAAAGGACACATGTCCGTCATCACCAAAGTTGCCTCGGCTCGGGAACTTGGGTACGATTGGGGAAGGTCACTTCGTGAGCACCCCCGCTCGCCCGATCAAAGATCGGCCTCTACTAACCATGATATCTATTTTTGAAAACTTTGTGTGTCCTTATTCCGGTTATTAGCCTAGGTTACTATGTGATGCACACAGCATATAAGTATAGACTGGGTCGCCCGAATTGGAACAAAACATTTCATGCTTGTTTTTTGAAAGATGGTTTGCTACTCGCAAGTAGGCTTAAAATGTAGATTTAGCCACCCGCAGGTGGGCTTAGAAAAGATGGTTTTGCCACTATCTAGTGGGCTTAAAACTCACAGTTGATGATTTGTTCCACTCCAAGTAACCCAACCTTCACCCACAGGCATTTAGGCAGTTATATCACATAAGCATATTGCCTCATGCTAAGCATGCTATCATGGCATTCACTCACACGCATGTAAGGATGCTAAAGCATAAAGCTTACCGGGTACTCCAAGCCAAAACAGAAACTCATTAGAAATCATGCATGAATCTAAGTATACAAAAATGCCTAATGCAACACATGCAAAAATGCAACTATAGCAGGCTCGGCTATTCTAAACATGGCATATGGAATGCTACAGCTAACAAGTATTCAACTTGGAATTGAAATACAAATGCAGTTAGTATGATGCGCCGAGCCCGGTGCATGCAAACAGATGAATGAATGCAAACATGCTATCATACTGTATGCTAATTGAAATATGCCCTAATCTAACCATCATAAGCGGATAAATAAAAGGGAGAAAGACATGAGGTTGGAAGACATACAACACACACACGCACACTTATTACAGTTGTGCCCTCGCGCAGAGGGTCCGAATAAATAATACAGTTCCAAATGAAAGAATATTACAGTCCAAATATTACAGATTCCTAATTAATTAACGAATTAACTAAGAAAACTGTAAAAACTGGCGTGCAAGCCAGGGACTGCCTTCCTTCTGATGAATGATGTACATTTAGGCTGCCTTGCGCGGAAATCCACCGGGATGCCCCGATTAGCCTCTGTTTAGTAGTTATTCTTGAAAAGCGTGCCAAGTCTCAAAAAGTTGCTGATTCTTCATTTTGCTGCAACAGAGAGCAGGAAAGGGGCATAGCAATGCATTTTCACAGATATATGCGTGCCTCGATCCTCGTGCCACCAATCACGCATACCGAGGCATGATGGTCGAGGAGTCGAAATGCACAATTCAATATAGGATGAATGCACATGAAAACACAGCTAAAACCTAACTCCATCATGGATAATCCGGAGTGTCGGTGACTGGGGAATTGAGATACATTCCGTCACTCGGAGTACGAAATGCACCTCGTTTCCCGTGCCCGGGCTAACTCCTATTCCGAACACAATGCAATATGCATGACATGCATGAAATGTAACTAAGATACAATCCTAACATACACAATGCTATGGAATGACATGCCTCGAAATATGTGCACACAGGCACGCAAACTAAGAAAATGACAGAATGCGATCTAAGATACAACCTAGTATGCACTATGCTGTAAAAATGAGATGCCTCGAAATGTGTGCACACGGGCATGCAAACCGAGGTAATGGCATATGCAATGTAAATGACATGGAAATGTGATATGGGCTTACACTAATATGAGAGAGCCTCAGCCACACTCACATAAGAGGCCGATGGATGAAAATGAAGTGCCTCGAAATGCGTGCACACGGGCACGCAAACTGAGGCGATGGTATATGCAATGCAATATGGCTAAAATGGCATACAGAATGCAACATGGACTTATACTAACATGAGAGAGCCTCAGCCACACTCACATAAGAGGCCGATGGATGAAAATGAAGTGCCTCGAAATGCGTGCACACGGGCACGCAAATCGAGGCGATGGTATATGCAATGCAATATGGCTAAAATGGCATACAGAATGCAACATGGACTTATACTAACATGAGAGAGCCTCAGCCACACTCACATAAGAGGCCGATGGATGAAAATGAAGTGCCTCGAAATGCGTACACACGGGCACGCAAACCGAGGCGATGGTAAATGCAATGCAATGGCACGGAAATTGATATGCAAACATGCTAATGGATTTTCAGCGATGAAAAGTGGGGGAAAACAGCCCCGAAATGAGGCGAAAACACACCCGATGCAGGGAATAGCCCCGAAATATGAATTTTGGCACCCGAAATGGCCTACAGCTATACCAAACATGCACAATATGGACATGCAATGAAAATACAGAAGCAAGGAAGCCCCAAAATAAGCATTTTACCAGTACAAAACATGGCCAAATAGCAAGCAAAAACAGGGCAACAATGGCATGCAAAAATGGCCCTAAACATGAGATTATGAAGCAACTCACAGCTGTTAAATCCAAATGGGTTAGGACCCTTCAACAACATTGAAGAGGGGCCAAAAATAAGCATATTTACAGAACTATAAAAAACTCAAAAACAAACATAGATATGGCTAAGCTCTTATGCAAGAAAAAGGGCCAAAAGGTGGCCAAAGAGGCAAGTGGTATATGCAAAGCCCAAACTGAAAAATTCCCTTCTACAACATTGAAGAGGGACCAAAAATATGCACATTTACAGAACTGTAAAAAATCCAAAACAATATACAAACATGCTAGAAATGCAATGCAAAAATGAGGCTCAAAAGAGGCTATAACACAAAGTATGCAAAATATTCATCAAACAGCCAAAGACCCTTAATGAAACATATTAAGAAGGTCAAAATAAGACTATTTCTAGGCCTGTAAAAAGACCAAAAACAGAAGCATGATAGGCTGCCAAAGCATGCAAAAATAAGGGACCAAAGAGGGATATTGAAGCAAGTGCAATATGGAGGGCTCAAACAGGGTTGAGCCCTTAATGAAACAAGAAAATGAGCTCAAAAAAATGGTCTTTTCAGTTTTGGTCGGAGCTCAAATCAATAAGCATGTATGGCTAAGGAAAGATACCAAAATAAGTTCAAAAAAGGAAGAACACTACTTACCCTTGAAGGTTTGACTTTGGTTGCCTCTTGGCTTGAGTTTGTGGTTCCCTTAGGCCTTGGAGAACACCTCCTTGCTGCTGGAAATGGAGTGGTGGTGGTGGAGCTTGGTGTTGTAGAAGAAATGATGGTGTAGGGCTTGGAGTTTCTTGCTTGAAAGAGAGGGATAGAGAGAGATTTTTGTATGCAAGTTTGAAGATGAATTTTTCCAACCCCTCTCACCAATGCCACCTGCTGGTTAATTATATGGACCAAAAGGAGGGGGAGCATGGAAGGAAAGGGTGGGGGAAAAGGACCAAGCCTTTCCCCCACCAAAATATCCCCCGGATACAGATCTTTTCTGGGGGAAAAGGCTACACAGCTGTAAAGTGTATCACACAAGGAACATGGCCGGCCCATTATTGGACTTGGAAGTGGCCGGCCGGCCACCCCCCCTAGCCGGCCGGCTAGGGGTCAAAAAGGCCAAGTAGAAATAGTGGCCGGCCACCACATATTGATGGCCTCTCAGGTCTCCTCTTCGCAACCCTGTGGTTCGAATTTGGAAACTCTAAAATAGGAGAGAGAACAAGCCAATTTGAGGAGGGGTTCAAAAGGTTCAAAAGGTTCAAATGGAATTAATGGCCGGCCATCAACTTTTAGGGTCCTCCCATGTGTGTACAACACAACCCTATGGTTCAAAATTCAAGAAAAAGGGCCCAGGTTGTTCAACATTAGCCCGGAAGGAGGGGGTCAAAAGGGTCAGGCAACATTACTGGCCGGCCACCAACTTTTAGGATCCTCCCATGTGTGTACATCACAAATATGTGGTCTGGGTTTGAAGAAAATGGCTCCAAGGTGTTCAACATTGGCCCGGAAGTGCGAAAAAACGGGTGTCGGAGGGCGAAAATGGAACATAACTGGTTGCCAAGATAATTGCTGGCCTCCCACCCTTCAGTGACCTTCCTGGTGATGAAACAGAGGCACTTGCCAAAAATGAACGAAAAGCAATGCAAAACGAATGCTCGGGGGCCAAAACACGCAGTTCGGGGTCCCGAAAATGGGCTCTTAAGCACCGAAAGTGGCATTTGGCCACGAAGTGGGTTTCTCAGGCCCCAGTGTCCCTTGAAAGGGAGAAAATAAGATGTATGCCAAAATTTAGAGCAAACAGAGATGGTTAAGCGGTCCCGAACCGAGGCGCACGGCCAATGGTCCCGAAAAACCGGAAACCGGGCTCCGAAATGGGAAAAATGGCCTACGGCCACAAAATGTAGCCCGCGGCCACTGAGAGATGGTCTACAGGACCTCTCCCTCCCCTCAGGAAAAGAAACAGAGAAAACCAAGTCTGGTTCGCAAACCGAGGCAAGGCACAGAAGAGGGTTCGGAAGTCCGGAGGCGGGGCTCACGGCCGCGACTCTGAAACTTCTGAACAAGCACATTATGCAATATCACCAAGCGCTCAATTGGTGACGTCTGAGTCTCAAGGTCGGTCAAAAATGGGGTGTCTACACATACATGTGTATGGAGGGATGAATACAAGCTCCAATCTTGTTTTTCTATATATGGGGAATGCTCTCCCCCATTTGGAGGGGTTAGATATTTTTAGAACAAAATTTTCTCTCTCTCTCTCTCTCTCTCTTCTTGTTTTGTGCTTTGTAGTTAGTTTTGTCTACACCTTTGCACACTAACCCTTAACCAAACATCACCACCTTGGAGTTGAGGTCCCTTGGAGCCTAGTTTGAGCTTTTGGAAGGAGGTTTGAGCCTGAAATTGTGGTTGTTTTGTGTTGTGCTTCAAAGGTAGAGAGCTTACCTCATTTAAGCTTATTGTGCACAATTGTTTTTCCATCCTTTTGTACTGTTTTTGGCCTGGTTTTCAACTACAAAAAAGTCTATTTTTTTTAGGCTTAACATGATGGTTTGAGGTCATTTTGTGTAAAGGAGTTGTCCACCTTTCTTGTTGCTTAATTATGTAAGCTTTTCACCATTTTTTAGCATATTGAAATCAAACTTTTTGGGCCTTTAAACCACAGAAATTCAGAGTTATTTCAGTGGCAAAAACCTTTTTTTGAAGTCAAAAATTGGAAGGGGTAGCCTCCCCTCCTGATGTCATGTTTGCATGCCTAGATAGCTTAACATGTGAGTATATTTTTCTAGAATTTTGTATCTTAATCTCAGCATGATTTTGCTACTGTTTTGACTGGTTTTAGCTTCGTTTTGAGCTGGTTTGATCCTTTGAGGCTTGTATTGTGTGGTTGTAGTATAAAGAGGCTTCACTAGCTTAATGTTTTATGTTTTTTTAGCATGAATTGCATGAGTTGCTTATATGTTTTAATGTCATTTTGCACTCCATTTCAACACTGAAATCTCTGCATTCTCCCTCTATTCTTCACTTTTTCATTTATTTTGAAAGTGGCTTTGAGACTCATGTTGGCTTGAGTGTGAAATTGAGACTCTCATGCCTAATGGTTTAATTCCTTCAGGAGTTCATTACCAACAGCATGAGGTCTCTTTCATGGTCAAGGTACTTGTAGTTTAAGCCCTCTTTCCATTAGAAGACAAACATTTTGAACTAATCAATTAAAGAATGGATTGGTAAGTTAAAATGTGTAAACAAAATGAACAAGTAAAAGAGGCAAGATTAAACATCTTCATGTCGCATTGCATGCGTTCGGATCGGACGTTAATTCAAATACGAGAAAAATGGGATGTTTCATACTCAAAGTGATGAAATGTGTCACTTTTCTTGGTCACCATCACCCTTGATCATGCATGAGAGGGTGCTGCTTTTGTCAAGTCTTGTTCTGCATTCATTAACCTGTGCAAGCTTGGCTCCTTAGCCATCATGCATTGAAAATTCTTGGTTGATGGTTTGAGGGCCGAGAATTACACTATTTTGAACTTGTGTAATGATAAGGAGAGTAATAATGCACACAAACCTTGAGAATACACAACTTTGCCTCTGTTTGCTCTCTACTGCAGTAGCCGACCGGCCACTAGCAGTAGCCGACCGGCCAGTTATGGTAGCCGATGGCCACCTTTGGTAGCCGACCAGCCACTAACGAAAAATTGCACAAGTGTGCTCCAGAGTTGGAGCAGAGGCATTCTGGGAGTTGGCACAATTTTCAATGATTAAGCAAGTGCAAACAGAGGCATCCGATGGCAAGGCGGTGGTATTTTCGGGTGGAGCAACCGAGCATGCATGCGTCCCTCGCCCTTGAGGCCATTTAATTGCTTTAGTTAGCTTAGAATAGCTAGTTAATTCAAATGCTGTAACTATTTAGTTAACTAATTTGTTTTGTAATTAATTAGCTTAATTCCGTTTGTAATATTTAGCTAGCTTAGAATAGTTAGTTAATTTGTTTCAATTGTTGTAATAATTAGCTAGAATAGTTAATTAGTTTTGGCTTGTAATGGTTAGCTTAATTAGCATAGTTAGCTTAGCTTATTCATTCGGACCCTCCTTCGCGAGGGCATAATGTTGTAATAAGTGTGCTTGCATGTGTGCATGTCTTCCAACCCACGTCTTTCTCCCTTTTATTTAATCACTTTTGATGGTTAGATTAGGGACATGTTTTGATTAGCATACCTTATGCTCGCATGTTTGCATCAATTCATTTGTCTTGCATGCATCAAGGCTCGACACATCATTCAAACTGCATTACAATTTCAATACTTCTTTAAATACGTGTTTCAAATCATGCTATCAAAGTCTTGCAAATACCATCGTTAGGTAGCCGAGCCTATTAATTGCATTATTGCATGTGTTACATTAGGCATCTTTCTATAGTTAGGGTCATGCATTTTTTTAACTAGTTTTTGTTTTGGCTTGGAGTACTCGGTGAGTTTTATGCTTTAGCAAACTTACATGAGTGTGATTTCTATATTGCTATGATTTGCATGCTTGCCATGAGGCTATGTGCTTAAATGGTAAACTGCTTGAATGCTTGTGGATGAAGGCTTGTTGTTTAAATTCGAACAATTCAACGAATGTGTGTTTTAAGTCCACTTTGTTGTAGCAAATCATGTTTTAAGCCCACTATACTTGGTGGAAAACCCGCATCTTTATGCCCACTTGAGGGTGGCAAATTCAAACTATTTTCGCAAACAAACATGACTTGAATTGTTCCATGTCTTCCGACTAGTCTATACTTGCTTATGTGCACCACATAGTAAAGTTAGCTAAAAACCAAAATAAGAACACATAAGGTTTATAAAAGAACATATCATGATTAGTAGAGGCCAATCTTTGATCAGGCGAGCAGGGGTGCTCATTTCAGGACCTTCCCCTCTTGTACCTAAGTTCTCGAGCCGAGGCAACTTTGGTGATGACGAACATGTGGCCTTTAGAATGAGTCAAGGTTTCCTAAATTTTCCCAAAATAAAATATTTAGGTAGCGACTCTGTATCTGGCAAAGTAGTCCAATTTTGGCATTATTTGATTTAAAATCAATTTTCCAAAAAGATTTTTTGAATTTGGACTTTTTGGAGATTATCAGCTTCACATTGCACTTGTAAGACTAGATTCTGAACCGCGGGAGTCCGAACTGTGAGGCATTCTTCTCAAACCCTTTCTTAAAGGTGGGGGCGCAGAAAAAGGCGAGTCCACAGTTTCTGGCGACTCTGCTGGGGAGTTAGAGAACCTGAATCGAACTCATGATATGTTATTTTATCAATACTTATGTGTCTTTGCATTTGCATTTGCATTGGTGCTCATAAGTCATAGTGTTTGCCATTTGCTATTCCTGAGCGGTTTGCTAGAGGCATGCTTGGAAAAGCCTGCCATAAGGCTGACCGGTTGTGGGCTCTACTACGATGGGAACACAAGCCTTGGATCTGGACTACCGCTGTACTGTTTGATCCTTCTTTCACTTCTCGATGTTAGGTGTGAGAGGTATATTAGGTAGTCTTGTTGAGGTACCCTTTTGACCAATCAACCTAGTTGCGTATCGGAAGCCTTAGAGACTGTCCCAAAATAGGACAGGTTGCTCACCCGAATGCAGGATTGTATGAAACCGCTTGTTTGCATAGTAAATCCCTAGTTCCTGACGAAATTAGGACAGGGTAACCTTACCCCACCATAGGGGTGTTTTGGCTCTCACTTGCTTGATACGTGTTTTTAGAGTGAAACTCTATAAGAATGTATGTATCAGTTGCAAGTCTAGGTATCAGTTTGAGGGCATCAGTTTTGAGGCAAAAATTTGGGGCAGAAATCAATGTTTGAGTATAGTCGTCTAGCTTAAGATTACAACTGTGTGTTGTTTTTGTCTGAGCCAAGGTGCTGTGCGTTTTCTGATTTTCGTTTCTTTTGCATTATTTTCTTTTGCAAGGCAGGGTTTCACAATTGCGCCAGACGAGGCAGTTACCCCCCAAGCACTCTGGAGTCAAGTAAGGCGACTTTGTCGATCTGGGGATCTTTTAAGAGGACAACTAGTGTTTGCTTCGCTAACCCCCGTTACAAGACGGAGGAGAGTCAGGCATAACTCACTGGTTCAGCAGTTACCTTCCTTCAACGAAGTCTAGTTTTTTGCTTCCACCTCGGAAAAAGAGTATACACCAGTTCTGAGAGATCAGTACCCCTTAGACAGCATGGAAGAAATGCTACGCCAACTTTAAAAGACTATGAAGAACATGCAGCTTGACGTTGCTCTCCAAGTAGAAGTCACCGCTCGCCAAGTGGAAATTGTAGCCTAACAGGCTGAGTTGATCACTAGGCTATAGCAACAACAGCCGCAACGGGCAACAGCCTATGCATCCCATCCACCTCCTGCAAACAATCCAGTACCCAGAGCTCTTGTTCCCACAACTAATGTTCAGGAAAGTGTGGACATCCCTGTGGATCCAATTCCACTCCAAACTTCCAAAGCACCGATTTACCCAACAGAGGAGCCCTTTGAGTTAACGTTGACCTTACTGCACTGAAAGTGAGCAAGCTTGAGAAGCTTTTTAAACGAGCTCAGGGCGTTAATTCGATTTCGAATATAGAGGGCGGCTATACTAATGTGGCGGTGACATTGCCAGACAGGTTTAAAATGCCGCATATAGACCACTTTGATGGCTCGGGTGACCCATGGTCCACTTGCAGCTATTTTCAGATATTCTGTAACCGATGAGCCTGTCTAGACTGCAGAAGTTATCCCTCTTCGGCCGAACCCTATCGGGTATTGCGGCCATTTGGTGTGCTAAACTTGAAGATTCTGTAAGGAGGAGATGGGAAGAGATGGCTGAGGCTTTTATTGCTTAATATTCCTATAACACTCAAATCGAGGTCACAACTCGTGATCTCAAAGCAACTCATCAAGAGCCGAAGGAGGGATTTTTTGATTTTGTTACTCGGTGGAGTGCTAAGGCCTCCATGATGAAAAGGACTAGCTAAGAATGGTCGTTCGTAACCTGTAACCAAGACTGCTACAGAAAATGATAGTCATACCTTTGCCTACTTTTGCTGACCACCATGAAATAGGGGTGCAGATAGAGGATGCAATGAAGCAAAGTCTGATAGACCATGAGAAAGAGCAGCCTAAGAGGGTTTTCACACGCAATTCCAATGCGGCTATGAGTAGTAATGCAGCTGCAAGGCCTTTTGATGTTGGTATGGTCACCACCACACCGAAAATTGCCAATCCCTTTGCCGGTACATCCGAAACCACCTCACAACCTGCAAAACACCAACCCTGAGGCCAAAGAGTCTTTACCCCTCTATACATGTCCTTATCCACAGCCCTAAGAGTCCTGACCAAAAAATGGCACCTAAAGCTGCTAGAGCCTCGTCCTTTACCAGACCCTCTTCCCCTAAAACATAACCTGGCCAAGTACTGCACCTTCCACCAACAGCATGGTCATGACACCGACCTATGCTTCAGATTGCGTCATGAGATTTAGGATCTCATTGATAACAAAGTGATAGCGCTTCCTCAAAAGCCTAACGTCACTACAAACCCCTTTCCACCACATAACCAGGTCCCTTCACCTTGGCAAGTAAACCTTATCCAAAAACTGGTCATTCCTTACGACCCCAGTATATACATTATGTCATGACCCGAACCCGCCCCTATAGATTAGGGTCATAACTGGCCAGTAACCAAGGGATTACCTATGGCCTCAAACCAAATAAAACATATTTCATCAGAGTTAAGGGACCCAAAACAGAAGCAAACTTACAAATTGTCCATAGAGTTATGTTTACATGGCACATCAAAACATCCCAAAGTTATATTCATTAATAACCCACACCAAAAAGGAAATAACATATAAGTTTTACACAACAGGATCATTCAAGTCTTAGTCAGCCAAACCTAAAGCTTATATATACAAAGGTGGTCCAACGTTTTCATCAATCATAGCAAAATTATCACAAAAGAACAAAAGGGCAAAAACAAGAAACGTGCGTGAGACGTTCAGGCTAACTTTCCAAAACTTTGACTATTTCTCACATACTTTCCTGAGGCTGGGTTTGGACATCTCTTGGCTCACCTACAGACACATGAATGAGAGTGAGCAAAAGCCCAGTGAATAATATCAAATAAAGAAGATACATGAACGGAATTTGAACAAATACATCAAACGACCTTAGGCCCAATTCATGTTTCTATCTAGTGCATCAAGTGACTACAGATCTAGATGTATTAAACGGCCTCGGCCCCAATTCATCCATATCCGACGGCCTTTGGCACAATCATTCATGTCCGATGGCCTTTGGCCCAATCATTCATGTCCGACAGCCTTTGGCCCAATCGTTCATATCAAACAGCCTTTGGCTCAATCATGCAGCATAACAAATGTTTGTCCATAATTCAAATTAATAGATTTATGAAACTCAAATAGGAGTAAGAAATTGGACAAATAGCATACTTCAAAATATCTTTACTAAGATATTACTCAAAGTGTTCTGTCGGTGGATCCGCCCTTGTGCTTGACCCTACACAATACATAACACATATTGGGTCACAAGCTATTCAATCTATTCCTAACCTATACATTCGTCTTAGGCCACTTTCTTATCTTCTAGATTCATTTACAACGCTCAATGTATGCCTAAGAGTGCTTAGAAATAAAAGGGAACGGAAAATGAAGCACAAAACAACTTCTCAAAATTTCTGAAACAGGGCTACCCGCTCGAGCGCAGTTTATACCGCTCGAGCGGACCTCTCTGGTCTGCAAAAGTATTGGTTGTCTCATTTCTGCGATTGAGCATGACTTTGGACGCTCGAGCTGAGAGTTGAAACATGTGACTGACGCTCTAGCATGACTCTCTCTGATCGAGCAGACATCAATGTCTGCAAAAATTCTGGGAGCTAACATTTCATGCTCGAGCGGCGTTCTTCCTAGCTCGAGCGGTCATGCCAAATTCTGGAATTTCCAGAATTGTTCTTGAAGCTCAAACTTGACATTCAAAGGCCTAAAACTCATGTTCTTAGTTAAAAAACGTGGGAGCACATTATATATCATGGGGACATAAGCAATATGAGGCCAATTGTTCAAAATCATGATTTAATTCTCAAATTATTTAACATTCTTCTTGACATGGTCAAAGCTCATGCATTTTAACTTTATACAAACTTGATATCTCTATGGATCATTCATGCATGTGTAATATAGACCCCAATACCATTTCAAATGACACAAGTGATGTTTATTCTCATGAAGCTCAACAAAACCATGCTTGCATGTATGATTCATCTCTCAATTTCTCATAATTGACATGCTACATGTTAGATTATGCAAATTCATGGAAATTCTCTTCATGCATGCACATACCAACTTCAATTTCATCATAATCAACTCAATTCATGTTCTTCATTACCATTTAATTTGAATTCACAAAATTACAAACTCAAACTCATGAATTTACTCACCTAGGAGCTCCAATCTTCACAAATGTAGTTAAATCTTGAGTTAATCTTCAAGATCACCAAGCTCCTTGATCAATTCTCTATCTTGAGCTCCCTCTCTCTAGAGTGTAATCTCAGCCAAAGGAGATAAATGAGCTCAAAAACAATGCTCAAAAATGTAAATACGCCACTTTTATATGTTGGCCTAATCAAATTTGATTAAGGTTAAGTAATTGAGCTTAGTTCAATCGTTCTGAATCTAATTATTTTGATCCAAATAATTTTTCAATTAAATTTCACCATAGGCTCTAAAAATTATGCTAATCACAATGGCGTGGTCAATTTCGGTTTCTGTGGCCGACAAGGCCTTCAATTTTCAGTTTACAATGGTAAGTTTAACAGATTTTCCTACGGAGAACAGATAGAAATTCAAAACCACATATAATCATATAAATGGCACTCAAAATCATATTAAACATATAATCACAATCATAATTAAGATCAATTAGCATAATACGGAATAGGGTTATCACAATCTTCCCTCCTTTAGGAAGTTTGGTCCTCTAAACTTATTTTACCTTCGTCGTGGAACAAATGTGAGTAGCGTAGTTGCATTTTATCCTCTTTTTCCCATGTGGTATCCGTCCCATAGTGTTCTCTCTATTCCACTTTCACCATCGGAATGGACTTGCTTCTCAATTATTTCATTTGACGGTCAATGATTCGTTCTGGCCATTCTGCATATTCCATATTTTCATCAAGAGCTATCAAGTGATAATTAATCACATGAAACGGATCTCGAAGATAACCCCTCAACATTGATACGTGGAATACATTGTTCATTTGTTCAAATCCCGGTGGCAAAGCGACTCAATAGGCAGTTGAATCAAGTTTTTCCAGAATTTGAAATGGCCCAATATACCGGGGCGACAATTTTCCTTTCTTACCAAATCTTACTTGGCCCTTCATCGGAGTCACCCGAATAAACACATGATCACCAACCTCATACTCAAGAGGTCTTCTTCGTATATCTGCATAATTCCTTTGCCGACTCTGAGCTGTCTTGAGCCTTTGTTGAACAGTTTTGATCTTTTCAGAAGTATCCTGCACAATTTTAGGCCCAAGTGAAGCCCTATCCCCGACTTCTGTCCAACAAATTGGTGATCTACACCTTCTACCATACAAAGGCTCGTATGGTGCCATACCGATGCTGGAATGGAAACTGTTATTGTATGCAAACTCAGCTAGTGGCAAATAATCTTCCCAACTCTCTTGAAAATCCAAGGCACACATTCTTAGCATATCTTCCAAGGTCTGTATTGTCCATTCTGATTGCCCGTCTGTCTGTGGGTGGAATGCGGTACTAAACCTCAATTCTGTCCCCATGGCTCTTTGCAAACTTTTCGACAATCTAGATACAAATTTTGGATATCTATCCGAGACAATAGATACCGGTACTCCGTGTAAACGAACAATCTCATCAATATATATAGTAGCCAGTCTACAAGCATCAAATGTAGTTCTAACATGTAGAAAATGTGCAGACTTAGTCAGTCTATCAACTACAACCCAAATAGAGTCCATACCTCGAGAAGTTTGAGGTAGACCAATAACAAAGTCCATAGTCACATGCTCCAATTTCCATTCAGGAATAAGGAGAGGCTGAAGTAGGCCGCCCGGTTTCTGATGTTCAGCTTTAACTTGCTGACATTGAAGGCACTTGGACACATACTCTGCAATCTCTTTCTTCATTTTGGGCCACCAATAGCTTTGTTTCAAATCCCGATACATTTTGTTATTACCTGGATGCATAGCAAACACTAATTTATGGGCTTTATCTAGAATTCTCTTCTTTAGTTCCGAAACATCTGAGACACACGTTCGGTTTCAAAGTCTCAACACTTCACTTTCATTGTTGAACTCTGCCTTCGGACTTGTCCCAAATTCATCAATCACTTTCTTGAGGAATTCATCCTCTTTTTGCCTCTGTTTAATTTCAATAATTATTGCTGGTTCAGCTGAAATGGCAGCGACCAACCCAGTTTGTTCGTGTAACACAACTTTAATCTCAATTCTCTCAAAATCTAGTAAGATTTCTTTCTGTTCAGTAAGCAAGCAAGCTAAATTCCCTGTCGACTTTCTGCTTAAGGCATCAGCAACTGTATTGGCTTTCCCGGGGTGATACTGAATCTGAAGATCGTAATCTTTTATCAATTCAAGCCATCTTTTTTGTCGCATATTCAACTCTTTTTGCGTAAAGAAGTATTTCAAACTCTTGTGATCTGTGTAGACTTCGCATTTTGCCCCATATTCTACATTAATACACAACCCAAACCTTTATAAGATGCATCACTGAAAATCACAAAGTTTTCCGTACCTGATGGTAATGTCAAAACTGGCGCAGTGGTTAGTCTCGTTTTTAGTTCATGAAAGGCAGATTCTCTTTTGTCGTTCCATTCAAATGGTTGTCCTTTGTGTGTCATTAGGTAAGAGGCATAGCTATTTTCGAAAAGTCTTTCACAAACCTTCTGTAGTATCCAGCTAAGCCCATGAAACTGCGAACTTCCGTTATGTTTGTCGGCGTAGGCCAATTCACAATTGCCTCTATCTTCTGTGGGTCCACTGAAATCCCATCTCTGTTGATGACATGTCCTAAGAAAATAACTTCATCTAACCAAAATTCACATTTGTTTAGTTTGACAAATAATTTCTTTTCTCTAAGTGTTTGCAAGACAGTTCTCAAGTGGTGTTCATGTTCAAGTCCATTCTTTGAATATACCAAGATACCATCAGTAAAAACCACAACAAAATCATCAAGGTAAGTCTTAAAGATTCGGTTCATTAGCTCCATAAACACTGCAAGAGCATTAGTTACCCCAAATGGCATAACAAGAAATTCATAATGACCATACCTCGTTCTGAATGCGGTTTTCTCAACATCTTCTGCTTTCACCTTCAACTGGTGATACCCGGATCTCAAATCAATTTTGGAAAACACTTGTGATCCCTGTAACTGGTCAAACAAATGATCAATACGAGGTAAGGGATATTTATTCTTTATTGTCACCTTATTTAGTTCTCGATAGTCGATACACAGGCGTAGAGTTCCATCTTTTTTTTTCACAAATAACACCGGTGCACCCCATGGTGAAGTACTAGGTCGGATGAACCCTTTGTCAAGCAAGTCTTGCAATTGTTCTTTCAGTTCTTTCATTTCAGCTGTAGCCATTCTATAAGGAGTTTTAGAAATAGGCTGAGTGTCTGGCACAACTTTAATAGTAAACTCTATCTCCCTGTCCACTAATTCCCCTGGTAATTCATTTGGAAACACATCTGGAAATTTGCTAGCAATAGGGATACTACTCAATTCAACATTCACACTTTGTTCAGATAGCACACAACACAAATAACCCTAGCACCATTTCCTGATCAATTTACATGCTTTCATTGCAGATATCAAATAAGGTAGAGGCACTACCTTGTTACCGACAAACACAATTTCTTCATGTTCCGGTGGTTTAAATACAACCCGTTTTGTTACACAATCATTGGTGGCGCAATATTTAGTTAACCAATCTATGCCCAGAATTATATCAAAATGTCTAAAATCCAAGGGTAACAAATTTGCATACAGAATAGCATTCCCAATACGCATGTCACAGAATCGATACATATATACACACCGCATAGATTCCCCAGATGGAGCAGATACACATAGCAAATATGGCAATGATTCTAGAGGTCTACTCAGTCTAGATGCAAATGTATATGTTATGAAAGAGTGTGTTGATCCGGAGTCAATTAACACAAGCATCCTGATTGCATATAGAGATAGTACCTAAGACGACGGCTTCAACATTCCGTGTATCACCCGAAACAAGCGCAAAAACTCTCCCTTGCCTCACGGTATCTCTGGTGGTAGTAGATCTTGTAGTATTTCCTAGTTCGAGATCGATGCAGTGGAGCTAGCAGCTAACTTTCCACTATTCTTATTACAATCTCTAGCTATATGCCTCGTTTTTCCATACTTAAAACAAGCTCCTGACACATGGTAACAAACTCCGTGATGCCTTTTACTACAAATATTACACATTAGAGATGTATCTCAGAAAGAATTAGAAGTACTTGAGGAGCCCGTATTTTGCTTCTTTGAAAATTTCTTCTTTGAAAAAAAGCCTTGCCTTTTACTACCCTTCTAGTCAGTTGTTGATTTGGCCTGTCTAGCTATGTTAGCTTCTGATATTATGGCCCGATCCAGCACCTCAATATAGGTCTTCAGCTTGAGAACATTCACCTTTTCTAAGATATCATCTCGAAGCCCTCTTTCAAAATGTCTCGTTTTCTTGTAGTCGGTGTCAACCACATGGTGCAAATCTGGCCAATTCAATGAACTTGGCCTCATACTCCGCTACTGTCATATTGTTTTGTTTAAGTTCCATGAATTTTGATACTTTCCTGTCATGGACACATTGTGGAAAGTATTTGTCGCAGAAAATCTCCAAGATCCGTGCCCAACCAATATCCTTATTGTTTTCACGCATTAGCATCCACCACCTTCTTGCCTTATCTTCGAGAGCAAATTGGCTAGAAGTACCTTCTGTGTTTCTAAGCAAGGAAACACTTCAAACAGCTTTTCTATTCCAAGGACCTATGGTTCTGCCTTTAACGTATCTAATCCCCCATGAAACTGTGGCGGTTTCATTTTCTTAAACTCTTTGGTGAGAACGATTATTCGGTCATCATTTTGAATATCTTGAACAGGTGGTACAGGAGAAGGAGGTGGAGGATGTGGTTGTTGCCACTGTTGTTGCCACTGTTGTTGTTCCCTCAATGTTTCTACCATTTCCTAAATCAGTCTTTCCATCCTATCCATTCTGGCAGTAGAAGACTCCTCTATCTCATCACCTCTTGTTCTCACCATCTGATTAGACTTGCATTATTTCTTATACAAAAGGTTCACAAGTATGCATATACTAAAGAGCACAGATATTTAAATAATTTGCAATGCAAGTAAGTCACAAACATATAGCACATAATTATTCATCTCGAAACATTCCAGCATGTTCTTAATGCTTTCAGATTCATACTTATCACATGAATGCATCCTAGATCTTTTCTAGATGCTAATTGCTCATTTGGATAAGTGTGTGAGTTATTAACTCGTGCTCTGATACCACTCTATCATGACCCGAACCCGCCCTTATGGATTAAGGTCATAACCGGCCAATAATCAAGGGATTACCTACGGCCTCAAACCAAATAAAACATATTTCATCAGAGTTGAGGGGCCCAAAACGGAAGCAAACTTACAAATTGTCCATAGAGCTATGCTTACATGGCACATCAAAACATCCCAAAGATATATTCATTAATAACCCACACCAAAAGGGAAACAACATATAAGTTTTACACAACAGGATCATTCAAGTCTTAGTTAGCCAAACCCAAAGCTTATATATACAAAGGTGGTCCAACGTTTTCGCCAATCATAGCAAAATTATCACAAAAGAACAAAAGGGCAAAAACAAGTCTCGTGCGTGCGATGTTCAGGCTAACTGTCCAAAACTTCGACTGTTTCTCACATACTTGCCTGAGGCTGGGTTTGGACATCTCTTGGCTCACCTACAGACACTTGAATGAGTGTGAGTGA
Organism: Camellia sinensis; assembly: GCF_055761805.1. Lineage (NCBI taxonomy): Eukaryota > Viridiplantae > Streptophyta > Magnoliopsida > Ericales > Theaceae > Camellia > Camellia sinensis. The sequence continues at coordinate 203,358,856 of NC_138963.1, forward strand.
AAGCCCAGTGAATAATATCAAATAAAGAAGATACATGAACGGAATTTGAACAAATACATTAGATGGCCTTGGGCCCAGTTCGTGTTTCTATCTAGTGCATCAAGCGACTACAGATCCAGACGTATCAAACGGCCTCGGGCCCAATTCATCCATATCCGACGGCCTTTGGCCCAATCATTCATGTCTGACGGCCTTTGGCCCAATCATTCATGTCTGACGGCCTTTGGCCCAATCATTCATATCAAACGACCTTTGGCCCAATCATGCGGCATAACAAATGTTTGTCCATAATTCAAATTATCAGATTTATGAAACTCAAATAGGAGTAAGAAATTGGACAAATAGCATACTTCAAAATATCTTTACTAAGATATTACTCACAGTGTTCCGCCGGTGGATTCGCCCTTGTGCTTGACCCTACACAATACATAACACATATTAGGTCACAAGCTATTCAATCCGTTCCTAACTTATACATTCCTCTTAGGCCACTTTCTTATCTTCTTGATTCATTTACAATGCTCAATGCATGCCTAAGAGTGCCTAGAAATAAACGGGAACGGAAAATGAAGCACAAAACAACTTCTCAAAATTTCTGAAACATGGCCACCCGCTCGAGTGCGGTTTACATCGATCGAGCAGACCCCTCTAGTCTGCAAAAATACTGGTTGCCTCATTTCTGCGCTCGAGCCTGACCTCGGACGCTTGAGCTAAGAGTTGAAACATGTGACTGACGCTCGAGCGTGACTCTCCCTGCTTAAGTGGACATCAATGTCTGCAAAAGTTCTGAGAGCTAACATTTCACGCTCGAGTGACGTTCTTCCCCGCTCGAGTGGACGTGCCAAATTCTGGAATTTCCAGAATTGTTCTTGAAGCTCAAACTTGACATCCAAAGGCCCAAAACTCATGTTCTTAGTTAAAAAACGTGGGAGCACATTATATATCATGAGGACAGAAGCAATATGAGGCTAATTGTTCAAAATCATGATATAATTCTCAAATTATTTAATATTCTTCTTGACGTGGTCAAAGTTCATGCATTCTAACTTTATACATACTCCATATCTCTATGGATCATTCATGAATGCGTAATATAGACCCCAATACCATTTCAAATGACACAAGTGATGTTTATTCTCATGAAGCTCAACAAAACCGTGCTTGCATGTATGATTCAACTCTCAATTTCTCATAATTGAAATGCTATATGTTAGATTATGCAAATTCATGGCAATTCTCTTCATGCATGTACATACCAACTTCAATTTCATCATAATCAACTCAATTCACGTTCTTGATTACCATTTATTTTTGAATTCACAAAATTACAAACTCAAACTCATGAATTTACTCACCTAGGAGCTCCAATCTTCACAAATGTAGTTAAATCTTGAGTTAATCTTCAATTTCACCAAGCTCCTTGATCAATTCTCTATCTTGAGCTCGCTCTCTCTCTCTAAATCCGGCACTTTCACTCTCTCTAGGGTGTAATCTCAGCCAAAGGAGAGAAATGAGCTAAAAAACAATGCTAAAAAATGTAAATAGGCCACTTATATATGTTGGCCTAATCAAATTTGATTAAGGCTACGTAATTGAGCTTAATTTAATCGTTCTGAATCTAATTATTTTGATCCAAATAATTTTTCAATTAAATTTCACCATAGGCTCTAAAAATTATGCTAATCACAATGGCCTGGTCAATTTCGATTTTTGTGGCCGATAAGGCCTTCAGTTTTCAATTTATAATGATAAATTTAACAGATTTTCCTATGGTCAACAGATAGAAATTCAAAACCACATATAATCATATAAATGTCACTCAAAATCACATTAAACATATAATCACAATCATAAGTAAGATTAATTAGCGTAATACGGAATAGGGTTATTACACATCACCCCCTCCCACCTACCCAAGCCGGCGCTGTTCATCCTGGAAAGCATAAATTTGTGCATGATGAGCGCACCCATATCCCAACCCAAACCTATGGTTGTGACTGTGGAAGAGGAAGGCAGGGTAACCTTGGCGGAGAATGGGAATGTCGATTGAGAACCTGAGGGATCTATGTACCTAGGAGAAAAGGAATACAACACCAGAGGTGGAGTCGCCAACAGGGCGGGAGGTTAATGTAGTCCGAGAGGACAAACCAAGCCAGGGACTGGATGACTTAGCCGATCTCGAGGAGAACATCAGCAATCTACAGTTCTTCAATGAACAAGATCTGGAGAGTGTACAAATTGACTAGTTTGATATGAACGGATTAGCAGATAATTTGGGACAGCTTAGTGATGAACCGGATGTGGATGAGGGGTCTTAACCAACCAAAGCTGGAACAACCAGAAGTAGGAACTGCTACAACAGCCAGAACGGTCGATAACAAGGGAAAGTTCTCGGAGAGCACCGGTACTAAGAATTTTGCTCAGGAATTGAGTAGTGTTAATACAGTTGATACAGAGCAGGAGGCTGCATTGAAGCGGTTTGAATAGGAAAGAACTGAGAATAGTCACAAAATTGGGAAAGCCAAAGGCCTTGCGAGGACTGATTGTGATATGGATTCGGGAATACCTACAGCGGAACCAGACAGTTGCTTGTTGGTAGCTGGAGGAATATGGTGGGAAGACGATGACCTGCATCTTGCCCATACTGATGAAGATTGGGGACAGAATTTTCCAGATGATACTTGGTATTCTGAGGAAGTGGATCACATGACTAGGAGAGGGCGGTATTTCAAGCCCCCACACTTGGACCAACCAGAAGCATCGGGAAAGGATAAGGAAGCTGAAAAATAGAAGGATAAACTGTTGGAGGAGGAAGCTGTACTGAAGCAGCTAAAGAAGATTCAGGCAGCCATATCTATCTGGGGGTTGCTCATTGCTTCGCGCGTGCACTGGCAAGCTGTATTGTTTGCAATGGATAAGGCCAAGCTATCTATCGACACAACTCCAGAACAGTTAGTGGGACTAGTCTTCTTGAGGGGTGCTTCGCCGACTTTGACATTCACAAATAAGGAATTACTGCATCAGGGCTTTGAGCATAACAAACCACTATACATCTCAATTGAATGCAAAGAGAAATGGGTTCCCGTTGTACTGGTTGATACTGGGTCGGCAATTACTGTTTGTCTGTCACACACGACCTATGCTATTGGCTTGAAATCCTCAGATTTTGTACCAACGGCCCAGGTGATCCGGGCTTATGATAACAGGAGTTGAGAGGTGATGGGGATAGTTCAGATCAGCACACAGGTTAGCCCAACGCAACAGGATATTGAGTTTCACGTCCTGGATGTTCCAGCCATTTTTAACTTTCTCCTTGGACAGCCGTGGCTGCACCAAGTAAAAGTTATTTCTTCCACCTTGCATCAGATGCTGAAGTACCCCCATGGGAAGGGGGTAGCCATTGTTTTTGGGAATTCTTCTATACATCTTCCATCGGAGGTCACTACACCAATATTAGAGATTGTACACGGCGATGAGGATGTTTTCCTTTCTAGATTTGTTTTGAACAAGCTACAACATCTTCTCGGGACGGGATTAGGAAAGAGTGGCTAGAAGAGCATTACTGCACTAGCCGAAGTGCCACATAACCCTCATGTCTTTGGTTTAGGTTACACGCCTACCAAAGAGGATTGGGCGAGAAAAGGAAAGGAAATGGCAGGAAGAGCCAAAGCTAAGCAAAGTAGGAAGCCTTACGAGCTTGTATATAGACCAATTCAAGGAACCCTGAACAATCGCTTTGTTCGGAAGGGGGAAGATTTTCCATTTTGTCGCTTTCCTGAGCGATGGTTGAACTCTGAGAAACGGCGTCTGCCCAACTTTGAGATTTTCTGCGACCTACAGCTGCAAGAGGATGAAACCACAGAGGAACAAACTGAACTACCAGTTGAGGCTGAACAGAGTATAGAGGATAAGTCTAATGGCAGTGAACTTGAGCTAGGAGCAACGCTGACTTGTCTCCTTTCGGATCCTCAGATCAAATTGGAGAGCTTGGGGGATGACTTCACCGTTTCCATGATCGGAGATCAATCAGGTGTGGACCCTTCCGGTGGTATTCTGGATGCATCTATCTCACCTTCTCTCATTTGGCAGTTCGAGGAGGGCTTTTTGTCCAGTAGTTCTGAATCAGGTAGTGAGCCGGAATCTGATTCCATAGAGTCTGTGGAGTCGGAATCAAATTCCAGTTCTTCTGAGTCGGAGTCCAGTATTCCTGGGGTTGATAACCCGGATGCCGTTGTTTTGTCCAGGTCGTCTTTTTCCTTTTCTTTTGAGTCAGTTGTAACTGAGGAATTGAACGAGCTGGAAGCTTTGAATGAGAATGACACCACTGCTATTTCTAAGTACTTATCTGTGCCACTTGTGTATTGCATTGATCATGACTTTCAAAATTTTGATAAAAACGACGAGGAAGGGATTCTTTTGGTTTTGAAACATTTGATTGATCGAGAGGATGAGAGGTTTGTAAAACCCCTTGTTGATGAAATCACTGCAATTAATGTGGGTACTAACAAGGATCCGCGTATGGTCCAGATCGGGTACACGTCTTTGGAGGAACGCGAGCGCTTAGTCTCTTTATTAAGAGATTTCAAAGATGTTTTCACGTGGTCCTGTGAAGATATGCCTAGAATCGATCCTGAGATTGTACAGCACCGGATCCCTCTCGACCCCGAGGCCCGACCAGTCAAGGAGAAGCTTCGGAGAATACGCCCGAATTGGGCTTTGAAGATCAAGGAAGAGGTCACCAAGCAGATAGATGCAGGGTTTTTGCTAGTATCTGAGTATCCTACTTGGTTGGCCAACATTGTTCCGGTGCCAAAGAAAGATGACAGAATTCGGGTGTGTGTGGATTTCAAAGATCTGAACAAAGCTAGTTCGAAGGATGACTTTTCTCTACCACACATCGACGAATTGGTGGACTTCATCGCAGGCCATGCGCTGCTATCCTTTATGGATGGGTTTTTCGGGTTTAACGAGATCTTGATGGCGCCCAAGGATAGAGAGAAGACTGCCGTCACCACGCCATGGGGAACCTACTGCTATAGGGTGATGCAGTTCTGTTTAAAAAATGCTGGGGCTATTTATCAACGGGCTACAACCATTATCTTGCATGATATGATCCACAAAGAGGTTGAGGTGTACGTAGACGACATGATTGTCAAGTCCAATAAAAGAGAGGGCCACTACACCGCCATGAAGAAATTTTTCCAACAGATCAGAGCAGAGCCCACTGGTGTTGTCACTGCTAGAGCCGGGGAAGTTGCTGATTTTGTATCTATCAGTAATTGACATGACAATGGGTTGCATGCTTGCGCAGGAATCTGAGGATAGAGTGGAGAAGGCCATCTATTACTTGAGCAAGAAGATGCTAGAATATGAGACCCGTTACATCCCACTGGAGAAGGCTTGCTTGGCCTTGGTATGGGCTACCAGGAAGTTGAGGCACTACCTGTTAACTCACTCTGTAATTCTGGTTTCGAGATTAGATCCCATCAAATATCTCTTCGAGAAACCAGCACTTACGGGTAGGCTAGCCCGTTGGTTGCTTCTTCTCTCCGAATTTGATTTGAAATATGTGACCCGCAAGTCTGTCATGGGAAAAGCAGTAGCTAAGATTCTGGCAGATCACCCAGTGGAGAGGGATGAAGCAGTAGAGTATTTGTTCCCAGATGAGGCTATTCTACAAATTAAGGAAGAGATCCGGACCATGTACTTTGACAGAGCATCTAATCAGTACGGTTATGGGATAGAGGTGTTGCTGATAGCACCTGACAATTCCCATATACCTTTAGCCTTCAAACTCCGGTTCAAGGTATCGAATAACGAAGTAGAATACGAGGCATGTATTGCTAGCTTGGAAGCCACCCTAGATCTAGGGGCAAAAAGGTTGGATGTCATTGGGGACTCGAACCTGGTTGTGTCTCAAGCAAAAGGAGACTGGAAGGTTAAGGAAGAAATGATGAAAATCTACCACCAAACCCTAGACGTTTTGATTCCTTGGTTTGAGAAGCTAACCTTCACCCATCCGTTAAAAGAGAACAACAGATTCGCTGATGCTTTGTCAACTCTATCTTCCATGATAGACATCCCTTTGGGAGTCTAGATACATCCGATCATTATTGAACAGAGGTATGTGTCGCCCTATAAGTTGATCGCCGCAATAGATGAAGTACAAGATTGAAACCCTTGGTATCATGACATCTGGAACTTCTTAGAAAAGGAGGCTTATCCACTAGGGGCAAATGCCAAAGATAAAAGGGCAATATAGTGAATGGCTGCTCAGTTTATCATCTGTGGGGGTAAATTGTACAAACGAGGTCATCTGGGGATGCACAAGCTGTGTGCTAATGCAGAAGAGTCGAAGCGCTTAATGGAGGCCATCCACGGAGGGGAGTGCGGATCACACATGAACGGAGTAATGCTAGCACGAAAGATTCTTAGGCAGGGTTATTACTGGTCAATCATAGAGGAGGATTGTATCGGTTTTGTTCGGCGATGCCACAAATGCCAGATTCATGCAAATCGCATGAACATCCCGCCGTTGAAGCTATACCACATGACTTCATCATGGTCATTTTCAGTCTGGAGAATTGATGTTATTGGGGTAGTTACGCCGAAAGACTCGAATGGGCATGAGTATATCCTGGTGGCAATAGACTATTTTACAAAGTGGGTGGAGGCCCAATCTTATGCAGTGCTGAAAGCATCGTATGTAACCAAGTTTATCAAAAATAACATTATTTGTCATTATGGGGTCCCAAATGAGATCATTTCAGACAATGGTTTGCACTTTAAGAAAGAAGTGATCGACTTGTTGGAGAAGTACAACGTGGCTTTTCATAAGTCAACCACATATCGGTTGCAAACCAACGGAGCTGTTGAGGCCGCCAACAAGAACATCAAGCACATTTTACAGAAGATGGTGGAAACCTATAGGAACTGGCCAGACAAACTGCCATTTGCTCTTTGGGCCTACAGGACTTCAATTTGAACATCTACTAAGGCAACTCCGTACTCTCTAGTGTAGACGTCCCCGAACGCCCCGGGAGAATGAGTCCCGTTCTGTTCATTTGGGGTTACTACAGTTCGGACTCGACTTGTGTCACGGTTCTTAATCTGAACCAAAGAGTCCAAATCTGGCAAATCGTTTTGAGAAACAGATTTTTGAAAAAGTAGTGCCAAACATGGACTGCTTTGCCAGATACAGAGTCGCCACCTAAATATTTTAAAATGGGGGAATTTAGGAAACCCTGACTCGGTGCCGAAGGCCACATGTCCGTCATCACCGGAGTTGTCTCGGCTCGGGAGCTTGGGTACGATCGGGGAAGGTCAGCTATGAGCACCTCCTTTCGCCCGGTCCGAAGACCGGCCTCTACTAACCGTGATATCCAATTTTGAAAACGCTATGTGTTCTTAAACCAATTATTAGCCTAGAATTACTATGTTATGCGCGCAGCAAACAAGTATAGACTAGATTGCCTAATTTGGAAAGGAACATTGCATATCCGTTCATTTTGAAAATGCTTTGGAATTTGCTACTCGCAAGTAGGCTAAAACACGGATTTCAATGAGTTCTTCCAACTCAAACAATCCAACCTTCACCCACAGGCATTCAAAACATTTTAACACATAAGCATCTAGCCACATGTTAAGCATGCCGACATGGCAACATTCACACTCATGCGATATGCTAAAGCGGAAATACTTACATCGTACTCCGTGCCAAAACAAAGAACTTGTTAGCAAACATGTATGATCCAAGTCCATGTTAAGTGCCTAATGCATCGCATACAAAGTGTTGCTAGAATAGGCTCGGCTATCCTAAACATGGCACGTGAGAATGCACAACTATCACATATTCAGTTTAGAATTTGAAGTACAAATGCAGTTAGCGTGATGTACCGAGCCTAATGCATGTAGTACAAATGCATGAATGCACGCATGCATAGCATAAGGTATGCTAATTTAAACGTGCCCTAATCTACCATCATAAGCAGGTAAATAAAAGGGAAGAAAGAAGTGGGGTTGGAAGACATACACACCACCCACACACACTTATTACAGATTTGCCCTCACTCGGAGGGACCGAATAAATATTACAAATTAATTAACTACGCAAGCTAATTAATATTACAAATTGCCTAATTTAATTAACAAATTAAATAGACTAAGAAAAACAGTAAAACGCCTTGAGAAGCGCGCCGCCATGCACAAGCTGCCTCTGTTTTCTTTCCTATGCTCCTCTGGAGGCTGTCAAAACCTCAGGACTGCATCCCTGGGTACTGGGGAGTACCACCGGCTGAGTGGGACCATCACCGGCATTGGTATGTGTCCATCGGCACAAAATTAAAGCTGTCGGCAGAGAAAAGGTTGCCGGCCGGCACCTTACACTGCCGGTCGGCAAAGAAAACCTGCAGGACCTGCAACTCACAGCAACAGAGGGCAAAACAAGGCATGGCAGCACAATTCAAGGCATGTATGCACCAACCATGTCTCTTATCATTGTAATGACTCAACGGGACATGTGCCTCGATTCTCGGACCACCAATCACGCATTTCCATGCATGATGGCCCAAAGAACCAAGTATGCAACTTTGATTTCAAATGCATGCAAACCAATCAAACAAATTAGGCCCAATTCCTATCACCAATTCAAGGAACAAGGCATGCATGCAAGATGCAATGCAACCTAGGCATACAAGCTAAGGATGCAACATGGCATGGCAAGGCACTTATGCAAGCATACAAGCATACATATGGCAATGCAAATAGATGGCAAGATGGGCTTATACACGAATTAGGCAGCTCTAATAAGGCCTAAAACAGTGGCCATTAATGCCTAAAATGGATGCTAAGCACACATGCACACACACATGTTAAGACCCAACACTTAGGCACAAAGCAAGCAACATTCAAGCACACTTGAAAGAGACATTCATGGACTAAAAGCATGCAACATAAGCTCTGAAAATCATGCTAAAACGAACCTCAAGAATCATTTAAATGGCATTCAAATGACTCAAAACAAAAGCATGAATAAGCACCAAAACATGGAGCATTGCTACTCAAGCTTATGAGGCATTAAAGAGACATGCAAGGCAATCCAACAAGCATGGAAATGGGACTGAAATGGCGTATAGGATGATCCCAAATCACCAAAACAATGCAAAGATGGCATGCTACACATGCACATACTCAAGGCTAACAAGCCCAAATACAAAGGAGCTATATCAAGCATGCCAAAATCGACCCAAACACTTATGGACAGACCTAAAACATGGCAAAATAAGCACATAATCTTCACGAGACTAAGCCTAAAACATGCTCCAACAAAGGCTAACAACCTAAGGCACATTAAGGCATAAACATGGCATTACATGGCAACTATGCTAAGCATGCATGGAGTTCCAAAACCAACTTGAAATCATGTTATATTATGGATATATAAGCATGAAAAACAAACCAAACATGCTCAACACACACTCAAGCATAGGCTTCCTTAAGAGGCCAAAATATGCCCTTTTCAAGGACAACAAGGAGAGGGGGTGGCCCTCTCCTTCTTGGGACTTCAAGGCATCATCTTGACCACTGAAATCCCTCAAGATTTCAGTGGTGAAGAGACCCCAACACCAAAATACCGGAGCTAGCACAAAATGGCCTAAAATGAGGCCTTTCAAGGCCTAAGGGTGGTCAACAACCCTCAAACAACAAAACACTCTTAATAAACAACAAAGAGGGTCTAAAAACAGAACTTTTTTATGTTATACAATATGCACAAAAAAAGCTCTAAGATGGGTATAAAATCAATGCAAAAAAGGGGGAAAATGGGACTAGATTCTCACCCTTGAAGCCTCCTTCACAAATGATGCTCCAATGGCCTCCTTTGGCTCCAAACCAGTCAAGAAACTCAAGAACAAGCCCTTAGAACCCTAGTTTCAAGAGGAAGGTGAAACACTAGGTGCTTGTGTGCAATAGTATGGACTAAAACACACACAAGAGTAAATATAGAGATAGGATATGTATGCAACTCAAACCCTAAAACCAGAGCTTCTCTCTGTGTTTTTCCCTCTCTAAAATGTCTAAAGTCTCTCTCTTAGCCCCAAGTGAGAGCCTCTATCTATCCCTCCCACCAAACTTGCAAAACTTACAAGTTAAGCAAAACTAGAGGGCCATCCCTCCATACACGTGTATGGAGGGAAAGTCACTGCAATACACTGCCTAAAAATATCTCAAAAAGCAACTGCACAGTAATCGGCCGGCCAAAAATGCCATCTTGGCCAAAAAGAGTGCCGGTCGGCAACAAATAATGCTGACCGGCAACAAAGAGTGCTGGCCGGCAAACTATATTGCCGGTGGCAGCAAACACCAGCCGGTGGCCTCTAGCCAATGCCGGTGGTGGGTGGGGATGGTCTACAAGCCCCACCCTGCCCTTCCAAGGCAAAACACAAGTGTTTGGTGCAAAACCAGACACTAAACGGTCGAGTTCGGAGATCCTGAGGCAAGGCACGCGAGCCGAGGCTTCCGGGAACTCCAAACGAACACAAACATGGATGATCACCGAGTGTTCAAACGGTGACGTCCAAGTATTGAGGACGGTCAAAAATGGGGTGTCTACATCTAGTTTATGGGATAGAAGTTGTTCTGCTGATTAAAGTTGAGGTTCCGTCGCGGTGGGTTATGGCTGAGTGCCAGATAGCAAAAGCTGATTGGCAGCAGAACAGGTTCGAGGAACTAATGTTGTTCGACGAGAGGAGGTTGAAAGCACTATACCATGTCCAAGGTTATCAACGGAGGATTGCCAGGGCTTTTAACAAGAAAGTTAATTCTAGGAATCTGAAAGAAAGGGATTTGGTGCTCAAGGACAACCGAGCTCCCATTCATGACCCTAGGGGCAAGTTCAAACCCAATTGGACCGGTCTTTATATCATCAAGTAAATCTGGTCAGGTGGAGCTGTCATTCTTATGGACCTAGATGGCCTTGAATTCTCCCAACCAATCAATATGGACAAGTTGAAGAAATATTATCCCTAAGAGGCTCGCTAGGCCGAAAACCTAAAAGGGCGACCTAGGCAAAAGTTAGAGTACAAAAAATTAGAAAAAAGAAAAACTGAGCTCATAAGGTTGAAAACCCAGAAAGGGCGGCCTTGGCAAAAGTTAGAGCGCAAAAGAAGAGTGTTAATACCCGAGTGAACCCAAACCAAAATATGTAAGGCTTGATTCCCGTCTTTGGGATACGTAGGCAACTTCATTATGAAGTCCAACCATAAATACTTCCAAATCAACTGTGTCCATGAGATTGTCCTGGTCATCTTTGTCTTTTCTGTATCGAAGAGTTCGGTTGTGATCTTCACTGTGAAAGCTGGTTACAGTACAATGCAGTGTAGTGTTATTCAAACAAGGGGCAACTTTCCATTTGTTGGATTCGTGATTGTACATCTCAAGGATAGATTCCATGCGTGTCAAGTTGTGATCTTTATTGAAAATGGTTTTTGAAAAGTTTTAATAAAAGTTGATTTTGTTCAAATTAATCTTTTTACAATTTAGACCATTTTTGGACCAAAAGGAAAATTTTCAGTGCCCATAACTTTGAATTTCATTGATCTCAATACAAAGTTCTTTAAACTCTTGATGCATATCAAAGTTGCTTTTATTACATTCAAAAGGAAAACTTGAAAGTACAAATCAAAGCAATAAACTTGGGGCACAGATAAGTCAAGTGTTCCTGCATCCCCTCCTAGAGCTTGTGGAGGCTTCTAATGCTAAAGTAGGCCTGGTTTGTGCCTCATCTTTAAGCCAAGCTATGCATTCGCCAAAAAGGGCGTAACTGAAATTAGGAGCGGGAGCTAGAAGTTCTCTTGTCCTCCATGCAGTGGGATATCGAGCTAGTTGTGAGCCTCGGATTGGAAATGAAGTTGGGTACTCTACCCCCTACCCCCTCTTCTGGGCAAGTCTGGTCATGTTCGAACTGGCTCCTGAACCAGAATGGAAAGTAGAAGACACAGTGTGTCAAGCCAATCAACTGAATGCCAGGCTATCGAGACATGCTGTAACTCATCTCGGGCAGATCAAACTAGGGGCAATGCCAAGCAATGTCAATAGCAGACCTGTTGTACATCCAATGGCACCATCACCCTTCGTTCGGGAAATCAAATAGCTGTTGGCGAAAGAAAAGCCTCGTGCTGAATATGTAGGGCAAGAATCCATTACCTTCAACCTGTCCATGAGCCATATGTAGGGAGGGATGAAAAATAAGAGATTAAAGAATAGAGAGGTGTATGTGGAGAGAAAAGTGAGAAAGGGTTTTGGGAGAAAAACAGAGCCTGAGGGCCGAGTGATGTGAAAAACACATGTGAGATAGGGTGGGAAACGTTACCTACAAAAGTAGGGGACTTCTTACGAATTTGGTTGTCTCCCGCCTATGGAAAGCGTCCAAGCCCATCAAAGTCTCGGCTAATGTCAAGCCAATGCAGCTTTTTCCCTCTTTCAAGCCTTCGGCCACTTCGATCAGTCGAATGCTAGACCCTCTGAAACCAGGGGCAAGCAGGAAATGTCAAAGGGCATGTTACCAAAAACCTTGCCAGAGACGGTCGCCACAGTTGCCGGTGTCAGAAAATCGATGAATCAAATTGGGGATATCCAGCTTCCCGTTGTGAACCAAAGATCAGGCATCGTGTAAAGTGAGCCCACACATCCTTCCTAAAGCTTGATATGACTAAAACGGGATTGGGACAAGATTTCCTCGTCACGCTGGGATTCCATCAAAACTTGGAACTCTTCAATTGTTTGACACATCTCTAGCCCCTTGAAGCTAAAAACATGTGTAACCCGGTTCTAACATCTAGCCGCGGCATAGAGAAACGGAAAACACAGTGGGGTATGACTTAGCAGGAATAGTGCATTTATCCTAAAACCCCAGAAATTCACTTTTTTCGAGCAATCTAAAGTTGTAATCCAAGTCGAGAGTTTTTCGGTGAAGAATAGCTTCATTTGTGGCAAAAACAGAGTTGGAATGAAAAAACTGCAAAGGCCTAACTTTTGTAGAAGATAAGGTGTTGAGTGGAACACAGGTGGCAGCAATCTGGAGGCCTCCTGCATTGATGGCTGACCGGCCAGTTTTGTAGCCGACCGACCACTTTTGGTGGCCGACAATCATCACTAGTGGCCAACAGCCCCTGTTTGTGCCTAGTAGAATTCCTTTGGTCTTCCTGTGTGTTGAGAGTGCTAAGAACTTGTGTTTTGTTCTGCTCTTGATGCATTCTTCTGTCTTGTTTTAGTAGCTTTGTTCAGTTGCTCGCAAATTACTTCAATTTGTTTATTGAGTTATTTCGCTTTGCTTATTGAGTTGTTGTGTTTCTTATCGAGTTGTAGTTTTTTTGTTTATCGAGTTTTTGCATTGTTCATCAAGTTGTTTTACTTTGTTTGTTGTGTGTTGGTCAGTTCATTACCTGATTAAGTAAATGCCAATACATTACACAAAGTTTTAAATTCCATTGCTCTTGTCTCTTTATGCTGTGGTGCTATGCGATGCGCAGAATGTAAAATACGGCATTTTTTTGCCAAAAGCTATTTTTTTTTCATTCCGATCATGGTTTCTTTTTACAAATAGTGCAAGTTTTTAAGAAAATAAAACTGTCTAAAGTTGTACAATGTGCTAACACCACTAAAAAAGGAAACTAAGCAAAAACACATGAATCAGCACCAGCTAGCTTATGCTCTAGAGGCCCTCTTCGTGCTCTTCCTCGTCGGAGTGGACTCTGCAGACCTATCTTCATCCGCACAGCTATCTGAGCCCCATGCTGAACCAGAACCAGAGTCGCCGTTATCCTCTGCATCAGAACCTGGCTCAGCCTCATTTCCACTAGCAGAATCTAAGTTAACATCATCATCTCCACTTTCGGATGACTCGTTATGCTGACCTGCAGCCTCCTCGGTCTCACTAGTCTCGTCGTCATCACGCATGATAGACTCACGATGTATCTCTCGGTTACGTGCCGAAGCTTGACTCTCTCTCCTTGTTGCTGGAGGGGGTGCTGATGGTCCTGATGCTGCTGTTGTCGGTGCTGTTGATAGAGGTGGGACCTAAAAAGGCAGTTGGTATATGTCAGGCTTAGTTTGTGTATCAGATGTAACTATGATGTGCGAAATGAGTACATGTAAAAGTGAGGTACAGAGTATAAATACAGTGTGTAAATGTAATGTGTCAGATGTGATCTACAGATGCAGTGAATCAGTGCAATGTGGGGAAATGTTCAGTCAAAGTGTCAATTTCAGTGTGTCAGTAGAAATATGATGACCGAAATGTAAAAAAATTAAAAAATTACCTGGATGTTGGGGAAGCCGAGCAGTGCCTCCTTCCGCAAGATCTTGCCCTCGAATGAGGCCAACATCTCAAGCAATCCATCGACATAGCCTGCAAGTGCCTGTAAATGCAATTTGGAATGATCAGTGTTTGGAATGAATATCTGAGTATCTGAGCAAGAATAGAGAAAATGAGAACTGTAGTACATAATGGAAGTGAATCAGGTGTCCTGACATATCGGTGACTGGGCAACAGAGGCTCAATCGGAATATGATAAGCCTCTCTGGAGTACTGCCAACCTATCAACTCAGTCAAAAACTCTAGCCAGCCGAAACTCTGCCTAGCGGGGGGCATCCCTCTAGACCTGCCCCTCAGTGCTCAGGCCCTGCTGATCAAAGGTGCATCAGCTGCTCTCCCGGCACGAGCACGAATACCCGTTAAGGGAGGCATGAGGTGCGTCTGAATATATGTCGTGTAGTCCCCCTCTCCGAGAAAATAGTCCGCCTCCACACCTCGCATAAAGTCAATGATCTCCTGGGATGAGAGACTCTCTGTGGCCTGCATGGATGGTAGAGGTGGCATGGAAACCGTCTGTAGTGGCAAACCCAATGTCTGGTGCAGGAAGTGCTCGCCCAGGAACCAAGCTCGGCCTACTGGTCCCTCAAGCATAAGCCGATAGCGAGAAGTGCCCCAAGTGCCAACGAACTAATATCTGACACCCTCTGGCATCGTCGCCCAAGGCTGCCACGTAATCTGCAGAAAGCAAATGCATAGGTTGTTAGTTACCATTAGATATGCAATATGAATCAGAGCTAAAAGTAGAAAGAACTGTGGGTTTTGAGTTACCTCTACTGCCCTCACTATATCGAAATATCGGCGAAAACATGAAAGGGTCTCTTGGGTCCTCGGCTGGCATCTCTCGTCATATCGGTGAAAATATGGCACCCCAGGAGGCATCTCCATCTCCGACTCTGGGGCAAGTGTCGAAAAATTGGCATACACCCATAGCTGTGAAAAGTAAAAGGGGGACAGTGAGTATACAACTATTTAAACACAGATAATGCGAAAAACAAAGTATGTGTGCAATGTCCAGAGAATACAGAATACAGAGAAAATACAGAAAGCAAGATGTGTAGTACAGGTTATAGAAAGTACAAATGTAAAGTAGAGATCAGACTATGTGTGTGCAGCATACAGAAAGTGCAAAGCAGAAAGCACGGCAAAGAATGTAAAGCAAAAAATTAAAGCATACCTCCCAGGCTTTCCAATAGCCGCCAACTCTGTTTTTGCTCCTGCGGGATGTCGAGCTCATATAGCAGTACAGGGTAGCGAGGCCAGCACTACCCCAGTCGTAATCCTGGACCTAAGACAAGTCCACCAAAGCACTCAAAAGATATAGCCCGACTGTGATCGCCCTGTCGGCGAATAAGGTAGTGCCAAAAAGGAACATCAAGAAGCCTCGGGCATACTGCTCGGTCTCCTCTACAGTCTCCGGAGCTGTCCTTCTGAACTAGTCTGCAAACTAGTTGTATCAAGTTGTCCCCGATCGAAAAATAGGTGTGCGTGCCCCCAGCAAATAGATCTAGGCAGCCTCCCACTCATCCATGTCAGTATCATATGGGATCGGTCGGCCTCCTACGTCGATGCCCATGAGCATAGCAAAATGGTACAGGGTCATCGTCATGTTTCCTGCGGTAGAGAAATGGAAAGAGTTGGTGGTGTCCCACTATCTCTCTACCAGCGCGCCAAGTAGGGACCTGCTCGCCATGAGGCACGATAGCCCCATATAGAATAAACCAACCCTGCCTCATTGACGATCTAACGAAAATCGACGGGGAGGTCCATGTGCCACTCTCTTGCAGATGTGGTCCCATATCCTCGGGTGAAACAAGAGTCCACCTATGTTTAGAATGAGCAGATAAAAGGCAGTGTAAGAAATACAGTGCGTGAATGTATTCAGAGTAAGTAGATGGAAGGCAGTGTAAGAAATACAGTGCAAGAATATGTTTGGGATGAGCAGATGAAGACAGTGCAAAAATGCGAGCTATATAGGAAATATAAAGTACATCACGGAAGATGTAGGAAAATAATGCGTACCTCGGAGGTGCCATAAGATAAGTGAGACTCTGGCTCTCACAGCAAGAGATCCTTTGGTGCGCCTCGTGCAAATCTGCTGAAATGACGGACTGTATCAGGCAGTAGTATGTGCACCTCGGGGTGGTATCTCTCAAGGTCGACGGGTCGGACCCTGGGTGGTAATGGTATGTGGTCGGGATCTCCCTCCATCCCCAGAGAACCTACTTCGTGGGGAATGTCATCTACTATCTGGAAAAAGGGTGAGACAGTAGGCAAAAATGAGCAAAATAGGCGAAAAATGCCAAAAGTCAACTCTCGGAGAGAGAAAATGGGAGAAAAAGTAAAAGCCCAGGAAAAGGCCCCAAACTCAAGGGAAACAAACCTCAAGTGGTGAAAATGGAGAAAAAAAACACCAAAAACAAATTCCAATCGTTTCAAAACGGAGGAAATCAAGAGGTTTTAGCAAATCAACTTCGCGTGGGGCGTTGGAAAACACGTATGAAGCTCGAATCTAGAGGGGAAAAATGTCCAAGGAGGAAGAGGAAGCAATTTGGCAATGTAGGTGTGAGAAAATGAGGTTTGGAGATATGTACTTAAAGATCTCTATGCAAAAAGACCAAAATGGCCCAAATTGCCACAAGTGACCGACCGGCAACTATTTGTGGCCGACGGCCACCATTTCTGGCCGACAGAATTCCCTAGTGGCTGACAAGTGGCCGACACTTCTTTAGGGTGGCCGACAAGCTTTCAGTGTTCTCCCTGTGTGTTTTTATGCTGTTTTGTGTCCTTGGTTCTCGAGAAGGTATAAGGAAAGTTCACTTTTCAGCTAGAAGTGTCTCTGCGGAAGGTTCGAACCATGTCTTCGGTGCGTGACTCATCACCAGTCGGCATGAACGAGGTGTATCCTTTTGACATATATTGTTACTCCTCCGAGAGGTAAATCAGAGGTTGCAACTGAATCGGTTTTATTAGACACGCTTTTACCATTGCATAAAACGTGCATTATTTATTTATTCGGTATTTTGTGTCGAGCATGCTGTTAATCCTCGCATTGAACAAGCATTTTCACAATTGATTATTGCGTACATCCTATCCTATTGCATAGAATATGCATTTCTCTGTCTCTTGAATAGAACATGCTTTTGTTATTACTGCATAGAATATGCTTTGCTAATCTTGCGTAGAACGTGCATGCTTGCTATATTATGCTTGTTAAGTTTCTTTCTTATGCAAGTACGATATTGTATGTACAGTTCATTCAAAGCTAGTGCAACCAGACGATATTGTATATATGGTTCATTCAGAGGAGTTCCAAGTGAGACCACTCCTGCCCTTTGATCTGCCTTGTTTCGGTTAGAAGCTTTTGGATGTGTTCCGATGCTTATACCATGCTCCTTGTTTTGGTTAGATACATTTGGGTACGCCTAGTGTTTACACCGCTCCTTGTTTTGGTTAGAAACATTTGGGTACGCCCGGTGTTTACACCACTCCTTTTGGTTAGAAACATTGGGACGTGCTCCGATGTTTATACCACCCCTCGGTAAGAAGCATTAGGAACGTGTTCCGATGCTTATACCACCCAATTTTGGTTAGAAACATTGGGACGTGCTCCGATGTTTATACCACCCCCGGTTAGATGCATTTGAACGTGTTTCGATGCTTATACCCCGCCCTTTGGTTAGAAGCATTTGGGTACACCTGGTGCTTCCACCACTACTTGTTTTGGTTAGAACCATTCGGATGAGTTCTGGTGTTTACACCACTCCCTTTCCCCTCTCGCGTGTGACGCGTTAGGATGCTTCGGTTAGAGACATTTGGGTGCGCCCCGGTGTTCTCGTTCTTCCTTTTTCCTTTTGCGTGTGGCGCATTAGGATGCTTTTGGTTAGAAACATTCGAGTACGCCCGATGTTTATACCATCCTCTTCTCCTCTCGCGTGCAACGCGTCAGGATACTTTGGTTAAAAGAATTCAGATGAGTTCCGATGCTTATACTGCTCTTTATTTTGGTTACATATATTTGGACGTGTTCTAATAGTTATCACTGTTTTCTTTGGTTCAGAATATTCTAGTGTGTCCCTGGGTTCACACTATTTCTCTCCTCGTGTTAGAATCCCGTTTGACACCTCAGTTGCGCCCGATGGTTGTGTTGTTCTTTGCCTTTCCTGCGTGACGCGCAGTTAAGATTACGTAATTTTCTTACATCCTTTCTGCATGAAATGTAGTTTGGCTTGTGCTTTTCACGTGTGGCATGTTTACTTACTTCTGTTCATGTTTGAGTTTGCTGTAATGTTTCTTTGCATAACACTTGCATCTAGATACTTCATTATAGCCTCATTGCATGATCATAAGTTATGTTGTTACATCGTGCATATCATTTTGCATCTTGCCCCAGAACTACGCTGGTTTGATTCCTTGCAAAGGGATACGTAGGCAGCCTGCGGGCGCAACTGTTCTTTGTTTTGTTTGGTTGTTTATCTGAGTCTTCGGCCATGTCAAAAATGGGTAATCTCTGGGCTTTGACATTCACTCCCGTTATTTCATGACTTCCGAGTTCTGTCAAAGAGGGGCAACTGTAGACACCCCATTTTGGATCGACCTCAAGACTTGGACGTCATTGTTTGTGCACTCAATGATTGTGCTTGTTTTGAGCGCCCGAAGTCCTCGGCAGAACGCCTTGTCTTTAAGCCTCTAAACCTTTTTGTTTTGTGCTTGTTTTTGGGCCAAAACCTTGTTGCGCCTTGCCTAGAAGGGGGAGGGAGCTTGTCGGCCAGTCTTAGGCCTTGTCGGCCACTAGTTGTGCTTGTCAGCCACTTATAGTGGCCGGTCGGCTAGTAAGAGTGGCCGACGACCATTTGTCTCCTTTTTTAGTTATTTGTTTGCTAGTTGTACCAGCTGTTGTTCACTGAAGTGCATCTCCATACACTTGTATGGAAGGATGAATACAAGCTCCAATCTAGTTTTTCTATATATAGGGGATGCTCTCCCCCATTTGGAGGGGTTAGACATTTTTAGAACAAATTTTCTCTCTCTCTAAAATTCTCTCTCTCTCCCTCTCTTCTTGTTTTGTGCTTTGTAGTTAGTTTTCTCTACACCTTTGCACACTAACCCTTAACCAAACTTGGCCACATTGGAGCTGAGGTCGCTTGAAGCCTAGTTTGAGCTTTTAGAATGAGGTTTGATCCTGAAATTATGGCTGTTTTGTGCTGTCTTTCAAAGGTAGAGAACTTACCTCATTTAAGCTTATTGTGCACACTTGTTTTGCCATCCTTTTGTACTATTTTGGGCCTAGTTTTCAACTACAAAAAACTCTATTTTTTGAGGCTTAACATGATGGTTTGAGGTCATTTTGTGTAAAGGAGTTGTCCACCTTGCTTGTTGCTTAATTGTGTAAGCTTTTGCACCATTTTTTAGCATATTCAAATCAAACTTTTTGGGCCTTTTAACCACAGAAATTCAGAGTTATTTCAGTGGAAAAAAACTTGTTTTGAAGTCCAAAATTGTGGGGGGTAGCCTCCTCTTCTTGTGTTTTGTTTGCATGCCTAGATAGCTTAACATGTGAGCATGTTTTTCTATCATTTTGTACCTTAATCTCAGTATGTTTTTGCTACTGTTTTAACTGGTTTTAGCTTTGTTTTGAGCTGGTTTGGTCCTTAGAGGCTTGTCTTGTGTGGTTGTAGTGTAAAGAGGCTTCACTAGCTTAATGTTTTAGGTTTTTTTAGCATGAATTGCATGAGTTGCTTGCATGTTTTAATGTCATTTTGCACTCCATTTCAGCACTGAAATCTCTGCAATCTCCCTTTATTCTTCACTTTTTCATTTATTTTGAAAGTGGCTTTGAACCTCATGTTGGCTTGAGTGTGAAATTAAGACTCTCATGCCTAATGGTTTAATTCCTTCGGGGGTTCATTACCAATAGCATGAGATCTCTTTCATGCTCAAGGTACTTGTGGTTTAAGCCCTTTTTCCATTAGAGGACACTCACCTTTTGGACTAATCAATTAAAGAATGGGTTGGTAAGTTAAAATGTGTAAACAAAATGAACAAATAAAAGAGGCAAGATTAAGCATCTTTGTGTTGCATTGCATGTGTTCGGATCAGACGTTAATTCGAACACGAGAAAAATGGGACGTTTCATACTCAAAGTGATGAAACGTGTCACTTTTCTTGGTCACCATCACCCTTGATCATGCATGATAGGGTTGTGGTTTTGTCCAGTCTTGTTTTGCATTCATTAACTTGTGCAAGTTTGGTTCCTTAGCCATCATGCATTGAAATTGCTTGGTTGATGGTTTGAGGGCCGAGAATTACACTCATTTGAAATTGTGTAATGATAAGGAGAGTAACAATGCACACAAACCTTGAGAATACATTACGTTGCCTCTGTTTGCTCTCTGTTGGAGCAAAAAAGAAGTTCAGGGCAGGGGTGGCCGACCGGCCAGAAGTAATGGCCGATGGCCACTAGCAGTAGCCGACCGGCTAGTTATGGTAGCCGACGGCCACCTTTGGTAGCCGACTGGCTAGCAATGAAAAATTGCACGAGTGTGCTCCTGAGTTGGAGTAGAGGCATTCTGGGAGTTGGCACAATTTTCAGTGATCAAGCGAGTGCAAACAGAGGCATTCGATGGTAAGGCAATGGTATTTTCGAGTGGAGCAACCGAGCATGCATGCATCCCTCACCTTTGAGGGCATTTAATTGCTTTAGTTAGCTTAGAATAGCTAGTTAATTCAAATGCTGTAACTATTTAGTTAATTAATTCGTTTTGTAATTAATTAGCTTAATTCGGTTTGTAATATTTAGCTAGCTTAGAATAGTTAGTTAATTTTTTTCAATTGTTGTAATAATTAGCTAGAATAGTTAATTAGTTTTGGCTTGTAATGGTTAGCTTAATTAGCGTAGTTAGCTTAGCTTATTCATTCAGACCCTTCTTCGCGAGGGCATAATGTTGTAATAAGTGTGCATGCATGTGTGCATGTCTTCCAACCCACGTCTTTCTCCCTTTTATTTAATCGCTTTTGATGGTTAGATTAGGGACATGTTTTGATTAACATACCTTATGCTTGCATGTTTGCATCCATTCATTTGTCTTGCATGCACCAAGGCTCGGTGCATCATTCAAACTGTATTGCAATTTCAATACTTCTTTGAATACGTGTTTCAAAGCATGCTATCAAAGTGTTACAAATACTATGGTTAGGTAGTCGAGCCTATTAATTGCATTATTGCATGTGTTGCATTAGGCATCTTTGTATAGTTAGGGTCATGCATTTTTCTAACTAGTTTTTGTTTTGGCTTGGAGTACTCGATGAGTTTTATGCTTTAGCATACTTACATGAGTGTGATTGCCACATTGTCATGATTCGCATGCTTGCCATGAGGCTATGTGCAGATATGCTAAACTGCTTGAATACCTGTGGATGAATGCCTGTTATTTGAATTGGAACAATTTAATGAATATGTGTTTTAAGCTCACTTTGTTATGGCAAATCATGTTTTAAGCCTACTATGTTTGGTGGCAAATCCACATCTTTAAGCCCACTTGATGGTGGCAAATTCAAAACATTTTCGCAAACAAACATGACTTGAATTGTTCAAAGTCTTCTGACTAGTCTATACTTGCTTGTGTGCGCCACATAGTAAAGTTAGCTAAAAACCGGAATAAGAGCACATGAGGTTTATAAAAGAACATATTGTGATTAGTAGAGGTTGATCTTTGATCAGGCGAGCGGGGGTGTTCATTTCAGGACCTTCCCCTCTCATACCTAAGTTGACGGACACGTGGCCTTTGGCACGAGTCAAGGTTTCCTAAATTTCCACAAAATAAAATATATAGGTGGCGACTCTGTATCTGGAAAAACAGTCCAATTTTGGCATTATTTGATTTAAAATCAATTTTTCAAAAAGATTTGTCGAATTTGGACTCTTTGGTGATTATCAGTTTTACATTGCATTTGTGAGACTAGATTCAAAACCGCAGGAGTCTGAACTATGAGGCCTTCTTTTCAAACCCTTTCTGAAAGGTGGGTGCAGAAAAAGGCAAGTCCACAGTGATGCTCAGAAAATGTAGCAAACAACAAAGCGTTGCTTTAGAAAGCACCTCATGGGGTGAGTGGCGAAGAACCTCTTTGCTCTGACAGGGATCTCCTCCTTGTATTCTTCAAAATTTTCTACCTTCAACTCACAATTCAAAGGTCCTTAGATATTGGCAAGGGGTACCATCTGCATGCGAAAACCACAGATGCTACTTTGATTGCCATTCTGACTTGAAGCAGGCTTGAACTTGGGGTCAAGGTACACTCATACTCT
Organism: Camellia sinensis; assembly: GCF_055761805.1. Lineage (NCBI taxonomy): Eukaryota > Viridiplantae > Streptophyta > Magnoliopsida > Ericales > Theaceae > Camellia > Camellia sinensis. The sequence continues at coordinate 203,381,529 of NC_138963.1, forward strand.
AGAGAAATGGCGAGGCCTGAGAAGGTGCACTTGGAATATAGTCTCAGAATTTGCTGAAGTTGAAACACAATAAGATGCTAAAAATTTTCCCTCTTTTCTTTTGCACCTGGAATGCAGTCTCGGAATTTGCTGAAGTTGAAACACGCTAAGATGCTCCAAATTTTTCCTCTTTTCTTTTGCTTTGCAGTCCAGAACCCATGTAGCTTCAGATAGATCCTAGTTCGGTTGCCCTCTCTCTTGACCTGGGCTGAACCCTGCAGTTTATGAAAGAAAGAATCTTGTTTTGCACATATGTTAAGAATGGCACAACACTCTGAGCACAAAACGATTTATTTTTTGAAATTTGAAACCGAGGATGAGTTTTTAACTAGGTATTGAGCCTACGACTAACCACAGTACACCACGCGACTGAACAAAGGAAAATCAAAGTGAAAACAATCTAAAGACAACTATTTACACTTGAAACGACTCAAAACAAGAATTGAGACAAACAAAAACAACAAACACAACACTTGGACGTTTACCACCAGTGGGAGACCTTTCAGCTCACGGGGAGCCCATTGCTTCTCCAGGTATTGTTTCCTACCCTTTCTTATTTGTGATTCTCACATCACTTCAACACTCAATCTCTATTTTCTCTGAAAAGCCCTTTTCTTACTTTTTCTCTCAGTGCATATCTCTCTATTCTTTAATCTCTCTTATTTTTTTATCCCACCCTAGGGTAATTGATGAATAAGCTGAAAGTGGTGGGCCCTTGTCCCTAGTACTCTGCTAGATCTCTTTCTTTCACTCACAACTAGTGAGCTTTCCCACAGAGGGGTTGTGATGCAACTGGATCTACAGCAGATCTGCAACTGATATCGGTTGACGATGCCCTTGGCGTAACTTGACCGAGATGAGTTACAGCATGTCCCATCGGCTAGGTATACAATTGGTTGGTCTCACACATTGCGTTTTCTACTTCCTCATTCCGGTTCAGACACCAATTTGGGTGTGATCGTCCAGATAAGGGAATCGAATATCCAACTCCATTTCTAGTTCGTTCTTTGCACTTGGCTTGGTGCCTCACTACTTGGAGAATGAGAAAACTTTGGCCCCTGCTGTTACCTTCAGTCGTGCATTTTTTGAAAAGTACGTTGATAATAAGGAAAAGATAGAAAACCTTACTCGACTGTGCCTCTAGTTCATCATTTTGACTATTTTTTTGTTTTTAGCTTTCTACTAAAACAATTCTAACCAATATGAGAGTTAGATTAACATGCTTGTTCGACTTTGTAATTTGAAATCATGTAAGTCAGGTTATGAGCACTGAAAATTTTTCCTTTTTTGGGTCCAAGAAACAGTCCGAATTTGAAAAAATGGAATATTTTTTTTAGAGAAGTAGTCAACTTTACTAAAAATCCTCAAAATTTATTTTTGCAAATGGCTACTACTTAACCAACGTGAAATTAACTCTTGAGATGCACAACCTCAGATGTGAGCTTGATTTGTCTTGTAGCTGAATCTTTTAACAGAATAGGACAATCCGAATTTGAACGAAGATGAGTCAATTGGACATGGATAGGATAACTGAGTTGAACAAGGATAAGCCAATCAACATAAATGAGATGAGCTGGCTGAAAATGGTTGGAACCAAACTTCAGGATGAAGTTGCCTAGATATTCCAAAGATGGGAATCAGGCCTAGTTCCCGGGGTTAAGATACACTCGGTATTAATACTCTCTTTTTGCGCTCTAACTTTTGTCAAAGTCGCTTTTTCGGGTTTTCAATCTTGCAAGCTCCTTTTTTCTTTTCATTTTTCGTTCTTCTTTCTTCTTTTCTTTTTTTCTTGTTTTCATTTTTTGCATTTTTGTTCTTTTCTTTTCCTTTTGCTTCTTTTCTTTTTTTTTTCGCTCTACCTTTTGCCTGGGTCGCCCTTCCGAGTTTTCAGCCCAGCGAGCCTCTCAATGATAGAAAAGTTAATTTGTCCATGTTGATCGATTGTAGGATCTCTAAGCCATCTGAATCCATGAGAATAGCTGTTGTTCCTGACTAAATAGTCTTGATGATATAAGAGCCTATCCAATTCTGTCTAAATTTGTACCTATAGGAACTCGGTTGTCCTTCAGCAAAAATTTTCTTCTCTCAGTTTCTCGGATTTGGCTTTCTTGTCGATCTCCATTGGTTTGAGAAATGACCCAATTTTTGAATCTTCTATCACATCTGACATTTTTGCCCCTAGTTCAAGGGTTGCTTCTCATCCAGCTATGCAAGCTTCCTTTGATGACATAAGACCTTATTTCCCCTAGTTCAAGGGCTGCTTCAAATCCGGCCATGCAAGCCTTATATTTTGGTTAACCGTTGAACATTCTAAATCAAGTTTCAAGGTTTGAAAGCAAAAGGGTCGAGTCTTCAGGCCGAGAGTGATCCTATGCTGTACAATCTCATGATCAATTCCAGGCATGTCTTCGTAGAACCACGTAAAACATTTTTTGAAATCTTTTAATAAAGCGACTAGTTGCTCGTGCTCTTCTGAAGACAATGTAAAACCAATCTGGATCAAGCCAGGATCCTTCTCAGTACTCACATTAACAGACATGATCTCATTCATTAAGGGCTTAGAACGCATCTTTTCCTCTCAATTGATCAAATTTTTGCAAATCCCGACGAATTCCTTCCTTTTTGTTTTCACCATAGTTTTGGAAATAGTTTTGAAAAACTTTGGTCAATGAAATGATTTAAAGGCATAGTACAAGTAGGTGAAAATAAGTGCAATTCCATTCAGAACTTCTGGCGCAACTGGCTCAATGATAGAAACAGACACAAAAGAAATAGTGAAAAAAGCAAACAAAACAAGTAAGGAAATGATGTCTGAGTTAACACCCCCAAAATCACCAATCTCCGACATAACAAGACTGACTTAATACAACACAACAAGACTGACTCAATACCCAAGTTCGAAAGTACAATAAATAACATTTTCAAAGTGCTAAAACAGTGCGTGCCATCTACCACATCTGGAGTAAAATGAGCGCTATCAGCAGGTGGTTCATCCTCAATCACATAGTCACATTATCCCCCAAGTTCATTGATCCAGTGCCGATAGACTTTGTAGGACCCAGTGGAGTGATGACCTTATTGTCAATCAAATCTTGAATTTTATGACGAAGAAGAAAACAAATGTCAGTTTTATGGCCAGTTTGTTGATGGAAGGCACAGTACTTGGCAGCTTTATACCTAGCTGGAAGAGTATCAGGGAGAGACTAAGGGTCAAGGGGTTTGAGATAGCCTTGTCCTATGAGGATTTGGAAAGCTTTAGATAAGGTCATGAAAAAGGGATTGTAGGTGCGGTTACCAGTTCTGGAGGGGTTGACAGGTGTTGACTAGGTTTGATGATCTCTTACGAGTGTAGGATTGGAGCTGAAATGAGTGTTTTTGGTACGGCCTCCATTTTCCTGGCTTGTCCCTTGATTCGAAATACTCCCAACCTGAGCAACAAAAGTGTCATTCACAATTTTTGCAACAACTACAAGCACTTGCTGTTTGTTCACCCCTTTGACCTTCAAAGCCTCAATAGCCCACTGAAGATGTTCATAGGGATCAATGCTTGCCCTGACCTTGTTCTTGACACTTGCTTCCACTTTGCTAAGGGATTGGGTCGCTACATCAAGGTGAGGCCCAATTGTTATTGACATGCCACCACCCAGACTTGAAATAGCTTTAGGTTGGCCTTTTTCAATTACAGTTCGCCCAAGATTGAGGAGCCTTTTGGCATGAAATTTCTTGCCTGTGATGTGGTTGATGATGGAGCCAAAATCCCAAAGGCTAAATCTGCCACAATTCTTTGCAAATCTTTAATCATGCTCATTAGCTCAGAAGTAGTGGGTTCATGGGTTTGAGATAATTGGGGTTCAAGTGCATCCATCATACACAAGTACATGCTTTTTGGAATGAACACCTCAGGCTTGGGTAAATGGGCTAGGGTGATGTATATGTTGGGGTTGTAGGTGGATGATAGTGTATAGATTAGGTTGAGGTGTGAAGATAATGGGTTAGTGGTGGCCTGAGGTCCTTTTGGTAGAGCTATAATCTCTTCGTCAATAAGATCCAGAATCTTATGACGACGACAGATGCAACGATTTGTATCATCACCGTGCTGTTGATGATAGGCACAATATTTAGTTGGGTCATGTTGTGGACTTGCCTTTTTTCTGCACCCCGCATTTCAGAAAAGGTTTGAAAAAAGGCCTCACAGTTCGGACTCCCACGGTTCTGAATCTAGTCTCACAAGTGTAATGTGAAACTGATAATCACTAAAGAGTCCAAATCCGACAAACCTTTTGGAAAATTGATTTTAAATCAAATAATGCCAAAATTGGACTGCTTTGCCAGATTACAGAGTCACCATCTAAATATTTTGTTTTTGGGAACTTTAGGAATCCCTGACTCGTGCCAAAGGCCACGTGCCCGTCATTACCAAAGTTGTCTCGGCTCGGGAACTTAGGTACGAGAGGGGAAGGTCCTGAAATGAGCACCCCCGCTCGCACGATCAAAGATCGGCCTCTACTAATCATGATATGATGTTTTATAAACATTATGGGTTCTTATTCTGGTTATTAAACTAGCTTTACTATGTGACACACACAAGCAAGTATAGACTAGTTTGCAAGACTCGGAATGATTTAACTCATGATTGTTTTGCAAAAATGGTTTGAATTCCCCAAATGGGCTTAAAGATGCGGACTTGCCACCAAACATAGAGGGCTTAAAACATGATTTTCCAAAACAAAGTAGGCTTAAAACTCACATTCGTTGAATCGTTCCAATTCAAGCAACAAGTCTTCATCCACAGGCATTTATGCAGTTTAGCATTTAAGCACATATCCTCATGGCAAGCATGCTAAACATGGCAACATCAACACGCATGCGATATGCTAAAGCGTAAAAGCTTACCGAGTACTCCAAGCCAAAACAAAAAACTAGTTAGAAAGATGATTGATCCTAACTATACAAGATGCCTAATGCAACGCATGATGCGCTGAGCCTCAGTGCATGCAAGACAAATGAATGGATGCAAGCATGCGATCATAAGGTATGCTAATTGAAAATGCCCCTAATCTAACCATTGAAAGTGATTAAATAAAAGGGAGAAAGATGCGTGGTTGGAAGAAATGCACACACACATGCACACTTATTACAATATTGTGCCCTCGTGAAGAAGAGTCTGAATGAAGCTAATCTAAGCTAAGCTAACTAAACTAATTAGACTAATTATTACAAACCAATCGAATAACTAGCAAACTAATTACTAATTATTATAACACTTTAATCAACTAGTAAACTAATTAATTAAAACAAATACACACTAACTAATCATGCAAAGCATCAAACTATGCTACTACTGCTCTGATTCAGGAAGTGGAAGATGCAAGCGCTCGGTTTTCGCCCCGGAAAGTCCTCTGTTTTGCTCCCGGGAGGTTCTGTTTGCAGGGTTGGGCATACTCTAGAAACTTTCTGCTCCAACTTACCAAATCTCTGCTGAGGATCACACCAGTGGCCTGCCGGCCATAAGAGGTTGCTGCTGGCCCCCTACTGGCCAAAAGGATGCCTTGCCGGCTAGAGATGGAGCACTGCTAGCCACTAATGCTCTGAGTCACTATACTCTTGAAGACAAGATGCAATTTAGAGCAACAAAAGAAGCTAAATTAAGCCAACATCCTCTTCTAGAGCTCAAAGAGGGCCTCAAGAGATCTCGGTTCCAAGGTGGTCAAGTTTGATCAAGGGTTGATGTGCAAAAGTGAAGAGAAACTAGGTTTTAAGGCACAAAAGTGTAAGAGAGAGAGAGAGAGAGAGAGAGAGAGAGAGAGATTTTTTGTCTTCAAATTTTTCTAACCCCACCCCATGCAAGAGAGGGGTCATATATATAGAAGATGCAAATTTCCTTCACAAAGACCCAGCCACACACGTGTTAGAAGATGCATGAACCTGTGCATACAGCTGGCATAAAATATCACAAAATATCTGCTAGAAACACTGATGGCCGACCGACCATCAGTGATGGTCGGCAAGGCTTTATTAATGACCGGCAGGCCAAAAACCATGGCTGGCAGCCTTCAACGATAGCTGACAGGCCATCAACAACCTCATGTTGAAAAGACCTAAGCATGGTCCAAAGAATAAGCAAAAATGATGCAGGATTTGGAAAACTCAAACCTGTAGCGTTCTGCCGCAGACTTCGAGCGTTCGGTAAGCAATCAGACTCACCATCAGATGTACCTGCAAGAACATTGTAGACACCCCATTTTTGACCGTCCTCAAGACTTGGACGTCACCGCTTGAACACCCGGTGATCATCCTTGTTTATGTTCGTCTTGAGTTCCCGGAGGTCTCGGCTACGCGCCTTGCCTCAGGACCTCTCGACTCGACTGTTTTGTGTCTGGTTTTGCACCAAACACTTGTGATTTGCCTTGGAGGGGCAGGGAATGGCTTGTGAGCCATCCCCATACTCCACCGACCATGGCTTGAGGCCACCGGCTATGTTTTGTTGCCACCGGCCAAATGCTTGGCCGGCCGGCACTATAGATGGCCGGCCGGCTATCTTTTTTTGGTCAATTGCATTTTTGGCCGGCCGACTCCTGTGCATCTGCTTTTGCAGATATTTTTGTGCAGCTGGCATACACTGTCACCCCCTCCATACACGTGTATGGAGGGATTGCCCTCTTGTTAGCTTCCTTTGGAAGCTTTACAAGACTAATTGTCTATAAAAGAGAACCTCTTCTCTCTTGTTCAAGGGTTAGACAACTTAGACAACATTTTCAGAGCTTGAACTTCGGGGTTAGGGTTTACATATATCCTCTATCTCTATATATCTCTCTCTCTTGTGTTTAGTGTGTGTTTAGTCTCATTTTTGTGCACAAACACCCACCATCACACCTTTTCTTAGTTGCTGAGGTACCAGAGGCCTTTCCTTGAAGCTTTTGGACTAGTTTGGAACCAAAAGAGCTGTTGGAACATTGTTTGTGAAGAGGGTCTACAAGGGTAAGACTTTTATCCCTTTTTACCCCATTTTTGCAAAGCTTTTTAGCCTATCTTGCATCTATTTTTAAGCTTAGAATATAACATATAAAATTCTTGTTTTTGTCTGCTCTAAATAGTTCGTTAAGGGTGTTTTAAGCTTTGGGGTTGTTTGACCCCTCTTAAGGCTTGTTTGGCCTTTGTTTTGTGCCATTTTGGTTGAGCTCCGGGACCATTGTGTTTGGGCCCCCTCACCACTGAAATCTTGAGGGATTTTAGAGATGAGGATGGTGCCTTGAGGTCCTAGGAAGGAGAGGGCCACCCCCTCTCCTTGTTGTCCTTGAAAAGGGCTATTTTTGCCTCTTGAGGGAGCATCTAGTTTAAGTGTGTGTTGACCACGCCTTGAATGATATTTATGCTTATTTTTCCATGAAATAGCATCGTGTTGAGTTGGTTTAGACACACCTTGCATGCTTTGCATACATGTCTTGTAATGCCATCATTTAGCCTCAACATGCATCTAGGCTTTGACCCTTGTTCAAGCATGTTTTAGGCCCTGCTTTATGAAGCTTTTGTACTTGTTTTTCCATGCTTAAGGTCTGCCTTTAGTTGCTTTGGTCGACCATGTCATGCATTGCATAGCCCCTTTACATTGTTTAGCTTGTAGGCTTTAAATGTGTGAAGTGTTGAGCATGCATTGTTTGATTTATTTCAGTGGTTTGACACCACTTATAGCATCATTTCAGCCCTCATGACATGCTTACATGATTGCCTTTGATGCCTCTTTGATGCCTTATGTGGTTGTGCCTTATGCTCCATGTTTGGTCATTGTGCATGCCCTTGAATTTAAGTCATTTAGATGCCATCTAAGTGGTCTTCAGGCTTTGTTTTAATATGCTAAAACACTGTTTTTGGTCACTTAATTCATGCCATGTTTGGTTTTGCTAAGGGTAGTTCAATACCTCCTTAGCTTGCCTTGAGTTTTGGACCTCTAATTGCATGCTTATGCTTGTCTTGTTGGCTTGGTTTGGCACCATTTTAACATGATTTTCAGAGCTTATGTTGCATGTCATTAGTCCATGTTTTTATGCTTACAAGTTGTCTTCATATGCTTAAGTGTTGGACCATATTTGCATGCATGCGTGTGTGTGTGTTGGACCTCACTTCCATAGTATTGGCCACTGATTTTGGCAAGCTTGCAAGCTACCCATGTTAGTTTAAGCCCACCCCTTTGCATGTTGTTGTATTCCCACTTTGTATGTTGTTGCATATTTGTGTGTTGTTGCATGATTGGAGTTGCATGATTGAATGAAGTCACATGCTTGCTTACATGCTCGAACACCCACATTGTGCCTTGCATACTTGTTAGTTACATTGTCTCATGCCCTATGTCTTGCATGACCATTGTATGCCTTGTATGCTTCTTAGCATTGTCCATGTGTCCATGTTGCATACTAGTCGACATGCTTAGGATTGCATTGCATTGGCATGCATGCTTCGCCTCTTGAATTGCTTGTGATAGAGGTTGAGTTCAATTTGCTTGATTATGTGCATTGCATTCCATATCAACATGCACACTTGATTCTTTGGGCCATCATGAATAGAAATACGTGATTGGTGGCTCGAGAAACGAGGCCCATCCTCCTTTGAGTCATAAATATGATAAGGAGTGTGGTTGGTGCATACATTGCTTGAAATGCATTGCCATGCCAAGTTCTGTCCTCTGCTGCTATCGAACCAGTTTTTGCAGGAAGATTTGGCCGGCTGGCCATCTTAAGTGCCGATCGGCCATCCATAAGTGGCCGATGGATTGATTTATGGTCGATGACCATTCCCCATGGCCGGTGACTATTCCTCACGGCCGGTGGTGCTCCACAGCACTCAGAGAAGCAACCCTGGGACTTGTGCATTCTTCAGAGAAGGAGAACTATCAAAGCAGAGGCAGCTTGTGCATGGCAGTGACTTCCAAGCGGAATCGAGCACGCATCGCATTGGACCCTCTTCCTGAGGCTGTTTATTGCTTAAATTAGATTAATTAATTTGCTTAATTAATTAGGTGGTCTATAATATTTAATTAGCTTGTTAGTTAGTTAAATTGTATTATTCTTTTGGTCCTTCCGAGTGAGGGCTAACATGTAATAAGTGTGGGTGCGTGTGTGCATGTCTTCCAATCCCCCACTTCTTTCTCCCTTTTACTTACCTGCTTTTGATGGTTAGTATTAGGGCATATTTAAATTAGCATACCTTATGCTATGCATGCGTGTATCCATAAATTTGTCCTACATGCACCGTGCTCGGTACATCACACTAACTGCACTTGTATTTCAATTCCAAGTTGAATACCTGTTAGTTGCAGCATTTCACAAGCCATCATTAGGATAGCCGAGCCTATTGTAGTTGCATCTTGTATGTGTTGCATTAGCCATCTCGACATGAACTAGGATCATGTACATGATTATTAACTAGTTTCTGTTGTGGCTTGGAGTACTCGGTAAGCATTTATGCTTTAGCACACCGCATGTGTGTGAGTGTTGCCATGACAGCATGCTTACCATGAGGCTACTTGCTTATGTGATATAACTGCTTGAATGCTTGTGGGTGGAGGTTGAATTACCTAAATTGGAATAATGTATTAAAACTGTGTGTTTTAAGCCCACTAGATAGTGGCAAAACCATCTTTTCTAAAGCCCACTTGAGAGTGGCAAAACTTGCATTTTAGCCTACTTGTGAGTAGCAAACCATTTTCAAAACAAACATGCAATGTTTTGTTCCAATTTAGGCGATTTCATCTGTACTTGTTTGTTGTGCACATAACATAGTAATTCTAGGCTAATAACCGGAATAAAAACGCATAACGTTTTCAAAAACGGATATCACGATTAGTAGAGGCCGATCTTCGGATCGGGCGAGAGGGGGTGCTCATAGCTGACCTTCCCCAATCGTACCCAAGCTCCCGAGCCGAGCAGACTTTGGTGATGACGGACACATGGCCTTTGGCACCGAGTCAGGGTTTCCTAAATTCCCCCATAAAAATATTTAGGTGGCGACTCTGTATCTGGCAAAGCAGTCCATGTTTGGCACTTCTTTTCTAAAAATCTGCTTTCTCAAAATGATTTGCCGGATTTGGACTCTTTGGTTCAGATTAAGAACCGTGACAATTTGAGAGTCCTGAACTGTAGCGAGCCCAAAACGAACAGAACGGGGCTCGTCCTCCCGGGGCGTTCGGGGACGTCTATAGTTTTTGGCGACTCTACTGGGGAGTTAGAAAGCTTGACTCGAACTCGTGATATCCTGTTTTGATTTCATTTATGTGTCTCTTTGCATTGCATGTGCATTGGTGCACCTAGCACACCGTGTTTGCCATCTGCCATTCCTGAACGGTTTGCCGAAGGCTTGACTTTGTCAAAGCGTGCCATAAGGCTGACCGGTTGTGGGCTCTGACAGTATGGGAACACAAACCCCGGTTTTACTGAGGCACCCTTTTCGACCATTCGACCTAGTGCATATCGAAATCCATAGTGACTATTCCAAACTAGGACAAGTTGCTTACCCGATGTTAGGTTGTTTGAAAACTGCTGCGTGCATAGTGAAACCCTAGCTCCTGACAAAAATAGGACAGGGAAACCCTACCCCTCCATAGGGGTGTTTTGGCTCTCTTTACTTACTATGTGCTTTTAGGGTGTATCTCTACAGGGCAACGTACATATCAGTTTGCAAGTTTGAGTATCAGGCCTGAGAGCACCAGTATCAGTTTATGAGAATCAGTTATATCTGTGGGTATCCGATTCAGTATTTTGGGGGCAGTGATTTCGGGCAACAATGATCAGCAGTAGAGTACAGTTGTTCGGCTACATCTGTGTTTGATCCATTTGGGCTGAAACGCTGCTTGTTTTTCCTTTCAATTCAGAGAGTTGATACAGAATAGCTAGTGTTCTCCCTTGCTGAGGCAAGACAGATATCTGATCCGTTAGTCACCGTTCAGTACAGCGAATTTACCATGACGCAGAATTCAGAGGAGATTGTGGTTATGACGGCCGCATTAGATCAAGGAATCACCCTGCAAAGCGAGACCGATGTCGATGTACCGCATCCACCCAGGTTGTCTGTCGCACACCCGGTCTGGACCCCCCCAGTTGTATCAGGCCCGTGAGCCCACCACATTCGAATTGATGGGAATGATAGGTGACCTCTAGAGGTCTGTGGCGGATCTCGCTTACGAAATGTCAGCTTCGCCACCAGCCGCACCGTATGCCGGGAATTTTGTACCACAGGAGCCCCCACTGTTGGGACGGATTGTGATCGAACTTAGCCAACCCGAGGTGGCCTCCAACTATAACAATGACGTATGAACATCAACCCAAACCCTCGATCAGGATGAGGCGAGAGGCAAGAACAAAATGAAGGCAGATGCCGATCCCATTGAACAACTGCTATGGGCAGTCGAGGCTTTGAAAGTCGAGGGGATGAGTAAACAACAGGTATTCGCAGTCGTAGCTAAGGCTGTGGATGATGTTTTCCCCACTCCAACCGAAGGCAGTACAAGCCAGTTAGGAAATCGGGATAGGCCCCGTCATGCCAGAACAGTTCCTTCCAGTCCCAACCCTGCACCTGGGAAAGATCAGAAAGCCAAGGCGGCGCCTGCCGACCCTTTCGCTAGTGCGTCTAGCAAGAATACTCAACCTTCAAAGTACCTGCCCTGAGGGTGCAGGGTCTTTCACGTTCTCTATATGCCATTGTCAAAGGCATTTCAGATCCTTGCCGAAAGGGGGCATCTTAAACCCTTGGAGCCTCGGCCTCTCCCAAAGAATCTCCCTACTACACATGATGCTGCCTTGTACTGTGCGTACCACTAGCAAACCGGTCATGCTACCGACAATTGTTTTCGCCTCCATTATGAGGTGCAAGACTTGATCGACAACGAAGTTATCCTTCCGGCCACCTCAGCCAAGTCTGTTACTACCCAGTTATTGGATTTTGAGGATACTGATACTGCGAGTATGTAATCAGGAAGTTAACCACTTGCGGGCGGCGCTCGGCGTATTTTGAATGTGGCGTCTGACACGCATTTTTGGAGCATCTGCGAATGCTAGTTTTGTAAATTCTGGCTTTGGTGTCGAGTCAGTCTTTTGTTTTGTTTTGAGTCTATCTCATTGTCTTGAGTCAGTCCTTTTGCTTATGGGTCTGTCTTGTTGTAGCGAGTTAGTCCCCTTTGAATAGAATGTCGGGTGATTCCGGAGCTGTTGCCTCGAACACCGTTTTGTTTTGTAATTACCCTTTTGCTTTCTTTTGAGTCTGTCTCTGTCGTGGAGCCAGTTGCAACCAGGGAATCTGAATGAAACAGCTGCGGCTATCATGTTTCCATGCTTACTACTATTCTGAATTAGTTGTGCCAGGGGACTTGAATGGAACAGCAGTACATTCCACCTGTTCTCTTGTGCCCTGAAAATCATTGCATTGACCTAAGTTTTTCAAAACTTTTTGAACACTGTGGTGAAAACAAAGAGGAAGGAATTCCTCGGGTTTTGCAAACTTTGATCAAATTGAGAGTAAGAGAGGCGTGCTAAGCCCTTAATGATTGAAATCATGCTTGTCAGCGTGAGTACTAAGAAGGACCCTGGCTTGATCCAGACTGGTTCCACACTATCTTCAGTGCGAGCGATTTGTCACTTTTTTAAAAACTTTCAAAAACAAAATGTTTTGTGCGGTCCTACGAAGACCTGTGTGGGATCACTCTTGAGATTGTGCAGCTTAGGATCGCTCTCAGCCTCAAGACTCGAGCCCTTGTTTTAAAGCCTTGAACCACAATTCGGAGTGTTCAACGATCGACCATCAAGAGAGGCCTGTGTGGCCAGATTGGAAGCAGCCCTCGAACAAGAGGCACCAAAGTCAGATCAAGAAGATCAGATCACATCAGAAGAAGCCTGTAAAGCTAGAACAGAAGCACCCCTGCAAACTAGGGGCAAAAATGTCCGATTTGCTCGAAGAGCCGAAGATGGGTCCTTCAGTAAGTCAATGCAACAACCACTCTCTTGGATACGGATGGCTTCAAAACCCTAAAACCATTTGGCATGGACTTGTTACACTTTTACCCTTTGAGCGGCTCGCTGGGCCGAAAACCTGAAAAGGCGACCCAGGCAAAAGTTAGAGCAAAAGAAAATATATACAAAAAAAAAAGAAGAAAAAAATATACAAAAGAGAGAAAAATACGAAAAAGAAAAAAAAATAATATACAAAAGAGAGAAAAAAGAAAGGGAAGAAAGAAAAAGGAAAGAAAAGCTCGCAAGGTCGAAAACCCACATCGGGCGCCTTGGCAAAAGTTAGAGCCTAAAAGGTGAAGGTTAAAATACCCGAGTGTACCTTAACCGGAACTACGTAAGGCTTGATTCCCATGTTTGGGATACGTAGGCAACTTCAGCCTGAAGTCCAGCCCCCAATGCTTTTATAGCGACTAAGTCCATGCAATGATTTTTAATCATCCTTGATTCCCATGTTTGGAATATCTAGGCAGCTTCGCCCTGAAGTCCAGTCCTACGCACTTTCAAAGTGACTGTGTCCATATATTGGTTTTGACCATCTTCATCTTCTTCGTGTCCGAGAGTTTGGTCATGATTGTCACTAATGATGACTGTTTGTAAAATGCTGCGGCACTATCCAGACAATGGGCAACTTTCCGTAGCCATGACTCGCTGTTCAAACCAGGGGCAACTTTCCGTTGCCATGCAGCGTCCTTCAAACAAGGCGCAATTTTCCATTGCCTTCGATTTGAGGTTGTGCATCTCGAGAGTAAGTTCCGTGCTCGTTGAGCATTGACCGTTTGCAAAAATAGTTTCTGAAAATTTTTATTGAGGTTGACTATTTTCTCGAAAACTATTTCACTTTCCAAAAGTGGACCATTTTCTTGGACCCAAAAACGAAAATTTTCAGTGCTCATAGCCTGACTTGCATGATTTTCAAATAAAAAATCGAACAAGTATGTTGATCTAACTCTCATCTTGGTCAAGACTGTTTTAGTAGAAAACCAGAAAAAAAAATGGTCAAAATAATGAACTAGGGGCACAGTTGAGTCAGGTGTTCAGTCTTTCCCCTGTAGTCAACATACTTGCCAGAAGGGCACTCTATTCGCCAGAAGAAGGCACGACTGAAGCTGACCGCAACAGGAGAGAAAGCTCTCACCTCCTCCAAGCAACGAGGTATCAAACCAAGTGCGAAGCACGAACTGGAATGGATCAAGGTACTCCGTTCCCTCATCCGGATCATCAACTAGACGTCCCTGGAGGAAATAGCTGTGAGCTAACAGTGTTGGGTTTGAACCCACAACTTCCTATTCTCCATCAATCACCCTGGGGAGGGATGAAAAAATGAGAGAATAAAGAATAGAGAGGTGTAAGTTGAGAGAAAAAGTGAGCAAAAAGGGTTGTGAGAGAAAAATCGAGCCTGAGAGCCGAGTGATGTGAGAATCACACAAATGAGAAAGTGTGGGAAAAAACACCCAGAGAAACTGACTCCTCGTGATCTGAGAAGTCTCTCGTTTATATAACGCGTCTGTGTGTCGTGTCTTTTGTTTTGTTTACCTTAACTCGTGCTTTGAGTCGGTTCCGAGCGTGTCTCATTGTGTTTAGGTTGTTTACCTTTTGTTTTTCGTTATTGAGTCTTTTTCACTGTGTTCAGTCGTAGGCTCAATACCCGGTTGAAAACCCTTTTTCTCAAATTGTTTTGTGCTCAGAGTGCTGTGCCATTCTCCACATTTCTGTAAAAACAGGTTTGGTCCTTTTGTAAAACCGCAGGGGTTCAACCCAGGTCACTTGGAAATAGTGAACATATGGGTTCCAGATTGCATCTGAGTGTGCTTCAACTTCAGTCGATCCCACCTTTGTATTCCATCTTTTCAGATTTGAACTGTTTTCACCGCGTGCATAATGAACTAAGAATACTGTGTTATGGGCTATGAAGTTCAGAATGATTAGTGTTCAGAATCAATTGTGAGCTGTGTGGGCTGTATGCAGATTAAACCAAGCACTGTGTTATGAGCTGAGTGTTCAAAATGGGTAGTGGTTTGTTTGAGTTGTTTTGCTGTTGGCCAGTCGGCCAAATATTTGGCCAGTGGACTATTTTTGTGGCCGGTGGATGGCCAGTGACCTCCCCTGATGGCCGGTGAGCCTCCTACAACCTTGTTAGGGTGATATGTGTGGTTTGGGGCCTCCATTGCTCAAGAAAGTGCAAGGGAAGGCATTTTCGAAGCCTAACCGGCCTCCGTTTTGACCTCGGACCGTGTCTTCTGTGCATGGCACTCGAATATGTGCAAGGTGTATCCTTTTTGTATCCTTTTGTCTCTTTTAAGATTCGAAAGTTGCCCCACATACGTTGTTTTGCAAACACGTGTTGAGTTATACGTCATTATGCTTGCATTGTTATGCATTCGCCATGGTCTGGCGAGACCTTAAATACGCTCGGTCTAGGAGACCTTAAATCCTCTGAAGGTACAAGTCCTTCGGTGTTTGTCGTGCCCGAACGACTTTTGGTAAGTTGCATTGTACATGTATTTCAAGCGACTCGCGTCGTCATATATTCAAGTTCACATGCATTATCATGCATTTCAAGCGATGCGCGTCGTCGCGCATTCGAGTTCATAAGCATTTCGAGCGACACGCGTGGTCGCACATTCAAGATCATTTGCAATGTCATGCATATCACAGGACGTGCGTTGTCATGCGTTTACATCAGCACGCATCAACATGCATTTCAAACAAAACCAAAAAAACAAAAAACAACAACATGCATATGTCATGCATTTCATTGTAATATATTGCATATGTCATGCAATCCACTATATCCATTCCATTGCATCTTGTAGATGTTGCATTGTAGCTTGCATGCATTCATTGCATCACCTCCATCTAGGGTTTGCACCTTTCCTTATTGAGCTTGGTCTGGTATGTGCCCATACTTTTCACGTCTATACACTCATAGTTCTGTATGACCGTTCTATGTTAGACGTGGTTTGTTTGTGTCCATGCCTTTCCTAGGCAAGATACGGTTTGGCCGTAGGCCTTAATCCACTATATCCATTCCATTGCATATTGTAGATGTTGCATTGTAGCATGCATGCATTCATTGCATCACCTCCATCTAGGGTTTGCACCTTTCCTTGTTGAGCTTGGTCTGGTATGTGCCCATACTTTTCACGTCTATACACTCATAGTTCTGTATGACCGTTCTATGTTAGATGTGGTTTGTTTGTGTCCATGCCTTTCTTAGGCAAGATACGGTTTGGCCGTAGGCCTTAATCCACTATATCCATTCCATTGCATATTGTAGATGTTGCATTGTAGCTTGCATGCATTCATTGCATCACCTCCATCTAGGGTTTGCACCTTTCCTTGTTGAGCTTGGTCTGGTATGTGCCCATACTTTTCACGTCTATACACTCATAGTTCTGTATGACCGTTCTATGTTAGACGTGGTTTGTTTGTGTCCATGCCTTTCCTAGGCAAGATACGGTTTGGCCGTAGGCCTTAATCCACTATATCGATTCCATTGCATATTGTAGATGTTGCATTGTAGCTTGCATGCATTCATTGCATCATCTCCATCTGGGGTTTGCGTCTTTGCTTCTTGAGCTTAGTCTGGTATGTGCCCATACTTTTCACGTCTATAGACTCATAGTTCTATATGACCGTTCTATGTTAGACGTGGTTTGTTTGTGTCCATGCCTTTCCTAGGCAAGATTTGGTTTGGCCCGCGCGCCATATCCATCATACATATTACATTGTAGTGTAATTTTTGCATCCTGCATTAGGATCATGTTCTTTCGTTAGCGGATCATTCCCCACCTATATCATTCCACCCAATTACTTGTTCTTGCGTCCGTCTACATCACTCATAGTTCTGCATGTGTACGCGCTTTGAGGGTTGCAGCACCTTTTCTATGGTAGATGGACTTGTTACCTCCATCAATCTATTTGACATTCGTGTGGTTTTGAACCACTCATGATTGGATCATGATTTAATTACATTGCCTTTTCTTTTGCATTATTGAACATAATTTTGTATATATTGCATTTCATTTTGCATTCATGTTGCATGTTATGCATGGTGCTAACGATATCATACCTGTTAAGTTTTCTTTCTCTTTCAGGCACGATATTGTATGCACGGTTCATTTGAGGCTGGTGCAACCAGACGAGCCGGACATGTATTGTATTCTCCGCGTGAAACGTAGCGAGAATTACATGATTCTCTTACATCCTTTCTGCATTGTAATGTAGTTGGATTTGTGTTGATTGCTTGAAACTGTTGCATTATTATGCTTCGTTACAGCTTTCTTTGCATGATCATAAGCTATGTTCGGCTTTGTGCATTGTCTTGCATTTTGCCCCTGCCTTCGGGCGCATACCTTATCTGTAGCTTGTATACTTGTCTAAGTCTTCGGCATTGTCAAAAATGGGTCGTCTCTAGGCTTTGACACTCACTCCTGTCATTGTTATGGCTTTCGAGTTCTGTCAAAGAGGGGCAACTGTAGACACCCCATTTTTGACCGTCCTCAAGACTTGGACGTCACTGCTTGAACACCTGGTGATCATCCTTGTTTGTGTTCGTCTTGAGTTCCCGGAGGTCTCGGCTACGCGCCTTGCCTCAGGACCTCTCGACTCGACTGTTTTGTGTCTGGTTTTGCACCAAACACTTGTGATTTGCCTTGGAGGGGCAGGGAATGGCTTGTGAGCCATCCCCACACTCCACCGACCATGGCTTGAGGCCACCGGCTGTGTTTTGTTGCCACTGGCCAAATGCTTGGCCGGCCGGCACTATAGATGGCCGGCCGGCTATCTTTTTTTGGTCAATTGCATTTTTGGCCGGCCGACTACTGTGCATCTGCTTTTGCAGATATTTTTGTGCAGCTGGCATACACTGTCACCCCCTCCATACACGTGTATGGAGGGATTGCCCTCTTGTTAGCTTCCTTTGGAAGCTTTACAAGACTAATTGTCTATAAAAGAGAACCTCTTCTCTCTTGTTCAGGGGTTAGACAACTTAGACAACATTTTCAGAGCTTGAGCTTTAGGGTTAGGGTTTACATATATCCTCTATCTCTATATATTTCTCTCTCTCTCTTGTGTTTAGTGTGTGTTTAGTCTCATTTTGTGCACAAACACCCACCATCACACCTTTTCTTAGTTGCTGAGGTACCAGAGGTCTTTCCTTGAAGCTTTTGGACTGGTTTGGAACCAAAAGAGCTGCTGGAACATTGCTTGTGAAGAGGGTCTACAAGGGTAAGACTTTTGTCCCTTTTTACCCCATTTTTGCAAAGCTTTTTAGCCTATCTTGCATCTGTTTTTAAGCTTAGCATATAACATATAAAAGTCTTGTTTTTGTCTGCTCTAAATAGTTTGTTAAGGGTGTTTTAAGCTTTGGGGTTGTTTGACCCCTCTTAAGGCTTGTTTGGCCTTTGTTTTGTGCCATTTTGGTTGAGCTCCGGGACCATTGTGTTTGGGCCTCCTCACCACTGAAATCTTGAGGGATTTTAGAGGTTAGGATGGTGCCTTGAGGTCCTAGGAAGGAGAGGGCCACCCCCTCTCCTTGTTGTCCTTGAAAAGGGCTACTTTTGCCTCTTGAGGGAGCATCTAGTTTAAGTGTGTGTTGACCATGTCTTGACTGATATTTATGCTTATTTTCCATGAAATAGCATTGTGTTGAGTTGGTTTGGACACACCTTGCATGCTTTGCATACATGTCTTGTAATGCCATCATTTAGCCTTAACATGCATCTAGGCTTTGACCCTTGTTCAGGCATGTTTTAGGCCCTGCTTTGTGAAGCTTTTGTACTTGTTTTTCCATGCTTAAGGTCTGCCTATAGTTCTTTTGGTCGACCATGGCATGCATTGCATAGCCCCTTTACATTGTTTAGCTTGTAGGCTTTAAATGTGTGAAGTGTTGAGCATGCATTTTTTGATTTATTTCAGTGGTTTGACACCACTTATAGCATCATTTTAGCCCTCATGACATGCTTGCATGCTTGCCTTTGATGCCTCTTTGATGCCTTATGAGGTTGTGCCTTATGCTCCATGTTTGGTCATTGTGCATGCCCTTGAATTTAAGTCATTTAGATGCCATCTAAGTGGTCCTTAGGCTTTGTTTTAATATGGTAAAATTCTGTTTTTGGCCATTTAATTCATGCCATGTTTGGTTTTGCTAAGGGTAGTTCAATACCTCCTTAGCTTGCCTTGAGTTTTGGACCTCTAATTGCATGCTTATGCTTGTCTTGTTAGCTTGGTTTGGCACCATTTTAACATGATTTTCAGAGCTTATGTTGCATGTCATTAGTCCATGTTTTTATGCTTACAAGTTGTCTTCATATGCTTAAGTGTTGGACCATATTTGCATGCATGCGTGTGTGTGTGTTGGACCTCACTTCCATAGTATTGGCCACTGATTTTGGCAAGCTTGCAAGCTACCCATGTTAGTTTAAGCCCACCCCTTTGCATGTTGTTGTATTCCCACTTTGTATGTTGTTGCATATTTGTGTGTTGTTGCATGATTGGAGTTGCATGATTGAATGAAGTCACATGCTTGCTTACATGCTCGAACACCCACATTGTGCCTTGCATACTTGTTAGTTACATTGTCTCATGCCCTATGTCTTGCATGACCATTGTATGCCTTGTATGCTTCTTAGCATTGTCCATGTGTCCATGTTGCATACTAGTCGACATGCTTAGGATTGCATTGCATTGGCATGCATGCTTCGCCTCTTGAATTGCTTGTGATAGAGGTTGAGTTCAATTTGCTTGATTATGTGCATTGCATTCCATATCAACATGCACACTTGATTCTTTGGGCCATCATGCATGGAAATGCGTGATTGGTGGCCTGAGAATCGAGGCCCATCCACCTTTGAGTCATAAATATGATAAGGAGTGTGGTTGGTGCATACATTGCTTGAAATGCATTGCCATGCCAAGTTTTGTCGTCTGCTGCTGTCAAACCAGTTTTTGCAGGAAGATTTGGCCGGCCGGCCATCTTAAGTGCCGACCGGCCATCCATAAGTGGCCGATGGATTGATTTATGGTCGATGACCATTCCCTACAGCTGGTGACTATTCCTCACGGCTGGTGGTGCTCCACAGCACTCAGAGAAGCAACCCTGGGACTTGTGCAGTCTTCAGAGAAGCAGAACAGTCAAAGCAGAGGCAGCTTGTTCATAGCAGTGACTTCCGAGCAGAATCGAGCATGCATCGCATTGGACCCTCTTTCCGAGGTTGTTTATTGCTTAAATTAGATTAATTAATTTGCCTAATTAATTAGGTGGTCTGTAATATTTAATTAGCTTGTTAGTTAGTTAAATTGTATTATTCTTTCGGTCCCTCCGAGTGAGGGCTAACTTGTAATAAGTGTGGGTGCGTGTGTGCATGTCTTCCAATCCCCCACTTCTTTCTGCCTTTTACTTACCTGCTTTTGATGGTTAGTATTAGGGCATATTTAAATGAGCATACCCTATGCTATGCATGCGTGCATCCATACATTTGTCCTACATGCACCGGGCTCGGTACATCATACTAACTGCACTTGTATTTCAATTCCAAGTTGAATACCTGTTAGTTGCAGCATTTCACAAGCCATCATTAGGATAGCCGAGCCTATTGTAGTTGCATCTTGTATGTGTTGCATTAGCCATCTCGACATGAACTAGGATCATGTACATGATTACTAACTAGCTTCTGTTCTGGCTTGGAGTACTCGGTAAGCATTTATGCTTTAGCATACCGCATGCGTGTGAGTGTTGCCATGACAGCATGCTTACCATGAGGCTACTTGCTTATGTGATATAACTGCTTGAATGCCTGTGGGTGGAGGTTGAATTACCTAAATTGGAATAATGTATTAAAACAGTGTGTTTTAAGCCCACTAGATAGTGGCAAAACCATCTTTTCTAAAGCCCACTTGAGGGTGGCAAAACTTGCATTTTAGCCTACTTGCGAGTAGCAAACCATTTTCAAAACAAACATGCAATGTTTTGTTCCAATTTAGGCAATTTGGTCTATACTTATTTGTTGTGCGCATAACATAGTAATTCTAGGCTAATAACCGGAATAAGAACACATAACGTTTTCAAAAACGGATATCACAGTTAGTAGAGGCCGATCTTCGGATCGGGCAAGAGGGGGTGCTCATAGCTGACCTTCCTCAATCGTACCCAAGCTCCCGAGCCGAGGCAACTTTGGTGATGACGGACACGTGGCCTTTGGCACCGAGTCAGGGTTTCCTAAATTCCTCCATAAAAAATATTTAGGTGGCCACTCTGTATCTGGCAAAGCAGTCCATGTTTGACACTTCTTTTCTAAAAATCTATTGTCTCAAAACGATTTGCCAGATTTGGACTCTTTGGTTCATATTAAGAACCGTGACAATTTGAGAGTCCTGAACTGTAGCGAGCCCAAAACAAACAGAACGGAACTCATCCTCCCGGGGCGTTCGGGGAAGTCTATAGTTTCTGATGGCTCTGCTGGGGAGTTAGAGAGCTTGACTTGAACTCGTGATATCCTGCTTTGATTTCATTTATGTGTCTCTTTGCATTGCATGTGCATTGGTGCACCTAGCACACCGTGTTTGCCATCTGCCATTCCTGAACGGTTTGCTGGAGGCTTGACTTTGTCAAAGCATGCCATAAGGCTGACCGGTTGTGGGCTCTAACAGTATGGGAACACAAACCCCGATTTTATTGGGGCACCCATTTCGACCATTCAACTTAGTGCATATCGAAATCCATAGTGACTATTCCAAACTAGGACAGGTTGCTTACCTAATGTTAGGTTGTTTGAAAACTGCTGCGTGCATAGTGAAACCCTAGCTCTTGACAAAAATAGGACAGGGAAACCCTACCCCTCCATAGGGGTGTTTTGGCTCTCTTTACTTACTATGTGCTTTTAGAGTGTATCTCTACAGGGGAACGTACATATCAGTTTGCAAGTTTGAGTATCAGACCTGAGGGCACCAGTATCAGTTTATGAGAATCAGTTATATCAGTGGGTATCTAATTCAGTATTTTGGGGGGAGTGATTTCGGGCCATAATGGTCAGCAGTAGAGTACAGTTGTTCGGCTACATCTGTGTTTGATCCATTTGGGCTGAAACGCTGTTTGTTTTTCCTTTCAGTTTAGAGAGTTGATACAGAATAGCTAGTGTTCCCCCTTGCTGAGGCAAGACAGATATCTGACCGTCAGTCACCATTCAGTACAACGGATTTATCATGACGTAGAATTCAGAGGAGATTGTGGTTATGACGGCCGCATTAGATCAAGGAATCACCCTGCAAAGCGAGACCGATGTCGATGTACCGCATCCACCCAGGTCGTCTGTCGCACACCCGGTCTGGACCCCCCAGTTGTATCAGGCTCGTGAGCCCACCACATTCGAATTGATGGGAATGATAGGTGACCTCCAGAGGTCTGTGGCGGATCTCGCTTACGAAATGTTAGCTTCGCCACCAGCCGCACCGTATGCCGGGAATTTTGTACCACAGGAGCCCTCACTGTTGGGACGGATTGTGGTCGAACTTAGCCAACCCAAGGTGGCCTCCAACTATAACAATGACGTATCAACATCAACCCAAACCCTCGATCAGGATGAGGCCAGAGGCAAGAACAAAATGAAGGCAGATGCCGATCCCATTGAACAACTGCTATGGGCAGTCGAGGCTTTGAAAGCCGAGGGGATGAGTAAACAACAGGTATTCGCAGTCGTAGCTAAGGCTGTGGATGATGTTTTCCCCACTCCAACCGAAGGCAGTACAAGCCAGTTAGGAAATCGGGATAGGCCCCGTCATGCCAGAACAGTTCCTTCCACTCCCAACCCTGCACCTGGGAAAGATCAGAAAGCCAAGGCAGCGCCTGCCGACCCTTTCGCTAGTGCGTCTAGCAAGAATACTCAACCTTCAAAGTACCTGCCCCGAGGGCGCAGGGTCTTTCACGCTCTCTATATGCCATTGTCAAAGGCACTTCAGATCCTTGCCGAAAGGGGGCATCTTAAACCCTTGGAGCCTCGGCCTCTCCCAAAGAATCTCCCTACTACACATGATGCTGCCTTGTACTGTGCGTACCACCAACAAACCGGTCATGCTACTGACAATTGTTTTCGCCTCCGTCATGAGGTGCAAGACTTGATCGACAACGAAGTTATCCTCCCGCCCACCTCAGCCAAGTCTGTTACTACCCAGTTATTGGATTTTGAGGATACTGATACTGCGAGTATGTAATCAGGAAACAAACCACCTGCGGGCGGCGCTCGGCGTATTTTGGATGTGGCGTCTGGCACGCATTTTTGGAGCATCTGCGAATGCTATTTTTGTAAATTCTGGCTTGGGTGTCAAGTCAGTCTTTTGTTTTGTTTTGAGTCTGTCTCATTGTCTTGAGTCAGTCCTTTTGCTTATGGGTCTGTCTTGTTGTAGCGAGTCAGTCCCCTTTGAATAGAATGTCGGGTGATTCCGGAGCTATTGCCTCGAACACCGTTTTGTTTTGTAATTACCCTTTTGCTTTCTTTTGAGTATGTCTCTGTCGTGGAGCCAGTTCCAACCAGGGAATCTGAATGAAACAGCTGCGGCTATCATGTTTCCATGCTTACTACTATTCTGAATTAGTTGTGCTAGGGGACTTGAATGGAACAGCAGTACATTCCACCCGTTCTCTTGTGCGCGGAAAATCATTACATTGACCTAAGTTTTTCAAAACTTTTTGAACACTGCGGTGAAAACAAAGAGGAAGGAATTCCTCGGGTTTTGCAAACTTTGATCAAATTGAGAGAAAGAGAGGCGTGCTAAGCCCTTAATGATTGAAATCATGCTTGTCAGCGTGAGTACTAAGAAGGACCCTGGCTTGATCCAGACTGGTTCCACACTATCTTCAGCGCGAGCGATTTGTCGCTTTTTTAAAAACTTTCAAAAACAAAATGTTTTGCGCGGTCTTGCGAAGACCTGTGTGGGATCACTCTTGAGATTGTGCAGCTTAGGATCGCTCTCAGCCTCAAGACTCGAGCCCTTGTTTTAAAGCCTTGAACCACAATTCGGAGTGTTCAACGATCGACCATCAAGAGAGGCCTGTATGGCCAGATTGGAAGCAGCCCTCGAACAAGAGGCACCAAAGTCAGATCAAGAAGATCAGATCTCATCAGAAGAAGCCTGTAAAGCTATAACAGAAGCACCCCGCCAAACTAGGGGCAAAAATGTCCGATTTGCTCGAAGAGCCGAAGATGGGTCCTTCAGTAAGTCAATGCAACAGCCACTCTCGTGGATACGGATGGCTTCAAAACCCTAAAACCATTTGGCATGGACTTGTTACACTTTTACCCTTTGAGCGGCTCGCTGGGCCGAAAACCCGGAAGGGCGACCCAGGCAAAAGTTAGAGCAAAAGAAAATATATACAAAAAAAAAAGAAAAAAAATATACAAAAGAGAGAAAAAAGAGAAAAAATATACAAAAGAGAGAAAAATACAAAAAAGAAAAAAAAAATAATATACAAAAGAGAGAAAAAAGAAAGGGAAGAAAGAAAAAGGAAAGAAAAGCTCGCAAGGTGGAAAACCCGCATCGGGTGCCTTGGCAAAAGTTAGAGCCTAAAAGGTGAAGGTTAAAATACCCGAGTGTACTTTAACCGGAACTACGTAAGGCTTGATTCTCATGTTTGGGATACGTAGGCAACTTAAGCCTGAAGTCCAGCCCCCAACGCTTTCATAGCGACTAAGTCAATGCAATGGTTTTTAATCATCCTTGATTCCCATGTTTGGAATATCTAGGCATCTTCGCCCTGAAGTCTAGTCCTACGCACTTTCAAAGTGACTGTGTCCATATATTGGTTTTGACCATCTTCGTCTTCTCCGTGTCCGAGAGTTTGGTCGTGATCGTCACTAATGATGACTATTTGTAAAATGCTGCGGCACTATCCAGAAGAGGGGCAACTTTCCATTGCCATGAGTCGCCGTTCAAACCAGGGGCAACTTTCCGTTGCCATGCATCGTCCTTCAAACAAGGCGCAATTTTCCATTGCCTTCGATCCGAGGTTGTGCATCTCGAGAGTAAGTTCCGTGCTCGTTGAGCATTGACCGTTTGCAAAAATAGTTTTTAAAATTTTTTACTGAGGTTGACTATTTTCTCGAAAACTATTTCACTTTCCAAAAGTGGACCATTTTCTTGGACCCGAAAAGGAAAATTTTCAGTGCCCATAGGCTGACTTGCATGATTTTCAAATAAAAAATCGAACATGTATGTTGATCTAACTCTCATCTTGGTCAAGACTGTTTTAGTAGAAAACCAGAAAAAAAAAATGGTCGAAATGATGAACTAGGGGCATAGTTGAGTCAGGTGTTCAGTCTTTCCCCTGTAGTCAACATACTTGCCAGAAGGGCACTCTATTCGCCAGAAGAAGGCACAACTGAAGCTGACCGCAACAGGGGAGAAAGCTCTCACCTCCTCCAAGCAACGAGGTATCAAACCAAGTGCGAAGCACGAACTGGAATGGATCAAGGTACTCTGTTCCCTCATCCGGAACATCAACTAGACGTCCCTGGAGGAAATAGTTGCGAGCTAACAGTGTTGGGTTTGAACCCACAACTTCCTATTCTCCATCAATCACCCTGGGGAGGGATGAAAAAATGAGAGAATAAATAATAGAGAGGTGTAAGTTGAGAGAAAAAGTGAGCAAAAAGGGTTGTGAGAGAAAAACCGAGCCTGAGAGCCGAGTGATATGAGAATCACACAAATGAGAAAGTGTAGGAAATAACACCCAGAGAAACTGGCTCCTCGTGATCTGAGAAGTCTCTCATTTATATAACGTGTCTGTGTGTTGTGTCTTTTGTTTTGTTTACCTTAACTCTTGCTTTGAGTCGGTTCCGAGCGTGTCTCGTTGTGTTTAGGTTGTTTACCTTTTGTTTTTTGTTATTGAGTCTTTTTCACTGTGTTCAGTCGTAGGCTCAATACCCGGTTGAAAACCCTTTTTCTCAAATCGTTTTGTGCTCAGGGTGCTGTGCCATTCTCCACATTTCTATAAAAATAGGTTTGGTTCTTTTGTAAAACCGCAGGGGTTCAACCCAGCCGGGTCACTTGGAAACAGTGAACATGTGGGTTCCAGATTGCATCTGAGTGTGCTTCAACCTCAGCCGATCCCACCTTTGTATTCCATCTTTTTAGATTTGAACTGTTTTCGCCGCGTGCATAATGAACTAAGAATACTGTGTTATGGGCTATGAAGTTCAGAATGAGCAGTGTTCAGAATCCGTTGTGAGCTGTGTGGGCTGTATGCAGATTAAACCAAGCACTATGTTACGAGCTGAGTGTTCAAAATGGGCAGTGGTTTGTTTGAGTTGTTTTGCTGTTGGCCGGTCGGCCAAATATTTGGCCAGTGGACTATTTTTGTGGCCGGTGACCTCCCCTGATGGCCGGTGAGCCTCCTACAACCTTGTTAGGGTGATATGTGTGGTTTGGGGCCTCCATTGCTCAAGAAAGTGCAAGAGAAGGCATTTTCGAAGCCTAACCGGCCTCCGTTTTGACCTCGGACCGTGTCTTCTGTGCATGGCACTCGAATATATGCAAGGTGTATCCTTTTTGTATCCTTTTGTCTCTTTTAAGATTCGAAAGTTGCCCCACGTACGTTGTTTTGCAAACACGTGTTGAGTTATACGTCATTATGCTTGCATTGTTATGCATTCGCCATGGTCTGGCGAGACCTTAAATACGCTCAGTCTAGGAGACCTTAAATCCTCTGAAGGTGCAAGTCCTTCGGTGTTTGTCCTGCCCGAACGACTTTTGATAAGTTGCATTGTACATGTATTTCAAGCGACTTACGTCGTCGCATATTCAAGTTCACATGCATTATCATGCATTTCAAGCGATGCGCGTCGTCGCGCATTCGAGTTCATAAGCATTTCGAGCGACACGCGTGGTTGCACATTCAAGATCATTTGCCTTGTCATGCATATCACAAGACGTGCGTTGTCACGCGTTTACATCAGCACGCATCAACATGCATTTCAAACAAAACCAAAAAACAAAAAACAACAACATGCATATGTCATGCATTTCATTGTAATATATGGCATATGTTATGCAATCCACTATATCCATTCCATTGCATCACCTCCATCTAGGGTTTGCACCTTTCCTTGTTGAGCTTGGTCTGGTATGTGCCCATACTTTTCACGTCTATACACTCATAGTTCTGTATGACCGTTCTACGTTAGACGTGGTTTGTTTGTGTCTATGCCTTTCCTAGGCAAGATACAGTTTGGCCGTAGGCCTTAATCCACTATATCCATTCCATTGCATATTGTAGATGTTGCATTGTAGCTTGCATGCATTCATTGCATCACCTCCATCTAGGGTTTTCACCTTTCCTTGTTGAGCTTGGTCTGGTATGTGCCCATACTTTTCACGTCTATACACTCATAGTTCTGTATGACCGTTCTATGTTAGACGTGGTTTGTTTGTGTCCATGCCTTTCCTAGGCAAGATACGGTTTGGCCGTAGGCCTTAATCCACTATATCCATTCCATTGCATATTGTAGATGTTGCATTGTAGCTTGCATGCATTCATTGCATCACCTCCATCTAGGGTTTGTGTCTTTCCTTGTAAAGCTTGGACTGGTATGTGCCCATACTTTTCACGTCTATAGACTCATAGTTTTGTATGACCATTCTATGTTAGACGTGGTTTGTTTGTGTCCATGCCTTTCCTAGGCAAGATTTGGTTTGGCCCGCGCGCCGTATCCATCATACATATTACATTGTAGTGTAATTTTTGCATCCTGCATTAGGATCATGTTCTTTCGTTAGCGGATCATTCCCCACTTATGTCATTCCACCCAATTACTTATTCTTGCGTCCGTCTACATCACTCATAGTTCTGCATGTGTACGCGCTTTGAGGGTTGCGGCACCTTTTCTATGGTAGACGGACTTGTTACCTCCATCAATCTATTTGACATTCGTGTGGTTTTGAACCACTCATGATTGGATCATGATTTAATTACATTGCCTTTTCTTTTGCATTATTGAACATAGTTTTGTATATATTGCATATCATTTTGCATGTTATGCATGGTGCTAACAATATCATACCTGTTAAGTTTTCTTTCTCTTTCAGGCACGATATTGTATGCACGGTTCATTTGAGGCTGGTGTAACCAGACGAGCTGGACATGTATTATATTCTCCGCGTGAAACGTAGCGAGAATTACATGATTCTCTTACATCCTTTCTGCATTGTAATGTAGTTGGATTTGTGTTGATTGCTTGAAACTATTGCATTATTATGCTTCGTTACAGCTTTCTTTGCATGATCATAGCTATGTTCGGCTTTGTGCATTGTCTTGCATTTTGCCCCTGCCTTCGGGCGCATACCTTATCTGTAGCTTGTATGTTTGTCTAAGTCTTCGGCATTGTCAAAAATTGGTCGTCTCTAGGCTTTGACACTCACTCCCGTCATTGTTATGACTTTCGAGTTCTGTCAAAGAGGGACAACTGTAGACACCCCATTTTTGACCGTCCACAAGATTTGGACGTCACCGCTTGAACACCCGATGATCATCCTTGTTTGTGTTCGTCTTGAGTTCCCGGAGGTCTCGGCTACGCGCCTTGCCTCAGGACCTCTCGACTCGACTGTTTTGTGTCTGGTTTTGCACCAACCACTTTTGATTTGCCTTGGAGGGGCAGGGAATGGCTTGTGAGCCATCCCCACACTCCATCGGCCATGGCTTGAGGCCACCGGCTGTGTTTTGTTGCCACTGGCCAAATGCTTGGCCGGCCGGCACTATAGATGGCCGGCCGGCTATCTTTTTTTGGTCAATTGCATTTTTGGTCGGCCGACTACTGTGCATCTGCTTTTGTAGATATTTTTGTGCAGCTGGCATACACTGTCACCCCCTCCATACACGTGTATGGAGGGATTGCCCTCTTGTTAGCTTCCTTTGGAAGCTTTACAAGACTAATTGTCTATAAAAGAGAACCTCTTCTCTCTTGTTCAGGGGTTAGACAACTTAGACAACATTTTCAGAGCTTGAGCTTTAGGGTTAGGGTTTACACATATCCTCTATCTCTATATCTCTCTCTCTCTCTTGTGTTTAGTGTGTGTTTAGTCTCATTTTTGTGCACAAACACCCACCATCACACCTTTTCTTAGTTACTGAGGTACCAGAGGTCTTTCCTTGAAGCTTTTGGACTGGTTTGGAACCAAAAGAGCTGCTGGAACATTGCTTGTGAAGAGGGTCTACAAGGGTAAGACTTTTGTCCATTTTTACCCCATTTTTGCAAAGCTTTTTAGCCTATCTTGCATCTGTTTTTAAGCTTAGCATATAACATATAAAAGTCTTGTTTTTGTCTGCTCTAAATAGTTTGTTAAGGGTGTTTTAAGCTTTGGGGTTGTTTGACCCCTCTTAAGGCTTGTTTGGCCTTTGTTTTGTGCCATTTTGGTTGAGCTTCGAGACCATTGTGTTAGGGCCTCCTTACCACTGAAATCTTGAGGGATTTTAGAGGTAAGGATGGTGCCTTGAGGTCCTAGGAAGGAGAGGGCCACCCCCTCTCCTTGTTGTCCTTGAAAAGGGCTATTTTTGCCTCTTGAGGGAGCATCTAGTTTAGGTGTGTGTTGACCATGCCTTGACTGATATTTATGCTTATTTTTCCATGAAATAGCATCGTGTTGAGTTGGTTTGGACACACCTTGCATGCTTTGCATACATGTCTTGTAATGCCATCATTTAGCCTTAACATGCATCTAGGCTTTGACCCTTGTTCAAGCATGTTTTAGGCCCTGCTTTGTGAAGCTTTTGTACTTGTTTTTCCATGCTTAAGGTCTGCCTTTAGTTGTTTTGGTCGACCATGGCATGCATTGCATAGCCCCTTTACATTGTTTAGCTTGTAGGCTTTAAATGTGTTAAGTGTTGAGCATGCATTGTTTGATTTATTTCAGTGGTTTGACACCATTTATAGCATCATTTTAGCCCTCATGACATGCTTGCATGCTTGCCTTTGATGCCTCTTTGATGCCTTATGAGGTTGTGCCTTATGCTCCATGTTTGGTCATTGTGCATGCCCTTGAATTTAAGTCATTTAAATGCCATCTAAGTGGTCTTTAGGCTTTGTTTTAATATGCTAAAACTCTGTTTTTGGCCATTTAATTCATGCCATGTTTGGTTTTGGTAAGGGTAGTTCAATACCTCCTTAGCTTACCTTGAATTTTGGACCTCTAATTGCATGCTTATGCTTGTCTTGTTGGCTTGGTTTGGCACCATTTTAACATGTTTTTCAGAGCTTATGTTGCATGTCATTAGTCCATGTTTTTATGCTTACAAGTTGTCTTCATATGCTTAAGTGTTGGACCATATTTGCATGCATGCGTGTGTGTGTGTTGGACCTCACTTCCATAGTATTGGCCACTGATTTTGGCAAGCTTGCAAGCTACCCATGTCAGTTTAAGCCCACCCCTTTGCATGTTGTTGTATTCCCACCTTGTATGTTGTTGCATATTTGTGTGTTGTTGCATGATTGGAGTTGCATGATTGAATGAAGTCACATGCTTGCTTGCATGCTCGAACACCCACATTGTGCCTTGCATACTTGTTAGTTGCATTGTCTCATGCCCTATGTCTTGCATGACCATTGTATGCCTTGTATGCTTCTTAGCATTGTCCATGTGTCCATGTTGCATACTAGTCGACATGCTTAGGATTGCATTGCATTGGCATGCATGCTTCGCCTCTTGAATTGCTTGTGATAGAGGTTGAGTTCAATTTGCTTGATTATGTGCATTGCATTCCATATCAACATGCACACTTGATTCTTTGGGCCATCATGCATGGAAATACGTGATTGGTGGCCCGAGAATCGAGGCCCATCCTCCTTTGAGTCATAAATATGATAAGGAGTGTGGTTAGTGCATACATTGCTTGAAATGCATTGACATGCCAAGTTCTGTCCTCTGCTACTATCAAACCAGTTTTTGTCGGAAGATTTGGCCGGCCGGCCATCTTAAGTGTCGACCGGCCATCCATAAGTGGCCGATGGATTGATTTATGGTCGATGACCATTCCCCATGGCCGGTGACTATTCCTCACGGCCGGTGGTGCTCCACAGCACTCAGAGAAGCAACCTTAGGACTTGTGCAGTCTTCAGAGAAGCAGAACAATCAAAGCAGAGGCAGCTTGTGCACGGCAGTGACTTCCGAGCGGAATCGAGCACGCATCGCATTGGACCCTCTTCCCGAGGCTGTTTATTGCTTAAATTAGATTAATTAATTTGCCTAATTAATTAGGTGGTCTGTAATATTTAATTAGCTTGTTAGTTAGTTAAATTGTATTATTCTTTCGGTCCCTCCGAGTGAGGGCTAACTTGTAATAAGTGTGGGTGCGTGTGTGCATGTCTTCCAATCCCCCACTTCTTTCTCCCTTTTACTTACCTGCTTTTGATGGTTAGTATTGGGGCATATTTAAATTAGCATACCTTATGCTATGCATGCGTGCATCCATACATTTGTCCTACATGTACTGGGCTCAGTACATCATACTAACTGCACTTGTATTTCAATTCCAAGTTGAATTCCTGTTAGTTGCAGCATTCCACATGCCATCATTAGGATAGCCGAGCCTATTGTAGTTGCATCTTGTATGTGTTGCATTAGCCATCTCGACATGAACTAGGATCATGCACATGATTATTAACTAGCTTCTGTTTTGGCTTGGAGTACTCGGTAAGCATTTATGCTTTAGCATACCGCATGCGTGTGAGTGTTGCCATGACAGCATGCTTACCATGAGGCTACTTGCTTATGTGATATAATTGCTTGAATGCCTGTGGGTGGAGGTTGAATTACCTAAATTGGAATAATGTATTAAAACTGTGAGTTTTAAGCCCACTAGATAGTGGCAAAACTATCTTTTCTAAAGCCCACTTGAGGGTGGCAAAACTTGCATTTTAGCCTACTTGCGAGTAGCAAACCATTTTCAAAACAAACATGCAATGTTTTGTTCCAATTTAGGCGATTTGGTCTATACTTGTTTGCTGTGCGCATAACATAGTAATTCTAGGCTAATAACCGGAATAAGAACGCATAACGTTTTCAAAAACGGATATCACGGTTAGTAGAGGCCGATCTTCGGATCGGGCGAGAGGGGGTGCTCATAGCTAACCTTCCCCAATCGTACCCAAGCTCCCAAGCCGAGGCAACTTTGGTGATGACGGACACGTGGCCTTTGGCACCGAGTTAGGGTTTCCTAAATTCCCCGATAAAAAATATTCAGGTGGCGACTCTGTATCTGGCAAAGCAGTCCATGTTTGACACTTCTTTTCTAAAAATCTGTTTTCTCAAAACGATTTACCAGATTTGGACTCTTTGGTTCAGATTAAGAGCCGTGACAATTTGATAGTCCTGAACTGTAGCGAGCCCAAAACGAACAGAACGGGACTCGTCCTCCCGGGGCGTTTGGGGGACGTCTACAAACATCAAAGTCTTAAAGGGCCATCAAAAATGGGGTGTCTACACATGTCTTGATGGAAGAGGATTTGGGAGGGGTCGGGGTTTTAGAAGCTCTAGGTACCCTTTTTCTAGTAGGGTTTTCAAGGCTTGAGAGAGATTCATGTAAATATGATGGAAATTTCGGGCTTGGGGCCAAGTTAAAGTGGTTGGTAGGCTATTATCAGCAAATGGGTTTTTGATAGGACTGGTGACAGTGTTTACTTTTGAGCATTTCACAATTGTGCTACCACTGGTGGTAACATTGGAACTATGAACAATATTCTTTCTCACAGGCTTATTATCTTCCACGATGAGCCTTTGTCTGATGGCATCCTTGATTTGAACCCCAATTTCATGGAGGTCCTTAAAGTTGAATATCATTTTCTGCAATATTTCAGCTTGCCTAGCCATATCTTGCTGCAGCGAACCTACTGATTGCTGGAGACGGATCAGTAAATCCTCTAGATTTGTCAGAGGCTGAGCCATGATAAGGGTAGATGGTCGTGCTCTGAGTAGAGGTGATCTAGCTGGTAAATGCTGGAACAGTGGAATCTGTGAGCCTTGTCTGGCCGTTCTTTGCCTTGCTACAAGCGAAAGAAACACTGGTTGCCCTTGAACTAAATCTCTGACCTGACAAAGTCTATCAATATGAGTCTAGAGTACCTGGGAGATATCAAAGCCTTCTAAAGCTATGGTTCCAGGACTACCTAGCAAAAGAGAAAAAAAATGGTACCTCAGCCTGATTTCAATAGAACCGATATTATCACAACTGAATGGATGTACTCCTCGCTGCATTCTGCGCCACAAACTAATACCAACTGTACCACTGATATGAAGCACCCCTGTACTGTTTCACTGCAAAGCACTTACCAGGTAAAGAGAGCCAAAGCACCTCTATGAGGGGTAGGGTTACCATGTCCTAGTTTTGTCAAGAACTAGGGTTTCACTAATCAAACAAAGTGGTTTCACGTAAGCCTACATTTTGGTTAAGCATCTTGTCCTAGTTTGGAACAGTCAATAAGGCTTTACTATATTGAACTAGGCCAATTGGTCAAAAGGGGTACCTCAGCAAGACCACCTAATATACCTCTCACACCTAACACCGAAAAGTGAAAGGAGGTTCAAATGGTACAGCGGTAGTCCAAATCCAAGGGTTGTGTTCCCATCATGGCAGAGCCCATGATCGGTCAGTCTTTTGGCAAGCTTTTAGGCAAGTCTCCGGCAAACCGTCCAGGAATAGCAGATGGCAAACACAGTGACTTAAGCGCATCAGTGCAAATGCAATGCAAAGAATATATAAGTGTAGATAAAATTTCACATCATGAAGTTCAAGTCAAGTTCTCTAACTCCCCAGTAGAGTCCCTAGAAATTGTAGGTCGACTTTTCACGCTCCTTTCGGAAGACAAGAAGCCCTACAGTTCGAACTCTACCTGTGGTTCTGAATCTGATTTCACAAGTGCGATGTGAAATAGTGAAAACACAAAAAGAGTCCAAATCCGGCAATTTTTTTTGGAAAATCGATATTTTGAATAAAATGCCAAAAATGGACTATTTTGCCAGATTTCATAGTCGCCACCTAAATATTTTTTGAGAAATTTAGGAAACCCAAAACTCATGCCAAAGGCTATTAGTCCGTCATCATCAAAGTTGTGATAACCCAACCTGTAATAAACTTAATTACACATGTGATTATATATTTGATATGAATTTGTATGTTAAATTATATGAGTTCTTATGTGATTATGAATTTATATATATCTTGGGTATAGAAAAATCTGTCGCAATTGGAACCTTGAACTAAAAATTTATAGCATTAGAGGCGCCAGAAACCAAAACCAACCTTACATCTGTGTTTAGCATTATTTTTAGAGTCTGCGATGAAATTTGGTAAAATTTCAATTTGTAACGAATTAACCAAATTTAATTAACATAAGCCTTAGATTAAGCCAACCACATCATGTACAAGATTTTATGTTTAATTGATTAAAGAGATTTGGATTCTAATTGGTTGTTACTCTAAAGTAATTTGGAATTTATGGGAATTTTGGAGTCTGATTCGTATTTGATTTTAATAAGGATTTATTTTGGAATATGAAATTGAAAGTCTAAATGGCTCAAGAGAGTATAATGGGTAAATTGAATTATTTTAATTTCGAGTATCGGGCCGTATGACAGTTTAATTAAATATTCGATTCAAATTTGTAAAATTGAGATTTGATTAATTGGGTCCAAATTAGAGTTAATTAAGTTATGAGAATTAGGAATTAAGATTATTATGAATTAAATTTATTTATGAGGTATTCAATTGAGTATGCAATTTATTGGCAAAGATTTTGAAGTGTAGTCTGAAATTGAAGGCCTTAATGATTTAAGAAATCAAAATTGAGAATGAAAATAAGTTTAATTAATATTTGGGGCCTTTTGGGAGTTTGATTAAAAATCTTATTCAGAGTAATAAATTTAAATATAATTAATTGGGCTCTAAAGGAAGTTAATTAGATAAATTAAATTATATGGGATTTATGATTAGTTCTGATTAATTTAATTATATATTAATCAAGATTTAATTTGAGATTAATTAGAAGAATTGAGTGATAATCGTAACTACTTAGGCTTTAATAGTGATCAATTAAGTTAATATGTTATTAGTTCCCCTACTCAAAATTTATTAAAATACTAGTGTATGCCTTAAAAAGTTAGAGAGCCTTATTGGTTCTAGCTTTAGTATATGAGAAAGGAATGTAATGTAATAAAACTGTGTAAGAAGCTCACTAAAACAGTCAAGAGAGAGAAAACCGAGAAAAAGAGAGAAAGCACCGAGAGTGAGAGTGAGAGTGAGAGATGGTTCAAGTCAGCAAATATTTGCTGGAAATGTAGAAGTAAAGCTAAGGAAAAGCAAGGGAAAGTGAAGAAAAGAGAAGGGACTCAAGAAATTCAACCATTGAAAACTTAAGATAAGAAATTGAAACTTAGATTTTATAAATAATTTAATTAAAAGCTGAAATTAAGAAATAATTGGGTTCAATTCCATGTAAATAAAAAGAAAATGAGCAAGATGGTGCAGATATAGAGTTAGGTTCAAATTTATGGAAGTTAAATTGGGAATTAATTATGTTGAGTTTGATTTTTGTAGTGTTACATGAGTTTGAGTCTAATCTCTACATGCATGAACATATTCTTCAATTTTGATACTTTAATTGTACATGCATCATAGATTTCTTGGAATTAATTTCATGTTTTGATGAAATAAGAACTAAGCTTTGGCAAATTATGAGTTTATGAACAAATGAGTTCAATTTTTAAATTAAAGGAGTTTCGATGTAAATGATTTAAAATTGATCGTATTTCTTAATTAATTAAGAGTTCGTGTGTTTTTAGACAAGCCAAGTATGAATCCAAGTTTTGAGATTATATTTTGAGAGTTTAATTCATGTTTTAGAATTTGTGAGTTTGGAATTGGGCTTGATATGAAGAACATGAATTAAATTTAAATTTGGACAAATATGGAAATAAATTATAAATTATATTTAAGAATAAAAAATTAGTTTGATTTTGAATTAAATTACATACATGCAAATATTTTTGAAATGGCTTTATAGCTTCAATTTATGTTTCATAAAATAGAGAAAGATGATTTTTAAAACATGGAGAATTTGGCACTAAATAACACATGCATACATAATTTTGTTGAATCTCATGAATTTGAGTGTCATTTTTACCATTTGAGATGAAATTAGAGTCTACATTTCACATGCATGCAAAATCCATGAAAATATAAAATTTATTGTTGGAACAATCTTCTGTGTATATAAAATAACTTGAAATAAATTCAAACAAAATAAATAAATAACATGCCATATTTATTTATCGAACTGAATTAAAATTAAGACCAAGTCAAGTGTGTGACACTCTGTCCTTAAGACAGATTCGCCCTGCTATGGTGCTTACGGTTGAGTGGCGTCTATCTCCCAGGATACAATGATCTTCAAAAATTGTAGTAGCACTCCAAACAATTTGTTCGGCGAACCAAACCTGTGTTCTAATACTCTCTGAAATTTATACTAAAACTAAAATGAAGAATAATGCACCAAAAAATCGAAGTTTGGACAGCAAAAAGAATTTTCTTAGATTGATTTTCCGATCCTAAACCACTGCTGGAAAGTTGGTATATATAGGCACAAGGATCTGACCCGAACAAGTTTAATTCCAAAGTGAACAGGTGCAAAACTTGGACAACCTCAGAATTTGAATTCAAAAAGCTGTAGAGACCGTTGAACACACTTTCAAACAATTTGAATAGTGATCCGTAGGTGTAACAGTTAATCAAACTGTTTGAAACTTTTATAATTAAACTATTAGAATAGGTAATTCAATAAAACCTTTCACTGAATGGAATAACTTTATTAAACTATTTAAATAGTTTAATCAATTTTAGGAAACCACTTAGGAACTAAAAATTAGAATTTAGAATTAAATTAAATTCCCACAATTACAAACTTTAGGAAATCACTTAGGAACCCAAAATTTGAATTTAGAATTAAATTAAATTCCCACAATTACAAACTTTAAGAAACCACTTAGGAATCCAAAATTTGAATTTAGAATTAAATTAAATTCCCACAATAATTTTTTATTGAAAAAATTCAAATGAATTTTATCAAATAAAAATTAATGTTAGACTCGAAAACGATGGCAACTTCCCATTTACTCATAAATGGTTTTGACGTTCCGTCTTCACCGTGTGACTTGCCACGCGACAAGGAACACTTCACCTCTTCGGACCCACCCCAAAAGACGTTTGGGGCCCACTCAATTTTGGGCTCAACAATATGCCTATATTAAACCATTTTTCCAACAATCCCCCACATAAATGGAATTTGACGGAGAGAAAATGCAACAAGATGATCTAATTACAGAGAGTACAGAAATTGGAAATATTCTGCAAAGGATAGGTAGCTTTTGGTTTTGAACCTTCCCTTGTGAGACACTATTGGATTTACTAGCTAACCAGTGAACATGATGTCTTGAATTGTTCAGCCATTTGTGTAAACCAAGACAATAGAACTCACACAGTATATTCCCAGACACGGTTTAGTTTAAGGATGGCAATGGATGACCTACCCTGTGGATATTCATGGAGACCCAACCTAAATACATGGGTTTTCCCCTCTTTTTCTTATCCATTGGGTAGGGTAAGTGATATTCTTTAAATATCCACAGGGGATGGGTTGGGGATGGGTACCCACTAATTTCCCCAATTTTTTTTTTTAAGATTCACAACCAAAACTAAATATACATTCAATCTTTTTTCTTTTTTTTATTTATTTATTTTTTCAGGTTCACAACTATTTTCTTTTTTTTAAGGTCCACAACTAAAGCTAAATATACCACCAATCTTTTTTTTTTTTAAGATTCACAACCATTTTTTTTTTTAATTTTTAAGATTCACAACCAAAGCTAAATATACATTTAATCTTTTTTCTTTTTCTTTTTTTAATTTTTTTTTTAAGGTTCACAACCAATTTTTTTTTTTTTTTTTTTTTATTTTTTTTTTAAAGATTCACAACCAAAGCTAAATATACATTCAATCTTATTTTATTTTATTTGGCTCAACAATAAAATCAAATACACATTAATTAACATTGTTACATTATTCTTGTAAAATTTTATGCATATCTAGAATTTTTTAAATTTATTTAAAAAAATTAAGGACATTGCCTAGTGTAGGTTTCGGTTTGCTTTTCTATGTTATTTTATTTTGTTGTGTATTGTAATTTTCAGAATGGTTTGCTTGTTCTAAAATTTCAATTAACGAGTATGAATCTATTTGTTTTATGTTATCACACAATTTATGCAACATATATATATATATATATATATATATATATGTATATATGAATGTATATGAAAATAAGGAAATTGTAGAGAATCAAAACAAGCATGAGTCGTGATTGGTTAGAAATGATGGATACAAAGATTTATTTGCTAGAAAAACAAAAAGGGGATATAAAGTCTTACTAAATAATTTTTTTTTTTAAATTAAAAGAATTTTTCTTAGTTATGAACAGATTTAACTGAAATCAGCTTGTTTCCCAATGTTATGCTTCATTTATTTAGATAGAAAATATTTTTTAATGAAAAATATTTTTTATAAAAAAAATTAAAAATATATTTTTTTATATTTGGTGGTGGTGGTGATGGAGCGAAGGTGAAAGTAGAGATTGTTACATAGTTGTGGGGTGATGGCGGCAGTGATGATGGTAGTGGCTATGGTAATGGTAGTGTGACAGTGAAAGTGAGAATAGTGGTGATGGTGTTGTGAAATTAGTAAAAATTTAATTGAAAAAACATTTTTTGTTTTTTAAAAGTAACAAACAACAAAATTCGTGGGGGACTGAAGGAAGAAGATGGAGAATGGATTGGGTGTGGTAATGCATAAATATCTTAAAATGAGTGGTTCAGATTTGTTAAAGGTATAATTAGATTTTAGATAAATTAAAATGAATGGTTCAAATTTGCTAAGAGAAAGATGGTTTAATGTCTAAAATGTCCGTGGCTAAGAGATCAACAAACAATTCCTTGTTTATGCCCTGATGCAATTTAATATGAGTCTTATAACACTTTGTTCAAACAGGTTCTTTCACATTTTATTTCTTTAAACATGCTCTTATAACATTGTAATCATGTTCTTATAAAATGTAGGGGAGAGAGTTTGAGTGAGAAAGAGAGAGATGGTTGTAATTTTTTTTTAATCTTCCACGTTCTTCCACATTTTTTTTTTTCAATTACTAAAACTTATTTGATTGTCTCAAAATTATATATTTGATTATTATAAAACAAACTTTTTAATTAATTAATTAATGTGCATTTGATTTTGTTGTTGAACCAAATAAAATAAAATAAGATTGAATGTATATTTAGCTTTTGTTGTGAACCTTAAAAAAATAAAAAATAAATAAATAAATAAGTTGTTAACATTAAATATATTAAAAAAGAAAGAAAAAAGATTGAAGGTATATTTAGCTAAAACCTTTATAAAAAAAGAAAAAGAAAAAAAAGAAGGTTGTTAACATTAAATATATTTAAAAAGAAAGAAAAAAGATTGAAGGTATATTTAGCTAAAACCTTTATAAAAAAAAAAAAGGTTGTTAACATTAAATATATTAAAAAAGAAAGAAAAAAGATTGAAGGTATATTTAACTTTTGTTGTGAACTTTAAAAAAAATAATAAATAAATAAATTGTTAACATTAAATATATTAAAAAAGAAAGAAAAAAGATTAAAGGTATATTTAGTTTTTGTTGTGAACCTTAAAAAAAAAAAAAAAAAAAAAAAAAAAAAAAAAAAAAAAAAAAAAAAAAAAAAGTGGTTGTTAACATTAAATATAAAAAATAAAAATGGGGATTAAAGTGGGTTGGGGAAAACCCATACCCACTAAAAAATGGGGAGGGTGGTACCCATGGGGAATGGGGAATGGGGAATGGGGAAAATTTATTATAGGGGAATGGGGATGGGGAATTAATATCCACCCCATTGCCCCCCATTGTCATTCCTAGTTTAGTTCTCACTATAGTGTTCATTTTGGCCCTGAACAACCTGGTCTTTCATGAGTGCTCTAGAGAATTGTAGCCCTTCACAAATCTCATAGAACCGGCCTAGTTCACTGTAGCCCTTCACAAATCTCATAGAACCGGCCTAGTTCACACTTACATAGGTGATTCTTATGAAGAGTATCCTGCCATACTCTACTAGGTTTACCTAGATATAAGAATCATTAAAATTTTACTTAACCTTTAACGCTGTACACATCACTATTTCATCAAAGAAATGGGTAGGAGTTAGACTCCCCAGTGATCCTTCTGAGTCATTCATAACTTGGTTGTCCCTTTGAGCCTAGATCTTGGGATCTCCAGACAACTAGGTTGGGTTGCCGTTGTGGAAACTCTTATTTAATAGGCTTTAGTCCCATTCCCCTCGATGAATTCTCAACTAACTCTCTTGCTAACCCTTTGGTTAGTGGATCCGCTATGTTGTCTTTAGACTTAAAATATTCTGTGGAAATAATTCCATTAGAGAGTAGTTGTCTCACGGTGTTATGTTGACGACGAATGTGTCGTGACTTACCGTTATACATATGACTCTGTGCTCTACCTATAGCTGATTGACTATCACAATGTATGCATATAGCAGGTACCGGTTTTGGCCAAATTGGAATATCTTCAAGGAAATGGCGAAGCCATTCTCCCTCTTCCCCTGCTTTGTCTACAGCTATGAATTCAGATTCCATAGTAAACCTAGCAATACAAGTCTGTTTGGAAGATTTTCAAGATACAGCCGCCCCACCAAGAGTAAAGACATACCCGCTGGTAGACTTCGAGTCTCTAGTATCTGATATCCAATTTGCAGCACAGTATCCTTCAAGTACTTCTAGATATCTAGTATAATTCAGCCTAATATTACGAGTAAATCGGAGATACCTTAGAACCCTTATAATTGCTTTCCAGTGTTCTACTCTTGGATTACTCGTATATCTACTTAATTTACTTACTGCATAAGCTATATCCAGGCGAGTGCAGTTCATCAAGTACATTAAGCTTCCAATAATTTGAACATACTCTAATTGAGAAATACTTTCCTGTACATTCTTAGAAAGATACAATTAACATCTACAGGTGTTCTAGCAACATGATCATCATATTTGCTAAATTTGTCAAGTATTTTCTCAATGTAATGAGATTGTGAGAAAACATATCCTTCTGATGTTTTGGTAATTTTCATACCAAGAATTACATCAGCAATGTCCATGTCCTTTATGTCAAAATGTTTATTCAACATTTTCTTAGTAGTTTTAACCATGTCATTATTACTACCTA
The DNA here is from genome assembly GCF_055761805.1 of Camellia sinensis. Classification (NCBI taxonomy): domain Eukaryota; kingdom Viridiplantae; phylum Streptophyta; class Magnoliopsida; order Ericales; family Theaceae; genus Camellia; species Camellia sinensis. The sequence continues at coordinate 203,422,870 of NC_138963.1, forward strand.
TGATGAGCATATCATCTACATAAAGACATACAATGACATAACCTTTGTCTGTGTTTTTAATATAAACACATTTGTCGCACTCATTAATTTTAAATCCATTTGACATCATTGCCTTGTCAAATTTCTCATGCCATTGCTTTGGCGCTTGTTTTAAACCATATAATGATTTAACCAATTTACACACTTTCTTTTCTTTTCCTGGAACAGAAAAACCTTTTGGTTGTTCCATGTAAATTTCTTCATTTAACTCACTATTTAAGAAAGCGGTTTTCATATCCATTTGATGAATTTCTAGATTGTATAAAGATGCAATGGCAATTAGCATTCTAATGGATATTATTCTAGTAACCGGTGAGTACGTATCAAAGTAATCAAGACCTTCTTTTTGTCTAAATCCTTTGACTTGCCTTGTATTTGTCCATTGATCCATACGCTTTCAATTTTCTTTTGAAAATCCACTTGTACCCAAGAGGTTTACAACCTGGTGGCAAATCCACCAATTCCCAAGTGTGATTTTGCAATATGGATTCAACTTCACTATTGATAGCTTCTTTCCATAAAGGAGCCTCAGGACTGGACATAGCCTCTTTAAAATTTAAAGGCTCATTTTCTAACAAATATGTTAGAAAATCTGGACCAAACGATTTTGAGGTTTTAGCACGTTTATTATGCCTAGGTTCCTCTTCCTCATTTTGATCTAACTCTTGTTCTTGATCATGTTCTTGATCCTGACTAGTAATAGCATCATGAGATCTTTTATTGTTACTAGTCTCTTGTCCAGTCTTATTTGGAAATACATGTTTAAAGAATGATGCATTCCGAGACTTAATAATAGTATTTACATGCATTTCGGTATGTTCTGATTTATGAATCAAAAATCGATATGCACTACTATTCTTAGCATAACCAATGAAAATGCAATCAATGGTCTTAGGACCTATCTTAGTCTTTTTAGGACTAGGAATAGCCACTTTAGCCAAACACACCCACACTTTTAAGTATTTGTAGGATGGTACTCTTCCATGCCACAATTCATAAGGTGTTTGATTCACTTTCTTTCGGGGTACTTTATTAAGTATATAATTAGCAGAAAGTATTGCTTCCCCCCACAAGTTCTGAGGTAATCCAGAACTGATTAACATGGCATTCATCATTTCTTTTAAAGTCCTATTTTTCCTTTCAACAATTCCATTTTGCTGAGGTGAGTAAGGAGTGGTGGTTTGATGAATTATTCCCTGTTCTTTACAAAATTCACCAAAAGGTGATTCATATTCACCACTTCTATCACTTCTAAGTTTCTTGATTTTCTTACCAAGTTGATTTTCAACTTCATTCTTATATTGAATGAAAGTTTCCAAAGCTTCATTTGTGGTTCGAATTAAATAAACATAACTATATCTAGTATAGTCATCTATAAATGTGATAACATACTTTTTCCCACTTCTGGTTTGAATTGATTTAAAATCACAAATGTCACTATGAATTAATTCAAGTGGTTCCGTACTTCTTTCAATTGAATGAAAAGGAGTTTTGGATAATTTTGCCTCAACGCAAATTTCACATTTATGATTTGAATCAATGTCAAATTTAGGTAAACATTCCATATTAATTAATCTATGCAAAGATCCATAATTAATATGTCCTAGTCTACCATGCCATAAATTTGAAGACTCAAGCAAGTAAGAAGAAGATGTGTCTTTATTAATACAAGAGGGTACAACAGTCATTACATTCATCTTGAAAGGGTCATCAGACATGTAACCTTTTCCTACATACATCCCGTTTTTGGTAAGTATAAATTTGTCACTTTCAAAAACTAGCCTAAACCCATTCTTACTCAACAAAGATCCGGAAACAAGATTCTTATGAATGTCCGGTACCTTTCCAGATGTCATTTTCAGAATAATCTTTCCCTGTCCTTTAACTTTAGAAGTCGAGAAGTTGCCCATAAAAAGTTGTTCACAATTGTCCACTGTAGAATAAGATATGAACATCTTTTGTCGGCACAAATATGATAAGTAGCACCAGTGTCCACCCACCATTCTTTAAGATTTCCGACAAGATTTGCCTCGAAAACAACTGCAGAAAGATTGATGTCATCGACACCATTGGAAATATTGTCCACTTCGGTCATATGGGCTTGAGCAGCCTTCTTGCTTGTTCTTCTTTTGCTTTTGCCTTTGCCTTTGCTACGACAATCTTTGGCCCGATGTCCCTCTTTGTCACAGATGTAACATTTGCCATTAAACTTGTATTTTTTATTCCCCCCCCCCCCCTTTAGAGCCTTGTGATGAACTTTCTCTAGAAGACTTTCGTTTCTTGGTTTTTGAAGAATGTTCCACCATATTTGCCTTAGACTCCATAGGATGCTTACCAGCCCGCTTTTCAAAATTGCGGTTGTCCTCCTCAATCCTTAAACGCACAATTAACTCGTCCATAGAAATTTCTTTGCGCTTGTGTTTGAGGTAGTTCTTGAATTCTTTCCAGTCTTTTGGTAATTTTTCAATTAAGGCTGCAACTTGGAAAGATTCACTGAGAGACATGCCTTCTGCGTGAATGTCATGCAGAATGAGTTGGAAATCTTGAGCTTGGCTGATCACAGTTTTTGAATCAACCATTACAAAATCCAAGAATCTGCCAACCACAAATTTCTTTGAGCCGGCATCTTCCGTTTTGTACTTTTTTTTCAACGATTCCCAAAGTTCCTTTGCTGTCTTGATTGGACTGTAGACGTTGTATAATGTGTTGTCAAGTCCGTTTAAGATGTAGTTCCGGCAAAGGAAATCGGCATGGTTCCAAGCATCAACCACAGCAACCACTTGCCTGTCGGTTTCATCCTCTTTCAAGATAGGAGCATCTTCACGGAGGAAACGAGTCAGGTTCAGAGTTGTAAGATAGAACAACATTTTCTGTTGCCATCTTTTAAAGTCAATTCCTGAGAACTTCTCTGGCTTCTCTCCATAATTTATTGGTACTGTCATCACAGGAGAAGGGGTTGGTGCAATCGCAGCCACCACAGTAGTACTTGTTTGGGTATTAGTTTCAGTAGCCATCAATTCTAATATATAAAACAAAATTATAATTAGAATTTACACTACACAAAAAATTAAACTAAATTCACAGAATTAAATTCTGTAAAAATAAAAGAAACAAGAATGTAACTTTTATTTTTCAATTAATTTGGAAATAAAATAAAATTTTATTCAACCAAATTAATCCACACAAAAAATTAAATTCTGTAAAATAAAAGAAATAAGAATATAACTTTTATATTTTCAATTAATTTGGAAATAAAATAAAATTTTATTCAACCAAATTAATTCCACACAGGAAATTAAATTCTGTAAAATAAAAAGAAATACATAACTTTTATTTTTTCAATTAATTTGGAAATAAAATAAATTTTATTCAACCAAATTAATTCCACACAGAAAATTAATTTCTATAGCACTTCAAAAATTAAAATACTAAAACAGAATTTTAAGTAATGAAAACTCAGAAAATAATTTCTAAAACCCAAAATTAATTTCTAAAAAAATTTCACAAAAATATATTCTGAATTGTTAATGACACTAGTATCGTACTACTAGTTGTTGTCAAAGAAAAGAGACAATATATTACTACTATCTGTCAAATAGCATATAATCACTATTTGTTTTTCCAACCAGAATATTATTTTGTAAATCCATAGAAAATAATTTTCTTTTGAAATTATTTACGAAGAATGAAAAAGGGAAACAAACGAAAAATTCTGTAAATAGAATAATTCGAATCTATCTTAAGATTGTTGGAACAATCTTCTGTGTATATAAAATAACTTGAAATAAATTCAAACAAAATAAATAAATAACATACCAAATTTATTTATCGAACCGAATTAAAATTAAGACCAAGTCGAGTGTGTGACACTCTGTCCTTAAGACAGATTCGCCCCGCTACGGTGCTTACGGTTGAGTGGCGTCTATCTCCCAAGATACAATGATCTTCACAAATTGTAGTAGCACTCCAAACAATTTGTTTGGCGAACCAAACCTGTGTTCTAATACTCTCTGAAATTTGTACTAAAACTAAAATGAAGAATAATGCACCAAAAAATCAAAGTTTGGACAGCAAAAAGAATTTTCTTAGACTGATTTTTCGATCGTAATAGGAATGGCAATGGAGGGCAATGGGGTGGAAATTAATTCCCCATCCCCATTCCCCTATAATAAATTTTCCTCATTCCCCATTCCCCATGGGTACCACCCTCCCCATTTTTTAGTGGGTATGGGTTTTCCCCAACCCACTTTAATCCCCATTTTTATTTTTTATATTTAATGTTAACAACCACTTTTTTTTTTTTTTTTTTTAAGGTTCACAACAAAAACTAAATATACCTTCAATCTTTTTTCTTTCTTTTTTAATATATTTAATGTTATCAATTTATTTATTTATTTATTTATTTTTAAGGTTCACAACAAAAGTTAAATATACCTTCAATCTTTTTTCTTTCTTTTTTAATATATTTAATGTTAACAACCTTTTTTTTTTTTTATAAAGGTTTTAGCTAAATATACCTTCAATCTTTTTTCTTTCTTTTTAAATATATTTAATGTTAATAACCTTCTTTTTTTTCTTTTTCTTTTTTTTATAAAGGTTTTAGCTAAATATACCTTCAATCTTTTTTCTTTATTTTTTAATATATTTAATGTTAACAACTTATTTATTTATTTATTTTTTATTTTTTTAAGGTTCACAACAAAAGCTAAATATACATTCAATCTTATTTTATTTTATTTGGTTCAACAACAAAATCAAATGCACATTAATTAATTAATTAAAAAGTTTGTTTTATAATAATCAAATATATAATTTTGAGACAATCAAATAAGTTTTAGTAATTGAAAAAAAAAATGTGGAAGAACGTGGAAGATTAAAAAAAAATTACAACCATCTCTCTCACTCTCACTCTATCCCCTACATGTTATAAGAACATGATTACAATGTTATAAGAGCCTGTTTGAAGAAATAAAATGTGAAAAAACTTGTTTGAAGAAAGTGTTATAAGACTCATATTAAATTGCATCAAGGCATAAACAAGGAATTGTTTGTTGATCTCTTAGCCACGGACATTTTAGACATTAAACCATCTTTCTCTTAGCAAATTTGAACCATTCATTTTAATTTATCCAAAATCTAATTATACCTTTAACAAATCTGAACCACTCATTTTAAGATATCTATGCATTACCACACCTAATCCATTCTCCATCTTCTTCCTTTAGTCCCCCACGAATTTTGTTGTTTGTTACTTTTAAAAAACAAAAAATGTTTTTTCAATTAAATTTTTACTAATTTCACAACACCATCACTACTATTCTCACTTTCACTGTCACACTACCATTACCATAGCCACTACCATCATCACTGCCGCCATCACCCCACCACTATGTAACAATCTCTACTTTCACCTTTGCTCCATCACCACCACCACCAAATATAAAAAAATATATTTTTAATTTTTTTTATAAAAAATATTTTTCATTAAAAAATATTTTCTATCTAAATAAATGAAGCATAACATTGGGAAACAAGCTGATTTCAGTTAAATCTGTTCATAACTAAGAAAAATTCTTTTAATTTAAAAAAAATTATTTAGTAAGACTTTATATCCCCTTTTTGTTTTTCTAGCAAATAAATCTTTGTATCCATCATTTCTAACCAATCACGACTCATGCTTTTTTTGATTCTCTACAATTTCCTTATTTTCATATACATTCATATATATATATATATATATATATATGTTGCATAACTCGTTAATTGAAATTTTAGAACAAGCAAACCATTCTGAAAATTACAATACACAACAAAATAAAATAACATAGAAAAGCAAACCGAAACCTACACTAGACAATGTCCTTAATTTTTTTAAATAAATTTAAAAAATTCTAGATATGCATAAAATTTTACAAGAATAATGTAACAATGTTAATTAATGTGTATTTGATTTTATTGTTGAGCCAAATAAAATAAAATAAGATTGAATGTATATTTAGCTTTAGTTGTGAATCTTTAAAAAAAAAAAAAAAAAAATTGGTTGTGAACCTTAAAAAAAAATTAAAAAAAGAAAAAGAAAAAAGATTAAATGTAATTTAGCTTTGGTTGTGAATCTTAAAAATTAAAAACAAATGGTTGTGAATCTTAAAAATAAAAAAAAAAAGATTGGTGGTATATTTAGCTTTAGTTGTGGATCTTAAAAAAAAAAAAATAGTTGTGAACCTGAAAAAATAAATAAATAAAAAAAAGAAAAAAAGAAAAAAAGATTGAATGTATATTTAGTTTTGGTTGTGAATCTTAAAAAAAAAAAAAAAATAAAAAAAAAAAAATTGGGGAAATTAGTGGGTACCCATCCCCAACCCATCCCCTGTGGATATTTAAAGAATATCACTTATCCTACCCAATGGATAAGAAAAAGAGGAGAAAACCCATGTATTTAGGTTGAGTCTCCATGAATACCCACAGGGTAGGTTATCCATTGCCATCCTTAGCTGGAAAGTTGGTATATATAGGCGCAAGGATCTGACTCGAACAGGTTTAATTCCAAAGTAAATAGGTGCAAAACTTGGACAACCTCAGAATTTGAATTCAAAAAGCTGTAGAGACCGTTGAACACACTTTCAAACAATTTGAATAGTGATCCGTAGGTGTAACAGTTAATCAAACTGTTTGAAACTTTTATAATTAAACTATTAGAATAGTTAATTCAATAAAACCTTTCACTGAATGGAACAACTTTATTAAACTATTTAAATAGTTTATTCAATTTTAGGAAATCACTTAGGAACTAAAAATTTGAATTTAGAATTAAATTAAATTCCCACAATTACAAACTTTAGGAAACCACTTAGGAACCCAAAATTTGAATTTAGAATTAAATTAAATTCTCACAATAATTTTTTATTGAAAAAATTCAAATGAATTTTATCAAACAAAAATTAATGTTAGACTCGAAAACGATGTCAACTTCCCATTCACTCATAAATGATTTTGGCATTCCGTCTTCACCGTGTGACTTGCCACGCGACAAGGAACACTTCACCTCTTCGGACCCACCCCAAACGACGTTTGGGGCCCACTCAATTTTGGGCTGAACAATATGCCTATATTAAACCATTTTTTCAACATTTATGTGCATAAGTTATGAAGTTATGGAAATGAATTTGAAATGATTTGGGCTTGTATGATGAATCCTTGGAGATTTGAGCTTCAAATCTTGTAGAATTGGCATTATATCATGTTAGAAGTTGTATGGTTGATATATGGGACCGAACATGTAAGTTGTATCATTTAAAGTTATGTTTTGAAGCACAAACAACATTCTAGAAAACCCATAAATTAACTTCATCGCTCAATCGTATAATGCAAGCAACCAGTATTTTTGCAGACCAAGGGGTCCGCTCGAGCGACCAATGTTGCGCTCGAGTGAAGAACCCTGTGTCAAAAATTTTTGAAAAGCTATTCCATATGTTGATATTCGTTCTCTTTCACTCTTAACCACTCTTAGGCATGTACTAAGCATTATAAATGAACTATAGAGTTAGAAAGAGCCTAAGAAAATTAAACAAATTAAAGAACGGAATGAATTGTATTATGACCCGATTTCTATATGTATTATGAATTGTGAAGGGTCAATTATAAGGGTGAACCAGGCATCTGAACACTGTGAGTAATATCTTAGTAAAGATATTTTCAAGTATATTATTTTCCAAATGCTACTTCTGTATAAGCTTCATAGATTTGTTGATTTAAATTACAAATGAGTATTCTATATGCCTAATTTTCTGTATAAGCTCCATGGATTTGTTGATTTGAATTACAAATGAGTATTCTATGTGCCTAATTTTTGTATAAGACTCCGTCAAGAATATGATTTGGGCCCAAGGCCGTTAATATGTGATAAGAGTATGAATTGGGCCTGAGGCCGTTTGATACGTTTGATATGTCTAGATTGGGCCAAAGGCCGTTTGAATATTATGATGGGCCAAAGGCCGTTTGAATATAATGATGGGCTAAAGGCCGTTTGATATGATAATTGGGCCCAAGACCGTTTGATATGATAATTAAGCCCGAGGTCGTTTAATATGATTGGGCCTGAGGCTGTTTGATATGATTCGACCCAAGGCCATTTTATATGATTACACTACAACAAAATTGAATTTTTACGGCTTGCAATGCATGCCGTAAAAACTCTTTCACAGCATGCACACAAACGCTGTTATATGACATGCTGTGAAAAGTTGAGCATCATTTACGACATGTAGGTAAAGTTGTAAAAAGTAATAAATTAAACATTAATGACATATTTTGCATGTCGTATATTATTTTTTACGACATTTTTGTCGTGCTATAAATCATCATACTTTGCATGGCATAATTTTGCATGCCGTAGAAGGTCATTTTGAATATATTTTTGGCATACTTTGCATGCCGTATATAATATTTTACGGTATTTTCTTGCATGTCATAAATCATTACACTATTTACCACATAATTTTGTATGTCGTAGAAGGTCATTTTTAATATATTTATGACATATTTTGTATGCCGTATATAATCTTTTACGACATTTTCTTGCATGTCATAAATCATTGCACTTTTTATGACATATTTTATATGCCGTAGAAGGTTATTTTTAAAATATAATATATATATATATATACAGGAATATTACCTTGCCTAACAATTTCAAGATTCAACTATTAATAAGAAAATAGGCATTCACAATAACAATCAGATCAACAAATAATGTGGACTACATTTGTATAAGCAACATGAAATCTTAGTAAGAATTTCACAACATAATATGTTATGCTCTAGCAACAAAAATAAGCTGCTGCTGGTGGAGTAACATAATGCAAATGTAGTAATAAACATCAGGCTTTGACCTTTGATATAGGAAATGTACTACTAGAAAATATATCAATGCATTAATACATTAGTTAAAGTTGAAGAAACTAACACAATGTAAAATATGTCTGGTCTAAACAATATGTTATGCAATGTAAAATATGGAACTGGAGATGATGTGGAAATGGAAGAGTTGCATGATGCTGATTCAAGTGCCGATGAACCAACTGAAGAAAGCACCGATAAATCAGACGCTAGGGTCATTGTTTTGGATGATTAAAACTAATACGAGTAAGGTTACTAGCCTAATTGCCAAACTTTTTTTTCTCTTTCTTTATGATGATAGTGATTAGTCTATTTCAATCTAATTAACTAGAAATGTTCTAAACTCCTAAAGTAGTTTACAGCTGAATTTTTTTTAATAGAAACTTATTTTCCTTCAATTTTTAATAGAGAAATCATACCTTCTGTGTTCTTGCCTTCCATCTCCAATTTGAAAGATTGCTAATTGAAGAAGTATTGTCTAGCCTAATTGAACAAGTCTTGTCTAGCCTAACCTCTAGGACTTACCTGATCAGTTTTTGGTAAGAGTAATGCTAGGGATAAGAAACTCAAACAAAGAAAAATATGAAGAAACACAACTGTGGTTGATATTCATTCAATGTGTAGGTTTCATCATACAAATATTAATTTTCCACAACTGATACTACACTCAAGTAAATCACAAGTCACAGGTATAAACATTCATATTAGAAAATCTATTCTCGATTTAACATAGCACAAATAGAATGATATTCCAACTGGTGCAACAACAATATCACATCATTAATTCCGTACTGTAGACGTGCCCCGAAGAACTCCCCGGCGCCGCGCTGCGAAGGCGCGAATCCCGTTTTGTTCTTCTAGCTACTACAAGTTCGGACTCGTGTCACGGTTTTAAATCTAATCTCACAAAGTGTAATGTGAGACCGATAAATCACCAAAGAGTCCAAATCTGGCAAATCGTTTTGGAAAACTTATTTTTAATAAAGAAGTGTCAAACATGGACTGCTTTGCCAGATACAGAGTCGCCACCTAAATATTTTATTTTTGGGGAATTTAGAAAACCCTGACTCGTGCCTAAGGCCACGTGTCCATCATCACCAAAGTTGCCTCGGCTCGGGAACTTGGGTACGAGAGGGGAAGGTCATGCAATGAGCACCCCCGCTCGCCCGATCAAAAGATCGACCTTTACTAAGCATGATATTTTGTTTTTGAAAACACATGTGTTCTTATTTCGTTTATTAACCTAGAGTTACTATGTTATGCGCACAGCATACAAGTATAGACTAGATCGCCTAAGTTGGAACAAAACATTGCATATTCGTTTGTAAAAATGATTTTGAAGTTTGCTACTCGCAAGTAGGCTAAGACGAGAATTTTGATGAATTGTTCCAACTCAAGCAATCCAACCTTCACTCACAGGCATTCAGGCAGTTAATCAAATAAGCAGTTAGCCTCATGGCAAGCATGCTTACATGGCAACACTAACACACATGCAATATGCTAAAGCATAAACACTCAAAGTGTACTCCGAGCCAAAAAAAAGAACTAGTTAGAAATCATGCATGATCCTAGTTCATGTTAAGATGGCTAATGCAACGCATGCGAGAATGTAACTAAAATAGGCTCGGCTATTCTAAAATGACATATGAAATGTAACTTGATAACATACTGTTGAACATGTATTCAAGTAAATGTATTTAAATACAATGCAGTTAGTATGATGCGCCGAGCCCGGTGCATGCAATACAGATGAATGAATGCACGCATGCAAGCATAAGGTATGCTAATCGAAATATGCCCTAAAACTAACCATCGTAAGCGGTTAAGTAAAAGGGAGAAAGAAATGGGGGTTAGAAGACATGCATCACACACACGCACGCTTATTGCAACAGTTGGCCCTCTTGACGAAGGGTACGAATAATTAGCTAACTAGCTAATCTAAGCTAATTAAACTAATTATTACATCACAAAACTAATTAAGTAACAAGTTAACTAATTAAGTACAAAACGAAGCTAATTAACCTACAAGTTAATTAACTAGTTATTACAACACAAATAAGCAGCTAAACGCATTAACTACTTAGGTACAAAACCAAAGCATAAACTAGCTAAGGAAAGCAGTAAAGCAATGTCCTCAGAGGGAGAAGAGTATGCATGCCTGGTCGCCTCGATCGGAAATCCGTCGCGATGTCCCAACTTGTCTCTGTTTGCAATTGTTCTCAGAACCTTGCACCAAGCTCCAAAAAGCTTCTAACTCACCTTGGGGACCTGTGAGAGGGCTGTCGACTAGTTGTTGATGCTTCCAGCCACTGGCCGACCACTTTTTGTTGCTGCAGACCAGAAAAAGTGGTCGGCCAGCTAGTTTTTTTGGCTGGCCGGCCAGTTTTTGCTGCATTTCTCCAGTTTGCTACAACAGAGAGCAAGAAAGGGCATGGCAATGTATTTACAAGATATGTGTGCACAACCACCCTCCCTATCATTTCATAAGCTCAAGGGAGTGTGGTTCTCGACCATCGGACCACCAATCACGCATCTCGATGCATGATGGTCGAGAAGCCAAATTGCACAATTCAATATAAAATAAATGCACACATAAACACATAAATGCCTTGACCTCTACCATGTATGATCAAGAGGGTCGGCGACCGAGAATTGAGGCACGTTTCATCACTTCAAGTATGAAACGTCCCTCATTTCTCATGCTCGGATTAACACTTAATCCCAACACAATGCAAGCAACAACATGCATACTCAATGCAATGAAACATGGCATACACAATGCAATCAACACCATGGCATACACAATGCAAACAACAACATGGCATACTCAATGCAATGTGACATGATCAACTTAACAAAACTAATGACATGCAAACAATGCTAATGCAACAACAGCATGATGTCAAGGTTAATGCATGCATACACAATGCAAGGCAACATAAGCATGCAACAACATGATGCAATGTAACAACATTCACATAACATGCTCAATGGACTTAAACCGAAATGGACAAACCTCAGCCATGCCCAAAACGGTGGCCATAATGATGAAACTAAGGCATGAAGATTAAGACAAACATGCTCAATGCAATGGCTCATTGACTAGGCATAAGAGCACAACTCTCAAGAGTGCTCAAAGACTGACAAATGCGGAAGTGTAACAACACTAAATGCACTGAAATTAAGTAAGAAATGATGCCAAATCATTCAAACAACATAAACATGGCATGTTAGGGTCCTTAAAGCATGAAGCTAATAAAGAGGACTACAAAGGGGGCGTGCAATACATGGCACAAATGCATGAACCAGCCATAAACAGAGCTCAAGTAAGTCAAGACAATGACCAAAACATACTAAGATAGGAGCTCAAGGACCTAGGCATGATGGTATACATGCTAGGCCACAAACTAGGCAACAATGTATAACACTTAAAGGCATTCAAAGCATGAAAGAAATGGGAACATAGCAATGCTATAAGCTCTGAAATGTCATGTGAAATGATGCCAAATCATATACATGATGCAAATGAAGAATGCTATGGTGCTCAAAACTCAAAGCTAGCATAGGTACTTGCACTATAGCTATACAAAACATGAAGCATATGGTCAAACAACCCAAAACAGTCCTAGAACATGTCAAAATGAGTCTAAAACATGCATGTAAGGAAGCCAAAATAAGCTAGCATGAAGGGTATAAAGCATGGAATATGCAAGGCCAAAATGGAGGATTACACTACACCTACCAAGCCCAAGCATGGGATGGTTTCGCCAACAAAAATCAGAGTTATATCATGGCAAAATAACCCCAAAAACATACTGAAATGATAGCTCGCAAGCTTAGGCATTGAAAGCATACGCAATGACCCATGTTTAAGGCATAAAGGGCAAACCCTCCAACGCATTGAATAAGTGACAAATGCAAGTGTATGATCACACTACATGTACTGAAATCATATTTCAAATGATGCCAAATCATTCAAATAGGCTATGCAATGCATGCTAGGGGACTTGATACACAAAGCTAACAAGCTAGAATGCATTATAACTATACAAAGCATGCCATGCATGACTAAAACAATACAAAATCAGACCTAGAGCGTGCTAAAACATGGACAAAAGTTTCTTAGAGTTAAGCCAAAATCATGTTAGAATAACAGTCTAAAGTGTGATACACATTAGGCTAATTCATGGAATTGCGCTACAAGTGCATGGAGCATGCATGGGGCTATCAAACCAAACCTTAACAGAGGTATATCATGGCAAAAAAACAATCAAGAACATGCTGAGATGGACTCAAAACAAGCTAGAAAGACATGCTATTTCATGAAGCACACAAAACTAGTTTGCAAGATTTACACTACAAGTGTATAAGGTATGCATGAGGTGACAAAACCAAGTCAAAACAGTGGTATGCCATGTCAAAATAATCCCAAATACATGCTAAGATATGGCCAACATAAGCTTAACAAACATGCTAAAAAATGAGGCATACAAAGCAAGCATTCAAGAACACAAGGAGAGGGGATGGCCCTCTCCTATTTGAGACCTCAAAACAACATTCCCACCACTGGAATTCCTCTAAGTTTCAGTGGTGAGAAGGCCAAAACAAGGTGGTCCCAATAGCTTAAAAGGATGGTTCAAAACAAGGCCTAACAAGGCACAAGAGGGGGTAGACTACCCCCAACACAAAAGTGACCTTAAGAAAACATGCTAAGGACTAAAAATTAGAACTTTTTTCAGTAGGAAGTTAAGCCAAAAATAGCATGCAAGTAAGGCTAAAAGCTTAAGCAAAAAGCAAGCTTCAAGAAGGTAGAAACTCACCCTTGTAGAACCCCTTTAAAGCTGCAACTCCAGCAACTTTCCTTGATCAAAACCAGCCCAAAAACACCAAAAACAACCTCAAGATGCCTCAACAACAAAAGGGTGGTGTTTCACTATGTGTTTGTATGCAAAAGTGTGATGAAAATGCACTTTAAGGCACAAACAAGAGAGGAATGGAGGATTATAGATATAGATGATATGTATAGCTCAAGAAAGATTTTTCTGAACCTAAGGCAAGAGGGAGAAGGTTCCCTTATATAGAAAAAACAAAGTTCAAGCTTGTCGAGGAAGTTTGGAGCTCCAAGCAATCCCTCCATACACATGTATGGAGGATGGTTTTTGTGCCCAACAGCTGGCATAGCTGGCAAGAAGATATCTCCTGGAAACTGAAGGAAAGTGGCCAACTACTTTTACTGGTCGGCCAGCTACTTTTACTGGTTTTCCGGAGGAAAAAGTGGTCTACAAGAATGAAAAGTGGTCGGAAGGTGGCTGCCAAGGCCAAAAAGTAGCTGGAAAGTGTCCAAATTGAAGCCCCAGAAGTTAGCTTTCCAATGGAACCAGCCTTGCATGAAACTTCCAACTGTGCAAAAAGTTATGCCTATTTTGGTGAAGCCGCGCAGCTTCGGTCCAGCTGAATTGATCCCCTACTTCAACCAACCATACCTCCCCCGTCCGGACTTGGGTTTAGGAGATCCTGGAGTGAAAAATGAAGCCCCGGAAGTAAGCTTTCCAATGGTGGTGGCCTCATACCTGAAATCCAAGTATGCAAATGAATAGGCCTGATTCAGCGAGGGCTGCTCGACTCTCTCTTAACGGCTGCCCATTTTCTCCCCCAACTGGGTCTCTTTCATCTTCTCTTCTTTTCTTCAAATCCAAACACCTAAACAAGGTGTTTTGAAAGATTTTTTTTAGAGATTTCATCTCTCTTTCATTCATTTCCACTTTGTCCTTTGCTCGGTTTACCGGAAAGCGCAACATTTAACAAAACGCGAGCGTCGGAACATCGTAGGAACTTTTTCAAAAACTATTTTGAAAGAGAGGGTTTCAAGGTCTAAAATCTTTTGATCAAGATTGTTTTGGTCCAAAAGGAGTATGAAGTTGGGATTTGACTCTCTCCTTGCCGAAGAAATTGAACCTTTGCCCTGCACACCTTTCACTACCAAGTAAACCATCAGTAGTGCCCAAGTCTTAAGGGTTGTTAAAAATGGGGTGTCTACACGTACAACCAATTACACGACCATTTGCTTCACTACTGGGTTGCAAAAATAGTTACCACATCAAACCAAAACACATAAGTTTTCATTGTGTCACAAAATTCACATAATCTACCTCACAAAAAGACTCCAAAACATAATAATCATAATAAATTCTCATGTTCATCTAAAAAAATACACTTCACACAAGATGGAAAAAAATATCCTAAAACTAATTCGTTAAAAGATTGCATCACAGCTAATAGTAATTTCAAAAGTACAATAGTTTTAATTCAATGAAAAACATCATTACATCTCACAGACTAACCTAGGGTCCAAACAGGGCTGAAGGACACCTTCAGGTGGCACCACAGTCATGGGTGGACCATGACACTTGTATACTAACCTTGGTTACTACAATTAGTGTTTTTCCAAGGTGGCTCATCCCAATAATCCCCAAGGGACATGCACCTTAATCTATCTTAAGAGAGGATATCCACAAGAAGATATCTTCGGACTATAATAACAGTGTGACTAAAGTCATACATCAGTTAGATGTCATCGCCTCTAAGTTAAATCTCAAGTACCCAAAGCCACTGCTTAATGTGACCATTGCATATGACTGTTGGCCAAAACATGGTGGCCACCTGTTGTCTGGTCCAATATTGTATAAAGTGCTGAAGAGTTTTCAGTTAAGAAAAAACACTTACTTTTGTATATCTTCTATCTTTTTTCCTGAGCTTTTCACGTTCTGCTTCTGCATTAAGAGTTCCTTGAAGCTTGAGATAAATAGAAAGAGATTCATTTACAACAGACACAGCACATCCAACTAGAGTAGCATCAATCTCCCTCAGAAACTGGAAAACGTTCATGTTGAGGGTTAGAAGGATTTTAACTACAGAAAAAGAAGAACAAACAAATATGCTAATAGTGTACTGCAGTTTGTAGAGAGTGCCTAGCTCTTGGTCTGTTCAACTTCATACACTGTCCTATTTGCCCTTGTTATTACTTGACAAATACAAAAACAAAAAGAATTCCAACTTTACATCTCAGACTACAAACGCTATGGCCAATATAAAAAGTAAAAAACCACAAATTTCAAATCAATCATCAATACATACAACTTACACATCTCAAACGACAAACAAATAGAAGATGGAAAAAAGAAACCACACGTATCAAAAACATTCTAATGGCAGTAGTGTCACAGAAATGCTTATAGGTATGTAGGTAGAATTCAAGCATAACAGAAATGTTTATAGGTAGGTAGGTAGAATTATAGCATAACAAAATTAAAGCATAACATAAATATTTTTGTCAAACAAATCTTTATAAGCCAAACAATAAATTCTTGATAATATTGATTTCAAAGACAACACAATATTCACCTTACAAGTATATTCACTCATATTAACTTCAAAGAAAATAGCTAGTGAAATTATATAGAAAGGAAAAATTAGAAAGAATGACAAGTAAAGGAGAACTAGTCAAGCCCAATAAGAATTCGGTTATATGAAAATCAAATGTTCCTACTTGTCATTAATCATGCAACACTTCCACACCCTCACAATCCATCCTCACGTAGTGCTCATCTTTATCATTAGTATTTGCACCAAGTCTAGGTGCATCTAAAGGTGTAGATGGCATAACCTATGACTAAACCAGTGGTGGTGATATACACAAATGCTGATTGTGTGATGATGTTTCAAACCCGTTTTGGTTAATCTCTGTTTTTGGCAATCGCTTCACTCAATTGGTTGCACAATTATTACTTATTCAAGCCTTTGTCTCATGCTTCTTGCTTATCCTCCTTTCCACTCTCAATTGTTTTTTCTGCTCTTACTTTGTAGTATTTTATTTTAATTTTTTCCTTTTGTCATTACAGTATTATGATGCTATCTAAAACTTTCTGCTTACAACTCTAAAATTATGTCCTTTTCATTAGCTGATTAAGAGCTCCTTCATCAAACTGATAAAAATGCAGCTAGCAACCCTTTACGGAGCCCAATCTGTGTTAAATGAAATGCTTTGATCAATCAAAGGCACAATACCATGGTCCTTTCTATTTAAAAGCCTTACATATTTAATATTATTACTTAAATTGATTTTTGTTGTTCCATTTACTTCTACGTATTCAGGTGGTGGATTTGGTTAGAAGAGCAGTGCCCCTTGCCCTGACACCTGAAGACAACCCCAGGAGGGATGAGCTAAAGAAGCTCCAGGAGAAGAAAGAAGAAATCAACATGTTGGCACATAAGCAGGTCCAGCGCATCCACTAGTCAGGGCTAGGGTTGGCTATCATGTAGGTTAGGCTCTTCTTTCGTCTTACATTCTGGGAATTCTCGTGGGATGTTATTGAGCCAATTACATTTTTCACCACAACCACTGGCTTGGTCATAGGTTATGCCTACTTCCTGTTTACTTTGAGAGACCTAACTTACCAATGATGAAGATAAGCACCAAGTCTAGACTGCTTAATTGTCAATTACATTCAAACTATAACTAATTGATTCTAAATATATGCATATATTTTATGTGGTGTCCTATCAGGTTGATCTTCAAGCCCAGGCAAGGGCTCATAGGATTCTTAAAACCCATGAAATAGTGTGAACTTCAATATTACATAGTCGTACAAGTAATACAGCATACAGTGAATCAGTTGTCAAGCATTAATAATACTAACTAAGTAACTAATATCTCCATCAAAATTCAGAACAAAGCAAAATTCAACTAGCAGTTGGAAACAATTTATATAAGAACAGAGACATTCAAACCATCAAAACATGTTACATAACCAAATCAATAAAAAATTTCATTGAATAGCGATAAACACAACATAATTCAAAATACCTCATAAGCTCCTGTCTCTCTATGAATCCTTCCTGCTTAAGATCATAAAGTTGAAATTATACTGCAAGGGAGAAAAATTTAGGTTAATTGAAAAACCCATACTTGGAAAAAGAAAAGAAATTGCAAGGACTTGAACACCTATAAAGTGCCTTATGTGAAGGGTTTTGTAGCCCTGTTGACAGGATGGAGGAGCCAATACACAAGTTAAACACAATTGTTTTTTTTTTCTTGTGTGGAGTTGGTCAGAAAAAAGGCAAACCCTTTGTTTAGGAATTTTTGCATGTTATTCATATATTGGTTACATGGCTCCCCCAAACAATGGTCTAGTTTTAGTTCTGGAACATCATGGCCTATTAGGTGTAACTTATTGTAAGCTAAAAGTTGGTAATCAAAAACCATAAACTAAAAACAACAGCCCCTCATGTGGTGCACTTCACTAAATTTGCTATAAAAAAATAGAAAAAAAAGAGCAAAAAACTAAAAACAAAAATTGAAAAACAAAACATATTTGGCTAAATATGTAGCTAACAGAACGATTGTGAGCAACTCACCAAAATTGAAACTTAATGTGCTGATAAGTGCCTCATTGCAGATCACAATTGATATTGATGAAGCCACCGACAGAGTCAGAGCTCCAACAATCCCAAGCTCATATTAACCAACACACAAAAGTACGTTGATGGTAATTTGAACCACTTAACCAACACACAGAAGTACATTGATGGTAATTTGTACCAAAGTGGGAACATGTAGCCAAACCCTCTATTGGAAGATACTGCAGATGCTAATGTGTAGCCACTAAAATCCTGCAAAATCAATAGCTTGAAACTGTAAAATCCCAAGCAACAGTAAAGCCAACCTTACCATGCACTGCAAAAAACAAAAAACAAAAAAAATACCCACAAATCAAACTAATTACAATCTAACTTACCATACCTTGAACAAAATTAAACCCCAAATGATGAAGCATAACATGAAAACAGAATAGGAACCCATGGCTTACAATCTCTCTAATCACTTTAACAAACTGCAATCAATCATTTAATTGAACCACAAAGTCCAACAAAATCAATTAATTTACCTGAAAAAATTACGTAAATTTGACCATCTTCATAAACACACAGACAAGAGTCTATGGATACATATATGCAACAGAGAAAAACTTATCTTACGATGTAAAGGAAGATCAAGTCAAAACCCTACGACAGAGAGATTGAGAGAGAACTAGAGCAGATTAGCGATGAATTGTTCGTCATCGCGTCGTTGTTCGTTGACTTCTTAATCAATGCCAATCCCAAAATTGAATCAATATCACAATCAAAATGAGGCAATCAATAGCTCAATCAATGCAAAGGCAATTCTACAAAGCTAGGGCATGAACTCTTCATATTCAAACTTTACGAAAAATTAAAATCAAATACAAATGTCAATCAGACCAAAAACAAAAATCAAATACAAAAGCAGATCAAATCAAAAATGAAAATCAGATTCGGATCTTAGATAGAGAGGGCACCGCTTGTGCGAGAGAGATAGAGATGGCACACCTTCTGAGACACAACTCTCGAGAGAAAAAGCTCCTAAAAGAGAAGTCATCTAAGATAGCTTCA
Source organism: Camellia sinensis (assembly GCF_055761805.1). NCBI lineage: Eukaryota > Viridiplantae > Streptophyta > Magnoliopsida > Ericales > Theaceae > Camellia > Camellia sinensis. The sequence continues at coordinate 203,442,274 of NC_138963.1, forward strand.
TCATCCATCTTCAACGCAATGTGAGAGGCAGGGATAGCCATGGAATTTCAAAGAGCTCGGCGAGAAACAATGACAAGTATGGAAAATCAAAACCAATTATGAATTAAAATGACAAGTATTTTGAGTTACAGGGATTGTTTGGGAATTGTCAATCTCTGATTTTTTTATAAAAAAAAAATGTAAAATGTTTGTTGAGATTAAAGTGATGTGATATAAAAATGATGCGCTCCAAATAAAATAATGTGTTAAAATAGTACATGCCAAACAACACCTGAAAATACCCTATCATTTTGAATAAATGCTAAAATTTTTAATTTACCTACAACTCAATTTGGTTTTGAAATTCAAAAACTGTTGAGTTTTTTTTTTTTTTTTCCTATGTTTTACTAAATGTTTTCATATTTAAATTAATAATATATTTTTGTTCTTTTTCATATTTAGTGAAATTGTTTTTTGCAAAAAAAGTTTTTATTTTTATTTTTCATTTTTAGTGAATTTTGTTAGATTTTTTTAAAAATATTTTTACTTTCTAAGTATATTTAAAATGTAAAAAAATAATTAAAATAAAAAATATCAATACAGATAAAAAAATTTGAAAAGCAAAAAATGTAAAAATAAGTATTTGAGTTTCAGGATACTCTATTTTGCAAAAGAGAGTTGTTATATTTACAAAATTATTATTTGGCATTAAATGTTATTTGATTTGGTGTTAACTTTAAATTTTATGAGTAGAAGTTTTCATGACATGCTAACGTATGCCGTATAAAGTTATGACATATTATGGCATAAAATGCATGTCGTCATAAGTGTAAATATTGCAAAACAAATTTTTGCAAGTCGTAAAAATATAATTTTTTTACGACATATTTTGAATATCGTAAATATACAAATTAACGGCTTACATAAGTGTAAATATTTCAAAACAAATTTTTGCAAGTCATAAAAATATAATTTTTTTACGGCATATTTTGAATACCGTAAATATACGAATTAACTACTTACATGGTATGTATGTCGTTTTTGATAAATTATTAATGGCTTACATAAAAAAAATGTCATAAAATACATTAATTACAACATACATTAAATGCATGTGTAGACACCCCATTTTTAACTGCCCTTAAGACTTGGGCGCTACAGATAGTTTATTTGGTAGTGAAAGATGTGCAGGGCAAAGGTTCGATTTCTTCAACAAGGAGAGAGACAAATCCCAACCTCACACCCCTTTTTGGACCAAAACTATTTTGAATAAATGATTTTGAGACCTTAAAACCTTCTCTTTCAAAATAGTTTTTGAAAAGTTCCTACGATGTTCTAAGGCTCGCATTTCGTTAAATGTTGCGCTTTTCGGTAAACCGAGCAAGGACAAAGTGAAAATGAATGAAAGAGAGGTGAAATCTCTGAAAAATCTTTCAAAACATCTTGTTTAGGGGTTTGGAGTTGAAGAAAAGGAGAAGAGAGGGAAGAAACCAAGTTGGGGAAGAAGTTGGGCATGAATTGTTAAGAGAGAGTTGAGCAGCCCTCGCTAAATCGAGCATATCCATTTGTACACTTAGATTTCAACTACGAGGCCACCACTGTTGGAAAGAGGACTTCCGGGGCTTCATTTTTCACTCAAGAATCTCCTAAAGCCGAGTCTGGATGAGGGAGATATGGTTGGTTGAAGTTTGGCATGAATCTGGTTAGGATCGAAACTGAGTAGTCTTCACTAAAAGAGGGATATTTGTCAGCACAATTGGAGTTTTGATGTGACGCTGCCACCACTGGAAAGCTTACTTCCGGGGCTTCAAGTTAGGCACAAGAATGACCTGAAAAGGAGTCCAGATGAAGGAGTTATGCTTGGTTAAAGTTAGGGACCATAACCAGTTTTTGCTGCCAGCCACTGGGGGAGTGTGCCGGCCACAAATGGAGCTTACCGGCCATATGCCAGCCAAAAGGGGTTCTTGTCAGCTAGAAAGTTCAAAATTTTGCAGATCTTTCTTCTCCAGCTATTACACATTGCTCTAGATATTTCCAAATCAGATATTTCAACCAAGGCTCATGTTTTTGCTATATATTGAAGCCATATCTCTCATTTGAAGAGGTTAGCAATTTTGGGAGCCTCTCTCTCTAAAAATCCTCTCTCTCTAGGAAATTTGTGAGCAAAATCTCTGCCTTTCTCTCTAGAATTCTCTTTCTTGCCCTTTTGTGCATAGAAGTAGAGAAATACTTATAGTTTGCCTAGACATCCCTCATCAAAGTTGTATATCTTTGGGCTGAGGTCCTTTGGAACCTATTTTGGGCTGCTAAAGGTTGGTTTTGGCTCAAAAAAAGTGGTTGTTCTTGTGCTGTGCTTCAAGGGTGAGCATCTCCCTGTTTTAAGCTTATTTTTGTACACAATCTTGGCCACCTTTGCATGTTGATTTTGGCCTAGTTGTCAATTACAAAAACCTCTATTTTTAAGTGTTTAAAATGATGGTTTGAGGCATCTTTAAAGTTAGGGGTGGTCCACCCTCTTTTGTTGCTTATTTGCTAAGTGGTGTGCCATCTTTTAAAGCATTTCAAACAACCTTTTTTTGGCCCTTTAACTACAGAATTCCAGAGGAATTTTAGTGGTAGAAAACTTGTTTTAAGGTCCCAAATAGGAGGGGGTGGCCTCCCTTCCTTGTCTCCTCATGCTATGCTTAGTTAGCCTTGCAAAGTAACATGTTTTTGTGACTTGTCTTAGCTTAGTTTGAGCATGTTTTTGGCTATATTTTAACATGTTTAAACTTTGTTTTTGGCTGGTTTGGCCACTCATTGCTTGCATCTTGCACTTGTAGTGTAAACTTGCTCACTAGCCTAGTGTACTTGATGGTTTAGCCTATTAATCTAGCATGTGTATGCTCCACTCCAACATGTTTTTGGCTCTGATTTAGCATGCTTTAGGACTATTTTGAGTGGTCTTGGCCTTTTGAGGCTTGCTTTGTATAGCTATAGTGGAGTTGGCCTTGACTAGCTTTGAGTTTTAGGACCCCTAGCATGCCTTGCTTGCGAGCCAACATGCATGCATGATTTTCTTGCCTTTTGTGCCTTAGTTTCAACATGTTTAAGCCACTAATTTGGCAAGTTTTAGGTCTGTCCATAGCTGGTTTAATCATTTGAGCTTGATATTGCATACCTCTAATGTTGTGTCCATTACTAGCTTCAATGCTTTTGACTCTTAACATGTTGTGTGTGGTTTGTTCGCATGATTTTAAGTCATTTAGCATGTCATTTCAGTGTTGGAATATATGTCATTGCACTCCATTGTTTCAATATTTTATTCGCTTTGAAAGTGGTGTTAAGCCCCTTGTTGGCTTAAGCATGGAATCGAGGCTCTCATGCCTAATGGTTTTAGCCTTCTCTTGAGGGTTTCTACTAACCAAAAGCATGAGGCTTCTTTCATGCTTAAGGTGCTCGTGGCTTAGGCCATCTTTCCCATTAGAGGACTCTCACATCGAACTAAACCTGTTAATGGACTAATTGGTAAGCTAAAATGTGTAAACAAAATGAATCAAGTAAAACATGCAAGATAAGCATTTATATTACATTGCATGTGTTTGGATCGGACGTTAATCCAAGCACAAGAAATGTGGGACGTTTCATACTCAAAGTGATGAAACGTGTCACATTTCCTGGTCGCCAACACCCTTGATCATGCATGATAAGGTGGAGGCATTTTGTGTATTGTTTGTGCATTCACTAAGTTTGTGCATTCACTAAGCTTGTGCAAGCTTGGTTTTTGGGCCATCATGCATTGAGATGCTTGGTTGGTGACTTGAGAGCCGAGTGCCACTCTTCTTTGAGCTTGAGATATGATTAGGAGAGTGGTAGTACACACATTTCCTTGCAAATACATTGTTGTGCCTCTGTTGTTCTCTGTTGCAGCAAAACCAGAAGCCTAGAACAGCAGGTGGCCGACCGGCCAGTTCAAGTAGCCGACCGGCCACATTCACCAGCCGACCAGCCAGTTAAGGTGGCCGGCAGCCACTTTTTGTGGCCGACCGGCCACCAGTCCAATTTTGTGCAGAAATGTTTCTATTTTGGAGCAGAAGCAGTGTGGAGTTTGGTTCAATGTTCAGAAACCAAGGCGAGTGCAAATAGAGACAATTGACAGCAAAGCAATGGATTTTCGGGACGATGCCAACCGAGCATGCATGTCTCCCTCGCCCGCGAGACCATTTCATTGCTTATGACTAGTTTGTGTAATTAATCATTCAATTTGTTTTGTAATATTCTAATTAGCTTAGCACAGCTAGTTTCAATTCGGTTTGTAATAATTAATTAGCTAAGTCAGTTAATTAGTTGGTTTGTAATAATTAGCTTAGCTTAGTGTAGCTTAGCTTATTTATTCGGACCCTCCTTCGAGAGGGCGCAATGTTGTAATAAGTGTGCGTGTGTGTGTGTGTGCATGTCTTCCACCCTCACTTCTTTCTCCCTTTTATTTAACCGCTTTCAATGGTTAGTTTTAAGGCATTTCTCAATTAGCATACCTTATGCTTGCATATTTGCATCATTCATTTGTCTTGCATGCACCGGGCTTGGCGCATCATACAAACTGCATCGTATTTCAATACACCTATTTGAATACGTGTATCAAGTGTTGTATTCATATGCCATCTTAGCTAGCCGAGCCTATTTTAGTTGCATTTTTACATGCGTTGCATTAGGCATCTTAACATAGTTAGGATCATGCATTGATTTCTAACTAGCTTTTGTTTTGGCTCGGAGTACACTGTAAGTGTTTACGCTTTAGCATCCTTGCATGAGTGTGAGTGTTGCCATGAGGCTATTTGCTTAAGTGATTAACTGCTTGAATGCCTGTGGATGAAGGCCTTATGTCATGACCCGAACCCGCCCCTATGGGTTAAGGACATAACCGGCCAGCAATCTTGAGATTACCTACGGCCTCAGACCAAAACAGACATGACTTGTCAGAGTAAAGGGGCCAAACGGAAGCAATAAATAAAAACTTTGTCCATAGAGCCGTGCTTATATGCACATTAACAGACCATATTCAGTTACGTTAATAACCCACATTAAAAGTACAGTTCCACAAAATTCATTACAAATAGGATCATCCAAAACGAGTCAACCTATGACAGACTATTTACAGATATACATAAAGTCCTTGCCGACAAGACAAAATATAATTACATAGCAAAAAGGCAAGGGTAGGTCTCAAGAGTGAGACGCAAGGATGACTTCCGCAAAACTCGGATGTTTTCCTAGCAGACTTCACTGGGGCTGGGTTTGGACTTCCCTTGGCTCACCTACAAACACATGAATGAGCGTGAGCGATAGCCCAGTGAATAATATCAAATATGACAGTTACATAACAATGTAGAACAACATGTTCCAAACGGCCTTTGGCCCAATTCACATTTCTACTTAACATGTATATTATATATATACTTATACAAAATTTAGATCAAGTGACTGTAGTTCCAACGTGCTGGCCTTTGGCCCATTCAGGTTTCTGTTCTTGTCAAAACGGCCTCTGGCCCATTCATTTATGTCAAACGGCCTTCGGCCCATCCATTTATGTCAAAACGGCTTTTAGCCCATTCATTTACGTCAAAATGACCTTCGGCCCACTCATTCATGACAGAACGACCTTCGGTCCATTCATATTCATCTAAACGACCTTTGGTCCATTCATATACATCAAAACGACCTTCGGTCCATTCATTCTTATCAAAACGACCTTCGGTCCATTCATATTCATCTAAACGACCTTCGGTCCATTCATATACATCCAAACGACCTTCGGTCCATTCATTCTTATCAAAACGACCTTCGGTCCATTCATTCTTATCAAAACGACCTTCGGTCCATTCATTCTTATCAAAACGACCTTTGGTCCATTCATTGATCCCTGTCAAACTTTTGTCCACAATACCAATTAACAACCCATAAAGTTTATAAGGGAATAACAATTGGACATTGACAAGCTTTCAAATATTGATATTACTCACAGTGATCGGCTTGTGGATTCGCCTTGGAGCTTGACCCTACACATTCCATGCACACAAAAGGGTCATTAACCATTCAATCCGTCCCTTAATTCACATATTTCTCTTTAGGCTTTATTCTTATCTCATTAACTCATTTATAATGTTTAACACACGCCGAAGAGTGATTACAAGTGAAAGAGAACGGAAAACGAAACACAGAACGCATGAACAAAATTCCAAAAATTAGGGTCCCCGCTCGAGCGTCAATTTACCCGCTCGAGCGGACCCTCAAGGCCTGCAAAAGTACTGGTTGCATGAAAAATATGCTCGAGCGTTAAATAGGGCGCTCGAGCGGAACTCGAGCGGAAGGCCTGACAAAATAGCTCCCACGCTCGAGCGTCAACTTCCCCGCTCGAGCGGGAACCATGTCTGCAAAAACTGCTGGGAGCTCGATTTCTCCGCTCGAGCGTCACTTCACCTGCTCGAGCGGACATCGAGAATCTGGGTTTTCCAGATTGAGTTCTTGAGCTTCATCTTGACATTCAAAGGCTCTAAATGCAGGATTTCGGTCCAAACTTCACATAATCGTATACTAACATGGTACAAACATAGAATTACAACATATTGAAGCTCAATTTCATAATTTATCTGCATCCATGTCCCAAAATATGTCAAACTCAATCATTAACATAACCAATTCATGCATTCAAACTCATGTCTTCTCAATTTGTACATGCATGTGATGGATTAGCCACATTCTCAACTTAGATAACACAAATGGTGATCAAAACATGAGTTTCCTTTTAACATTTCACATGGGTTATACACATTTGTGCTTAAACATGCAAATTTCAAGGTATTTCTTACATGCATGCATATATTAAGCCTCAATTCAACAAACACAACTCAACTTCATCACAATCTTGTTCTTGATCACCAAGATAGCTTGGACATGCACAAAATTACAATTATAATCCAAGAATCACTCACCTAGGAGCTTGATTCTCACAATCTATGATCAAATCTTGACTTAGGTTTCCAATCTCCAAGTTTCAAGACCAAAGTTGCACAATCCCTCTTTCTCCCTCCCTATAGTCGGCTCTCCCTCTCAAATTGAGTTCAAGAATCAGCCAAAATAAGCTAAGGGAGAGAAATAAGGTGTAGTGCTCAAATATGGCAAGTCCCACTAAGTCAATATAATATTAGTAAATCATTGGGCACCAATTTACCAATTTAATCAACTTAATCTGGTTCGAATCAATTTTTCAATTAAATTTCACCGTAGGCTCTAAAAATTATGCCAATCACAATGGCGTAATCAATTTCGGGTTCTGTGGCCGATAAGGCCCTCGATTAAATTTCCAAAGTTGATTAGTCAAACAGATATTCCTACGGTGAACAGATAAGACTTCAAAATCACATATATTCACATAATGGCACATAAAATCATGATAAACACATAATCCTACTTAATTTAAGGACCAATTAGCATACTACGGAACAGGGGTATCACACCTTATTACTTGAATTGGGACAATTCATCGAATGTGAGTTTTAAGCCCACTTTGCGAAGTGGAAAAATCATGTTTTAAAGCCCACTTGAGGGTGGCAAATCCGCGCTTTAGCCTACTTGCGAGTAGCCTTTTCAAATCATTTTCCAAAACAAACATGAGTTGTTTTGTTCCAATTCTTGTGATTTAGTCTATACTTGTATGTTGTGTGCATCACATAGTAAGTTAGATTAATAACTGGAATAAGAACACACGTGTTTATGAAACAACATATCATGTTAGTAGAGGCCGATCCTTTGATCGGGCGAGCGGGGGTGCTTATTTCAGGACCTTCCCCTCTCGTACCCAAGTTCCCGAGCCAAGGCAACTTTGGTGATGATGGACACGCGGCTTTTGGCACGAGTCAGGATTTCCTAAATTTCCCAAAAATAAAATATTTAGGTGGCGACTCTGTAATCTGGAAAAGCAGTCCATGTTTGGCGCTTTTTGATTCAAAATCCATTTTCCAAAACCGATTGCTAGATTTGGACTCTTTGGTGATTTATCAGTCTTAGATTGCACTTTGTGAGATTAGATTCAGAACCGTGACGGGAGTCCGAACTGTAGTAGCACGGACCCAATTCGCGCCCTCTGCGAAAGGGGGGTGCGCGGAGAGAGTTCGGGCGGTCTACAGTTTCTGGCGACTCTGCTGGGGATTTAGAGAACTTGACTCGAAACTCGTGATATGTTGTTTTATCTACATTTATGTGTTTCTTTGCATTGCATTGCATTTGCATTGGTGCGCCTAGGAAACCGTGTTTTTCATCTGTTATTCCTGAACGGTTTGTCGGAGGCTTGCTTGGAAAAGCGTGCAATAAGGCTGACTGGTTGCGGGCTCTGCCATGATGGGAGCACAAACCTTGGATCGGGATCACTGCCAAGGCACCCTTTTGACCATTCAACCTAGTTGCATATCGGAAGCCATAGAGACCTTTCCAAACTAGGACAGGTTGCTCACCCGAATGCAGGATTGTGTGAAGCCACTTGTTGTGCATAGTGAACCCTTAGCTCCTAACGAAACTAGGACAGGGTAACCCAACCCCACCATAGGGTTGTTTTGGCTCTCACTTGCTTGATATGTGCATTTAAAGTGTGACTCTACAGGAATGTGCATATCAGTTGCAAGTTTGGTATCTGATTTTGGGGCAGAAGTTAGTAGAGAGCACAGTCATTCAACTATGCTCATATTTGTTCTGGTAAAATTGGCCCCCGTGTACTCTGGACCTGTATCGATAGCCTTTGTCAGGTCAGAATTGGTTCAGAAGCAACTTGTGTTTACCTCACCCACATCGGTTACAAGACGAAGGAGGTTCAGGTAGAACTCACCAGTACAGTTTCTAAAGCAGTCACACCTCAGTTCACCTGGTCTGGGAACAGTTGTTTGCATTCAGCTCAGTACGTGATTAATCATCTATTCTGTAGCACGTCCGCGAGGGGACCTCGTTGCCACAGTTCGGACTCTCGATTTGTGTCACGGTTCTAAATCTGAACCAAAGAGTCAAAATCCGGCAAATCGTTTTGAGAAAACAGATTTTGAAAGAAATGCCAAACATGGACTGCTTTACCAGATATAGAGTCGCCACCTAAATATTTTTTAAATGGGGAAATTTAGGAAACCCTGACTCGGTGCCGAAGGCCACATATCCGTCATCACCGGAGTTGTCTCGGCTCAGGAGCTTGGGTACGATCGGGGAAGGTCAGCTATGAGCACCCCCTTTCGCCCGGTCCGAAGACCGGCCTCTACTAACCGTGATATCCATTTTTGAAAACTTTATGCGTTCTTATTCCGGTTATTAGCCTAGAATTACTATGTTATGCGCGCAGCAAACAAGTATAGACTAGATTGCCTAATTTGGAAACAAGCATTGCATATCCGTTTGCTTTAAAAAGTGCTTTGGAATTTGCTACCTGCAAGTAGACTAAAACACGGATTTCAATGAGTTTTTCTAACTCAAACAATCCAACCTTCACCCACAGGCATTCAAACAGTTTATCATATACGCATTTAGCCACATGGCAAGCATACTGTCATGGCAACACTCACACGCATGCGGGATGCTAAAGCAAAAATACTTCCATCGTACTCTGTGCCAAAACAGTAAACTAGTTAGAAAACATGCATGTCCTAGTCTATGTCAAGTTTGACTAATGCAACACATGCAGGATGCAATTAGAGTAGGCTCGGCTAACCTAAACATGGCATGTGAAATGCGATCAACTATCACATATTCAATTTGTGAATTGAAGTACAAATGCAGTTAGTGTGATGTACCGAGCCTAATGCATGCAATACAAATGCATGAATGCACGCATGCATGGCATAAGGTATGCTAAATTAAATGTGCCCTAATCTACCATCGTAAGCAGGTAAATAAAAGGGAAGAAAGACGCGAGGTTGGAAGACATACACACACTCACGCACACTTATTACATAATTGCCCTCACTCGGAGGATACAAATAAATATTACAGTCCCAAATAATAAGCAAATAAAATTATTACAGAATTTCTAATTAATGAAAAGAAAGAATGCAAAAGAAAGAAGAGGGTGGCCGCAGCCTCTGCCTCGGGATGCGCGAATGATGCGTGCTCGGAAACCGGCTCGCCTGAAAAACCCGTACCATATCTTTGCCACCTCTGTTTACACTGCCCTGTCTTTCTGAAAATCGCCAAAACCCTAGGACAGGTTCCTTGAATGTTGCAGGGTACCACCGGCTTAACAGAATTCCCACCGGCAGTCCAGGATTTCCATCGGCACTGTTTTGATTTACCGGCCATTCAAAGATTGCCGGCCGGCACTGAATTCTGCCGGTCGGCAGAAACTTCCTGCAGAAGACAGTTTTGACAGCAAACAGATAACAGACAGTGCATGGCATAGGGTTTCAGGCATATGTGAGCATGGTCATGCTTCCCATCATGCTTTGAACTCAAAGAAGCATGACCCTCGATCCTCGAGTCATCAATGGTGCATGATAGCCCAAGGGATCAAATTTGCCACTTAATGTAAAGATGCATGCAACATACAAATGAGATCCAAAGCCTTATCATGTCGAAGTCAAAGGCCCCGGCGACCGAGAGTTAAGGCGTGTTTCATCACTTGTAGTATGAACACTCCTTAACACTCACAGTTGGTTTGACACCCCAAACCAAGCAATGCAATGCATGCTATGCAAACATGGTTCAAATGCAACATGATACCAATTATTCAAGTCATGGCAAATGTTATGGAACTATCATGACAAATATGCAATGCTAAGCATGCAAGGTGCAAATGTGATGCAAACATGGACCAATTTGCCATAAAGTTAGCATGGGACTACACATTAATGAAACAATCATGCAACAAACATGAGACAAGCATGCAAGAGGGCCTTAAATGGTAAAGGGGCAGACCTTCACCCACCTCAAAACAGTGGCAAAAAGTGTCCAAAAAGTGGACCAATGCTCATGCCAACAAGCAAACCAAAGGTCCTAAGGTTAAGGCACAAAAAGAGGCATTTTACTCCCACCAACATGACCACTCATGGCATGATCAAGACAAGTAAAAACAGAATTTTCACATGCAAAAATGGACTCCAAAAACCTCCTTAATATGGCAACTAAAGTAGCTCCAAAAAGGCATATGCACCAAGGCTCATGTGTAGGCATAAAAGAGCGCACCATCAAGGCATGAAAGAGACCATACATGCACACATACAAGCATAATTCTTGGGCTGAAATAAGGTCCTAAATGATGCCAAAATCATGAAGATGGTTCAAGCTATACATGTTAGAGGTCGAAATGCTCAAGGCTTACAAGCCAAAACACAAAGGGATGACATCAAACCATGCAAGCATGACTGAAATGAAGGGCCAACAGACTTTAAACATGATAAAATAAAGCCAACATCTTCATGGAACCAAGCCAACACATGCAAGAATTAAGGCCCAAACACAAGACACGATTCTAGGCCAAATGGGGGAGTATGAAGCAAGTATACTAAGCATGCAAAGGGCCATAGATCCGGCCAAAAACAGAGATCCCATATGACCCAAAAACACCCAAAAAGTTCTGAAATAAGGCAAAAGAACAAGCAAGCATGCATGTTACCCTTTTGGGCCAAAACTCAAGGAAACAAGACAATGAAGGGAGAGGGGTGTCCCTCCCCTATGCAAGACTTCAAACCCTCTTCCTTACCACTAAAAATACACTGGTTTTCAGTGGTGAAGAGATCAAAACACTGAAGTAAACAAAGCCCTACCAAAGAGGCAACAAAAGGGGCCAAATAAGGCCTAACAAGGTGAGTTTGCACTCAAACTACAAGACAACCTTAATGAAAGTTCTAAAGCATGAAAATATAAGCCTTTTTCATGTTATGCACAAAAGCTAAATCAGCAAGCAAGATAGGTAAATAACTATTGTAAGTTTGGGGAAAATAAAGCAAGATGCTCACCCTTGAAGAACCTTTGAAGAACAAATGGTCTAGCCCTCTTCTTTTGATCAAAATCAGTCCAAAAACTCAAGAATCAACCCCCCAAGTCCCTCAATCTCAGAGCTAGGTGTAATAGTGTGTGTAATGGTGCAAAAGTAAGGTAAAAACACACTTTTAGGCCAAAAAACACACACAAAGGAGGAGAGAGAGGGAGGTATAGAGATAGGGTGTATCTATATCTCTAAGCTCTGGTTTTTGCTTCCAAGTCTCTAACCTAGATCAAAGAGGAGAGCCTTCCTCTTATAGGACTCCCTCTTGCAAAGCTTATACAACAAGCTTGCTTAGAGGGAGATCCCTCCATACACGTGTATGGAGGGAGGCAGAGTTGGTGCCAGCTATCACAGCTGGCACAAAATATCTCCATAAAGTAGATAAACAGTGGTCGGCTGCCCAAAAATGTTATTTCGACAAAATTTAGTGCCAACCGGCAACAAAATATGCCGACCGGTAACAAACAGTGCCGACCGGCAATAAAAAGTGCCAATGGAATCAAAAAAACCAGCCGGTGACCTCTAGCCACTGCCGGTGGTGTGTGGGGATGCCTCACAAGGCATTTCCTACTCCTCCAAGGCAAAACACAAGTGTTTGGTGCAAAACCAGACACTAAACAGTCGAGTTCGGAGATCCTGAGGGAAGGCGCGCGAGCCGAGACCTCCGGGAACTCCAAACGAACACAAACATGGATAATCACCGAGTGTTCCAAGCGGTGACGTCCAAGTCTTGAGGACAGTCAAAAATGGGGTGTCTACAGTTGCCCCTCTTTGACAGAACTCGAAAGTCATAACAATGACGGGAGTGAATGTCAAAGCCCAGAGACGACCCATTTTTGACAAGGCCGAAGACTCAGACAAACATGCAAGACAAACAAGATATGCGCCCGAAGGCAGGGGCAAAATGCAAGACAATGCACAGAGCCCGGGCATAACTTATGATCATGCAAAGAAAGCTGTAACGAAGCACACATGCGACAATTTTAAGCTAGCATATACCAAACTACACTACAATGCAGAAAGGATGTAAGAGAATTATGTAATTCTCAATACGTCTCACTCGGAGGATACAATACCTGTGTGGTTCGTCTGGTTGCACCAGCCTCAAATGTACCGTACATACAATATCGTGCCTGCAAAGAAAACAAACTTAATAGGTACAATATTGTTAGGAACATACATAATAGTATATTCGGAATGCGTGACAACGCAAAGCAAGTGGGAAGCATAACAATGCTGTGAAGGTACAGATGTGTAAGTGGAACATGCGGTCTACGCCAGCAATGAGATTGATTATGAGCATGCGATCTACGCAGGCAGTGAAATTGACAAGTATGCGGTCTACGCGAGCAAAACATGCGGTCTACGCAAGCAATACATGCGGTCTACGCAGGTAATGAAATTAATAATTATGCGGTCTACGCAAGCAAAACATGCGGTCTACGCAGGTAATGAAATTAATATGCGGTCTACGCAATCAAAACGTGCGGTCTACGCAGGTGATGAAATTAATATGCGGTCTACGCAATCAAAACATGCGGTCTACGCAGGTAATGAAATTAATGTGCGGTCTACGCAATCAAAACATGCGGTCTACGCAGGTAATGAAATTAATATGCGGTCTACGCAAGTATTAAATTGATTACAAACATGCGGTCTACGCAATCAAAACATGCGGTCTACGCAGGTGATGAAATTAATATGCAGTCTACGCAATCAAAACATGCGGTCTACGCAGGTGATGAAATTAATATGCGGTCTACGCAATCAAAACATGCGGTCTACGCAGGTGATGAAATTAATATGCGGTCTACGCAATCAAAACATGCGGTCTACGCAGGTAATGAAATTAATGTGCGGTCTACGCAATCAAAACATGCGGTCTACGCAGGTGATGAAATTAATATGCGGTCTACGCAATCAAAACATGCGGTCTACGCAGGTAATGAAATTAATGTGCGGTCTATGCAATCAAAACATGCGGTCTACGCAGGTAATGAAATTAATATGCGGTCTACGCAATTAATAAAATTGATTACAAACATGCGGTCTACGCAGGTAATGAAATTAATATGCGGTCCACGCAATCAAAACATGCGGTCTACGCAGGTAATGAAATTAATATGCGGTCTACGCAAGTAATAAAATTGATTACAAACATGCGGTCTACGCAGGTAATGAAATTAATATGCGGTCTACGCAATCAAAACATGCGGTCTACGCAGGTGATGAAATTAATATGCGGTCTACGCAATCAAAACATGCGGTCTACGCAGGTAATGAAATTAATATGCAGTCTACGCAATCAAAACATGCGGTCTACGCAGGTGATGAAATTAATATGCGGTCTACGCAGGTAATGAAATTAATATGCGGTCTACGCAATCAAAACATGCGGTCTACGCAGGTGATGAAATTAATATGCGGTCTACGCAATAAAAACATGCGGTCTACGCAGGTAATGAAAGGTACTGTTACACAGCATGATTTGAAACAATTTGTGGAATTTCACAAGGCATGAAAAGGATACAGGGTGGGACATTCTTCGCACACATCGAGCATTGCTCGCAGAAATTATGGCCTGAGGTCAACTCGAAGGTTCACGTTTCAAAAGTGCGCGTCCTCGTATGGTTTAAAGTAACGAAGGTGCGAAAACACGTCGTTGACCCGAACACAGGCATGGAAGGTGCGTTGACCGCAAGGGGAGTTTCACTGGTATCAATTCTGATACTTTGCTTCCTTGTCACTTTGTGCTTTACTTTCCTTTTTACTGGTAGTTTAAGCACATTGCACTGCCTCGGGTAAGTTTTATTTTTTTTTCTAAAAAAATACACATTTTGCAAAACACGTGATAGGAATGAAACAATCCATTTTGTTCAAAAGATGTTGCATTTGTGGACTTTCTGTGCATCGCATCGCAAGGTATCACACCACAATGTGAATGAAATCGAACTCATTTTGAACACCGAGTATTCGCATCGTAATAATCAGGTAGTGAATCGACTTACAACTCGATAAGCAAATGTACAAAGGCATAATAGGACCAAACAAGCGTGAGTACAACTCGATAAACAAATCAAAAACTCAAGGAGAGTGGAATACAACTCGATAAGCAAATGTTCACTCACTTGCTAAGCAGACAGACGTGACTTCGCAAGAATCGATCACCGGGGGAGGGATCGAAGGTGATGGAGTTCCCCAATGCCTAGCATAAACAGCTTAGGAAACGAGAAGAAAGCCCATCGGCTTGGAGTAGAGACCACCGGCTGCAAGGAATGGCTACCGGCCATGAAATTGCTTGGTCGGCAAACTATTATGGTCGGTCGGCAAAAAGTTTGGCCGGCCGGCACTTAATGAGGGGATCACCAGAATGTTGACACCTGTCCCTCACTCAACCTTATCTCCTACAAAAGATCCCAGCTTCGTAGTTTTTCTCATTTTCACACTGATTTGCTCCAATGGAAGAGTTTCTTGCTCAAAATCTCACAGCTTGGATTGCTAGCTTGGATGGCTCGAAAAAAGTGAATTTCTGGGGTTTTGGCATAAATGCACTATTCACTCTGAGTCGCGCCTCATTGCACCTCCCGTTCCTTCATGCCGCGGTAAGGTCTTGGAATCCGGTGACACATGTCTTTAGCTTCGCCGGGCAAGAGATATGTCCTACTTTTGAAGATTTCCGAACCTTAATGGAGTCCGAGCGCGACGAGGAGCTCCTGCCCCAACTTAATTTTTGCCATGCCCAATCCTTAGGGCGCATGTGTGGACTCAGCATGCGTGACGCTCGGTCCCTAATTTGTGACGGGATGTTGGACATTCCGAGTTTGGCCAATCGATTTTCTGATGCTGGTGATCGCAACAACCATCACTGGCAAGGCTTCCGGTGACACGCCCTCTGCTTGTGCATGCTATCCTATTTTCTATTCGTCTCAGGCTCTGGAGGGGCTAATGTCCGGCTGATTAAGGTTGCCCAAGGCTTGAGGGAGGGCAAGAGTTGTATTGCGATGACTCTGGCCGAGACGTTAATGGGCTTAGACGCCTTTTATCGCCATGAGACGACCAGATTAGCAGGAAGTCCACTACTACTACAGGTAATGTTTCCCACCCAATCTCGCATTTATGTATTGCTCACATCACTCGGCCCTCAAGCTCGGTTTTTTTCTCACAAAACCCCATTCTCACTTTTCTCTCCTCGTACATCTCTCTATTCTTTACTCTCTCATTTTTCAATCCCTCCCCAGGTATGGTTGATGGACAAACTGCAAGTTGTGGACTCTTGCCCAGCATATTCAGCTCGCGGCTACTTCTTCCGGCACCGTCTAGTCAATGCCTTGGATGAGGGATGGTGGTTCGCTTGGATGTGCTGCTTGTCCGCAGACCGTATTGCTTGGCGGTGCCCTTGGCTGAACCTTCCGGCAATGAGTTACAATATGCCCCGGAAGACTGGGATTCAATTGGTTGGTCTCACTCACTGTGTATTCTATTTCCCATTTCGGATTTGATGCCAATTTGGCCATGATCAGACCTGCCCGCCAGAGGGGATAGAGTATCCTGCTACATTCCCAGCCAGAGGCGCACAGCTTGCTTGGCAGGCCACCGCGTGGAGGATGAGAGAACTCCTGGCCCCCGCTCTTACTTTCAGTTGCACTTTATCTGACGAGTGCGTGGATTGGCTCAACGAAGAAGCACAGATTGGGCCCAGCTTGGCATCAGAGGCTTCGACCAGCTCTGGGAGGGGGCGCAGGAACACCTGACTTGACTATGCCCCAGATTTATTGCTTTATTAGTACTTTCAAGTTTTCTTTATGAATGTAATAAAAAGCAACTTCGATTGTATGCAAGAGCAGGAGAACTCTGTTTTGAAATCAATGAAATTGAAGGTTGTGGTACTGAAAATTTTCCGTTTTTGGTCCAAAATGGTCAAAGTTGTAAAAGATTATTTGAACGAAGTCAGCTTTTATTAAAACTTTTCAAAATCATTTTCGATGTGGATCAGAACTGGACACGCCTGAGATCTGTCACTGAGATGCACAACCCCAGATCCTTGCAACTGGAAAGTTGCCCTTAGTCTGAAGAGCAATGCAGCACTGCACAGCAACGGAAAGTTGCCCCTAGTTAGAGTGGCACTGCACTGGAGATTCCAACGGATGCTGACAGACAAAGACGACTGAGATGATCAAATGGACAAAGTTGATCGGGGAAGTGTTATGGCTGGGCTTCAGGATGAAGCTACCTACGTATCCCAATCATGGGAATCAAGCCTCACATAGTTCCGGCTTAGGTTCGCTCGAGTATTTTCACTCTCCTTTTGCGCTCTAACTTTTGCCAAAGCCGCCCTTTGCGGGTTTTCATCCTTGCGAGCTCAATTTTTATATTTTCTAATTTTTTGTGTTCTAACTTTTGCCCAGGTCGCCCTTTCGGGTTTTCGGCCTAGCGAGCCTCTCAAGGGTAATATTTCTTCAACTTGTCCATGTTGATCGGTTGGGAGAATTCCAAGCCATCTAAGTCCATCAGAACCACAGCTCCACCTGACCAGATAGCTTTGATGATGTAGGGACCAGTCCAATTGGGTCTGAACTTGCCCCTCGGGTCGTGGATGGGAGCTCGGTTGTCCTTGAGCACCAAATCCCCTTCCCTTAGATTTCTGGACTTAACCTTCTTGTTAAAAGCCAGAGCAATTCTGCGCTGATAACTTTGGATGCGGTACAGTGCTTTCAGCCTTCTCTCGTCAAAGAGCATGAGTTCCTCAAACCTGCTCTGCTGCCAATCTGCCTCAGCTATCTGACACTCAGCCAATACCCGTAAAAATGGAACTTCAATTTCGATAGGTAGAACGGCCTCCATTCCATAAACTAACGAATACGGAGTCGCTCCGGTAGAAGTTCTAATTGAAGTCCTGTAGCCCCACAGAGTGAACGGCAACTTATCTGGCCAATCTCGGTAGGTTTCCACCATCTTTCGCAGTATGTGCTTGATGTTCTTGTTGGCGGCCTCAACTGCTCCGTTGGTTTGCGGCCGGTATGTAGACGACTTATGAAAAGCCACGTTATACTTCTCCAACAAGTCAACCACTTCTTTCTTAAAGTGGGATCCATTGTCCGAAATAATCTCGTTTAGCACCCCGTAGCGGCAGATGATGTTGTTTCTGATGAACTTTGTGACGTGTGACGCCTTCAACACCGCGTATGATTGGGCCTCGACCCACTTTGTGAAGTAATCTATCGCTACCAGGATATACTCATGTCCATTCGACCCCTTTGGGGCAACAGCTCCGACCACATCAATTCTCCAAACGGAAAATGGCCATGGAGACGTCATGTTGTACAGCTTGGACGGTGGGATGTTCATACGGTTTGCATGGATCTGGCATTTGTGGCATCGCCGAACAAAGCCGATACAATCCTCCTCCATGGTTGACCAGTAGTAACCCTGTCTGAGGATCTTTCTGGCCAGCATTACTCCATTCATGTGCGCACCGCACTCCCCTCCATGGATGGCCTCCATTAGGCGCTTCGACTCTTCAGCTTCTACATAGAGCTTATGCATTCCCAAATGACCCCTTTTGTACAGCTTACCCCCGCAGATGATGAACTGGACAGCCATTCTTCTGATTGCCCTCTTATCCTTGGCATTTGCCCCTAGTGGATACGTCTCCTTTTCCAAGAAGTTCCAAATATCGTAATACCAGGGGTTGTCGTCTTGAGCCTCATCTATGGCGGAAATTGACTCGTATGCTGGCGCAAACTTCTGATCAATAATGACCGGACGCATCCGGACTCCGGACGGGATGTCTATCATGGAAGATAGAGTTGCTAGTGAATCGGCGAACCTGTTGTTCTCTCTTACTAGGTGGGTGAAATTTAGCTTCTCAAATCCAGGAATTAACAAATCCAAGGTTTGGTGGTAAATTATCATCCTTTCCTCTTTGACTTTCCAGTCTCCTTTTGCTTGAGACACAACAAGGTTTGAGTCCCCAATGACGTCCAACCGTCTTGCCCCTAGTTCTAGGGCTGCTTCTAGGCCAGCAATACATGCCTCATACTCTGCTTCATTGTTCGAGACTTTGAACCGGAGCTTGAATGCTAAAGGGATACGGGAATCGTCCGGCGCTATCAGCAACACTCCTATCCCATACCCATATTGGTTCGACGCTCCGTCAAAGTACATCGTCCAAGTTTCATCTTCGATGTGCAGAATGGCTTCATCTGGGAACAGGTACTCAACCGCTTTATCCCCCTCAACCGGGTGGTCGGCAAGGAACTCCGCTACCGCTCTTCCTTTCACTGACTTGCGCGTTACATACTTCAAATCAAATTTAGAAAGCAATAGCAGCCAACGAGCTAGCCTACCCGTAAGTGCTGGTTTCTCGAAAAGATATTTGATGGGATCCAAACGTGAAACCAACATTACAGAGTGAGCTAACAGGTACTGCCGCAGCTTCCTGGTAACCCATTCCAAGGCCAAACAAGCCTTCCCCAGCGGTGTATAGCGGGTCTCGTAATCTAGCATCTTCTTGCTCAGATAATAGATGGCCCTTCCCACTTTGTCCTCTGACTCTTGTGCGAGCATGCAGCCCATGGTAGTCTCAGTTACCGAAAGATACAATATCAACGGTCTCCCCGGCTCTGGTGGTGACAACACGGGCGGGTTCTGTAGATACTCTTTGATCTGTTCAAAAGCTGCTTGACATCGACCATCCCATTGGAACTTCTTTCCTTTCTTCAGGAGGCCAAAAAGTGGTTCACAAGTCAAGGTTAATTTAGAGATAAACCGTCTTATGAATTGCACTTTACCCAGAAAGCCTCGCACCTCCTTTTCAGTCCTTGGTGGTGGCATTTCTAAGATGGCCTTGATTTTGGAAGGGTCGACCTCGATGCCCCTTTGTGTAATCAGAAACCCCAGCATCTTCCCCGCTGTAACACCGAATGTACACTTCTGGGGATTCAACCGCAGCCGAAACTCTCTGATCCTTTGGAAGAACTTTTGTAAGGCGGTGTAATGGCCTTCTCTTTCTTTGGACTTGATAATCATGTTATCCACATACACCTCGACCTCTTTATGGATCATATCATGCAATATTGTAGTTGCTGTGCGTTGGTAAGTAGCTCCGGCGTTCTTCAACCCAAATGGCATCACTCTGTAGCAATATGTCCCCCACGGGGTAGTGAATGCAGTCTTCTCCCGGTCTTCGGGTGCCATTACTATCTGATTATAGCCTGAAAAGCCATCCATAAATGAAAGTAAGGCGTGTCCTGCCGTGAAATCCACCAATTCATCAATGTGTGGCAAGGGAAAGTCGTCCTTCGGACTGGCCCTGTTCAAATCTCTGAAGTCTACACAGACCCGAATTCTGCCATCCTTCTTCGGTACCGGAACAATGTTGGCCAACCAAGTCGGGTATTTGGATACCAGCAGGAAGCCTGCATCAATTTGTTTGGTGACCTCTTCCTTGATCTTAATGGCCCAATCAGGGCGGATCCTCCTGAGTTTCTTCTTGACAGGTCGGGCCTCGGGATCAAGAGGGATCCGGTGCTGTACAATCTCAGGATCGATTCCAGGCATGTCTTCGTAGGACCACGCGAAAACATCTTTGAAATCTTTTAATAAAGCGACTAAGCGCTCGCGTTCCTCAGAAGACAACGTGGACCCGATCTGGACTAGCCGCGGGTCCTTCTCAATACCAACATTCACAGTAGTGATTTCATCCATTAAGGGTTCAACAAATCTTTCCTGCTCTTGGTCAATTAACCGCTGCAAAACCGGAGGAATTTCTTCCTCGTCGTTTTCATCAAAATTTTGAAAATCCTGATTCAAGCAATAAATCAAAGGCACAGAAAAATACTCAGAAACCACATCTACGTCGTTCTCATTGAATACTTCCAAGCCATCGGATTCCTCTATTACAACAGACTCAAAAGAAAATGAAAATGACGACCTAGACAGGACTGTGGCATCCGGGTTATCACCCCCAGGAATACCGGACTCAGACTCAGTCGAGCTGGAACCTGATTCCGACGCACAAGATTCGGTGGAATCAGATTCCGGCTCACTACTTGACCCGGTGCTGCTAGATAAAAAGCCCTCTTCATATTGCCAGATGAGAGAAGGTGCGATGGACGCATCCAAAATAGCTGATGGTAGGCCCGCAGCCGCTTCATTCCCGATCACATATACCGAGGAGCTATCCCCCAAGCACTTTTGTTCGATCGGAGGATCTGAAAGTAGACATGCCAGTGCTACCCCCATTTCATTTTCAGCGTCCTCAGACTGCACTTCCTTACTCTGCTCAGCCTCAGCCAATAGATCTGCCTGTCCTTCGGCGATGTCATCCCCAGGTAACTGTAAATCAAAGAAGATCTCAAACCCCGGTACGCGCTTCTTCTCCGCGTTGAGCCACGGCTCTGGGAAGCCACAGAATGGAAAGTCCTCCCCCTCCCGGACGAAGTGTCCATTTAGGGTACCCCGAATGGTCCGGTGCATTAAGTCAAAGGGCTTCCCCATCTGTTTCGCTCTGGCCCTTCCGGCCATTTCCTTTCCTTTCCTTATCCAGTCCTCTTTGGTGGGTAGATAACCCAATCCAAAGGTATGAGGGTTGTGCGGCACTTCGACCAATGCTGCGACACCTTTCCGGCCGCTCTTGCCCAATCCCATCCCGGGGATGTGCTGGAGTTTGTTCATGAGATAGACTGCTTGGGCACTGACATATACCCCTTCATTAGCTGCCATGATGTCCTGTACAACCCGAGCCTCAGCCAAGGTAAAACCTGATATGAACACATCTTCCATACCGTGTTCAATTTCTAGAACAGGCGTGGATACTTCTGGCGGCGAATGAATCGATGAATTTTCGAAGACAATGGCTACTCCCTTCCCATAGGGGTATTTCACCACTTGATGTAGGGTAGAGGAGACCGCCTTCACCTGATGCAGGCACGGCCGCCCCAAAAGCAGGTTGAACGTTGCAGGAACCTCCAAGACATGGAAATCTATCTCGTGCTGTCCCGGCCCAACCTTTGTTTGAATCTTAACTGTTCCCATTACTTCCCGACTTGTGTTGTCATACGCCCGAATTACCTGGGCCGTTGGCACAAAATCCGCGACTTTCAAACCAATCGCATAAGCTGTCCTTGCCGGGCAGACGTTGATGGCGGACCCCGTATCGACAAGCACCACGGGTATCCATTTATCCCTGCACTCCACAGAGATGTAGAGTGGCTTGTTATGGTTCGCACCCTCGGGTGGCAGTTCTTTGTCAAAAAAACTCAATGCTGGGGAACTTCCTCCCGAAAAGACTAAGCCTACCAGCTGTTCGGGCGTGGTGTCTATGGAAAGCTTGGCTTTGTCCATGGCTGTAAGGACGGCTTGTCTATGTACTCGAGAAGCCATAAGCAGTCTCCAGATGGAGATGTCTGCTTGTATCTTTTTCAATTGTCTCAATACGGCCTCATCCTCGAGTTGCTTTTCCTTTTGCTTCTCTGCCTCCTTATCTTTTCCAGACGCCTCTGGTTGATCTAGGTGTGAAGGCTTGAAATACCGTCCACTCCTAGTCATGTGATCGACTTCGCCGATATACCAGGTATCATCTGGTTGGTTACCTTCCCAATCTTCGTCCGTGTGGGCCAGACATAGATCGTCGTCTTCCCACCACATACCATCTGTAGCCGACAGGCATCTGTATGGTTCTGGCATAACTGTCCCGATATTTGCAGTACCTTTTATCCCTATGCTCGCAGCATTCTCCATTTCTGTACTTGTGGCAGTCTCAACCCCCACGTGGCATTTTGCCTTCCTGACCCTCTCAGAATCTTCGAATTTTTCCTGTTCTGACTGTGTCAATGCAGTAGATTGTTCAATGATCCCTGTACTCAAAATGCTCCATTCCTGAGCGAAACTCTCGACACCGGCGCTCTCCGGCGATATATTCTGTTCTTTGACCTTCCCGGCTGTTATTGACGCTTCTGCCCCTACCGGGCCTTGTTCTGACTGAAACTCTCCTACCACATCTGGCTGATCGTCCAACCATCCCGTGGCCTCTGCCGATTCTTCATAATCGAACCAGTTGACGGCTGGGTCTTCTGGATCTTGGTTATCGTAAAACTGGAACTTGGCAAGATCCTCTTCCACAGCTGTCAAATCATCCGTTCCCTGTCCTGGACTGTCCCCTTGGATTGCACACAGCTCTCCCCCGGCTGGAAATTCGACATCTAGTCTATTCTGACCCACTGGTGAAATGTAGTCACTCGGACTGTAAGCGTTCCCAATATCACTCCCAAATCCCGCAGACTCTAGTTTGACAACCCCCCTTTCCTTCGGAGTCTTCTCCCTCCTGCTCTCGATGGTCACCACCACTGGCTTGGGTTGGGTTATGGAGACGTCCATCATGCACAAATCGGTGCAATCAGGAAGGGAAACCTCCGGCTTAGGTAGGCAGGAGGGTGTGATATAGATACTAGGATCGTAGGATGCGACCCCAGTGTGGATGAAATTGATTCTTTTGGGTGGTGGAGCTTGGTTATGTGTGGGGAGAGGATTTGTAGTAACATTGGGTTTCTCAGGAGGTAAAATCACCCCATTATCAATGAGATCTTGGATCTCATGACGCAATCGAAAGCACAGGTCGGTGTCGTGACCGTGCTGCTGGTGGAACGCACAATACTTGGCTGGATTGTGGGCAGCGGGGAGTCTTTCCGGTAAGGGCCGCGGCTCTAGGGGCTTCAGATGCCCTTTTCTGATCAAAACCCCCAAAGCTTTGGACAGGGGCATATAAAGCGGAGCGAAGGTTCTGGTATTTCTGGGAGGGTATTTGGCTGTTTGTGGGTTGCTTCCGGACGCACCGGAGAATGGTGTGGCTGCCGTAGTTCTTGGGGAAGGGTTGGTGGTGACCATGCTCACTTCGGAGGTCCTGGTAGTTGTAGCGCCACTCGGGCCTGCAGTAGTATTTTGATTGAAAGTTCTGCGGGGTTGTTCCCGGTCGTTATCAATCAGGCCTTGTTTTAAGGCATCCTCGATCTGCACCCCCATTTCATGTAGATCAGCAAAAGTAGGGAAGGGGATTACAATCATCTTCTGCATTAGCTTCGGCTGAAGATTGCGCACAATCATCTGAATCTGGTCCTTGTCCGTGGGTCTTAAGGTCATCATCGAAGCCTTAGCCCGCCATCTGGTTACAAATTTTGAGAAACTCTCCTTGGTTTCTTGTCTCGTTGTCTCGAGATCCCGGGTCATGATTTCGATTTGTGTGTTATACGAGTACTGCAGGATGAAGGCCTCAGCCATCTCGTCCCAACTTCTCTTGACGTCATCCTCCAATTTTGCATACCATGCGGCCGCTACACCAGACAGGGTCCGGCCAAATAAAGACAGCTTCTGTAATCTAGTGAGGCCCATTGGCCTTAGGACGTCCGAAAATAGTTGCAGATGTACCATGGGATCCTCAGATCCGTCAAAACGATCAATTTGTGGCATCTTAAACCGATCTGGTAGCGTCACGGCTGCGTCAGTGTATCCGTCTCCAATGTCCGGGATGGACTTCATACCTTGAGATTTCTTGAACAGCTTTTCAAGCTTATGCATTTTTAATGCCACAGGGTCTACTTCGGACTCGAAAGGAGAATCCGATAGATTGATAGGAGTGGGTGCCTTGGATTGTTAAGGTAGAATCAGGGGTGGAGCCGGCCCCGTTGGGATGTCTGTATCTTCTTGGACATTCCAGGCGTTTGGTGTCTCTTCGGGTAGTGGAACCCTTAGTGGGGGAGGGACTTGTTGTGAAGCTGACGCCCCAGTTTACTGCTGCAATCTCACAATTAACTCCGCTTGCTCACCCATGACTGTGGCTTGTTGTCTGGCGAATTCTGCCTGTCGGACAGCATCCTGCTGCATCATTTTCATGCTTTCCTGAAGTTGGCGCACCATCTCCTCTAAGTTAGCCATACTATTCTGCTCTGGTTGAATTACTGGTATGCGTTCCCTCTCTGTGGGTGAAACAGGACCCTGATCCCTACTGAACTTAGGTGGGGTAGATAAGGCCCTCTGAACTGACTGTTGAACCGATGCCCTCTGCCTAGTTGCCTTCCGTTTAGTAACCGGGGGTAGAGAGTGGTACACCAGTTGTCCTGCTATCAGATCCTTAGATCGATGGAGTCGGCGACCTCTGATCCAGAGTGCTTGGGGAATGTCTACTGGGTTGGAAGCAATGAAGCTAAACTACCTAGAAAAAAGATAAATAAAGCAATAAATAAACCAACAACCGGACAACACAACGGCATAAAATAAACATATAATACACAGTTGGGTATCCATAATACATAGTCAGTAAGCCGAACACACTGTCCCTCAATACTGATCACTGTTCCCCAAAATCTCTGTTCCCAAAACTGAACCTGATACCTGCAGATAACTGATTCATAAACTGATACTGATGCCCTCAGGCCTACTACTCAGTCCTACAAACTGACATGCACGTTCCTGTAGAGCAACACTCTAAAAGCACATAGCAAGTAAAGAGAGCCAAAACACCCTTATGTTGGGGTAGGGTTTCCCTGTCCTATTTTGTCAGGAGCTAGGGTTTCACTATGCACGCAGCAGTACTCAAACAACCTAACATCGGGTAAGCAGCCTGTCCTAACTTGGAATGGTCACTATGGATCCGAACATGCACTAGGTCGAATGGTCAAAAAAGGTGCCCTGGTAAACCGGGGTTTGTGTTCCCATGCTGTCAGAGCCCATAACCGGTCAGCCTTATGGTCATGCCTTGACAAGACAAGCCTCTGGCAAACCGTTCAGGAATGGCAGATGGCAAACAAGGTGTCCTAGGCGCACTAATGCACATGCAATGCAAAGAGACACATAAATGAAATCAAAACAGGATATCATGAGTTTGAGTCAAGCTCTCTAAATTCCCTAGTAGAGTCACCAGAAACTGTAGCACACCCGCAAGGGGACCTCGCTGCCATAGTTCGGACTCTCGATTTGTGTCACGGTTCTAAATCTGAACCAAAGAGTCCAAATCCGGCAAATCGTTTTGAGAAAACAGATTTTGAAAGAAGTGCCAAACATGGACTGCTTTGCCAGATACAGAGTCGCCACCTAAATATTTTTTAAATGGGGAAATTTAGGAAACCCTGACTCGGTACCGAAGGCCACATGTCCGCCATCACCGGAGTTGTCTCGGCTCGGGAGCTTGGGTACGATCGGGGAAGGTCAGCTATGAGCACCCCCTTTCGCCCGGTCCGAAGACCGGCCTCTACTAACCGTGATATCCATTTTTGAAAACTTTATGCGTTCTTATTCTGGTTATTAGCCTAAAATTACTATGTTATGCGCGCAGCAAACAAGTATAGACTAGATTGCCTAATTTGGAAACAAGCATTGCATATCCGTTTGCTTTAAAAAGTGCTTTGGAATTTGCTACCCGCAAGTAGACTAAAACACGGATTTCAATGAGTTTTTCCAACTCAAACAATCCAACCTTCACCCACAGACATTCAAACAGTTTATCATATACGCATTTAGCCACATGGCAAGCATACTGTCATGGCAACACTCACACGCATGCGGGATGCTAAAGCAAAAATACTTACATCGTACTCCGTGCCAAAACAGTAAACGAGTTAGCAAACATGCATGTCCTAGTCTATGTCAAGTTTGACTAATGCAACACATGCAGGATGGAATTAGAGTAGGCTCGGCTAACCTAAACATGGCATATGAAATGCGATCAACTATCACATATTCAATTTGTGAATTGAAGTACAAATGCAGTTAGTGTGATGTACCGAGCCTAATGCATGCAATACAAATGCATGAATGTGCCCTAATCTACCATCGTAAGCAGGTAAATAAAAGGGAAGAAAGACGCGAGGTTGGAAGACATACACACACTCACGCACACTTATTACATAATTGCCCTCACTTGGAGGATACAAATAAATATTACAGTCCCAAATAATAAGCAAATAAAATTATTACAAAATTTCTAATTAATGAAAAGAAAGAATGCAAAAGAAAGAAGAGGGTGGCCGCAGCCTCTGCCTCGGGATGCGCGAATGATGCGTGCTCGGAAACCGGCTCGCCTGAAAAACCCGTACCATATCTTTGCCACCTCTGTTTACACTGCCCTGTCTTTCTGAAAATCGCCAAAACCCTAGGACAGGTTCCTTGAATGTTGCAGAGTACCACCGGCTTACCAGAATTCCCACCGGCAGTCCAGGATTTCCATCGGCACTGTTTTGATTTACCGGCCATTCAAAGATTGCCGGCCGGCACTGAATTCTGCCGGTCGGCAGAAACTTCCTGCAGAAGACAGTTTTGACAGCAAACAGAGAACAGACAGTGCATGGCATAGGGTTTCAGGCATATGTGAGCATGGTCATGCTTCCCATCATGCTTTGAACTCAAAGAAGCATGACCCTCGATCCTCGAGTCATCAATGGTGCATGATAGCCCAAGGGATCAAATTTGCCACTTAATGTAAAGATGCATGCAACATACAAATGAGATCCAAAGCCTTATCATGTCGAAGTCAAAGGCCCCGGCGACCGAGAGCTAAGGCGTGTTTCATCACTTGTAGTATGAACACTCCTTAACACTCACAGTTGGTTTGACACCCCAAACCAAGCAATGCAATGCATGCTATGCAAACATGGTTCAAATGCAACATGATACCAATTATTCAAGTCATGGCAAATGTTATGGAACTATCATGACAAATATGCAATGCTAAGCATGCAAGGTGCAAATGTGATGCAAACATGGACCAATTTGCCATAAAGTTAGCATGGGACTACACATTAATGAAACAATCATGCAACAAACATGAGACAAGCATGCAAGAGGGCCTTAAATGGTAAAGGGGCAGACCTTCACCCACCTCAAAACAGTGGCAAAAAGTGTCCAAAAAGTGGACCAATGCTCATGCCAACAAGCAAACCAAAGGTCCTAAGGTTAAGGCACAAAAAGAGGCATTTTACTCCCACCAACATGACCACTCATGGCATGATCAAGACAAGTAAAAACAGAATTTTCACATGCAAAAATGGACTCCAAAAACCTCCTTAATATGGCAACTAAAGTAGCTCCAAAAAGGCATATGCACCAAGGCTCATGTGTAGGCATAAAAGAGCGCACCATCAAGGCATGAAAGAGACCATACATGCACACATACAAGCATAATTCTTGGGCTGAAATAAGGTCCTAAATGATGCCAAAATCATGAAGATGGTTCAAGCTATACATGTTAGAGGTCGAAATGCTCAAGGCTTACAAGCCAAAACACAAAGGGATGACATCAAACCATGCAAGCATGACTGAAATGAAGGGCCAACAGACTTTAAACATGATAAAATAAAGCCAACATCTTCATGGAACCAAGCCAACACATGCAAGAATTGAGGCCCAAACACAAGACACGATTCTAGGCCAAATGGGGGAGTATGAAGCAAGTATACTAAGCATGCAAAGGGCCATAGATCCGGCCAAAAACAGAGATCCCATATGACCCAAAAACACCCAAAAAGTTCTGAAATAAGTCAAAAGAACAAGCAAGCATGCATGTTACCCTTTTGGGCCAAAACTCAAGGAAACAAGACAATGAAGGGAGAGGGGTGTCCCTCCCCTATGCAAGACTTCAAACCATCTTCCTTACCACTAAAAATACACTGGTTTTCAGTGGTGAAGAGATCAAAACACTGAAGTAAACAAAGCCCTACCAAAGAGGCAACAAAAGGGGCCAAATAAGGCCTAACAAGGTGAGTTTGCACTCAAACTACAAGACAACCTTAATGAAAGTTCTAAAGCATAAAAATATAAGCCTTTTTCATATTATGCACAAAAGCTAAATCAGCAAGCAAGATAGGTAAATAACTATTGTAAGTTTGGGGAAAATAAAGCAAGATGCTCACCCTTGAAGAACCTTTGAAGAACAAATGGTCCAGCCCTCTTCTTTTGATCAAAATCAGTCCAAAAACTCAAGAATCAACCCCCAAGTCCCTCAATCTCGGAGCTAGGTGTAATAGTGTGTGTAATGGTGCAAAAGTAAGGTAAAAACACACTTTTAGGCCAAAAAACACACACAAAGGAAGAGAGAGAGGGAGGTATAGAGATAGGGTGTATCTATATCTCTAAGCTCTGGTTTTTGCTTCCAAGTCTCTAACCTAGATCAAAGAGGAGAGCCTTCCTCTTATAGGACTCCCTCTTGCAAAGCTTATACAACAAGCTTGCTTAGAGGGAGATCCCTCCATACACGTGTATGGAGGGAGGCAGAGTTGGTGCCAGCTATCACAGCTGGCACAAAATATCTCCATAAAGTAGATTAACAGTGGTCGGCTGCCCAAAAATGTTATTTCGACAAAATTTAGTGCCAACCGGCAACAAAATATGCCGACCGGCAATAAAAGTGCCGATGGAATCAAAAAAACCAGCCGGTGACCTCTAGCCACTGCCGGTGGTGTGTGGGGATGCCTCACAAGGCATTTCCTGCTCCTCCAAGGCAAAACACAAGTGTTTGGTGCAAAACCAGACACTAAACAGTCGAGTTCGGAGATCCTGAGGCAAGGCGCGTGAGCCGAGACCTCCGGGAACTCCAAACGAACACAAACATGGATAATCACCGAGTGTTCCAAGCGGTGACGTCCAAGTCTTGAGGACGGTCAAAAATGGGGTGTCTACATATTCCCATGGCTCAGTATCCCCCAGCCAGTGTGGAAGAACAGATACAGCACCTGTAACAAACAATCGAGGCACTGCAGCAGGACGCAGTCCGTCAGGCTGAAGTCATGACTCATCAGGCCGAAGTGATAACCCGGCTACAACAACAACAGCCACAGCTAGCTGTGGCTTCTGCATCTCATGCACCTCCCACGGGTAACCTGGCACCCGGAGCCACTGCCCATACTGCTAATGTCCAAAAGACTCAGGGCAATTCGGCGGAGCCAATCCCAGAACAGGCCTCTAAAGCTCCTGTCTATCAAGCCCAAGCTCCGTTTGAATTTGAGGTTGACCCAACTACACTTAAGGTCAATAAACTGGAGAAGTTATTCAAACGAGCACAAGGAGTGAACTCCATCCCGGATTTAGAGGACGGGTATACTGAATCTGCAGTTACCTTACCAGAGCGGTTCAAAATGCCGTATATCGACCGCTTCGACGGCTCTGGAGACCCAATGGTACACCTCCACCTATTTTCTGATATCCTGAGGCCAATGGGTTTGACCCTAACCTAGAAGTTGTCTCTCTTTGGCCGAACCATATCTAAGATAGCCGCAATCTGGTATGCAAAATTGGAGAACTCTATGAAACAGAACTGGAAAGAGATGGCTGGGGCCTTCATTGCTCAATACTCCTACAACACACAAATCAAGGTCACAACTTGTGATCTCGAAGTCACCCGCCAAGAGCCAAAGGAGGGTTTCTCAGAGTTCGTGACGAGATGGAGAGCAAAGGCCTCAATGGTGACTATAAGGCCTTCCGACAAAGATCAGATCAGGATGATTGTTCGGAATTTGCATGGCAAGTTGCTGCAGAGGATGATCGTTCTACCTCTGTTTACCTTTCCAAACCTTTATGAGATGGGGGTTCAATTCGAGAATGCCATCAGACAAGGGATCTTTGTGGGAGACAATGAGCCTTTGAAGAAGAATGTTGGTCACAGTTCCAATGCTACTACTGATGGTAGCATAACTGCGAAATGCTCAGAAGTAGACACTATCACCACTTCCCACATTGGCCAAAAACCAACCACTTCAACTCGGCCTCAAGCCCGACATTTCCATCCTCTTTACATGAGTCTCTCTCAAGCTTTGAAAATACTGCGAGAAGAAGGGTACCTAGAGCTCCTAGAACCCCAACCCCTTCCAAATCCTCTTCCACCAAGATATGACCCAGCTAAACACTGTGCCTATCATCAACAGCACAGTCATGATACGAACCGTTGCATCCGCCTCCGTCATAAGATTCAGAATCTTATTGACGAAGAGACCATAGCTCCATCTAAAGGACCTCAAGCTAGTACTGACCTGTCACCTCCCCATCTTAACCTAATCTATACACTCCCATCCACCTACAACCCCAGCATATATATCACCCCAGCCCATTTACCCAAGCCTGAGGTGTTCATTCCAGAAAGCACGGAATTGTGCATGATGGATGCACTTGAGCCCCAATCATCTCAAACCCATGAACCTACTACTTCTGAGTTGATGAGAATGTTTGAAGATCTTCAAAGAATAGTGGCAGATCTGGCCTTTGGAATTTTGGCTCTGTCATCGACCACATCACATGCCAGAAAAGGCTCTCCAATTTTGGGGCAAGTTGCAATTGAAAATGGCCAACCTGAGCCATCCCAGGTCTAGGCAATGACATGTCGACAACAACTGTGCTCCACTCTGATATAGCAACCCGATCCCTTGACAAAGTGGAGGCAAGTGGAAAGAACAAGGTAGGGGCAGGCATTGGTCCCCATGAACACCTTCAGTGGGCTGTTGAGGCTTTGAAAGCCGAGGGACTGAATAAACAGCAAGTGCTCACAGTTGTTGCAAAGACTGTGGATGACACTTTTGCCACTCAGAATCAGAGCATTTTGAACCAAGGGGAAAGCCGAAAGAAGGGCCGTCATACCAGAAACACCCCTCTCAACTTCAGTCCTATATCTGTCTGAGATCAGCAAACCCAGTTAGCACCTGCCAATCCTTTTGCCAGTACATCCAACCCAACCACCCCACAACCAACAAAATATCCACCTCGGGGTCAGAGGGCTTTTACCCCGCTCTATATGTCTCTATCAGCGGCCTGGAAGGTCCTGATCAGAAAGGGGCATCTGAAGCCCCTGGAACCACACCCACTACCAAATAACCTCCCTCTCTCACATAACCTGGCCAAGTATTGTGCCTTCCATCAACAAACCGGTCATGACACTGATCTTTGTTTTCGTTTTCGCCATGAAATACAAGATTTGATTGACAACGAGATCATTGTCGCGCCAGGTTCTGCAAAGTTTATCGGCACCGGATCGTTGAATGTGAAGGATAATGTGATTATGGGATCGGGGGATGAACCACCTGCGGATGGCGCTCAGTTTACTCCAGATGTGATGGATGGCACGCACTGTTTTGAGCAATGTGCAAATACTGTTTATTGTACTTTCTGACTTGGGTATTGAGTCAGTTCTTTTGTATTGTATTGAGTCAGTCTTTTTGTACTGAGTCAATCGGGTCTGTCTTGTTGTATCGAGTCAGTCCTGTTGTGTTAGAGTCGGGTGATTGCGTGGGGTGTTACCTCGAGCATCACTATCTTGTTTTGTGTTTGTCTTTTACACTCTTTCTTTTGAGTTTGTCTCTACCATTGAGCCAGTTGTGCCAGAAGATTTGAATAAAACGGCAGAGCTTTTCAACTATGTCTTTTCTGTATCCTGAAATCATTGCATTGACCTATGTTTTTCAAAACTTTTTGAACACTATGATGAAAACAAAGAGGGAGAAATTCCTCGGGATTTGTAAAAATTTGATCAATTGAGAGAAAAAGCGGCATGCTAAGCCCTTAATGAATGAGATCATGTTTGTTAATGTGAGTACTGAGAAGGATCCTGGCTTGATCCAGATTGGTTCTACACTGTCTTCAGCGCGGGCGACTAGTCACTTTCAAAAAAAAATTTCAAAAATGTTTTGCGTGGTCCTACGAAGACTTGTGTGGAATTGATATTGAGGTTGTGCAGCATAGGATCACTCTCGGCCTCGAGACTCGACCCCTTTTGGTTTCAAACCTTGAACTTGAATTCAGGATGTTCAACGGTCAACCACAGAATGAGGCTTGTATGGCCAGATTTAAAGCAGCCCTTGAACTAGGGGCAATCAGGTCGTATGACATCCAAGGAGGCTCGCCAGGCCAGATTTGAAGCAGCCCTAGAACTAGGGGCAAGAAAGTCAGATCAAGAAGATTAGATGTTATCAAAGAAAGCTTGTAAAGCTAGATCAGAAGTAGTCCTTGAACCAGGGGCAACAAAATGTCAGATGTACTCAAAGGTTCAAAAGATGGGTCATTTCACAAACCAATGAAGACTGGCAAGAAAGCCAAATTCCAATAGCTAGAAGAAGAAAACACTAGGGGCAAATTGAGACAGGATTGGATGGACTCCTACATCATCAATGAATAGCAGCCATTCTCCTAGATTCAAATGGCTTTGAGATCTTAAAATCGATCAACATGGACAAAGTAACACTTTTTTATCCTTTAGAGGCTCGCTGGGCCGAAAACCCGGAAGGACGACCCAGGAAAAAGTTAGAGCAAAAAAATGAATGAAAAAGAAAAGAAGAAAAATGAAGAAAATAAAAGAAAAGAACAAAAATGAAAAAAAATGAAAAGAAAAAAAAGAAGAACAAAAGAAAAGAAAAATAAGAAATAAAGAAAAATGAAATGAAAAATAGCTTGCAAGGTTGAAAACCCAAAAGGGCGGCCTTGGCAAAAGTTAGAGCACAAAAGGAGAGTGTCAATACTTAAGCGCACCTTAACCCAGAACTACGTCAAGTCTGATTCCCATGTTTGGGATACATAGGCAACTTCATTATGAAGTTTGGCTCCAAACATTTTCAGCCTGCTTGGGTCATCCATGTTGATTGCTTTATCCTTGTTCAACTCGGCTATCTTGTCCATGTGAAGTGGCTCATCTTCATGATCGTCTTCGTTCAAAATCAGTTGTTCTATTCTGTTAGAAGATTCAGTTGGAAGACAAATCAAGTTCAGATCTGAGGTTGTGCATCTCAAGAGAGAATTCTATGTTAGTCGAGCAGTGGCCATTGGTCAAGCAGTGGCCATTTGCAAGAATGTGATGAGCTCATAAATTATGACATGCATTTTCTGCACTTATTGTATGCTGTGAAAATATAAATTTTTTACGGCACACTTTTGCATGCCATATAAAAATCAAATTGCTTTTTTTTTTTGGTACATGTTCTCACGACATTCATTAGCATGTCATGTAAAGTTATAATATTTTACAACATGAAATGTATGTCGTCTTAGGTACAAATATTTTACGACATATTTTTGTAATTCATAATAACATACATTTTTTACGGCATACTTTTGCATGCCATAAATATATGAATTAACGACTTACATAGTATATATGCTGTTATTGACCAAACATTAACGGCTTGCCAAAAAAAAAAATGTCGTAGAATGTACTAACTACGACATGCATTTGATTCATGCCGTAAACATGATGCCGTAAATAGTTAGTTTTGTTGTAGTGTTGGGCCCAAGGCCGTTTGATATGATTGGGCTAGTATGATTGGGCTAGAGGCCATTTGAGATGATTGGGCCCGAGACCGTTTGATTTGATTGAGTTAGAGGTTGTTTGATATGGTTGGGCCAGTGGCCGTTTGATATGATTGGGCCAGTGTGATTGCGCCAGAGGCCGTTCGATATGAATAAACCTGAGACCGTTTGATTTGATTGAGCTAGAAGCCGTTTGATATGGTTGGCCTAGTGGCCGTTTGATATGATTGGGCCCGAGGCCGTTTGATATGATTAGGCCAGAGGCTGTTTGATATGGTTGGGCCAGAGGCCGTTTGATATGATTGGGCCCGAGGCCATTTGATGTGAATGAATTAGGCCGAAGGCCATTTGAATATTATGATAGGCCAAAGGCCATTTGAAAAGGCCATTTGAATGAAAAGGTGCCCATGAACATGAATATGAATTTACGCATAGATATGAATATGGAAATAATGGACCTGAGGTCGTTCTAATTTGATTTACATGTAATATGTATTAATGTGATTTACTTGATTAAGAATCTTATTCATACAACCTCTTTACTTTGGTATTATTCACTGGTGTTAGCTCACTCTTTATATGTAGGTGAGCAATTGGAGGATCAACGTTAGAGTTTACCTTGGAGTCTACCTCTTTGTCAAGCCACCCAAGAAGTACCTTTGTGTAGAGGGGCTTTATTTCATTTTGTCAAGTTTGAGTTGGTCTTTGTATTTTGTTAAAAGTCCTCCATGAAGTGTGTGAGATATGTTATAAAATATGTCTTTGTACATGTATATATAAGTGTGTTAAAAGTGTTTTAATTACTACAATTGATCATGTACGCACAGCTCAATAGACAACATTATTTTTTTTGCTTCCGCTTCAAGCCCTAATCATACTTAAATAAATTTGAAAATTGTCTTTGAGGCCATAGGTAATCTGCGGATTACTGGTCGGTTACGACGCTAAACCTATAGGGGCGGGTTTTGGTCTTGACAAAAGTTGTCTCGGCTTGGGAACTTAGATACGAGAGGGGAAGGTCATGAATTGAGCACCCCCTCGCCCGATCAAAGACCGGCCTCTACTATTCATGATGTGATTCTTATTTACATTATATGCTCTTATTCCGATTATTAGCAATATTACTATGTGACTCACACAAGTATAGACTAATTTTTACAAGAATTGGAACATTTGATTCCATGTTTTATTTGAAATTGTTTTTGTGAATTTGTCACTCGAAAAAGTGGGCTAAAATGGACATTAATCAAATTATCCCAAGTCAAGCCAAGCAATTAGCCTTCATCCACAGGCATTCAAATAGGTATATCATTTAAGCAATTAGCCTCATGGTGAACATGCTGGATATGGCAACAATCATATTCATGTGATATGCTAAAGTGAGTAAAAGCTCACCTAGTACTCCAAGCCAAAATAAACAAAAGAGTTGGAAAAAAATGCATAATCCTAACGAATGCAATATGACTAATGCAACGCATGAGATATGCAATTACCATGCTCGATCACTGACATGGCATATGAATCAATTTGATAGCATGCAGTCTAGGCACGTATTCAAATAGGCATTTAGCTAACGATGCAAGTTAGAATGATGAGCTGAGCCTCAATGCATGCAATACAAGTGGATGCAAACATGAGAGATGCTAAAAGAAACATGATGCTTCTAAACTAACCATCATAAGCTAGTAAATAAAAGAGAGAAAGACGTGGAGTTGGAAGACATACAAATTATTACAAGTTTGCGCCCTCACGCAAGAGGGTCCGAATAAACTAACTAGCTAAGCTAATTAACTACGAATTTACTAACTATTACAAATCCAAATTAATAAATGAACTAAGGTACTTAACTAATTATTACAACAAAAAATTAATTAACTATTTTACCTAACTCACTATTACAAGACAAAATTAAATAGCAACAATTAATTAATTACAACAATTTACAAACTTTAAAGAAACAACTAAACTAAGTAATTAAACTAAACATCCATGGGAAGCGAGGAGTGCTCATGCATGCATGGATTTCCACCCGAAAAGTCCACTGCTCTGCTGCCAAATGCCTCTGTTGCACAGTAGAACACTTGCACTATTTTTCACCTCAAAACCAACTCTGTTTTGTTTCAAAAGGGCACTAATAGGCTTTGCAAAGATGGCCGACAGGCTAGAAGTGGTGGCTTGCTGGCCACAAATGATGGTCTGCTGTCTAGAAATAGTGGCCTGCTGGCCACTGATGCTTGGCTCTTCCCACTACAACAGAGAGTAAACAGAGTACAACCAAAGTATTCTCAAGGGTTGTTAACACAACTTACCTCTCCTTATTATCAAACAGCTCAATGGAGTGGTAAACTTGATTCACAAACCATCAATCGATATAATTTTGATTGCATGATGGCCTGTGAACCAAAATGTGCAAGTTCAATAAATGCAACAAATAAAGACTCTCAAACCTCCTCCCTATCATAGATTGATCAAGGGAAATGGTCGATAATGACTCTTGAACCGTTTACATCACTAACAAGTATGAAACGATTCATGACTCAACGGTTCAATTAACGTCCGATTGAACCCTAACCAAGTTATTATCTTGCATCATTTTTTGGTCCTCATTTTATTACTCCATTTTAATTACCAACCATTCCTTAGTAAATTAAGTCCAAAGGTGAGCTTTAAGTCCTCTAATGGAAAAAAAATCAAACCAAGAGTTGTTTTAGGCATGAGAGAAGTGTCATGCCATTGGTAATGAACCCCTAAAGGGATTAAACCATTAAGCATAAGACCTCAATCTCATGCTTTAAACAACCAACTAATCTGAACCAACTTTCAAAGAAAAGCAAAAGCCAAGAAAGGAGGGAGGTTGCAGAGGTGAGTAAACATGAACACAAGTATGGAAAGCCATAAATAAGTGCTATTAACTCAAATAGGGTGGTGGCTAAGGCCTAAAACACCAAACCTATGAGGGCAATTACACTACAAGCATGCAATATAAGGCTCAAATGCAATGAACCACTAAAAACAGTTCTAAAATAGTGCTAAATAAGTCCTAAAACATGCTGGAATTAAGACAAAAATAGCTAGAGTAATAAGCTAAAACATAGGCTAGTAAGCAAGACACAAGGAGGGGAGGTGTAGCTCGACTTTTCGTGCCCCTTTCGAAAGACGAATAAGCCCTACAGTTCGTACTCCCACGGTTCTGAATTTGATTCCACAAGTGCAATGTGAAATAGATGATCGCCAAAGAGTCTAAATCTGACAAATCTTTTGGAAAATCAATTTTGAATCAAATTGCCAAAAATGGACTGCTTTTCCAGATACAGAGTCGCCACCTAAATATTTTTGGAAAATATAGGAAACCCATGACTCATGCCAAAGGCCACGTGTCCGTCATCACCAAGATTGTCTCGGCTTGGGAACTTGGGGATGAAAGGGGAAGGTCATGAATTGAGCACCCCCGCTCGCCCGATCAAATATCGACCTCTACTAATCATGATATGAATCTTATCTACACTATATGCTCTTGTTCTGGTTTATTTAGGTTAGCATTACTATGTGATGCGCACACACAAAAGTATAGACTAAATTGCAAGAATTGGAACACTTTGATTCATGTTTGTTTGCAAAATTGTTTTGAATATGTACCACTTGAAAAAGTGATCACATATGAACATTACTCAAACTATTTTAATTCAAGCAACTAGCCTTCATCCATTGACATTCAGGCAATTCATCATTTAAGCACTTAGCCTCATGGAAAGCACGCTAGACATGGCAACAATCACACGCATGCGATATGCTAAAGCGAGTAAAGGCTCAACTAGTACTCCAAGCCAAAAAGATGAAACAGTTAGAAAAATACATGATCCTAACTATGCAATATGACTAATGGAACACATGCAATATGCAATTACTAGGCTCGGCTACTAATATGGCACATGAATCAATTTGATGGCATATGGTCTAAACACGTTTTCAAATAAGTACTAACTAATAATACAAGTTAGAATAATGAACTGAGCCTCGGTGCATGCAATACAAGTGGATGCAAGGCATGAGGTATGCTAAACAAAACATGATGTTCTAAACTAACCAACATAAGCTAGTAAATAAAAGGGAGAAAGACGTGGAGTTGGAAGACATACACATTAGTACAACATTGTGCCCTCACACAGGACGGTCCGAATGAGCTAACTAGCTAACTAATTAAAGCTAAGCTAATTAATTCATTATTACAAAACAAATGAATAATTTAGCTAAATTACTTGACTAATTATTACAAACCGAATTAATTAACTATTCTAGCTAACTAATTATTACAACAAATCAAATGAACTAATTATTTAGAGAACTACAGTTTCTGGTGACTCCACTGGGGACTTAGAGAACTTGACTCGAACTCATGACATGTTTTTTTATCTACACTTATGTGTTTCTTTGCATTGCATTTGCATTGGTGTGCTTAAGTCACAATGTTTTCCATATGCTATTCCTGAACGGTTTGCCAGAGGCTTGCTTGGAAAAGCATGCCATAAGGCTGACCAGTTACGGGCTCTGCCACAATGGGAACACAAACCTTGGTTTTGCCGAGGCACCATTTTTGACCATTCGACCTAGTTGCATATCGGAAGCCAGAGAGACCATTCCAAACTAGGACAGGTTGCTCACCCGAATGTAGGTTGTTTGAAACCGTTTTCTTGCGTAGCGAACCCCTAGTTCCTGACGAAATTAGGACAGGGAAACCCTACCCCAGCATAGGGGTGTTTTGGCTCTTACTTGCTTGATATGTGCTGTTAGGGTGTGTCTCTATAGAAATGTATGTATCAATTTGTAGACACCCCATTTTTGACCGTCCTCAAGACTTGGACGTCACCGTTTGAACACTCGGTGATTATCCTTGTTTGTGTTCGTTTGGAGTTCCCGGAGGTCTCGGCTCGCGCGCCTTGCCTCAGGATCCCCGAACTCGACCGTTTAGTGTCTGGTTTTGCACCAAACACTTGCATCTTGCCTTTGAGAGGAAGAGTGGGGCTTGTAGACCATCCCCACCCATCACCGGCAGTGGCTAGATGCCACCGGCTGGTTTTTGCTGCCACCGGCAATATAGTTTGCCGGCCGGCACTATTTGTTGCCGGTCAGCACTTTTTTGTGCCGGTCGGCACTCTTTTTGGCCAAGATGGCATTTTTGGCCGGCCGATTGCTGTTCATCTGCTTTTGCAGATATTTTTAGACAGCTGTATTGCTTTTG
Organism: Camellia sinensis; assembly: GCF_055761805.1. Classification (NCBI taxonomy): domain Eukaryota; kingdom Viridiplantae; phylum Streptophyta; class Magnoliopsida; order Ericales; family Theaceae; genus Camellia; species Camellia sinensis. The sequence continues at coordinate 203,481,741 of NC_138963.1, forward strand.
CTCCCCTCCATACACGTGTATGGAGGGATCTCCCTCTTGCAAAGCTTGTCTTGGAAGCTTTACAAGAGGCATATAGAGAGGAGCTCTCTCTAAGGCAAAGAGGAGCTTTTAGACATTTTAGGGAGAGAAAATACAGAGAGAAGCTCTGGTTTTTCTAGGGTTAGGGTTAGACATACACTCTCTATCTCTCTTTCCCTCTTATTTGCACACTAGGTGTTTTGTGTCTCACTATTGCACACAAACACCTAGTGTTTCACCTTCCTCTTGGAGCTGAGGTTCTAAAGAGTGTGTTTTGAGATTTTGGTGTTGGATTCAAGCTCAAGGAGGCCATTGGAGCACCATTTGTAAAGGGGTCTTCAAGGGTGAGATTCTAGTCCTTTTTTTTCCCCATTCTTGCATTAATTTTATACCTATCTTAGATCTGTTTTTGTGCTTATTGTATAACATAAAAAAGTTCTGTTTTTAGGCCCTCTTTATTGTTTATTAAGAGTGTTTTGTTGTTTGAGGGTTGTTGACCACCCTTAGGCCTCAAAAGGCCTCATTTTGAGCCATTTTGTGCTAGCTCCGGGATTTTGGTGTTGAGGTCTCTTCACCACTGAAATCTTGAGGGATTTCAGTGGTGAAGATGATGCTTTGAAGTCCCAAGAAGGAGAGGGCCACCCCCTCTCCTTGTTGTCCTTGAAGCCTCCTAAGGAAGCCTATGCTTGAGTGTGTGTTGAGCATGCTTGGTTTGTTTTTCATGCTTATATATCCATAATATAACATGATTTCAAGTTGGTTTTGGAACTTCATGCATGCTTAGCATAGTTGCCATGTAATGCCTTATTTGTGCCTTAACATGTTCTAGGTTGTTAGCCTTTGTTGGAGCATGTTTTAGGCTTGCATTTGTGAAGATTATGTGCTTATTTTGCCATGTTTTAGATCTGTCCATAGGTATTTGGGTTGATTTTTGCATGCATTATATAGCTCTTTTGTATTTGGGCTTGTTGGCCTTGAGTATATGCATGTGTAACATGCCATCTTTGCATTGTTTTGAGGATTTGGAATCATCTTACATGCTATTTCAGTCCCATTTCCATGCTTGTTTGATTGCCTTGCATGCCTCTTTAATGCTTTGAAAGCTTGTGTAGCAATGCTTCATGTTTTGGTGTTTGTGCATGCCTTTGTTTTGGAGTCATTTAGATGCCATCTAAGTGGTCCTTGGGCCTTGTATTGATGCCCCAAAACTCTATTTTTGGTTGATGATTGCATGCCTTGTTTGGTCCTGTTAAGTATAGCTCAATGCCACTTTGGTTTACTTTGAACACCTAGGCCATTTGTTGCATGCTTGACTTGATTTATAACTTGATTTGGCATCATTTTATAACATGATTTTAGGGCTCATGTCGCATGCTAATTGTCCATGTTTCCTCCTTTCAAGTGTGCTTGAATGTTGTTTGATTTGTGCTTAAGTGTTGGTCCTTATGTGCATGTGTGTGTGCATGCCATTTAGCTCTCACTCTTTAGCACTTATGGCTACTGTTTTAGGCCTTTTTAGAGTTGCCTAATTCATGTATAAGTCCATCTTGCCATCCATTTGCATTGCCATATGTATGCTTGCATGATTGCATAAGTGCCTTGCCATGTCATGTTACATTCCTAGCTTGTATGCCTAGGTTGCATTGCATTTTGCATGCATGCCTTGTTCCTTGAATTGGTGATAGGAATTGGGCCTAATTTGTTTGATTGGTTTGCGTGCATTTGAAACCAAAGTTGCATGCTTGGTTCCTTGGACCATCATGCATGGAAATGCGTGATTGGTGGTCCGAGAACCGAGGCACATGTCCCTTTGAGTCATTACAATGATAAGAGACATGGTTGGTGCATACATGCCTTGAATTGTGCTGCCATGCCTTGTTTTGCCCTCTGTTGCTGTGAGTTGCAGGTTCTGCAGGAATACTCTGCCGACCGGCAGTGTAATGTGCCGACCGGCACCATTTTCTCTGCCGACAGTCCCTATTTTGTGCCGATGGCCATGCTACACTGCCGGTGGAAATTTCAATCAGCCGGTGGTGATCCTCTCTGTCCAAGGGATCAGTCCTGAGGTTTTGACAGCCTCCAGAGGAGGAAAGGAAGGAAAGCAGAGGCAGCTTGCGCATGGTGGCACGCTTCCCGAGGCATTTTCCTGCTTTAATTAATTTATTTAATTTGTTAATTAAATTAGTTAATTTGTAATATTAATTAGCTCTCGTAGTTAATTAATTTGTAATATTTATTTGGTCCCTCCGAGCGAGGGCAATTCTGTAATAAGTGTGCGTGAGTGTGTGTATGTCTTCCAACCTCACGTCTTTCTTCCCTTTTATTTACCTGCTTATGATGGTAGATTAGGGCACGTTTAATTTAGCATACCTCATGCTATGCATGTGTGCATCCATGCATTTGTATTGCATGCATTAGGCTCGGTACATCACGCTAATTGCATCAATACTTCAATTCCCAAACTGAATACGTGATAATTGTGCATTTTCACATGACATGTTTAGGATAGCCGAGCCTATTCTAACAACACTTTGTATGCGATGCATTAGGCACTTAACATGGACTTGGATCATGCATGTTTGCTAACAAGTTCTTTGTTTTGGCATGGAGTGCTATGTAAGTATTTCCGCTTTAGCATATCGCATGAGTGTGAATGTTGCCATGACAGCATGCTTAACATGTGGCTAGATGCTTATGTGTTAAACCGTTTTGAATGCCTGTGGGTGAAGGCCGGATTGTTTGAGTTGGAAAGACTCGTTGAAATCCGCATTTTAGCCTACTTGCGAGTAGCAAATTCCAAAGTATTTTCAAAACAAACGGATATGCAATGTTTATTTCCAAATTAGGCAATCTAGTCTATACTTGTTTGCTGCGCGCATAACATAGTAATTCTAGGCTAATAAATGGAATAAGAACACATAAAGTTTTCAAAAACGGATATCAGGGTTAGTAGAGGCCGGTCTTCGGACCGGGCGAAAGGGGGTGCTCATAGCTGACCTTCCCCGATCGTACCCAAGCTCCCGAGCCGAGACAACTCCGGTGATGACGGACATGTGGCCTTCGGCACCGAGTCAGGGTTTCCTAAATTTCCCATTTTAAAAATATTTAGGTGGCGACTCTGTATCTGGCAAAGCAGTCCATGTTTGGCACTACTTTTTTAAAAATCTGTTTCTCAAAACGATTTGCCAGATTTGGACTCTTTGGTTCAGATTAAGAACCGTGACAAAAATCGAGTCCGAACTGTAGTAGCGAGGCCCCACGCGGGCGCCGTCTACAGTTTCTGGCGACTCTGCTGGGGAATTTTAGAGAGTTTGACTCGAACTCATGATATCCTGTTTTGATCTCATTTATGTGTTTCTTTGCATTGCATGTGCATTGGTGCGCCTAGGAACACAGTGTTTGCCATCTGCCATTCCTGAACGATTTTCCGGAGGCTTGTCTTGTTAAGGCATGTCCATAAGGCTGACCGGCTATGGGCTCTGACAGTATGGGAACACAAACCCCGGTTTACCGGGGCACCCTTTTGACCATTCGACCTAGTGCATATTCGGAATCCATAGTGACCATTCCAAGCTAGGACAGGTTGCTTACCCGATGCTAAGTTGTTTGAAACCGCTGTGTGCGTAGTGAAACCCTAGTTCCTGACGAAATAGGACAGGGAAACCCTACCCCAACATAGGGGTGTTTTGTTCTCTTTACTTGCTATGTGCTTTTAGAGTGTTGCTCTACAGGAACGCACATGTCAGTTTGCAAGTTTGAGTATCAAACCTGGGGACATCAGTATCAGTATTAGTTGTAGGAATCAGTTATCCGCGGGTATCAGATTCAGTATTTTGGGAACAAAAATCTGGGAACAGTGATCAGCAGTAGGGTACAGTTGTTTGGCTACACCCGTGTTTGATCAGTTTGGGCTGAAATGCTGTCTGTTTTTCTTTCAAGGTTCAGAGAGTGGCAGAGTTGATACAGAACAGCCAGTGTCTCCCCTTTCCTGAGGCAAGATTTATGGCGACACAAAGTTCAGAAGAAATTGTGGTTATGACGGCTGCATTGGAGCAGGGGACCGCTCCGCAAAGTGAAGCCAGCATCAGTATGTCACACCCGCCCAGGATGCCCGTTGTGCACCCAGTCTGGGCTCCCCAGTTATACCAGGCTCGTGAGCCCACCACTTTCGAATTAATGGGGATGATAGGCGATCTCCAAAGGTCTGTGGCAGACCTCGCCTATGGAATGTCAGCTTCACCGCCAGCGGCGCCGTATGCCGGGAATTTTGTACCACAGGAGCCCCCGCTACTGGGGCGGATTGTGATAGAGCTCAGCCAACCAGAGGTGGCTTCCGGCTATAGCCACGACATGCCAATGTCAACCCCAACCCTCGATCAGGCTGAGGCCAGAGGAAAAGACAAGGCAAAGATAGATGCCGACCCCATTGAGCAACTGCTGTGGGCAGTCGAGGCTCTGAAGGCCAGAGGGATGAACAAGCAACAAACGTCTGCAATAGTAACCAAAGCTGTAGATGATGCTTTCCCCGCTCCAATCAAAGGCAGTTCAAGCCAGACAGAAAACCGGGATGGGCCCCGTCATGCCCAGACAATTCCAGTAGCTCCCACCCCTGCACCGGGAAAGGTTCAAAAAGCCAAGGCAGCGCCAGCTGATCCTTTCGCTAGCGCATCTGGCAAGAATCCTCAAACTTCAAAGTACCTGCCCCGAGGGCGCAGGGTCTTTCACGATCTCCACATGCCTTTGTCCAGGGCATTGTTAATATTGGCGAAGAATGGGCATCTTAAGCCTTTGGAGCCCCGGCCACTCCCGAAGAATCTCCCGGCCACCCATGATGCTACCTTGTACTGCGCGTACCATCAACAGTCCGGTCACAGTACCGATGGATGTTCCCGCCTTCGTCATGAAGTGCAGGATTTGATTGATAACAAGGTTATCCTACCACCCACCTCGGGCAAGCCCGTCACCACTCAGTTGTTGGATTTTGAGGGCTCAGATACTGCGAGTATGTAAAGTGAACCGCCTGCGGGCAACATTTGGTACATTTTGGATGAAGCGTCTGGCACGCATTTTTGAGCATCGGTGAAACCGAGTTTTGTAAATCTTGGCTTGGATGTCGAGTCAGTCTTTTGTTTTGAGTCTGTCTCTTTGTCTTGAGTCAGTCTTTTTTGTGCTTAAGGGTCTGTCTGGTTGTATCGAGTCAGTCCCCGTTGTATATAATACCAGGTGATTCTGGGGTTGTTGTCCCGAACACCGTTTTGTTTTGTAATTATCTGTTTTTGTTTTGAGTCTGTTTCTACCGAGGGGCCAGTTGCACCAACAAAGCCGATCAAAACAGCTGTTGCTATCTCAACTTCATGCTTACTTTCAGCATAAGTGCCGGAGAATTTGAATGGGCTGACAGTACATCTCGCCTGCTCTCCTGTGTGCCAAACTCATTGCAATAACCTAAGTTTTTCAAATTTTTGAACACTGCGTTGATAAAAACGAAGAGGAAGGAATTCCTCGGGTTTTGCAAAATTTTGATCATTTTGAGAGAAAGAAAGGCGTGCTAAGCCTTTTTATGAATGAAATCATGCTTGTCGGCGTGAGTACTGAGAAGGACCCTGGCCTGATCCAGATTGGTTCCACACTATCTTCGGCGCGAGCGATTCGTCGCTTCCTTAAAAACTTTCAAAAGCAAATGTTTTACGCGGCACTGCGAAGACCTGTGTGGAATCGCTCTTGAGATTGCGCAGCCTAGGATCGCTCTCAGCCTCAAGATTCAACCCGTTCAGAACGTTCAGAAAGTTCAACGGACAAACGCCATGAAAGGCCCATGTGGCCAGTTTCGAAACAGCCCTCGAGCAAGAGGCACCAAAGCCGAATCAGAAGGAGTAGATTTCGCCGGAAGAAGCTCGTGGAGCAACCTTGATGGATTCTTCTGCAAATCAGTGCAACAGCCGTTCTCCTAGACACAGAGGGGCTTCAATTCCAAAAAAAAAAAAAAAACCATTTGGCATGGACTTGCTACACTTTTACCCTTTGAGAGGCTCGCTGGGCCGAAAACCCGGAAGGGCGGCCCAGGCAAAAGTTAGAGCAAGAGAAAAATACAAAAAAAAGAGAAAAATACAAAAAGAAAGATTGACAAAGAAAAAAAAAAGGGGGCAAAAAAAAAAAAAAGAAAAAAAAGAAGCTCGCAAGGTCGAAAACCCGCATTGGGCGCCTTGGCAAAAGTGAGAGCCTAAAAAAAGTGAAGGTTAAAATACCCGAGTGGACCTTAACCGGAACTACGTAAGGCTTGATTCCCATGTTTGGGATACGTAGGCAACTTCATCATGAAGTCCAGCCCCCAACGCTTTCATAGCGTCTCAGTCCATGCCATGGTTTCGATTTCATCCCCAAAGTCCAGTGGCCAACACCATTCAAGGTGATTGTGTCCATATATGTGTTGTGACCGTCTTCGTCATCTCTGTGTCCGAGAGTTCGACCACCGCCAATGAAGACTGTTTACAGATTGCTGCGGCACTATCCCAAACAAGGGGCAACTTTCCGTTGCCACAAGCCGTCGTGAGACGCCGTTCAAACTAGGGGCAACTTTCCGTTGCCTCCCCCCCCTTCAAACCAGGGGCAATTTTCCATTGCCTCCGATCCGAGGTTGCGCATCTCGAAGGGTAAGTTCTATGCTTGTTAAGCATCAGCTGTTTGAAAAATAGTTTTTGAAAATTTTTACTGAGGTTGACTATTTTCTCGAAAACTATTCTATTTTCCAAAACTGGACCATTGTCTTGGACCCAAAAGGAAAATTTTCAGTGCTTGCTGCCTGACTTGCATGCTTTTCAAATCAAAAGTCGAACAAGTACGTTAATCCGACTCTCATTTTGATCAAAACTGTTATAGTAGAAAGCAAAAACAAAGAATGGTTAAAATGATGAACTAGGGGCACAGTTGAGTCAGGCGTTCTGTCTTTCCCCCGTCACCAACGTACTTGCCAGAAGAGCACTCTGCCCGCCGGAAGAAATAGCTGTGAGCTAACGGCGTCAGGTGTGAACCCGCAACTTCCTATTCATCCAGTAATCACCCCGGGGAGGGATGAAAAATGAGAGAATGAAGAATAGAGAGGTGTAAGTTGAGAGAAAAGTGAGGAAAAGGGTTTTGAGAGAAAATCCGAGCTTGAGAGTCGAGTGATGTGAGGATCACAAATGAGAAAGGGTGGGAAACAATACCCAGATTGAACTGGCTCCTCGTGGTCCGAGGTCTCCCATCTTCGTTTACGCGTCTGTGTGTCGTGTCTCTTTCATTTGAAGGTCTCGTCTTTTGTTTTGAGTCTCTCCCGAGCGTGTCTCGTTGTGTTTAGGTCGTGTACCTCTTTGTTTGAGTCCTTTCCGCTGTGTTCAGTTGTAGACTCGATATCCCGGTTTGAAAAACCCTCATTCGATTTCAAAAATCGCTTATGCTCAGAATGCTGTGCCATTCTCTACATTTGAACGCATTTCGACTCCAACCGGTTCCATCTTTGAGGTCCGTCCTGTCAGATTGGGCTGTTTGTTTGAGAATTGCCGTGTGCAGAATGAACCGAATGCTGTGTTATGGGCTGTATGCAGATTAATCCCCAGTAAAGCAAGGGCTGTGTGTCCAGAATCAGGCAGTGGGTTGCTTGGGTTATTTTGCTGCTGGCTGTTTAAGTTATCTGATTATTGCAGTGCAAGTGTTCAATTTTCAGACAACCAATCAATTCCATTTACATTGAGGTGTAACATGATGAGATGCGATGCAATGCATGAAATGCGTAAATGTAAACACTTTTTCAGATAAGAAGTCCGTTTCATTTCATTATCTTTTCAAATGTACAAGTTTTGGAAACAAAACCTGCTTGCGGCAGTACAAGGTAATCTATCTACCAACCAAAAAGAAAAGTACAAGAAAGAGAAAGATAACAAAAATCCGCATCTCTGCCGAGCACTCCAAGGGCTGTCAGTCCGTCCTGGTCCTCTTCCTGGACGAGGGTCCAGGAGCATCATCAGCGTCGTCGTCAGAGCCCGAGCTAGAACCGTCTCCGGTCTCCTCCTCCGATAACCCTCCCTCCGCCTCTGACTCCTCGTCGTCGTCATCGTCCGGGACCGGAGCTCGCGAGCTACTCCCAACGTGAGTACGCCCTCCCCTGGTACGGGGAAATATCCTGCCCTCCTCATCTCTCCCCCGAGCAGAGACAGAAGGTCTGGCCGGAGCACCTCCTGCCATGGGAATCTGGAAAGGAGGCTGAAAAGTTCACGAAAAGGGAAATGCATCAGTATGCCGTGAGCAGTTCAACAGTACAGAATGCAATGTCGAGGACAGTGTATGTATGCCGTGAGCAGTTTATCAGTGCAGAATGCAGTGTGTGAGTACAGTGTATGAATGCCGTGAGCAGTTTATCAGTACAGAGTTTGGTGCAGAATGCAGTGTATGCAGTGTTCAGATACTGTGAGATCAGTGTATCAGGTGTTGTGCCGTGCATCAGATTATGTAAAGCAATGAATGAATGGTTTGAGGCCAGTGTCAGAAGGACATACCGGTATGCTGTAGATGGCTAGGAGGTCAAATGTCCGCTGGAGCATCCCCATCATCGAGGCATTCATCACCAACGACTGCCGGGTGTACGCAGAAGAAGCCTGCAAAAGAATCAGATGCATTAGTATTCTGTGGAATATCAAGATAGACTGAGATCAATAACTGTACGAAGTGCAGTGATAACGTACTGGTGGTAAGTCGGGGACATCAATGAACTCATGACCAGCCGGTGGAGGGGCGAAGGGGATCTGATAGGTCGACCCACCCTGCCCCTGGAAAGTCAGTACAGCAGGCAGGGCAGGCCAGCCAGCTCCTCGTCCTCCCCGCACTCCGCCCCTACCACGGACCCGAGCCCTCCTCGAAGATCCAGCCCCTGCTCCCGCTCCGGCCCCAGCCGCCGATGCTACAGGCCTGGCCCCCTCTGCTCGACGGCCACTGAAGGGGCGCATCAGGTACGTCCGCACATACTCCTGATAGTCGCCGGTGCCTCGGAAGCCGGCCTCCTCCCAGCCGATGGAGTAATCATCCAGCTGCTCAGTGGTCAGCCCCTCGGTCTCCCTCATCTCTGCAGGAGGGTGAGCCGGGACTATCTGCTCAGGTAACCCGCGGGTCTGGCGTAGAAAACGCTCCCCCAAGTACCAAGCCCGACAGACCGGGCCCTCTAGCAAGATCCGGAAACGCGAGGTCTCCTCAGCACCAGGGAACCGACCCCGCATCGCCGACGGCAAGGAAGCCCATGGCCGCCATGTGATCTGAAAGTGACGGACAGTTTGTTATCTACTGTTATTGAAACATGCAGTGGGAAAGCGAAGCTAAATGAACTGAAAGTAAAGCATACCTCGGCCGGGGTGATGATGTCAAAATATCGGCGGAAGAAGCCGAATGTCTCCCGTGGTCGCCGGGTGCATCTCCCGTCGAAGCGACTCGAGAAAGGAACAGCCGGAGGAGGCTCCGCAACTGGCACAGGGGCAAGCCTAGGGAAGTAGGCGTAAACCCACAACTGCAAAACAGATGTCAGTATGACCATCAGATAAAGTAGAATACATAGAATGAAGCAGGAATGGCAGAGCCGTGTTTTGTATTGTGTATAGTGTACAGTGTGAGCAGTGTACAGTCAGTGTAAAGCAGAATGTATGTGTGTGCCGTGTGTACAGTATACAGTAAGTGTAAAGCAGACTACAGTGTGTGCAGTGTACAGAGTACAGAAAGTACGAGACAGGAATGAAAAAATGGAGAAGAAATGTACCTCCCAAGCCCGCCAGTAGCCTCCAAGCAGCTGGCCGCTGCCACGAGAAGCCGAGCTCATGTATCCGTACAGGGTGGCCAGAGCAGCGCCGCCCTAATCGTAGTGCAAGATATCCCGGACGTCCACCAGTGCGCTGAGAAGGCAGAGAGGCACGGTGTTCGCCCGGTCGGCGAAGATGGTAGTCCCGAACAAGAACATGAGGAAGCCGCGAGCATACCTCTCCTCATCCTCCGGGGTCATCTGCGCCTCCTCCTCCAATGCGGGCTGGACCCGAAACTGTGTCTCGAACCAGGAGTACCGCACGAAGCCTGGACGAGCTAGTGGTGGGGCCTCCCCCAGTAGATGGACCTGAGCGGCGGTCCACTCATCCATGTCTGTGTCGAAAGGGATCGGATCCCCCCCTACCCCGATGCCTGTGAGCATCGAGAAGTCATAAGGGGTCATCGTCATGTCCCCTGCAGCAGAGAAGTGGAAAGAATCGGTGGTGTCCCACCACCTCTCCGCCAAAGCAGCAAGGAGAGGTCTGCATGTGGAGAGCCTAGAGAGCCCTCGGCAGAAGGTGCCGAAGCCCGCTCGGTCCACGATGCGCTGGACCGCATCAGGGAGCTCATCATACCACTCCCGTGCACCAGTATTCCCATACCCGCGAATGGTATGGGAACCCTCCTGCAAGCAGAAAATGACAATTGCAAGACAACATTCAAAATGCAGTTTTGAAAAGGACAGATATAGCATGTATGCAAGTTTGTCAGTTTTAGGCAAATACCGGGTGCTGGTGTGCTTACAGTGGAATACGTGTGCTGTGTCAGCGTGTTTGGGTGTTTCAGAACAGATATAGCATTGTGTGCAAATCTAACAGATTCAGACAAATACTGGTTGCCAGTGTGTATGCAGTAGAATACAGTGAGTGCAGTGTGTTTGAATGATTCAGGGCTAGTGCAGTGTGTGTGCATGTATCAGTCTCAAGCAGATATCAGTTGTATGTATGTTTACAGTCAACTACGGTCTACGGCATATCAGATTTCAGCAGTTAGAGAATACAACTAACTATGGCAGTTTTGTATCCTATATTGCAAAAAGTAAAGCAGAAAGAAAAATTACCTCGGAAGTGCCGAATGAAAGATGGGAGGTAGGCTCGCGTAGTAGTAGCTCAGGGGCCGCGTACCTCTCAAAGCTCCGGAACTGACGCAGGCCGTCTGGGGGCAGAACGTGGATCGCCGGCCGGTAGGTCGCCGGGTCGAACGGGCGCTCGCTCAGTGGTAAGAGCTCGACCCCGGGATCCATCTCGTGGTCCGGGGGAGTCCCGCCACGTGGAATGTCGTCCGCCATGTAGAGAATGGTGTGAAAATGGCCCGGAAAAGGAAAACCGGGTCGGAATACCAAGAGTCAACCGGAAAGTCAACTCTTGAGAGGGTCGGAAATGGCCGGGAAGGCCGGAATGTGAAAAGGCACGGAAATGAAGAGGAAAGTGAGGGGAACGAACCCCGAAAAGGCTAGAACGCCAAACGAGGCACCGAAACGAAAATGTGATCGGTGGAAAATGTCCGAAACGCGAAGAGGATCGCGAATCCGATGACGAAACGAGCGTAGAACGCGAAGAAACGGAGAAACGGGGAAGAGAAAAAGCTCTAGAGAGAGAGAGCAAGAGTTTTCGGCGTGGAGGAAATGAGAAAATAGGGCTTGAAGCCCTATTTTATAACACCTAAGGTGAAAAGTCAAAACTGCCCCGCATCAGCAACTGTTTGCCGGTCGGCAATGTTTTGTGCCGGCCGGCACTTTTTTGTGCCGATGGAATTGTCTTTGTGCCGATGGAATTGTCTTTGTGCCGATGGCTAGCCGGTGGCCTCATCTTTCGGCCGGTGGGGTTCCCACAGCCTTGTTTAGGCCATTTGAGCTGTTTTGGGTCTTCATAGCTCAAGAAAGTGCAAGAAAGTGCATCTCCGACATTCAACCGGCCTCCGTTTTGACCGCGGGCCGTGTCTCCAGTGCGTGGCACTCGAATTCATGCAAGGTGTATCCTTTTTGTATCCTTTTTTAAATTCAAAAGTTGCCCCATGTGTGTTGCACGAGTTCATCACACTACTTCGGTGCATTACATTGCGCTGTCATGCGCCACACATTTGCATTGTTATGCACGTGTTACATGCGTTGCAACACGCACCCCTTTGCATTATAGTGCACATTTCTCATGCATCATCATTGCATTTCCTTTCCATGCATTGTCATGCATTCCGGAATACGTGCGTTGTTGCGCATTCAAACCCATTTACACTCCGTGTGGCATGCATGTCACACTTGGCATCGCACTGTTTTGTGCATTTCAAACCTTGCGCTGTTCTGCGCATCGCACTGTTTTGTGCATTTCAAACCTCGCGCTGCTCTGCGCATCGCACTGTTTTGTGCATTTCAAAATTGTTCGCGCTGTTCTGCGCATCGCACTGTTTTGTGCATTTCAAATCGTCGCACTGTTTTGTGCATTGCATTTCGTCGCGCTGTTTTGCGCATCCCATTGCATTTTGCGGAGACTGCATATCAATTCTTTACTTGCGTAGACCGCATGTCAATTCTTTAATTGCGTAGACCGCATGTCAATTCTTTACTTGCGTAGACCGCATGTCAATTCTTTACTTGCGTAGACCGCATGTCAATTCTTTACTTGCGTAGACCGCATGTCAATTCTTTACTTGCGTAGACCGCATGTCAATTCTTTACTTGCGTAGACCGTATGTCAATTCATTACCTGCGTAGACCGCATGTTTTGATTGCGTAGACCGCATTGTTATTTTCATTACCTGCGTAGACCGCATGTTTTGATTGCGTAGACCGCATTACTATTCCATTACCTGCGTAGACCGCATGTTTTGATTGCGTAGACCGCATGTTTAATTTCAATACCTGCGTAGACCGCATGTCTTGATTGCGTAGACCGCATGTTAAATTTCAATACCTGCGTAGACCGCATGTTTTGATTGCGTAGACCGCATGTTTAATTTCATTACTTGCGTAGACCGCATGTTTTGATTGCGTAGACCGCATGTTTAATTTCAATACTTGCGTAGACCGCATGTCTTACTTGCGTAGACCGCATGTTTAATTTCATTACCTGCGTAGACCGCATGTTTTGATTGCGTAGACCGCATGTTTTGATTGCGTAGACCGCATGTTTAAACTTTCATTACCTGCGTAGACCACATGTTTTGATTGCGTAGACCGCATGTTTAATTTCATTACCTGCGTAGACCGCATGTTTTGATTGCGTAGACCGCATGTTTTACTTGCGTAAACCGCATGTCTTACTTGCGTAGACCGCATTGTTATTTTCATTACCTGCGTAGACCGCATGTTTTGATTGCGTAGACCGCATGTTTTAATTTCATTACCTGCGTAGACCGCATGTTTTGATTGCGTAGACCGCATTACTATTCCATTACCTGCGTAGACCGCATGTTTTGATTGCGTAGACCGCATGTTTAATTTCAATACCTGCGTAGACCGCATGTCTTGATTGCGTAGACCGCATGTTAAATTTCAATACCTGCGTAGACCGCATGTTTTGATTGCGTAGACCACATGTTTAATTTCACTACTTGCGTAGACCGCATGTTTTGATTACGTAGACCGCATGTTTAATTTCAATACTTGCGTAGACCACATGTTTTACTTGCGTAGACCGCATGTCTTACTTGCGTAGACCGCATGTTTAATTTCATTACCTGCGTAGACCGCATGTTTTGATTGCGTAGACCGCATGTTTAATTTCATTACCTGCGTAGACCGCATGTTTTGATTGCGTAGACCGCATGTTTTAATTTCATTACCTGCGTAGACCGCATGTTTTCATTGCGTAGACCGCATTACTATTCCATTACCTGCGTAGACCGCATGTTTTGATTGCGTAGACCGCATGTTTAATTTCAATACCTGCGTAGACCGCATGTCTTGACTGCGTAGACTGCATGTTAAATTTCAATACCTGCGTAGACCGCATGTTTTGATTGCGTAGACCGCATGTTTAATTTCATTACTTGCGTAGACCGCATGTTTAATTTCAATACTTGCGTAGACCGCATGTCTTACTTGCGTAGACCGCATGTTTAATTTCATTACCTGCGTAGACCGCATGTTTTGATGGCGTAGACCGCATGTTTAATTTCATTACCTGCGTAGACCGCATGTTTTGATTGCGTAGACCGCATGTTTTAATTTCATTACCTGCGTAGACCGCATGTTTTCATTGCGTAGACCGCATTACTATTCCATTACCTGCGTAGACCGCATGTTTTGATTGCGTAGACCGCATGTTTAATTTCAATACCTGCGTAGACCGCATGTCTTGATTGCGTAGACCGCATGTTAAATTTCAATACCTGCGTAGACCGCATGTTCTGATTGCGTAGACCACATGTTTAATTTCACTACTTGCGTAGACCGCATGTTTTGATTACGTAGACCGCATGTTTAATTTCAATACTTGCGTAGACCACATGTTTTACTTGCGTAGACCGCATGTCTTACTTGCGTAGACCGCATGTTTAATTTCATTACCTGCGTAGACCGCATGTTTTGATTGCGTAGACCGCATGTTTAATTTCATTACCTGCGTAGACCGCATGTTTTGATTGCGTAGACCGCATGTTTTAATTTCATTACCTGCGTAGACCGCATGTTTTCATTGCGTAGACCGCATTACTATTCCATTACCTGCGTAGACCGCATGTTTTGATTGCGTAGACCGCATGTTTAATTTCAATACCTGCGTAGACCGCATGTCTTGACTGCGTAGACTGCATGTTAAATTTCAATACCTGCGTAGACAGCATGTTTAATTTCATTACTTGCGTAGACCGCATGTTTAATTTCAATACTTGCGTAGACCGCATGTTTTACTTGCGTAGACCGCATGTCTTACTTGCGTAGACCGCATGTTTAATTTCATTACCTGCGTAGACCGCATGTTTTGATGGCGTAGACCGCATGTTTAATTTCATTACCTGCGTAGACCGCATGTTTTGATTGCGTAGACCGCATGTTTTAATTTCATTACCTGCGTAGACCGCATGTTTTCATTGCGTAGACCGCATTACTATTCCATTACCTGCGTAGACCGCATGTTTTGATTGCATAGACCGCATGTTTAATTTCAATACCTGCGTAGACCGCATGTCTTGATTGCGTAGACTGCATGTTAAATTTCAATACCTGCGTAGACCGCATGTTTTGATTGCGTAGACCGCATGTTTAATTTCATTACTTGCGTAGACCGCATGTTTAATTTCAATACTTGCGTAGACCGCATGTTTTACTTGCGTAGACCGCATGTCTTACTTGCGTAGACCGCATGTTTAATTTCATTACCTGCGTAGACCGCATGTTTTGATTGCGTAGACCGCATGTTTAATTTCATTACCTGCGTAGACCGCATGTTTTGATTGCGTAGACCGCATGTTTA
Organism: Camellia sinensis; assembly: GCF_055761805.1. Taxonomy (NCBI): domain Eukaryota; kingdom Viridiplantae; phylum Streptophyta; class Magnoliopsida; order Ericales; family Theaceae; genus Camellia; species Camellia sinensis. The sequence continues at coordinate 203,496,980 of NC_138963.1, forward strand.
AACTTTCATTACCTGCGTAGACCGCATGTTTAATTTCATTACCTGCGTGGACCGCATGTTTTGATTGCGTAGACCGCATGTTTAAACTTTCATTACCTGCGTAGACCGCATGTTTTGACTGCGTAGACCGCATGCTTATCCAAATTTCATTACCTGCGTAGACCGCATGTTTAATTTCATTACCTGCGTAGACCGCATGTTTTGATTGCGTAGACCGCATGTTTTAATTTCATTACCTACGTAGACCGCATGTTTTGATTGCGTAGACCGCATGTTTAATTTCATTACCTGCGTAGACCGCATGTTTTGCTTGCGTAGACCGCATGATTTATCGATTTCATTACCTGCGTAGACCGCATGTTTTGACTGCGTAGACCGCATGCTTATCCAAATCTCATTACCTGCGTAGACCGCATGTCTTGATTGCGTAGACTGCATTATCAATTTCATCACCTGCGTAGACCGCATGTTTCAACTGCGTAGACCGCATATTTGCTAATATCATCACCTGCGTAGACCGCATTTTTTTTAATTCCATTACCTGCGTAGACCGCATGTTTTGCTTGCGTAGACCGCATGCTTGTTAATTCTAATACCTGCGTAGACCGCATATTTTAAATTGCGTAGACCGCTTATTAAGTTTCGTTACCTGCGTAGACCGCATGTTCATGATCGATTTCGTTGCCTGCGAAGACCGCATGCTCCACTTACATGTTTGTATTTCCACAGCATTGTCATGCTCCCCACTTGCTTTGCGCTGTCACGCATTTCGAGTACACCACATTTGCATTGTCATACATGTTGCTAACCATATTGCACCTGTTAAGTTTGTTTTCTTTTCAGGCACGATATTGTATGTACGGTTCATTTGCAGCTGGTGCAACCGGACGAGCCGCACAGGTATTGTATCTCCCGAGTGAGACGTATTGAGAATTCCATAATTCTCTTACATCCTTTCTGCATTGTAGTGTATTTTGGTATACTAGCTTAAAATTGTCGCATGTTTGCTTCATTACAGCTTTCTTTGCATGATCATAAGTTATGCTCGGCTCCGTGCATTGTCTTGCATTTTGCCCCTGCCTTCGGGCGCATACCTTATTTGTCTTGTATGTTTGTCTGAGTCTTCGGCCTTGTCAAAAATGGGTCGTCTCTGGGCTTTGACATTCACTCCCGTCATTGTTATGACTTTCGAGTTCTGTCAAAGAGGGGCAACTGTAGACACCCCATTTTTGACCGTCCTCAAGACTTGGACGTCACCGTTTGAACACTCGATGATTATCCTTGTTTGTGTTCGTTTGGAGTTCCCGGAGGTCTCGGCTCGCGCGCCTTGCCTCAGGATCCCCGAACTCGACCGTTTAGTGTCTGGTTTTGCACCAAACACTTGCATCTTGCCTTTGAGAGACAGAGTGGGGCTTGTAGACCATCCCCACCCATCACCGGCAGTGGCTGGATGCCACCGGCTGGTTTTTGCTGCCACCGGCAATATAGTTTGCCGGCCGGCACTATTTATTGCCGGTCAGCACTTTTTTGTGCCGGTCGGCACTCTTTTTGGCCAAGATGGCATTTTTGGCCGGCCGATTGCTGTTCATCTGCTTTTGCAGATATTTTTAGACAGCTGTATTGCTTTTGCTCCCCTCCATACACGTGTATGGAGGGATCTCCCTCTTGCAAAGCTTGTCTTGGAAGCTTTACAAGAGGCATATAGAGAGGAGCTCTCTCTAAGGCAAAGAGGAGCTTTTAGACATTTTAGGGAGAGAAAATACAGAGAGAAGCTCTGGTTTTTCTAGGGTTAGGGTTAGACATACACTCTCTATCTCTCTTTCCCTCTTATTTGCACACTAGGTGTTTTGTGTCTCACTATTGCACACAAACACCTAGTGTTTCACCTTCCTCTTGGAGCTGAGGTTCTAAAGAGTGTGTTTTGAGATTTTGGTGTTGGATTCAAGCTCAAGGAGGCCATTGGAGCACCATTTGTAAAGGGGTCTTCAAGGGTGAGATTCTAGTCCTTTTTTTTTCCCATTCTTGCATTAATTTTATACCTATCTTAGAGCTGTTTTTGTGCTTATTGTATAACATAAAAAAGTTCTGTTTTTAGGCCCTCTTTATTGTTTATTAAGAGTGTTTTGTTGTTTGAGGGTTGTTGACCACCCTTAGGCCTCAAAAGGCCTCATTTTGAGCCATTTTGTGCTAGCTCCGGGATTTTGGTGTTGAGGTCTCTTCACCACTGAAATCTTGAGGGATTTCAGTGGTGAAGATGATGCTTTGAAGTCCCAAGAAGGAGAGGGCCACCCCCTCTCCTTGTTGTCCTTGAAGCCTCCTAAGGAAGCCTATGCTTGAGTGTGTGTTGAGCATGCTTGGTTTGTTTTTCATGCTTATATATCCATAATATAACATGATTTCAAGTTGGTTTTGGAACTTCATGCATGCTTAGCATAGTTTCCATGTAATGCCTTATTTGTGCCTTAACATGTTCTAGGTTGTTAGCCTTTGTTGGAGCATGTTTTAGGCTTGCATTTGTGAAGATTATGTGCTTATTTTGCCATGTTTTAGATCTGTCCATTGGTATTTGGGTTGATTTTTGCATGCATTATATAGCTCTTTTGTATTTGGGCTTGTTGGCCTTGAGTATGTGAATGTGTAACATGCCATCTTTGCATTGTTTTGAGGATTTGGAATCATCCTACATGCTATTTCAGTCCCATTTCCATGCTTGTTTGATTGCCTTGCATGCCTCTTTAATGCTTTGAAAGCTTGTGTAGCAATGCTCCATGTTTTGGTGTTTGTGCATGCCTTTGTTTTGGAGTCATTTAGATGCCATCTAAGTGGTCCTTGGGCCTTGTATTGATGCCCCAAAACTCTATTTTTGGTTGATGATTGCATGCCTTGCTTGGTCCTGTTAAGTATAGCTCAATGCCACTTTGGTTTACTTTGAACACCTAGGCCATTTGTTGCATGCTTGACTTGATTTATAACTTGATTTGGCATCATTTTATAACATGATTTTAGGGCTCATGTCGCATGCTAATTGTCCATGTTTCCTCCTTTCAAGTGTGCTTGAATGTTGTTTGATTTGTGCTTAAGTGTTGGTCCTTATGTGCATGTGTGTGTGCATGCCATTTAGCTCTCACTCTTTAGCACTTATGGCTACTGTTTTAGGCCTTTTTAGAGTTGCCTAATTCATGTATAAGTCCATCTTGCCATCCATTTGCATTGCCATATGTATGCTTGCATGATTGCATAAGTGCCTTGCCATGTCATGTTACATTCCTAGCTTGTATGCCTAGGTTGCATTGCATTTTGCATGCATGCCTTGTTCCTTGAATTGGTGATAGGAATTGGGCCTAATTTGTTTGATTGGTTTGCGTGCATTTGAAACCAAAGTTGCATGCTTGGTTCCTTGGACCATCATGCATGGAAATGCGTGATTGGTGGTCCGAGAACCGAGGCACATGTCCCTTTGAGTCATTACAATGATAAGAGACATGGTTGGTGCATACATGCCTTGAATTGTGCTGCCATGCCTTGTTTTGCCCTCTGTTGCTGTGAGTTGCAGGTTCTGCAGGAATACTCTGCCGACCGGCAGTGTAATGTGCCGACCGGCACCATTTTCTCTGCCGACAGTCCCTATTTTGTGCCGATGGCCATGCTACACTGCCGGTGGAAATTTCAATCAGCCGGTGGTGATCCTCTCTGTCCAAGGGATCAGTCCTGAGGTTTTGACAGCCTCCAGAGGAGGAAAGGAAGGAAAGCAGAGGCAGCTTGCGCATGGTGGCACGCTTCCCGAGGCATTTTCCTGCTTTAATTAATTTATTTAATTTGTTAATTAAATTAGTTAATTTGTAATATTAATTAGCTCTCGTAGTTAATTAATTTGTAATATTTATTTGGTCCCTCCGAGCGAGGGCAATTCTGTAATAAGTGTGCGTGAGTGTGTGTATGTCTTCCAACCTCACGTCTTTCTTCCCTTTTATTTACCTGCTTATGATGGTAGATTAGGGCACGTTTAATTTAGCATACCTCATGCTATGCATGTGTGCATCCATGCATTTGTATTGCATGCATTAGGCTCGGTACATCACGCTAATTGCATCAATACTTCAATTCCCAAACTGAATACGTGATAATTGTGCATTTTCACATGACATGTTTAGGATAGCCGAGCCTATTCTAACAACACTTTGTATGCGATGCATTAGGCACTTAACATGGACTTGGATCATGCATGTTTTCTAACAAGTTCTTTGTTTTGGCATGGAGTGCTATGTAAGTATTTCCGCTTTAGCATATCGCATTAGTGTGAATGTTGCCATGACAGCATGCTTAACATGTGGCTAGATGCTTATGTGTTAAACCGTTTTGAATGCCTGTGGGTGAAGGCCGGATTGTTTGAGTTGGAAAGACTCGTTAAAATCCGCATTTTAGCCTACTTGCGAGTAGCAAATTCCAAAGCATTTTCAAAACAAACGGATATGCAATGTTTATTTCCAAATTAGGCAATCTAGTCTATACTTGTTTGCTGCGCGCATAACATAGTAATTCTAGGCTAATAAATGGAATAAGAACACATAAAGTTTTCAAAAACGGATATCACGGTTAGTAGAGGCCGGTCTTCGGACCGGGCGAAAGAGGGTGCTCATAGCTGACCTTCCCCGATCGTACCCAAGCTCCCGAGCCGAGACAACTCCGGTGATGACGGACATGTGGCCTTCGGCACCGAGTCAGGGTTTCCTAAATTTCCCATTTTAAAAATATTTAGGTGGCGACTCTGTATCTGGCAAAGCAGTCCATGTTTGACACTACTTTTTCAAAAATCTGTTTCTCAAAACGATTTGCCAGATTTGGACTCTTTGGGTCAGATTAAGAACCGTGACAAAAATCGAGTCCGAACTGTAGTAGCGAGGCCCCACGCGGGCGCCGTCTACACAATTGTAAGTCTAAGTATCAGTCTGAGGACATCAGTGTTTGATGGTATCAATTTTTAGGCAAAATTTTGGGGCAGAACTCAGTAGAGAGTACAGTCATTCAGCTATGCTCATATTTGTTCTGGTGAAATCAGGCTGAGATGCTGTCTGTTTTCGCTTTTGCAAGGTAGTCCTGGAACTATAGCTTTAGAAGGCTCCGATATCCCCCGGGTATATTGGACTTGTGTTGATAGACTTTGTCAGATCAGAGATTGAGTTCAAAGGCAATCAGTATTCTTTCGCCTGTGGCAGGCAAAAGAGGGCCAAACAGGGCTCACCTGTTCAACTGATCCGACAGTCACCAGTCACATCACCTTTGTTCAAACTCAGCAGACCGTGATGGCACAAAGTCCGAAAGAAGTTGTGGCCATGATAGCAACATCAAACCAAGGAATCGCCATGCAGGGTGAGACCAATGCTGAAATGCAACGCCCATCTGGGGCACCTACCACACATCCAGTCTCGGGACCCTAGCCGAACTTTGACCCACTTCCGCCAGCTGAAGATTTGCATGGTCTAGATCCCCAAGAAGGGTTGGCTTAGTCTCGAGTTTTCACACCCCTGGTGCAGCCTAATGAGAGGCTTTATCCCCATGATATTAATGAGCTCGACCCAACCTCATTAAAAATTACTAACCTTGAGAAGCAATTCAAAAAGGCGAACGACCTTAAATTTATTCCCGACATTGAGGATGGATACACCGAGGCTGTCGTGTGACTCCCAGATAGATTCAAAATGCCATACATTGACCGTTTTGACGGGTCTGAAGATCCTATGGTACATATCTGGCTCTTCTTGGACGTCCTGAAACCGATGGGTCTGACTAAGCCACAGAAACTCTCTACGAAAGAACCCTGTCGGGTGTAGCAGCCACTTGGTACGCCAATTTGGAGGACACAGTGAAGCAAAACTACGAAGAGTTGGCTGAGGCCTTTGTCAATCAGTACTCTTATAATACGCAACTTAAAATAACCACACAAGACCTCGAAGCGACCCGTCAGAATTCTATAGTCTTTTGTGAAATTTGTTGCAAAGTAGAGAGCGAAGGTAGCACAGATAATAGATAGCCCTTCTGAGAGGGATCAAATGTGGATGGTGGTGCAAAACCTTGAGTCTGTTATGCTGCAAAAGTTCATAGTCGCTCCACTATTCAATTTCAAAAGTTTGCACGAATTGGGGGTTCAGATCGAGAATGCGTTCAATAGCGGGATCATGCCCAGAACAAGTGAACTGATAAGGAGGATTTTTGCAGGGAGTACCAATGCTGGTAGTAGCACTATTCCCAAACCCACTGAAATCAATACAGTCGCCATAGCTGACCCTTTTGCTAAACCAAGCCTATAAACAGTCAACCTAACTCGAGCTCAAGGCAGAAATTTCACCCCCCTCTATATGAGCGTAACCAGCGCACTAAAAGTCCTGATGGAAAGAGGGTATCTCAAACGCCTTGATCCTTAACCTTTGCCTGACCCACTCCCTGCCAGGCATAACCCCACTAAGTACTGTGTGTATCATTAGTAGCGTGGTCATGGCACCGATCATTGCTACCATCTTCGTCATGAGGTCCAGAACCTCATCGACAACCGGACGATAGCTCCACCTCCAAACCCTACTGACCAAATGTCTCCTACCTACCTCAACCTCATCCATACACTGCCATCCACCTACGATCCCAGCATATATATCACCCCGGCCCATTTACCCAAACCTGAGGTGTTCATCCCAGAAAGCATGGACTTATGCATGATGAATGCAATCGAACCGCGATCATCTCAAAATCGTGAACCCACTACTTCTGAGCTGATGAGAATGATTGAAGATATTAAGAGAACTGTGGCCGATTTGGCCTTTGGAATAGTGGCTCCGTCATCGACCACATCGCATGCCAAAAATTTTGTGCCAAAGGGTTCTCCAATCTTGGGGCAAGCTACAATTGAAAATGGCCAACCTGAAGCCATCTTAGATTTGGGTGGTGGCATGTCGACAACAACTGGGCTCTGCTCTGATATAGCGACCCAATCCCTTGGTAAAGCGGAGGCAAGTGGTAAGAACAAGGTAGGGGCAGGCACTGGTCCCCATGAACACCTTCTATGGGCTATTGAGGCTTTGAAGGCCGAAGGGCTGAACAAACAACAAGTGCTCGCAATTGTTGCAAAAACTGTGGATGACACTTTTGTCGCTCAGGATGAGAGCATTCTGAATCAAGGGGCAAGCCGGAAGAAGGGCTGTCATAACAGAAACACCCCTTGCAGCTCCAATCCTACACTCGGAAGAAATTATCAAACCCAGTCAGAACCTGCCAAACCCTTTGCTAAAATATCCAGCAAAACCCCACAACCAGCAAAATATTCACCCCGGGGTCAGAGGACTTTTACCCCACTCTATATGTCTCTATCAGCGACCTAGAAGGTCCTGATCACAAAGGGGCATCTGAGGACCCTGGAACCATGTCCACTGCCAAATAACCTCCCTCTCTCACATAACTCGGTCAAGTATTGTGCCTTCCATCAACAAACTGGTCATGACACTGACCTTTGTTTTCGCCTTCGCCATGAGATACAAGATCTGATTGACAATGAGGTCATTGGCATGCCAGGTCCAACAAAGTCTATTGACACTGGATCAATGAATGTAGGGGATAATATGATTATGTGATTGGGGGATGAACCACTTGCGGATAGTGCTTAGTTTACTCCAGGCGTGATAGATGGCACGCACTGTTTTGAGCAATGTGCAAATGTTGTTTACTATACTTTCTGACTTGGGTATTGAGTCAGTTCTGTTGTATTGTTTTGAGTTAGTCTTTTTGTACTGAGTCAGTCGAGTCTGTCTCATTGTATCGAGTCAGTCCTGGTGCGTTGTAGTTAGGTGATTTCGGGGGTGTTACCTCGGACATCACTATCTTGTTTTGTGTTTGTCTTTTTCACCCTTTTGAGTCTATTTATACCACTGGAGCCAGTTGTGCCAAAAAATCTGAATGAAACGGAAGAAATTTTCACCTACTTTTTCTGTGACTTTAAATCATTGCATTGACCTAAGTTTTTCAAAACTTTTTGAACACTATGGTGAAAACAAAGAGGGAGGAATTCCTCGAGATTTGTAAAAATTTGATCAACTGAGAGGAAGAGAGGCATGCTAAGCCCTTAATGAATGAGATCATGTTTGTTAATGTGAGTACTGAGAAGGATCCTAGCTTGATCCTGATTGGTTCTACATTGTCTTCGACGCAAGCGATTAGTCGCTTTCTTAAAAGATTTCAAAAAATATTTTGCGTGGTCCTGCGAAGACATGTATGGAATTAATCTTCAGATTGTGCAGCATAGGATCGCTCCTGGTCTCGAGACTCGACCCCTTTTGGTTTCAACCCTTGAACTTGGATTCAGAATGTTCAACGGTCAACCACAATATGAGGCTTGTATGGCCAGATTTGAAGCAGCCCTTGAACTAGGAGCAATAAGGTCGCATGACATCCAAGGAGGCCCGCCAGGCCAGATTTGAAGCAGCCCTCGAACTAGGGGCAAGAAGGTCAGATTGATCAAAGGAAGCTTGTAAAGCTAGATCATAAGTAGTCCTTGAACTAGGGGCAACAAAATGTCAAATGTGCTCAAGGGTTCAAAAGATCGGTCATTTCACAAACCAATGAAGACTAGCAAGAAAGCCAAATTCCAGTAGCTGGAAGAAGAAAGTATTGCTAAAGGATAATCAAGTTCCTATTCGCAGCACTAGGGGCAAATTCAGACCCGATTGGATGGACTCCTACATCATCAACGAACAACAGCCGTTCTCCTGGATTCAGATGGCTTCAAGATCTCAAAATCGATCAACATGGACAAGTTGAACTTTTTTATCCTTAAAAGGCTCGCTAGGACGAAAACCCGGAAGGGCGACCCAGGCAAAAGTTAGAGCAAGAGAAAAAGAAGAAAAAGAACAAAAATGAAAAAATGAAAAGAAAAAGAAATATGAAAAGAAGAAAAGAAATGAAAAGAAAAGAAAAACAGAGCTCGCAAGGTTGAAAACCCGAAAGGGCAGCCTTGGCAAAAGTTAGAGCCTAAAAGGAGAGTGTCAACACCCGAATGCACCCTAACCCAGAACTACGTACAACCTGATTCCCATGTTTGGGATACGTAGGCAACTTCATCCTGAAGTCCGGCCTCAATTATTTTCAGACTGCTTGGCTCATCCATGTTGATTGGTTTATCCTTGTTCAAATTCAGCTATCTTATCCATGTGCAAATTGGCTCATCTTCGTTCAAATTCGGTTGTCTTATGCCGTTACAGGATTCAGCTGCAAGACAATTCAAGTTCAGATTCGAGGTTGTGCATGTCAAGAGTAAATTCTATGTTAGTCGAGCAACAGCCATTTGCAAAAATAGTTTTCAGGATTTTTAATGAGGTTGACTAATTCTCTAAAAAATTATTCCATTTTTTCCAAAACTGGACCATTTCTTGGACCCAAAAAAGAAAAGTTTTCAGTGCTCATAACCTGACTTGCATGATTTCAAATCAAAAAATAGAACAAGTATGTTCATCTAACTCTCATGTTGGTCAAAATTGTTTTAGTAGAAAGCCAAAACAAAAAAATGGTCAAAATGATGAACTAGGGGCACAATTGAGTCAGGTTTTCTGTCTTTTTCCCCTTGTCAAAATACTTACCGAAAAGGGTGCCATATTCGCCAGAAAGGGCACAATTGAAGCTAACAACAAAGGGCCGAAAGCTCTCTCATCCTCCAAGCAGCGAGGTATCAAGCCAAGTGCGAAGCATGAGCTGGAGTGGAGCTAGAATGGAGCTGGATGTTTGACTCCCTTATCTAGACGGGTTTAGTATCGCTCAAATTGGCTTCTAACCCGGAATGGGGATTTAGAAAATGCAATGTGTGGGACCAATCAATTGTATTCCTGGCCGGTGAGACGTGCCGATTCATCTCGCTCAAGCTAAACCAAGGGCATGGTCAACCGATGTCAGTTGCAGATCTGCTGCGCATTTGGTCGCGCTGCAACCCCTCTATGGGAGAAACTCACTATTGTGAGTGGAAGAATGAGAATCTAGTAGAATACTAGGGGCAAGAGCCCACAACTTCTTGTTTATCCATCAACTACCCAGGGGAGGGATAAAGAATAAGAGAGATTGAAAAATAGAGAGATGTGTAATAAGAGAAAAGTGAGAAAAAGGGCTTTTCAGAGAAAAAGAGATTGAGGGCCATAGTGATGTGAGGATCACAAATGAGAAAGGATGGGAAACAATACCCAAAGAAGCTGGCTCTTCATGAACTGAGAGGTCTCCCATTGGTGGTACACATCTGAGTATTGTGTGTGCATTTTTGTTTGTCTTGATTCTTATTTTGAGTCATTTCGAGTGTCAATAGATGTGTTTAGGTTGTTTACCTTTTGTTTTTCTTTGTTGAGTCGTGGTGCGCTGTGTTCAGTCGTAGGCTCAATATCTGGTTAAGAATTCGTTTCTCAATTTCAATTTCAAAAATAAATCGTTTTGTGCTCAGAATGCTGTGCCATTCTCCACATTTGTGCAAAACAGGATCCTTTCTTTCATGAACTATAGGGTTCAACCCAGGTCATGTGAGAACAATAAAACCAGGACCTATCTGAAGCTATATAGGTTCCAGACTGCAAAGCAAAAGAAAAGAGGGAAAATCTGGAGCATTTGAGTGTGTTTCGACTTCAACAAATTCCAAGTCTGCATTCCAGGAGCAGCTTCTAAGCCTCGCCTTTCTCTAGAGTATGAGTGTATCTCAACCCCAAGTTTAAGCCTGCTTCAAGTCAGAATGGCAATCCAAGCAGCACCTGTGGTTTTCAGCCTAAAGATGTTACCTCTCACCAATATGAATAGGATGTATCCTTTTTTGAGTTGAGCATGTTACAAAGTTCTCTGAGAGGTAAATTAGAGGCACCAAAGTACATGTTTGCCTCCCTTCTTGCATAGAATGTGCATTTTCATATACACTTCTATTGCATGCATGCCGCGCATTGTTAAGATTCATGCGTAGAATATGCTTGCTTTCAATCATGCATGGAATATGTTTTCAGTGTTGCATAGAATATGTTTTTGTCTCTTGTATAGAATATGCTTGTTTCATGCATTGAACATGCTTTCATTCTCGCTTAGACTATGCCGTTGCTTTTATGTCTCTGTGGTGTGTCTTGCATGGAATATGCACTCTTACTATATCACACTTGTTAAATGTCTTTCTTTACATACACGATATTGTATGTATGGTTCATTCAGAGGAATTCCGGGTGTGATCATTCCAATCCCTTGAACTGCCTTGTTTTGGTTAGAAACACTTGGACGTGCACCCGATGTTCATACTACCCTTCGGTGTTTGCGCCGCTTACCTTTCTCCACTTGCGTGTCGCGCGTTTGGATGTTTCTCACACTATCTCGTGCATCGCGCTTTCTTGCGCACCTTCCCCACTCGTGTGTCGCGTGTTTGGATGCTTCTCACACTGTCTTGTGTATCGCGCTTTCTTGCACACCTTTCTCCACTCACGTGTCGCGCGTTTGGATGCTTCTCGCACTGTCTTGTGCATCGAACTTTCTTGCGCAGCTTTCCCCGCTCGCGTGTCGCACGTTTGGATGCTTATCGCACTGTTTTATGCAGTTCGCACTCGTGCTTTCTTGCGCATCGCACTATTTTGTGCAGTTTACACTCGCGCTTTCTTGCGCATCGCACTGTTTTGTGCAATTAACACTCGCGCTTTCTTGCGCATCGCACTTTCTTGTGCACTTTACACTCGCGTTTTCTTGCGCATCGCCTTATTTTTGACAGACCTCAAAACTTTGACGTCATCGGTTGTGCACTCGGTGATTGCGCATGTTTGTGCTTGTTTTGGGCGCCTGAGGGTCTCGGCTGAGTGCCGTGTCTTTGAGCCTCTTAGCACTTTGTGCTTTGGCCTTGGTTTTTGGGCTAAACCTTGTTTCCTCTTGCCTAGGGGAGGGAGAGGCCTTGCCGGCCACTTTTCTCTCTTGTAGGGCACTTGGAGTGGCCAGCCGGCTAGGGGAGGTGGCCGGCCAGCCACCTTAACTGGCCGGTGGCCAATTTTTCTCCTTTTTAGATATTTTCAGATCTTTTGAGCCAGCTGCGGCTCACTGAACTCATCCTCCATACACGTGTATGGAGGGATGGAAACAAGCTTTTAGCTTGTCAAGCAAGCTTTTGCTTGCTTCCTCTATATAAGGGGAGGTCCCTCCCCCTTTAAAGGGGTTCACAAAATCTCAGAGCTGAAACCTCTCTCTCTAGAATTCTCACTCTCTCTCTATATATTGAGCTTAAAAGTGTGTTTTCTTCACATATTTGCACTAAGATACCTAGTCAAACACCTTCACTTCGGAGCTGAGGTCCCTTGAAGCTTGATTTGAGGTCTTGGACTTTGTTTTGGCTCAGATTGTTGCTGTCTTGTGGCTGTTCTTCAAGGGTAAGCTTCTTGTCCCTCTTAAGCTTTGTTTTATTTAAGTGATTGACCACCTTTGCATGCTATTTTAAGGCTGGTTTTAACCTCTTAAAAACTCTTATTTTAAGGCTTTAAAATGTGGGTTTGAGTCTTGCTTGGTTAAGGGGTGTTTCCCCTCTTTTGCTCTTTGGCTTGTAAAGCCTCTTGAGCCACCTTTCCTGGCCTTTGTAATGGCCTTTGTTTGGCCTTTCCACCACGTAAAATCAGAGGAATTTCAGTGGTAGAAAGATGGTTTTGAGGCTTAAAATAGAAGGGGGTCATCCCCTCTCCTTGCATCTTGTTTGCTTGTGTTAATGGCCTCATACTTGAGCATGTTTTTCTACTCTTTTGTGACTTAATTCAAGCATGTTTTTCTTTTACTTTGTTTTGTCATGCTTTAACTCTATTTTTGGGTGTTTGGGTCACCTCTTGCTTGATTTTTGTACTTGTAGTGCAATCATGCTTGTTGGCTTAACATGCTCCATGCTTGAGCCTATCATTTTAGCTAGTGTTAGCTCCATCTCAGCATGTTTTTGTTCATATTTTAGCATGCATTAACTCTATTTTGAGTGGTCTTGGCCATGTGAGGCTTATTGTGCATGGTTGTAGTGTAAAGGCCCCGAAGTGGAGCATACACATGCTAGATTAATAGGCTAAACCACGAGTCATACTATGCTAACAAGCAAGATTACACTACAAGTGTAAGAAGCATGCAAGAAGTGGCCAAGCCAGCCACAAACAGAGCCAAAACATGTTAAAAAAAGTCACAAAAACATGCTTAGATCAGGTCAAGAGATGGTAAAAAAACATGCTCAAGTATAAGGCCATCAATACAAGCAAACAAGACATAAGGAGAGGGGATGACCCCCTCCTATTTTAAGCCTCAAAACCAATTTTCTACCACTGAAATTCCTCTGAGTTTCAGTGGTAGAAAGGCCAAGCAATGATCAACTCAAAAGCTTAGAAATGTGGCTCAAGAGGCTTTACAAGCTAAAGAGCAAAAGAGGGGGATCAACCCCTAACCACACAAGACTCAAACCAACATTATTAAGCCTTGAAAACAGCACTTTTTTTAGATCAAAACCAGCTTCAAAGTTGCATACAAGGATGGCAAAGCAATGAAGTAGAACAAAGCTTAAAAGGGTAAAACTCTTACCCTTGAAGCACAGCAAGAAAACAGCAAGCTTTTGAGCCAAAACCAAGTCAAAACCACTCCAAGGAGCTCAAACAAGGTCCCCAAGATCCTCAACACTAAGGTGAAGGTGCTTCACTAGGTGTTCTAGTGCAAATATGTGAAGAAAACACACTTTTAAGCATAATATATATATATAGAGATAGAGGGAGAGAGAGAGAGTATTCTAGAGAGAGAGATGGAGGAAATATCTCAGCTCAAATGTTTTCAACCCCTTGCATGCATATAGATAGCCTCTATATATAGAAGATACAAAGAGCCTTCAAAGTAATCTAGCCCTGCACGTGGATGCAGATGGTCAATCCTGCAAACACCTGGCTCAAAAATATCTGAAAAATATCTGTTGAAACAATGGTGGCCGGCCGGCCATCAGTGGTGGCCGACCGTGCCTCATTGATGGCCGGAAGGGCCTATTGATGGTCGGCAGGGCCAAGCCCATGGCCAGCAGCCCTCTCTGATGGCCGGCAAGTCATCAAGGACATCACAAAGAAAAGAACAACACATGGTCCAAAAATGAGACAAAATGGAAATAGGGTTTGAAAGGATCAAACCTGGAGCATTCCCTCGCGAAAGTCAAACACTCGACGAGCAATCAAACTTGTTGTTGGATGTACCTGCAAGCACATCCAAGTCTTGAGGACGGTAAAAAATGGGGTGTCTACAGTTGCCCTTCTTTGATAGAACTCGAAAGTCACGAAGTGACGGGAGTGAATGTGAAAGCCCAGAGACAACCCATTTTTTACAAGGCCGAAGACTCAGACAAACAGGAAAGATAACAAAATAGATGGGCCCGCAAGCAGGGGCAAAAGGCAAATGACGTGCACGATGCAAGAGCATAACTTATGATTATGCAAAGAGGGCTGTAATGAAACATCTAGATGCAAACATTATGCAAAGAAATGCTACAGCAAACTCGCACACAAGCAAGTAAACACAAACCAAACCACACCTCATGCAGAAAGGATGTAAGAAAATTATGCAATCTTAACTACGGCTTACGCAGGAAAGACTAAAAGCTACTATTGGGAACACCCAAAGTCTCAAATGAAACACCTTCTAGCGTATCAAATGCGAAAGGAGAAGGACTGTGCAAGAAAGCACAGTCATCCAAACGCGTGTCAAACACGAGAGGAGAAAGGGTAACCAAACGTGTGTCAAACGCGAGAGGAGAAAGGTAACCAAACGCGTGTCAAACGTGAGAAGAGAAAAGATAACCAAACGCATGTCAAATGCGAGAGGAGAAAGGGTAACCAAACACATGTCAAATGCGAGAGGAGAAAAGGCAACCAAACGCGTGTCAAATGCAAGAGGAGAAAGCCAACCAAAAGCGTGTCAAACGCGAGAGGAGAAAAGGGAACCAAACGCATGTCAAACGCGAGAGGAGAAAAGGGAACAAAACGCATGTCAAACGTGAGAGGAGAAAGGGTAACCAAACCCGTGTCAAACGCGAGAGGAGAAAAGGTAACCAAATGCGTGTCAAACACGAGAGGAAAAAAGGTAACCAAATGCATGTCAAACGCGAGAGGAGAAAAGGTCGCGATGCGAACACCGGAAGGTGATACGAATATCATGCACTCGTCTCAATGTTTCTAACTGAACCAAGAGAGTTCGAGGGGGCCAAGAATGATCTTACCCGGAGTTCCTCTGACTGAAACACTTACAACATCATCTGGTTGAGCAAGCTTCAAATGAACTATACATACAATATCGTGGTTGCACAAAAAAGAAGCTTTGACAGGTACAATATAGTAGGAACACATGTTTAACGTTACATCAAGATATAATTTCAATACGAAATAAACGCGTGCATATACAATGCGCAAACGAAAAGATGCATAACAATGCATGGGAGACATGCATAACAATGCAAGTGAAAAGGTGCATAACAATGCAAGTGAAACGGTGCATAACAATGCAAGTGAGAAGGTGCATAACAATGCAAATGAAACAGTGCATAACAATGCGAACAATTTAGAATGCATGTTCAATGCAACGTACAAATGTTATGTGACGACAAAAGCATGCTCGACAAAGACAACTCGAAGGCAACTTCCGATTTACCTCCCAGAAGAGTTGCGACGTATTAAAAAGGATACACCTTGTGTATGTTGATGGGCGACGACCATCGCGTACTACGAATGCGATTCTGAGCTTCCGTGGAGGCACATTGAATCAAAATTTGAACACACCCTTCATTTCCCAGGATCCAAGGACATCAATCAAAGGAAAATATGCATGGAAGGCAGATAGAAGCATGCCGGCCATGGAGGGAGGCTGTCGTCCCCCTGCCGGCCATCAGTGGCCACTGCCGGCCATCAATAAAGGGGTGCCGGCCATCGATGGTCAATTGGGGCAGATTGGTCTTTTGACCCGTGGGTCTTTAAGTTCACTCAAAATCATTTCATTTCCTTACAATCCCTTGTACGAAATACCCCTCTTGCTCTCTAGGTACTCCTCTCTAGATCTGCGCATTCTACGCGTTTCCCAACATCCTAGAAACATTTTCCTCGTGAAAACCCTTTCGTTCTCTTCGATTTGAACCGATCAGAATTTGATTTCGATGCCTCTTCCATCATTTCCACCGTTCAAGGTTGATTTCCCTTGAGTTTCTCCCAAGGTTAGTACACTTTTCTCGGGCTTTCAACTTTCTTTGGCTTTTCTCTCTCCTAGGGTTTACTTTATTCAAAATTCACCATTTTCTACATTTTTGCTCATTTTTATCATCTATTTCAGATGGCAGACGATGTCCCACATGATGGGGGCTTTCCTACACTTCTTCTAGCAGAGTTTGCAACAGACTTCAAGGCCGAGCCTGAGGTTGAGCCCGAGCCACTATCGCTGAGCATTCGCCCATTCGATCCGACGAGGTATCACCCCGAGACACATATAGTACTAGTTGCGAAAGGCATCAAGGCCTTCACTGATTTTACTGAGGACACGCCAGACGATCTCTTACTGAGAGAGCCTATGTCCCACTTGTCGGCCGTAGCCGTAGAGGTACAAACTTCGCTTTTATGTAATACCACCCATAACAGCTGCATCTCTTGCACTATTTTGATCTGATTGCATCACATGCCTTGATCTAACTGTATTTCATACACTGCTGCCTCATATTCAACTGTACTTCATACATCACGGCTTCACATTCAACTGTACTTCATACATCACTGCTTTGCATTCAACCATACTCCAATTGTACTTTACACCTCACTTGATCTAATTGCATCACATGCATTAACACAGGATGGATCCTGCTCTTTCCGAGGCTACAGTACCATAACAGCTCGGGATTGGTACGATGAGCTTCCAGTCGGGGTCCATGACATCATCGACGGGACCGGCTTTGGTTTGTTTTGCTCCAGTTTAACACGGGTCACAATGAACTGCCCTCTCTTAGGGGCTCTTCTGGAGAGGTGGTGGGACACCACCAACTCGTTCGACTTCTCTTCCACGACAGAGATGACGATGACTCCTTACGACTTTGCCATGATCACTGGCTTAGGTGTAAGAGGTGATCCGATCCCCCTCGATCCTGACATGGGAGAGTGGGAGGCTGCATGGGCTGCACTACTCGGGGCACAGCCACCGACACTTCGGGCAGGTATGGTTCGATACAGCTGGTTTGAAGAACAGTTCCGAGGAGTTGAGCCCGAGACCGTTGAGCAGACTGAGCAGTACGCCAGGGGCTTTCTCATGTTCCTCTTGGGTACCACCTTGTTCTTGAACAGGTGGAATACTGTAGGCCTGTACTTTCTGAGCGCATTGGTGGTGGTGCAGCGAGTCTCGTTCTACAACTGGGGCGGAGCCGGTCTCACCACTCTATACGGATACATGAGCTCGACCTCTCGGATGTGTGGGACCTTGATCGGCAGCTACTAGCGAGCCTGGGAGGTACACAGCTTAGTTCCCCCTTTTCAGTTTACAGTTTCTACTCAGCATTTCCTGCTTTACATCTGCGCAAACACATGTACTTTCTGTCCTACATTTTCTGTATATGCTCACACACTGTATGCTTTCTGCTTTGCATTTTATGTATTCTGTTCATACACTGTATTGATCACATTTTCCTTGCAGCTATGGGTGTACGCATACTTCCCAACTCTTGCCCCAGAGCCTATAGTGGAGACCCCAGCGACAGTCCCGTTCTCTCGGGTGTATGACGGCCTACTCCGTCGTAGGACTCGGGAGAGCTTCATGTTCTTCTGATAATATTTTGACACGGTCACGGCGCGCGAGGTAACCCAAAACATAGTTGTGGGGAAGTGGTTTGGAAATACTCTTTTGATCCACTGGGATGCTCGAGATCCTCAGTTGAAGACCTGGACGACCTAAAAAGAAACAAACAATTCGGTCGGGGGTGCCAGAATTAGCACCCCGACGGTCAAGTCAGTGTATACTCTCTTGGTTACTTGTATTCTAAGTTAAGCGTACTAATTCTTACATACCTCTTTCTGGCTGATGTTCTTCTATTTATATCTTTTCTTTCTTGGGCCTCGGGGCTGGGCCCACTTTCGATTCGTCGTTTAACTGTTTATTCAGCTTCTTTAACTGCAAATCGCTTTCCACTCGACCCCTTACTCAACTGGCTATTTGGCCAAATAGGGCCGAATGCGATGTATATATTTCGACTTTGCTGGCCCAATTATTCGGCCTATTTATGTCTCCCACTATTCGGCCCCCACAATTGCCTCCTAAGCACTTCACTAACGACAGTGAGCTAGAGTGTTTGGTTTCGAACTCGAAAAGTCAAAGCCGAAATTCGGCGGCTAACCTCATTCCAACACAAATGTTAGAGCACAGGCCTCTCGGTTATCATTTCAACTTCCCGCCCCTTCGTACGCTTCCATTTCTTGTGATTTAAAATCTTGTCGTCTTTTCGAACACACATTTTTGGACGCTTAAGAGTTTTTGGACTGTCTTCCGACTCAGCTCTGTAACTTCCATTCATCCTTCATTGTCCTCTCCGTCTCTTGTAAGTTTTCTTCCTCTCTGCTTCCTCTTTGCTTTGAACCCCTTTTCCTAGTTTGCCTTTAGTTTAGTACGCTCCTATAGGTTGATCGAAATGGAAAAGCATCTGAAAGACCTTCTCTCCGCCGATCGAATCTCTGGCTTTCGACGCCATTTTTCTATCCCTGATGATGTCCGTCTGTCACTTATGATAGACAACACTCTCGATATGGAGAGGGATGATAAGAGCACAATCGTCTTCCCTCTCTTATCAATTGTAGAGGGTGGAATCCGTTTCCTACTTCATCCATTCCTTAGGGTTGTCCTTCACCATTGGGGTCTAATCCCATCCCAACCCAATGCCAACTTTTTTAGAATCGTAATGGGGATAATAGAGCTAAACCGTCACCTTAGGATCAACCTCGGCATACCTGCTATTCGGCATTGTTGCGCCTTCGCTAGGTCTTCTGGTCAGCATGGACGCTATTTCCTTAGGGCTAAGGACACCGACCATCAACTAGTGACTATGTTTTCCAACTCTGGCAAGCGAGTCGATGATGTTATGGTCGTTGTCCAAGGTAACTGGGAATTCGGCGAAGGCGAGGATCGCCTTGAACCTATTCCTGGACAGAGGGGCAAACCAGCTGGCCATATAGTTTTTTGCGTTTATTTTTCTTATATTTATAATCTTCATTTTTGAGATCTTATGGTTTGGTTTGTGCAGAAAACAATTTGAAGAAAGTCTTGACCTCAACCGATGACGCCGTTCTTTCAGAGATCAAAGTCACGCTGAAATACTTCGGCCGTCCAAGCCTTCAGAAACAAGGGAGAGCGGCCCACATTCTTCTTCGATATGAGCCGACGTACACGACTTTCTCAGCAGCAGAAAACATCCCGATTCCGAGGGGTGAAGAGTTTCTTACGGCTCTTATTTTAACCAACTTCAGAAACTTGCGCCAAATCAGTTTCAAAGGATCCGACTTGGAGCGTGCGGAAGTTGTTGAGGTCGCTGAAGAATCAGGCCAGTCCGAGGCCAAAGTAGATGAGGCTTTAAGGGTAGCCTTTGAGGAAGCCGGCCTCAGTTCAGCCAACCCTCCGTCCACCTCGGGTCGAGGGGAAGGTTACGATGACGTCTTTATTGGATTAGAAGACGTTCCTGGCATGTACCCAGAAGATATGGCCGGGTTGTCACTCGCACAACTCGCCAAAAAGACAAACGCCGAACGAATGGCCGCGCGACGGAGAGCAGAGGCCATTCGATCCGAAGTACCACTCGTCGCCGATGTTGAGGCCCCCCTGCCTATTATTGAGGAGGAGACGGCTCAAACCCGAGATGTCGAGTCGGAGCTGATCATACCGGCAAATTAGGAGGCAGAACGAATGGCGGAGAAACATCCTGCCGAGGTTGAGGCCGGCTCTGGAGAAGACCCTGCTGACAAACGGCCATGTTTAGAGGAGTCGAATACAGTTGTGCCTTTTGTGGTTCAACCAAAGATAAAAAATATATCGATCTCCTCTGACGCGTCGGCTATGAAAGCTCCAACCGTGGCGCTGAGCATGGCTTCATCGGTTTCATTGCCGTCTGACAATGTAACTTTCCACTCGGAGCCAGACCTTTTGATAATAGCGTTAGCCGCTCAATCGGCTCTTCTGGTAAATATCTTGATCTTGCCTTTCCTTTTTATGCATATATTTTGGTTTTAATCTCCTGTTTTGCAGACGGTCGGAAGGATAGCCAAGATAGGCCGTCGCCAGCACGACGCCATCGAACGAATTGGCCGTATACAATCCGAAGTTGAGGGCCAAAGGAGCCGGGCAGAGTTCGAAGCGACGATGGTGAAAATAGAAGCTACAAGGGCCGAGGCCGAGATAGAGAGGGCCAGAACGGCAGACCAACTCAGATTGGCTGCCGACCAAAGGGCGAATGCGAGCGAAGCTGCGCTCAAGTTAGCCCAAGAGGCGATCGCCAAACTTGAGGTGGACTTGGCAGAATCAAAGGCGGCGAAGGAAGTAGCCGATTCTGACGCTTCGAAGGCATATGAGGCTGGGCAAAGCGCTACCCTCGCCAATTATATGGAAGAAGTCCCCAATTTCTAGAATCGGGGATTCAAACACAGTTGGCTCAAAGCCCTTGTTGCTGCTAATGTGACATCGGCTATGCCGATTCCATACGAGCAAGTGGATGTTGAGCCGCTAGAGTCTGACTCTGAGGATCGATTAGGGCGACAGTAGTTATTTTATTTTAAAGATTTTGAATGTAATGTTACAGCTCTTTGTTTTGTAGTTTTTATGTATGGC
This sequence comes from Camellia sinensis, assembly GCF_055761805.1. Taxonomy (NCBI): domain Eukaryota; kingdom Viridiplantae; phylum Streptophyta; class Magnoliopsida; order Ericales; family Theaceae; genus Camellia; species Camellia sinensis. The sequence goes on from NC_138963.1 coordinate 203,517,821, forward strand.
TACAGCTTTTAAGTTTTTGTTAGGCATTTGCCTGCAAACTTGTAGCTTTTCATCTAGTAGTTTTCACATGCAAAATGGCTACAGTCAATGCCCAATTTACTAATGAAAATTTCCCTTGTACTTTGCTATTACTTGTGCTTAATTTTTCTATTGATGCATAGTATTGCTTTTTGCTTCTTTGGATAAAACATTTGTGTACACTTGACGATTAGATAATTAGGCAATTCAGTAATTTACCATCGTAGAATAGCCGATCAGATTAATAAACCTACCCTTGCCCCAGCCAGTATGAACTCCGAAGGCCGAATACCATGAGTTCATGGAGTGGCTGCGGCACAGATCGATCGGCACTACGCCCAGGCGACTAATTTACCATCGTCGAATAGCCGATCAAATTAATAAACCTTGGCACCGATCGATCGGCACTTCGCCCAGGAGACTAATTTACCATCGTAAAATAGCTGATCAGATTAATAAACCTGCCCTTGACCTTGCATAAACTCCAAAGGCCGAAAACCATGAGTTCATGGAGTAGCTGCGGCACAGATCGATCGACACTACGCCTAGGCGACTAATTTACCATCGTCAAATAGTCGATCAGATTAATAAATCTGCCATTACCCTAGCCAATTTATGAACTCCAAAGGCCGAATACCATGAGTTCATGGAGTGGCTGCGGCACCGATCGATCGGCACATCGCCCAGGCGACTTACCATCGTAGAATAGCCGATCAGATTAATAAACCTTAGCACCGATCGATTGGCACTTCGCCTTGGTGACTAATTTACCATCATGGAATCGTTGATCAGGTTAATAAACCAGCCCTTGACCCAACATGAACTCTAAAGGCCGAATACCATGAGTTCATGGAATGGTTGCGGCACAGATCGATCGGCACTACGCCCAGGCGACTAATTTACCATCGTCGAATAGCCGATCAAATTAATAAATCTGTCCTTATGAACTCTAAAGGCCGAATACCATGAGTTCATAGAGTGGTTGCGGCCAGATCGATTGGCTTTATGTCCAGCCGTCAGTAATTGATTAAACCGCCTCGGGGGCGCTTCATGTGTTAAGGATAAATGGGGTGGGTTCTTTATGCCCATAATTTCACTTATTGTGTTTATAATCGATTGACACCAGTTTGTTGCTGAAGGTCAGATTAACGCGGGTGTCAAGTAGACTGTTCTTCAACAGCAGAGGAGAAGGGCGAACATTGGCTGAGCTAGACATTGAAATGAATCGCAGCAGCGAGCCCACACGCACGGGAGGTAGGACGTCCAAGGAACGGCAAAAACGTCAGCCCCTAAATCGTCAAAGCAGATCACCCTGAAAAGACAAACAATAACAGGGGAAGCTCCCCGTGACCGCCATCGAGAAATCAACCCGACGCGACGCCGCAACCGTTGAGTTTTGCGATTTTTGGGGAGAATAAACCAATGACGGAGGCGGACTCCATTGTTAACGACCCAGGTGTAGCAGTCAAGTTCGCTCGACAGATTTTTCCGCCAGAAGTCCAGCAGTCGATGGTTGGTCGACAGGATTTTGAAGTATTTCGAGAGGGCATCCATGGGGCGATGAAAGGGCTGTATACCGCTTATGATGTCGGCATGCGCTTGCACGCCGCCCGACGAGAAATAGAAAAGAAAAACGAACGAATTCGAAGTTTGGAGGCTCGCGCGGAGACGGCCGAGCATAAGCTTAGGGATCTCAAGAAGGCTCAGACTACCGAGCCGCGTGCGGTAGGTCAATCTAACCCAGTCGTAGAGGAATGAGCGATGCAACGGCTGTTAAGTCACGGATGATACCGCGCCATGGATGCAAGGGCACGGTCTTTTCGTTCTTCAATCAGAATCAAATCCAAGGCCAGTATCATGTCGTTTTGGCCCATATCAAAAACTTTCGATTTTAAGGTTGGGAGGCCAATCTCCAAGGGTATGATTGCCTGGGTTCCAAAGCATAAAGTAAACGGCGTTTCCCCAGTGGATCATCTCGGCGTAATTCGATGAGCCCACAACACACTCGGTAATTCTTCGACCCATTTGCCTTTAGCTTTCTCCAGCCTTTTCTTGATGCCGTCCAAGATAGATTTGTTAGAGGCTTCATCTTGACCATTGCTTTGTGGGTAAGCCAGCGTGGAAAAGTAAGGCCGAATACCATACTTACTGCACAGCTCTCGGTCGACACCACAATCAAACTGGGTGTCGTTGTCTGAGATAAGTGCTCTTCGGATGCCGAATTGTGTTATGATATTTCTCCAGACAAAACGCTTAACATTAGCATCTCGAATGTGTGTTAATGCCTCAACTTCGACCCATTTTGTGAAGTAATCTGTCACGACAATCAAGTATCGCTTGTTCCCTAGGGCCCTCGGCAATGGTCCGACGATATCAAATCCCCACTGGGCGAATGGCCAGGGACTGGTGATGGAGCTTAACTCTTCAGCAAGCAGATGGGTTAAGGAGGAGAACTTCTGGCATTTTTCACATTTTTTCACATAACATTCGGCATCTGCTCTCATAGTCGGCCAATAATACCCCTGTGTTATAGCTCGATGAGCCAAAGAGCGCCCGCCAGAATGTGCGCCACAACTGCCTTCATGTATTTCAGTCAGAAGCTCTCCGACTTTGTCCGGATGCACACATTCCAAGTATGGACCAGAAAGGGATTTTTTTATAAAGCTTTCCTTGCAGATCCAAGTAGTATCGCAGGGCTTTGTTTTGCAACTTGTGCGCTTCTTTCTTGTCCGCTGGAAGCTGTTCGAAAGACAGGAATGCAGTAATAGGGTCCATCCAACTCAGTCCTGACTCTATGACATTGATTTGGACTTCCTCCAAAGGGCCAATGCTTGGCTCCGGGATGAAACCTACTTCAATGGTCCATTTAATCTCTGAGTTAATGGCGGAGGCTAGGCAAGCCCGGGCATCTACATGTATGTTTTGATCTCGTGTTATTTGATTCAATTCATGATGGTCAAATTTTTCCAGCAAGGAGTTAGCTGTTTTCATGTAAGCCGCCATACGGTCATTTTTGGCCGCGTACTCCCCCTTTAGCTGATTGATCACCAGTTTTGAATCGTAAAATACAAGCAAACGCGAGCACCCAGAAGATGTGCATTCCGCAAGCCGGTTAGAAGGGCTTCATATTCGGCCTCGTTATTTGATGCTTCAAAGCTGAGTTTGACGGCCTGCTCAATTATTGCACCGTCGGGAGCCATGATTACTACTCCGGCTCCACAGCCCCATTGATTGGATGATCCATCGCAGTACAACTGCCAAATGTCCCCAATATAAATTCTCCAGTTCAGCTTAGGTTGAATTTCATCAGACTTGAAGTCGGCAAGACCCCCAGTGAATTCGACCACAAAGTCGGCAAGCACGTGTCCCCTGATTGAGGTTCCAGGCAGAAACTGAATATCGTACTGGCCGAGTTCCAGTGCCCACTTTGAAATGCGCCCTGATGCTTCTGTACTACGAAGTACCCACGGGAGGGGGTGGTCCATTAGTACCCCGATGGTATGCCCCTGAAAGTAATGCATCAGCTTTCTCGTTGCCATGACGAGGGCCAGAATGAGTTTTGTCCGTCGGAGTACTAATTCCGGCACCCCCGACCGGAGTGTTTATTCCTTTTCAGGTGACTATCAGCGGATCACGAGCGTCCCCCAGGATCAGAAGAGTATTTCCAAACCTCTTATCCAAATGAATAAATTAGCTAAGCTACTTAAGTAATTATTACAACAACAAACTAATTAACTATTCTGGCTAACTCATTGTTACAAGACAAAATTAAATAGCTACAATTAATTAATTACAACAATTTACAGACTTTAAAGAAATAACTAAACTAAGTAATTAAACTAACCATCCCTGGGAAGCGAGGAGTGCTCATGCATGCGCAGATTTCCACCGAAAAAGCCCACTATTCTACTGCCAAATGCCTCTGTTGCACAGTGGAACACTTGTACTATTTTTCACCTCAAAACCAACTCTGTTTTGTTTCAAAAGGGCACTGCTGGGTTTTGCAAAGATGGCCAGCATGCTAGAAGTGGTGGCCTATCAGCCACAAATGATGGCCTGCCATCCAGAAATAGTGGCCTACCAGCCACTGATGCTTGGTTCTTTCCACTGCAACAGAGAGCAAACAGAGCACAACCAAGGTATTCTTAAGGATTATTTGCACAACTTACCCCTCCTTATCATCAAATAACTCAAAGGAATAGTAAAATTGAGTCACAAACCATCAATCAATGCAATTTCATTGCATGATGGCCTATGGACCAAAGTGTGCAAGTTCAATAAATGTAACAAATGAAGACTCTCAAACCTCCTCCCTATCATGGATTGATCAAGGTAAGTGGTCGACAATGAATCTTGAACCATTTACATCACTAACAAGTATGAAACAATTCAAGACTCAAGGGTTCAATTAACGTCCGATTGAACCCTAACCAAGTTATTATCTTGCATCATTTTTTAGTCCTCATTTTATTACTCCATTTTAATTACCAACCATTCCTTAGTAAATTAAGTCCAAAGGTGAGCTTTAAGTCCTCTAATGGAAAGAAGCATCAAACCAAGAGTTGTTTTAGGCATGAGAGAAGTGTCATGCTATTGGTAATGAACCCTAAAGAGATTAAACCAGTAAGCATAAGACCCCAGTCTAGTTTGAACGAACTTTCAAAGTAAAGCAAAAGCCAAGAAAGGAAGGAGGTTGCAGAGGTGATTAGACATGAACACAAGTATGGAAAGCCATAAATAAGTGCTATCAACTCAATTAAGATGGTGGCTAAGGCCTAAAAACACCAAACCTATGAGGACAATTACACTACAACCATGCAATATAAGGCTCAAATGCAATAAACACTAAAAATAGTCCTAAAATAGTGCTAAATAAGTCCTAACACATCCTAGAATTAAGACAAAAATAGCTAGAGTAATAAGCTAAAACATAGAGCATGCTAGGCTAGTAAGTAAGAAACAAGAAGGGGAGGCTAACCCCTCCAATTTTGGGCTTCAAAACAACATTTTAGCCACTAAAATAACTCTGAAAATCAGTGTTTAAAAGCTCAAAAAAAAGATAGTGTAAAGGTGGAAAACACAAGGGTAAAGACTAGAGAAGTAAGGTGGAAAGAAGGGTGAAACACTCCTCCACCCTTTAAAGGCCTTAAACCACAAGTTTCAACCCAAAAAATACAGAGTTTATACAGCCCAAAAACAATAGAAAACTAGTAGGAAAACTAGCAACTAAAGCAAAACAACAAGCAAAGCCTTATACTTCTTGAAGAGAAGACCAATTCTAGGCAAAAAATCAAGGCTTGCACACAATCAAAAGCTCAAACTAGGCATAAAGGTTCCTCAGTTCAAAGATGGTAAGGTTTGGTTTAGAATGTATAGGCAAAAGCTTGCAAAAAGCTAAGAAATTACAAGAGAGAGAGAGAGAGAGAGAGAGAGAGAGAGAATTGTAGAGAGAGAAAATTAATTTTGCTCCAATTTTTCTAACCCTCAAAAATGGGAGAGGAGATCCTATATCTATAGAAAAACAGGCCACTCCTTCAGAAACATCCATCCATTCACGTGGGAGCAGATGCGAGCATTTGTGCAAACAGCTGGCACAGCTGTCATAAAATATCTGCAAAACACACTTGTGGCCGGCAGGCCACACTCTTGGCCGGCAAGGCACAAGGGTGGCAGGAAGCCAAAAACGGTGGTCGGCAACCCACAAAAATGGGGCTGCAGGTCCCAAGTTTTTCAAGTTTGAAAGGCCGAGATTTTGGTGCAAAAAGTATAAAAACAAGGCACAAGGTTTACAAGATTTTGAGGGTCAGAGCTGTGGCATTCCTCCGAGGACTTTCAAGCACTTGACAAGCATATACATTCATCATTGGGTGTGCAAGCGATGGTGCCTAAGTCGCAAGGGCTGTCAAAAATGGGGTGTAAGGTTGGTATTTAGAAGCTCTTCTTACTGAAGAAATCAAATGTTTGGATAGCGTAACTTTTATCATCAAGTGATCAACCTGAGGTGCCCAAGTCTTAAGGGTGGTCAAAAATAGGGTGTCTACAATTGCTTCTCTTTGATAGAGCTCAAAGTCATGAAATGACGTGAGTGAATATCAAAGCCCGAAGACAATCTGTTTTGACAAGGCCGTAAGACTTGGGCAAACAAACAAAATGCAGATGCAGTTGGTTGAACCCGAGGTTTGCCTACGTATCCCTTTACAAGAAATCAAACTAGCGTAGTTCAGGGGCAAAATGGAAAATGATACACAATGTAACAAAATAATACAAAGGATATGCAATGTAACAAAATCATGAAAATTATATATAATGTAACAAATTATCAAACCACAAGCAGTGCAAAACACACAAATATCATAAAGGAATGGAAATGCAAAGCAAACTACGTTTTATATAGAAAAGAAATGGGCATAGCCAAACGACGCCTAACACAAGCTAAGTGCCTACACCCTCAATACTGGCCTCAACGTAGCATGGATGCTTATACATAATAGAACCATGTTTCAACGTGAAAGGGGTACGAGCACATGCAAAACTATGTTTTTCACAGAAAGAGAAAGAGTACAAGTAATTAGGTGGTATGATATAAGTGATGAATGATCAGCTGGGGAAAGATGATGCTAAATGTTGAATACAACAAGACAAAATACGATGCAATGGATATAATGAATAAGGGCGTAGGCCAAACCATGTCTTACTTAGAAAAGTTATCAAAACAGACCATGCCTAACACAGAAAAGGTGTCGACACCCTCAATACTGGCCTCAGCACAACATGGGTACTTACACATGACAAAACCATGTTTCAATGAGGGAAAAGTATGAGCACATGCCAAACTAAGCTTAACATGGAAAGGATGCAGGTGAAATGTAGTAGATGCATGCAACAAATTCTATATGCAATGCGATAGATGTAATAGATAATAAAATGCGATGTAGTAACTAGAAAGTGGTGCCTTAGAAAACACCTTACAGGGGTAATTGGTAATGACTCACCTTATGCTACTGCAGATCTTCCTCTTCTTCTTAGTTGCATTTCCAAACCACAAGTACTACTTTTCTCCCTGACTATGTTTGGAACTTTCCCTATTCTCCAATAGGGTGACAGACTAGGTTGGTTTGGTATCCAGAATTGAGGTGCATACAAGCTACCTCAACCTATGGGGCTGCCATGCAGATTTCAAGCCAAGGATACACCCTTGGGTATTTAAACCAAACTTTAGTCTCGGAAATCCCAAACCTTTGCATTCTAGGCATTGTCATTCGAACTCTAGTTTCCACCATCTCAGTTGATCTCCTAGGAACTCACTACAAACACAGTTAAGTGGCTATACCAGACCACCTAAAGCGGTTCGGGTACGACAAATACCAAAAGAATTGCACCTTTAGAGGAATTAACGTCTTCTAGACCCATGAGTGCACAAGATAGTGCGGGTGAGGTGAACAAAATAGTGCGATGTAGGTGCACAAAATAGTGCGATTCAGGATGCGCAAGATAGTGCGATACAAGGGTGCACAAGATAGCGCGACACAAGGTGCACAAGATAGTGCAATACAGGGTGCGCAAGAAAGCGCAATATAAGGGTGCTCAAGATAGCGTGATACAAGGTGAACAAGATAATGCAATAAAGGTGCACAAGATAGTGCGATAAAGGGTGCGCAAGAAAGCACGATACAAGGATACGCAAGATAGCGTGATACAAGGTGCACAAGATAGTGCGATAAAGAGTGCGCAAGATAGTGCAATACAAGGTGCAAAAGATAACGCAATAAAGGGTGCACACAATAGCGCGATACAAGGGTGTGCAAGATAACGTGATAAAGGTGCACAAAATAGTGCGATAAAGGGTGTGCAAGATAGTGCAATACAAGAGTGCACAAGATAACGCGATACAAGGTGCACAACATAGTGCGATAAAGGGTGCGCAAGATAGCGTGATACAAGGATGTGCAAGATAGCGCGATACAAGGGTGCGCAAGATAGCATGATACAGAGTGCAATAGATGCACTGAGTGAGATTATTGTGCGATAGATGCACGATGTAGTATGCAATTGTGCGATAGATTCACGATGTAGTATGCGATGACAAGTGATATAAGTGGGTGATTGTGGACTCGCCTTTTTCCATGCCCCCACCTTTCGGAAAGGGTTTGAAAAGAAGGTCTCACAGTTCGGACTCCCGCGGTTCTGAATCTAGTCTCACAAGTGCAATGTGAAACTGATAATCACCAAAAAGTCCAATCCGGCAAATCGTTTTGAAAATTGATTTTCAATCAAATAATGCCAAAATTGGACTACATTGCCAGATTACAAAGTCGCCACCCAAATATTTTATTTTGGGGAAATTTAGGAAACCCTGACTCGTGCCAAAGGCCACGTGTCCGTCATCACCAAAGTTGCCTCGGCTCGGGAACTTGGGTATGAAAGGGGAAGGTTCAGAAATGAGCACCCCCGCTCGTCTGATCAAAGGATCGGCCTCTACTAATCATGATATGTCATTTTATAAACATTATGGGTTCTTATTCCGATTATTAGCTAACTTTACTAGGTGATGCGCACGCATACAAGTATAGACTAAATCGCAAGATTTGGAACAAATTCAACTCATGTTTGTTTTGTGAAAATGGTTTGAGTTTGCCACCCTCAAGTGGGCTTAAAAGATGTGGATTTGCCACCAAACATAGTGGGCTTAAAACTCACATTCGTTGAATCGTTCCAATTCAAACAACAAAGCCTTCATCCACAGGCATTCAAATAGTTTAGAAAATAAGCACATAGCCTTATGGTAAGCATCCGAAACATGAAAATATGGCAATCACACTCATGCAAGCATGCTAAAACATAAAACTTTCCGAGTACTCCAAGCCAAAACAAAAAACTAGTTAGAAATATGCATGATCCTAACTATACAAGATGCCTTATGCAACACATGCAAAATGCAACTAAATAGGCTCGGCTACCTAACCATGGTATTTGCAACACTTTGATTTGAAACACATATTCAAAGAAGTATTGAAATTGCAATGCAGTTTGAATGATGCGCCGAGCCTTGGTGCATGCGAGACAAATGGATGGATGCAAGCATGCAAACATGAGGTATGCTAATTAAAATATGATCCCTAATCTAACCATCAAAAGTGATTAAATAAAAGGGAGAAAGACGTGGGGTTGGAAGACATGCACACACACACGCGCGCTTATTACAACATTATGCCCTTTCGAAGGAGGGTCCGAATAAATAAGCTAAGCTAACTACGCTAATTAAGCTAAGTTATTACAAGCCAAAACTAATTAACTACTCTAGTTAATTAATTATTACAAACCGAATTTAAACTAATTAATTACAATATGAATTAATTAATTAAATAATTACAACACTTGCATAAATGAATTAGCTACAACTAACTAATAAAACAATTAAACGACCTCGAGGGACGAGGGATGCATGCATGCTTGGTTACACCACCCGAAAATGCCACCATCTTGCCATCGGATGCCTCTATTTGCACTCGTTTGATCACTGAAAATTGTGCCAACTTCTAGAATGCCTCTGCTCCAACTTAGGAGCACACTTGTGCAATTTTCATTAGTGGTCGGTCGGCTACCAAAGGTGGCTGATGACCATTTAAAGTGGCCAACGGCTATTTGTCTCCTTTTTTAGATATTTGTTTGCCAGTTGTGCCAGCTGTTGTTCACTGAAGTGCATCTCCATACACGCATATGGAGGGATGAATACAAGCTCCAATCTTGTTTTTCTATATATAGGGGATGCTCTCCCCCATTTGGAGGGGTTAGACATTTTTAGAACAAAATTTTCTCTCTCTAGAATTCTCTCTCTCTCTCTCTCTTCTTGTTTTGTGCTTTGTAGTTAGTTTTCCCTACGCCTTTGCACACTAACCCTTAACCAAACTTGACCACCTTGGAGCTGAGGTCCCTTGGAGCGTAGTTTGAGCTTTTGAAAGGAGGTTTGAGCCTGAAATTGTGGCTATTTTGTGTTGTGCTTCAAAGGTAGAGAACTTACCTCATTTAAGCTTATTGTGTACACTTGTTTTGCCATCCTTTTGTACTATTTTTGGCCTGGTTTTCAACTACAAAAAACCCTATTTTTTTAGGCTTAACATGGTGGTTTGAGGTCATTTTGTGTAAAGCGGTTGTCCACCCTTCTTGTTGCTTAATTGTGTAAGCTTTTGCACCATTTTTTAGCATATTCAAATCAAACTTTTTGGGCCTTTAAACCACTGAAATTCAAAGTTATTTTAGTGAAAAAAAACCTTGTTTTGAAGTCCAAAATTGGAGGGGGTAGCCTCCCCTCCTTGTGTCTTGTTTGCATGCCTAGATAGCTTAACATGTGAGCATGTTTTTCTAGCATTTTGTACCTTAATCTCAGTCAGTCTCAACACTCAAGATTACTTATATTCTAAATTAAGCACAATAATTCTCACATACCTTTCTTAGTATGTTGTTCCTTTATTTATACTCGTTTCCTGGGCCTCAGGGCCAGGTCCACTTTTCACTCATTATCCTTTTATTTACTCGGCTCTATAGTTCAATATCTACTCGACTTGTCTGTTTTATTAGGCTTCCTAATCGTGCAGGAAAGAGCCGAGTAATATCTGTCTTTTAGAGTACGCTTCTGATTCTTCCAATTATCTGGCCCCCACAATTGCCCCCCAAACACCCCTACTAGCACCAGTTAGTCAGCGTGTTTGGCTTCTAGTCTAGGAAGTCAAAAATTCAGCGGTTAATCCTCTCCCCGATGCGTGTCAGAACGCGTACATGCTTTTTGGTCTTTGTAATGCTTTCCCGCCTCATTCGTGCTTCTCTCACATTTATCACGATTTGAAACTTCAGTCCCTTCGAATGCACGCCTTTTCGCATATTTCAGCCTCCTGGATTGCCAGTCGGTATCTCTTCTCTAACTCGCATTTTCTGCAACTCCTCTCCATCTTTTCTTGTCTCCTTTGCTTTTCGTAAGTTTTCTTCTCTTTTCTTTGTAATCCTACTTTCTGTATTTATTTTTGATTTAGAATATCCTTGGGTCCTTACGAGAATGGCTAAACATTTGAAAGACCTCATTTCTGAGGGTCGAATTTCTGGGTTCCGACGACATTTCTCTATACCTGACGATGTCCATCTATCTCTAGTAATGGACAATACCCTTGATATGGAGAGGGAAGACCAAAATACCATCATTTTTCCTCTCCTATCCATTGCGGAGGGCGGGGTTCGTTTTCCCCTTCACCCATTTCTTAGGGTCGTCCTCCACCATTGGGGTCTGATTCCTTCCCAACCCAATGTGAATTTCTTTCGAATCAAAATGGGAATCATAGAGTTGAACCGGCGCCTTAGGATCAACCTTGGCATTTCGGCGATTCGGTACTGCTACGCCTTAGCCAAATCCTCCGGTCGGCTCGGGCGCTATTTTCTCAAGGCCAAGGACACCGATCATCACTTGGTAACCATGCTTCCCAGCTCTGGCAAACGAGTTGATGATGTAATGGTCAATGTCCGTGGCAACTGGGAATTCGGCGAGGGCGAAGATCGCCTAGACCCTATTCCCAGAAAGAGGGGCAATCCAAGTTGCTGTGTAACCTCTTGTGTCTATTGATCTTTCTTTTATTCGGCTTTTTCTTCAAGTCTAATTCTTTATTTTTGCAGGCAATAAGTTGAAAAGGATTTTGACCTCAGCTAAGGACGCAGTCCTTGCGAAAATTAGGGCTGCACTAAAGTATTTTGGCCGTCCAAGCGTACAGAAGCAAGGGAGATCCGCCCATATACTCTTGCGGTACGAGCCTACTTATACTACGTTCTCAGCTGCGAACAACATTCTGATCCCGACCGGCGAACATCACCTTACGGCTCTAATATTTCCCAGCTTCAAGACCCTTAGGCAAATTGGTCTTGAAGCTTCCGATTCGGAGCAAGATGTAGCGCCGGTGGTCGAGGTAGTGGACGAACCAACGAGAGAGTTTGCTCTGGAGGCCGAAGAGGTCGACGAAGCTCTAAACTCAGCATTCGAGGCACCCGGTCTTAACCAGCCTAACTCGCCGTCCACTTCGGGTCGGGCGGAGTTTTCCTTCAGAGATATTTTTATAAATTTGGAAGACCTACCCGGCTCTTTTTCTGAAGGTACGGCTGGGGAAAATCTTACGCAGATGGCGCGAAAGAGAAATGCCGAACGAAAGCCGAGGTTGCCCGTTCTGAACCTGCCTCGATTGAGTCTTCGCAAACCGTTATTAGAGGAGAGACGGCTCAAGTTATCGTGGCCGAGACGGAGAAGGACGTCGATCATAGTTTACAGAAGAACGGATGATTCCAGAAGGGCGGGGCGAAAAACGTACCGCCGAGGGAGAAGTCGGCTCAGAGGATAGCCTTGCTGGCAAACGGCCTCGATTAGAGGAATCAGACGTGGTTCCTTTCGTTGTTCAGCCAAAGATCAAAAACACGCTGATCTCCTCTGACGCATTCGCCATGAAGGATCCAGCCATAGCGTTGAGCTTGGCCGCCTCAGTTTCGCTGTCGGCTGACAAGGCCACCTTTCGAGGAGAGCCGAATTTGGTAGCTATAGCATTAGCTGTCCAGTCGGCTCTTCTGGTATGTGACTCTTTTTCTTGTTTGGTTTGGTTTTCGTACGATATTTCTTGGTATGTGCTGATCCCAACTCCTTGTTTTGCAAACGGTTGGAATGATAGCCGAACTAGGCCGCCGGCATCACAATGCCATTGAAAGAATTGGCATCTTGAAGTCTGAAGCTGAAGGTGAGAGGAGTAGGGCCGAGTTCGAGGCGATGAGGGCCGCAATGGAAAGTGCTCGAACCGAAGCTAAGAAGGAGAGGGCTCGGACTGCTGACCAACTCAGATCCAAAGCCGAGGGTAGAGCGAACGCGAGCGAGGAATCGCTCAAGTTAGTCAAGGAGGCGCTTGCCAAGGTGGAGGCCGCGTTAGAAGAGTTGAAGAGGGCCAAGGAAAGAGTCGACTCTGAGGCTTCTACAGCGTTCGAGGCTAGAAAGAGCGCCACCTTTAAAGATTACGTAGAAGAAGTCCCCAAATTCGAGAATCAGGGATTCAAACATGGGTGGCTCAAGGCTCTTGCTGCCAGTGGAGTTACATTGGCCTTGCCAATTCCATACGAGCAAGTGGACGTTGAGCCACTTAAGTTTGATCCCGAGGATTGATCTGGGAGACACTCTAGTTTTATTAATTATTTTCAATTTCAATGTATGTTTTTGTTTAGTGGATTTCTGTCAGTACAAGGTAATTTTCATGTATAAATTAGTTACGTCTGCGCTCAATTTATTAATGAAAATTTCCTTTCCATTTCACTATTACTTGTACGTAGTTTTTGATATTAATGAAGAGCTTTGCCTTTCACTACTGTGGCGCCGAATAGGATTAGTTCATGGGCATTCTATTAGTAAATCGACTCATGGGGCGGCTAGGGCACTAAAGCCGAGTAGATTGATGAATCTGCCCTTGCCCCAGCTGGTTCATGAACATTAAACGCCGAATAACACGAGCTTATGAATATTGAGTCGCTTCATGAGGCGGCTGGGCGGCTGAGGCACTTGGTCATGGCCATTTTATTAGTAAATCGTTTCATGGGCTGGCTGGGGCACTCAAACTGAATAGGTTGATGAATCTGCCCTTGCCCCAGCTGGTTCATAAACATTACACGTCGAATAACACGAGCTTATGAATATTGAGTCGCGTCATGAGGAGGCTGGGGCACTCAGGCCGAATAGATTGATGAATCTGCCCTTAACCCCCGTGAGACAGCGAACTTAAAAACTGATTAAATTTACGGATCTGATCTAATCAAAATGAATTCACGAGGTGTCGAATATTGTACTGATGAATCGATTCGTGGAACGGCTGGGGCACTTAAGTTGAATAGATTGATGAATCTGCCCTTGCCCCAGCTAGTTCATGAACATCAAACATCGAATAACACAAACTTATGAATATTGAGATGAATCTGCCCTTGCAGACGTTAAGACTGCCGAATAACAATGTTTGATAGGGGCACATGACTCGGTCGGCGCTGGGCTATTGAGGTTTTCAATATTAATGAGATTGCCTCGGAGGAGCTGCCCTCATAGGGAATAAATGAATGGATGTCCTATTTATGTATTCAGCGAACAACTGAATCCAGCTCTTTAAGGAAGATTAAACAAGTACGAATGTCGAATAGGCTCTTTTTTAACAGCAAAGGGGAAGCGAGGACGTTAGCTGAGCTGGGAGGAGACATGGATTGAAGTGGCGAACCTTCGCGCGTGGGAGGTAGGATTTCAAGGGATTGGGAGAGACGTCAATCTCCTCGTCGTCAAAGTAGGTCGCCTAGGAGGGACAAGGAGCCACATGGAAAATCCCTGCAACCCCATTCTAGAAGGGAGCCCGACGCGAAACCATGCCCATTGAGTTTTGCAGTCTTCGTGGGGAATAAACCCATGACAGAGGCGGACTCGATCATTTGAGACCCAAATGTGGCAATCGAGTTTGCTCGACAGATTTTTTCACCCGAGGTCCAGTAGTCGATGGTAGGTCGGCAGGACTTCGAAGTATTTCATGAAGACATTCACGGTGCGGTGAAGGGGCTCTCACCGCCTACAAAATTGCCATGCGTCTCCGTGCTGCCCGCCGAGAAATAGAGAAGAAGGATGAACGCATTCGAAGCTTGGAGGCTCGCATGGAAGCGGCTGAGCGTGAGCTAAGGAAGGTCAAGGCCGTTCAAACACAACCCGCCGAACAGGCTAACCAAATCGTGGACGAAAGGGTTACCCAGTGGCTCATCAGTACCGCACTTGCCGACCGCGATATGGTGAGCATGTTCGCAATTGAGTGCGCGAAGGGAAGGGCCTATGAAAAAGGCTTCTATGAAGGCCGGAAAGTAAGGATACAGAAAACCAAGGAAAAGCTTGCCGAGGAAGTTTGTCGATGTGAAAATCGTGGATTTAAGCACGATTGGATCATGGCGCTTCAGGCCGAGGAAGCTCTCCAAGCAGCGGGCATCGATTCGGCATTGCCGCTCTACCAATGTAACCATTTTCCGTTTTTCGCCTTTGAAGTCGAGCAGAGTGAGGACGAGGGTGGCGCCGTATAAAAACTATGTAATTATTGTCTGATTGAATAAAATGTTTTATTGTAATTTTCATTCAACACTCCCGTGTTTGTATGTTTTGTGTTTCATTGCATAAATTTTTGAATAAATGTATAAACGTTGAATATTTATTCGGCATACACGTATTTCGTGTTTCATTGTATAAGTATTTCATTCCGAACTTTTACATGCTTTAACGTGTAAACGGATTTTGCCGGCTTGTCATGATTTCTTCATCAAACATGGTTCCAAATTCGGGGCATTTTATCAGTGCAAAGTCGTAATGCGCCGACGAGGCTCCGTATAGGGAGACCTTATCTACTCTAAAGCGTCATGCGCTGATGAGGCTCCGAATAAGGAGGCTTAACCGTGATATCCATAAAGGGCACTCCGAATCCGGAGGCTTAATCGGCCAATCGTGATATCCACGAAGGACGCTCCGAATTCGGAGGCTTTGTTGGCCCAAAGACGTCATGCGCCAATAGGGCTCCAAATCCGAAGACTTAATCGGCCAATCATGATATCCACGACGGGCGCTCCAAATCCGGAGGCTTAATCGGCCAATCGTGATATCCACGAAGGACGCTCCGAATCCAGAGGCTTTGTTGGCCCAAAGATGTCGTGCGCCAATGGGGCTCCGAATCTGCAGACTTGCATCGGCCAATCGTGATATCCACGAAGGGCGCTTCGAATCTGGAGGCTTAATCAGCCAATCGTGATATCCACGAAGGCGCTCCGAATCCGGAGGCTTAATCGGCCCAAAGAGCTCATGAACTGAATCGCATGATTAAGAAATAAGAAACTTCGCATTGCAGAAGTGAAATTTGTACAAATATCAAGTCCCACAAGTCGGGTCAATGATAGAATTTACGTAAATGCGTTGAATTCCAAGGCCGTAGGAGATTCCTTCTTGACATATCTTTCAGCCGGTACGCCCCCGCTCCCGCAATAGAATCAATCTAGTAGGGGTCGTCCCAGTTTGGACCCAATTTTCCATTGGCCGGTTTCCTGTCGGCTGAAAGCACCTTTTTCAAGACCAACTCTCCTGGTGTGTAGCGGCGCAGCTGAACGCGTTGATTATATGACTTTGCCAGCTGCTGCTGGTACCGTGCGATGGACGCAATGGCTCGGTCTCTTCGTTCTTCGATTAGAATCAAATCCAAAGCCAACATCATGTCGTTTCAGCCCGTATGAAAAACTTGCGACTTGAAGGTTGGTTGGCCGATCTCCAGGGGTAAGATCGCTTGGGCTCCAAAGCATAGGGCAAACGGCGTTTCTCTGGTTGATCTTCTCGGCGTAATTCGGTGGGCCCACAATACACTCGGCAATTCTTTGACCCATTTGCCTTTGGCTTTCTCCAGCCTCTTCTTGATGCCATCCAAGATAGATTTGTTAGAGGCTTCGACTTAACCATTGCTTAGAAAAGTAAGGCCGGATACCATACTTGCTGCACACCTCTCAGTACATGCCACAATCAAACTGGGTGCCGTTGTCTGAGATAAGAGCTTTTGGAATGTCGAATCGTGTTATGATGTTCCTCCACACAAAACGTTTAACATCAGCATCCCGAATGTGTGTTAATGCCTCCGCTTAGACCCATTTCGTGAAGTAATCTGTTACGACGATCAGGTATCGCTTGTTCCCTGGGACCCTCGACAATGGTCCTACGATATCAAGCCCCCACAAGGCGAATGGCCAGGGATTGGAAATAGAGTTCAACTCTTCAGCAGGCAAATGGTTTAACAGGGAGAACTTCTGGCACTGTTCACACTTTTTTACGTAACATTCAACGTTCGCTCTCATTGTCGGCCAATAATACCTCTACGTTATAGCTCGATAGGCCAAAGAGCGTCCGCCAGAATGGGCACCATAACTGCCTTCGTGTATCTCAGTCAGAAGCTCCTCGACTTTGTCCAGGTGCACACATTCCAAATATGGGCCAGAGAGGGATTTTTTATAAAGCCTTCCTTGCGGATCCAAGTAGCATCGCATGGCTTTGTTTCGCAGTTTGTGCGCTTCTTTCTTGTCCTCTGGGAATTGTTCAGAAGATAGGAATGCAACAATGGGATCCATCCAACTTGGTGCAGATTCTATAACGTTGATCTGGACTTCTTTTGAAGGGCCAATGCTTGGCTCCAGGATGAAACCTACTTCGATGGTTCGTTTTATCTCTAAGTTGATTGCAGAGGCTAGGCAAGCAAAGGCATCCGCATGGGTGTTCTAATCCCGTGTTGTCTGGTTCAACTCATGATGGTCAAATTTTGCCAACAAGGAATTGGCCGTTTTCATGTAGGCCGCCATACGGTCGTTTCTTGCCGCGTACTCCTCCTTTAGTTGATTGATCACCAGTTTTGAGTCGCAAAACACAAGAAAACACCGAGCACCCAGGATATGCACATTTCGCAAACCGACTAGAAGGGCTTCGTATTCAGCTTCGTTATTTGATGCTTCGAAGCCGAGCTTGACGGCCTGCTCAATTATTGCGCCGTCGGGGGCCATGATTATAACTCCGGCTCCACTGCCCCGTTGGTTGGATGATCCATCACAATACAACTGCCAAATGTCCCCAACATAAATCCTCCAGTTCGGCTTTGGTTGAATTTCATCAGACTTGAAGTCGGCAAGGCCCCTAGTGAATTCGGCGACAAAGTCGGCAGGCACCTGCCCTTTGATTGAGGTTCTGGGTAGAAACTAAATATCGTACAGGCCGAGTTTCAAAGCCCACTTTGAAACACGTCCAGATGCTTCCGCACTGCGTAGTACTGATCGGAGGGGATAATCTGTTAGCACCCCAATGTTATGCCCCTGGAAGTAATGCATCAGCTTCTTTGCCGCCATGACTAGGGCTAAGATAAGCTTTTCCAGCGAAAAGTAGCGTGTTTCAGCGTCAACCATTGCCTTGCTCACATAATACACTGGTCGCTGCTCCCCCAACTCTTCATTTATCAGTACGGCGCTGACGACTCGGTCACAAACTGCCAGATACAAAATGAGCAGGTCGCCAGTAGAGGGTGTTGTCAGGAGTGGTACTGAGCAGAGGTAGGTCTTCAGGCCGTTGGAAGCGGCTTTCCATTCGGTAGACCATTCAAAAGCCTTGCCCTGCTGTAGTGTATGAAAGAATTACCGGCAGCGATCTGTGGACCAGCTGATGAACCTGTAGAGTGCGGCGGCCATCCCCATCAACTTTTGAACCACTTTTACTGAATGAGGGGAGCCGAGCTCCAGGATTGCTGTGATTTGCCTTGGGTTGGCTTCGATTCCTCTGTGGTTGACAATGTAACCCAAGAATTTACCAGAGCCGAAACCAAACGCATATTTGGAAGCGTTCAACTTCATTCCATATTTTTGCGTAAGATGCCGAATGTCTCTTCCAGATCAACTATATGATTCTACTCTTCCTTGGACTTGACCACCATATCGTCAATGTACACTTCCATAGTGTTGTCGAGTTGTTCCTTGAACATGGTGGTGACCAGTCTCTGGTAGGTTGCCCCTGCATTCTTCAGCCGAAAAGGCATAACCTTATAGCAATAGGTACCTCTTGGGGTAAGGAATGCAGTTTTCTCTTGGTCCTCCGGATGCATAGCGATTTGATGATAACCTCTGGAGGCATCAAGGGAGCTCATACGCTGATGACGCGCCATAGCATCTACAAGTTGGTCTATCCTGGGAAGAGGAAAATAGTCCTTGGGACAGGCTTTGTTTAGATCCGTAAAATCGACACAGACTCGCCAAGTCCCATTTTTCTTCTTCACAACCACAGTATTAGAGAGCCATATAGGGTAAGTCACTTCCCTGATTGCTCCGGCATCAAGCAACCGGTCTACCCCTTCAACGACGGCGATAGTGTGCTCTGCGGCTGATCATCGACTTTTCTGAATGATCGGCTTGTACTTAGGGTCAACATTCAAACGGTGCTCCGAAACAGATGGGTCTACGCCCGACATTTCATATGGAGTCCACGTGAATACATTAAGATTGCCAAGCAGGAAGGATACTAGCTGCTGTCGGTCGGCTTGACTCAGGGAGGCGCCGACCATGAAGAACCTCTCTAGATTGCCGTCAATCTCAACTCGGTCTAGGTCTTCCGTGGCTTTCTCATTTGGGAGTCGCCCGACATCGTCGAGGCTGTCTCGATCCGGCACCTCAATGGAATTAACTTGCAACTCCTTTGGCGTCTTTCCGAAAAGGTGATAACATGCTTGTGCCGATTGCTGGGAACCACGGATTTGCTCAATGCCATGTTCTGTCAGGAAGCACAGCAGCTGATGATAGGTGCTTAGAAAGGCGCGCATTGTATACAACCAAGTTCGCCCCATGATGAGATTATACGGCGAAGGAAGTTTGACGACCAAGAATTCCACATCCACTGTTCGGGAGCCCGCTCGAACGGGTAGTGTGATTTTCTCTAACGGATACTCTGGATTTGCGTTGAAGCCGAATAGTGGATAAGGAGCCGAGGACAGGTCTGATTCGTTGAAGCTGAGTTTGATGAAGGTCTTGTAATACATAATCTCCGAGGTACTTCCCTGGTCTATAAGAATGCGCTCAACGGTAAATCAGTTTACGCGTAGTTCAATGACCAGTGGTTCAATGTGGGGGACTGTTATGTCAATAAGATCAGAATCGTCAAAGGTAATACTCAGAGCTTCACGTGGCCTTTTTGCTGGCGTTAGTTGCTTTTGGGGTACTGGGTGTGACTGAATTGCATGCACGGTTGGAGGCGTTGGCAAGTTGTATATCATATGAATGACGCCGGGCAGGGGCGAATCCTGTCGCAGTGCAACTGTTTTGGTTGCGCTCTTTCGAACATGTTGCTGGAGCCGACCATCTTGCACTAACTCCTTAAGGTTGTCTTTCAAAGCATAGGAACTGTCGGTGTCATGAGCGTGATCTTTTTGATATTCACACTGCCTATCCCGTCTTCTCATATCGGGAGGTCCCACCACTTTGGATGGCCATTTGAAGGACGAAAGGTGTTAAACTTTGGACATGACTGAGCTAATTGGTTCGCCCCTCTTTCTGGGCTCCGCGGATAATGAGTCGGAGTCGCTATCAATGTCTTGTTGCTGGGCTCGAGGTCGTCGACCACCTGCTTTCAGAGGTCGTTCCAGATCTTGGAGCACGGCTTGTTTGGACTTTACCACTTCCAAGGCCAAATCTTGACAGAGACGCTCATTCTCAGCGATCATGTTCTCCAACCTTTGCTCGTTTTGCTTTGCCTGTTCCATGATCGCTTGCATTGCCTCATGCTCTGGAGTCGAAGGTGAGGCGAAGTGCAAAGCGCGTCTTGCTGGGATAATCTCCGGTCCATGCATGTTTGTTGTAGTGAAATCGTCTATCTACGTGGTTTCATCAGTGACTATTGGAGGGTCCTCCGTCACGCCCGCTATGGATATGCTTGAGTATTCCCACAGACAGTGCCAATTATGGAGAAGTGGTTTGGAAATACTCTTCTGATCCTGGGGGACGCTGGTGATCCGTTGATAGTCACCTGAAAAATAATAAACACTCCGATTGAGGGTGCCGGAATTAGCACTCCGACGGACAAGTCAGTCTCAACACTCAAGATTACTTATATTCTAAATTAAGCACAACAATTCTCGCATACCTTTCTTAGTCTGTTGTTCCTTTATTTATACTCGTTTCCTGGGCCTTGGGGCCAGGTCCACTTTTCACTCATTATTCTTTTATTTACTCGGCTCCATAGTTTAGTATCTACTCGGCTTGTCTGTTTTATTCGGCTTCCTGATCATGCAAGAAAGAGCCGAGTAATATCTGTCTTCTAGAGTACGCTTCTGATTCTTCCAATTATTCGGCCCCCACAATTAGTCAATTCGTAGTTAATTAGCTTAGCTAGTTAGTTTATTTGGACCCTCCTGCGTGAGGGCTCAAACTTGTAATAATGTGTATGTCTTCCAACCCTACGACTTTTTCCCTTTTATTTACTAGCTTATGATGGTTAGTTTAGAAGCATCATGTTTCTTTTAGCATCTCTCATGTTTACATCCACTAGTATTGCATGCATTGAGGCTTAGCGCATCATTCTAACTTGCATCGTTAGTTAAATGCCTCTTTGAATACGTGCTTAGACCGCATATTATCAAATTGATTCATATGCCATGTTAGTGATCGAGTCTAGTAATTGCATATCGCATGCATTGCATTAGTCATATTGCATTCGTTAGGATCATGCATTTTTTCTAACTCTTTTGTTTATTTTGGCTTGGAGTACTATGTGAGTTTTTACTCGCTTTAGCATATCGCATGAGTGTGATTGTTGCCATATCCAGCATGTTCACCATGAGGCTAATTGCTTAAATGGTACAACTATTTGAATGCCTGTGGATGAAGGCTAATTGCTTGGCTTGACTTGGCCTAGTTTGATTAATGTCCATTTTAGCCCACTTTTTTAAGTGGCAAATTTACAAAAACAATTTCAAATAAAAAATGGAATCAAATGTTCCAATTCTTGCAAAAATTAGTCTATACTTGGGTGAGCCACATAGTAATATAGTTAATAATCGAAATAAGAGCATACAATGTAAATAAGAATCACATCATGAATAGTAGAGGCTGATCTTTGATCGGACTAATGGCCTTTGGCACGAGTCTTGGGTTTCCTAAATTTCTCAAAAAATATTTAGATGGCGACTCTGAAATTTGGCAAAGTAGTCTATTTTTGGCATTTTATTCAAAACATCGATTTTCTAAAAAGAATTGCCGAATTTGGACTCTTTTTGTGTTTTCACTATTTCATATTGCACTTGTCAAATCAGATTCAGAACCACAGGTAGAGTCCGAACTGTAGGGCTTCTCATCTTCCGAAAGGAGTGCGAAAAGTTGAGTTACACATGTATTCGTGCATCCTCTCATACCTACTTTGTTGTGGCATCACATTTCGTTAACATGACAAATGAATTATCAAATGTTTTGTCATTTTTATGTCCAGTTTCCATGTATTTCAGAAGAAAATGACACTGGTTTCGCTCATGTGTGTGAGATAAATTGCACAATGTACTTTTTTTCTTCATAATACCTTAATCTTACCATAAAGGGAATTTTCAGAAAAAAAAAAAAAAAAGTTTCAAGTGCCACCATTAATTTGATTTGTTTGTAAATTGTGTGTCAAATTAATTTCACAGGTAATAAAAGGTTATTGTTTTTAGTGGCCAATAGTTTTGATTTCTTTCTTATAGTTTTCTATTACTACCAAAAAAAAAAAAAGCACCCTTATTGAATCATGCAAATATTTTGTGAAACAACAACGTATAAATATAATCTAATAATTCTTAAAGACAAATGATAACTACTATTTTTGGGTATTGTTTAGGGTGAAAAGTGTTATGAAAAACATGAAAAAACAAATTTTGTAATAAACAGTCTGTCAAATTTTCAACTCTCTATTTGTGTTATTTTTTTCTTTTTCTCTTTTACAAGAGTCAGGATACACTTGTTTACAAAATTCGTTGTTGATTTCAAGACAAATATTGTATGCCGTTTTTAATAGGTGAAGCAGTTGTGAGCTTTTACAGTTTGTACTTCAATGTGTAGCTAATTTCATACTTTAGAATAACAAGGATTGTTTTAATAACTGAGGCGTACAACAATTTTGTGTTTGAAAATGTAAGTTAAAATTTAAAAAAAAAAATCATGACAATAAAGTCACAATGTAACTTATGTTTCATTTCATATTTATGTGTTGACTTGTTTTCAAATAGAGACAACACGAGGAGGAAATAGGATACAAATAAAGTAACAATTAACAATACGCCAATCCGAACAAACAAGGGCAAAGAGGAGAGAAAAAAAAAACAGAGGAGATAAATTTTATCACATAAATGAACAAACGGGGGAAAGAGGACAGAAATGAAAACAGAGACAATACCAACTTTCCCAAATTATTGGCAAACCTAGAAAATTGCAAACACAAATTCATATTCTAATCCGCAGTATGTGAGGGAAAAAAAAAGGTAAACAATTTGTGCAAAAGGGGGGGCTTGTTACGGATTTTGTACATGGGCAAAACTAGATACATAAACGGAGATGTTACCTTCTACTTTGGGGGGGGAATGGGCTGAAATGGTGAAGATCTGTTTAGCAGTGGTACAGATCTGGACAGCGGCTGGTCCTCCCCGTCCGGTACTGGTGATGCTGTAAAGGGAGGTGGTGGTGGAGCTCTGGTGTGAGCATGACGGACACTCGCATGTTGGGGTTGGTTTGGTGATGCTTTAAGGGGAAGGTTGTGGTGGAGCTCCGGCTGTCGGCAGTGTGAGTGTCACGGACTGTCGCGGCTTCAATGATGAGTGTGTATGACTGTGTATGGAGAAGAAAAGGAGATGTTGAGGTGAGAACTACCTGTGAGGTGCCAAATTTTGTGCCCGAGCTCACCTTTATTTGTGTTTTCTGCGAGGACCATACAAAAGAAAGGCCATTCAGTCTTTTTGTCTCTACCTCGTGTTGTGCATGCTCCCGCTCCTTGATTTTTGTGAATAGTGATAACTTTTTGGTTTTTTTAGTAACTTGTTAACTTTTTGTCTTTTATAGGATATCCCAAACAAGCACTTAATTTTTTTTCGGATGGGTGATTGTGTGATAAAAAATAAATTTATATAACGTAAAATTTATATGTTAAATAAATTTAAATTATAAGATAATAATTTTACGTAATTAAATCTCGATTCATAATATTGATAATGAAAAAATAGGAAAGCAAGAATTTTTTTTTATTTATTTATAAAATGGATATGCAGATAGGTTACTCCAACATATCTGCCAAGGACTTTTGCCCCTTATCATCTGCAGCATATCTATAGGGAACCCCACCGCACTTGGATCGGGGACAAAGCTTAGGCCCCCCACGTGCTCCAGAGGCTAAAGAGTATGTTTAATCCCAACAAGGGACTATGGAGACTTGAACCCAAACCTAGAGTGAAGAATTCAAAAGTTTTATCCACTGAACTAACCCCTATTTGGCAAGAAAGCAATATTTGAATGGGAAAGATGGAGAAGTAGATGAGACATTGATATTAGAATTTGACTAGGTGTCGCCTTTTTTTTTTTTTTCCTATCCTTTTTTGAAATTATTTATTTGCAATGCAGATGTGCTCAATGGAACAATCTAATGAAAAAAGGAAAATGTCACATCAATGAATTTTTAAAATTGAAATTATAAGTGATTGAAAATTTATTTAAATATTAATAATTATAATTACAATTTTTTTTATAAATATATATATATATATATATATATATATATTTCTAACATCTACTGGAATGTAATTATTCCCATAAAAAAAGTCATAAACTAAAGGAAAAAGGCTACAAATATAAAGAGTTAATTTTTTCTCATTATAACAAAAAAATAATAATTTTGCTCAGGAAAAAAATTATATATTTTATTACAAAAAGCATAATTCTGATTATTTGTAACCTTCGTTTGGGATGTGAGTTAGCTTTTTAGTTATTTTAGTCTGGGGTTAAAAAGTTTCGCTTGGGATAAGTTTTTTTTTAACTTTTATGAGAGAAAAAAATCAAATAATTATAATTTAGATATGACATTTTATCTTTTGACTTTTTAGACTATTTTATCTTTTTGGGGTTGTTTTAGCTGAAAAAAATTTATGCCAAATGTAGCCATAATTTTAGAGGGATATATCATAATTTTACCATTCACAATTTTCACTACAAAAATAGTAACTCTTCTTACGATGTACAAATGGGGTGATATACCATCCAAATAGTTTCTCCGAATTTTCTTCCAAAATAGACATGGAAACATTTTTAAGAATAGGACTCAATTGTTCTAAATAAAACTTTATAGAACTCAAAATAATCTTAAAAGAAAAATAGAATTTATTGATAGTTTTTCCAATAATCTATTCATAAAAAAAAAGGAAAAAGAAAAAAAAAAGATGACCCTTTCCATGGGTGCAAACCCACATCATCAACCATTTTAATGAGTTCTATCACATATATTGCAAAAACAGGCATAATCTGTAGGAAAATTAAATTTCAGTAAAATCAATTTAATGTAGATAAATAATAAAATAAATCACAAGAATTTTCTTACAAAAATGTTGTATTTAATACAGATTGTGACCGAGGCCAGCGTTTGAACACTGTGTTTTTAAGAAAGAATTTTGCCCTCGCCTTTGGTGCTTGCGATTAATAGATGTCCTGTCTCCAGGATGCAATGATCATCCCACATAGAAATTAAACAACTTTTTGTCTGTACAGTGAACCAATTTGAGCCATGCACTCTCTCTTATATACTCGACTAGACATAATTTGTGATTCTTAAAAAAAACCTTAACTTATGCATGAATTCCATGAGATGTGATGGTATTTATAGAAGTATTAGTGACCTTTAGAATGGTCATGTCTCTTATATTTACACCATTTCATATGAAGGGACACCATGAAAGATTGCACCCCTTTCTTTCAAATGGAGTCAATTTCCATTCACTTTTAAAATTTTCCAATACAATCAACCTCAACCCTTCATGATTTCAGATCAAAGACTAAAGAACTTTGCCAACAGACCAGATCCTCATTGTCACTAAGGTAGAGAGAGGGAGAGAGTCGTGTATGTTCTTGATTAGAAATAGTAGGTTTGATTTATTAAAATAAATGTGTAATAAAATTAGGGGAGGAATTGTGAAGGGCTGATGGGACCTGGTCTTTTATAATTTTTAATTAATTTTATCTATAACCTATATAAAAAGAAGGTACAAGTGGTGTAACAGATAGTGAAACTCTAGGGCTTCTTGGCTATGTGGTTGTGGCTTGATTTTTGTGCTCCTTTTGGACACGATTGGCCCCACAGTTTGGACTCCCGTGGTTCTGAATCTGATTTTGCTAGTGCACTGTGAAACAGTGAAAACACAAAAAGAGTTCAAATCCGACAATTCTTTTGGAAAATCGATTTGAAAAATGCCAAAAATGAACTACTTTGCCAGATTACAGAGTCGTCACCTAAATATTTTTGAAAAATTTAGGAGACCTGAGACTCATGCCAAAGGCCACTTATCCATCATCACCAAAGTGTCTCGGAAACTTATGTACGAGAGGGGAAGGCCATGAATTAAGCACCTCACTCGACCGATGAAAGATCGACCTCTACTAATCATGATGTGATTCTCATTTACATTATATGCTCTTGTTCCGATTATTAGCTATTTTTACTATGTGACTCATACGAGTATAGACTAACTTTGCAAGAAGTTGGAACGCTTCGATTTCATATTTGTTTGAAAATTATTTTTTATACTCATCACTTGAAAAGGTGAGTTTATACATTAATCAATTTGTCCCAATTTAAGCAATTAGCCTTCACCCACCAGCATTAAATCAGGTATATCATTTAAACAATTAGCCTCATGGAAATATGTTTGGCATGGCAACACAAACATTCGATGCAAGATGCTAAAACACAACATTGCTCACCTAGTACTCCGAGCCAAAACAAAGCAAAATAATTAGAAAATATGCATGCTTCAAACTAATGCAATATGACTAAATGCAACGCAGACATTATGTAATTTATAAGCTCGGCTATGAGCATGGCATATGATTCCATTCAAGACATGAGATAAAGCATGTATTCAAGCAATGAATTTGAACATTGATATTGGGTTAGTATAATGAGTCGAACCTTAGATGCATGCAAGACAATGGATGCAAAGCATAAGAATGCTAATTTGAAAAATGATGTTCTATACCAACCATCGTGAGCAAATAAGTAAAAGGGAGAAAAAAAAATGGGGTTGGAAAACATACAACTTATTACATATTGGCCCTCACATAAGAGGGTCTGAATCAAAGTCCGAAAGTTTGAATTAAACTAATTATTACAAAACCAAATGAATAAATAAGCAAAGAATTAACTAGCTAGTTACTCAATTACAACAAGGATAATAATAAGAAATAAACTAGCTATCTAAGTTAAATAGCTACAACAATTACAAATAAACAATAATAACAATAATTACAATAAGACTAATTGTAACAATAATAATAAATTAATTACAATAATACTTGGAGCATTAATTCACAACATTGATGTAAGCAATGATGCACAAGGGTTACATGCATAGTGTCCAAGAACTACTCTGTCTACCTAGGCCTGCACTGTTTCACCTTCAGCCACTACCCTCTGTTTTCTGCAAAACATACTGCTGACCAAACATTGATGACCAGCCGACTCCCAATGAAGCCTGGCTGGGCCTAAATAAGGCTGGCCGTGCCTTAATTTTATGCAAAATCCTATTTTGTGCTCTAAAGTGAAAACAATGTAGACAGAGTTATTTCAAACTTTGTTTGTCTCTCTCACACTTCTCTGTCATGGGAAAGCCTCAAGAGAAGGTTGGAATCGTTTCCAAAACCATCAATGAGTAATTTGTTTGCTCGATGATTTCGGCCATAATTTGGACAAATTTAATGAATGCAATGAATAACAACCATCCCTCCACTTTATCATGAGATTAGCTCAAAATAGGGGAGTAAAGACGTTTCAAGGGTCGTCAAAACACCATGAATTGACGTGTGACGACTCTTGACAAAATAGACTCGGCATAACATCCGGCCGAGCCCAAACAATATAGCTCATTTTTTTTAAATGGGTTGGTTCATTTTAAGCCAAATTCATTAGTCTTTGCCATTCTTTAACCTATTTGTCCAAGATGATTGTTACGTCTACTAAAGATTACGTCCACTAAGTAAGACACATGTCAAATGGAAAGTGATTCGCAATATGAAAAAGAGACTTTGCTGTTGACAATGAACCTCTGTAGAGATTAAGCCATTAAGCATAGATCTTTAGTTCATGTTTTGAATAACCGTCAACCGATTGAAACAACTCTCAAATAAAAGGAATGAATGGTAACTTGATTATTAAAATGAGGCTCTTAAACAAGGAAATTAGACAAGGAAAGACCAAGAACAACATGCAACAAGCTATGTATAAGGACTTGTGAGAAAACAAGCAAACTAATCAAAGCATGAATTAATTAAACAATCTAGGACAACCCTAAAATAGCTTCTAATTGGTGAAAAACAGTGGCTCAAAGTGCAAGAAAATCGCTTAAAATGCTAAACAACAAAGAAAGAAAATAAGACTAGTAAGAAAGAACAAGGAGGAAAGCATGATTTTTAGCCTCTTTTAAACTCTGAAAATTAATTTAGAAAGCAAAGGAAAAGGGTGTGAAACAAGAGTTTGAGCTGTAGGTGAAGGTATAAGAAAGAATGTTAACTCTCTCTACCCTTTGGTAGCTCTCCAAACCCAAGCTTACACATGAAAGAGGATCAGAACGATAAAAAAATACAAGAACTTGATAGTAAATGATAGAAAAGAGAGCAAGAGAAGAGATAGTAAGCTCCTTATTGTGAATCAAATTAAGTCCAAACACACTCTCAAGCTTGAATTGTGATGCTCAAGGCTCAACCAAGGTTCCTAGGCTAAGGTGTGAAGATGTGTATGGTGTATGCATATAGGTTCAAGGTGGTAAGCTTGCTCAAAGGTTGCTTGCACAAGAAGAAGGAGCTCTCAAGAAGGTGTATAAGCTTTTAGAAATTCTTCAACTCTCAAAACAGAGATACAACTTCGTTTTTATAGAATTTGAGCAAGGGCGGTCATAAATATCTTCAAAAATGGACAGCTGGTGGGCTCTTGCCTAGAGCAGTGTTTCTCGCTACTAAGGCACGACCAGCCATCAATAGCCACGGCCAGCTCTCAATGAGGCACAGCCAGGCCTCAAAGGGATCCCCTGTTTCCCTGCTTTAGACTCAACACAAGGTGGTACAAAGTGTAAAAATGGATTTCTAGGGTATAAACAGTGGGAACATGGAAGGTTTGGGATTGTTTCGGAGCTTAAACATAGCCCCTTCGTTGAGACCTCAAACTACACACAACACCACTTTCATCATCAAGTGTACCGGGTAAAGCATTCAAGCCTTGCAGGCGGTCAAAAATGAGGTGTATATAGTTGCCCCTCTTTGATAGAGCTCAAAGTTATAAAATGACGTGAGTGAAAGTCAAAGCCCAGAAACGACCCATTTTGATGAGGCCGCAAGGCTTGGGCAAGAAATCAAGACATAAATGCAACGATTGAACTTGAGGGTAAAGCACAAACGAAATGCAGGAAATAACTTATGATCATGCAATGAAACATTCGAATGTAAATGATGCAATGAAACATTCGAATGTAAATGAAGCAATGAAACAATGCTACAATCTAAACAATAACGCAACGCTTGAATGAAAATGCAAATCAAAGTAAAACAACCCCGCCATGTCTCACAAGGAAAAGAAAGCACAAACCAAACTACATCTCACGTAGAAAGGATGTAAGCAAATGCAGACCTAACTACACCTCGCGTAGGAAGGGTGAAGGGAAACGTAACCATCGAGCGCACTCAAGGTTTCAACCGAGATCCTAACGCATCCCACGTGATAGGAGGAAGGGTGGTGTGAACAAACAAGCTCACCTAATGTTTTTAACCGAGAAAAGCACTCCTACCGGGTCGCACGTGAGAGGGGGAAAGATTAGTGTAAACGAACAGGCGCACCTGCTGTTTTTAACCGAGATGAGAACTCCTTCCGCGTTACACGCGAAAGGTGGAAAGATTGTTATGAACGAACAGGTGCACCTATTGTTTTAAACCAACTTGGACAATCCTAATGTGTCTCACGTAAGAGGAGGAAAGATAGTGTGAACACCGGGCACACCCGATGTTTTTAACCAATTTGGACAATCCTAAGGCATCGCACACAAGAGAAGGAAATGTGGTGTTAACACCAAGCACACCTGATGTTTTTAACTGATTTGGACAATCCTAACGCGTCACACGCGAGAGGAGGAAAGGTGGTGTGAACAAACAGGCACACCTATTGTTTTTAACCGATGTAAACAATCCTCACGCGTCACATGCAAGAGGAGGAAAGGTGGATCGATAAAAAAAACAAACAAGTTTTTAGAATTTGGTAAAGCGAAACTAACTCCCCCCAGGAAGGCCTCGAAAACACAGTCCATGGAGATAATTCAAAACAAGACACAACACATAAACGTGAATTAGAAGTAAACACAGATTCCACACAGAGACACATAAGATCAAAACAATCAAAGCAATGTAGTAAAGCGAAAGCCAATTTGCCAATGTGCTAAAACAATGGGCTTTAATTTGAACACAACACATCGCGTTCCAATTTGATGATAAAATGGATGGTGATTTTACTGTGGCATGAATAATTTTATCTGGAACTCCTCTGAATGAACCGTACATACAATAATTGTTTGTTTATGGAGTAACAGAACAGATTACGATTCAAGCAAAACAATTTGTAAGCTAACGAAACAGTTTAAACTAATTAAAAGTCTTAAGCAAAACAAATCACATTATAAGTTTAAACTATGAGTTAAATAAACAAGTTTAAACAAATTAAATCAAGAAGCAAATAAATCAAATTATGCATTCACAAAATAAAATAGAATGAACAAAATTCCTCTCTTTTCTTTTCCTTCTCCCTTTTTTTGTCGTTCTTATTTTTCCTCTTTCTTTTCTCTTTTTCAACTCTCTTCTTCACTATTTCTTTTTTGTTGCTTTTTATTATTTTTTTTCCAAATTAAAGCTCCTTAATACAAGAAATAAAAAGAACAAAAATTGACTGAATTCACACTGAGGACCGGCCGGGCCTCAATAAAGCACGACCGGGTGTCAAAGCAGCTGGCCGAGCCTTGATAGCGGGACAGGAACAGATTGGTCAATCTGCAAGCCACGCTTGTTTTAAACAAACTCAAACCTCATTTTCTCACACCCTCTCATCCGAAACTCCCTCTCCTCTCTCTCTCTAACCTCCCCCTCTCTCTAGGTTTTCCCTTTCCTTGAGTTACCCAACAATCCTCACAAAATTTTCCTTAAAACCCTTTTAATCCTCTATATTTTGAACTAAACAAAACTTGATTTGGTGGAGTTTTGAATTTTTCTCTTGATTCCTCTCACATTTGCCCACACTTTCCTTTTTTCCCCCTTTGATTTTCCACAACCTCTTTACTTTCTCTCTCCTAGGGTTTGAATTTTGGGATTTTCAACCATTTTCACTCATCCTCTCACTTTTTCTTCACTTTTTTCACTTTCTATCTATGGCGAGTGACGAGGTTCCCATCTCGGACCTTGCCATTTGTATTGGGGCCATCTTAGGAGCAGATATGGAGGCCAAGGATACTCTCGCGTTGCCTCCCCTTGTTGATAGGCCATTCGATGCGGCCACCTACCGACCACGTACACATGTTCCATCCCCAGGCAGTATTTTGAGATTTGAGGGCCTCATCCCCGGGATAGATGAGGAGAGCCCTAGGAGCACTTGTCTGCCGATGCCTCCACGGTAAGCAACTTTCCTTTGTTTTGTACATATGTTGAATCTCATAAGCAAACCACTCATTAATGCTACATACCCTCCCAATTTACAGGTGATAACTAGGAGTATTGGTGGCTATGGATCCATATCCGGCCCTCAGTGCTGGTATGAGAGGCTTTCCACAGAGGTATGTACACTAGCTGATGCCGCCGGCTTTGGGCCTTTCTGTTCGGGCCTCATACAGATGAGGGCTGAGTCATTGCTCTACGGGGCCCTAGTAGAGAGATGATGGGACACCACTGACTCGTTCCACTTCTCGTCGATTGGAGAGCTGACCCTGACTCCATACGATTTCTCAATGCTCACTGGCCTACGGGTCGGGATTGGCGCCCCAACCCCATGTGATCCTGATATGACACAGAGGAGAGCCACATAGCGTCAGCTTTTCAGGACGATCCCGGACATTACCAGTCATGGGATGGTGAAGTATAGTTGTTTCTTCGATCACTTCTCTGATTCTCAACCCGTTACTCCACATGAGGTCACCCAGTACACCCGCGGCTTCCTTATGTATCTCCTCTGTACTACCCTATTTGCGAACACGAAAAATATAATGGAGTTATATCTTCTGGGGGCATTGGTGCACCTACCACAGGTGGCAGAGTATGACTAGGGTGGCGCTAGCCTGGCCACCTTATATTGTTATATGAGCTTTGTATCCCGCCGCAAGGTGGATTCACTCGGCAGCTACTAAAGGGTTTGGAAGGTATGCCTCACACTTATTTTTTCTGTGCATTTTGTTCAATTCTGTATTTCCTGCTCATCTTTGCTTGCTCATTTACTTCATCCATCTTTTTCTGCTTACAGCTATGAGTTTACACATATTTCACTTCTCTGGCTCTAGTCCCAATGAGACCGATTGAGTTGTCAGTACCCCGGTCCTGGTACTACAACTCCTGATTTGAGCAATGCCACCGCGTAGACCAAGACTTCTCCCACTTTTGTCATTTTTTTGACACCATCACTATGGATCAGGTAACAAAATACTAGTCTTCACATTTCCATACTACTGTTTTCGTACTGCTGTTATTCTCATACTGTACTATTTCCATACTGTACTGTTTCCGCACTGCACTGTAATTCTCATACTGTTGCTTCTTTTATCATTGTCTCCATACTACTTAGATCCTTGACATCTGGCATCTACTTCCACAGGTTGACTGGCACCCTTGGGCGGGCATCCCTCAGGCAGCGAGGGTGACCTACGTTGCTGTATGGCATGTCACTACCATGCGGATTCTGTTTGAGGGCCCCTTTAGCCGAGCTTACTATCTGGCGGAGAGGTTCATCCACCAGACGAGGGGTAGCAGATCCGAACATTCCGCATCCTCCTCCTCCCAGCATGAGGGTAGTGGATGATCTTCACGATAGTCCTCAGATCGACTTCTTGATGTTGGGAGAGGATGGTGATCGACATTATGAGCCCAGTGACTTCACCACTTTCTTGTAGACTCGGGTGATGGGGCCTCTTACCCATGGCATGGCCCGTGTTGTTCCAGAGGTTGCTGTTGCCGCTGGAGGAGTTTCTACTACAGCTCCCGTTCTTGGGCTTCCAATGATTCCTACAGAGGTCGTATACATGTGACCAGACAAGGTGATTGAGCAAATTCCCTTTAAGCAGATTGATGAGAGGGATTGCAAGTTACTGCTTGCTTCCACCATTAAGCAGGTACACACTTCTTTCTATTTCTACCTATTGTGTTACTTTATGTTTGCACTGCCCTCTGTTATTTATGTCCATTGTTCCCTGATGCTCTTCCTTTTGCAAGTACCTAGGACATATGCTAATGACCTCCTCCGGACGATTGACCGATTGGTTCTGATGGTGCGGAGGAGACAGACTGCTCGGGCTACTCATGGGATTGAGGTATGCTTTTGCCCTTAGTTTACAGTCACGACAATCTTGCTCATAACTTTATTGGCCTCTTCTAATATCTGTACTTTCTCTCTATTTTCAACTTAAGCCAGCACCAGTTGCACCTGCAGGACCTTCTCCAGCAAGGAGACAGAGACGGGGCCCAGTGAGGGGCAGAGGAGGAGCCGACCAAGGGAAAGGCAGAGTAAGGCAGCGCTCACTGCCTGAGGAGTTCTTTGAGGAGCACACAACTTCTGAGGAGGAGGAGTAAGCAGTTGACATACAGTTTAGTAGCCCCAGTGATGCACCTCATTCGCAGTCGAGAAGGAAGAGAGTGATGATGGGTTGCTGATGATGATGACGATTTTCTATTTTTATTTTTGTTTTTCTTTGTAGTTAAAGACTAGCTTCAGATAGACCCTTTTGTTTTTGAAGGATTTCTTTTGTTTTGCTACTTTGTAAAACAATGATCGGGATTGAACCCGTTAGTGTATAAAAGACAAATTTTTGAATGATCTCCTTGCATAATATGTGATGAATGCTATAACCTTTGCATGGTAACTTCGCATAAGACTTAATAAATGAATATCTACTCTTGCATTCATTCTTGAGTCGAATAGTAATCCACAACCAGACACAATGTAAAATACAACTTAATAACAGGAAAACAAAATGAAAAAAACTCGAAAAAAAAAAAAAACATTTGGTACAAACAAAACAAGACTCAAAACATAGCCTTCATACACCAGGACAAAGGCTAGCTCTTTGATCTGAGCCACTATTCAGACCCGACTAGACCCAAATAGGCACGGCTGGGCCTAAATATGAGGTTGGTCAGTGCTGCCCAGCTGTCATACACTGCTTCTTCTCAACATCTATAAATGGTGCTCCTATGCTATTTTTCTAGCAGAATAACAAGTCTTTGGTATTTTGCTCTCAAGATGGAGACACTGTGCAACAATAGGCTCCGAGACTGGATAGCCACTTTGGACGGCTCGAAAAAGGTGAACTTTCGCGGGTTTGGCCTAAATTTCCTTTTTTCTCTAAGCCACACTTCTCTTTGCTTTTCCTTCCTCCATGCCACTGTTCGATGTTGGAACCCGATCACTCATGTATTTCAATTTGGATCACAGGAGATGTGTCTGACAATCGAAGAATTTCAAGCTTTGATGAAGTCTCAACGCGACGAAGAAATCATGCCGCAGCCCTGTTTTGGCCATGCCCAAGATTTGGGACAGATGTGCTGGCTAACATTACATGAGGCTCAATCTTTGGCATATGATGGAGAGCTAGACATCCCCGACTTAGTTCATCGATTTCCTGTTATTGGAGACAGGAGTGACCTTTTCTAGCGAGGCCGCCGGCAACATGCTTTCCTCCTTCTCGCGCAATTCCTTCTTGCCCCTAGTTTCAGCGGAGCTAGCTTCCGGTTGATTGAAGTGGCCCAATGTTTGAAAGAGGGTAAGAGTTGCATGGGTTTGGCATTGGTTGAAACCTTGATGGGTTTGGATGCCTTTCATCCGCGAGAGACTACCCGCTGTGCAGGGAGTCTATTACTTCTCCAGGTATTATTTTCTAGCCTTCTAATTTATGATTCTCACATGACTCGACACTTAATCTCTTTTTTTCTCTCATAACCTCTTCCTTACTTTTCTTTCATCGTACGCCTCTCTATTCTTTAATCTCTCTTATTTTTCATCCCTTCCCAGGTATGGTTAATGGATAAACTGCAAGTAGTGGACCCTTGCTGTGAGTACTCAGCCCGAGCTTACTTTTTTTGCCAACGGCTGATCGATTTCCCCTCAAAGGGGTCATGGTGTGATTGGATGTGCAGCAAATCTGCAGCTGGCATAACTTAGCATTGCCCCTGGTTTAATTTGGCTGAAATAAGCTACAGCATGTCCTGACAGTTGAGCATACAATTGATTGGCCTTACACACTGTGTGTTCTATTTCTATCTACAATTCATATGCCAGTTTGGGCATGATTAGACCTGCCCGGAGGAGGGGGTAGAATACCCGACTTCATTCTCGTTTCGTGCTTCACACCTACCCTGGTACCTTACTGCCTAGAGGATGAGAGAGATTCTGGCCCCTGCCATTAGTTTCAACTACACCCTCTGTGAGAAGTGTTTGGCTTGGCTCGAAGAGGAGGTAGAGGTTGGGTCGTCTTTGGTATAGAGCCACCTGACTTAGCTGTGCCCCTAGTTTTACTACTTTGATATTTTCTCTTCGAGTTTTAAGATGTAAAAGCAACTTTGATCTAAATCAAAGATGGAGAATGTTCTTGTGTTGAAATCAATAAAATTAAAGTTGCGAGTATTGAAAATTTTCCTTTCGGTCCCAAAAATGGTCCAAGTTGTAAAAAGATAAAATTTTGAACAAAATCAACTTTTATTAAAAAATTTCAAAACAATTTTCGGAAACGATCATCACTTGACACGCATGGAATCGATTCCCAAGATGTACAATCCTGAATCAAAAGATTATAACTGTCCCTAATTGCATATCACTGTTGCTCTGTATTGTAACCAGCTGTTCTTCCCAAAATGAAGATCACAACCAAACTAATAGATGACTAGCAAAGATGACCTGATCAAGAAAACGGACAGGACAATTGAGTTGGAGATAGTTACGGCCGAACTTCAGGATGAAGTTGCCTACGTATCCAAAAAATGGGAATCAGTCCTTACATAATTCAGCTAAGGTTCACTTCAGTACTAACTTTCTCTTTTTGCGCTTTAACTTTTGCCAAAGTCTCCCTTTAGGGTTTTCAACTTTGCGAGCTCAATTTTTCTTCGTTTCTAATTTTTCATGCTCTAACTTTTGCCTAGGTCGCCTTTTCGGGTTTTCGGCCTAGCGAGCCTCTCAAGGGTAATATTTCCTCAACTTGTCCATATTGATCGATTGTAAGAACTCCAGGCCATCTAAGTCCATGAGAATAACCGCCCCTCCTGACCAGATTGACTCGATGATGTAAGGGCCAGTCCAATTGGGTTTGATCTTGCCCCTACGGTCATGGATGGGAGCCCTATTGTCTTTTAGCACCATGTCCCCTTCTTTAAGATTTCTGGACTTAACTTTCTTGTTAAAAGCCCTAGCAACTCGACGTTGGTAGCCCTGGACATGATACAATACCCTTAGTCTTCTCTTATCAAACAACATTAACTCCTCAAACCTACTCTACTGTCAATCCGCCTCCGCTATCTGACACTCGACCATAACCCATAGTGACGTCACTTTAATTTCAATTGGAAAAATAGCCTTCATTCCATAGACAAGAGAATAGGGGATTGCCCCTGTAGATGTTCGGATTGAGGTTCTGTAGCCCCTGAGCGCAAATGGCAGTTTCTCCGGCCAGTCCCTATAGGTTTCTACTATCTTCTACAAAATTTTCTTCATATTTTTGTTCGCAGCCTCAACAGCTCCATTGGTCTGCGGCCTGTAAGTTGATGACTTATAAAAAGCTGCGTTGTATTTCTCAAGCAGCTCCAGCACCTCTTTCTTGAAGTGCGACCCATTATGGGAGATAATCTCGTTCGGAACTTCGTACCGGCAAATAATATTGTTCTTGATGAACTCAGCCACATGTGATGCTTTTAGCACAGAGTAGGACTGAGCCTCCACCTATTTGGTGTATTCAATTGCTACCAAGATGAATTCATGTCCATTTGACCCCTTTGGCATAACTGCGTCGATAACATCTATCTCTCAAACAGAGAATGGCCATGGTAAAGTCATGTTGTAGAGCTTCGACGGCAGAATGTTCATGTGATTGGCATAAATCTGGCATTTGTGGCAGCGCCGAACAAAACCAATATAATCCTCTTCCATGGTTGACCAGTAGTAGCCTTGTCTAAGGATTTTTTGGGTGAGCATCACACCGTTCATGTGGGCTCGGTACTCTCCTCCGTGAATGACCTCTATAAGGTGCTTTGATTCCTATTTCTCAACACACAGTTTATGCATTCCCAAATGGCCTCTTTTGTACAACTTACCCCCGCAGATGATAAATTGAACGGCCATACGCCATATTCCCCTTTTGTCCTTGGCAATTGCTCTTGGTGGATACACCTCTTTCTCTAGGAAATTCCAAATATTGTAATACCAAGGGTTCTATTCTGAAGCCTCATCTATTGCGACAATGGTTTCATAGGTCGCGTGTACTTCTGTTCAATAATGATCGGACGTATCCTGACTCCTAATGGAATGTCTAACATAAAAGATAGAGTTGCTAGTGCGTCAGCAAACCGGTTGTTCTCCCTTAGCAGATGGCTAAACATTAGCTTTTCAAACCTCGGAATTAGCATATCCAAGACCTAATGGTAAACCTTTATTTTCTCCTTTTTAACCCGTCAATCTCCGTTGGCTTGAGACACAACCAAGTTCGAATCCCTGATGACGTCCAACCTTTTTGCCCCTAGTTCCAGGGCGGCTTCTAAACCAGCAATACACGCCTCATACCCTGCTTTGTTTTTGGATAATTTAAACCAGAATTTGAAGGCTAAGGGTATATAGGAGTCATTGGGTGCTATTATCAACACATCGATCCCATAACCGTATTGATTGGCTTCTTCGTCAAAGTACATCATCCATGTTTTCTCTTTTATTTGTAGAATATCTTCATATGGGAAAAAGTACTCCACCGTTTCATCCTTCTCTACTGGGTGATCTACCAAGAATTCCGCTATAGCTCTCCCTTTAACCGACTTGTGCGTAATATATTTGAGATCAAATTCAGAGAGAAGAAGCAACCAATGGGCTAGCCTACCTGTAAGCGCTGGATTCTCAAAGAGATATTTGATGGGATCTAATCTCGAAACCAGAATTACCGAGTGAGCTAACAGGAAGTGCCTCAACTTCCGGGTAGCCCATACCAAGGCTAGGTAAGCTTTCTTGAGGGAAGTGTAACGGGTCTCGTAGTTCAGCATTTTCTTGCTCAAGTAGTAAACGGCTTTCTCTACCTTGGCCTCCGACTCCTAAGCCAACATACACCCCATGGTTAAATTCATGATAGACGGGTACAAAATCAGTTTTCAGAAAATTCTACTTTATTTTTCATATTTTAATGTTTTCAATGAATTTTTTAATATTTTAAGCATTTTTTTTAATTTTTTGACACACCTAACATAAATACACTTAAAAAGTATAATATTTGTGAAAAAAATCTTTAAAAAATACACTAAATACCAAAAAATAAAAAATAAAAAAAAAATAAAAATTCAGTACGTTTTCGTATTTTTGTGTATTTATTAATTTTTTTAAATATTTTTTCACAAATATTTTACTATTTAGATACATCTAAGTAAGGTGCATATAAAAAAGTAAAAGAAATTACTTAAAATTTAAAAATATTCACTAAAAACAAAAAAACACGAAAACAAAAAACTTAGTTTTCAGAAAACTGAAACCAAACACACTGAACGGTTTTCCCGGTTTGGCGGTGATAACGCAGGCGGATTCTGCAAGTACTACTTAACCTGTTCAATAGCAAACTAACAGCAATCATTCCATCGGAATTTCTTCCCTTTCTTCAAGAGACCAAATAGTGGTTCACAAGTCAAGATTAGTTTTAAAATAAACTGTCTTATGAATTGCACTTTACCCAAAAAGCCGCGCACCTCCTTTTCAGTCCTTAGTGATGGAATTTCTAAGATGGCCTTGATTTTGGAAGGATCTACCTCAATTCCTCTCTGTGTGATCAAAAATCCCAACATCTTTCCTGTTGTTATGCTGAAGGTGTATTTTTGCGAGTTCAACCTCAATCTGTACTCTCTGATCTGCTGAAAGAATTTCTCCAAGGCAATGTAGTGGCCCCTCGATCTTTGGACTTGACAATCATATCTTCCATATACATCTCAACCTCTTTGTGGATCATGTTATGCAAATGGTGGTTGCAGCCCTTTGATAAGTAGCTCCAGCATTCTTCAACCCAAAGCGGTCTTCTCCTTATCCTCGAGAGCCATCAGAGGTTATACCCGAAAAACCCATCCATGAACGAGAGAAATGCATGGGCTGTGGTGAAGTCTACCAACTCGTCAATATGTGGCA
The DNA here is from genome assembly GCF_055761805.1 of Camellia sinensis. Classification (NCBI taxonomy): domain Eukaryota; kingdom Viridiplantae; phylum Streptophyta; class Magnoliopsida; order Ericales; family Theaceae; genus Camellia; species Camellia sinensis. The sequence continues at coordinate 203,557,251 of NC_138963.1, forward strand.
GTGAAAAATCATCCTTCAGACTAACCTTATTCAGATCCCTGAAGTCGACACAGATTCTGATTCTGCCATCCTTCTCTGGGACTGGAACAATATTGGCCAACCACGTTGGATACTCAGATACAAGAAAGAAACCTGTCTTAATCTATTTGGTTACTTCTGCCTCAATCTTCAAACCCTAATCTGGGCACACTTAGCGCAGCTTTTGCTTAACTGGTCGAGCCTCAAGGTCAAGAGGGATTCAGTGCTGTACAATCTCATGATCGATTCCAGGCATGTCTTCGTAGGACCACGCGAAAACATCTTCGAAATTTTTTAATAAAGCGATTAAACGCTCGCATTCCTCCGAAGATAGCGTGGACCCGATCTGGACCAGGCGAGGATCTTTTTTAGTGCCTTCGTTAATTGATACGATTTCATTTGTACAGGGCTTAACACGCATTTCCTCCTCATCATCAATCAAAATTTTCAAAACCCGAGGAATTTCTTCCTCTTCGTTTTTGTCAAAATTTTGAAAATTAAGATTAGTACAACAAACCAAACGCACAGAGAAGTAGGCAAAGTCCACAGCATTGATTTCACCACCTACGAAAAGGCCTCGATACTATATAAGGGTCCAGGTTTTTACTTTTATAGCCTAGGAACTCCCCTTCCATTCTTGATGTGGGACATATGTGATCAATATTGTCTGGTTTGGGCCGTGCCCGCACGGATTTTTTCTTCCAGTGGATCACCCATCCTGGAACTACTCCAGTCTAAATAAGCTTAACTGGAGAGTTCTGCTAAGGATCTCACCACTTGGGAAAAGGCCTCGATGCTATATAAGGGTCCAAGTTTTTACTTTTATAGCCCAAGAACTCCCCCTCCATTCCCGATGTGGGATGCTGGGACCTTACAATCCACTCCTTTTAGGGCTGCACGTCCTCGTGCAGTAGCCTGCCAGCTCAAAAGCCCACCCACATACACCGAAAGACGCAAGGGGCCCACACTCGGTACCCTGGAGAGTCGGCTCTGATACTATTTGTAATGGCCCAACCCTTCGTATGTCATCGATATTGTCCGCTTTGGGTTACGCCCACACGGATTTGTTATTCCCAGTGGATCACCCATCCCAGAACTACTCCAGCCTAAGCATGTTTAACTAGGGAGTTCTGCTAGGGATTTCACCACCCGAGAAAAGGCTCGATGCTATATAAGGGTCCATGATTTTACTTTTATACCCCAAGAACTCCCCATTCATTCCCAATGTGGGACATATGTCATCGATATTGTCCACTTTGAGCCACACCCGCACGGATTTGTTCTTCCCAGTAGGTCACCCATCCTAGAACTACTCCAGCCTAAGCACGCTTAACTGGGAAGTTTTGCTTGGGATTTCACCACTCAGGGAAAGGCTCAATGCTATATAAGGGTCCAGGTTTTTACTTTTGTAGCCCAGGAACTCCCCCTCCATTCCCAATGTGGGACACATGTCATCGATATTGTTTGCTTTGGGCCACGCCAGTACGGATTTGTTCTTCCTAGTGGGTCACCCATCCCAGAACTACTCCAGCTTAAGTACGCTTAACTAGGGAGTTCTGATAGGGATCTCACCACCCAGGATAAGGGTCCAGGGTAATGAGATCCATAGCAAAACTCCCCAGTTAAGCGTGCTTAGGCTGGAGTAATTCTGGGATGGGTAACCCACTAAGAAGAACAAATCTGTGCGAGCATGGCCCAAAGCAAACAATATCGATGACATGTGTCCCACATCGGGGATGGATGGGGAGTTCCTAGGCTATAAAAGTAAAAACCTAGATGCTTATATAGCATCGAGGTGAAATCCCTAGCAGAACTCCCTAGTTAAACATGCGTTGGTTGGAGTAATTTTGGGATGGGTGACCCATTGGGAAGAACAAATCCATTCGGGCGTAGCCTATAGCGGACAATATCTGTCATGATCCAAACCCACCCCTATGGATTTAGCATTGTAATCGACTAGTAATCCTTGGATTACCAAAAGCCTCTGAATAGATCATCGTATAATAAGGGGCTGCAGAAGCAAATATAGAAACATACATAGTCTATAGAGCTGTGCAGACATACATGGGACAGATAATCTCAAAACTTTATATACAAATTTGTGATGTCAAAAGGAAGTGGTCTTACGTCACATACATTACAGACCAAAAGAGGACTTATCCCGAAATACAGATACAATAGTCAAAAGAAACTTGCTCATAGAGTGCTACATAAACATGACTGATCACAAAAGGGAACCTCCTCTGGAGGCATAACAGCTACTGACAAAACAGAGACTCCAGGCAATAGCTTATGCCTGGTCACGCACCTGCTCACCTACATACACAATATAAATAGTGAGCAAAATCCCAGTGAATAATAACAAAGTAAAAGTTTTACTAAATGATGTCCAAACAGAAACAGAGTCTTGTACATAATCAGATGTCAAAGCAGAAACAGATTCATATACATATTCATAATCATATTCAAAGTTCGTACATTTCATATGCTAGTACGTGGTACATCCATTAGCATTAACAAATATGATAACCCATGAAGGGACAGCCGTGATGGCATTCCGATGACCCGTAAATGGATAGCTATAAGGCATTCCGGTGACTCATGTGCACATAGATGTTTCCAATGACCCATAAAGAGACGGCCATAAAGGCATTCCGATGACCCATAAAGGAACGTATATCATATGATGCTAAGGATGCCATGAATACATTTCATAAACTTCGACAATCATTCATTCATATAAAACATAGCATTTCATAAAAAATGACCATTTTATATCATCAGAAAAATAATCAAAGTTAAACATAACTTTACAGCGTTATTACTCACAGATGGCTCCGATAGTAAAATAGAGAAAGCGGACGATTCAGATAGTCTATGGCGCGTGACCTACACAAACACATAGAAGATACACATTGAAACACATGCTTGACATATACTTAACTTGTTACGTTTCGTTCTTAATGTGTTTCTAAGTCTTATCCTCATTATATGTCTTAATCTTGGCATAGGAATGCCTAGGATGTGATGTGGATGCGAAAATGTACTTGAAAATACTTAGTCAAATATGCTAGAAATAGGGGTCTTGCTTAAGCACAACTTCCTTCGCTCAAGCGAATATTCAATCATGTGAGTGGTCGCTCGAGCGCAACTTCCTTCACTCGAGTGGTCTGTAAACTTTACAAAAGTACTGGTTGCTTGATTTTTTTCACTCGACGCACGCTAAACAGTCGCGCGAGCATGAGACAGAGCTTTTCGCTTGAGTGCAATTATTGTCGCTTGAGTGGTTTACAAAATGTACAAACTTTTAGGAGCATTCATTTTATGCTCAAGCCAACTTGTGGTCGCTCGAGCGGAAGTGCCAAAATGAGAGTGGTCACTCGAGCGCAGGTTCTATCGTTCAAGCGGAGGAGTAGAATTCTGGAATTTCGAGATTCACTCCCAAACACCAAAACTCAAATTCAAAGCCACAAATCATGTTCTTTTGGGCCAAAAGCTTGAGAAAAACATGTCTAAACTTGTCAAACATCATGATTTCAAAACCATTTCGCCAAATCAAGGCCCAAAAGCTTGCCAATTGCTCAAAATTCAACTTGAAGCTTATGAATATGATGTGAACATGACATGCATGAATTGTCATATACTTGAGATTTCCAAAACATGATCAATTGAGGTCAAATGGTAAGAAATGTGATGAATTCTCAAAACAAGGTCAAGATCGACACATGCATGTGAGACTTATGTGAAGTTCAAACTCAAAATGCTATGATATATGCATGCATGTATGGAATTCATCTATTTAAGCTCAATTCTTATGTTAATTCACCTATCACACTTGATTTCATGTGGCAACCAACTAAATTACAAACTAGGAGACAAAAGTTCTTACCTTAGAAGCTTAATTGTGTCCTAGATGTCCAAATGGTTGAGTCACTTAGTTCAACACCTTGATTTCTCTACAATTTTCCTCTCTCCTTAGATTTCCAACTCAACACTCTCTCTCTCTCTCTCTCTCTCTCTCTCTCTCTCTCTCTCTCTTTCACTCACGTTTGATGCCTCAACAAGGAAGAAATAGGAGTGTAAAGTGTATACAAGGGTCCACTAGTGCCTTATATAGGCTTGGATTAAGGAATTCATTAATTAGGCTTAATTGAGCATTAATTATTCTAGTTATTTCGTTCCGAATTGAATTTCAATTAAACCTACCATAATGTCCTAAAAATTCCAACTAACATATAATTCAAGTCAATTTCGTGATCGGATGCCGATGAGGCCTTCAATTCACAGAACAAAACAGAAAGACAAACAAATATTTCTACCATGGACAGATACAATGCAATTCACACACGTAACACATAATTAATCATGCAATTTCATCTTAGATACTTATTAAGCAGTCTTAATCAAGGATTATACGTTAATCATGGGTCGAGGTTGTTACAATATCGATGACATGTGAAGGGTTGGGGTGGTACAAATGGTATCAAAGCTGACTCTTTAGAGTAGTATCGAGTGTAGGCCTCTGGCGTCTCTTGGTGTATATGGGTGGGCTCTGGCAGGCTATTACACGGGGACGTGCAGCCCTAAAAGGGGTAGATTGTAAGGTCCCAGTGTCCTACATCGGGAATGGAGAAGGAGTTTCTAGGCTATAAAAGTAAAAACCTAGACCCTTATGTATCATCGAGGCCTTTTCCCGAGTAGTGAGATCCCTAGCAGAACTCGCCAATTAAGCGTGCTTAGACTGGAGTAGTTCTAGGATGGGTGACCCACTGGAAAGAACAAATTTGTGCGGGCGTGGCCCCAAGCGGACAACATCGATGACATGTGTCCCACATCGGGAATGGAAGGGAAGTTCCTGAGCTATAAAAGTAAAAACCTGAACCTTTATATAGCATCGAGGCCTTTTCTCGGGTAGTGAAATCCTTAGCAAAACTGCCTAGTTAAGTATGCTTAGGCTAGAGTAATTCTAGGATGGGTGACCCACTAAGAAGAACAAATTCATGCGGGCGTAGCCCAAAACGGATAATATCGATGACATGTGAAGGGTTGGGGTGTTACATAACACATATCATAACACATCATTGTAGGTCAAATTATGAGAGTTTTTTGAGAAACATTTTTCATATTGTGTTTTCATATCATATGTATTATTTTTAGTCTTTAATATTACTAAAAAGAATATCAATGTAATTATATTAAAATTAAAACACCTGTTTTTTTTTTCAAATATAAAGAAAAGTCAAGGTAATTTATTCTATTTTTATTTATTAATAAAAAGAAAGGGTAATTTACAATAAAAATCCTAAAATTATGATCTATTTGCATTTTGTTTCTTGAACTTTAAAGCTCAAAGTATTATCTTGATACAGTTAACCGTTTTTGTTAAGATTACATTAGGAATTTATACAAAATCAGATTTGTGTAAAGCTAGGGTAGATTGAACTTTAAAAAATAAATACTTTTATTTCAATATTTTAAAAATTAATATTTTCTTCTTTGAAGTTTAGGTTTGAGAAAATTAACCTTAAATACAAGGTTGATGTAGACAAGTGCAAACTTCTCAAATTATTTCAAGCAATGGAAACTAGAGGATGAATTTTCTTAAGTAGAGCAGAATGATGCAGACCGAATTTTAAAAAATAAATATTTTTATTTAAATATTTTACAAATGAATTTGGTTAGGAATATTTTAATTTTGTATAAAATATTATAGAATTATTTAACTATTTAGTTTCCTTAGTTGATATGATGTAATTTCTAATTTTATTAGTTTTTATTTTCATTTCTTATTTTCTTAGTTTCTTTTTTTTCAATAATTAAATTTATTATAAACTAGTGAAAACCCGTGCTATACATGGGATGTGAAAAAATTAAAAAAATATTTTTATATAAAATAATATAAATAATTATATTTTTATATGTAAATTATGAAAATAAAAAAAAAATTGAAATCTACAATTAAAGTTTCACAATTTTATAACAATTTCAATATTAGTTTTTAATTTGTCACAACTTCAATTATGTAATTTTCAACCCTTTAGGCCATCTCCAACGGTTCACCAAACCTTGCATCAGATTTGAAAATTAGTGAAAAAGTCACTTTTCGGAGCTCTAATGGTTTCAGCAAATTGGTATCAAAATGAGAATGGAACAAAAAATTCATCAAAGTGAGAACAGGCTACAAATTTCACTACTTTACTGTGCGTTACCGTTAGGGAAGACCAACCGGTCAACCAGCCGGTTGTCCGGCCGGTTGACCAAATAGGTAGGTTCAAACAGGTCGAAAGGTTCAAACAGGTAAAAAAAAAAATTAGTCTTGCCGGTCGACCAACCAGTCGACCCTTCCCTCAATTCTGCATATATTTTGTTCGACAGGTTTGATGTTCACCGTTGGAGGAAGCCGTATCAAATTGAGAAAACAACCTATTTTTTACTCAGATTTGGTGAAAAAAGAAATGAACGGTTGGAGATGCTCTTACTAAGGTTGTAAACTCGAGCGAATTCAACCCGAGTGAGTTCAGCCTGGAATTTTTTAAAGATTGGGTGACATAATTTTTAATTCGATGAGGACCTATGTAAAATTCAAAAATTTGAATAAATTTAAGTGGACTTGATAGAGACACCAAATAACCTGAACAATTAAAACAAAATTGTATAGGAGTATATAAATATATAAAATTATTTAGTATTTTTTTTAATAATAAATAAGATTAATTGAAAATTTAATATTAATGAACAAAATGCTTAAGTTTTTTCCATATATTTTTTTTATTTTGTTTAAAAAATACACATTTTTGAAAGGGATCATTGAATAAGTTGATATTAAAAAAAAAATTACATTTTATAATGGCATAAAATAATTTTAATATAATAAATTTAAGTTTCTTACAAAATAAAAGTATTTGGATAAAAAAAAGCGTAACAAGAAAATTTAGAATGGTATTTTCATTTAATCATAAAATAATCTAGGTGACCAAAAAATTATCACATATAACTCTCATTTTTTTGATAAAAAAGGATATTTCATAAACCATCACCTTTAATAATAAATAAATAAATAAACATTTATTTCTATTTGATCTAGCAAAAGTCACTTTTAGCAATTTGAGCAAAAAAACAAATTTTATTTTAGTTTGTTTAATTGACAATTGAGATTAAAAAAAAATGATCCACCATGTTTCTTAAGTGTTAAAGAAATCTAGATGAATAATAAGGAAAATGTTTAAGATCCGCAAAAATACTCAATTGTACCCACAATGATGTAGTATTATATGTGTCACTATTGATTTTCTATACACTCAATGACATAAAACCCAACTCCCTTGCCACATCAATGTGGATGAAAGTGTAGATTTTTGGAACAAAAAATTATTACATGTAACTCTCATTTTATATATATAAACAAGTTTCACCAATCATCACTGTAGACCGCCCCGAACTCTTTCCGCGCGCCCCCCTTTTCAGAGAGGGTGCAAATTGGGTTCTAGCTACTACAGTTCGGACTCCTATCACGGTTCTGAATCTAATGTAAGACTGATAAATCACCAAAGAGTCTAAATCCGGCAAATCATTTTTGGAAAATCGATTTTAATCAAAAAGCACCAAACATGGACTGCTTTGCCAGATTTCAAAGTCGCCACCTAAATGTTTATTTTGAGAAATTTAGGAAACCCTGACTCGTGCCTAAGGCCACGTGTCCGTCATCACCAAAGTTGCCTCGGCTCGGGAACTTGGGTACGAGAGGGGAATGTCCTGAAATGAGCACCCCCGCTCGCCCGATCAAAGGATCGGCCTCTACTAACATGATATGTTGTTTTTAAAAACACATGTATTCTTATTTCGGTTATTTAGCTAACTTACTACGTGATGCATACGACATACAAGTATAGACTCAATCACTCAATTTGGAACAAAACATCTCATGTTTGTTTTTTGAAATTGGTTTGAAAGTGCTACCCTCAAGTAGGCTAAAGCGTGAATTTAACATCCTTAAGTGGCCTTAAAACAACATGATTTGTCGCTTCGCAAAGTGGGCTTAAAACTCACATTTTGATGAATTGTTCCAATTCAAGTAATAAAGCCTTCATCCACAAGCATTCATACAATTTAAACACTTAAGCAAATAGCCTCATGGCAAGCATGCTAACATGGCAACACTCATACTCATGCAAGTATGCTAAAGCGTAAACACTTACAGTGTACTCCAAGCCAAAACAGGAAACTAGTTAGAAATCATCCATGATCCTAACTATGTCAACAATGTCTAATGCAACGCATGCAAAAATGCAAATAAATAGGCTCGGCTATCTAAGATGGCATATGAATTCAATTTGATAACATGCTTTGAAACACGCATTCAAAGAGGTGTATTGAAATACAATGCAGTTTGAATGATGAGCCGAGCCCAGTGCATGCAAGACAAAATGAATGATGCATGTATGCAAGCATAAGGTATGCTAATTGAAACATGCCCTAAATTAACCACAGAAAGTGAGTAAATAAAAGGGAGAAAAACGTGAGGTCGGAAGACATTCACACACACACGCACACTTATTACAACATTTGCCCTCTCGATGGAGGGTCCCAATAATTAAGCTAACTAGCTACGCTGATTAATTACAAATCAACTAATCAACTATGCTAAGCTAATTAATTACAAACCGAATTGAAACTAGCTATGCTAAACTAATTAGAATATTACAAAGATGAATTAAATTAGCTAAGCACATTAACTAATTAATTACAAAACCGGCAAATTAACTAGCTAAGTAAAATAGTTAAAATGGCCTCGAGGGGAGGAAAACATGCATGCTCAGTTTGCTTCGCCCGGAAAATGCATTGCCTTGCCATGAGTTGTCTTTGTTTGCGCTCGCGGTGATCTCAAAACATCAAACACACCTCTAGGTTGCATCTGCCCCAAAACAGGAGCATTTTGGACAAATTTGCTGCAAATGGCCGGCCGGCCACCTCAACTGGTCGGTAGGCTACCCCAACTGGCCGGTCGGCCAGTGCAAGTGGTTGGTCGACTGGTGCAAGTGGCCGGCCGGCCACCTCTCCTTCCAGAATCTCAATTTTGCTGCAACAGAAAACAACAAAGGCACAACAATACATTTGCAAGGAAATGTGTGTGCAACTACTCTCCTTATCATTTCTCAAGCTCAAAGGAGCGTAGTACTCGGCTCTCAAGCCACCAATCATGCATCTCAATGCATGATGGCCAAAGTGCCAAGCTTGCACAATGTTAGTGAATGCACAAACAAGACTTGAAGAGCCTCCACCCTATCATGCATGATCAGGGGTATTAGCGACCGAGAAACATAACACGTTTCATCACTATGAGTATGAAACATGCCACATTTCTTGTGTTTGGATTAACATCCGATCCAAACACACGCAATGCAATACACATGCTTATCTTGCACAAGTTTTAGCTGGTTCATTTTGTTTACACATTTTACATTACCAATCCATTCCTTAATTTGTTAAGTCCAATGCAAGAGTCCACTAATGGGAAAGATGGCCTAAGCCATAAGCACCGTAAGCATGAAAGAAGCCTCATGCTTTTGGTTGGTTGAGAGCCTCCATTCCATGCTCAAGCCAACAAGGGGCTTAAGACCACTTTCAAGGCAAATAAAAGAGTGAAGCATGGAGTGCAATGACACAAATTTCAGTAATGAAATGGCATGCTAAAGACACTAAAACATGCAAGCAAAGCATGCAAGACATGTTGAAAAGCCATAAACATCAAGACTAGTGAAGAGCATTTCACTAAAGGCATGTAATACAAAGCCCAAATGGTCAAACCAGCTATGGACAGACCTGAGATACTCCAAAAAAGTGGCCAAATCATGCTGAAACTTAGGCACAAAAAGTAAGAAATACATGCTCATTCATTGGCTTGCAAGCAAGGCATAACGCTCAACTCTCAAAATCACTTAATGAGTGATATGTGTGAGAGTGTGACTACACCAAATGCATTGAAATCATGTGAGAAATGAGTTTAAGGCATGCAAACAACTCAAGTAAAGTATGCTAGAGACTTGACACTCAAAGCTAGTCAAAGCCACTTACACTACAACCCTACAAGGCAAGCCTCACATGGCCAAAACCATTCAAAATAGAGCTAAGGCATGCTAAAATAATGGCAAAAACATGCTGAGATAGAGTCAACACAAGCTAGGATGTGAGGCATAAAGCATGAAGCATGTTAGGCCAACAAGTAGGATTACACTACAAGTATAAGATGCAAGCAAGAGGTGACCCCACCAACCAAAATCAGAATTAAAGCATGCTAAAATAACACCAAAAACATGCTTGAACAAAGCTTAAGGAAAAGAGAAATACATGCTCATTTGGTAGGCCAACAAGACATGTAAGCAAGACAAGAGGATAGGGGACCACCCCCTCCAATTTTGGACCACAAGAACAAGTTTTTACCACTGAAATTCCTCTGAGTTTCAATGGTAAAAAGGCCAAGCAAGGGGAGATTCAAAAGCTTAGAGAGTTGGCTCAAGAGGCTTAATAAGCCAAAGAGCAAAAGAGAGAGACCACCCTCCCTAACCACACAAGGCTCAAACTAACACTTTAAAGCCTTAAAAATAGAGTTTTTGAGAGGCTAAAATCAGCCTCAAAGTAGCATGCAAAGGGGGTATAACACTTAATCAAAACAAAGCTTAAAATGGGCTAGTCTCTTACCCTTGAAGAACAATGGCAAGACAGCAACTTCAACAACAATTTTGGACCAAAACCAATGCTAAGACCTCAAAACAAGCTCCAAGGAACCTCAGCTCCAAAATGAAGGTGTTTAACTAGGTGTTTGTCTGCAAAAGTATAAAGAAACAACACTTCTAAGCACAATAGCACAATATAGAGAGTGTGTGAGAATTCTAGAGAGAGAGAGAGGAAGATTTTAGCTCTGAAAAATCTGAACCCCTCTAAAGGGGGAGGAAGCTCCCCTTATATTGAGCAAGCAAGCAAAAAGCTTGCTCAATCCCTCCATACACATGTATGGAGGATGAGTTCAGTGAGCCACAGCTGGCTCAAAAGATCTGAAACTATCTAAAAAGGAGAAAAAGTGGCTACTGGCCAGTTAAGGTGACCGGCCGGCCACTTGAAGTGGCCCACAAGAGGGAAAAGTGGCCGGCAGATGCCAAAAGTGGCTGGCAAGGCCCTCTTCTCCCTAAGGCAAGAGGCAACAAGGTTTGGCCCAAAAAACCAAGGCCAAAACACAAAGGGTTAAGAGGCTCAAAGACAAGGCACCCAGTCGAGACCTTCGGGTGTTCAAAACAAGCACAAACATGCGCAATCATCGCGTGCACAAACGATGAAATCTGAGTCTTAAGGTCGGTCAAAAAATGGGGTGTCTACAATCACTTTTAATAGAAAAATAATGTTTATTTCTATTTGATTTAGCAAAAGTGACTTAACTATTTACGCAAAAAAAAAAAAAAAAAAAAAAAAGTTTTTTTTAATTTTAATTGACAATTGATATTAAAAAAAAAAAGGTTTCAAACTTGTAACAAAATAAACCCTAAATTTTTAATTTCGTCAATTTCAATCATAATCTTTTGATTTGCTTTCACTCTAAACCATTTGCCTATTTTTATTAAATAAAATCGACAGAAAGAGAGTATTTTAGTTATTAAACTTAATTTAAATATACATAAACGTCTAAAATATCATTTTCATTGAGTTTAATGACTAAAATATTGTTTGTTTTTTTTTTTGTTGATTTTACTCAACAATAATAGACAAATGGTTTAGATTGAAAATAAATAAATAAAAATTTAGGGTTTAAATTAATAAAATTAGAAATTTAAGGTTTAATTTGTTAAAATGGTCAAACCTTGGGTTTTTTTTTTTTTTTAAATTTCTCCAAAAATTTAACATAATTCATCATGTTTGGCAAGTGTTAAAAAAGTTATTCATTTTCTTAATGTTTTTATCTTTTGTTAAAATAAAATATTTGTGTTAAAAAAATCTATTATTCAAGTCCTTGTAATTTGGAAGGATATAAAAAAATTATAAGATTTAAAACAAAAAATGACAAAAAAAAAAATATACACTTTTAATCGCCATTAATAATTTGAACACGTGTATTTAATAACATATTATGTTTATATCGATAATATTATAACATATCATTATGACACATGTGAATATTGATCTCATTCTAATTATAATAAAATAATTTAAAGAAGAATTTAAATTTAAATTTTTATTACAAATTTAATAAAAAAAATACATAAATTAATGAATGAATATTGATCTTATTCTAATTATGGTAAAATAATTTAAGGAAGAATCTAAATTTAAAATTTTATTTTAAAAATATAAAATTAATTTATAAACCAATCATATTATGACACACATTAACAAAAATTAAACAAAATTAAAAAAATAAGAAAAAAAGAATTGCAACTTTCAACCATAATAAGATGACAACATTTACAATTATAATAATATATAAATAATTGATGTAAGCCTTATGGCATGATAGTTTTTAATGATTGATGAAATTGAGATATGAAATACTCTTTTGTTCCAATCTTGGATATTCTTTTGCAAAACAATTATTGTTAAGTCTTTATTCTTTGTATTCTTTCTGAATCAACGAGTCTAATGAGTAATCTTACTTTCAATATTTATTTTTAAATCAATGATTCTAAGATTGTTATTATTTCACGTTTTGCGTTGCATCAAAAGCACATAACTTATTTATTGAAATTTTTAAATAATAATGTTTTTATATGGTGATCCTATTTGTACTTTATCATTAAAATAAGGGGGAAAAAACATAAATAATATCATCAGAGAACGGTACTATTGTTCAAAAAAAAATTAATAGCTGATATTATTATACTAAAAATCAATAAAATTCAGATAACATGATAATAATTTAAGATAATTAATTGTTAAATTTTAAAGTTCATGTAAATAAAATACAAATGTGTCATAATTCAAAAAAATTTACACTAATTTTTTTAAAAGAAAATGAAAGAGACAAAACCTTCCGTGGCCAAGTCACGTGACGACAAACTGAGCCCGTCTCACACTGTGATAGCTTCTAGTTCCACACCTAGAAAATCCTCAACTCACATCCTAGGTATACAATTTTTTTTTTAAAACATAAATTACACTTTGTGCTTTTTATATTTATTTTTATTTTAAATTAAATAAAAAAATATCATAATAATTGTCACATAATGTGAAAAATATTGATACATTTACACACAAGTCCTAATTTATGAATTTACATTCCATTAAGTTCTAACTAAGATTTTTTAGACGTTCAAGTCCCATTAAATTTTAATAGTCAAAATTACCTTTCAAACAATAATAGTTCATCATTTATGATTATCTATAAAGGAATATAATTATTTGACATTTATTTTGATTTTCAAAACTTCAAAATATCAACTTTCAAGTTGGGGGAAAAAAAATTGAAAAAATTGAATTAGTTTTTTATGCAAAATTAAAATTTTGGTGTCTATAAAGGAGTATGATGATGGAACATTGATGTGTAAAATTGAAAGAAAAAAAAATTAAAAATGAAAAAAGTGATAATATGCTCAATTTTAAAACTAGAAAAAATTGATAATATTCTCGATTTTATTGGATAGTTGAATCAAACCAATAAGTAGAAGGACAAAAACGTTTAATCTCATGCTCTATTTTTTTTATCAGTTAGTGAAACAATTATCTAGAACATTACTATGCAAAATTAAAATAGTTCTTAATTTTAAAAATTACGAAAAACTAATAATATTATCAGTTTTACTAAATAAAACTTATTGGTTCAAGAAATCTTAAATAAGATCTAAGCTACACTAACATTTGTAAATAGAGTTTTTAGGTAATTAACTCAAAAATTTATTATTATATGAGAATTTAACTTCATGTCAAATGTACATTATATATAATAAAATATTTTTTGGTAAATTACACTAACACCCCCCCTGAGGTTTTTATTTAATATAGATATACCATCATGTTTGAAAAATTACACTTATTCCCTTATCAGATTAAAATAACATACCCCTTAACCTTTATACATATAAAATAATAAAATAATGTTAATATTTTGTTCATGTCATTTCAAGAGAAATAACAATCATCTTCTTTGATTTAACTTATACAAAAAAATGGGTTTTTTTAAAAAAAAAAAATTTCGTGTTTTTTAATTTTTACGGAACTTTTTTAATATTTTAAACTATTTTTTTAAAAAAAAAAATTAGATTCACCTAATCTAGATATACTGAAGAAGTATAATATTTTGTGATTTTTTTTTAAATTCACCAAATACAATATATATGTATATATATATATATATATATAAATTCAATAATACTGTAATAAATGTAAATGACGGTATTTGGTAATACTATAATTAATGTGGGTGAATAGACAAGAAAGAAAAATGATAATGGAAAAAAAATAGAAAAAATCTATTCATATATAAAAATTTATACAAAAAAATCATAAAAATGTTATGATAATGATATTGTTGTAGATATGAATCATGTTTATGGTGTGTTTTGTTTTAAAGTGAAAGATCACCATTAAGTTATATCATTGTGTTTGAAAATTTTATATAAAATTTATGTTCGCATATCATCACTCATTAAGAATATGTTCCGGTAGAATTTAATGATAGAAAATTGTAGAATGTACTCATGATGATAGGAAAAAGAAATGGTAGAAAAAAAACAAAATGGTCCTTTAGAAAATTTTAGGTTATGACATCAACAATCTAGAGGCAATTTGTAATGAGATTACAAACCTCAGTGAGGGGAATGTAATTTTTCAAACGTTAGAGGGGAATCTGTATTAAACAGAAACCTCAGGGGGTGTTAGTGTAATTTACCCAATATTTTTATGCCATGTGACAGTCAATGTGTCATTTTTTGTCTAATTTTTAACAGAAATTAGCTTTATCAGTAAATTGAGAAAAAAAAAATTGAACCTAAAGGCTCAAAATGAGAAAAAACAAACCTTAGGGGCCAAAGTGAAAAAGTGGCCAAACATAAAATGTCATGCCTCGGATTTACACGGTTCGACTCACATGAATAAGCCACCCAACGATGAACTATAGATAACAACTCTCATACAAATGAATATAATATAGTCACACAATACATGTGTTTATCCAATTTTATACATTCCTAAATACAACATCTAAGTCGAATGGATATTCTATAACTAAAAACATACACATATGTTCTAAATTAAATTGAACGTCCTGAGACTCTTACATCATACACAAGGGTGTAACCCTTACAAGAATGGAACACAACCAATAAATAATATAAATGGCTCATGGCCTATAAATAACTGAATCATCCTACACGATTCTGAACACAATTTCGCGTCACAGTCCACATTCGTAGATGTACACCTGAAAAACATTTTCAGCCACGTAGGGTGAGCATAAAGCCCAGTAGAGAATATTTTAAAAACTAAATATACTCTACCAACATAAATGATCATGTTGTAATACATATATACAAGATGCCCAAATGTATTTTCAAATCCATTTGATTTCTCAACAAAATCTTTTTTTTCCAATTACCAAAACCTTACGTTTAATCAAAACGTTTTCCGAGTTGAAATCATCCGTTTAATATAAAATCCCTTTCCAAAAATCAAACTAGGTATCTCAATACCAACCAATAAATACATTGCTAAATCAAATGCGAATGCATCGCTAAATAACAGCAAATATATTGCTAAAACCTTTTTCCAAAACATCATTTCAAGTCCAAACGATAATGAATAAAATAGCTAAATCTCCAAGGCTAGTCTTCATCCAAGTAACTATACAAGTTATAAGGTCATTTTTACCGGTGCTAATCGGAAAACTCGACACCTACCGCGCAGGTTTAGGTCTTTCACCATGGACACACAGGCCAATTTAATTATACTTTAACACCCTCTCACAGTTTTACCACTTTATTTACCTTTTTCTAATAGCACAATACGTGTGTGGCTCAAAATATTGTTTGTATTGTTTTCCAAAACAATACAAATGTTACAAAACAAAATACAAGAATTTCCAAAACATCCTTCCAAATATACAATTTTAAATCCCAAAAATCCATTACATGCTTCATGATATGATTAATTTCAAATTGCCTATTCCTCATGCAATTTCTAACACATGACAATATTATTCTACACCGATAGCCAAAACAATTATCTCTAATGCAATAATTAAAAGATAACAATATAGATATATTTTTCAAAAGAACAACAACACCTGAGAGGGTAATTTATATGAAAATTGGGCCGAGCTAGGTAATGAGCCGTCATGGGCCGCAATACAAAGGGCTGAGTAAAAAGGCTTTAAAGTTAGTCCGGTCCAAGAGCCCCGAAGCTAGTCCGGCCCGGAGGAGACTTGAAGTTAGTCCGGTCTAAAGACACTTTGAAGTTAGTCTGGTCTCAAAGTTAGCCCGGTCATGGCGTATTATGGCTAGAACGGTCAGAACCTACTATTCGGTAGCCCGGTCTGATCACACCATGGTTTGTACATGAGAGAACTGAGATAAGGTGTAGCGAAAGGAAGAACCGAACTAAGGATAGTTCGGCTTACTCTGCGGCTCAGCATAACCATGATTACTTCGGTCATATTGGAGTTCGGCCATGGTAAAAACCATCTCACTTGGTTTAAGCAGTGAGGGGGGTGTTGAAGGATAAGCATTATCTTTCAGGAGTATGAATCCTAGGAGGACTCTACATGGAGGAGTAGAAGCCCTACTAGGATTATGCCACACGAAACCTATAAAAGCTCACAAACATCACCTTTGGAGAGGTAACACAACTTTGTTTTCTGAATACACAGAGCTTTTGTCTATTTGTCAAGCTTACTGACTTAGGCATCGGAGAGGTTTCTGGCACACACCCGCCAGCTAGCTCACGTTTGTGTTTTTCAAGTAATAAAGCGACGTCGTACGGAGGAGCGCAGACTTGATCAACAGGATTATACGAGAAGGTTTATTCCTTTCCCGTACAATTGGCGTCGTCTGTGGGAAAAACAGACAAGACAAAACCTCTTGATCAAGCTTTACCTCTTTAGGAACAATGGCACACATTGAAGAATTGCCACAGTCCGCCATCGACGGGAAAACTCCAGATGGGGGTGCAAGGCGTGATGGATTACCTTCTATCCCTCCCATGGCGGACTTGGAGTCCCAACGACATAACCCTAGGAGAGATACTAGGGGAAGGCGGACTCACAGCCCCCGTCACTCTCATTCACAAAGTCCTGACAGGCAAAGGCGGAGGATTGATCCTCAAGTTCTGGAGGATCGCGTGAAGGAGCAAGACGAATTAATAAGGAAAATGGCGGCCGACATGGAAGCCTTGAAGCGCCAGATGAAGGGAAAAGGAGTGACGACAGGAGAGGGGCGCAAAAACAAGACGCCCCCTCGCCGCTCAGAACACCATGGAAGGCATTCAACGCCATCACAAGCAGAGAGTAGAAGCCTCAGGATAGGCAATAGTCAGTCTGGAACCTCCAGAACTCGTTACTCCAAGTCTGAGAGAACGAGATCATTGAGGTCTTACACAGAGGGAAGTACCTACCAACCCTCACACTCGCACCAAACATCATCCAAACAGACGGAGTTGCCAAGATCATCCGATTTGCAGATCATGCTGGAAGAAAAGGCACGATGGAAGGAGGACACCAGGGCGCGCGACCCTCGCAGAGTTTCTGCCCTTCAACGATTGGCTTCTCGATCGCATGGAAGCATCGAGGTTGGAATGCCATTACCACGCCCTGCCTACGAACCGACGGACAAAGCATTAGCAAGGCTGCAAACCTCGTCGTTCGTTCCAGCAATCGAAAACGCGCCCCTACCTACAGGCTTCCTTCAGCCCAAATTCACTACGTACGAGGGGAAGGCGGACCCCTACATTCACCTAAGCCACTTCCGCCAGGTTATGGCGGTATATCGGCGAAACGAGGCTCTAATGTGCATCATCTTCCCGTCAAGCGTTGGCGATCTAGGCTTGACTTGGTTTGAAAAACTTCCAGAAGGTAGCATAGCCTCCTGGGCGTAATTGGCAGAGGCGTTCGTCACAAGGTTCAGAACAAACACTAAAACCCCGGTGGAGATTGACCAGTTACTCTCCATCGACATGGGTGAAAAAGAGACACTAAGGCCCTACAATAGTCGCTACTGGGAGACATTCAACCAGATTGGGGACTACCCCACCAATCTCACCATTGCACAGTACAAAAGAGGCCTTCTAGTCGGGAATAGACTAAGGGACTCAATCACCATGACACCACCTCTCACCATGGAAACCTTGATGGAAAGAGTGCATCAGCACATCAGGGTAGAAGAGGATGGCGCACGTGCCAAAATAAAGTCTGGCACGACCACAGTACCAGTAAAGAAGACCTCAGCAAAGGTCAATGCGGTAGATCGTCAGAACAGAAACAGACGTGGCAGGCGAGACAATGGAGAGGACCCGGATAAAAGATGGTTGTGGGTCCGCACGGCCATAACCACGGTATTCAAGAAACTGATCTACCGAATTCTAAGTGAAATAAGAGATGAGCCTTTCGTCAGATGGCCAGCCAAACTAGGGGAAGCTCAGAAGGACTATGACGAAAGATCACGGTGCACCTTCCACAAAGAAAAGGGGCACCGCACTGAAAATTGCACGCCATTGAGACAGCACCTGGAAGAGTTAGTGGCAGCAGGTCACCTGGATAAATACATTGAAGGAGGGGCCCAACCAGCCCCCCAAGACCATAACAACCCCAACGGAATGCCAATCGACGCCCCACCTCAAGGCGTTATCAATGTGATACATGGAGTCTTTGAACCTGAGCGTGTATGTGAGCTCAGGGGATCAATCAAAAAGGCTGAATACTTAAGAGAGGTGCTAAGTTCCCAACCTGCCATCAAGAAAGGGAAGACAGAGGCCACAAACATCATGTCTTTTTCAGATAAAGACTTAGAATGGATATATTGCCCTCACAATGATGCCCTGGTCATCATTCTCCGAATCAAGGATTTTGACGTCAAGCGGATTCTGATTGACCAGGGTAGTTCACGTGAAATCATGTACTACGAAACATTTAAACAATTGAAGCTACAAGACAAAGACTTGGCGCCAGCCGTTTCTCCCCTAATTGGATTCAACTTCATGCCAGAATGGCCCGTCGGCAAAATAATTCTTCTAGTCAGAGAAAGAAGCGTGACGAAACAAGTGGAGTTCTGGGTATTGAAGGTCCCCTCCATTTACAACATCATCTTGGGCAGAACATGGTTGCATGCCATGCAATCGGTGGCGTCATCCTACCACCAAGTAATGCAGTTCCCCAACGATACCGGGGTAATTGAAGAAGTCTATGGAGATCAGATCATGTCGAAGCAATGCTTCGTCACGGTGAATGGCAGCCCCGCTGCCAAAGGATACGTTCATTCGGTGGAAGAACCTGAGAGCAATGAGCTATTCGCAGATGTCGGCAAAGCGGCTGATCAGAAAGCGGTGGAGGACTTAGTAAAGGTAAGAATAGATGAAAAGAACCCGGATAAGTTCTTTTTGCTTGGTTCGTCGTTGTCCAGCACTAAGAGATTAGAGGTGTTGGAATTTTTGACCTCTAACATCGAAGTATTCGCCTGGACGCCATACGACATGCCAGGTATTGATCCCAACTTCATCTGTCACCAACTTAATGTCCACCCATCCGCCAGACCAATCATCCAACGCACACGCAGATCAGCACTCCACCACGCCGAGATAGTGGCAGAAGAAGTAGGTAACCTGTTAGAGGCAGGAGCAATTAGAGAAGTGCACTACCTAAGATGGATCTCCAACACAGTCGTAGTGCCAAAAAAGAATGGCAAATAGCGTGTCTGCGTCAACTATAAAACAGTCAACAAGGCGTGCCCAAAAGACAGCTTTCCTCTACCACGGATAGATCAACTGGTAGACCTAACGGCGGGGCACAACCAACTTAGCTTTCTGGATGCATACAGAGGCTACCACCAAATCGCCATGCATGAACCAGACCAGGAGGTCACATCCTTTACAACTCCGAGAGGACTATACTGTTACAAGGTCATGCCCTTTGGCCTGAAGAACGCAGGGGCAACATTCCAACGAATGGTCACCAAGATGTTTGAACCATTGTTAGGAAGAGCGATGGAGGCCTACATCGACGACATGGTGGTCAAAAGCAAGGATGAGAATGACCATCTCAAGGACCTAGGAGAGATGTTTGAAATCCTGAAGAAGCACAAGTTGCGCCTCAATGCATCCAAGTGTGCATTCGGAGTAGGATCTGGCAAATTCCTGGGCTTCCTTGTGACCAACCGGGGTATAGAAGCAGACCCTTCCCAGATCAAAGCAATCCAAGATTTGGAGAGACCAAACACAGTAAAAGAAGTGCAGCATCTCACCGGCATGGCAGCCGCGCTCAATCGGTTCATAAGCCGGTCATTAGACAGACTACGACCATTCTTTCAAGCTTTAAAAGTCAAGTTCGAGTGGGACGAAGAATGCGACCGAGCTCTGGAAAGCTTGAAGGAATATATGTCTTCCCCACCACTGCTTGTTACCCCAGTACCTGGAGAAGAACTTTTCTTGTACCTGGCAGTCTCTCAGCACGCAATTAGCGCAGTGTTGGTTCGTGCAGAAAGAATCCAACACCTGCCCATCTTTTATGTCAGCAAGACATTGCTGGGAGCCGAAACAAGGTACTTGCCACTGGAAAAATTAGCATTGGCCTTAATGATGGCCTCCAGGAAATTGGTACACTACTTTCACACCCACACCATAGTCGTCCTCACAGCTTTCCCACTAAAAGCTTTGTTTGAGAGGGCGAACTTTTCTGGGCGAATCTTGAAGTGGGCAGTAGAGTTGGGACAATTCGACATCAAGTTCCAACCCAGAACCGCAGTAAAGGCCCAATCTTTGGCAGACTTCATCGCAGAGTTCACTCCTGGAAGTCATCATATCTGCCCAGTCGACCTAACTGACACAACCCAACTAGGGATGGAAGTTGACGCCGGAATAACGCAACCCCTAGCAGAAGGTGCTCAGTCAGACTCCAAGGCAGACCAAACTAAAGACAGCAAAGAAGAAGCAAACCAAGCTACACCAAACCAAGACTCACCAACAAAAAAAGACTCGGTGCAATCAGATAACGAGGGGCAGACAGCAAGCATGGACCTTAACCCCACGACATCGTTTGACCCCTCCACCTGCTGGAAGTTGTTCGTTGGAGAGATGTGGAAGCTCTTTGTGGATGGAGCATCCAACCGGCATGGTGCCGGACTTGGCATAGTCCTCATCTCACCAGACGGCCTGGTTATGGAACAAGCAATCAACCTTGGCTTCCCAGCATCAAACAACGAAGCGGAGTATGAAGCACTTCTTGCAGGTCTCAAAACAGCATTCTACATGAAGGCCACCGAACTAATGGTCTACAGCGACTCACAGCTGGTGGTAAACCAAATTTCTAGCGACTATGAAGCAAAGGATGATAGGATGGCCAAGTACCAAGAATTGGTCAGAATAGAGATCAAGAAATTTGAAGTAGTGAGGATTGAGCAGATAGGCAGGGAAGAGAACCGCAGAGCAGACGAACTAGCAGGCTTTGCTTCAATGGCAGATACATCCATCCCTCATCCATTGCTCATCGACTACTTACCAAGACCAAGCATCGAAAACCCAGAAGCAGAAGAAGTATGCCGCGCTGATCTAGGCCCCTCATGGATGGATCCCATCATACTATTCTTGAAAGATGGCGTCCTACCGGAAGAAAAGAAAGAAGCCAACAAAATTAGAGCAAAGTCACAGTGATTTTGGCTCTCCCCAGCTCTGGCATTATACAAAAAGTCATTCTCAGGACCCTATCTAAAGTGTGTCCACCCCAGCAAAGTGGAAGCATTCTTGTACGAGATACACGAAGGGGTGTGCGGAAGCCACCAAGGAGGAAGATCGCTAGCTTACAGGGCCATTTCGCAAGGATACTGGTGGCCATACATGCAGGCAAACTCAAAGAAATATGTGAAGAAGTGCGAGAAATGCCAAAAATTCGCACACCAAATACATCAACCAGCTAGAGAACTCCTACCATTGACCAGCACATGGCCCTTTGCAATGTGGGGCTCAGACATCGTAGGACCACTTCCAACAGCGCCCGGAAACAGGAAGTTCTTTCTCGCAGCGACAGACTACTTCACGAAGTGGGTGGAAGCAAAAGTATTAGCATTAATCAAGGAAAAAGATGTGAAGAAGTTTGTCTGGCAAAATATCATTACTCGATTCGGCATACCTAAAGCCCTCATATCAGAAAATGGCACCCAGTTTGATGGAAAAATCTTTAGAAGCTTTTGTGAAGAATACAAGATAGAGTTCTACAATTCTACACCCGCATATCCTCAAGCAAATAGCCAAGCAGAAGCATCAAACAAGGTTGTCTTGGATGGACTAAAAAAAAGGTTAGAGAAGGCAAAAGGCAAGTGGACGGAAGAACTTCCTCATGTTTTATGGGCTTACCGCACCACACCTCGACGTTCAACAGGAGAAACACCATTCTCCTTAGCCTACGGAATAGAAGCAGTAATCCCACTAGAAGTTGGCCTCCCCACAATTCGAAGCGAAAATTTTGATCCCGACTTGAATGGAGAAGCCATAACATTGGAGCTCGACCTCGCCGAAGAAAGAAGAGAAAGAGCACTAGTCCACATTGCCTCATATCAACAAGAGTTATCCAGAAAATACAACAAAACAGTACATCCAAGGCAATTCAAGATCGGAGATTGGGTGCTGCGCAAAGTGATGGGAAACACCCTGGTGCTAGGAGATGGCAAGCTAGGGCCTAATTGGGAAGGTCCTTACAAAATGGTTGGGTTAGCAGGCAAAAGGGCATACCACTTAGAAGACAAGGATGGCAAAGCAATCCCCAGGCCATGGAACACCGCCAATCTCAAGTTATTTTATTTTTAGCTTTCCTCTTTCAAACATGTGTAATTTTTCTTCTTTCTTTCCTCAATAAAACAAATCGATTCTTTTCAGCATAGTTGTTCTCTGTAAAAGTTAGTTTTAGCGAAGTTAGGTACACTGCAAACATTTTATTGTAAGTTGGCTGGAAAAACTAACTTAGAGGTTGGCTGGATTAAACCAACACCCCTCCTAAGTCCAGGATAAGGATCCAGGCAGCAAGACGTTTGGTCGAAATAACCAAACATGCTATTCTAAGTTGGCTGGAAAAAACTAACTTAGAGGTTGGCTGGATTAAACCAACACTCCTCCTAAGCCCAGGATAAGGATCCAGGCTGCAAGATGTTTGGTCAGAATAACCAAACATTCTATTCTAAGTTGGCTGGAAAAACTAACTTAGAGGTTGGCTGGATTAAACCAACACCCCTCCTAAGCCCAGGATAAGGATCCAGACTGGAGGACGTTTGGTCGGAATAACCAAAAATTTCTTCTAAGTTGGCTGGAAAAACTAACTTAGAAGGTTGGCTGGACTAAAACCAACTCTTATTACTCTTCAGTCGAAGTAAGGGTATGGCTGAAGAGTGGTTGGTTGGATTAAAACCAACTCTTAGTACTCTTTAGCCGAAGTAAGGACATCGGCTAAAAGAGTGGTTGGCTGGATTAAGCTCTTATTACTCTTCAGCCGAAGTAAGGGTTTAGGCTAAAGAAAGGTTGGCTGGATTAAAACCAACTCTTAGTACTCTTTAGCCGAAGTAAGGACATCGGCTAAAAGAGTGGTTGGCTGGATTAAACTCTTATTACTCTTCAGCCGAAGTAAGGGTATAGGCTAAAGAAAGGTTGACTGGATTAAACCACTCTTGGTACTCTTCAGCCGAAGTATGTATTTCAGCTAAAGAGTGGTTGGCTAGTAAACTCAGTCAGATTGCTCAGCTAAAACCAGAATAAAGTATCTTGGCCACACTACTATTAGAAAGCAAGCTCAAACAGGAATTTAAACCGAGATAACAGTTGGAAGTGAAAAGATCATGGAAAAGTCATTACAAGTACAAACATGCAGATCAACCGAAATAAGAGTTCAAAACAAGAAAATTTTCATTCATCAAAGAGCAAATATAAATGAGGAGCCGCAGCCCGATTACAAGACCAAAACAAAAGGCAAAAGAAAAATACAGGAATCAGTTGAACAAATCATCTATCTCGGCGTCCAGACCGGCATCACCATCATCCCGAAGCGCGGTCTCTGGCTGGAGCTCGGTCTCGGTCGCAAGTATGGTCTCGGTCGGAAGCACGGTCTCGGTTGGTTGCTCAATGATCAGGTCTTCCACCGTGTGCTCCGCCCGAGCTGATTGATTTGTTGGAACATTGCCGACCGAGGTATCAGTTAGCTCTTCTTCATCGTCGTCAGAACTCTCAAGGAACTGCTGCTAAACGGATGCAGCATACTGAGTTAGTGAGGCCGGAATAAAATACTGCGGAGCATTGTAGACCTCGGTTTCGGACCCACAACCGAGCTACTCCACAGCACTTCTCCAGCTGCACTTGAAAAATAAGTCCTTTGCTGCCTCACATTGTTGGATATAAGCAACCTCGCCTTCTTTGTAGCCCTTTTGCTCGGCGTCATCAGCCTTCTTCTTCAATTCATTTATTTCAGCGTCTTTGGTACTTTCAAGCTTTGCGAGCTCCCACAAATGCTTGTCTTTCATTTCGGTTAGAGCTCTTTGTTTGTCAGAGTTAGCCGAGGTAACCAGTCCGGTTAAGCGAGTTACCTCGGCCTCCAGCTCGGCCATTTTTACTTGTGATTGTTTAAGCTTGGTGGTCTTGGCTTCAGCTTCTGCCATGGCCTCCCTTGATGTTCTCCTGAGCTCCAACACCCACTTGTGTGCAATATGGTTCTTCTGAATGGCCTGCAATAGAATAGAAACTCTCCTTTTTAGCCGAGCTGAAAGTAGGAAGAATTAGAAAGGTACAAAAGCAAAAGAGAGTGCTACCTACCAGGATCATGGATTTAGTTGAAGACCGGATGGCCTTCAGCTCGGTGTTTAGCTGATTGTGGTGCTCCATGTCCTTTGGAAGGCACACACTTTTGGCAAGGTTGAAGGCTAGTATGTGATCCTTCTCAGCAACCACCGAGTCAGTTTCCTCAATATCTCGGTTCTGAAAAGTGAGCTTCGGTGCCCACTTGGAGGTAGCTCGGTCAGATGGCTCTGGTTGCAGACTCGATGGGTGGCTCGGTGGTAGGGTGGTTTGGTCTTCATCAACTAACCGTTGTCCGGTCGGGGTAGTCCGGGCGCGTTTAGTTCGGTGTGATGAAGAAGGCTACTGAGAAGGAAGGGCCACCACGGTCTCTTGAGTTTGGTTTGGTGGTGGTACCTCGGCCCTGTTCGTCTCGGTCAAGAGGGCCCTGACTTTGTTTCTCTTGGCCATTTCTTCTTCAGCGGTCAGTGGGATTAGTCTAATTTCTGGCAAGGTTGGGTCCGGTTCTGGGGCCTCCTCTAGCAGAAAGTTGGTCACTCTCGCTTTTCGGCAGCCGCTGTATCTATAGGTCGGTTCGAATTTTAGCAGCTTGGCCCAACTACGTTCTGGATACCGTAGTGCGGCGCGTAAGGTTGCTGGATTTGGGTAGCTGTACAGAGACTGGAGGTGGGCAGAATCTACGAAAGAAAACAACTGTTAGTTCGGCTGAAAAATTGAAAACCGAAATATTGTAAAGCACGCAAGAAAACCGAAGTAATTATACCAGGTGTTCCTTTTTTCCAATTAATGCTTTGGCCAGGAATCTGGGCTTGGTGATCCTCAAAGTTCCCAGACACCCAGAAAAAATCGTCGTCATTCAAGTCTTTATCCGATGTGTTTTTTATTATTTTCTCACGTCGACGGCGTATTCTAATATAGTACACCCAGTCGTCTTCCTTCGAACCTATGGAATACTGGTGGAAGATTTCGGCTAGACCGAGGTTGATGCCTGCTTGGCGGTTTAGTTCGGCTATACCCATTATTATACGGTAGGAGTTGGTGGAAAGTTGGGTTGGACATAGTCTGGTTTGCCTAAGAAATTCACAAATAAGGGGTTGGACTGGAAATCTTAGCCCGATTTCTATTATTGAAAGAAGGGTAAAGGGTACAAAACCCTGGTTTCCCCAAGGTATGACATCTTTTTCGGCTAAGATTAGGTGGACGTCGTCAGGTATATTGTAATCTTTTCAGAATTCGGCTAGACCGCCCGGAGTATTTACTAAAAATCTATACTTCCCCATTTATTTTATAAGTTATGAATAAGTTAGATCAGTGGCAAAATTGTGCTCAGTAGCTCGGTATGGCGCGCAGTGGAGTGCCTAGGCAGCCTAAGTCTGCAAAGTGGAAAACAAAGGGGTTAAGCACAGATCATTGGACCGTGCTACAAAATAAAAGCAAAAAGAGTCCTACTTCGGCTATGTGGATGCTACAGGTTCTGTCTCGATTTCAACAAGATGCTTAGTAGCTCGGATTGGGCGGGGGGTTGGATAGCTCGGTGTTGGCAAACAATTCGTTATCTCGGTTAATAGGAAGGCTCAGTCAGACCGGTTGAGCCTCTAGGGGCAGCTTTCTGAGTTCGGTCTAAAAACTTAGAAAGCTGGTTTAGCCCCAAAGACTTAGCTCAGTCGAAAGGTAAGGTTTCGGTATACTATGTTCTGACTTAGTTCGGTTCGTTTACCTCGGCTAGAGATCTATCAAGAAAAGGTTTGACTTAATGAAACTATTGGTACGAGTGTTGGTTCGGTTGTATAGTCTGGTCTCACTGGCATCAAACTACAAACGGTTTACTAGTTCGGTTATGTGTAATTTTGGATCAAAAGCAATGTTCTACAGGTTATTTCATGAATACCTGAGGATTATATTAACATGGTGTTTTCAGAAGAAGCAAAGCACATGGAAAAAAAGTATTTTACAAAATACACAAAACAAAGTACGAAAACAAGGGAAAGCAAGATAGAGGTGCAATACTAACCAGATGAAGAGGCAAGAACTGGAGATGGAAGCAAAAGGCAACAGCAAAACACGAGCTCTTTCAAAAGACGAAGAATAGTGAGAACTCAGAGAGAAGGAAGAGGATGAATAGTAGAAGTGGGGGGATTTTGGCCTTAGGATTTGTTTTTGTTAGAAAGCCCAAAATTTGGATGGGACTATTCAAAAAACACGGAGTACGAAGGCGGCGTGACAGCTGCATTGAGCCAATCAGGGCCTGCCACGTGTCATTGGAATAAGAAGCGATTCAGTTGCTGTGATTGAAGAGACGTTTTGACCGGACAACTAGAGCCCGGCGTGAATTTAGCTCGGTTGGATAGGATAAAGGGTTTTTAGCTCGGTTGGAAAAGCTAAAGGGTTTTGGCTCGGTTAGAAAGGCTTAAAGACCTTAGCTCGGCTGATAAAACAGATAATCCCTATCACGCTACGCAGATAGAATTAAGGGGCAATTGAGAGGGTAATTTATATGAAAATTGGGCCGAGCTGGGTAATGGGCCGTCATGGGTCGCAATACAAAGGGCTGAGTAAAAAGGCTTTAAAGTTAGTCCGGTCCAAGAGCCCCGAAGCTAGTCCGGCCCGGAGGAGACTTGAAGTTAGTTCGATCTAAAGACACTTTGAAGTTAGTTCGGTCTCAGAGTTAGCCCGGTCATGGCGTATTGTGGCTAGAACGGTCAGAACCTACTATTCGGTAGCTCGGTCTGATCACACCATGGTTTGTACATGAGAGAACCGAGATAAGGTGTAGCGAAAGGAAGAACCGAACTAAGGATAGTTCGGCCTACTCTGCGGCTCAGCATAACCATGATTACTTCGGTCATATTGGAGTTCGGCCATGGTAAAAACCATCTCACTTTGTTTAAGCAATGAGGGGGGTGTTGAAGGATAAGCATTATCTTTCAGGAGTATGAATCCTAGGAGGACTCTGCATGGAGGAGTAGAAATCCTACTAGGATTGTGCCATACGAAACCTATAAAAGCTCACAAACATCACCTTTGGAGAGGTAACACAACTTTGTTTTCTGAATACACAGAGCTTTTGTCTATTTGTCAAACTTACTGACTTAGGCATCGGAGAGGTTTCCGGCACACACCCGCCAGCTAGCTCACGTTTGTGTTTTTCAGGTAATAAAGCGACGTCGTACGGAGGAGCGCAGACTTGATCAACAGGATTATACGAGAAGGTTTATTCCTTTCCCGTACAACACCTATTTTCAAAATCCCACAACCATTTCCTTCCTGTCTCTTTCCAACCAAGCCATTTACCAAAATCAATCCAACTTCCAAAACAATATCATTTAGGATTTTTCTACAAATTGGGGTTTTTTCACTTTTAGAAATTCATATGCATTTTTAATTACCGAAAATAACTGTACTAGCACACATATTACTCCAACTCACATCTCCTACATACCCAACCAACCACTAATATATCTCCAACTAATTATAACTATTACTCAAACATACCTACAACATCTTACTCAAATATACCTACAGCATCTTACTCAAATTACAACATCTTACTCAATAGCTATGTGTCACATCAACTTTATGTTGTGGATTACAAATTGCAGTTGAAAATGAATAGCCAAATATATGGGCATAATCCAAATATCATGCATCAAGAAAGACAAGAATGTATCTATATTTCCTTTTAGATATAAATATGGTTATGATTTTTTTTTTTTTTTTGGGTAATGCAAATGCAAATGCAAAAATATATTTACATCTGATACGACACATAGCTATGTTCATATTTCTGTTAATCTGAGAAGAAATTTGCAAAGAGAAAAACAAAACATAGACAAATTAAGTATATATAACTACATTTCACTTCTCAAATTCATAAACCAAACACAATTTCAAAAATATTTATATTAAAACTGTAGCACGACCCCCACACGCAACGCACGTGGGGGCCAACTAGTATTTATAAATATTTATAAAATATATAATGAGATGATTTCTTAATTTCATAAAAATTATATTATTAATTTTCTATTTCATTAATATTTCATAATGTATAATGGAAATGATCTCTAATTATTTCACATTTTAAATAGTAGTATCAATTTTATCGAATCAATTTATATATGAGATGCATGTCATTTTTTTTTTAATTTTAAAAATAAAATGGTACGATAATTTTTTTTATGAGTATAAACTTTATAAAGAACCTAAAATTTTGTCCCTAAATTTATTTATAATGACATGGCTGTTGAAAAAATGGTTTATATAGGCATATTTTGGGCCGACTTTGAGCCTAAAAATTGAGTAGGTCCGTAGAGGTGAAATGTTCCTTGCCGCGTGACAAGTCACACAGTGAAGACGGAACGTCAAAACCATTTATGAGTGAATGGGTAGTTGACGTCGTTTTCGGATCTAACATTAATTTTTTTAGATAAAATTCATTTGAATTTTTTCAATAAAAATTATTGTGGGAATTTAATTTAATTCTAAATTCAAATTTTGAGTTCCTGAGTGGTTTCCTAAAATTTGTAATTGTAGGAATTTAATTTAATTCTAAAATCAAAATTTTAGATTCCTAAGTAGTTTCCTAAAATTTGTACCTTTTTCTTTATTTATTAAACTATCATATAGTTTAATATATATATATATATATATATTCTAAATAGTTTGTATTAATAAAGTTCCTTCAAGTTTGAAAAGCTGCTCCAATCCACCAACGGTACTATTTCAAAACATTTTGAAATATATGTTCCTAACGGTGGGTTTCAGTTTTCTTTTGTACTTGTTCAATTCTTATACTACCTGTTCGGGTAAAGGTTGAATGGTCACCTAGTGCTATATATATAGACCTATTTCCTGCAATCCAAGATATCGAGACATTAGTCTGAAAAATACTTTGTTGTTGTCCAATTTTTCTCTAGTGCATTTATTCTTCATATATAATTTTAGGAATAAATTAAAGAGAGTATAGATCACAGGTTTGGTTCGCCGAACAAATTTATTTGAAGTGCTTCTATAAATTTGTGAAGATCATTGTATCCTGGGAGATAGACGCCATTCAACCGTAAGCATCATAGTGGGGCGAATCTGTCTTAAGGACAGAGTGTCACACACTCGACTTGGTCTTAATTTTAATTCGGTTCGATAAATAAATCTGGTATGTTATTTATTTATTGTGTTTGATTTTATTTTCAAGTTATTTTATTTTCACAGAAGATTGTTTTAACAATCTTAAGACAGATTCGAATTATTCTGTTTACAGAATTTTTCATTTGTTTTCTTTTTTTTTTCATTCTTCATAAATAATTTCGGAAGAAAATTATTTTCTGTGGATTTACAAAATAATATTCTGGTTGAAAAAAAAAATAGTGATTATATGCTATTTGACAGATAGTAGTAATATACTGTCTTTTTTCTTTGACAACAACTAGTAGTACGATACTGGTGTCATTAACAATTCAGAATATATTTTTGTGGAATTTTTCAGAAATTAATTTTGGGTTTTAGAAATTATTTTCTGAGTTTCCATTACTTAAAATTCTGTTTTAGTATTTTAATTATTGAAGTGCTATAGAAATTAATTTTCTATGTGGAATTAATTTGGTTAAATAAATTTTATTTTATTTCCAAATTAATTGAAAAATAAAAGTTATTTTCTTATTTCTTTTATTTTACAGAATTTAATTTCTTGTGTGGAATTAATTTGGTTAAATAAAATTTTATTTTATTTCCAAATTAATTGAAAAATAAAATTTTATTTTATTTCCAAATTAATTGAAAAATAAAAGTTATAGTTTTTATTTCTTTTATTTTACAGAATTTATTTTTCTGTGTAGAATTAATTTGTTTAAATAAAATTTTATTTTATTTTCAAATTAATTGGAAAATAAAAGTTACATTCTTGTTTCTTTTATTTTTACAGAATTTAATTCTGTGAATTTGGTTTAATTTTCTGTGTAGTGAAAATTTTAATTATAAATTTGTTTTATAAATTAGAATTGATGGCTACTGAAACAAATGCCCAAACAAGTACTACTGTGGTGGCTGCAATTGCACCAACCCCCCTCTCCTGTGATGACAGTACCAATAAATCATGTAGAGAAGCCAGAGAAGTTCTTAGGAACTGACTTTAAAAGATGGCAATAGAAAATGTTATTCTATCTTACAACTCTAAACCTGACTCGTTTCCTCCGTGAAGATGCTCCTATCCTGAAAGATGATGAAACCGACCGGCAAGTGGTTGCTGCGGTTGATGCTTGGAAACATGCCGACTTCCTTTGCCGGAACTACATCTTGAACGGACTTGACAACACATTATACAACGTCTACAGTCCAATCAAGACAGCAAAGGAACTTTGGGAATCGTTGGAGAAAAAGTACAAAACGGAAGATGCCGGCTCAAAGAAATTTGTGGTTGGTAGGTTCTTGGATTTTGTAATGGCTGATTTTATTAAAAAAATTCAAATGAATTTTATCTAAAAAATTAATGTTAGATCCGAAAATGACGTCAACTACCCATTCACTCATAAATGGTTTTGACGTTCTGTCTTCACCATGTGACTTGTCACGCGGCAAGGAACACTTCACCTCTACGGACCCACTCAATTTTTGGGCTCAAAGTCGGCCCAAAATATGCCTATATAAACCATTTTTCCAACAATCCCCCACATGAATGGAATTTGAAGGAGAGAAAATGCAACAACATGATCTAAATACAGAGAGTACAGAAATTGGAAATATTCTGCAAAGGATGGGTAGCTTTTGGCTTTGAACCTTCCCTTGTGAGACACTATCGAATTTACTAGCTAACTAGTGAACAAGATGTCTTGAACTGTTCAGCCGTTTGTGTAAACCAAGACAATAGAACTCACACAGTATATTCCCAGACACAGTTTAGTTCTCACTATTGTGTTCATTTTGGCCCTGAACAACCTGGTCTTTCATGAGTGCTCTAGAGAATTGTAGCCCTTCACAAATCTCATAGAATCGGCCCAGTTCACACTCACATAGGTGATTCTTATGAAGAGTATTCTGCCATACTCCACTAGGTTTACCTAGATATAAGAATCATTAAAATTTTACTTAACCTCAAATGCTGCAGACATCACTATTTCATCAAAGAATTGGGTAGGAGTTAGACTCCCCAGTGATCCTTCTAAGTCATTCACAACTCGGTTGTCCCTTTGAACCTAGATCTTGGGATCTCCAGTCAACTAGGTTGGGTTGCCGTTGTGGTAACTCTTATTTAATAGGCTTAAGTCCCATTCCCCTCGATGAATTCTCAACTAACTATCTTGCTAACCCTTTGGTTAGTGGATCAGCTATGTTATCTTTAGACTTAACATATTCTATGGAAATAATTCCATTAGAGAGTAGTTGTCTCGCGGTGTTATGTCGACGACGAATGTGCCGTGACTTACCGTTATACATATGACTCTGTGCACTACCTATAGCTGATTGACTATCGCAATGTATGCATATAGCAGGCACCGATTTTGGCCAAATTGGAATATCTTCAAGGAAGTAGCGAAGCCATTCTGCCTCTTCCCTTGCTTTGTCTAAAGCTATGAATTCAGATTCCATATTAGACCTAGCAATACAAGTCTGTTTGGAAGATTTCCAAGATACAACCGCCCCACCAAGAGTAAAGACAAACCCACTAGTGGACTTTGAGTCTCTTGTATCCGATATTCAATTTGCATCACAGTATCCTTCAAGTACTGCTGGATATCTAGTATAATTAAGCCCAATGTTACGAGTAAATCGGAGATATCTAAGAACCCTTATAATTGCTTTCCAGTGTTCTACTCCCGGATTACTCGTATATCTACTTAATTTACTTACTGCATAAGCTATACCTGGGCGAGTGCAGTTCATCAAGTACATTAAGCTTCCAATAATTTGGGCATACTCTAATTGAGAAATACTTTCCTGTATAGTCTTAGAAAGATACAAATTAACATCTACAGGAGTTCTAGCAAGATGATCATCATCTTTACTGAATTTCTCAAGTATTTTCTCAATGTAATGAGATTGTGACAAAACATATCCTTCTGATGTTTTGGTAATTTTCATACCAAGTATTACATCAGCAATGCCCATGTCTTTCATGTCAAAATGTTTATTCAACATTTTCTTAGTAGTTTTAATCATGTCATTATTACTACCAATGATGAGCATATCATCTACATAAAGACATACAAAGACATAACATTTATCTGTATTTTTAATATAAACACATTTGTCACACTCATTAATTTTAAATCTATTTGACATCATTGCCTTGTCAAATTTCTCATGCCATTGCTTTGGCGCTTGTTTTAAACCATATAATGATTTAACTAATTTACACACTTTCTTTTCTTTTCCTGGAACAGAAAACCCTTCTGGTTGTTCCATGTAAATTTCTTCATTTAACTCACCATTTAAGGAAGCGGTTTTTACATCCATTTGATGAATTTCTAAATTGTATAGAGATTCAATGGCAATTAGCATTCTAATGGATGTTATTCTAGTAACCGGTGAGTATGTGTCAAAGTAATTAAGACTTTCTTTTTGTCTAAACCCTTTGACCACAAGTCTTGCCTTGTATTTGTCAATTGATCCATCCGCTTTCAATTTTCTTTTGAAAATCCACTTGTACCCAAGAGGTTTACAACCTGGTGGCAGTCCACTAATTCCCAAGTGTAATTTTGCAAGATGGATTCAACTTCACTGTTGACAGCTTCTTTCCATAAAGGAGCTTCAAGACTGGACATAGCCTCCTTAAAAGTTAAAGGCTCATTTTCTAACAAATATGTTAGAAAATCTGGACCAAAAGATTTTGAGGTTCTAGCACGTTTATTACGCCTAGGTTCTTCTTCCTCATTTTGGTCTAACTCTTGTTCTTGATCATTACTAGTAATAGCATCAAAAGATCTCTTATTATTACTAGTCTCTTGTCCAGTCTTATTTGGAAATACATATTCAAAGAATGATGCATTCCGAGACTCAATAATAGTATTTACATGCATTTCGGAATGTTCTGATTTATGAATCAAAAATCGATATGCACTACTATTCTTGGCATAACCAATGAAAATGAAATCAATGGTCTTAGGACCTATTTTAGTCTTTTTAGAACTAGGAATAGCCACTTTAGCCAAACACCCCCACACTTTTAAGTATTTGTAGGATGGTACTCTACCATACCACATTTCATAAGGTGTTTGATTCACTTTCTTTCGGGGTACTTTATTTAAAATATAATTAGCAGAAAGTATTGCTTCCCCCCACAAGTTCTGAGGTAATCCAGAACTGATTAACATGGCATTCATCATTTCTTTTAAAGTCCTATTTTTTCTTTCAGCAATTCCATTTTGCTGAGGTGAGTAAGGAGCGGTGGTTTGATGAATTATTCCATGTTCTTTACAAAACTCACCAAAAGGTGATTCATATTCACCACCTCTATCACTTCTAAGTTTCTTGATTTTCTTACCAAGTTGATTTTCAACTTCATTCTTATATTGAATGAAAGTTTCCAAAGTTTCATCCTTGGTTCGAATTAAATAAACATAACTATATCTAGTATAATCATCTATAAAAGTGATAAAATACTTTTTCCCACCTCTAGTTTGAATTGATTTAAAATCACAAATGTCACTATGAATTAATTCAAGTGGTTCCGTACTTCTTTCAATTGAATGAAAAGGAATTTTAAATAATTTTGCCTCAACGCAAATTTCACATTTATGATTTGAATCAATGTTAAATTTAGGTAAACATTCCATATTAATTAATCTACGCAAAGATCCATAATTAACATGCCCTAGTCTACCACGCCATAAATTTGAAGACTCAAACAAGTAAGAAGAAGATGTAGTATTATTAATAATTGAGGGTACAACGGTCATTACATTTAACTTGAAAAGGCCATCAGACATGTAACCTTTTCCTACATACATCCCGTTTTTGGTAAGTACAAACTTGTCACTTTCAAAAACTAGCCTAAACCCATTCTTACTCAACAAAGATCCGGAAACTAAATTCTTGCGAATGTCCGATACATGCAGCACATTGTTGAGAATGAGTTCCTTTCCAGATGTCATCTTGAGTACAATCTTTCCTTGTCCTTTAACTTTGGAAGTTGAGGAGTTGCCCATAAAAAGTTGTTCACCATTATCCACTGTAGAATAAGATATGAACATCTTTTTGTCGGCACAAATATGGCGAGTAGCACCAGTGTCCACCCACCATTCTTTAGGGTTTCCGACAAGATTTGCCTCGGAAACAATTGCAGAAAGATTGATGTCATCGACACCATTGGAAATATTGTCTACTTCGGTCATATGGGCTTGAGCAGGCTTCTTGCTTGTTCTTATTTTACTTTTGCCTTTGCTACAACAATCTTTGGCCCGATGTCCCTCTTTGTCACAGATGTAACATTTGGCATTAAACTTGTACTTTTTATTATCCGCCCCTTTGGAGCTTTGTGATGAACTTTCTCCAGAAGACTTTCGTTTCTTGGTTTTTGAAACATGTTCCACCACATTGGCCTTAGACACCATAGGATGCTTATCAACCCGCTTTTCAGAATTGCGGTTGTCCTCCTCAATTCTCAAACGCACAATTAATTCGTCCATAAAAATTTCTTTGCGCTTGTGTTTGAGGTAGTTCTTGAACTCCTTCCAGCCTTTTGGTAATTTTTCAATTAAGGCTGCAACTTAGAAGGATTCACTAAGAGACATGTCTTCTGCGTGAATGTCATGCATAATGAGTTGGAAATCTTGAGCTTGGCTGATCACAGGTTTTGAATCAACCATTACAAAATTCAAGAATCTGCCAACCACAAATTTCTTTGAGCTGGCATCTTCCGTTTTGTACTTTTTCTCCAACGATTCCCAAAGTTCGTTTGCTATCTTGATTGGACTGTAGATGTTGTATAATGTGTTGTCAAGTCCGTTCAAGATGTAGTTCCAGCAAAGGAAATCGGCATTTTAGAAATGGTTATAAAATTCTGGATAAAACTAAAAATTTTTCCTAAGTTTGGTCTATTTTTTAGGTGGGCCCTGTGCGTCGATTTTCACGGGTCAAAGTGGTAACGCGTTCTATGCCGCGTTGTGATTCACGTGGTATATTTGGTTGCTCAAAACCATTACCGAGTGAATGGAAAATTGAAGCGAAAGTGTGCTCCATGGAAATGGGGTTTTGGTGAAAATTCCTTATAGGTTGTAAAATGGCTTGTCCCACATTGATTTGGTGGGAGGTTTTGAAAGGGTTTATAAGGCTTGAGTTTGGTACTTGGTGTGTGCCCCAAGGGGTACCCAAGTGTTTTAGAGGGAGAGGTTATGGGCAAAATGGGCTAGACCCATTGGACCCAAAAATCACTACGCGCGCGCGCCGCCGCCGCCGTCGGTCCTTCCGGTCGGTCGGGCGGGCGGGCAGGGCTTGGGCTTGGGCTTGGGCGCGGGTGCGTGGTGTGAGGTTGGGTTGGGCTTGTTCGGTCCAATACTAATCTTTTTGGCCCAAAAACATTTGAATTTAATTTTATTTTTTGGTAAAATAAAATCCATAATCTGGTATTATTGCACACTCAAACAGGGCCCTTCCCGTTTTGTTATCTGTTTGATATATAACCCAATAGATTCAAATCTGTTTGAATTCAAAACCAACAGGTTTCATACCTGTTCAATTCAAAACCAATAGCCACCTTTACATTTATAAATAGACTAGCCTCCCATTTGGATTTAACTCCAATTTTCGTACTCCATCCTCTGATATAAATCTCTGCATTTTGCTGCATTTATTTTCTGAAAGAAAGAGTGTAAACACTTAGTGTGTTCGTAATGCAAACAATTTGTAGTGCTGCTATTGTTTGTAGTATATCATTTCATCCTGGGAGATAGACGTCCAATTTCTGAAAGCACCGTGGAGAGAACAAATCTGTCTTAAGGACACAGTGTCAAACACTGGACTTGATCAGATTATAATTTGAAGAAATTAAATCAAGTAAGTTATTTAATTTATTTCCAGTCTTTTATTATTTATTTAAATCAGATTTTAATTTTGTTTTTGTAACAAAATAAAATCTATTTTTATTTATTTATTTTTATTTTTATTTCGAGTTTGATTTTTGTAATCAAACAAATTCTCTCATTTCCTTTATTTCTTTATATTCTGGTTGTTGTTTAGTACACAACATAATTTAATTAATTTAAATACAGTGAAGATTGTCCAACAATCTTAAGACCATGTCGAGTGTGTGACACTCTGTCCTTAAGACAGATTCGCCCCGCTACGGTGCTTACGATTGAATGGCGTCTATCTCACAGGATACAATGATCTTCACAAATTTATAGAAGCACTTCAAATAAATTTCTTCGGCGAACCAAACCTGTGATCTATACTCTCTTTAATTTATTCCTAAAATTATATATGAAGAATAAATGCACTAGAGAAAAATTAGACAACAACAAAGTATTTTTCAGACTAATGTCTCGATTTCTTGGACTGCAGGAAATAGGTCTATATATATAGGCACTAGGTGACCATTCAACCTTTACCCAAACAGGTAGTATAAGAATTGAACATGTACAAAAGAAAACTGAAACCCACCGTTAGGAACATATATTTCAAAATGTTTTGAAATAGTACCGTTGGTGGATTGGAGCAGCTTTTCAAACTTGAAGGAACTTTATTAATACAAACTATTTAGAATATATATATATATATATATATTAAATTAATTGAATATATATATATATTAAATTAATTGAATATATATATATATATATATATTAAATTAATTGAATATATATATATATATTAAACTATATGAATAGTTTAATAAATAAAGAAAGAGGTACAAATTTTAGGAAACTATTTAGGAATCCAAAATCTTGATTTTAGAATTAAATTAAATTCCCACAATTACAAATTTTAGGAAACCACTCAGGAACTCAAAATTTGAATTTAGAATTAAATTAAATTCCCACAATAATTTTTATTGAAAAAATTCAAATGAATTTTATCTAAAAAAAATTAATGTTAGATCCGAAAACAACGTCAACTACCCATTCACTCATAAATGGTTTTGACGTTCCGTCTTCACCGTGTGACTTGCCACGCGGCAAGGAACACTTCACCTCTACGGACCCACTCAATTTTTGGGCTCAAAGTTGGCCCAAAATATGCCTATATAAACCATTTTTCTA
Source organism: Camellia sinensis (assembly GCF_055761805.1). Classification (NCBI taxonomy): domain Eukaryota; kingdom Viridiplantae; phylum Streptophyta; class Magnoliopsida; order Ericales; family Theaceae; genus Camellia; species Camellia sinensis. The sequence continues at coordinate 203,595,398 of NC_138963.1, forward strand.
ACAATCCCCCACATGAATGGAATTTGACGGAGAGAAAATGCAACAACATGACCTAAATACAGAGAGTACAGAAATTGGAAATATACTGCAAAGGATAAGTAGCTTTTGGCTTTGAACCTTCCCTTGTGAGACACTATCGGATTTACTAGCTAACCAGTGAACATGATGTCGCCGTTTGTGTAAACCAAGACAATAGAACTCACACAGTATATCTCCAGACACAGTTTAGTTCTCACTATTGTGTTCATTTTGGCCCTGAACAACCTAGTCTTTCATGAGTGCTCTAAAGACTTGTAGCCCTTCACAAATATTATAGAACCGGCCCAGTTCACACTCACATAGGTGATTTTTATGAAAAGTATTCTGCCATACTCCGCTAGGTTTACCTAGATATAAGAATCATTAAAAGTATTACTTAACCTAAACCGCTGCAGACATCACTATTTCATCAAAGAAATGGGTAGGAAATAAACTCCCCAGTGATCCTCCTGAGTCATTCACAACTCGGTTGTCCCTTTGAACCTAGATCTTGGGATCTCCAGTCAACTAGGTTGGGTTGCCGTTGTGGTAACTCTTATTTAATAGGCTTAAGTCCCATTCCCCTCGATGAATTCTCAACTAACTATCTTGCTAACCCTTTGGTTAGTGGATCAGCTATGTTATCTTTAGACTTAACATATTCTATGGAAATAATTCCATTAGAGAGTAGTTGTCTCGCGGTGTTATGTCGACGACGAATGTGTCGTGACTTACCGTTATACATATGACTATGTGCTCTACCTATAGCTGATTGACTATCGCAATGTATGCATATAGCAGACACTGGTTTTGGCCATATTGGAATATCTTCAAGGAAGTGGCGAAGCCATTCTGCCTCTTCCCCAGCTTTGTCTAAAGCTATGAATTCAGATTCCATAGTAGACCTAGCAATACAAGTCTGTTTGGAAGATTTCCAAGATACAGCCGCACTACCAAGAGTAAAGACATACCCACTGGTGGACTTCGAGTCTTTAGTATCCGATATCCAATTTGCATCATAGTATCCTTCAAGTACTGCTGGATATCTAGTATAATTCAGCCCAATGTTACGAGTAAATCGAAGATATCTTAGAACCCTTATAATTGCTTTCCAATGTTCTACTCTCGGATTACTCGTATATCTACTTAATTTACTTACTGCATAAGCTATATCTAGGCGAGTGCAGTTCATCAAGTACATTAAGCTTCCAATAATTTGGGCATACTCTAATTGAGAAATACTTTCCTGTATAGTCTTAGAAAGATACAAATTAACATCTACAGGAGTTCTAGCAAGATGATCATTATCTTTGTTGAATTTGTCAAGTATTTTATCAATGTAATGAGATTGTGACAAAACATATCATTATGATATTTTGGTAATTTTTATACCAAGTATTACATCAGCAATGCCCATGTCCTTCATGTCAAAATGTTTATTCAACATTTTCTTGGTAGTTTTAATCATGTCATTATTACTACCAATGATGAGCATATCATCTACATAAAGACATACAATGACATAACCTTTATCTGTATTTTTAATATAAACACATTTGTTACACTCATTAATTTTAAATCCATTTGACATCATTGCCTTGTCAAATTTCTCATGCCATTGCTTTGGCGCTTGTTTTAAACCATATAATGATTTAACCAATTTACACACTTTCTTTTCTTTTCCTGGAACAGAAAACCCTTCTGGTTGTTCCATGTAAATTTCTTCATTTAACTCACCATTTAAGAAAGCGGTTTTTACATCTATTTGATGAATTTCTAAATTGTATAGAGATGCAATGGCAATTAGCATTCTAATGGATGTTATTTTAGTAACCGGTGAGTATGTGTCAAAGTAATTAAGACTTTCTTTTTGTCTAAACCCTTTGACCACAAGTCTTGCCTTGTATTTGTCAATTGATCCATCCGCTTTCAATTTTCTTTTGAAAATCCACTTGTACCCAAGAGGTTTACAACTTGGTGGCAAGTCTACTAATTCCCAAGTGTGATTTTACAAGATAGATTCAACTTCACTGTTGACAGCTTCTTTCCATAAAGGAGCTTCAAGACTGGACATAGCCTCCTTAAAAGTTAAAGGCTCATTTTCTAACAAATATGTTAGAAAATCTGGACCAAAAGATTTTGAGGTTCTAGCACGTTTATTACGCCTAGGTTCTTCTTCCTCATTTTGGTCTAACTCTTGATCATGTTCTTGATCATTACTAGTAATAGCATCAAAAGATCTTTTATTATTACTAGTCTCTTGTCCAGTCTTATTTGGAAATACATATTCAAAGAATGATGCATTCCGAGACTCAATAATAGTATTTACATGCATTTCGGAATGTTTTGATTTATGAATCAAAAATCGATATGCACTACTATTCTTGGCATAACCAATGAAAATGAAATTAATGGTCTTACGACCTATTTTAGTCTTTTTAGGACTAGGAATAGCCACTTTAGCCAAACACCCACACTTTTAAGTATTTGTAGGATGGTACTCTACCATGCCACATTTCATAAGGTGTTTGATTCACTTTCTTTCGAGGTACTTTATTTAAAATATAATTAGCAGAAAGTATTGCTTCCCCCCACAAGTTCTGAGGTAATCCAAAACTGATTAACATGGCATTCATCATTTCTTTTAAAGTCCTATTTTTCCTTTCAACAATTCCATTTTGCTGAGGTGAGTAAAGAGCGGTGGTTTAATGAATTATTCCATGTTCTTTACAAAATTCACCAAAAGGTGATTCATATTCACCACCTCTATTACTTCTAAGTTTCTTGATTTTCTTACCAAGTTGATTTTCAACTTCATTCTTATATTGAATGAAAGTTTCCAAAGTTTCATCCTTGGTTCGAATTAAATAAACATAACTATATCTAGTATAGTCATCTATAAAAGTGATAAAATACTTTTTCCCATCTCTAGTTTGAATTGATTTAAAATCACAAATGTCACTATGAATTAATTCAAGTGGTTCCGTACTTTTTTCAATTGAATGAAAAGGAGTTTTAGATAATTTTGCCTCAACGCAAATTTCACATTTATGATTTGAATTAATGTTAAATTTAGGTAAACATTCCATATTAATTAATCTACGCAAAGATCCATAATTAACATGTCCTAGTCTACCATGCCATAAATTTGAAGACTCAAGCAAGTAAGAAGAAGGTGTAGTATTATTAATAACTGAGGGTACAACGGTCATTACATTTGACTTGAAAAGGCCATCAGACATGTAACCTTTTTATAGCGATCTTGGTATTCCCTGTTGTTATTGAACTGTAATCCGGACTTGGTTCCGTAGGTTTGTTGTTGTCTTATCCTCTTTTCTATCCCTTACTCTTTGTGTTAGAGTTTTGGGTTGTGTTGGGCAAGTTGGGAATAAGTTGGTTATGTTTTAGAACTTAGAATCTTTGCCCAGTTTTTGGCCTCTCCGCTCGAGCGGGGGTTTCGGCGCTCGAGCGGGAAAATCACCTTCCCAGTATTTCCTCTGTAGTGTTGGACACTCGAGCGGGGACCTGTTCTGCAAACGTTCTGGGAGCGTGCATCCGCCGCTCGAGCGGGGAATTGGACGCTCGAGCGGGGATCTGTGAGTGACGCTCGAGCGGGGAGTTCGACGCTCGAGCGGGTCGATCTGTATAACACACCGAGATTCAACTTTTTGAATCACTTTTTTATTTCCTTTCTCTCTCTTACTTTTCCGAAAAGCCATTGAAGAGCACCTCACTCTAAAACCTAACTTCTCTCTTAGGATTGATCTAGCTAGAGTGTTTTCCTCACCTTGGGCCTTTGTAAGAAGTGTGTTGATCGTCGAGGGCTTCGTTGTGATCCAAGAAATTTGGGATTTGGAGCACTTTGATTTCGGGTCATCTTCTCTATTTGAGTTCTTCATTTGAGGTAGGGATTCTCCTTGTTCTTTTTCAATACTCTGTCTACAGATAGACATGTGGTAATTTTTGTATTGCATGAAAATTGTATCACGTTGGAATTGTTTGAAAATCATGAAATAAACCTAGGGTTGGTTGTGTAGAGAATGGGTTGGCTTCATTGATTGTTGTCTTGGCTAAAATAAATATAAATTAGCATGTTGTAGTTAAATGAGGAAAAGCCCTAAATTATATTTTGGTTGAGTAAATTATAATGGGGGTTTGTTGACCTTTGTGTGTAAATCTCTTTCGTCAAAATGAGTGTGGTAAGGGTGTTAATGCCTAAGGGATTAACCATGGCTTTGGAGTTGATTTTATGGAAACAAGATTAGTGGAGTTGGTTTTGTGATAACAAAAAGGAAATGGAATCATTTTTTGTGAACATGAGGGAAGTGTTTTCGAAATAAGTTTGAGAATTGGATTGTGGTATCTTGAGTGTTGAACACACATGTAGAAGTTGTATCTTTAACTATCATGTTAATATTGTTGTTGGGTTCGCGATTCATGATATTTGAGTCTTTTAATAGATGTACTAACTATATGCATCTAGAGGTTTTGTCCTTGGTCATCGGTGGAGGATGACACGGTTGTGTAGAATTGTCGGGTATGCATTGTGCCATAGATTAATTGAACATCGTATGTGATTAAATGCTAGATACATTATATATATGTATATTTGCTCGGAAGGAGATAGTCATGTGTTCCTATATTTTAACACATTGCTGGTGTCTTGATGGTTTATGTATATGCATTATACATGTTGGTTATGCCTTGATGTGCTGTGATTGTTGGTGTTATACCCCGCGCTTATAATCAAAGGTACCGTTACCTTCCAGCTAGCGCCTGGAGAACTGACTGCGCTAATAATCGAAGGTACCATACCCCTCCAGCTAGCGCCTGGTAAACTGGCTTGTTGTTAATGTTGTTGAGTGGGGTGTATTGTTGGCTTACTATGCACATAGCTAGTAGAGTGAAACGAGATTGTTGTTGTTTCGTTGTAACTGAAAATATCATGGATTTTGATTGGTTACAGTTAGGAGGACCGAGTTACTCCATTGGTTGATTGTATACATGTTGGTGGGTTGTAGATTTATATTTTTACAAAGATATGCATGTATAGTTTTGATAGTAATGGAAACGAACCAAAATGTCTTTTTTGTCTTTTGGAAAGTGTGGAAGAGAACGAATGTTTTATAGATAAACATGTTTGAAAAAGTACATCTGAGTATGTATAGGAAATGGAAGAGGGTATCGCGCTTGGTGAGATTACTTCCTAAGTATTTGTTAATGATATGAAAGATTGAGAATGGGGGTTAATGAAAGGAAAAAGGAAAGATAAACCACTTGTAGTGTTGAATGAAACGATTGTTTTCGAGAAAAGTTCATACATATATAATTTTGTATAAACTGTCACATTACTACTCTAGTATGAGAATGAGTGTTCATGATCATAGCTATCTGTAAGTTGTTATTGTTGAGGATCATGTTGAGTTCCCTACTGGACTATATGTTCATCCCACGTTGTTGAATCTTTTTCAGGTGTTAAGCAGGTTGGGCTGCAAGATTTGGTTCTACTTATTTACTAGCCACGGGGCCTCAGTTATGTTGGCGGAATGCCATTGTTGTAAAAGGGTTACACCCTTTTTCTTGTACCTTAAATGATGTAAGCCCAAGGGCAATTTATTATGTATGTTCATGTAATATATACTTTGCATACGAATGAGAGTACTGTTAATTGCTTCTACGGATTGGATGTATGAGTTTACTTCCGTATATTATCCTTGAAATTGAATTAAGTTAATGAATTTGGTAATGACTTCGAGTAATAAAAAGTGGGGCGTGACACTTTTCCTACATACATTCCATTCTTTGTAAGTACAAATTTATCACTCTCAAATACTAGCCTAAACCCATTCTTACTCAATAAAGATCCGGAAACAAGATTCTTGCGAATGTCCGGTACATGCAGCACATTGTTGAGAGTGAGTTCCTTTCCTGATGTCATCTTGAGAACAATCTTTCCTTGTCCTTCAACTTTGGAAGTTGAGGAGTTTCCCATAAAAAGTTGTTCACCATTGTCTGCTGTAGAATAAGATGTGAACACCTTTTTGTCGGCACAAATATGGCGAGTAGCACCAGTGTCCACCCACCATTCTTTAGGATTTCCGACAAGATTAGCCTCGAAAACAACTGCAGAAAGATTGATGTCATCGACACCATTGGAAATATTGTCCACTTCGGTCATATGGGCTTGAGCAGGTTTCTTGCTTGTTCTTCTTTTGCTTTTGCCTTTGCTACGGCAATCTTTGGCCCGATGTCCCTCTTTGTCACAAATGTAACATTTGCCATTAAACTTGTACTTTTTATTTCTCCCTCCCCCTTTAGAGCCTTGTGATGAACTTTCTCTAGAAGACTTTCGTTTCTTAGTTTTTGAAGCATGTTCCACCACATTTGCCTTAGACTCCATAGGATGCTTACCAGCCCGCTTTTTAGAATTGCGGTTGTCCTCCTCAATCCTTAAACGCACAATTAATTCGTCCATAGAAATTTCTTTGCACTGGTGTTTGAGGTAGTTCTTGAATTCCTTCCAGCCTTTTGGTAATTTTTCAATTAAAGCTGCAACTTGGAAGGATTCACTGAGTGACATGCCTTCTGTGTGAATGTCATGCAGAATCAGTTGGAAATCTTGAGCTTGGCTGATCACGGTTTTTGAATCAACCATTACAAAATCCAAGAATCTACCAACCACAAATTTCTTTGAGCCGGCATCTTCCGTTTTGTACTTTTTCTCCAATGATTCCCAAAGTTCCTTTGCTGTCTTGATTGGACTGTAGACGTTGTATAATGTGTTGTCAAGTCCGTTCAAGATGTAGTTCCGGCAAAGGAAATCGGCATGTTTCCAAGCATCAACCGCAACAACCACTTGCCGGTCGGTTTCATCCTCTTTCAGGATAGGAGCATCTTCACGGAGGAAACGAGCCAGGTTTAGAGTTGTAAGATAAAACAACATTTTCTGTTGCCATCTTTTAAAGTCAGTTCCTGAGAACTTCTCTGGCTTCTCTCCATGATTTACTGGTACTGTCATCACAGGAGAGGGGGTTGGTGCAATTGCAGCCACCACAGTTGTACTTGTTTGTGCATTTGTTTCAGTAGCCATCAATTCTAATATATAAAACAAAATTATAATTAGAATTTACACTACACAGAAAATTAAACCAAATTCACAGAATTGAATTCTGTAAAAATAAAAGAAACAAGAATGTAACTTTTATTTTCCAATTAATTTGAAAATAAAATAAAATTTTATTTAAACAAATTAATTCCACATAGAAAATTAAATTCTGTAAAATAAAAGAAATAAAACTATAACTTTTATTTTTCAATTAATTTGGAAATAAAATAAAATTTTATTTAACCAAAATAATTCCATACAAGAAATTAAATTCTGTAAAATAAAAGAAATAAGAAAATAACTTTTATTTTTCAATTAATTTGGAAATAAAATAAAATTTTATTTAACCAAATTAATTCCACACAGAAAATTAATTTCAGTAATACTTCAATAATTAAAATACTGAAAACAGAATTTTAATTAATGAAAACTCAGAAAATAATTTCTAAAACCCAAAATTAATATCTGAAAAAATTCCACAAAAATATATTCGGAATTGTTAATGACACCAGTATCGTACTACTAGTTGTTGTCAAAGAAAAGAGACAGTATATTACTACTATCTATCAAATAGCATATAAACATTATTTGTTTTTCCAACCAGAATATTATTTTGTAAATCCACAGAAAATAATTTTCTTCAGAAATTATTTACGAAGAAAGAAAAAGGGAAACAAACGAAAAATTCTGTAAACAGAATAATTCACTCTATCTTAAGATTGTTGGAACAATCTTCTGTGTAAATAAAATAACTTGAAATAAATTCAAACACAAAAAATAAATAACATACCGGATTTATTTATTGAACCGAATTAAAATTAAGACCAAGTCGAGTGTGTGACACTCTGTCCTTAAGACAGATTCGCCCCGCTACAGTGCTTACGGTTGAATGGCGTCTATCTCCCAGGATACAATGATCTTCACAAATTTATAGAAGCACTTCAAATAAATTTGTTCGGCGAACCAAACCTATGATCTATACTCTCTTTAATTTATTCCTAAAATTATATATGAAGAATAAATGCACTAGAGAAAAATTAGACAACAACAAAGTATTTTTCAGACTAATGTCTCGATTTCTTGGACTGCAGGAAATAGGTCTATATATATAGGTTGACGTCGTTTTCGGATCTAACATTAATTTTTTAGATAAAATTCATTTGAATTTTTTCAATAAAAATTATTGTGGGAATTTAATTTAATTCTAAATTCAAATTTTGAGTTCCTGAGTGGTTTCCTAAAATTTGTAATTGTGGAAATTTCATTTAATTCTAAAATCAAAATTTTGGATTCCTAAGTAGTTTCCTAAAATTTGTACCTTTTTCTTTATTTATTAAACTATTCATATAATTTAATATATATATATATATATTCAATTAATTCAATATATATATATATATATATATATTCTAAATAGTTTGTATTAATAAAGTTCTTTCAAGTTTGAAAAGCTGCTCCAATCCACCAACGGTACTATTTCAAAACATTTTGAAATATATGTTCCTAACAGTGGGTTTCAGTTTTCTTTTGTACTTGTTCAATTCTTATACTACATGTTCGGGTAAAGGTTGAATGGTCACCTAGTGCCTATATATATTGACCTATTTCTTGTAGTCCAAGATATCGAGACATTAGTCTGGAAAATACTTTGTTGTCCAATTTTTCTCTAGTGCATTTATTCTTCATATATAATTTTAGGAATAAATTAAAGAGAGTATAGATCACAGGTTTGGTTCGCCGAACAAATTTATTTGAAGTGCTTCTATAAATTTGTGAAGATCATTATATCCTGGGAGATAGACGCCATTCAACCGTAAGCACCGTAGCTGGGCGAATCTGTCTTAAGGACAGAGTGTCACACACTCGACTTGGTCTTAATTTTAATTCAGTTCGATAAATAAATCCGATATGTTATTTATTTATTGTGTTTGATTTTATTTTCAAATTATCTTATTTTCACAGATGATTGTTCTAACAATGGCAAAGGTTGAATCTTATTGATTAATTTCTACGTAAATCAATTGGCATGTAACCTTCAACGTTATTGAGCGTAAATTTAAGGTTATGCTTTAGAAGTCTTAACCATTTTTCACTTCTTATTTACTAAATTATATCATTCAATAAAATAATTTAAAATAGTTATTTAATTCTAATACTTCAAAACTTTAAAAACTAAAAAAAAATTATTTGTAAGATTTATGGGTAAATTACATTGACACTTCTTGAGGTTTGGTCCAATTACTACACACTCCCTGACGTTTTGAAAATTACATTCTCACCCCTAGGGATGATAGTCTCATTTCACAAACCCCCCTGCTTATATAAAAGCTAGCAACTCCTAGTAGAAACCCAGAGAAAATTACATTAAGAAAAAAGTAAAGGAAAGGAAAAAAAAAAAAAAAAAAAAGAGAAAGTAAAGCAAAACAAAAAAAGAGAGAGTGTATGAGTTCAATGTCTTCATTTCGTCTAAATAATTACAATGACATGGGGGTTAGTGTAATTTTCCAAACATCAAGGGGTGATATGTATTAAACACAAACATCAGAAGGTGTAAGTTTAATTTATCCTAGATTTATTTAATTATCTTGAAATATTTCTTCCGCAACGCTTATATAAGAAATTATGTTCAATTATTAATATATCAAAATTAACTCAATATTTTTTATGCATATATATTGGCCGTTTCTAGACAAAATTTTTTATTCCACCCATGAATATAATAAAATGATTATTAATCATGAGATATTTTTTTACGATAGTAATTAATGATTTCATTTGAGTATGTTTTTCATCAATTTTTTAATGAATTAAACATGAAAATTAGTATTTTAATGGACTAATAATTTCATTTCATTTTATTGTAATGAATCAAATAATACAAAAGGGAAAAAAAAATTAAAAAATTTGAACTTAAGTGAGAGAGTACTGTTGTGGAGGAGAATTTTTGTAAGAAAAGGGTTTATTGATGAGGTTGGTACCAGGAGAGAAAGATAAAGAGCCAGGCGTCTCTCAAATTCAAAATTGGATTAGAGCATATTGTTGGGTTTGTGGGGTTTATCACGGGTCCTATTTAATGATTTAAACTGTTTAATGTAGAACTCATCGAGTATTTTATTATTGAAAAAAATTACGTTGATCGGATATCAATAACTAGTTGATCGAATTAAATTTCTGTCAATGGTAAATAATTGTCAAAATAAATTATTGATAAAAATCTAATTTGATCAAATAATTATCGATATTTGATCACGCGATTTTGTACAAGAATAAAATACTTAACAAATTTTACACATTGAATAATTCAAATTATTAAAACAAAATTTATAGTAAACTTTATGAGTCCAACAACACCGTCCAATCCACGGTGGATTGGAGACCAGCTGCTTCCAAAAAAAAAAAAAAAAAAAAAACAAGGATTTACGTATTGCCACATCAACAGTCGGACAACTTGTTGGGATACTCAATCGAAAAACATCATTTTCCTATGCAAATATACATGGTAGCACTCCCATCAACCAAATGAAAAATGTTAAATAATCTCCGGATATAATTTCTCTCTAATTGGATCATTAATATTTTTAAACGAACATTCATAGAAAAATCAAGGTAATTTTGATCTCAATAATTACATGATTGGATAATATTTATCTTAAAATATGAATGATTTATTCTTAAAATTATCATTCATTTTTAAAAAAATAAATATGATCAAATTTGGGTGTCAGCCTTTCTTTTTTGAAAAAATTACAAATCATATGTACCTTTAAAAAATAATTTCCTATACATGAAAAATTTTATAATTTTAATAATTAAAATTTATAAACTTTATCATTTTTTGAAAAAAATAAAAAATTCCACTGCTACATTGTTACATTGTTCAGCTATGTCCCTTTGTTTTTTCTTTTAATGCTTTTGGAGCCGTGAAAGTATCATTTGGGCTAAGTTTGGCCTTTTTTAGATGTTTCGGAAATGATAACAGAGAAGTTCAAAAAACAAATAGAAACAAAAAGAGGCCTAGGCCCTCTCATACATAGTGCTGACCATATCAACCACAAGCAAAGGTCTAAGAGATTGTGGAGGGTCATCAAACACCTCCAGGTCTACGGCTTGAGCAGCTCCTAACTGGGCAAGTTCATCCGCACATTTGTTCCCTTCACGATAGATATGTGCATTGGCGCATTCGGTGCATTGAAGCAGTGCCTTGATGTCGAAAAGAAGAGCTCTATAAGGGTAGTTCTGGAGTTGTTCATCTGAGGTGGTAATCTAGTGCACAGCCACTTTACAATTAGTCTCAACTTGGATTTCTCTCCAACCTTTCTCCAAAATAATGGTGAGGCCTCGGTAAATTGCCCACAGTTCTGCCTCTAGACTAGTAGCAGATTCCAACTTTCCAGTGTAGCCAAACACCCACTGCCTTCTTTCATCACAAAGCAACCCACCAAAGTCTGTTAGACCTAGTTCATCTCTAGCATAGCCATCCGTATTGAGTTTTAGTTTACCTGCACAAGAAGGTAACCAAGCTATTAGTTTGGGAACAGGTTGATCAGTGGCAAGGGGTGACAGGAAAGCTTCATGAATATTATGTTAGAAAAAATAGTACCAAACTATATGGAAAATATAATTTAAAAATATGCAAACGATTTTTGGGCAAATCCAAAAACTCAAATATATCAACATAATAACGTGATAAAACTTACAGTGCGTAAACAGATAAAACCTGATCGAGTCGAGTGTGTGACACTCTTTCCTTAAGACAGATTCGTCCTCCCACCGGTGCTTAGGATTCAATGGACGTCTATCTCCCAGGATACAACGATCAATGTCTTGCACTAGCAGCACTACTATTGCAAGCCTAGCGAACTTTGCTGTGCATGAACTCTCTTTATAGGAAAATTAGACTCAAGAAATATGAAGAATAAATACAAAGTGAAGAAGTATGGCAATTCTCTATCCAAAAATGAAGTGAGGGACATGGAATGTAAAGACTTCCATGTGACTCTTCAGAAAGGTTGTGATCCTTCAAAAGGACACACTCTTTGATCTCAAGAGACACAACCAATGAAGTAAATTAAATTCAAATTTTCCAACAATCCCCCACATGAATGAAATTTACGGAAAGGACATGCAACAACATGCAGACAAAGAAAGAGTACATTATGGAAATATCCTGCATCGGGATAGGTAGCTTTCGGCTTTGAACCTTCCCTAGTGAAAGCCTATCGGACTTACTAGCTAATCAGTGGACGTGATGCCTTGAACTGTTCAGCCGTTTGTGTAAGCCAAGACAATAGAATTCACACAAAATATCTTCAAACACAGCTTAGTTCTCACAGTTGTGCCCGTTTTGGCCTTGGGCAAGTCCTGGTGTTTCTTGAGTGCTTTAGAGAATTTAGCCTTATCAATTCTCATAGAAGCGGCCCCTTCACACTCATATAGGTGATTCTTATTTCGAGTCTCTTAAATACTCCTCTTGAAAGATACCCCTCTAGGATTTCCAAGATATAAGTAAACATTAAAAGCATAGCTTACCCTAAGTTCCCTGCATTCAACACATGTTGCAGATATCACTCTCATCATAGGAATGGATAGGAATTAGACTCCTTTAGTGATTTCTGGCGAGCCACACATAACTTAGTTGTCCCTTTGAACTTAGTTCTTGGGATCTCCAGTCATCTAAGTAGGGTTACCATTATGATGACTCTGATATATTAGGCTTTAATCACATTCCCCTCGATAAACTCATTTGCTCTTTGGTCAAACTTTTTTGTTTAGCGGCCGCTATTTTTCCGTTTGACCTTCTCAATTAGATATCATTGAGTAGTTAGTGAATCCATTATATTATCATTAGACAATATTCACAACTAAAAACAAATGTCATACGGTGTCAAGTCTTTGATTACATCGAGACTTTATCATTACTCTATGTCACTCCCATTTAAATAATAAACATAGAGTTGTTCCTTAGGAGTTAATGAAACCATTGTTGTTTCTACTCCAACTTTGTCCTATATAAAGAATTGAGATTCTTTGTGGACCTATTATCGGAACCGTTACTTTGGTTAAATCCTCCAAGCAACCCCACATTTTAAGCATTTCAAGGAAACTTAATTCCTCTTGTTGATGTATAAGTATACAAAATATTAATACACCCCCACAATTCTGAGATAAATCAGAATATATCATTAATTGGTGTGCTTGAACTAAATAACAAGATGTAAACTGTTTTGTGAATATAATCACAATACTAATTTGTCTAAAAACAATTAGACTTCATAACTTGCTTTTGCAGTACAAAGAAGAAATGACTAAAACCGGTTGTGGCCACAACACTTTGTCAAATAACATTTCTTTAGCCATGATTAATTTCTTTTTGTTTACTGCAACCCTTAATTCCAATCTCAATATGGAATATAAATATCACTGAATAAATACATTTACATCTTATTTGTCTTATCCAGTATTGGTGACTACGTCGACAATTACCAAAGTGGCTTTCACCCATGAAATATATATATATATATATAACTCATATAATATTTCATTACAGAGTTATCAGTCACCATACCAATTTTAGTCATTATTCCAAAGAATAATTAGAATTCCTCTTATGTCAAAACACATAAGTTCACATTTTTATCAATACTTTGATAAATAATTTATATCCATTTATAATACACCACATACCAAATTGATATTAATGACATCATAAATTGTCAACTCTACAACATATGTAGACATGGACAAGATTAACAAATCAAACATAATCATAATTGTCTAATTAATCTCTCTTTCCCCCATTGGTGATAATACATAAATTAGCACAAACAACATGATTTATTTCTAGACAAGTGTTACTGACACAAATAATAACTCATTCAAAAATATTTGGGACAAAAATGGAATTATGTCTTCTAATTCAAAAGATAAACTTCCACATTAAGAACATGATTCATAGTTAAACCAAGTCTTCCACACAAGTGAAATAAAGACAGAAGACATCCTATCTCACAAAAATTCAAAGTTACTTTTAAAATAACTTTCAATTGATTATTAACAAATAATAATCAACACAAAAGATTCTTCAATCTATTTTCAATTTAAATGGAACAACACCATTATTTAAAATAACATGTTTAAATTTTTCAGTGTTAATGATTGCTTATATAATATTTCAAAAGAAATCCATTGGTAATAGCACCACCACAATTTAATTAAAAGTTCACAAACTTTTAAATAAATTCTAATTAAATCCCATATATAGCACTGAAATTAAATCAATAAAAAATAACACATATCACACAATATTTAAAAATAAAATAAAATATGGCAACATGATGGCATAAAATTCATTCCAAATTAACACAAGCTCAGGTAAATGACATCAATAAACCATGCACTTGGTTTTAAATTACATTCATAAATTTTTCCCAAGTATATAACATATACTTTATATTTTCTCAAGTTTCAAGAATTCACAAACCAAAAATCATACCAGATTTTAGTAATTAAAATCATATTTTGATTTTAAAACACATTCTTAAAAACTTTCACAAAATATTTGTCAAATATTTGTACCTTTCTGTAAGAGGAACTTGAGATATTAATTTATAAACAAATTTACAAAATTGAAATTCTAACAATTAAAAAATTTAAATCCATAGTATTTCTCAAATAAAAATTAATCATGTCATACCCAATGAGAACATTTATTTAAATAAGCAGACACATGTATATATCTGAATCAAAGTGGTGTATATATATTCTTCTTCATGATTAACACAAAGGGTAGAAAAGTAGCATGCATGCTACGTGTAACATAATTTTTTTTTTTTTCCTTTTTTTTAAAAAAAAAAAAATAAGCATCCCATCTAGATGGCCATTTGATATCACTCTTCACAAATGTGACTTCGTAGGTGAAGGCCACAAGTTCATTTTTCCTTAACAGCCATAGCCACTGAACCCGATTCACACTTAAACACAGAGGGGTATTTATCATACAGTTTCAAGTTCTTCAAAGATTCAATATTGTGCTGGAAACTACAAGGGATCATTTGTTACTATGACAACATTTATAAAAACTGTATTTCCAAACCGAATCGAACCGTGCTTTTGTTCGATTTGGTTCCAAGATTTTGGTGGTTTGATTGGGTTTCAAATTTCATAGAATTTCAAAATCGAACCAAACTGAAGCCTGCTCATTCCTACCATATATAAGGAACAATAACATGACTGAATAACACCCAAAAGAGTTTGCTATATGAAAGAACACACCCATTAGTCTGAATTTTCAGAATTTGAAAATTCTGAAAACATGTCTTTCAACTTGAAAAGGTGCCTATATAATTAGAATTTCTATTAGTAACTGCCTGCAACTATTAGTAATAACCACTTAAAGAGTGATAATCCAGTGTAACCCGTCTCCAATGAAATCACCATATGATCTTGATCATATATAAAACCTAATATCCTCATTCATACAGGAAGGAAATGAAATCCTCTCTTCATTTTTGGAAAATTAAACAAACAAACAGTAACAATGAATATACTGCTGGAATTCTCAGGAAATTCTCCTTTGTTTGGGTTGTGTTTCTATTTACACTAATCAAAATTTTATATTTTCCCAAAGGACGAATCTGTCTTAAGATTGTTAGAAAAAATAGTACCAAACTATATGGAAAATATAATTTAAAAATATGCAAACGATTTTTGGGCAAATCCAAAAACTCAAATATATCAACATAATAACGTGATAAAACTTACAGTACGTAAACAGATAAAACCTGATCGAGTCGAGTGTGTGACACTCTTTCCTTAAGACAGATTCGTCCTCCCACCGGTGCTTAGGATTCAATGGACGTCTATCTCCCAGGATACAACGATCAATGTCTTGCACTAGCAGCACTACTATTGCAAGCCTAGCGAACTTTGCTGTGCATGAACTCTCTTTATAGGAAAATTAGACTCAAGAAATATGAAGAATAAATACAAAGTGAAGAAGTATGGCAATTCTCTATCCAAAAATGAAGTGAGGGACATGGAATGTAAAGACTTCTATGTGACTCTTCAGAAAGGTTGTGATCCTTCAAAAGGACACACTCTTTGATCTCAAGAGACACAACCAATGAAGTAAATTAAATTCAAATTTTCCAACATATTAGAGGCATATTGGAAAGCTTGGAAAATGCTATGAGAAGCATTACCATCCAAATTTGCAAAAAAATTATTATTTCTATCTTTCCAAATTTGCCATAACAGAGCAGCAAACCAGATATTCCAAGGGATGCCTCTAAATTCTTGTTTATCATCCTTAAGATTAGATACAATCCAATTCTCAAAGGTAATAGATTCAGCCTCCCTTTGCCATTGATCATTTCTAATAATCTTTCAAATGTTCCGAGCATAAGTACAATCCCAGAAGAGATGTAAGAGGTCTTAACAGTGCAGATTGCAACAGGAACAAAACACATTTTCTGTGAGTCTTCTAATAGCTTGCATTTGATTTGTAAGCAGTTTATTTTGCAAAATGAGCCAGAAGAATCCCTTAAGCTTTTGGGGCAGCTTGAGTTTCCAGATCCATTTCCAACTACCATTAGGGTACCCAACCTCGGTGATTAAATCATAGGCTGATTTAGAAGTGAAAATACCAGTGGATGTACCTATCTAGCAAGGTTTATCAGGTAAGTTAGTGAGTCTAGGTGGGTACACACTTTGAATTCTGGTAATAACCTGTGGGGTTAAAAAAATTTCAATACTATCAAGGTTCCAATTCAAGCTGGTAGCTAAAATAGAATTGACAGTTGTGTCATCACAGTGATTTCCTGGTGAAGTGTCTTCCAGAGGCTAATTGCCACACCACCAATCTTTCCAAAGTGACACTGTAGCTCCATCTCCAATGGTCCACTTAGTACCTTTTCTAAGAACATCTTTAGAATAAACAATACTTCTCCAAATATGTGACCTACTCCACTGGGTAGGCCAAGTGAACAAGTTGTGATTCTGAAGATACTTACTTTTAAGGATGACAGTCCAAAGAGTATCCTTCCTATATAAAGGGTTCCACCCGAGTTTGGAAAGAAGAGCCAGATTTTGATTTTTGGCCTTACGGATACGCAAGCCCCCTTTGTCTTTAGGTTTGCAAACTGGTTCCCAGTTAACAAGATGAACTTTCTTAACATTACCTTGATCGCCCCACAGAAAATTTCTATTAATTTTATCAATATCTGCACAAATGTTATTAGGAAGTTTAGCTGTGGACATCACATAAGAAGACATGGCTGAAGTGACGGACTGAATGAGGATGGCTTGACCCGCCATGGATTGGACACTAGCTTTCTAGCCAGAGAGTTTCTTGTGCAATTTCTCAATGATAAATTGGAAATAATTTCTGCTAGCTCTGCCATGGAGAATTGGTGTGCCAAGATAATGGCCAAGGTTTTGAGTAAGAGGAAACCACTAATATTGCTGAGTTCTCTGGCTTTGGTTCTAGACACATTTTGGAAGACAATTTTTTAACTTATTGGGATTTATTTTCTGACCAGAGAGGTCACAGAATTCATGAAGAACATCCAAAATCACCCCACAACTAGTGGTATCAGCTTTGGCAAAAAGAAGGAGATCATCTGCGAAGAATAGATGTGAAATGGGAAGACAGTTCCGAAAAGCTTTGACACCTTTCCAATCACCACTATTTACCTTGCTATTGATCATGCTAGATAGTTTTTCTATGCAGAGAATAAATATATAGGGGAGAGTGGGTCTCCTTGCCTAAGGCTACTATTTACAAGTTCGGCCTTTTATTTGTGGCTTTATCGTTTTTGGGGCCACAATGTCTGGGTTTGGGCAAGTTTCTTTTTATTCAAAGTTACATTTTGGTCCTCACTTGGGGGAGTCTAATTGTCCTTTGGGCCCATATGAGTTTCACTCTGGGCCAAGGTTCACTTTTTATTTAAGCCCGCCTTGTTTTGAATATGGCTTTTTTTTTTTTTTAATTTTTCTTATTATGAAAAGAAATGTAAAAACGTAAAGAGACGATATGATAGATATAAACTAATAAGCAGCTTTTTTGAGATGCCCCAGTTGTTCTAGTCTAAGCCAATTTTTTAAATAGGATGCATAATTAAAAAAAATGGTAAATTATAAATATACCCATGAAATTTACTTCAAATATGAATTACAACCTGCAATTTAAGAAATTACACATACCCTCTTATCAAAAAAATTTATCTAACAAAATTTGTAACTACTCTTCTATACAATAATAAAATTTCTTAAATTATTAATTAAATTATGTGATTATAAATTTGAAGGGGCGGGATGTAATTTCTAAAATTAAGAGACAATTTGTATTTTAAACAAATCTCAAGTAGTATATTTATAATTTGTCTTTAAAAAAATTTGACAAATTGTGGATTAAATTGTAAATATTTTTAATTGTTAATACCCATACAAATTTTGTTTTCCTTCATAACCTTTAAATTGTATAGATCAAGACCATATGCAATCATTACCATAACTAAAAAAGATAGTGAAAATTAGTGAAATATCCCACTTTAACTTTGTGTAAGAGGGGAATTTGAAGATATTTTTTTTATTAGCTAAGGTCTCTGAATGAAATTTCTCTGTGTTGATGTCGAAATTTCATTGAGTTGAGCAAAAATTTTCTGAGTCGAATTTTCTCTATAAAAATATTGAGAGATCTTAATTACTATGAAAATATTATATGTCATTTATCTCATAAAATCTTAATATTAGAAATTTTAAATATAAAAAAAAATTCTCAAAAAGATGCCCACTATAAAAAAAATATATAATCTTGTTACTTTATTGCAAGTGTCATATATCGATTAGCAACTTTTACGGGCATAGACAGCAAATTTGATTGAACAAAACACTGCCACAAGAAAAGGAACGAAAAAAAGGAGGAATTTTTGGGTGTGTGTCACGCTACAATAAGCAAGAAAAAACAAGAACTTGGATTTTTTTGAAACCTACATTTTTAGTGTTATATAGTGAATTTTAAAATATAATAACATATACGTACGGGTTGTGTGTATGAATCATTTTTTTTTTTTTTAGATTGATAGAAGGTACAATTAAGCAACATTAAACAAAGAAATCAGAAATCTGAGATTAAATGTACTAGAAAAGGTGAAACTTCGTCCATCTAAATAGATTGATCTGCGACCACTAGTCATTTGAGCTAGAGAATGCGCCACCAAGTTGTCTTCACGCTTAACATGGTGGACCACTTGCGCTTCAAAATGCCCCAAATACTCACGTATGGACTTCACCGTATGCCTGAATGCAACAAAACAAGAAGCATCTGAATTAGTAGAAGATAGTGTCACGTAATAGCCTATTAACACACAAAACTTTTCATGAAGAAGCATGAAAAAACAAGAAGATATTTACAAATTTTGACATATTTAATAATTATTTTTTAATTGTGAATTATTTTAAATTTATTTCATTCAAAGTCTTTGAACTAGTGTTCTTTTAAAACACAACTTCAAATCAAAAACGTATTTCATTCAAATTGTTATCTGAACTAATATTCTATAAATCAATGTACAAAACATAAAATTATTGATAATAGAAAAACCATAATCGAATCCACTGCATCACCACAAATGAAATTGAAATATTAATAACAAGAACAATTATTGTAAAATAGCCACCTTAACATATTCAGTATTACTATATGTCCAGACTTATCGACCTATAAATTACCTAGAATTATCATTTTATAATTTAAATTTACTTTCGATATGGATTTCACACTATACAAATTTAGTAGTTGTTTGTGATGTTTTAAATAAATATACTTTTTAACTTTTTGGTTAAAAAAGTATTAAAAAAAATGTATGTTTGGAATAACTTTTTAACTTTTTACAAAAAAAATATATAATAAAATATTGTATATGCAAAGTACATTGACCTACAGCATTGTGCCAGGGTATGCATTTCAATTTTTTTTTTTTTTTAATGGGAATTGGTGGCTTGCATTGTGCCACGAAGTATGGACTCTACACTGTTGGACTGACTAATTCAAAGGGAAAAATTACAATTTTGTCCTCTGACTTTTCCACACACTTCTCCCAAATAATATGAATTTTTTAACTTTTTAAATGATTTTTTAACTTTTTAACTATTGTAATGTATCTCAAACCATCCCGAAGGGAAATTATATCGTACATATGAACCTTTAATTTGATTTGATAAATCTAGATTTCCAAACTTATTCTAACACATTACCTAACAACTCCAATGTGAATAAAAGCTAACAAGTACAAACAACTAGTAATTTTTATTTCAAAAATGATAAGCTTCCAAATAAATTACCAAAATTTCTATTCAATAATCACTTACGCCCTTCCCCCGGGCTACTTATCCTGTAGAATTAGTCCTGACTTCTCGAAAAACTAGAGGGTTGGGGATACCTGCATTATCAAAAAAAATAATCACTTACACCCATATCACATGAGTATGGTGTAAAATTTTTGATACTAGTAATTGTTTTGGTCCTAATAATGCATCTGGCTCAAGTCCACTTTCTTATTTCATTTTCTCACTTCAAAAAATCTACATAAAAAATAAGATGAAAATTGGATTATGTGTAATCATTTTCTTCCTCAACGGCACAAGTTTTTTTTCTTTTTCTTTTTTAAATCACCAAAAGAAAGTTTTATTGATGACGAACCAAATACATGAAAAAACTTATATCAATAAAATAAGACAGTGCAATGAACATCATAACTAAACTCTACAATCCCAACTCAGTTGGTTACCAGAGAACTAGGACAATCATATTCTAGCATCAACCGCACAAGCTTTGAGATCATCAATCAAAGCAGTCAGATCACAGTAAGAACAGCCACCTTCTTCGGTGGCCCGCTTAGCCTTAATACCAATCTCCTCCGCACGCCTCCTCATCTCCACAGCCTCCGGTGAACCACCCATGAGAAAAGTTATAGCCTTGGTAAACTCATCCTTTCCCACCAAAGGGCTCTTGATTTCTATCCCAGAATTCCACACCCTCGGCCCAATTTCGACTCCAATCTTGAGTACCTGAGTCAATAGCTTCGAATTGTAGAAATGTTCGGCGAACAAAGGCCACGAGATCAATGGCAAACCGGCGGTGAATCCCTCGATGAGAGAATTCCAACCGCTGTGGCTCAGGAATCCTCCCACAGCTTGATGATCCAATATCTGCACCTGTGGTGCCCAACCCATTATTATCAGACCCCTGTTATCTCTCAACATTCTTTCTTCATATCCTTCAGGTAACCAACTTTCTTTTTGATTTTCCTCACTTTTCTCTTTCCTTCTCACCACCCAAACAAAAGGGTGCCCAGAAGCTTCGAAAGCTAACGCCATCTGGGTGAGTTGAGCGTCGGAGAAGTGTGCCATGCTACCGAAACAAACGTAGAGGACTGAGTTGGGCTTTTGAGTGTCGAGCCAACTCAAACAACTGTGTTTCTCTTCAGTAATGGAGTTGTTTTCTTTGCCAACATTGTTTCTGTCGGCAAAGAGAGATAGAGGGCCCAAGTTCCAACATTTTCTCCCGGACACCTTCTTGAAGTGATCCGAATAAGCAGGCTCGATATCATGGCAAGTGTTGAGAATGATACCGTAGCTGCGACTCTCTGTTTGTTTGATTAAGTTAATCAAAACTCCGTACATGGTTTTGGCCTTGACATGGTCCTGTAATTCAGACCTCGCCATGCGAATCTCATCGGGAAGACCCGGAAT
This sequence comes from Camellia sinensis, assembly GCF_055761805.1. Lineage (NCBI taxonomy): Eukaryota > Viridiplantae > Streptophyta > Magnoliopsida > Ericales > Theaceae > Camellia > Camellia sinensis. The sequence continues at coordinate 203,617,272 of NC_138963.1, forward strand.
CAAGAAATCCTCCGAGTCAGACTGTATCTCCTGGTGAGGAGCATAAAGTCTCAAGCTATGCGAAACGGAGTGAAAGAAATTATTGGAAGGGTAGAAGATGACCCTGGGAACTTAAAGCTCGTCAGCGAGGTCGACACTCCAAGGAAAGAACATGTCGGAGATGATGCAGTCAGGCCGACTATCGCGAATGAACTTTTCGTACGGTTTCTGCAGCAATGCGACAGCGTTGTAGAGTTTTTCCAAAAGTTCTGGGGTAGTACACTGGCCGAAGTTTTCGATACCTTCAGGAAGGCCGACTTGGGCCGAGGGTAATTTGATAATGTGAATCAAGATATTGCGGCCCAAGGCGGCGTCGTGGTTGACGGAGTCTCGGAAGAGAAGGGCATTGTTTGGGGTGGTGACGATGGTGACGGTGACGCCGCGGCCAGCGAATAGCCGGGCAACGTCAACAATTGGGGTGATATGGCTTGGAGCAAAATGTGGGAGGAATATGGCATTGAGCTTACGATCTTCCATTGCCACTGAGCTTAGAAATATGTAGGACAAAAGTATTTTAAAGAATTTGCCGAATAATGCAACTCAGTTGTCGGGGTGACAGATAATGATAGGCGTCTGAGGTTTAAGTAGAAAGTAACTCAATCTAGGTCACCAATGCAATAACAAACATACTTATTGGACAGAGCAATGCTAGGTATCATGAAAAAAAATTTATGAAAATGATCATGAAACATTTATGACCCTTGAATTACACTTAAAATAAAATACCACACACTAATTAAGGTAATCTAAGGACCATAAATTTTACATGACATGACCAATTTCATGAAAATTTTTTCATATCCCTATCTTTTCTCTGTTGGACATGCTCAAGATTATTGACCCCACGTGTATTGTGCCACGCCATCCGCATTGGGTTCAAAAAGTTATTTAATTTTATAATGGAGATTAAGGGCTGATTTGGCAATTTATAAAAAAGTTAAAATATCAAAAAGTTACCAAATAAAAAAATAAAAAAATAAAAAAAAAATTATAAACTTATAACTATTCATCAAAAAAATAAATAAAAAAATTATTTTTATACAAATTGTGAGACAACTCACTTTGACAAAAGGCGTCTTTGCCTGACTTTGGTGAAGATAAATTACACAGGCGGATGCAAGCTTAAGGACTGTGTTGTTCGCCTCGTGAGGGCCATCACGGGTCCCGTTTTGATAATCTAAACCGTTCAATGTGTAAAACTCGTTGAGTACCATATGCCTATAAAAAAATCACGTAGGTCCGATATCGATAACTATATGATCAAATCAGTTTTGTATAAAAAAAAATAAATAGTGTTATAGTTAACAGTTGAAAAAAAACTAATCCGATCAGATAGGTATTGATATCCGATCAATATGATTTTTTACAAACATATAATACTCGACGAGTTCTACACATTGACGGTTTTGATTAGCAAGACGGGACTCATGGTGGGCCCCATGGGCCGAACAACACTGTCCAATTTATGCCTGAAAAAGAAAGAATCATCTCCTACCCTGTACTCTCCCACGCTGCCCCTTACGCATTCCGACCGTACGGCCTATTCCATCAAATTAATCCTTTTTATAACAAACTAATCCTTTTTAAATAGTAGTTTTTTTAAAAAAAAAAACTAATCCTTTTTATCTTCAAAAGGATTAGAAATGACTCAATGTTGATTGTTTTCCTCTCCCAATCTTCTGTTCATGGTTCCTTTTGAAGATAAATTAAAAAAACTAACAAAAGATGATTCTCTCCCAATCTTAGTGATGGAATAGGCTGTACGGGAACTTAATGTTTAAGTTGAAAAATTAAAAAAACTAAAACATTAAAAAGATGATTCTCTCCCAATTTTAAACATTAAGTTCAACTTGAAGATAAATTAAAAAAAAAATTAAACTCAAATATATGGGAATTGTATAACAAACTAACAAAAGATAAATATAAATCGCTAAAAAAATCATCATCTTTTTACGATGTTTATATCCCAATCTTAATCTTTTTAATTTAAATATTTGTTACCTTTTATTTGAATTTGAATTTTGCAGTTAAAAACTAAATAGTTATATATTTATTTTTGTATGTGTTTTCATCTCTATTTTTTTTTATTCATATATAAATAGTTATCTTTTTATTTTCATTGAGGTACCCAATTAACTATAAATTTCAATAGTGAAGTAGATAAACCATAATCACAGAAAACATTTATCATTTAGTTTTCTAGGCATGTCACGATTAACAATACAATAAATAATAACTATGTGTCAATATTTTATCATAATTAATAACATAATGTGTCATAATTAAAAATACAATAAATAATAACTATTAACTTAAAAATTATAATTAAAGGTGCATATGTACCATATAATTTCCCTAACAGACTAAGGGGTTGTTTTCGTTGAAAAAAAAAAAAACACTAAAGGGTTGATCCAACCGTCGTTGCCCTAGTAGGGACCATTTTCTTCGATGACACCACCATGCCACCACCAACACATATTGAAGATTGTTGGCCATACAGATCTCAAATTAGAGCATGAAGTATGGTTTTCCTAGTGCGAAAATCTGAGATCTGGGATTTGAAACTCAATGACGCGTACACACACACGCGTACGCATGCGCGCACACATACACATACATATATATACATCTACTATATAACCGGTGCTATACACGGGATAAAATAATATATTATTTTTTCAATAAGATGCATATTATTTACATTCAATCTTTTTTTCATTTTACTGTTGATAAGTAAAGAATTAAATATAAATTTATGAGTTATATATCAATGTAACGCCCCGAAATAAACACAATATACTCATCTCATAACAACCAATAAATAGCAACATAAATGAATTGATAGCTTTCATTAATCAGAATTTGATATACAAAAGGTGACACATGTGATATACATTCCTAAACAGTACATCCTGACTCTACAGCATGTGTTACAAGATTGTAAAAAGAAATGAAAGCTAAATAGATAATTATATGCCCTAAAGGCTTACATATTTTCTTTCCAAGTCATTGCTTGAGTACATCAAAAGTGAGTCTTAAGCTCACTACAGATAAAGCCCTAGGTTTGTACTGTAATGACCCCAAAACATGTGCCATATTTATCAGTAATTAATTATGTGTTTATGCGAATTAATTGAAGAATATCTGTTGAGATGAGAACTTTGGGACTGAAATTGATGACCGTAATGGGTTCAGAAAACGAAATTGAGCACGCTTATGTGATACCAGGAATTTTTAGAGCCATTTGGGACAATAAATTGAAGACTGAATTTCGTCTGATTCGTTAAGCCTTGTTTGGCTCAAGATTATGGCACAATTCTATTTTTATGACATATATGTACATATAGATAAGGATGTTGACCATAATTTGACTCAAAACAAAAGAAAGAAAATATCTAAGAGAGAGAGAGAGAGAGAGAGAGAAAGAGAGAGAGAGAGAGAGAGAGAGAGAGTGAATTCGTGGAAGAGAGAAACCAAGGAGAAGAAGATAGAAGAAAAGGGGGGAAAACAAGCTAACTTCTCCAATTCACCATCTAAGGTAAGATTTTCATGAAATAGATTGTTGCTTCTTGGCCTCTAGCATGTTGATCTCAAGATTATGGCATAATAGTATGAAGTTCATGGTCAAAATCATGGTTTCCTTGCATGTTTGTCACATTTGAGGGAGAACCTCCATGGATGTAAGAAATGAAGCTAGTATGTACATGTTCATGGTTTTCTATTTTAATTCAAAGTTTGATCTTGTAAAGGATTCATGTGGGTTGTTTTAAGAGATTTGATGTTTAATTTAAGTTGTTGGTCAAGTGTTTTGAGACTTGGGTTTCATCACTTTGAAGTTGTTTTGGCAAGGAGAAATTGAAGCTTGAGAAGAGTCCAGAAATTCAGATTTTTGTGTGGTCCGCTCGAGCGGAGGGATTGCCGCTCAAGCGTGAAAATCGGCCTCCCAGCAGTTTTGGATTTGTGCAGTCCGCTCGAGCGGACAAAGTGGCGCTCGAGCGGGGGACTTATTTCAAGAAAGTTTGAGAAGTTGAGTTACATGATTTTCACATGTCATTTGCATCATTTAGCATCTCATAATCATGAAATAGAGTAAAGAAATGATAGAATGGCATGAATTAAGTGAATTAATGATACTGTGTATTGAAGAAATGTGTTATATGTTGATAATTGCAGGTCAGGAGGCGAAGACCGTGCAACCGGTTTTGGAAACCCATTGTGAGTAACATTTCTGTAAAGATATGTTAGTATGATCTATGTTTAAAAGTGCTACGTTATGCTACGGTTTTGAAATGATGAATGTTTTCTGTGAACGAATGTCCAGTTTGCGAATCTAGTATGGCATCCATAGATAGTCCTAAGTGGACCAGTTTACGAGATCTCGGTATGTGTTTAATCAGTGTCCGGGACCGGTTACTCTAGTCGTTGGACGACAAATGTTATGTTCTATGGAGTATGCCCTTATGTATGTTCTGATATGAGATGATTATGTTTATGAATGATTTATTTTATGGATATATGAAATGTGGAATTCGTTCACTACCCCTTTACTTTAATGTTACTTGCTGAGCTTTAGCTCATTGTTTGTATATATGTATTTATAGGTGAGCACTCTGGAAGTCAAGCCTAGGCGGAGTCCGAGCCGAGCCGCCGTTTGGAAGCCTACCCGGTGTTTTGGTGCCTCCGAGTTGGGGCTAGGCCTAGAAGGCCGTTAGGAAGCTTGGTTTTGGTTGTACATGTGGCGTGAGCCTATGTTTTGTACATGAATTTTGATTACATGTGATATAATGTAGTGGGTAAATTAACATTTTTGGCATGTAATGTATGCTCATATAAATGCACAGCTCTTTGGACTATTAGTGTTTTGTTTTCGCTTCCGCAAGCCCCGGTTATGTATGTTTTGTACAGAAAGGCCTGTGGTAATCTAGGATTACTGGCCGATTACGATGCCAACCTTCTCGGGGCGGGTTTGGGTCGTGACATGTACAAAATTAAATACATAATAACAACACAGAGCATTCAGCTCCACAGTCCTTCAAAGCTAAGTCTTTAGTGGATGCATATTACCAACATCTAAAAGTGATTTTTTCCATATAAGGTGAGCCAAAACCCAGTAGAAACACTACAACACAATGTATAAATATTAACAAAGTCATAAGGTTTTATGCCTATGAAACGCCAGTACCAAAACATTTATATCATTTTTCAAAAACCATGCTATGCCAGCTTTATATCATAATTCTCAAAAAAACCTTCCTCTTTACAATAGAAAGAAAGGGGGAAATCTCAAACTAGCATAACCTTTCATGAATATTTCGTCCGTAGGAAATCGTCAAACGGCACCCATGTAAATGTAGCCTATACAAGCGCTACTATTGTTATTTTACGAATATTTTGTCCGCATGAATCGACACCCATTTTGGGACTTTCACATTGGACACATAGGCCAACTAGATTTGGTGATACACACCTCTTTCCCATGTTTACCCCTTTTTCCTCAAAATCATATACATTTTCATTGTATTAAATAAGCAAAAATGTTTAATGCATAAGGATGAGAAATTAGTTTCAATTCACCTAATTCTCATGCAATTTCTATAACACTCATAGCTATCCCCCACCGATAGCCCAAAACAATAGCTTTAAACAGATAAATAAATTTCATTAAAGATATACTTTTTCAAAATCTCAAGGTGGGAATGATAATACATATCCAACTCCGCCATCATCATCAACATTACTTCAATTTCATAATTCTCAACATCAATTTCATTTTCTCTTTACAATCTCAAACATTCACATTTTTGGGCAAAATCCCTTTTTCTTTGAAAATCAATTTCAATGTAGCAAATACCTCATTTCAACATATATCAACTCCAATTTCATACCCACAAACTTTTCCAAGAAACCATTTGAAAACCCCTCATTTTTATTTTGATTTCAAACCCTAGGTTTTACAAAAAAAAAACCCCCAAACCACTATAATCTTTTAAAATAGAAAATAACTAAGGCAAAACTCATACAAAATTATGAAGAATCCCTACCTCGAAGCTAGAAGACGAGAGAAAGAATGAAGAGACTCCAACCACGCCGAAATCCAACTTTGTTTGGATCAAAAAGAAACTCTAAATGAGCTCTACCTTTTTAACAAAGGCACACGGAAACAAGGATCGACGAACCTAGATGGATTCAAGTGAACTAGGTGAGTTTTAGAGAGAGCAAGAGAGATGAAAAAGTGATGTAAAAAGTAACTTTTACGAACTAATATACGCACAGTTAGCTTGAGCTCAGGAAACGTCGTTCGAGCGACCAGACACAATAAGTTGTTCTATTTGAGTGCAAGAATCTTCGCTCGAGCGTAGAATACAATCTCCCAGAATTTTTACAGATAGAAGACCATCGCTTGAGCGGAGAATACAAACTCCCAGTAGTTTTACAAACAGAGGTCAACGCTCAAGCGTAAGAAGCTTAGCTCGAGCGAAGAATACAAACTCCCAATATTTTTGCAGACCTGCAAAAGTACTGAAGTTTCACAAGGACCGCTTTAGCGCAAGAAGTGGCGCTCGAGCAAAGGAACACAAATCTGGGCAACAAAGGTTTGAAAAACAAGCTATCGGCCTGTTCCAAACGCAAAAGCCAAACTCAAAGAGATGCAAGTGGAGACGAGACATAGATATCTATATATAACAATGAAACTCAGATCCAAAACATCAAATGGGTCGCGTCCAAACCAGGATTGCTATAATCTCCCCCTCTTAAGGAATTTCGTCCCCGAAATTTTATATCAAATGTTAAAACCACTTTTAAACAAATTAAAATAGTGATAGCAATTCAATTTCATCACCATGACCCATCTACCGGTCATCCATTCTCATTAAGAAGATAAATAAGTTCTCAATACTAAATATACAATTCATATTTTTAAAACATATACAATGTTTACATTATATTAGCACAACAAAACTCTCAAAATATGTTCAAGTACCAACAAATAGGTCCAAATACTTCTCATAGACTTCTAACTCATGTTCCCAAGTTGCTTCCTCGACCCCGTGGTGTTTCTATAACACGTTCACCAAAGGAATTGTCTTTCCATGCAAGACTTGGTCTCGAGTACCCAAGACTCTCATCGACCTCTCCTCATAAGAGGCATCCTCGTCTACCTCTAACTCAGTCCAATCGAACAGGTGTGATGGATTTGGCTCATACTTTTGGAGCATACAGATATGAAACATGTCATGAACCCCGAAGAGCATGGTAACAAGGCCAAACGATAGGCTACCTCCCCCATCCATTCTAACATCTCAAAAGGCCAATAAATCTATGAGATAACTTCTCACTCTTCCCAAACCTCATCAAATCCCATCTAGGTGATATCTTCAGGAAGATGTGATCTCTTACTTCGAAGGATAGCGGTCTCCTCCTACAGTCAGCATAGCTCTTCTGACGACTCTAAGCCGTGACTAACCTCTTACGAATAAATGTAACTTTCTTTATCATTTCCCGGACTAACTCTAGACCCAACATAAGTGCATCACCCACCTCGGCCCAACATACATGAAATCTACACGGTTGGCTATACAAGGCCTCAAACGGTGCCATGCCAATACTTGATAGGAAACTGTTGTTATAGGCAAACTCCACTACAGGCAAGTACCCCTCCCACGATCCTTTAAAGTCAAGGACACAATCTCGAACCATATCCTCAAGGATCTGAATAGTACGCTCTGACTGCCAGTCAATCTAAGGAAGATAGGTAGTACTAAAAGTTAACCTAGTGCCCAAGGCATTCTATAGACTCTGCCACAATCGAGCCGTAAAACACGGATCTCTATCCGAAACAATAGTCACCGGGACCCCATGTAATCAAACTATGTCCCTAATGTAAAGGTCGACTAGATAATTTACTAAGTCACTCGTGTGCATAGGTACAAAGTGTGTTGACTTGGTCAATCGATCAGCTACCACCCAAATGGCGTCATTATCCTATTGAGTCCTGGGAAAACCTACAACAAAATCCATAATGACATGCTCCCACTTCCACTCGGCTATAGGAAAGGGTTGCAACAAACTCGCTGACTTCTGATGCTCGGTCTTCACTTGTTTACAAGTAAGGCACCTCGATACGAACATGGCCACATCCTTCTTCATACTTTTCCACCAAAATTGACGACTAAGGTCGTGATACATCTTTGTGCCTCCTGAGTGCACCGCAAGTCATGAATGATGAAACTCTCAGAGTACCTCCTCTCGACGAGACTCTGGCACGAAAAGAATGTCAAGGTATCTAACACTCGAGACAGAATATATGTTCAAGCTTTTCTCTACCTTCCCACTAGAGATCTTCTCCCGGAGGATTTCTACCTCAAAATCATCCCACTACGCTTCTATCACTCGGCCCATAAGTGTAGGTTGTGCAACTACCGAGAACAAGGCTACAAACTCAACGAACTCACCAAGATGCAAGTCAAACTCACCAATAGCACCCAACATCTCCCATTCTCAAATGGCAATAATAGCTACACTGCTAATGGATTTCCTACTTAAGGCATCGACTACAATATTGGCATTTCCCGGATGATAATGCAACTTAAAGTCATAATCTTCGATAAACTCCGTTTACCTCATCTGCCCCAGATTCAAGTTTTTCTGTGTAAACAGATATTTCAGACTCTTGTGATCAGAGAATACTTCAAACTTTTCGGCATACAAATAATGCCTCTAAATTTTCAAGGCAAGAATCACTGCTGCTAACTCTAGGTCATCAGTCTCGTGTGTTTTCAATTGTCGTGAGCTATGCTACTACTTTCTTCTCTTACATCAATACACAACCCAAAGCTTCTCGTGAAGGATCACAATACACTGAATAGCCCAAACCCCTCTCCAAAATAATCAATACTGGAGCAGTAGTAAGTCTAACCTTAAGCTCTTGAAATGACTTCTCATAAGTCTCACTCCATACAAACCTAATTCCCTTCCTCGTCAATCTAGCCAATGGTGAAGCTAATCTAGAGAAATCTTTCACAAACTAACGGTAATACTTGGCCAACCCCAAGAAACTACGGATCTCAAAGGCACTCTTAGATGGTTCTCAATCTTGTACGGCTTCTATCTTGGATGAATCTACAGTCACTTCTTCCCCAAATACCACGTGGCCTAAGAACTTAACTTCTTTCAACCAAAATTCACACTTCCCGAACTTAGCATACAGTTTGTGGGCTCTAAGCAACTCAAGCATCACTCGCAAGTGTTCCTCGTGCACCTCCTCAGATGGTGAGTAAATTAAAATGTCATCCACAAAGATGACTACAAAGCGATCTAAAAACTCATGAAAGATTCGGTTGATCAAATCCATAAACATGTCTGGTGCATTGGTTAACCCAAAAAGCATCACTAGGAACTCATAATGGCCATATCGTGTACGGAATGCCATCTTCTAGATATCTTCCTCCCTTACCCTCAATTGGTGATTACCCGATCTCAAGTCTATCTTACAGAAACAATAGGACCCCTTCAACTGGTCAAAAAAATCATCTATGCACGACATTGGGTACTTGTTCTTAACAGTTACCTAGTTTAACTTTTGGTGATCAATACAAAGTCGCAAGGCACTATCCTTTTTCTTGGCCAAAAGAGTCAGTGCTTCCCAAGGTGAAGCACTAGGGTGGATAAAACCCTTATCTAACAATTCCTGGAGTTGAATCTTAAAATCACTCAACTCGGTGGGTGCAAATCTATATGGTGCCATAGAGATCGGTGTCTTGCTAGGCACTAACTCAATAGAGAACTCAATCTCACAATGAGGTAGTAAACTAGTAAGATCCTCAGGAAAAACATCCAAATATTCACAATTTACCTTTGGCAAACCCCATCACACTCACTACCCAAGAAGTTTGCAAGAAGATAACTAAGCTCACTCTGACCATGCGGATTAGATAGCGGTGATAAAACTTTATCGGCTCTGTCCCCCATGAAACAAAAACAATCACCACTCAAGGTACATAAAACAACCCTCTGACAGTAACAATCTATAATAGTCGGATACGATGATAACCAGTCAATACCCAATATAGCGTCAAAACTCGACATGTTAATCAACACAAATGCAAAAGGAAGTCGGTGATCGACAACCTCTATGTCACAACCCCAACACCCCTGTTCCAACACAATCTCACCACTAATAGGCGACTCTAAACTGAGTGGAGATACTAACTGACCAATTCTAACTCCAATGCCGAAGCAAATGTAGACGAAATAAAAAAATGGAATGCACCCATATCAATCAATACATTAGCAAGAGAATTGCATAACAAGAAAGTACCTCTCACTATCAAAGGCGCTAGTACTAGGTCTGGCACGATAACAGCATGCACACGCCCTATAGGTCTCTGCTCCACATGCTCACCCCTCGGAGCATATGTCTGATGCACTGACTGAGCCGAAAAGGCTCCCTAATTGGCCCTCGAGGCCTGAACTGACTGTGTAGACTAGTGGCTCTATGTCTGTCTCGAACCAGACGCACCAGGTGTGCCACCCAACTGAGAACAAAACCTCTTCAAGTGCCCTGCCTACCCACACCAATAACAAGTGAGCGGTTTCCCTCTTTTCTAACTTTGGCTTTGAGAACGAGCCGCAAATGAAACTAAACGTTGCCCTCCTCCCCTTTGCGGGTAAGCTGGAGACTTGTGGCCTAACTGGTCACACTTAAAGCAAGTGAAATCTCTCTAACCACTTCTCCCAGAACCTAAACTCGGTACTTGAAAAGTGGACCTCGACTGTGCTCCTTGGGACTACTGTGGTGTAGAACCCTTTTGCCTTTTACTGTCTCCCTAAACATCCTGACTCCTCCTGGAGCCCCTTATCCGCTCTTCCCCCATTTGCATCACGGTCTCAAGATCAGCCGACGACTCTACAAGTCGCCCATAATCTCTAATCATTGAACTGGCTACGTTGAAAAGAAGCCCAGTTATCAATCTTTTTCTCGAACTCCACACAACGACCCGCCTCATCGCCACTAACTCTGGTGCAAACCTAGGGAGACTAGTAAAGGCTGCCTCAAACTCGGCTACAGGCGTGTTGAGCTGCTTGAGCTTTAAGAATTGCTCCCTCAACTTCTCCTTAACCATGGAAGGTAAGAACTTGTTCTGGAAGGCATTGACAAAGGCCTCCCAAGTCACCCCAATGCGCCCACGCGCATACTTCCACCACTGGCCTGCATCTCCCTTCAGCAGGAAGAATGCTAAGGTCACTCACAGCCCGTCGTCCTTGATACCAACCATCTCGAATGTCTTCACTATCTGTTCTAGCCATTCATCCGCCTTTAGTGGCTCCTTAAGGTCATCCAAAAACTCATTTAGGTTAGACCGGAAGAACTCCCTATTTAAGAACAACGGCCATGCCTCAGCTACTTGGACCTAAACTTGATTCTCAGCCTGGAGAATGTCTATGGATTCCCGCAAAACCCTAGGCATTTTCACAGGCCAAAGCGCCCATGGCCTGTTGACCAATTGGTTTGGCCCTATTGGCCTGACTAACCTCTTCTTCTTGTGCCAGAATCTCATCCGATAAAGGCACCTCATGCCTTCTAGGTCTACCATGCCTACCACCACCACGTCTACGTCCACATCCTAACATCCTCATGAAGGTAATAAAAGAGATCAGCACATTTACAAATGTACCGAAGCTAGCTCACTCGTGTCCTAATGCGGTAAACAATAGTAATTCACTCCACATAAGCACATACTCACATAAACACATATGGATTTCCTTCCTGGATAATGACCGTCCTGCAGCGTTGCCAAAGTTTCAATTAAAAACAGCAATGATCAGGTGCTCTTTTAATAGAACTTCTAGAAACCCGTAGACCCAATCAATATCCTAGAAATCAAATCCCATACTAATATAATCACATAAGCATGTTATCATATAGTGTACCATACATATAAATGTCTCTATCAAGCAAGACAAACCTATTGTGGTAATATCCACTTTTCACGTACCCAAAGTATTCAAACCCGATTACTCTGATACCAAATTGTAACGCCCCGAAATAAACACAATATACCCATCTCATAACAACCAATAAATAGCAACATAAATGAATTGATAAGCTTTCATTAATCAGAGTTTGATATACAAAAGGTAACACATGCGATATATATTCATAAACAGTACATCATGAATCTCCAACATGTGTTACAAGATTGTGAAAAGAAATGAAAACTAAACAAATAATTGTATGCACTAAAGGTTTAAATCTTTCCAAGTCATTGCTTGGGTACATCAAAAGTGAGTCTTAAACTTAATACAAATAAAGCCCTAGGCTTGTACAAAATTAAATACAAAATAACAACACTAAGCCTTCAGGTCCACAGTCCTCCCAAGTTAAGTCCTTCGTGAAGGCATATCACCAGCACCAGAAAATGATTTTTCCTATATAGAGTGAGCCAAAGCCCAGTAAAAACAATACAACACAATGTATAAATATTAACAAAGCCATAACGTTTTATGCATATGCAATGCCAGTACCAAAACATATATATCCTTTTTCAAAAGCTGTGATATACCAAGTTTATATCACAATTCTCAAAAAAACCTTTCCTTTTACAATAGAAAGAAGGGGAAAATCTCAAACCAGTACAACCTTTCACAGATATTTCGTCCATGAGAAACCGTCAAACGACACCCATGTAAACGTAGCCTATACAAGCATTACTATTGCCATTTTACGGATATTTCGTTCGCAGGTGTGACAACCCAAACCTATCCCTAAAAGTTTGGCCATGATGGGCCTGTACTGAGTCCTTAAAAGCAAAATTTTTCAAAATAAATGCTAATCCATAACGGGCCCTAAAGCAAAAGCAAATAAATAACCGAACATCCAGTGAACAGTACTTATATGCCAAGATCATTAAACATCATATTCAGATAGTTCATATACACAGTTTATATATACAAGTACAAATCATGTTAAGCAACAGGCATCAAAAGACTTAAAAAAATGTGGAAACAATTTCCATTCTACAAAAGGCTCCACTTTGGAGGCTTAACAAAACTAGTCCATCAAAAGGTTCCTGAAGCTGACCTAAGGCAGGCCTCCAAGCCGATCACCTACATAAGACATACATAAAGACAAAGTGAGCAAGGCTTAGTGAGTAATAATAACGTACAGAGGTTCATAAATAAGCATGCGTCTTGAAAAATATTTTATACCACATACATGTCTTATTCACAATCACAATCACATTCCAGAACGGCCTCGAGCCCACATAAGACAGAACGGCCTTGGGCCCAACATAATATGGAACGGCCTCAGGCTTAACATAATAACAGAACGGTCTCAGGCCTAACATACTAACAGAACAACCTCAGGCCCAACATAATAACAGAACGGTCTCAGGCCTAACATACTAACAGAACAGCCTCAAGCCCAACATAATAACAGCTGTTCTAAACAACCTCAGGTCCAAACATAGTACATCATAGAGTAGATGGAACATCGACATGTCTCCATCTCCCATGGCCTTGGGCCCATAATTCATAAGCGATCCATATCAAACATAACGGCCTCGACCCATCATTTATAACAGAAATAGAACGACCTTAGGGTTACATTTCATAGGCTCATTAACATTCGTTAAGCATCATTTACCATTCGTAATAAGGAATTCTATAACATTCGTAGCATATTTATATCATCATCCAGTGTCATATATATCTATATATATAACATTCATATCGTTCCAAAATAATAATTAGCCACATCATTCATATCAAAATAAAATAGAGAATGAAATAAGAACAAATCTTCACAATACTATTACTCACAGTGATTCAGTCGAGCAACGGTCCTTTCCAACAAGTGACCTACACATTACACACATAAAGTGATAAGCAATGTGTTCTTTTCTTAACTTTTGGACTTTTATCATTCTTCTGTTTCATTCACTTTCTATTTATCTTTAAGCATTTCAGAGGGGTCAAATATACACATTAACAGATTCAGAGAGTCAAAAAGGATAGCAGAAAATAACAGAATTTTTCTCCAATTCCCATACGTGCCAAAGTTCCTCACTGCACGCGAGGAGAGGTATGTTGCACGTGCGGCCTGCACATGCTTTTATTTCAGAATGCCTAACTTGCCTCCCCTGTTTTCCGCACGTGCAGTCCTGGCCCCTATTTGTGCAGTCTGAAAATCCATCAAAGACAAGCTTCCAAACTCAATTCTAAGGCTCAATTCAAGAAAATTTACTTCAAAACATGATATAGGAACATATTAAACATAAAACACAAGCTCAATGGGATCAAACTTCTTTTAATTTGGCATAAGGCACTCTAATTCCAAGGTTCTTTAATTTTCTTCATCTTTTCATATATATACATATATACATGAGCTCAAAGCATGCAAAGAGGTAAGATCAAGAAACATTTCTCACAATCCAACCCAAGTCAAACCAAAAATAAGGAAATCAACTCTTAAACCAAACAAATGTGAGGAATCCATGTTAATTTCATGAGAAATATGCCCTCAAACTCAAAAGCCATAAACCCTAACTTATATACATGTAAGAAACTTCATCTTAAGGCTTGATTTCAACCAATTGAAGAAGGATTTAGAGTATTCTAAGTGATTTACACATACCTTGAGCTATTGTCTTAATTTTCCCCTTTGAATCCCTAAATTCCAAGTTCCCTGTTGACCTCTTTTCTTTTTCTCTCTTTTCCATTTTTTCTTTCTCTTTTTCTCTTCCTATGAGATGTTTGTGTTTTGTTGAGTCCTAGTCTCATATAAGGCTCAAGTATATATATTTCTTATTAGCTAATATGAGTCTAAAGTAAGCTTAATTAAGAATGTAGCTAAATAAACCCAATTAATTCATTACGAATCAAATTTTTACCAAACTTCATATTATGTCCAAAAAATCATGATAATCATAATTGTAAAGTCAAATTTCGATTATCGCGCTCCTAAGACTTTTAATTTTCAGTCCAAATGTTGTAATTCCAACAGATTTTCTCATAACTGACAGATACAATTTTGTAAGCATGTAATTCATGCATTTTAAACATGGAATTTCACATCAAGCACATGATCACACATATAATGAGGGAATTAAAGTATATGGAGCATATGAGAGAGTCAGGTTATTACACTCTTCCCCCCTTTAAGAATTTTGGCCCCTCAAACTTACAATGTAACAAGATCAGAAATCTTGGTCTCATAGCATTATCCAATTCCGTTACAGATGTTCAATTTTAGTTATGCAGAATGCAAAACCAACTCTATATATTTATCCCATAGAATCATGTGTAAAATGAAATAAGGCTTTAGCAGTCAAAATCATATATTCCCAGTAGACAAAGTTTATAATTACAATAGTTTCCTGTCAACCAGTTTCATAGCATCAATTTCCAAGTACAGTAACATGGTAGCAATCATTATCTTAAGTGTATAATGCAGATATTCCCATAACATAGGTCAATTTCTATCATAATCAATATATTCTCAACTTCGATTATACCCAATCAAATAAAAGTTCTACCAAATCAAAGTAAACAAAATTCTTCCCTATAATTCGCTTCCAAGGTAAATTTTGCTCCAACAGTCACAATCAATTCACTTAGGCCAATAGTCCACAGTTTCACATTTATGTATGTTATACAATTTCCATCCAAAAGAGCAAGTCAAAAATTAGATCCAGAGTATACCGGGTTTGGCATCATATATATCCTCCCTTAAAAGCATTTCCTCTTGTTAGCTCACAATTTCTGTCCCTTTTTGTCATTTCAGTTTTCCTATGTTCAGATAATTCTTCCTGTTCTACTATAACTATCATTGACCGATTACCATATTACACCAAAGTCCTAGTTCCAGATGTACATAACATCTTCATAACATAGTTCAGTCAGATCATTCACATGCAATTCAGAATGCGTGAGTCAATACATTTCCACAGATGGCACACAAGTAAATGATTCATTTCAATAAGTTCTCAAATTCATAAAGTTCATCACGCGTTCACAAAGTATTCAAAATATAAAATTCAGCTCCTTGTTTCACAAAATCATATCAACTATTATATCGTTTCAAAGTCATTTTTCAAAGTGCTAAACAAGGTCAGTTCAACAGGATAGTAAACAATTTCTCAAACAGTTCTTAGTAGTCTATCGAATTTCATCAACTAGTGTGTATGCCATTCTTTTATTCAATAAATTTCATTCAGAGAAATAAAGCTCAAGGGTACTCCACAATTAAAGTTCAATTATTCTATGTAGCAGCTGATATGTCACAGTTTTCCATAGGCAACCATTAAGCAAAAGTAACAATACTCACCATATGATAATGAAGCAATTTCACCTCTATCTATTCAGCAGATTTAATTTGATAATTTGTTCATCCGTAATGCCCAAGAATATTTTAAAAACCTACGTCAATTATTTCATGTTCAATATAGTCACAAGTCTATTATTAGCCCTCTAGCAATGCTCAACAACAAAAGTTCATTCGCCATCTCATTTCCAAAAGTTCTACATATTGAGTATTCCACAGTACACAGTTCAAGTTCATAGTTCTAATAATCAACAAATTCTTCATATCTACAAGGTCAAACATTCCCATAGTATAGGTAAGTTGTCACTTAGTAGAGGTTCAAGAGTATGCAATATGTAGGGTTCTATTTCATCAATTCTAATACCATTTCACATTAGTAATATTAGAGCGTAGAACATAGATTCATGATTCGGTCAATATATTAACAATGCATTTCATGCCCAAGGTTATACGAATTTTCCCCAAATCAATTTGTCACACGTAGATTTTGCATATGATTAACAGTTGCGTTGGTTCTTGGTACAAGAATAGAATTGGTCATGCTGGCGTTAGGTCTATTATTACTCAGATGAGCTTATGGCCAAGATTTAGTTACATGTCCTTTCTTTCAACATCTGAAACAAGCTTTAGATAAGCGGCGACAGATGCCCCAATGTTATTTCTCTCACTCTTTACAGTTAGGTGTGACAGCATTGCTTCTCCGACTTATTTTGTCAAACGTTCTTGTTTTTTTTTTTTTTTTTCTAATCATTCTATTCTAACTTCAACAGATTTAGTCCCATCTAGATTTCTTGTTCTCTCCATTTTGCTATATATACAAACATGTATCAGGATATAAACAAATAGAGTTGCACATTTCGTTTACAACACATTAGTTCTCATAACTTCTTTGTTCATATTCATATCTCATATTCACATAAATGATAAGTTCAGAATCATACATGTAGGTACATAACCTTCGTATGCATGCTGAAACGATAGTCATACATTTACATGTATTCCACATAGTTCATATTCAATATCAGAATTAGCATAACACAAGTGTATATAACTTTCATTCTCATAGTTTCATTTCAAACATATTCACACAGTCCACATCATTATGTCTTTCCATCGTCTGTTCTCAACGAAACACTAATAAACGTAAGCAAAACTCTTGCAGTTCTCACATTGTTCAATTCATGTCAGATTTGTTCCTTGTTCTTTCTTGCACTCATAACCATAGGCCAATAATTCGTTACAATTTTCACAGATTCTAGTTCAGTTCAGATATATTCCTTTCAATTCACATGCGTTCATTTCACTTCACTTTTAGATGTATTCAAGAAAGTTAACATAGTCATGTTCATAATAGTTCACACACTCACACATGCTAATGCAATGTCCCTAAGTCTTTTCTAAGACACCCTATAGCTCATATGGACATGTGTGTGGGTAAATTGACTCGTGCTCTGATACCAACTGCCACGACCCAAACCTGCCCCTAAAAGTTTGGCCATGACCGTCCTGTACTGAGGCCTCAAAAGCAAAAGTTTTCAAAATAAATGCTAATCCATAACGGGACCTAAAGCGGAAGCAAATAAATAACAGAACGTCCATTGAGCAGTGCTTATATGCCAGGATCATTAAACATCATATTCAAATAGTTCATATACACAGTTTATATATGCAAATACAAATCATGTTAAGCAACAAGCATCAAAAGACTTTACAAAATGTGGAAACAGTTTCCATTTGACAAAAGGCTCCACTTTAGAGGCTTAACAAACCCAGTCTATCAAAAGGTTCATGAAGTTGACCTAAGGTTGGCCTCCAAGCCGATCACCTACATAAAACACATATAAAGACAGAGTGAGCAAGGCTCAGTGGGTAATAATAATGTACGAAGGTTCATAAATAAGCATGCGTCTTGAAAAATATTTTATACCATATACATGTCTTATTCACAATCACAATCACATTCCAGAATGGCTTCGAGCCCACATAAGACGGAACGGCCTCAGGCCCAACATACTAACAAAAGGCCCAACATACAAACAGAACGGCCACAGGCCCAACATACAAACAGAACGGCCTCAGGCCCAACATACTAACAGAACGACCTCAGGCCTAACATAATAACAGAACAGTCTCAGGCCCAATATAATCACAGAACGGCCTCAGGCCCAATATAATAACAGTTGTTCTGAACAACCTCGGGTCCAAACATAGTATATCATAGAGTAGATGGAACATCGACATGTCTCCATCCCCCATAACCTTAGGCCCATAATTCATAAGCAGTCCATATCAAACATAACGGCCTCGACCCATCACTTATAACAGAAACAGAACGACCTTAGGTCCACATTTCATAGGTTCATTAACATTCGTCAAGCATCCTTTACCATTCGTAATAAGGCATTCTATAACATTCGTAGCGCATTTATATCATCATCCAATGTCATATATATATATATATATATATATATCTGTCTATATAGCATTCATATCGTTCCAAAATAACAATTAGCCACATCATTCATATCAAAATAAAATAGAGAATGAAATAAGAGCAGATCTTTACAATACTATTACTCATAGTGATTCGGTTGAGCAACGGTCCCTTCCAGCAAGTGACCTACACATCGCACACATAAAGTGTAAGCAATGTGTTTTTTTTCTTAAATTTCAAACTTTGATCATTCTTTCATTTCATTCACTTTCTATTTATCTTTAAGCATTTCAGAGGGGTCAAATATACACATTAACATATTTAGAGGGTCAAAAAGGGTAGTAGAAAACAACATAATTTTTCTCCAATTCCAGCACGGTATGCCGCATATGTGGCCCGCACATGCTTTTATTTTAGAATGCCTAACTTGCCTCCCCTGTTTTCCGCACGTGCAGCTATGCATTCCACACGTGCGGCCATGAGCCCCACACGTGCAGTTTGAAAATCCATCAAAGACGAGCTTTCCAAACTCAATTCTAAGACTTAATTCAAGAAAATTTACTTCAAAACATGATATAGGAACATATTAAACATAAAACACAAGCTCAAAGGGATCAAACTTCTTTTAATTTGACATAAGGCACTCTAATTCCAAGATTCTTTAATTTTTTTCATCTTTTTATATATATACATATATACATGAGCTCAAAGCATGCAAAGAGGTAAGATCAAGAAACATTCCTCACAATCCAACCCAAGTCAAACCAAAAATAAGGAAATCAACTCCTAAACCAAACAAATGTGAGGAATTCATGTTAATTTCATGAGAAACATGCCCTAACCTCATAAGCCATAAACCCTAACTTATATAAATGTAAGAAACTCCATCTTAAGGCTTGATTTCAACCAATTGAAGAAGGATTTAGAGTATTCTAAGTGATTTACCTATACCTTGAGCTATTGTCTTAATTTTTCCATTTGAATCCCTAAATTCCAAGCTCCTTATTGACCTCTCTTCTTCTTCTTCTTCTCTCTTTTCTGTTGTTTCTTCTCTCTTTCTTTTCTTCTCAGGAGATGTTTTGTGTTTTTGTTGAGTCCTAGTCTCATATAAGGCTCAAGTATATATATTTCTTATTAGCTAATATGAGTCTAAAGTGAGCTTAATTAACAATGTAGCTAAATAAACCCAATTAATTCATTACGAATTAAATTTTTACAAAACTTCATATTATATCCTAAAAATCATGATAATCATAACTATAACGTAAAATTCCAGTTATCGCACCCCTAAGGCTTTCAATTTTCAGTCCAGATGTTATAATTCCAACAGATTTTCTCATAATCGACAAATACAATTCCATAAGAATGTAATTCATGCATTTTAAATATAGAATTTCACATCAAGCACATAATCACACATATAATGAGGGAATTGAAGTATATGGAGCATATGAGAGAGTCATGTTATTACAGTAGGAATCGGCACCCATGTATACGCGCGTTTTTCAAGACTTTCACCGTGGACACACAAGCCAACTTGATTTGATGATACACACCTCTTCCCACGTTCACCCACTTTTCTTAAAATCATATACATTTTCAATATATTAAATAAACAACAATGTTCAATACACAAGGATGAGAAATTAGTTTTAATTCACCTAATTCTCATACAATTTCTACAACACTCATAGCTATCATCCACTGATAGTCCAAAACAGATATCTCTAAATAGATAAATAAATTTCATTAAAGATATACTTTTTCAAAATTTCAAGATAGGAGTAATAATACATATTCAACTCCGCCATCATCATCAATATTACTTCAATTTCATAATTCTCAACATCAATTCCATTTTTTCTTTACAATCTCAAACGTTCACATTTTAGGAAAAAATCCCTTTCTCTTTGAAAATCAATTTCAATGTAGGAAATACCTCATTTCAACATATATCAACTCCAATTCATACCCACAAGATTTTCCAAGAAACCATTTGAAAACCCCTCATTTTCATTTTGATTTCAAGCCCTAGGTTTTACAAAAAAAAACCCAAACCACTATAATCTTTTAAAATAGCAAATAACTAAGGTAAAACTCATACAAAATTGTGAAAAATCCCTACCTCAAAGCTAGAAGACGAGAGAAATAATGAAGAGACTCCAAACACGCCGAAATCCAACTTTGTTCTGATCAAAACGAAACTTCAGATGAGCTCTACCTTTTTAACAAAGGCACACGGAAACAAGGATCGACGGACCTAAATGGATTCAAGTGAACTAGGTGAGTTTTAGAGATAGAGAGAGAAGTATCCGTGTTTTGAAATGTTTAGAAAGAGAGAGATGAAAAAGTGATGTAAAAAGTGACTTTTACGAACTGATATATGCATAGTTCACTTGAGCGCTAGAAATGTCGCTCAAGCAACCAAATACAATAAGTTGTTCCACTCGAGCACAACAATCTTTGCTCGAGCGTAGAATACAATCTTCCAAAAGTTTTACAGACAGAAGACCGTCGCTCGAGCGGAGAATACAAACTCCCAATAGTTTTGAAGACAAAGGTCATCGCTCGAACGCAAGAAGCTTCGCTTGTGCTCGAGCGAAGAATACAAACTCTCAGTATTTTTGTAGACCTACAAAAGTATTGAAGTTTCACAAAGACCGCTCGAGCGCAAGAAGTGGTGCTCGAACGAAAGAACAAAAATCTGGGTAACAAAAGTTTGAAAAACAACCTATCAACCTCTTCCAAACGCAATCAACACAACCCAAAAGTCAAACTCAAAGAGATGCAAGTGGAGACAAGACATAGATATCTATATATGACAATAAAACCCGGATCCAAAACATCAAATGGGTCGGGTTCCTCTCCCCACCCAAACAAATTTAGTCGTTAGTCAATGTGTTCTTAATTTTTTTAAATATAATAATAAACAATTTAGTTTATCAATTTTCTCTCCCCCAACTCATACATTCAATATTTTTTCCTTTAAAATATATAAACAATATGTTCAATTTAATAAAATAAAAAAGTACAAATAATTTTATGAAATGTGTTCATTCTATTTAAAAATTAAAAAATATTATTTAAAAGAGCACAATTAAATAAAATTTTAAAATTAATAGTTAAAAATTTTATAAAGAACAAAATTATAGTATAAGAAATTTCTTTTTAAATTTTATTGGTAAGGATTTCTACTATGAAAATTTTAAGTTACAAATATTTTGGATTGGATGGCCTAAACAATAGATTTTTTTAAAAGTTTTGTAGTTTGAGATCTTAAAACTCTAAAAACATCTTCCTTATTCATTTACAATACTATATATTACAAAGATTGCATTATATCATTTTACTCTTCTTTTTTTTTTTTTTTTAAAGTTATAGGCTATTGCATTTTTTTTAGTTTTGTAATGGTTAAATAAGTCATATTGTTTAGTAATTTTGTTAGTTTTCTTAACTTTTTTTTTGTAACTTAAATTTAGGAAGAATTTTTTTTCGTTTTACTATTTTTCACTTTTAATGATTTTTTTTTTAAAAAGGAAATAAATCGAATGAAAATTTTATTTTTAATTTTAATTTTGTGTAACTTAGACTACCCATTTAAAAAAAAGATAAATTTTAAAAAAAATTCACCATGATGAATCAAGTCTGGGAGTAAAAAGAATAAAATTTTGTTTCTGGGTGGGAACTAAATTGTGACAATTTTTAAAATTGGTTAAATTACACTTTGCCATCCTAAGGTTTCACCCATTTTTTACTTTGGCTCTTTAAGTTTGATTTTTTCCGCTTTGACCCTTCATATTTGCAATCCTTCCCACTTTACACCTAAGCTAACTTTCATTCAAAAAACTAACAGAATCTGCCACATCACAACATATCAGCACCATTTGTGATGTAAAAAATTCACTAAAAATGCAAAAAATAAAAAATAGAAAACAAAAAAAAGGGATTTTTTTTTGTGTTTAGTGAACTTTTTTTTTTCAAATTTATTCATAAACATTATTACATTACAGATGCTTCTAGATTAGATGCGCCTAAAAAAATAAAAACAAATTTAACTAAAAAAAGTTTACTAAAGAAGAAAAAATATATAAAAATATATTGACTCAAACATATGTACTGTCAATTCTAAAATGAAAAATTTACTATCGCTTTTTTTTTTCGGTCTTTACTGAACTTGTTTTTAGTTAAATTCGTTTTTTATTTTTTTTATGTGCATCTAAGCGAGATGTATCTATAATATAATAATGTTTATGAATAAATTTGAAGAAAAATTCACTAAAGACTATAAAAAAAATAATAAATTTTTTTGTTTTCTATTTTTCATTTTTTGCATCTTTAGTAAATTTATTACATCACACATAGAGCTAATGTATTGATGATATGGCAGATTCTATTAGTTTTTTGGATGGAAGTTAGTCTAGGAGTAAAGTGGAAGGATTGCAAATATGACGGGCCAAAGTGGGAATTATTGCAAACATAAAGGGACAAAGTGAAAAGGATTGCAAACATGAAGGACCAAAGTGGGAAAAATCAAATTTAAAGGACCAAAGGGGGAAATGGGTAAAACTTTAGGAGGGCAAAGTGTAATTTATGCTTTAAAATTTTCACTTTTTAGCTTGTTTTATGAGATAAGTTTTTTTTTTTTTTTTGACTTTTTGATATTTGAAAAATGACAAAATGGTTATTTTTTAACTATAAAAAAATAAAAATAAAAAACTAAAAAAATTACTTTCAAAACCTTAGGCACAAGAGGACTTAACATACTTGGTGGGCTAATTTTCAAATTTTAAAAAAAGTACTCATAGTTTTATTTAATATATATATATATATATATGCAAAATACCTTGTAGCCAGAAAAGGAGGGGCTCGAATGGCCAAACAACCGGCCAAACATCCACCTAGACGACCAGGTTGAACACTTGTCTACCGCGATTGTCATCTTATCGACCACGGCTATCAACCCTCTTACCGGACGACCGGCAAGATGAATTTCAAGCTATTCAGGCCAAGCTCAAATTCGAACTATACAACAGTGCTCTCTATATATATATGATTCAAATTATAATGTGAAGAACCTACTCTAGATCAAATTCTAAGTATTAATACATAAGTATCAATTCCTGCAAAACTCATTACTAAAGCTATTCCAAATTTTAACCCTAAACTAAAATTCAAATTAATTTTATATACTTGTAATACTCTTTTGGATGAATAAAGTTTTTCATTAAAAAGTATATAATAACATTTCTTTCATTGAGTGCACCTTCAATGAACAAACAAAATAAAAATGAAATGTAAAAATGTGAAAATAATACCACTGTAAAAATATTAAATTATTCTACACCTATAACCCATTCATACACTCTAACGAAGTTTTATTGGACAAATCATATACTGTAATGGCGTTTGATTGAGCATCACTATAAATACATTAAATTTAATTACCCTAAATTAATAAACATATCACATATTCTAATGGAGTTTTATTTAGTTCACTGTAAATATATTAACTCTAATAAACGAAAACATGTAATAGAGTTATAGATTAATTGTATACCTATCTAAGCTTTAAGTGTAGGTGAAAAAAAAGTTTTGGTTGACAGATACACCAAAATTTGAAGTTTTTACAATTTTTATTTATTCTCAAGTTGATATTTGTGAAAAGTTCGAGTGGAAAGGCATAAATTAAGATGATATATATATATATATATATATAAAGAAGCTAATACTTATCAGATAATTATCTGATTTTGTTTTTTCTAGAATAACTTTTATCATTTGAAATTTGAATTCTCAATCCTTTAAGGATAATATTTGTTTTTTTATTTTTTTATTTTAATAATGGATCAATTACTTGGTTTTTAAAGGATTTTTTTTATTAAATAAAATGATACATGATCCAACAAAAAATTGAGTATGCCATTATTTTAGTATTTTTAAAATTAAAAAATCAATATTATCTTATATATGTAATACTTATTTGATTGTAATGCTGAAATAGATTGGTTAAAAAATATTCTTATTTATCTTTCCATATCTTTATTTATTTAATTATTTTTTTATGTTCATATAAAACTGCAATTTATTTATTTATTTATTTATTTTTTAATGAAGCGAGAAGAATATGGATAGACAGATTAGTTATGAGTAGAAATAGATTAGTTAAAAAAAATATTCTTATTTATCTTCTAATGGCTATATCTTTTTTATATTCGTACTATCAAGAACTTAATATTTTCTATCTTATTTTTTTTATCATCTTTTAAAAAAATAATAAATAATTAGAAATTAGGAAAAAGGCAAATGACGCTAAAGGACTTGCCATGTAGGAAAGAGAAAGCTAACTTTGAATAAGAAGGCCAGATCAAGACTTTCGAAATTTTTGAAGATTTACTACATTTGCTTATATATATTATATTACTAGCGTATCATCTGTGCTATGCACGAGTTTTAATTTTAAAAACTATTTATGATTATGTCAAATATATTTTTAAATTTTTAGCATAAAATATACGTAATTTTAAAAGAAAATGTTGACATTGTATAATTAAAGTAATAAAAATAAGAATTTATTACATTTGTTCGAAATTCACTGAATAAATAAAACAAAGTATAACTAAAAACTAAATTATTGTGGGGTCTTCCATATGCATTTCTGCATTGTCAACATGATAGTTAGTATTATAATTGATGAACAACACATATATTATGTATTTATAAAATGTTATACTTTCATTTTATAGCGATTGCAGTTTTAATCCGACTCTTGTTGTATCACGGGCTTAAGTTTCATGATTATGTACTATTGTTCTTGTCTTTTCCCCTTATTCCTCATTGAAATTGAGTATTGGAGTGCTTTGGTTGTGTTTGGAAAAGGTTGGGCGCTAGTTGGTTCAAATTGTTATTGTCCAAATTTTGGCCTCTTCACTCAAGCGAAACTTCTTGCGCTCAAGCAAGCTTTGTGAGCTCCCAGTACTTTTGTAGGCTTGCAAATATATTGGAAGGGTAGTGTTCTTCGCTCTAGCGACAGCCTTCTGTCTATAAAACTTTTAGGAGTGTGTATTTTGTGCTCGAGCGAAGTTTCTTGCGCTCGAACGAGGTGACTTATTTGTGTTTGGCTACTCGAGCGACAACTCTTACGATTGAGCGCATTGCACATATATTAGTTCACAGCAGCACCTTTTTACAACACTTTTCACATCTTTTGTTCCAAAAACCCTAGATCGGGACCTCCTCTCTCTAGAACTCTCTCTCTCTCTACATTTTTCACCTAGATCTAGGGGGTTCTCTACCCGTGTGCCTTTGTTAAAAAGGTAGTACGTCTCAAGAGCTCTCTTTTGATCAGATTAAAGCTTGGTTTCGGCGTTTTTGAAGCTCCTCCATCTCTTCCTTTGGTCTTGTAAGCTTGCGGTAGGGATTTTCTACACTTTCATATGGTTTTTAACTTAGTTATTTGATGTTGTATGGACAAGATTGGGATTTGGAGAATTCTAGAGCAACCTAGGGTTTTGATTTAAAATCTCAAGAGGGGTTTTCGAATGAATGTAATGGAAATGGTTATGGGAATTGTGACGCCCCCAAAATAATAGCATAAATACATCAACAAACATATATATAAATGATAGCATAAATCAAAGTAAATGGTCCTTTCATTACATGAAGTCAATGATACAAAAGAGTTTGACTGAAGTAGATGCCCTATTGGCTTACACCTTTCCAAGTCTTGACTTGGTTGCAACAAAATGAGTTTCGCTCAATTACAAATTTAGTCGTAGGCTATACAAAATGAACAATACATGAAGCTTTTGCTTCCCAAAGGTCCCTCCAATGCTATTGACTTGGTGGAGGCATGCCATCATTACCTGAAAATATTATTTCCAAATAGGGTAAGCCACAACCCAGTAGAAATCATCTAACATAGTATATGAAACTTAGCAAAAGTATAAGTACAATTGCATAAACAATGCAGGTGGTAAAACTTTTCACAACTTTATATACTCATAAGACATCATTTTCAAGTCTCGATCCATTTACTTACAATTCACATTTCGATTACTTATCTTTCTCAACTCATGAGTTAGTTTCATTATTTCATAACAACTGAACTGAGACTACAACTCGATTACTTTCAATTCACACAACACATATGCATAAACACTTCAAACTTCTATGTCACAGATATTTCGTCTGCGGGCAGCCGCCAAGCAGGACCCATCTAAACTTAGGCAGTACAAGCACTACAATTTCCATTTTATGGATATTTCGTCCGCGGGCTAGGCACCCATGTATAATTTTGGGACTTTCACCCAAGACACTCCGGCCAACTTAATTATAATTGGGTCCATCCCCTTTCTCCTCCCAAACAATCATCCATACATATGCAATGTATTCAAACATATAATCAAACATGGAGCACATCCCCTTTCCACTCCCAACAAACATACATATAAAATGTATATAAACACAGTCATATTCAATGACAACCATCAAAAAATTAGTTTTAATTCACCCAATCCACATGTAATTTTTACAACAATCAAAGTTATCCTCCACCGATAGCCCAATACAATTATCTCTAAACAGATATTTATTCTCAAACAGATAGTTTATTCAAAACTTCCAAAGGTGTGAAATAATACATGTTCCATCCCACCATTTATATCAAAGATCATCCAATTCCACATTTTCAACAATAATTTACATTATTCGTACAAAATAATAATTTGATCCAATTAGGACAATTTCTCCATTTTTCCCAAATATAAGCCAAGTGCTAAAATTATCAAATTAGATATAACACAACATCATTTTCAAACCCCACAAGCATTTATTTCATCTTCACCCTAAACCCCTCTTTCCATTTTTGTGCCCAAACCCTAGGTTTGTTTAAAACATCCTCAAATCACACCATTGTTACACACGAGACAATAACTAAGCTAAATATCATATGAAGGTGTGGAAAAAATCCCAACCGCAAAGGAAGAAGATGAGCCAAACAAGAGAGAAACTCCAAGAATACTGAAACCCATTTCTATTCGGATCAAAATGTAGATCTTGAGATACTCTATCTTGTTCTCAAAGGTACTAGGGTGAAAAGATCAATGGATCTATATGAAATCTAAGAGAGAAGGTGAATTTTAGAGAGAGAGACTCAAGAACAAGCTTTTTGGAAAGTTTTAGAGAGAGAGAAAGAGAGAAGAAAAAGTGATTCAAAATGACATCTCCTCGGACTGTTATACACATAGTCCGCTCGAGCGTGGAAAGCCCCGCTCGAGCGGCAAACACAAAGTTCCGCTCGAGCGTGAAAAGTGACGCTCGAGCGTAGAATACGCACTTCCAGAATATTTACAGATGAAGGTCCCCCCTCGAGCATGGGACTAGACGCTCAAGCGTCCAATGCATACTTCCAGTATTTTTGGAACTGCAAAAGAAATACTGAGAGTTAACGAAAAACAGAATGCATGCATCTTCTAATTTCCAAGCAAAGCGGAGGCAGTGGATTTAGCATTTTACATGTTTAGTTAGTATACATTGGTTTTGTAATTTAATTAATTAGTTTGTTAATTAGTTAAAGTGTTGTAATAATTAGTAAGTAGTTTACTAGTTATTCGTTTGTTTTGTAATAATTAATCTAATTAGTTTAATTAGATTAGTTAGATTAGCTTAGCTTAGTTTAGCTTAGCTTATATATTCAGACCCTCCTTCGCGAGGGCATAATGTTGTAATAAGCGTGCGTGTGTGTGTGCATGTCTTCCAACCCCACGTCTTTCTCCCTTTTATTTAACTGCTTTCGATGGTTAGTTTTAGGGCATTTTTCAATTTAGCATTCCTTATGCTCGCATGCGTGCATCATTCATTTGTCTTGCATGCACCGAGCTCGGCGCATCATTCAAACTGCATCATATTTCAATACCTATTTAAATACGTGTATTAATTGTTGCATTCACATGCCATCTTAGATAGCCAAGCCTATTAATTGCATTATTGCATATGTTGCATTAGGCATCTCTGCATAGTTAGGAATCATGCATTATTTCTGACTAGCTTTTGTTTTAGCTCGGAGTACACTGTAAGTGTTACGCTTTAGCATACTTGCATGAGTGTGAGTGTTGCCATGATAGCATGCTTTCCATCAGGCTATTTTCTTAAGTGATTAACTGCATGAATGTCTGTGGGTGGAGGCTTGATTGCCTGAATTGGAACAACTCGATGATTGTGAGTTTTAAGCCTACTTTGCGAAGTGGTAACATCATGTTTTAAGCCCACTTGAGCTGGCAAATCCGTGCTTTAGCCCACTTGCGAGTGGCACTTTTAAATCATTTTTGAAAACAAACATGAGTTGTTTTTTTCCAATTCTCGTGATCGAGTCCATACTTGTATGTGTGCGCCACATAGTAAAGTTAGCTAATAATCAGAATAAGAACATGTATGTTTATAAAACAACATATCATGCTTAGTAGAGGCCGATCCTTTGATCGGGCGAGCGAGGGTGCTTATTTCAGGATCTTCCTCTCTCGTACCTAAGTTCCCAAGCTGAGGCAACTTTGGTGATGACGGACACGTGGCCTTTGGCACGAGTCAAGGTTTCCTAAATTTTCCAAAAATAAAATATTTAGGTAACGACTCTGTAATCTAGCAAAGCAATCCAGTTTTGGCATTATTTGATTTAAAATCTGATTTTCCAAAATGATTTGCCAGATTGGACTCTTTGGTGTTTATCAGTCTCACATTGCACTTTGCGAGATTAGATTCAAAACCGTAACAGGAGTCCGAAATGTAGTAAGACCAATTCGTGCCTCTCCAAAAGGGGGGCTGGTGAAGAAAGTCGAGTCCACACCGCTCGAGCGCAAGAATGGCCGCTCGAGTGGAGGAGCAAAATTTGTGAAGCCCGCTCGAGTGCAAGAATGCCTGCTCGAGTGGAAGAGCCAAAATCTAGGCAGCAAAGGTTTGGAAAAACAAGCGACCAACCTGTTCCAAACGCACAACTACAACCCGATAACCAAAATAAAGGAAAGACAAGGGGAGCAAGACATGAATAACCATTCTAAACCATACCAACCCAAGTCCAGAATATAATAGAAACGGGTCAAAGTCGGAATCGCTATAACCTCCCCCCCTTAAAGAATTTCATCCCCGAAATTACAATCCAAGTTCAAAATCAAAAATAAACCATTTACAACTATGTTATTCTCACAAATTCATCACCATGACCCATCCTCTGATCATTCATTCTCACCAACTTGATGCACAAGTCCCATATTAAAATGAAATTTACAATTTCCAGAACATTTACAATGCTTGACCAAACTCCAAATCTACATAGCACATACAATGCTTCCAAAAATGATATAACGCATATGATATTCCACATTCTCAAACATATGTAATATTTGTAACAACTCGTGTTTCCAAACTGTCCATAACATATACAATGTTTTCAATATTTAAGACATATACAATGCTTATACTTTTCATCATTATAACCAAAATCTCAATACAAAATTAAACATCAACGAATAAGTCCAGATATTTCTCTCAAACTTCCAATTCATGCTCCTGTAGACACCCCTTTTTTGACCGTCCTCAAGACTTGGACGTCATCGTTTGAACACTCGATGATCATCCATGTTTGTGTTCGTCCTGAGTTCTCGGAGGTCTCGGCCACGCGCCTTGCCTCAAGACCTCTCGACTTGCCTGTTTTGTGTTTGGTTTGGCACCAAACACTTGTGTTTTTGCTTCTGAGGGTGGGAAATAGCTTGTTTGCCATCCCCATACCTCACCGACCATGGCTCGAGGCCACCGGCCCTGTTTTGTTGCTACCGGCCATTGGCTATGGCCGGTCGGCACTCTATCTGGTCGGTCGACCAGTGTTTTGGTCAATGTGTCATTTTTGGCTGGCCGACCACTGTTCATCTGCTTTTGGCAGATATTTTGTGCCAGCTGTGATAGCTGGCACCCACAATTAACCCCCTCCACACACGTGTATGGAGGGATTTTCCTCTTGCTTAGCTTGTTTTGTAAGCTTTGCAGGAGTGAATCTCTTTAAAGGGAGGGCTTCTCCTCCCTCCTCAAGGGTTCCAAAAAGTTGTAGAGAGGGTCTGAGATTAGGGTTTAGGATTTGTATCTCTCTATCTCTATATCTCCCTTTATTTCACTCTTGTGTGTGTATAAGGTGTATTTGTTCTTAGTTTTGCAATAGGACACATAGTATCACACCTTACCTTGGTTGCTGAGGTGCCAAAGGGTTGTTCTTGAAGTTTTTGAGTGGATTTAAGCTTGGAAAGGCTGCTAGAGCCTTGTTCTTGAAGGTGGTCTACAAGGGTGAGATTCTTGCTCTTTATTCCCCATTTTTGCATAAGCCTTTTTCCTATCTTGCATCTGTTTTTGAGCTTAGTCTATAACTGATAAAAGTTCTGATTTTACTTGCTTAAAATAGTTGTTTAAGGTTGCTTTGGTGTTTGGGGTTGTTTACCCCCCCTTTAGGCCTTGTTTGGCCTCCTTTTGTGCTATTTTTGGTGAGCTCCTGGACCACCTTGTATTGGTCTTCCCAGGGATTTCAGTGTTGGGGATGATGTTTTGAGGTCCTAAGAAGGAGAGGGTCATCCCCTCTCCTTGTTGCCTTCAATATTTGTCATTTTTGCCTCATGTGTAAGCATCTTGTTTAAGTTCATAATGGCTATGTCTTAGCTGGTATTTGTGGTTGTTTCTCCGTGTTATATCTCTGTTTCAAGTTGGTTTAGGCACACCATGCATGCTTTGCATACTTGTCTTGTAATGCCATGAAATTGCCTTAACATGCTTTGTGTTTTGAGCCTTGTTTTTAGCATGATTTTGGCTTTAGCTTTGTGAAGATTTTATGCATGTTTTAGTGTGCTTGAGGTCTCACTTTGGTTATTTGGGTCGTCCATGGCGTGCTTTGTATAGCTACCATGCAATCTCCCTTATAGGCCTTGAGTGTTGGCCTCTCTAGCATGCTCTCCTTGCTTCATTTCAGTGGTTTGGCACCACTTATCATGTCATTTCAGTCCATATGGTATTCTTGTATGCTTGCATTTGACACTCCTTTGATGCTTTAAAAGGTTGATGCCTTATGCTCCATGTTTTGACCATTATGTATGCTTCCATGTGTAGGCCATTTAGATGCCATCTAAGTGTGTTTTGGGCCTTGTCTCGACCAACATTGGGACTGTTTTGAGTCCCCTCGACCCTTTGGGACTCGCCTTGCATAGCCATGGTTTGATCCCTTAGGTTAGCCTTAGGCCTTGGGCTTGGTTGCATGCTTTGCTTGCCTTGTTTAATTGGTTTGGCACCTTTTCTAACATGATTTCAGAGCTTGTTATGCTTGCCATATGTCCATGTTCATCCCTTTTAAGTGTGCTTAAAAGTTGCCTCTTTATGCTTAAGTGTTGGACCATGCGTGCATGCATGTTTGTATGTGACTTTGTCCCTTGTCTCTTAGCATCTCGGCCACTGATTTGGGCCTATTTTAGAGCTGCCCAAATTGGTTTAAGACCATCCTTCGCATGTTGTCACATGCTCGCCTTGTGTGTTGTTACGCACTTGGCCAATTGCATGTTGTTACATGCTTGAATCGCATTGCATTTGGCATGCGTTTTCTTGCTAAAGTTGCTTTACATGTTCCCATGCTAAGTCCCATTCACATGTTGTTGCATGTTGGTTATTAGCATTATTGTTACATCTCTCGCATGCTTGTTTGCTTAGGTTGTGTGCCTAGTACACATTGCTTGTTTGCATGCTCATATTGCATACTTAGCTCGCATGCTCAGGTTGTATTTTGCATGCATGTCTTCCCTCTTGAATCACCATGATAGAGGTTGGGTCCCTTGTTTGTTTGGTGTGCATTTCATTTGACATTGAAATGGCACACTTAGCCTCTTTGGCCACCACGCATTGAAATGCGCGATTGGTGGCCCGAGAGTCGAGGGCCACACTCCCTTGAGTTCATAACATGATGGGGAGGTTGTTTGTGCAAACATTTTCTTTAAAATGCATTGACATGCCTAGTTTGCCCTCTGCTGCTGTCGAAACAGGATTCTGCAGGAATATATGGTCGACCAACCATATTAAGTGCTGGCCAACTAAATACCTTTGGCTGAGAGCCATACCAATGGTCGATGACCAGTTTCCCCTGGCCGGTGGTGTTTCCTCCTGGTCGGTGACCTTCCACAGTGATCAGGAAGTGATTCTAGAGCATCATTGAGACTTGCACAATTTTCAGAAGAGCGGAGCAGGGTAAACAGAGGCAGCTTGTGTATGGTGGTGGATTTCCGAGCGAGGCCGAGCACGCATGCATTGGACCCTCTTCCTGAGGCTGTTTTACCGCTTTATTAGCTTAGTTAATTTTCTTAACTAGTTAAGTGGTCCGTAATTGTTTAATTAGCCTGTTAGTTAGTTAAATTTGTATTATTCTTTTGGTCCCTCCGAGAGAGGGCGAATTGTGTAATAAGCATGCGTGTGTGTGATGTATGTCTTCCAACCCCACGTCTTTCTCCCTTTTACTTACCTGCTTTGATGGTTAGTATTAGGGCATATTTTAATTAGCATCCTTATGCTATGCATGTGCGCATTCATTCATCAGTATTGTATGCACCAGGCTCGGCGCATCATACTAACTGCATTGTATTTCAATTCCAAGTTGAATACATGTTAGTTGTAGCATCTCACATGCCATCTTAGAATAGCCGAGCCTATCTTTGTTGCATTTTCCATGTGTTGCATTAGCCATCTTAACATGAACTAGGATCACGCATTGATTACTAACTAGTTTCTGTTTTGGCTCGGAGTACTCGGTAAGTGTTTAGGGTTTAGCATCCTTGCATGCGTGTGAGTGATTGCCATGATAGCATGCTTACAATGAGACTATATGCTTATGTGATATAACTGCCTGAATGCCTTTGGGTGAGGGTTGGGTTGCTTGAGTTGGAATAATTCGTCGAAACCCGTGTTTTAGCCTACTTACGAGTAGCAAACTTCAATCCATTTTCCGAAACAAACGGATATACGATGCTTTGTTCCAACTTAGGCAATCCAGTCTATACTTGTTTTGCTATGCGCATCACGTAGTAATTCTAGGCTAATAAATCGGAATAAGAGCACATAATGTTTTCAAAAATCGATATCATGGTGAGTAGAAGCAGATCTTTCATCGGGCGAGCGGGGGTGCTCATAGCTGACCTTCTCCAATCGTACCCAAGTTCCCGAGCCGAGGCAACTTTGGTGATGACGGACACGTGGCCTTAGGCAACGAGTCAGGGTTTCCTAAATTCTCCCAAAATAAATATTTAGGTGGCGACTCTGTATCTGGCAAAGCAGTCCATGTTTGGCACTTCTTTCTAAAAAATCAGTTTTTCAAAACAATTTGCCGGATTTGGACTCTTTGATGATTCATCGATCTTGCATTGCACTCTACGAGATTAGATATAGGACCGTGACATTAAGTCCTGAACTGTAGTGAGCCCCAAACGAACAAAACGGGATTCCCTCCCGGGACGTTCGGGGACGTCTACAGTTTCTGGCGACTCTGCTGGGGACTTAGAGAGCTTGACTTGAACTCATGATATCTTGTTTTGATTACACTTATGTGTTTCTTTGCATTACATGTGCATTGGTGTGCCTAAGTCACAGTGTCTGCCGTCTGCTATTCCTAAATGGTTTGCCGGAGGCTCGCTTCGAGAAGCGTGCCATAAGGCTGACCGGTTACAGGCTCTGCCACGATGGGAACACAAACCCCGGTTGTCACCGGGGCACCCTTTCGACCATTTGACCTAGTGCATATTCGGAATCCATAGTGACCATCCCAAACTAGGACAAGTTGCTACCCGATTATAGGTTGTTTGAAACCGCTGTATGCGTAGTGAAACCCTAGTTCTTGACGAAACTAGGACCGGGAAACCCTACCCCAATATAGGGGTGTATTGGCTTTCATTTGCTTGTTATATGTGCTTTTAGAGTTGACCTCTACAGGGAACGCACATATCCGTTTACAAGTCTGGCCATCAGGCCTACGGGCATCAGTGTTAGTGTTTTGAGAATCAGTAGTATCTGTAGGTATCAGATTCAGTTTTGGGGCAGTAGTTTTGGGGAACAGTGATTAGTGATCAAATATAGTTGTTCAGTTATGCTTATGATTGTTTGGGTAAAATTGGGCTGAGACGCCGCCTGTTTTCTCTTTCAGGGGAGGAGGAGGGAGTTTCAGAGATCTGAGTTCAGAATAGCCAGTGTTCTCCTTCGCTGAAGCAAGACAGATATCTGATCAGTCAAGTCACCAGTCACATCACCTCCGTTCAGTTCAGCGGATTTATGATGTCACAGAATTCAGAAGAAGTTGTGGTTATGGCAGCCGCACTAAATCAAGGGATCATCTTACAGGGTGAGACCAATGTTGAGATATCACACCCGCCCAGGTCGCCTGCTGCGCGCCCGATCTGGGAACCCTAGATGTTTCAAGCTCGTGAATCCACCACGTTTGAGCTAATAGGAATGATCGGTGACCTCCAAAGATCTGTGGCTGATCTGGCCTATGGGATGTCGGCTACACCACCAGCCACATCATACGCCGGGAACTTCATGCCGCAGGAGCCCCCGCTACTGGGGCGAATTGTAATTGAGCTCAGCTAGCCTGAAGCTGTCTTGAACTCTGGCAATGACGTATCAACGACAACGGGGCTTCGCACTGAAGTAACAACCCAAACCTCCCACCAAGCCGAGGCTAGTGGAAAGAACAAGATAAAGGCAGATGCAGATCCCTATGCATAACTCCAGCAAGCTGTTGAGGCTCTGAAAGCCGGGGGGTCGAATAAGCAACAAGTACTCGCAGTTTTAGCTAATACTGTGGATGACATCTTCCCCACTCAAACCGGGAGTAGTTCAAGCCAGAGAGAAAATTGGGATAAGGATCGTCGCACCGAAACTGTTCCTGCCAATCCTAGCCCTACACCTAAGAAAGATCAGAGAGCCAAGACAGCACCCGCTGATCCTTTTGCTAGTGCACCCAGAAAAAATCCATAGACTTCGAAGTACCTGCCCCGAGGGCGTAGGGTCTTTCATGCCCTTTACATGCCTTTTTCCAAGTCTCTTCGAATCCTTACGGAAAAAGGTCATCTCAAACCTCATGAGCCTCGGCCTCTCCCTGCTCATCTTTCATCGGGTCATGATGCTACCTAGTACTGTGCGTACCATCAACAGGCTGGTCACACCACCGACAATTGCTTTCGTATTCGCCACGAAGTGCAAGACTTGATCGATAATGAGGTTATCCTCCCGCTAAGCTCAGCCAAGTCGTCACCACTGAGTTTCTGGACTTCAAAGATAATGTAAGTATGTGATCAGGGGTTGGCCCAGCTGTGGGCGGTGCTCGGTTTACCTCAGATATGGCGTGTGGCGCGCACTGTTTTGAGCATCTTTGAATGCTAACTTTTGTAGTTTCTGACTCGGGTGTTGAGTTAGTTCTGTGGTTTTGTTTTGAGTCTGTCTCTTTGTTTTGAGTCAGTCTTTTTGATTAGGGGTCTGTCTTGATTGTATCGAGTCAGTCCTGTTGTACAGAAGCTGGGTGATTTCGGGGTTTGTTGCTTCGGATATCACTATTTTGTTTTGTATTCGTCCTTTCTTTTGAGTCTGTTTCTGTTTTGAAGCCAGTTACACCAGGAGATCTGAATGAAACAGCAATAAGTTTCACACTCTCGTGTTTGCTTCTTCCTTGAGTTTGTTGTACCAGAAGATTTGAAAGGAATGGCGGTGTTCGTCACCTGCTCTTCTGTGCCTTGAAATCATTGCGTTGACCTAAGTTTTTCAAAACCTTTTGAACATTGTGATGAAAACAAAGAGGACGGAATTCCTCGGGATTTGTAAAATTTGATCAAATTGAGAGAAAGAGAGGCGTGCTAAGCCCATAATGAATGGAATCATGTTTGATTGGTATGAGTACTGAAAAGGACCCTGGCTTGATCCAGATTGGTTCCGCACTGTCTTCAGCGCGAGCGATTCGTCACTTTCTTAAAAGTTTTCAAAAAAAAATGTTTTGCGCAGTCCCGCAAAGACCTGTGTGGAATTACTCTTGAGATTGTGCAGCCTAGGATCGCTCTCAGCCTCGAGACTCGACCCCTTTGCTTTCAAAACCTTGAACTTGCATCCAAAAATGTTCAAAACGGTCAATCACGACGTGAGGCTCATATGGCCAGATCAGAAGCACCTCTCGAACAAGAGGCAAAAGAGGTCAAATAATGCACTCGAAGAGTCCAAGACGAAGATCAGCAAGAATGCCAAATTCCAGAAGGGGGGAAAGAAGAAAGTACTACCGGAGAACAACTGAGTTCCTATCCACAACACTAGGGGCAAATTCAGTCCCCATTGGATAGACTCCGATATCATCAGTAAACAGCAGGCATTCTTCTGGATTCAGATGGCTTCAAGATCTCAAAACCATTTGATATGGACAAAGCTACACTTTTACCCTTGAGAGGCTTGCTGGGCCGAAAACCTGGAAGGGCGACCCAGGCAAAAGTTAGAGCAAAGAAAAGAACAAGAAAAAAAGAAAAAATGCAAAAAAAGAAGAAAAAAGAAAAGAAATGAAGAAAAAGAAATGAAAAGAGTTGAAAAGAAAAGAAAAACATAGCTCGCAAGGTCGAAAATCCAGAAGGGCAGCCTCGGCAAAAGTTAGAGCACAAAATGAGAGGTTAATACCTGAGTGTACCTTAACCGGAACTACGTAAGGCTTGATTCCCATGTTTGGGATACATAGGCAACATCATCCTGAAGTCCAGCCATAAACACTTCTAAAAACGACTATGTCCATGTAATGGTTTTGGTCATCTTTGTCATTCCTGTATCCGATAGTTCAGTTGTGACCATTGCTATGAAGACTGATTACAACGCACTGCGGTGCCCATCCAAACAATGGGCAACTTTCCGTTGCCAATACGCCGCGATGCCATTCAAACAAGGGGCAACTTTCCATTACCATGCAGTGCCATTCGGACAGGAGGCAATTTTTCCATTGTTATGGATCCGAGGTTGCGCACTTTGAGAGTAGGTTCCGTGCTCGTTGAGTAGTGACCGTTTTCAAAAATAGTTTTTGAGAATTTTTACTGAGGTTGACTAGTTTTCTCGAAAATTATTCCATTTTTCCAAAACCGGACCATTTTCTGGGACCCAAAAAGGAAAATTTTCAGCGCTCATAGCCTAACTTGCATGATTTTAAATCAGAAAATTGAACAAGCGTGTTAATCTAACTCTCATTTTGGTCAAAATTGTTTTAGTAGAAAGCGAAAACAAAAAAAAAAAGGGGGTCAAAATGATGAACTAGGGGCACAATTGAGTCAGGCTTCTTGTCTTTTCCCCGTTATCCATGCGTTTGCCAGAAAGGGCACTCTACCTGCCAGAAAGGCACACAGCTGAAGCTAACAACAAAGGGCCGAAAGCTCTCAACATCCTCCGAGCAACGAGGTATTAAGCCAAGTGCGAAGCACGAACTCGAGTGGGTCAAGTTACTCCATTCCCTTTTCCAGGGCCTTGACACTGGAGGAGATAGCCGCGAGCTAATAATGTTGGGCGTGAACCCACAACCTTTTGTTTATCCATCAAACCACCCAGGGGAGGGATAAAAAATGAGGGATTGAAGAATAGAGAGATGTGCGCTGAGAGAAAAAGCGAGAAAAATGGCTTTTTCAAAAAAACAGAGCTTGAGGGCCGAGTGATGTGAGAATCACAAATGAAAAAGGGTGGGAAATAATACCCAAAAAAACTGGCCTGTCACTTTTGTAACGCGTCCGAGTGTCGTGTCTTTCATTTTGTTTGTCTTGAGTCATTTCAAGTGTCTGTGTTTGTCTTTAGGTTGTATCCCTTTTGTCTTCTATTGTTAAGTCGCTTTTCGTTGTGTTCAGTCGTAGGCTCAATACCTGATTGAGAACTCTTTTCTCGATTTTCAAAATGAATCACTTCGTGCTCAGAGTGTTGTGCCATTCTCCACGTTTGTTCTTTCACATTTGGAGCATCCGAGTATGTTTCAACTTCTGCCAATCCCACCTTCGCATCCCGTCTGTTCGAATCAAACTATTTGTTCAAAATTAGCTGTATGCCGAATAAACCGAATGCTGTGTTATGGGCTGTAAGTTCAGAATGAGCAATGTTCAGAATGGGCTGTGTATTCAGACTCAGCAGTGTCCTGCATGAGCCGTATGATCAAAATGAACAGAGTACTGTGATGCGAGGCGTGTGTTCAAAACGAACACTCTATGTGTTGAACATATTGAGAACTTGTGATTAGTTCCATTTCCAGTGCCCTTTGGTGTTGATTTTGCAAAGTCACACCTGTATTACTTCAATTTGCTTATCGAGTTGTTGCTCATTTGCTTATCGAGTTATCACAATTTTGCTTATCGAGTTGTTGCTCTTTGTTTATCGAGTTGTAAACTTGTCAAGGTTTTATGGTTGCTTATTGAGTTAAGTTGCTACGTTGGTCTACCTGACCCGGCAGCACATGTATGTTCAATTTCCAATTCAATTACATTATTATGCAATATGATGCGATGCAATGCGATGTACAAATGCAACACTTTTTTAGCAAAAAGTTCGTTTCATTCCATCATCTTTTCAAGTACATAGCTTTGAAGAAAATAAAACCTGCCTGCGGCAGTACAGTGTGCTCAAGCTACCAGCAAAAAGAAAAGTAAAACAAAAAGAAGAAAGGCAACAAAAGTCTGGATCAATGTCAACTGGTCTTAGGCCTGAGGGTCTGTCCTCATCCTTTTCCTGGACGAAGGTCTAAGAACATCATCGCCAGCTCCACCATCTGAGCCCGAGCCCGAGTCATCTCCGATCTCCTCCTCGGACGACTCTGCCTCCACCTCCGACTCTGCCTCAGACTCATCATCATCAGGGATCGGTGCCCGAGAGCTGCTCCCAACATGAGTGCGTCCCGCCTTGGTGCGGGGGTGTACTGTGGTCCCTCGCCCTGCTCTCCCTCCTTCTCGGGTAGATGCAGATGGTCCTGCTGGAGCACCCCCTACGGCCGACATCTGGAATGGGGGCTGAAAAGGACAAATGGTAAATGCATCAGCAAAATAGAGTATAAATACATAATAAAGTGTGTGAGTGCAGTGTATGAGTGGCATGAACAGTATATCAAGACCAAATACTGTGTGTGAGTACAGTATATGAATGCTGTGAACAATATATCAGTGCAGAATGCCGTATATGAATGCTGTGAATAGTATATCAGTGTAGAATGCCGTGTTTGAATGATGTGAATAGTATATCAGTGCAGAATGCCGTGTTTGAGCAGTGTATCAGAACAGAGTATAGTGTGTGAGTATAGTGTATGAAGGCCGTGATGAACGCTGTGAACAGTATGCGGGTTACAACGTATCAACGCCGTGAGGGCCATGTATCAAGTGCTGTGTTGATAATGCGATGCATCAGATAATGAAGGGTTCGAGATTGTGGTTGAAAAAGCTTACCGAGATACTGTAAATGGCCAGCAGGTTGAGGCTCCGCTGTAACATCCCTATCATAGAGGCGGTCAACTCCAAAGACTGGCGAGTATACTCGGCAAAAGTTTGCAAGAGTGTTAGAAACATCAGTATTCTATGGAATATCAAACGGAATGAAATGAAATGACGGTACAGAATACAAAATGCAGTAGTACATACCAGGGGCAAGTCATAGAACCCGACTAACTCATGATCAACTAGAGGGGGAGTGATAGGGATCTGATAAGTCTCCCCACCCTGCCCTCTACATGTCATCATCGTAGGCAGCACTGGCCACCCAGCTCTCTGCCCTCTCCGGGGCCCACTCCAACCACGAGCCCAAGCCATCCTCGGTGCTCCTACTCCTGCTCCTGCTCCTACCATTGGCGCCGCAGGTCTCTCCCTCTCAGCTCGGCGAGCACTACCCAGAGGCCGCATGATATAGGTCTGGACGTACTCTGCATAGTCGCCCCCGCCTCTAAAGCCCTCTGAGTCCCAACCGATCATACAAACGGCCATCTCCTGCGGGGTGTATATCTCTGTCCGCCTCATGGTCATAGGAGGCAAACCTGGGACTATCTGCTCCGGTAAGCCCAAGGTCTGGCGCAGGAAGCGCTCACCCAAGTACCAAGCCTGACAGACCGGGCCCTCCAGTAAAAGCCTGAATCGGGCAGTCTCCTCAACACCAGCATACCGCTCCCGAACTACAGCTGGCAATGCAGCCCAAGGCTGCCACGTGATCTGTAAATGATACACAGATGGTTATCTACTATTATTAAAAGAATAATGTAAAGCAAAGCTTAAATGAACTGCAAATTCTAAAATACCTCTGCGGCGGTGATGGTATCAAAATATCGGCGGAAGAATATGAGAGACTCTCGTGGTCTCTGCACGCATCTCACGTTGAAGCGGCAAGAGAATGGAACGCCGAGGGGGGTCTCCTCATCTGGCACTTGGGCAAGCCTTGGGAAATAGGTGTGGACCCAAAACTACAGGAGTGTAACAGAGCAAATACCAGTATGCTTATCAGATAAAAGCAGAATGCAGAATAAAGCAAAAATCGCAGAACCGTGTATTGTGCAGAGTGTACAGTGTGTGCAGTATACAGTCAGTAAGTAAAGCAGATTGCATGTTTGCAGTGTGTGCAGTGTACAGTCAGTTGGTAGCAAATTGTGCAGTATATGAGATGTATTGTGCAATGCGTGCAGTGTAAAGCCGATTACATGTTTGTAGTGTGTGCAGTCTACAGTCAGTTGGCAGCAGATTGTGCAGTATATAAGGCGTATTGTGCAAAGTGTGCAGCGTAAAGCAGGCCGCAGTGTGTGCAGTGTACAGAGTACAGAGAATGTAAAGCAGAAATGTAAAACAGAATAAGAAGATGTGCCTCCCAAGCTTGCCAGTAGCCTCTAAGCAACTGTCCACTGTAACGGGAGGATGAGCTCATGTATCCATACAGTGTGGCCAAGCCCGCACCACCCCAGTCGTACAAGCGGATCCTGGTCACGTCAACCAGTGCACTCAGCAGACAAAGGAGCATAGTGTTCGCCTGGTCGGCGAAGAGAATAGTCCCCAGCAGGAACATGAGGAAGTCGCGTGCATACTGCTCCACCTCCTCCTGAGCCATCGGTGCCTCCAGAGCCAAGGAAGGCTGAATCCTGAAGTGGTCCTCGAACCACGAGTACCTCACGAATCTCGGGTGGGCAAGAGCCGGATGAGCGTCAAGCAAGTACATCTGAGTGGCCTCCCACTCATCCATATCTGTATCGAAAAGGATCGGATCACCCCCTACCCCGATGCCGATAAGCATCAAGAAGTTGAAGGGAGTCATCGTCATGTCTCACATCGTTGAAAAGTGGAAGGAGTCAATGTTGTCCCACCACCTCTCCACCAAGGCAGCAAGAAGAGGCTTGCTCGCAATAAGGCGTGAGAGTCTCCTGTAGAAAGTGTCGAAGCCGGCCTGGTCGACGATGTGGCAAACCGCATCGAGCAGCTCCGTGTACCAAGCCCTGGCAGTAACAATCCCATATCCCCGGAAGGCATGGGAATCCCCCTGTGGTCAAAACAAACATTTGCGAAGTAGTGTTACAAATAGAGCGTCGAAAGCACTCAGAATTGATGAAAATACAGCGTGTGTGCGCATGTTCAGATTTAGACAGATATCGGGTGCAGGTGTGCTCGTAGTGAACTATAGCATGTGATGTATCAATATGTTTGAGTGGTTCAGTGAAAATACAGCGTGTGTGCGCGTGTTCAGATTCAAACAGATATCAGGTGCGGGTGTGCTCACATTGAACTACAGCATGCAATGTATCGGTGTATCCGGGCCAAACATTTAAAGAACAGAATCAACTATTGCAGTTATGTATTCTACTTTGTAGAAAATAAAACGGGAAATAGTGTACCTCAAAAGCGCCATAGGACAGATGTGACTTTGGCTCGCACAGCAGAAGCTCCGGTGGCGCGCCTTGTGCATGGCTCCAGAAGTGGCGAAGGCTGTCAGGAGGAAGCACGTGTATCGCCGGCTGGTAGGTCGCCGGATTGAACGGCCGGATGTGAAGAGGCAGAAGCTCGGCCTCGGGATCCACGTCCATCTTTGGGGCAGCCCCACCCTGTGGTATGTCGTCTGCCATCTCGAAGAGAGTGCAAAAATGGCCGGAAGTGCAAAAACTGGGCAAGAATAGGAAAAGTCAACTGAAAAGGCAACCTCGAGAGGGTGAAAAATGGGCGAAAAGCTTGGAGTGTGGAAAAGGCACGAGAATCAAGGTAAACTTGAGGAAAATAAACCCCGAGTGGTGGAAATAGGGAAAGAGACACCGAAAACAAGTTTTGTTCGGTGCAAAATGTGCGAAACGAGAAGGTGTTCGCGAATCGAATGACGCAACAGGCTCAAAAACCGAGGAAAATGGTGGATCGAAGCT
Source organism: Camellia sinensis (assembly GCF_055761805.1). Classification (NCBI taxonomy): domain Eukaryota; kingdom Viridiplantae; phylum Streptophyta; class Magnoliopsida; order Ericales; family Theaceae; genus Camellia; species Camellia sinensis. The sequence continues at coordinate 203,660,475 of NC_138963.1, forward strand.
TGGAAAATAACCTAGAGAGGGAGGAGAGGGATTTTCGACCAAGATGGAAGTAAGGATATAAGGCTAGAAGCCCTATATTTAAAGACCCGTGGCCGAATTGACAAAACTGCCCCGACACAGGCATTTTTGGCCAGTCGGCCAAATATTTGGCCAATGGCCTTGTTTTGCAGCCGATGAATGGCCGATGGTCTTCCCTGGTGGCCGGTGAACCTCCTACATCCTTTTTTGGGTCATTGATATGGTTTGGGACCTTCTTTGCTCAAGACAGTGCAAGGAACTGCATTTTGAAGCTTAACCGATCTCTGTGCCGTGTCTTCTGTGCGTAACACTCGAATACGTGCAAGGTGTATCCTTTTCGTATCCTTTTTGTATCTTGCAAAGGTTTGGAAACTACTTCAAATACGTTGCATTGTTATGCATGTCTGCATGCATTGTAGCACACACTATCCCTTGCATTGTTATGCATGTCTACACGCATTGTAACGCGCACAACTTGCACTGATATGCACTGCTCATTTGCATTGTCATGTATTTCAAAAGACGCACGTTGTCGCGCATTCAAGTTCATTTGCATTGTCATGCATTTCAAAAGACGTGCGTTGCCACGTATTCAAGTCCATTTGCATTGTCATGCATCTCAAAAGACGTGCGTTGTTACGCATTTTGAATTCATTTGCATTGTCGTGCATTCCAATAGTATGCATCGTCATGCATTGTCATACACTTCAATTACACGCATTGTCATGCATCTTTGTCGTACATTTCAATTACATGCATCGTCATACATTCTCGTTCATGCATTGTCATGTGTGTCTCATTTTGCATTGTCATGCATCTCCATATCGCGCGTTGTCATGCGTTTCAGCACATGCATTGTCATGCATTTCCTCTCATGCATTGTCATGCATTTCAATTACATGCATAGTCATGCGTGTCTCATTTCGCATTGTCATGCATCTCAAATTACACGCATTGTCGTGCATGTTTCAATTACACGCATTGTCATGCATCCCAAATTACACGCATTGTCATGCATGTTTCCTACCACGCATTGTCATGCATTTCAATTACATACATTGTCATGAAATTCATGCATTATTATGCGTGTCTCATTTTGCATTGTCATGCATTTCAATTCCATGCATTATCATGCATTCTCGTTCATGCATTGTCATGCGTGTCTCACTTTGCATTGTCATGCATTTCTCTAACTTGCATTGTCATGCATGTCTCATTTGCATTGTCATGCATTTCTCTTATCTTGCATTGTTATGCGCATTCCACCCACGTTGTTTCACATTCTTAGGTTGCATTGTCTTGCATCCTCCCGTCCACCCGCATTGTTTCGCATTCTTGGGTTGCGTTGTCTTGCATCCTCCCGTCCACCCGCATTGTTTCGCATTCTTAGGTTGCATTGTCTTGCATCCTCCCGTCCACCCGCGTTGTTTCGCATTCTTAGGTTGCATTGTCTTGCATCCTCCCATCCACCCGCGTTGTTTCGCATTCTTAGGTTGCATTGCCTTGCATCCTTTCGCATACACATTGCATGCGTTGTCATGTTATGCTTTACTTATATGTGTTCAAGTTTCTATACACATTGCATGCATTGTTGCGTTATGCTTTACTTATATATGTTCAAGTTCCTACACACATTGCACGCGTTGTTGCGTTATGCTTTACTTATATGTGTTCAAGTTCCTATACACATTGCATGCGTTGTCGCATTATGTTTTACTTATATGTGTTCAAGGTTCTATATACATTGCATGCGTTGTTAGGTTATGCTTTACTTATATGTTTTCAAGTTTCTATACACATTGCATGCGTTGTTGCGTTATGCTTTACTTATATGTGTTCAAGTTTCTATACACATTGCATGCGTTGTCGCGCTATGCTTTACTTATATGTGTTCAAGTTCTTTTATTTTCACACATTGTACACGTCGTCCCATGTACATTTCATTCCTACCATACACATTGCATGCGTTTTTGCGCGTGTTTTACTTACATGTGTACATTCTATTCCTTACTTTACACATTGCATGCGTTGTCGCACATGCTTTACTTACATGTGTATACTTATCAATTGCCTTACACATTGTACATGTTGTCGCATGTGCTTTACTTACATGTGTATACTCTTCCTCACCTCCACACATCGTACACGTTGTCACGTATACTTTACTTATGTGTTTGTGCCTTCATAGCATTGTTATGCTTCTTTCAAATCGCATTGTTATGCGCACACTCGGGTTGCGTTGTTATGCACCCCCTCCACCTGCATTCTCATGCACCCTCTCACTCGCGTTGTCACGACCTTTCAATTGCATTGTTATGCATGTTTCTAACAATGTTATACCTGTAAGTTTTCTTTCTCTTGCAGGCACGATATTGTATGCACGGTTCATTTGAAGCTGGCACGACCAGACGAACCGCACAGATATTATATTCTCTGCATCAAACGTAGCGAGAATTACATAATTCTCTTACATCCTTTCTTCATTGTAATGTAGTTTGGTTTCGGCTTACCTAAAACTGTTGGATTATTGTTTGTATTTGCTTCGTTACAGCTCTCTTTGCATGATCATAAGTTATGCTCGGCTTTGTTCATTGTCTTGCATTTTGCCCCTGCCCTCGGGCGCATATCTTTGTCTGTAGCTCGTATGCTTTGTCCAAGTCTTCGGCCTTGTCAAAAACGGGTCGTCTCTAGGCTTTGACACTCACTCACGTCATAGTTATGACTTTCGAGTTCTGTCAAAGAGGGGCAACTGTAGACACCCCTTTTTTGACCGTCTTCAAGACTTGGACATCATCGTTTGAACACTCGATGATCATCCATGTTTGTGTTCGTCCTGAGTTCTTGGAGGTCTTGGCCATGCGCCTTGCCTCAAGACCTCTCGACTTGCCTATTTTGTGTTTGGTTTGGCACCAAACACTTGTGTTTTTGCTTCTGAGGGTGGGAAATAGCTTGTTTGCCATCCCCATACCTCACCGGCCATGGCTCGAGGCCACCGGCCTTGTTTTGTTGCTACCGGCCACTGGCTATGGCCGGTCAGCACTCTGTCTGGTCGGTCGACCAATGTTTTGGTCAATTTGTCATTTTTGGCTGGCCGACCACTGTTCATCTGCTTTTGGCAGATATTTTGTGCCAGCTGTCATAGCTGGCACCCATAATTAACCACCTCCATACACGTGTATGGAGGGATTTCCCTCTTGCTTAGCTTGTTTTGTAAGCTTTGCAAGAGTGAATCTCTTTAAAGGGAGGGTTTTTCCTCCCTCCTCAAGGGTTCCAAAAAGTTGTAGAGAGGGTCTGAGATTAGGGTTTAGGATTTGTATCTCTCTATCTTTATATCTCCCTCTATTTCACTCTTGTGTGTGTATAAGGTGTATATGTTCTTAGTTTTGCACTAGGACACCTAGTATCACACCTTACCTTGGTTTCTGAGGTGCCAAAGGGTTGTTCTTGAAGTTTTTGAGTGGATTTAAGCTTGAAAAGGCTGCTGGAGCCTTGTTCTTGAAGGTGGTCTACAAGGGTGAGATTCTTGCTCTTTATTCCCCATTTTTGCATAAGCCTTTTGCCTATCTTGCATCTGTTTTTGAGCTTAGTCTATAACTGATAAAAGTTATGATTTTACTTGCTTAAAATAGTTGTTTAAGGTTGCTTTGGTGTTTGGGGTTGTTTACCCCCCCCCCCCTTGGGCCTTGTTTAGCCTCCTTTTGTGCTATTTTTGGTGAGCTCCGGGACCACCTTGTGTTGGTCTTCCCACCACTGAAATTCAGAGGGATTTCAATGGTGGGGATGATGTTTTGAGGTCCTAAGAAGGAGAGGGTCATCCCCTCTCCTTGTTGCCTTCAATATTTGTCATTTTTGCCTCATGTGTAAGCATCTTGTTTAAGTTCATGATGGCCATGTCTTAGTTGGTATTTGTGGTTGTTTTGCCATGCTATGTCTCTGTTTTCAAGTTGGTTTAGACACACCATGCATGCTTTGCATACTTGCTTTGTAATGCCATGAAATTGCCTTAACATGCTTTGTGATTTGAGCCTTGTTTTTAGCATGATTTTGGCTTAGCTTTGTGAAGCTTTTATGCATGTTTTAGTGTGCTTGAGGTCTGACTTTGGTTATTTGGGTCGTCCATGACTTGCTTTGTATAGCTACCATGCAATCTCCCTTACAGGCCTTTAGTGTTGGCCTCTCTAGCATGCTCTCCTTGCATCATTTCAGTGGTTTGGCACCACTTATCATGTCATTTTAGTCCATATGGTATGCTTGTATGCTTGCATTTGATACTTCTTTGATGCTTTAAAAGGTTGATGTCTTATGCTCCATGTTTTGACCATTATGCATGCTTCCATGTGTAGGCCATTTAGATGTCATCTAAGTGTGTTTTGGGCCTTGTCTCGACCTACATTGGGATTGTTTTGAGTCCCCTCGACCCTTTGGGACTCGCCTTGCATAGCCATGGTTTGATCCCTTAGGTTAGCCTTAGGCCTTGGGCTTGGTTGCATGCTTTGCTTGCCTTGTTTAATTGGTTTGGCACCTTTTCTAACATGATTTTAGAGCTTGTTATGCTTGCCATATGTCAATGTTCATCCCTTTTAAGTGTGCTTAAAAGTTGCCTCTTTATGCTTAAGTGTTGGACCATGCATGCATGCATGTTTGTATGTGACTTTGTCCTTTCTCTCTTAGCATCTCGGCAACTGATTTGGGCCTATTTTAGAGCTGCCCAAATTGGTTTAAGACCATCCTTCGCATGTTGTCGCATGCTCGCCTTGTGTGTTGTTACGCACTTGGCCTATCGCATGTTGTTGTATGCTTGAATCGCATTGCATTTGGCATGCATTTTCTTTGCTAAAGTTGCTTTACATGTTCCCATGCTAAGTCCCATTCACATGTTGTTGCATGTTGGTTATTAGCATTATTGTTACATGTCTCACATGCTTGTGTGCTTAGGTTGTGTGCCTAGTACACATTGCTTGTTTACATGCTCATATTATATACTTAGCTCGCATGCTCAGGTTGCATTTTGCATGCATGTCTTCCCTCTTGAATCACCATGATAGAGGTTGGGTCCCTTGTTTGTTTGGTGTGCATTTCATTTGACATTGAAATGGCACACTTGGCCTCTTTGGCCATCACGCATTGAAATGCGTGATTGGTGGCCCAAGGGTCAACGACCACACTCCCTTGAGTTCATAACATGATGGGGAGGTTGTTTGTGCAAACATTTGCTTTAAAATGCATTGCCATGCCTAGTTTGCCCTCTGCTGCTGTCAAAACAGGATTCTACAGGAATATATGGTCGACCGACCATATTGAGTACCGGCCGACTAAATATCTTTGGCCGAGAGCCGTACCAATGGTCGATGACCAGTTTCCCCTGGCCGGTGGTGTTTCCTCTTGGTCGGTGACCTTCCACAATGATCAGGAAGTGATTCTGGAGCATCATTGAGACTTGCACAATTTTCAGAGGAGCATAGCAGGGTAACCAGAGGCAGCTTGTGCATGGTGGTGGATTTCCGAGCGGGGCCGAGCACGCATGCATTGGACCCTCTTCCCGAGGCTGTTTTACCACTTTATTAGCTTAGTTAATTTGCTTAACTAGTTAAGTGGTTCGTAACTGTTTAATTAGCTTGTTAGTTAGTTAAATTTGTATTATTCTTTTGGTCCCTCCGAGAGAGGGCGAATTGTGTAATAAGCTTGCATGTGTGTGATGTATGTCTTCCAACCCTACGTCTTTCTCCCTTTTACTTACCTGCTTTGATGGTTAGTATTAGGGCATATTTTAATTATCATCCTTATGCTATGCATATGCGCATTCATTTATCAGTATTGCATGCACCGGGCTCGGCGCATCATACTAACTGCATTGTATTTCAATTCCAAGTTGAATACGTGTTAGTTATAGCATCTCATATGCCATCTTAGAATAGCCAAGCCTATCTTAGTTGCATTTTGCATGTGTTGCATTAGCCATCTTAACATGAACTAGGATCATGCATTGATTACTAACTAGTTTTTGTTTTGGCTCGGAGTACTCGGTAAGTGTTTAGGGTTTAGCATCCTTGCATGCGTGTGAGTGATTGCCATGATAGCATGCTTACCATGAGGCTATATGCTTATGTGATATAACTGCCTGAATGCCTGTGGGTAAAGGTTGGGTTGCTTGAGTTGGAATAATTCGTCGAAACTCGTGTTTTAGTCTACTTGCAAGTAGCAAACTTCAATCCATTTTTTGAAACAAACGGATATACGATGCTTTGTTCCAACTTAGGCAATCCAGCCTATACTTGTTTTGCTGTGCGCATCACGTAGTAATTCTAGGCTAATAAACCGGAATAAGAGCACATAATGTTTTCAAAAATCGATATCATGGTTAGTAGAGACCGATCTTTGATCGGGCGAGCGGGGGTGCTCATAGCTGACCTTCTCCAATCGTACCCAAGTTCCCGAGCTGAGGCAGCTTTGGTGATGACAGACATGTGGCCTTAGGCAACGAGTCAGGGTTTCCTAAATTCTCCCAAAATAAATATTTAGGTGGCAACTCTGTATCTGGCAAAGCAGTCCATGTTTGGCACTTCTTTCTAAAAAATCGGTTTTTCAAAACGATTTGCCGAATTTAGAGTCTTTGATGATTCATCGATCTTGCATTGCACTCTGCAAGATTAGATACAGGACCGTGACATTGATTCCTGAACTGTAGTGAGCCCTAAACGAACAAAACGGGATTCCTTCCCGAGACGTTCGGGGACGTCTACGGCTCCCAAGTCCAGATGTTTCCACAAAACTTTAACTAAAGGAATTGTCCTGCCTCACAAGACTTGGTCCCTCCTATCCAAAACTCTCACCGGTCTCTCCTCATATGAGGCATCCTCATCCACCTCCAAGTCAGTCCAATCCAATATGTACGATGGATCCGGCTCATACTTCCAAAGCATACTAATATGAAACTTGTCATGAACCCCGAAAAGTTGTGGCAACAAAGCTAGACGATAAGCAACCTCCCCAATCCGCTCAAGAATCTCAAAAGAGCCAATAAACTGAGGGGATAACTTCTCACTCTTCCTGAATCTCATCAAACTCCACCTAGATGATATTTTCAAAAACACATGGTCTCTCACCTCAAAAGACAAGGGTCTCCTTCTATGGTCGGCATAACTTTTCTGACGACTCTGAGCCGTAACAGTAGACGTCCCCGAACGTCCCGGGAGGGAATCCCGTTTTATTCATTGGGGCTTACTGCAGTTTGGACTCAATGTCACGGTCCTATATCTAATCTCACGAAGTGCAATGCAAGACCGATGAATCATCAAAGAGTCCAAATTCGGCAAATCGTTTTGAAAAATTAATTTTTAGAAAGAAGTGCCAAACATGGACTGCTTTGCCAGATACAGAGTCGACACCTAAATATTTTATTTTAGGAAAATTTAGGAAACCCTAACTCATGCCTAAGGCCACATGTCCGTCATCACCAAAGTTGCCTCAGCTCGGGAACTTGGGTATGATTGGGGAAGGTCACTTCGTGAGCACCCCCGCTCGCCCAATCAAAGATCGGCCTCTACTAACCATGATATCGAGTTTTGAAAACATTATGCGCTCTTATTCCGATTATTGACCTAGAATTACTATGTGATGCGCACAGCATATAAGTATAGACTAGATTGCCTAAGTTGGAACAAAGCATCGCATATCCGTTTGTTTTGAAAATGGATTAAAGTTTGCTACTTGCAAGTAGGCTAAAACACGGGTTTTCGATGAATTATTCCAATTCAAGCAACCCAACCTTCACCCACAAACATTCAGGCAGTTATATCACATAAGCACATAACCTCATGGTAAGCATGCTATCATGGCAATCACTCACACACATGCAAGGATGCTAAAGCATAAACACTTACTGAGTACTCCAAACCAAAGAAAGAAGCTAATTAGAAATCATGCATGAATCCTAACTATGCTAAGAATGCCTAATGCAACACATGCAAAAATGCAACTACAATAGGCTTGGCTATTCTATGATGACATATGAGATGCGACAATCGATACATGTATTCAACTTGGAATTGAAATACAATGCATTTAGCATGATGCGCCGAGCTCGGTGGATGCAATACAGATGAATGAAATCAAACATACGAGCATAAGGATGCTAATTGAAACGTGCCCTAAAAGTAACCATAATAAGCTGGTAAATAAAAGGGAGAAAGACGTGGGGTTGGAAGACATGCATCACACACACGCACACTTATTACAACATTGCCCTCTCTCAGAGGGTCCGAATAAATAATACACAACCAACTAGCCAATCTTAGCTAATTAAACTAATTATTACACAACCCAAATGAATAACGAATTACAGCTAATTATTACACAACACTAGCTAATTAACAAATTTAACTAAGAAAGCAAATAAACTAGCATGCAAGCTACATGAAATGGATTGCCTCAGCTCTACCATGAATGATAAAGGATGCATGCATGCCCAAGTTGCCTTGTCTAGAAATCTATCGCGATGTCTCGGCTCGCCTTTGTTTGCAATTGAACTCAGAAACTTACACAAAACTCCAAGGAGATGAAACTCCACCCCGGGAAACTGTGGGAAGGCCACCGACCAGCTATAGGCATTGGAGACCACCTACCGACCACCCTTGGTGGTGAAAACCAGAAAAAGTGGCCGGCCTGCCAGAAAACCTGGTCGGCCGACCAGTTTCTTCTCCTGATTTCTGCATTTTCTGCAACAAAGGCAAGAGAGAGAGCAGGCAAAGTATTTTCAACATATGTGTGCCCGACCACTCTCCCCGTCATTGCATGAGCTCTAGGGAGTGTAGTGCTCGATCCTCATGCCACCAATCATGCATCTCGATGCATGATGGCCGAGGAGTCGGATTGCACGACTCGATGTAAAATGAATGCACATATAAACACAACAAGGCCTAAACTCCATCATGGGTAATCCAGAGTGTCGGCAACCGAGAATCGAGGCACGTTTCGTCACTTGGAGTACGAAACGTCCCTCGTTTCCCGTGTTTCGACTAAACCCTATTCTAAACACAATGCAATATACATGGCATACACAATACGACTAGCATGCAACCTTAAACGCAATGCAACCTAATCATGCTAGCATGCGAGGGATGATATGCAAACATGCAACTAACATACACAATGCTATGAACTAAGAATGGCATACTCAATGCACATGAACTACATGGCATATGCAATGCATATACGAAGATGGGCATGCACGAAGACACGAACAAGGCATACATAATGCGACGATCAAGCATGCAACAACATGGATATGGCATACATAATGCAAGATGGACTTAAACTAAAATGAATGGGCCTCAGCCACACTCAAATCAGTGGCCATACATGATGAAAATGAAGCAACAACACACATGCAAACATGCACAAATGCGAGGGTCCAAACCTAAAGCACAAAGAGCAACTCCACCAAAGCATGAAATATGGCATACAATCACATATTTTCCAGCTCTAAAATGACATACAAGATGGTCCTGAATCATGCAAACAACTCACCCGATGCATGTTGGATGGCACAATTACCGAAACTAGTGAAGTGCATTACACTAGAGGTATGCAAAGCGATGCTCAAATGGCCAAACCAGCCCCAAACAGTCCCTATGCAGTCCAAAATAGTAGCAAAGATGGACTAAAATGATGGCTCGCAAAGCATGGAAATGAAGCTTATGAAATGGTCCAAAAATGAGCTATTCATGCATAACTCTCAAACACCTTTAAAGAGTGGAAAACATGGGAATATGGCATACATATAAGCTCTGAAATATTATTCACAATGATGCCAAAACATGGAAACACCTCAAAATACGCATGCAATAGGCTTCAAAACTCAAAGCTAGGCAAGGGTATTGAACTACAACCATGCATAGCAAACATCATTTGACCATGAGGCCCAAAAATAGAGCTAAGGCAGTCCAAAACATATACAAAATCAGCTTAAGTCATGGCCAACAAGTTCTAGAATCAAAGGCCAAAATGGCATGCAATGTAAGCTAGTAAAAGAGGATTTGCGCTACAAGCATGTGAGGCAATCAAGAGGCCACTAAACCAGCAAAATTCAGAGGTATGACATGCCAAATAAAGCCCAAAAACCCACTGAAACATGGTTAATGCATGCAAGAATGAGATGCTCCTTTGATATGCTATGAAGAGGGTTATTCTACACATGCAAGATGGACATCCAATATGGCAAAACAAGCTCTGGGCAGAGCCTATGCAGGTCCTAAAACTCATCAAAAATGGCCTCAAACATGGCTTGGAAGCATGCAAATAAGGGCTCCTTTGTAAGGCCAAAAATGCTAGAAAACAAAACAAGGAGAGAGAGGGTCACCCCTCTCTGATTTTGCCACTCAAAATAACATGCTAGCCACTAAAAATCCACTGGATTTCAATGGCTAAAAGGGAAAACAAAGGCCTACACAAATGCTCTAAGGCATGGCTCAAAATAAGGTAAAATGAAGCATGCAAGGGGGTAGATGACCCCCAACAACAAAATGATCTTAAACAAGCATCAAAAGGACCTCAAAAAAAGACTTTTTTTAGTTGACAATAAAGCTCAAATATGCATGAAAATAAGGCTATGAGATGGATCAAAATGAAGCTAAAAAAAGGGAAAAAAGTGTTACCCTTGTAGCTCAGCAAAACCCAGCAACTATGTGACCAAAAACCAAACCTTTAACCTCTGAAAATGACCTCCAAGGATGTCAAAGCAACGGTGGAAGTGTATGGCTATGAGGTGTAGTGTAAAAGGGTCAAGAATCAAGCACTTTTGAAGCCAAAATGGAAAGATATAGAGGGAGATATATGTTTTGCCTTCCAAGAAGTTCTGAACCTTTTGCAAGGAAGAGGAAGGCCTCTCTTCTAGAGATACAAGGCCAAAGCTTCTCAAAGAAGCTACAAACCAAGGCCAAAGATCCTCCATACACGTGTATGGAGGATGCAGTCTATGCTTCCTAGCTGGCACAACTGGAATCAACTCAGTGAGACAGAACTGATGGGAGCTGGCCGACCAATTCAAGTGGTCGGCCGACCACTTGCCCTGATTGGCCAACCAGGGTTAAAAGGATCAAGTGGTCAGCAGCCTCCCAGGGTGGTCTCCACATGAAATGCAAGCAAGTGGTATGGTGGGAGACCAGTAAATGTGGCCC